>NC_140592.1:997382847-998599514 GCF_964204655.1 Triturus cristatus | reverse complement strand
CCACAATGGTTTATTTCTAAAGCCCCCAGGACCTCAGGAAGGCACTAAGAGACTCATAGGGAATCTGGCAGAGGCCAACAACAGCATACAGTCCAAGTCCAGCTGCCACTGGTCTGCCTGGTAATTCTAGGAAAGTTTAACATGTCGGCCTTATAAGCCTTGGTGTTCATTTATTTGCCCTGGGTACAAGAGAGAGCAGGTCCAGTCCTTAAGGCCCCTCGAGGTCACAGACAGCAGGTTCAGTCCTGTTCCAATCTTCCACAGGCCCAGTATGTGTTCTGAAGTGTGTGCCTGGATATGCCACATTTATGCCTGGCACTAGGTAGTGGGTAGGGATCACTCCCGGGCACCCTCTACTCAATGGGGTAAAAGTTTCCATGGCCAATCTTATCCACTTAGGGCATTTTCAAGATAGCAAGGTCATCAGTTACACCAAACGTGGGGTGAGATTTAATAGGCCTTTTCATTGCCATTGCGTCACGCAGGTGATGCAGGGCAACGCTAGGGCTTAAGCCAGATTTGCTAAGCCATGCAGAGCCACCTTACTTGGCTCTGCGTAGTTTAGTAAATCTGGAGTAACACAAGACAGCACAAGTCACTGCCTTGCATTACTCTGCATTTGGAAGGCGTTCCATGGGTGGAGAGTGGGTGTTCCCATGCATCCACCCATGGCTTTTGTTGCATTACCAGATTTACTAGGACTAATCAAGCTGGGAATTTGTCAAAATGGTAAGCCTTCCCAGCTGAGGTTTAACAAGGTGAAATATTTGTATTTCTCCTTTTGATGACTTCTTTCTATGTGAGCTGCATATCTTAGTAGATATGGTGCATTACTGCTCTCTCCATTTGAAGCAGCACAGCAAGCCGTTTTGCTGAGTTGCGCTTTATCAAATCTTAGTAAATCTGGGCCTTGGGCTCTGAGGGCTGGGTGTATGTGTGTGGGGAGTGTCCTATACTAATACTAGTGCTCTCCCACATCTAACACTAAAATCCAGTTTCAGGCATCCACTGTATTCAAAATAAGCATAGAGACAGAATTCTGGTAGGATAAAAGCAGAGTCCTTCAGCAACAAGACAGGTGAGCCACAAGAATTGTCTTGGCATCTTGTTCTCTTCCCTTTCGAGTCTGTCCAAGAATTGCATGTGAACCCACAATACCTGTCAGGCAGAAAATGACTCTCAAGCAGGATTTGACACTATAGTGTTGTGAGAAATTGGGTTGCTGGTTCAGGGCGGCAAACCCCCACTCAAGCAGATACCACAATCCTTGTCTGGGTGAGGCACAAGCAAACCCCGAATTAACCTGTGCTTATCTCTTTCATAGCTTGGCACAGAACAGTTAGGCTTAAGATAGATTCAATGTGTAGAGAATTGATGCACACTTGAAACAGTAATAACGAGTTCAGGGGGAGCAAGATGGAGTCAGCGTGAGTCCACGCCACTCAGCCGCTCTCGCCGGACACATCGGTCATCGGCTGTGCGGACTGCTGCATGATGCGAAGGCAGAATAAGTCTGTATCGCGTGGGACTGGCCTCTCCTTCCTGTTCACAGAGGCCAAGTTGGACGCTGAAAGCGAGTGCGGGGTGTTTATTTTAGCTGGAGCGCTCATGAAGCTGATTAACTGCTGGCTGCTTGGATACATTGTGACCTCGGCGGTTTCTTCATTCTCCTTTGACCTGGCGATACTGTGGGATAGAAAAGGAAAGCTGCGGAGTATAAATCGGACGATGACGACTAGGGCGCCAAAACCAGTAAAGGAGGGGGAGTCTTGAAAGAAAGTACTGGACTACAGCCTTCTGTATCTAAGCTCATCTCTGGTGTTAAGGTGCCACCCGCTACCATAGACTCCATGCCTGATCCCACACCCCCCGAGAGTAACCCAGAAAACGTAGTGCTGGCTGGACAAGGCGACCCAACTCTTCAGCAGCGGATAGACAGCCCGGGGGCAAATTGTTTCACAGCCCATGGAAATGGCGACCACTAGTGGTAAACTGGATAGCTCAGAAGAACAGTCGTTGGACACTAATCATAAACTCATCATAGAAAGTAACGTGGGTCTAGGCGCTCGGGAGATCTAACTTCCTCTGACTTGGCTGGTCCTACTCCAGGTTCGGCTCCTTTAGCATGTGTTCTAGAGGGTGGGCTCAAACCACCCTTGGCTGGTATCGACAACTATATCCGCAATCTGGAAGCTAACACTGGCTCTCTAGCCCCATGGACCCCGGAACCAGGTGGCGAATTTTTTTACTAATGGCGGATGGCTCTGGGTTCACCACAGATGAGGGTAGTTCTATCTCCAGAGAATATAATAGTGTTGAATCCACTAAAGACACTGGGACTGTGCAGCGCCAGAAGAAAACAAGAAGTAAAGCAAAAAGGCGCAGCCAGCTAAAGTGGGACTACTCAGATTCACAGGTGTCCTACCCCCTTGACGAGGATGCTACTCAGACTGCATCCTGGGAGAATTTAAAAGCTGCACCAGATGCCACGGCTACAGTTGAGCCTTCTCTAGCTTCTATCTTGGCCTCAATAAAGGAATTTCAGGAGGATGTCCGCTCTGACAACCGCTTAGCCAAAGGGGCTGCCAAAAAACTACAAGGGGGCATAAGAAAATTAAATAAAATCTGCACTGATCGTGTTACCATGGTGGAAGGCTGTACAGAGAGTCTGGAAACAGAAATCTCCGCTGTTAAAGAACAGAGCTCCTCTAATGCTGCATGTCTGACAGACTTAATCGCGAAGATGGAAGAGCAAGAAAACCAACAATGAAGAAATAACCTGCATTTGCTTGGTACACCAAAAGGAGCAGAGGGAGACAATCCAAGACGTTACATAGTGAAACTCCTGCAGGAGTCTTTTCCTGATCAATCGACCTGGAATTGGGACCGCAAAGTTCACTGGCACATCGCTTCCCTTTTAACCTAAAACAGAGACGCAACAGCAGCAGCTTTTCCGGAGGAAAACCAAGGGCGTTTCTGGTGTTCTTCGGGAACTTTCTTCTCAGGCAGCTGGTCAACGACCAAGCCCGTCCGAACTCCCAGAAGGGTGCCAATGGAGTACTGTTTTTTGCAAAACCTGATTTTTGTCACTCCACAGTGGAATGGAGGTGGCGCTTGCGCCAACTAATTCCCCCCTTCCAGCAGTTCAGGTGCATTTAATGAACCCTGCCAGACTGAAAGGCATCTTAAATGGGGCCTCCTGAATCCTTTTGTCTGAAATTAAAGCCGGGGAATATTTAGGGGAAATTAAAGCTAAGAAGAGCTAGAGGAAAAATGTAGTGCATTCTCCCTAGCTTACGAAAAGATTTTTAGTAGATATTGGTCAGTTTCCTATGATATTTTATTTTCCGCCATATGAGGGGTATTTAGAGAAGGCTAGCTTTGGGAGCTGTTCCCCCTTTACAGTACTTTACAGTGCTTTTTCTTTTTCTCTCTCTCTTCTTTTCTTTTCTTTTTTTCTTTTCTTTACTTGATGTTTCTTTCAGATTTTTTCTTTCTTTTAAGAAATGACATAGCCGAAATTCTATATATTTGCTCTAACAGCGAGACTCAGTGGCTGGGACCCATTTCTGACCACCATCACTCAGGGTCCTCCTGATTGCTCTAAGCTAGGGGGGAGGTGGGGTTGGGATGGGTGGGTGGAAAATTGCTCTGAGACGAAGGGACTAAGGGCACTTGTCAATATCGTACTATTGATTGTTAAAGTAAATTTACATCTAACACTAAATGTTCTGAATGCGCTAGAAAATGGAAAGAAAGGGAAAATAAAGACACAAAATGGGGTAGTTAGGGTGAGGTAATTTTTATGTTTGTTCTATAGGTTTAATGAAATGGAATATATATTTTTATCATGTGGGAAATTCTATTCAAATATTGCTTAAAATGGTTCTATTGTATAAAAAAAATCGAAATGAATCATTTTAGTACACTTTGGGGCATATTATCAAGAACGGCGTTAAAATTATTGCCGCTTTAGCGGCAGGAAACTGCGGCTAAAGCGGCTATAATCGGCTTGATAATATGCTCTTGAGAATTCCAATAGAAGCCCATGTTCACACCAGAACATGGGCTTCTATTGGAATTCACAAGGGCATATTATCAAGCCCATTATCGCCGCTTTAGCGGCAGTTTCCTGCCGCTAAAGTGAAGATAATTTTAACTCTGTTCTTGATAATATGACCCTTAAATAAATGGAAAATTAACTGAACAGTTTAAAATCTCTCGGGGCACTCGACAAGGGTGTCCTTGCTCCCCATTGCTCTTCGCCGTCTATATAGACCCTTTGATTAAAAAAATAGAAAACAATCAAGCAATTAGGGCAGTGAGTAGATTTGGCGGGGACACTAAAATCATGGCTTATGCCGATGATTTGGCCGTAACAACCCCGGATCCCGAGAGTCCTATTCTAGCATTGGAACAGGAGGCTCAGGAGTTTGGAAAAATTTCGGGGTACGCTCTTAATAAAAATAAAACCCAGATTATTTTAAACAATAAAATCAACTGGGTGGATAGTCGGGTGGTCCCAAAAGCTAAATACTTGGGGGTGACTGTGGTTGCAAATACCGATATGATCGTGGCTGAAAACTTAATTCCATTGGCAGCTGACACTAAAAGCATAGAAGATGGCCGCCAAGTAGGAGCCTCCTCCAGGAGCTCCAGATTTGGGGATTACCAGTTTTTGGTAATTATCCCCGATAAAACCTTCTCTCGGGCCCCAACGGCTTTGAAGCCGCCGGCACAACACTAAGCACCACCTAAGAAGGAACTCAGTCAACTATGAGGATTTTAGAGGGCATTTCATCCTACCTGCTTGAGCGACTGCTGCTGGATTCCTCTTTTGCTCCCTTGCCGCCTGTGACCCTCCTTAGCTGCCCAGGGCATCATCAACGTGCAGAGCCAGATGTGGAGGCATCCTCGTTGTAACATAAACTCTGTTGGAGGGACGACCATCCGGTAGCGACCATTGCCTGCCTGAATCCGTGGTCTGGGAGCGATCCAGGCGTGGAACGGCATTTTGCAGGGCGTCCTCCACTGCTCCATACAGCCCGGCGGCATCTTGTCATCTCTGCTCTGCGGCTGAATTATCAAGGTGCTGGGGTCGGACTGAGGCCTGAGTGCGACCCCTTGTAGCCTGATTGCACCCCCATGAAGGAATTTGAGCCTGCTGCCCGGGGCTGTTCAATTGGATTCTAATCTGCCTCACGCTCCAAGTTCGGCGCCCGCCTGTGTCTGCGGACTGCGGCTGCCACTCCCCTGTTCTCCCGAAGGGGAACGCTGGTGCTGCGGCGGCCCGGGCTCTCCATTGCTGCCGAGAATCCGTACTTGTGCCCGTTCTGCTTCTGCCTTACCCCAGAGGCTGCCGGAGGCTTGATTGTGCCCCCTACGCTGCAGCCACGATCCCACAAGGGTCCACCACAGCCTGGCCCGGTGCCCGCTTCACACGGCGCCAAGCCTTCGCCGCTCACTCTCCTGACACTGCCGGAGGCATCATTGGGCCCCCTCCGCTGCAGCCAAGATCCTGCCTGGGGATCTGTGTTTGTGCCTTCGCCGGTTTCCGCTTTGCCTCAATCTGGCCCGGCGCCCGCTTCCCACGGCGCCGAGCCCCCGCTGACATCCTGACGCTGCCAGGGGCATGGACTGTCGCAGCGGTCCTGGGCACTTCACGGGGCATTGCCTCCACCAACTGCTGCCACGGCCCGGCCCGGCGCCTGCCCACCACAGAACTGAACTTTCAATACGGCCCTTGCTACTGTCTTTGACGGCCCTCCCCACACGTAAACCAGTTTCGGTTTCGCTTTTTGGAGGTCGCCCTCTTTAAAACTACAAAAAGCGCTATTGTAAGTGCCAGGTACAATGCAGAGCCTCTATTTTTAACGCTGTAAGGATCGGGGGCTAAGCTTCTAAGCTACTTAAAATGGTGGCTCCTTGAAAGGCAGCTCAAGCTATTCCCCTCCACCCCTGACACCATATCTCTATTTGAAGCTAACCTACAAACGCCGCCAATAATCATATGTATTTCTGCCCTTGAGTGGTGCTGGATTTTGAAAATTACCTGCTCTTTTGCCTTTACTCAATGCCGATCAATGCCTGACTTTAAAATGGCGACCACCCAAGACATCCTGTCTCGCATCACAGTGCCTGACCTTAAGATGGCGCTTCCTCATAACTCTACTGCTTTTCATTTCACCTACACTGCTACGCCTGTAACCTTACCTAATCTTTAAAGTGTAGGTCACCACTTCAACTGAACCGAACTACACTAGGGCACTTCAGGACTTTACCCCACTACTCACATTAGTGTCACTCCCTAAAGATCATGGCACGGCCTGTCTTGACATGGACAGGGAAAACTCCTACAGGTTGGTCTACCCCCAACCTCTCCAAAACCACCGCTAAATCCTTCAAGCACACCACCCTAAAAAAGCCACCCTGAGGCGCTGATATCCGACCTGCGCTTCAATGCAGACAATGGCATTTGCATAAATGACCTTATCTTCTTTTCCAGAAGGACAGCCGTCAGGCGCAAAACCTTGGCACACCTTCTTAACGCTCACTCTACCAGAAGCATCCCTTACGGCACCAAACTCACAATTGCTCCCTCTTCTACCCTACGAGCGGACCTGACCATCATCATCTGCAAAAATGGCATCATTCTGATCCAAGCCTCTACCAATAACCTTAATACATTTGCAGACCTTTTCATCCTCCTCAGAAACCATGTGCACGACACAAATAGGGTTACTAACACCTGCACCAATAACCCACTGTCCTGCAAGCCTACCAAGCCTGACCACTCACACACCCCCAAGGTTTTCCACTGCAGTTCTTCCCATCCCCCCCAGCATGCCTACTGACCTCGACCAAGGACGCTCGCCGGCACCCCTGATTGCCGCCCTCCCAGCACCCCCCACCCACAGATAGACTAGTACGCTCCCACTGACCCCAGACGCAGTCCAAACTAACCCCCCTATGGCTCCCAACACTGATCACCCTCACCGTTATAGCTCGCCTGCTGGCAACTCCAGCAGAGCCGCTCCCAGACCTCCAACTTCCTCCCCACCAGCCATCCACCAAAGTCGCGAGCTAGGTACTCCAAAGATCCTGGAGTCTGCTCAAACCAACCTATCTCTCCTTCCACCCTTACATGCCTCCTGGACAGCTCCTGAACCTTCGCCCTCTTGCCCGCTAGCACCCCCTACTCATATTGATCTCGAAACTCTGCACTCCAGAGCGACTAAACTAACCCAGAGCATCAATTGCTCCATTCAGGACCTTATAAACCTCCTTCATTTGGCCGAGATCTCCCTTGCTAATCTCAAGTCACCTCATACCTCCCCCACCGATCACTGAGCCTCCCAAGCTTCCACTACCGCTACCTCTGAGACATCTTCGCCCGCTCAAACAACCTTGCCACCTCTCAGAGGAGGAATCCCGAGCTCTTGCACTCTCCTACACCTCTACCACCGCCATTTCTAACCCTCTAGACCTTACGGGAAACGAAATCCTAGCCATTCTCCGAGACCACAACTCTGCCCAAGCCATCCCTTGTCCACTAGACGCGAGTCCTGGTCACCCCATCAGCATGATCACCATTAACCCCAACAGGCCACCTACCCTCCATAGCAGAAGTGTGATGAAAAGCAACCTCGCGCCGGTAGTCCTGTCCGTCCAGACCCCGGACACCACCCCAGACCCCCCATATCTGGTCTCTTAATCAATTGCCGTTCAGCAGTCAAGCATGCCGCTGATATTGCTGACCTCATCCTGAACAAAAACTTAGACCCTAAACTGCCCGCCGACCATTGTGGACTCTGCCAAATCCCTTGGCATAATCCTAAACTGTAACCTGAACATGCAGGACCACATCAACTCAATGGCTAAAGCAGCTAGATTCCACCTGAGCTACCTTTGGAAGCTGAAACCTTTCATTGATGCTCCTGACTTTAAAAATGGCAGTTCAAGCACTAGTCATCTCCAGACTGGAATATGGTTGCTCCACCCTCACTGGTCTACCCAAGATCTCCCTAGCACCCTTAAAAGCTTGCCTCAACGTGGCCGCCAGACTGCTCACCGGCACCAGGAAATTCGACCACATCTCTCCACATATGAAAGCTCTGAACTGGCTCCCTCTAGAGGCCAGAATTATGTGGAAACTGGCATGCTTTACACACAAGGCTCTTTACTCAAACTCCCCTGCTTATCTGGCACAAAAACTAGTGGTATCTGGAGGAAGCAGGAACTCCCGGTCCACCAGAAACCTCTTACTCCAACCCGCCTTTTTTCAGAAAAAAAGAACCTACAATAGGGCATTCACCGGGGCAGCCCCAAGAATCTGGAACTCTTTTCCACCCACCATCAGAAGAATCCCTTCTCTAGCACGTTTCGAGAAGAAGGCCAAAACTTTCCTCATGGGTAAATTCCTCGTCTAATGCCTGCCATGCCTGACCACAAGTCTGATCATTCTAAGACTATCGCTTCTTCCCCAGCAGAGAATTGATGGGGCCTTTATTTTTTATCGACTTTATCTATGATTGCAATCTTACTTTTGTATCCCCATTATTCCCCTATGTTCCCTACAACCCTGTCCCTTGCCATCGTTTTGTATAGTTCTGTATATTTCTGCACCTTAGACTTTGTTTGTACACCTCTGTATATCTTGTAAAGCGCTCTGATACCCTCACAGGTCAAGTTCGCGCTCTATAAAACACTAAAATAAATCTAATGAAATAATAAATAAAAGGGCGCTCAATTGAATTAATAACCTGCATCTGACCATAGTGGGATGATGCAATGTCATTAAGATGACCCCCTTAGAGTTTAATAAGACTATGCTTTTAAGATTTAAACAACTTTTTCACAATTTATCTGGGCATACTCTCAGCCTAGATGAGCTTTTCAGACATTCTCTCTTCCCAGGGAGCAGGGCGGATGGGCACTCCCTAATATAAGATTATACTATTGGGCTTCGGTCTTACAGTATAGCCTGGAATTGTTATATGAACATTCTTATATTCCAAATACCGGGCTCCCGTCTCCCTTCCAACTGTTACTTGTGGGAGGAGGCTCGCGGATGCCTTTGGCGACAAGTGACCTTTGGATATTATAAACGGGTCAGATTCAAGACCCTGGGGAGTGTATTTAAAGTATTCTCTAATGTTCGTAAGATGAATGGACTAGGCCGTTTGAATTACTACTCTCCCATTAATATGAATCCCAACTTGCCAGATATTTTCCAAAGGTGTTATCTTCCGGATTGGTACAAAGGGGGAATCGTAAAATTAGGAGATTTAATTACCACCGATGGAATCAAGTCATTTACTAACCTAAAACTTCAATATAACTTATGGGACCAAGATGCCTTCAAGTATATTGCTATAAGAGATTTCTTGGCCCAAAAGGCCGGTGCTTCTGTAGGGTTTGCACAGATAGATCTCGTTGACAAACTAAAAGCCCCTGTCCTACCCGAATAGGATCCATCTATTCCGCATTGAATAGTCAA
Source organism: Triturus cristatus (assembly GCF_964204655.1). Classification (NCBI taxonomy): domain Eukaryota; kingdom Metazoa; phylum Chordata; class Amphibia; order Caudata; family Salamandridae; genus Triturus; species Triturus cristatus. Next base: position 998,590,015 of record NC_140592.1, on the reverse strand, counting down.
ATGCCTGATGATCTTCTCAAAATAGCTGGCAAGTGGCATTCTAAACTAGAGGTCCCTCATAACATCTTCTATAACGCCTTGAGATCAGCCCAAGAGGATCTGCTTTCAGCTAAACTACAGGCGCAATTTTTTTAAACTGCTTTCTTTTTGTACATTACACCTAGTATGGTTGCAAAGTGGGGAACTGGTAAAGGGACGTTGTGTCCTAGATGCTCGGAGTACAGTGTAGACTCAGTACACATGTTTGCTACATGCCCAAAGCTTATTCCACTCCTTGCCAAAATACAGGATTTTCTAGGGAAAGTTCTTTCCATGGACATCGTGTTGACGTTATTTCATCGCTGCTTCTTTTTTGTTGGTGAAAAATAAAAATATTTAAAAATGTTAAAAAAGAAACAGTAATAACATGAAAACACAACAGAGGAAAAATCCCACACCAAGTTAAAGAAAAAAAACTTCCTAATAAATAAAACAAAACCATATGACAAAACCAGTAGAATGAGAGATATGCTATTTTAAAGATTTAAGAGAAAATTGCGCCAAAAAGCATTAGGTGTCCACTGTGGGCATCTGGTCACACCAGACCAGGACAAAGTCACAAATTCAGGCCAATCGTGATGGAGTGTGGACTGGCTATATGACCCAGTGGCCAGCTGAACAAGCGTACCCTAAATTCTGGTAGCGGAGAGTTGTGAGGTCCCTCATCAAGGATGTTCCACGCAGCTAAGGTGCTGCATGTGTTCTGAGGCAATGAGGAACTGCGATGCAATTTCCTGCATCATTGTTGAGGATTCCTTCAACGAGTGTTTCGATGCGAAGTCCAGCATAGAGAATGCGTCACACAGTCGAGGCAATGAGTCGATTCTAAGGAGCTGTGACGCTGCGATGCGAGAACCTGTCCCATCATCAAGGCTGCTGTCGGTGAGAAATTTGCGATGCCAGGTCTTGTATCGGTGAAGCATTGCACAGAGTCAGCTCCAATGCGGGCTGCAAGGTCAATATAGAGTCCTTGCGCTGGAAGAACCTTTGCAGCAGAAGCAATGGGTCAGTACGGCTCGCAAATACGTTGCGCAGCACAGAAGATGTGTTGCTTCTGCTGGATCCATAGATGGGCTGGCAGAGAACTTTTAGGTCCACTTCTAAGGGTCGAGGACTGGGTTTTCACCACATGGCAGTGTAGGACTTACAGATGGCAGAACCCAGATGCTGGGTTCAAGGTTTTTTGAAGCCTTTTGTCCCTGAGTCTCTAGTCAGAAGGCTGGCCAACTAGCCCTGGAGTCACACTGGTGTCCTGGTTCAACAGATGTAGGTCCTTCTCACCCAGGAGAGTAGGCAGCAGGGCAGCACAGCAGGGCAGCACTCCTTCAGAGCAGCAGTCTAGCAGAGTGGCAGTCCTTTCAGCAGCACAGAAGTTCTTCCTGGTGGAGTATCCACAGGTCCATAAGTGTACTGTAGAGCTGGCATCTGGGGTACACTATATATACCTGGGATTCCTTTGAAGTGGGAGAAGCTTCTAGGAGTTTCCCTTTGAAGTCTGCAGGTATCCTACCTTTCCTGCCCTGGCTCCAGACTAACTACAGGGAGCATGTAGCCCTTCGTGTAGGGGCAGGACACAGCCTATTCAAGTGTTAGTAGGGTGGTGCCCAGCTCAACCCTCCCATCCTGACAGTGAAGGCCTATCCAGACACACCTAACCTTTCTATTGTGTGTTACTGTGTAGCAGGAATACACAAAGTCCAACTGTCAGCTACACTCATTCAGGTGACCCAGAGACAAGCTGCAGGCACTAAATGGCTAAGGCAGGAAAATGTCAACTTCTAAAAGTGCCATTTTTAAAAATGTCATTTAAAATTTGACTTCACCATGCAAGATGATTTTTTCATTACAATTCCAGAGACACCAAACATGAACTTTTGACCCACTCCCATTTGGGAATAATCAATTAACCCCTTCAGCGTGGCGCGGATTTTCGCGCTGTGCTGAAGGTTCTGTGCGCGGGCGGGGCCATGACGGAGCGGTTCCGTCATGCGCATAGCGCAACCGACGCAGATTACGGAACCGCTCCGTCATGCGCATCAAAGGGGTTAATTAAATGTAATAAGGTAGCTTCAATGTTATCCCATGCGAGAGGTAGGCCGTGCAGTAGTGAAAAATGAAGGCAAGAGTTTTTCACTACCAGGACATGTAAAACTAAAAAAGTACATGTCCAACCTTTTAAATTCTATGCCGCTAACACTCTGGGATGTCCAGGCGGGGCCAGAATGGCCGTAGGGGGCACCAGGCGTTTCCCCGGTGAGCCTCTAGGGTGGGGGCCGGTTTTGGGCCCCTGGGGTGTTGTTTTTGTTACCGGCGGTCGCCAATATCGGCCCCCTGTAACAAAATCGGCCGAAACCAGCCCTCCCAAACTACTCAGGGGGGGCCATCCGAGCAGGGCCTACACCAGTTGTGACTTATATGTATTAAAAAGTAAGTTCTGGCCCTTACAAAAGGATTTTGTTTTTGCCAGGTCAAACTGTAGTATTAAAATCCACACACAGGCTGCAATGGCAGACCTGAGACATGCTTGAAAGTGCTACTTTAGTGGGTGGCATAATCTGTGCTACATGCCCAATAGCAGCATTTAATTTACAGGCCCTGAGCACAGGTGGTGCCACTTGAATAGGGATTTACAAGCAAATTAAATATGCCAATTGGGTATAAGCCAATCTTGCCATGTTGTTAGGAGAGAGCACAAGTGCTTTAAAACTGAAGTGGTAAAGTGTGCAGATTTATAAAGATAGCAAAAACAAAATCAACTAACAGGAATTGGAAGGCAAAAGGATAGGGGTAAATCCGCACTAAGGATGCCAAGTTTTGCAGGTGTTAAAAAGGAGGCCAATGGTCACTATGCTACACCCCCATCCTGCATATTCTAAAGAGTTTGAGGAGTCATCTCTGCCCATTCAGTCAGCCTGTTGTTTGATCCTGGGGGGCATTTCACAGTTATTCACACCTATTCATGGTTTATTTAGTGGCTGGGAACTGAGAGAGACTCATGTTAATTAGCATTTTGACAGTTCAAGCAGGTAAAGGGTAACTTTCTTCAAGTTACAATTCCTTAATATTAATTAAAAATCGGGCTTCACCATTGAATTGGGTTTTTAATAACTATTAAAAATACATGTTGAAATATTTTTTTGCTGGTTCCTTACCTGTGATACAGTATAAGTATTTTAATCTCTATTCTGATTTTTGACATGAGACAGCTACACCTGCAACAGTTGTATTACGGAACAACGCATTCTGTTGCAATCCTTTTCTTTACCACATATGCGTTACAATGCGAATGCCTTTACCATGCATAACCTTTACCACGCATTTTCTAACAACGAATATGCCTTTACCACGCATGCTTTTACAATGAATTTCGTTGTAAAAGCATGAATGTTAAAGGCATATGAGAGATAAAGGTTAACCTTGACCCCTGCCTGAGCTCTAAAAGCAGACCCCAGCATGACCCCACTCAGCCCCCAGGCCTTCTAAATAACGATCTTCCCCCACCATAAGCCCTAAACAGTACTTGCGCCTGGCCCTCAGCCTTATTTAAAAATACCCGTCCCCTGTACGACCACCCCTTAGCTGTTCTTAAAAATACCATAAAGCCCTAAAACCATGCCCCCGCAACCTAAAGCCCTAAAACCATCCCAGCTCATTCATGTGACATGGCATCTTTTCAGGCATGGCACAGTTCATAAAGAGGAAGAGGGAGGGTCTCTCAGTTTCCTCTAATGACGTCGATAGCCATAACCACACTGGCAGCTTAATCACACATATAGCCTTACTACACGTCCGCACCTTTACCACGCATATGCCCTTACCACCTGTACCCTGCATATGCCGTTACCATGCATACCTTTACAACGTTAATTTGTTGTGAAGGCATGCATGGTAAAGGCATATGCATTGCAAACAAATGCATGGTAAAGGCTATGCGTGGTAAAGGTGCATGCATTGTAACTCAGACATGAAAGGCATGCTTGGTAAGAGCTGTGTTGTAATGGCTGATTCCCCTCGCAAAGTTTGCATGCTAGTCATTGTAAGGACATGTTAAAATTAAATTTCAACATATCCTACTAATAAATACCATGCACAGTGCCTCCTGGGCTACAAGGCCTACAGAGCAGTGACCTAATAATTTTTAAACGTGAGGTTTTACCTGTTGACAGGACGCAGTGCATGTTTTGAACTGTTACAGACAGGCAACAGTGGTAGGCCTGACACCATGCGTGCACTGCCACTGTACTGGATGCTGCAGTCTATCAGCGTAATGTATCTTTCAGGCCCTGAGTACACTCTCTACCATATATGAAGAATGCATAGGCAATTCAAAAATGCCAATTAGGAATATGTAAATTCGACCATGTTCAAAGGGGGGATCACAAGTACTTTACTACTGGTTAGCCAGGATAAATTGCAGAGAGTTTTAAAACCAACAAAAATATAGGGTGCAGGAAGGGCATACAATCTGAGGTGACGAAACAGAGGAGTTGGATTTCCTACACTAATGTTATATTAAACTTTATTTAGATGGAGCCCCGGATATTTTAAGCATTACCATAGCTGGATAAACAGCCAGCGATAGAAGCTAAGATTAGTGATTCGCTCAACAAAGCTGACAACCAACTTTGAGCTTTGACTGATTGTATAAAATGATACATTCCTCATTAAGTAATGCAAAATTTGCAATCAATGGTACTTAACCTTTCTATGTGTATGTTTCATCCACAAAGAACATTGTCTTCACAATCACCCTAGAAGCTTGCCTACATAAAACGAATACAAGTATTTGTTGTGCGCTGTTAGACAGTTAAAACACAATACTTGTAAAGCATCTGTGTCAAAATATAAATGAAGAAAGTATATAATAATTAAATCTTTGAGTAGATGCACTGGATACATAGACCACTATTATAAGTGATTTTCCTTACACTGGTAAATAACCACTATGTAACCTCATGTTATCATAAATAACACGTATTCACTGAGTGTTAGAAACAGTATTCATAAATGTAATGTCATTTGATTTTTCAGTATTATTATTCTCTATGGACCCTTCCCTAGTTCAGTTATCCTCAAACAAACTACAGGGTGACAGACTCAGCAGGTGAATTTCGCCCTAGCAATAGATACAGTTCTTATATATATGACTTTGCCAGTTGCAGGTGAATAGATACATATAACACAATAACCCACACACCCCATCACTATGTCAGTCACCAGTATGCAAGTTTTTTAATTCAATAAAACGAATATTACTTGACTCTCCTCCATTCCATAAGGCCATATATTATTCCTTATTCTTCCTTAGCCTTTAGAAATCTTGTGTTTGAGTGAAGCATCTGTTGGCATCGAGAAATAGGAATAAATGATATAGAATTATACGTCCAAATTATAAAAGTGAATACAATTCCAATTACCTATAAAATGAACAGAGTGAAAATTGTTGTATAAAACGGTGTGAGTACAATTGTGTGAAAAACAAGTAAATAAGATCGAGCACTTTAAAAAAAAAAAAACGTTTGCAATGTATAGTCTTCTTTTGAAGAGGATATGTACAAGGAAAACGTGCAACCAAAACTCAAGAAATAGGAAGTGAACTATCCCTAAGAAAGGTTTCCCTCTAAAGCAATTGTAAAGTATAATGTTACTTTCATGTGTGCCACAAGCCCCAACTCTTGCCAGAGGTGTTGAAAGTTTAGGCTTCTACAGACCTGTTTCAGTAAAAGGGTGACAAAATGTGCTTTTTCAGCATCATTTCCCTAAGCTGCATGTGATACAGGCAGTTCAGACAATACAATTGCACACAATCTCTCATTTTCCATAACATCTTTATACGGCTGTCTTTTCTTAATTCTTTAAATGTGCCACACTGCACCATATTAACGAAGTGACACATCTAGTCAGATGTGTCACTTTGTAAATCCCTGCGCTACATTATACCTGCAACAGGTATATGCAGGATGGGCATTCTGATGCAGGAAAGCCACGTAGAAGTGATGCAATAAAATATATGGATTTTACTGTGACACTTCTACGGTGTCAGTGCGTCAAATCCTTACACCTTCTTGAATGGGTGACGCAGTGTCTTTCAAATGGGGCTTGCCCCATGTGAAATGGAACATTGCTGGAGTTGCATCTGTTTTCAGACACACTGCAGCAATGCGCCATTTGTGTGCCTAAAGATACATCAGGATTACTGACGTATCTGAAAAACCCTTGCGACATGGAGCATCGTACAGTAAATACAGCGCATCCATGGTGTCGCAAGGATGACGTTATTGAAAGTGTTGCATCGCTGTTTTCCTGCAGCGAGGCAACACTTTTCATAAATGAAGCTCCCAGTTATGTGTTATGACGTAGAATCTGTGTTTGGAAGGGATAGTGTGAAAAATAGAAATGTACCCTAACCCCAAATTCTACCACAGCAGAGCAATATATTTTAGGGGTTCCAGAGCAGTACTATTCCTTAGGTCTCAGAGACATTCCAGGGTCAGACATCAGACAGGTCACCTCACTCATACAAACTAGTGCGTATACAAGAATAATAACTGTCACTCATAAATCAGCTCTAGATGCACCCTTAGAAATGCAATCATTTTATCCGCAAACAGAAATCTATTAGTTTTAATACACATTTTGATGTTAAATGAAGGTTTTTTTATTGTGTATCTCAAACCGCTGACGCTCACAACCAGGCAGGCAGGTAAACTGCTAAGTGCTTGACTTGCAACTTGACATTTTGTTCTTAAGAGTGATGCACGTGCACAGGCACACAAACACACACAAATATGAAAGGCTTTCAAGTTTTCTTTTTTAATATACTTACATTGCAAAGTATCCTAATCTGGCTGCATTCTTGAACGCTTTCATCTGCAAGCTTTCCACAGTATGGCAGGCGTAGCATCACAACTACCGTATGATTGATTGTCTTCACTGGGCGTGCAACACAACCAATCAGCAAGTGGCTCGCACACCGCTTGCTCTGTCAATCAAACTGTTAGATTGATGCAGGACTCTCACTGTCTTTGTAGCCCTGCTGGGCTTACAGTGCCCTGCTGGAGAACCGAAGGACACATTTTCAGTCTGTGTTCTCTAATAATGCTGACATCAGATTTAAAACCAGGCAGTACCTCGATTGTCTTGACTTGGAAGTGGAACTACTTAACTACTCAAACCTTTAAGTGTTTCAATTATTTAATGAAGAGTAAAGAAAAGGTATTCTTTTGAGAATACTGGACTCATTTATGCAATTTTATTTTGATATAATGACATGAAAATGGTTTGTAATTTATTTGAAAAATAGATCCTTACAAGTGCTCTGGGGATCAGACAACACTCTCTTCATGCATACAGTTAGAAGACATATGACTGGATCGCAAAACATTTTTGACTGGCACTATTGCATGTCATTCATGTGACAGGCAACCATGTACCCCAGCCAAAGCTGGCAAGATATCTCAGCTCCCGCTCTTCAGCTACTTAAGACACGAGGCAGCCCAAAACTGCTGCAGAGACGGCATCTAAACTACCAGTGGTCACTTGAAGTGATATGACCACTAAAGTGGTAACGGATCAGGAGTGCTTCGGTTAGCTCTTCAAGAATTTTTGTGAAACATTATGGAAATAAGAATGCAGAAAGGTGTCTTGTTGTATGATGGACAGCTAAGTAACACAAAAGAACTAAGTTCACACGAATTATTAATATTAATTCAAAGGTTAAAAAAATCAAAATTTCTTACAGAGACAAGGACATAATATCAGAGGAAATCCCTTTATCAAGAATTCAAATAACAGATGCGATCGACAAAGCAGAGCTCGATACGGAATTGTAAGAATCTAATGAAGAAGAAGCACTGTAAATGCATTAGGTTTAGCCTATTTGATTAAAATGACAGAAAGTCTGTTAAAGTGTTATGACATGTTTATGTACAAAAAGGCAATATATTGTGCTGTTACTAATGGTATAGTGTGGGTAAGTAATAGCATTTGAAAAAAGGAAACGAAAGAAGGAAATAATAGAATGAATTGATGCAATAGCAATATTATGTGTTTAGAGAAGTTCTGACGGTTTTTGGGTCCGGTTCCATTGCACCTGCTGAACCATTCAGACCATACTCCTAGCGCCTGCAAGATAACTGCATTTGTGCATTTGTGACTACCTGGTTAGTAGTAAAATATAGCAATATTTGGTGTTTAGAGGAGCTATGACAACATTTGGCCCCGATGCCATTGCACTTACTGCACCATTCAAATCATGACCCTATTGCCTGTAAGGTAACTGCACTTGTGACTGCCTGTTTAGTAGTAAAATATTGCAATATTTGGTGTTTAGAGGTGTTGCTATAGCTTTGGACCCCAGTGTCCCTGTACCTGCTGCAACATTGGAATTATGACCCTAGTGCCTGCAAGGTAACTGCACTTGTGACTGCTTTTTTAGTAGTTATATATAGCAATATTTGGTGTTTCAAGGAGTTCGGACAACTTTTGACCCCGGTGCCACTGCACTTTCAGCACCATTGAAATCATGGCCCTGGTGTCTGCTAGATAGCTACACTTGTGACTGCCTGTTTAGTAGTAATGTTGTGCAATATTCTGCATTTAGAGGGGTCCCTAGAGCTTTTGGCTCTGGTGCCCCTGCACCTACTGCACCATTCAAATCAAGCCCTTTTTAACTGAAAGATAACTGAAATTTTGTCTGTCTGTATAGTAATAAAATATAGCGAATATCAGGTGTATAGAGGAGTTGTGACACCTTTTGGGCCTAGTGCAACTACACCTGATGCACCAATCAAATAATGACCGTAGTCTGCAAGGTTACAGCACTTGTGACTGCTTGTTTAGTAGTAAAATGTTGCAATATTCAAATCATGACCCTATTGCCTGCTAGATAAATGTGCTTGTGACTGTTTTGTTTAGTAGTAACATTTAGCAATAATCGGGCTTTAGTGGGGTCCCTAGAGATTTTGGTCCCAGTGCCTCTGCACTGCTGCACCATTGTTCTGCTCGATTTTCCCGGCCTTCTTGTGAGGAACAATGATGGAATGTGACTTCAGTCTCTTATCATTCAAGTCTAAGGGTTAGAGTAGTGAATGGAGCCTATTTACTAGGCACTTCGACATGATTCTGTGCTCTTCCCCATAGATCAGGGCTTGCACACATAGCCTAGGGGATAGATTTGTTAGTATTAGGGATAACCTGTCCTGTAGTGAGGGTATTTCATGGAGCCGTGCTGAATTCAGGCCTGGTAGGCCTCAAACGGGAGAGACTCCATCTTTCTTTCTGCTCCGGCAGCTTGGGATGCTTCTAGGTCAAATGTAATGTTTTAGTTATGAGGTGTTATTCGCTTGGAGAGAACCGGTTCAGGCCGGCCCTTATCGAAGGATTGTATTTTTCTTCATGCCGAAGACACTACATCAGGCCGGCCGGCTGGGAACGTGTCCTTGGTACGGGGAGGTACAAGAATTTGGTGGGCGGCAGGTTACAGGCCGGAATTTTCCATGAGGAAACGCACCTCTATATTAGTGAAAGTCTGAGGCAGTTACATGTTCAGTCCGTAGGCGGCATCTAGCCGTTAGCAGTAAAGCTACTACTTATTCCAGGGAAGACAGACGCCATCTTGAAGGCGGAGAAGAACCGAGAGACAGATGCTCTCCTAGCAGAATAGCCAGAGAGGAGAGAGTAGCCGATAAGGAAGAGGTCCCAGTGACTCGGAGAAGGGTGATTCCAGGCGAGCCGAGGCACAGACGAGAAGGGAACCTAGATGACCACTGAGTGCAGGCTACATACTACTAAGGTGATGTCGACCCTTTCTTATTAGAGTGTACAACTTAATCTTTCACTTTTCTTTGCAGGTTATGTGTTATATCGTAATGTTATGTGATTGTGTATGTAATGAGTAATAAAGTACCCAGTTTGTAGTGAACCAACATGTGCTGCGTGTTCTTGTATGAGAGGGTAGCCTATTCTTCTAGTCAGCTGCGGCTACATGAACAGATGTTAACCCTGATCAGGTAAGTGGTAACTGAATAAGGGAAAGAGGAGCCCCTCGAACCTGAGAACAGGCTATGCTCGAACTGGCAATCCTTGTGTGATCTGATGAATAGTGAGACTGATTCCCTTTTTGTATGTTATGGTGATCATAGGATGAACTGTCGTATGAGACTGCCGTCTAGGTAGAGAGGTCTGGATTCGTATAGGATCGCGAGGCCGCCACTTGTGATACTGTCGTATGGGCAGAGAGGTCTGGATTCGTAGAAGATCGCGAGGCCGCCGACTGTGCTGAGACTGCCGTCTGGGTAGAGAGGTCTGGATTCGTATGGGATCGCGAGGCCGCCACTTGTGATACTGTCGTATGGGCAGAGAGGTCTGGATTCGTAGGGGATCGCGAGGCCGCCGATTGTGCTGAGACTGCCGTCTGGGTAGAGAGGTCTGGATTCGTATGGAATTGCGAGGCCGCCACTTGTGCTGAGACTGCCGTCTGGGTAGAGAGGTCTGGATTCGTGTGGGATCGCGAGGCCGCCACTTGTGATACTGTCGTATGGGCAGAGAGGTCTGGATTCCTAGGGGATCGCGAGGCCGCCGGTTGTGCTGAGACTGCCGTCTGGGTAGAGAGGTCTGGATTCGTATGGAATCGCGAGGCCGCCACTTGTGCTGAGACTGCCGTCTGGGTAGAGAGGTCTGGATTCGTGTGGGATCGCGAGGCCGCCACTTGTGATACTGTCGTATGGGCAGAGAGGTCTGGATTCGTATGGGATCGCGAAGCCGCCGATTGTGCTGAGACTGCCGTCTGGGTAGAGAGGTCTGGATTCGTGTGGGATCGCGAGGCCGCCACTTGTGATACTGTCGTATGGGCAGAGAGGTCTGGATTCGTATGGGATCGCGAGGCCGCCGATTGTGCTGAGACTGCCGTCTGGGTAGAGAGGTCTGGATTCGTGTGGGATCGCGAGGCCGCCACTTGTGAGACTGCCGTCTGGGTAGAGAGGTCTGGATTTGTGTGGGATCGCGAGGCCGCCACTTGTGATACTGTCATATGGGCAGAGAGGTCTGGATCCGTATGGGATCGCGAGGCCTCCGATTATAAGAGGTCTTGGTATGTATAGTAGGAATTCCCTGTCCTTAGGTGGTAGATATATGTGGTTGCACTATTGTAAATAGGTTCTAGGGAGGGGGTAACGTTCTGGCTGGGTTAGTGAGGCTCTGATGAGCGGGTTCTATCTGATCCGAAAACCCAAGCAGAACATTTGGCGTCACGAACCGTTTACGAAACCTGTGTCCGTTGTGGTTGTATCGTGTTTGCTTTCGGCGCGTGCGTGGTTTTGTTTGTATATTATTTGTATATACTTGTGTGTAGTTTTCTTTTCTCTTTCTTCTTTTTCTTTTTCTCTTTTTCTTTCTTTTCCGAGATGTTTTCTAGAAAGTCGAAATCTACCTTTAAGTTGCCCGTTGATATTACCGGTTGGGATTCAATGCCTTATGAAGCCTTAGCCCGTGAGTGGGCTGATTCTACTGGTTTGAGTGAGAATTGGAATTCTTTTTTGGAGCTGGCGGAGCCGGCTAATGTGATTACTTGTTTACAGAAGGCGCCGGTATCTAAGGGTGATGAGCTTCCCGTTTTGGGGCGCAGAGGTTGGATTGTTCTGTCTGCGTACAGAATTCTGCATGAGAGGTTGTTGAAGTTACAGAACTTGCATAAGGATTTGGAAGCGAACTTTGTTGAGATTCAGAATGCTCATACTTTGTTGCGGTGTCAAAATAAGTTGCTTGCTGACAAACTTGAAACGTACCAAACTATTGCCGAAAGGGCGGCTGTGCGAATTGCTCGTTATAAATACAAGAATCGGCGTGGTCGGGTTTCGACGCGAAAGGTGCGTCTGGTCATGGCGAAAGCCGGACTGGATTGGAATCCTGATGAATGGGATGGTAATATCTGGAACTCGAGTGATTCTCCTTCCTCGGGTGAGGAGTCTGCCAAGCGCGAGTCCTCTCGCTCCGGCCGTGATTGTAAGTCTGCTTCTTGCGCCTCTGATGGTGCACCCCGTGATTGCGCTCGTCCTTCGAGCGGGGTCGATGCTTCTTACACTGATTGTTCCTCTACGTGTACTGGTCGAGCTCCTTGTGATGCTCGTCCCGCGGTCTCGGTGCATCCAGTTTTTCGGCGGAAGTTGCAGCAGGCTCCCGGTGCTCCGAATGGTATTGCTTTAGACTCTTTGGAGGATTTTACTCAACAAGAAATGAGTGATATTTTGCAGCGATTTCGGCAGCGAGCTGGTGAGACCTTACTCACATGGATGGTGCGCCTTTATGAACTGGGCGCTGCTGGCATTATGTTGGATGCTGGCGATTGTTTGAAGTTTTGTTCCTTGAGTTCGGATTCTACTGTACAGGATCATTTTCGTAACTTTAATGTTGGTGGTCAAATTTCTTTGCTTCAATTGGCGACTGAGGGTTGTAATCAAAAATATCCTACTGAGTCTGACTGGCCTGTGAATGACAAACCGTGGTATACTTTGCGCGATGCTGCGCAACGTCTCAAAGAGGAGGTGATGAAAACGGCAATTTTTCTAAATACTGCTGACAGGTTGCTTGATGGTTTCTTGACATCTTCTGTGCGGAATCGTATTATTCGTTCTTCCCCTGTTGCTTATAAGCAGGTCATGATGACTTTATTGATTAATCAGACTGGTAACATGTTATCTGTGGTGCTGGAATCGGTACGCCAACTCGGTGAGTTGGGTGAGTGGTTTAAACCTGAACGGCAGTCCCGGCTTGACACTCGTACTCCTGGAGACAATAAACTTACTGGACGTGATATGTTTTTTGGTCTTATGGCCGATGGTGTGCGGAAGGAGGACATTGATGGTGAGACTACTTCTCGTTTGTGGGAAATGTTTCGCAAACGTGGCTTGGATCGAAAGGAGGGTGCCCGGCGTGTTCGGACAACTGAGTGTGATCGTGGTTTTTCTGACGGTAGCGGTGATGACGACCGCCGTGGGCGCTCTGATCGTCGTGATGATCGACGTTATGTACGTGATTTGTCCCCCCGTCGTGAGAGAGACAGGGAGAGAGGGGGGGAAAGAGAGAGGGGGAGAGATGATTATGTTAACAGCAGACGTAGAGATGATAGGGATCAATCCCCTGAGTTGAGAAGGAGAGAGGATCGACACATATTGGCCGATCGAAACCCGCAGGACAATGCAGAGAACAGGAATCCATTTCGTAATGGAGATGGATATGAACAGGAGGTATCGATACCTGGGAAACGTGAGAGTCTTTATCCCGATTTATCCTGGTACACAGAACGCAGTAAAGATGACTAGGAAATAGGTCAAGCTCCAGTACACAGATGGGCTCACAGAGATAATAGACCCTATGTAGATATTGATATTTATTGGAGACATCGTAATATCCAAAGGGCCCGAGCATTGGTAGATACAGGAGCGGAGGCCACTCTTATTCATGGAAAATCAAAGAAGTTTAAAGGTCAGCCTTTTACAATTACCGGATTAGGTGGAAAGGAAACTCCCGCAGTTCAAACTTTACTTGAAATGAGAATAGGTAGAATTCCTAGAAAAGAATACCCTGTATTAGTGGTGCCACTCTTAGAATTCATAATTGGAATTGATATTTTGAAAGGAATGACTTTGCACTTAGATGATGGATGTTACCAATTTGGAACTAAACATTATATATCGTCCAGGCCTGTACGGGTTGGTCGTTTAAGAATGCCCCCCATAAAAGTTCCCCAGGCGACAAAAGTGGTTCGTCAGAAGCAGTATCGTATTCCAGGTGGTCATGAAGAGATTAGTACCACTATTCAGGAGTTGGTGGATGCAGGAGTTATAACCCCAGTTACTTCTGCTTGGAATAATCCTGTTTGGCCTGTACGTAAGAGTGATAATTCTTGGCGCATGACTGTTGATTATCGAGAATTGAATAGACACACACCCTCTTTGACTGTTGCAGTACCGGATGTTATTACCCTAATTGAAAGAATACAAAAACATCCAGGTACATGGTATGCGTCCATTGATATTGCTAATGCTTTCTTTTCGATTCCGATTGCCCCTGAGTGTCAGGAACAATTCAGTTTTACGTGGAACGGGCGTCAGATGACGTTTAGAAGTCTTCCCCAGGGCTATGTGCATAGTCCTACGATATGTCACCGGCTGGTGGCAGAGCATTTGGCTGAGGTACCGGTTCATCCGCAAATTCAGATATGTCACTATATTGATGATATTTTGATCCAAGGCGAAACACAAGAGGAAGTTCAGACCCAATTGGACAGAGTCATTGAGTGCCTGCGTGAGAAAGGTTGGGAAATCAACCCGGATAAGTTACAAGGTCCGTCCCAGGCTGTGAAATTTTTGGGTATTAATTGGCATGAGGGGCACCGAGAAGAGATCCCTCAGGTTAAACAGAAAATTCTTGATTTTGCAGTTCCGAGGAATAGGAAAGAAGCCCAAAGCTTCATTGGTTTATTTGGTTTTTGGCGCCAGCATATTCCTCATTTGAGTCAAATATTGGCCCCTTTGTACCAGGTCACTCGTAAAAAGAATGCATTTGAATGGGGTAAACCACAGCAAGATGCGTTCAGTCTGGCAAAAGAAGCAATTCAGCATGCTCTGGATTTATGGCCTGTATGTGATGGTGATGTGGATTTGAATGTGTCTGTACAAGGCCTTTATGCGAATTGGAGTTTGTGGCAGAAACAAGGCAAGAGTAGAGTACCGCTAGGTTTCTGGACCAAAAAGTTACCTGATGCTGGTGAGCGTTATACACCTTTTGAGAAACAGTTACTTGCATGTTATTGGGCTCTGGTGGATACCGAGCAATTGACTTTGGGACATGATATAGTTTTGCGACCTGAAATTCCTATCATGCAGTGGGTTATGAGTTCGCCGAAAACTCACCGAATTGGACACGCTCAAGAGGCGAGTGTGATTAAATGGAAATGGTATATACAAGACAGGGCACGTGTGGTACAAAAAGGAGTTGCATCTTTGCATGAGCAGGTGGCGCGGGCGCCATCGACTGAGACTGAGAGTGAATGTTCCGTACCTTTAGTACAGGAGTCTCCTGTTAAGTGGGGTAGACCTTTTGATGATTTGTCGGCGGAGGACAGAAACCATGTCTGGTTTACGGATGGTTCAGCAAGGTTCATAGGGACGAAACGGCATTGGAAGGCGGTGTCCTATAATCCGATCACACAAAAATTGCTGAGCACAACTGGTGAGGGTAAGAGCAGTCAATTTGCTGAACTCTATGCTGTTTATCAAGTTCTGAAACAAGAGTTACCTGGCACATGTCATATTTTCACCGATTCTTGGTCCACTGCCAATGGACTGGCAGTTTGGTTGCCGACTTGGCATTCCCATAGTTGGAAAATCCATTCAAAAGAACTGTGGGGAAAAGAATTATGGCAGGAGATTTGGGAAATGCTCCCACAGAGTACTGTTACAATCTTCCATGTGGATGCTCATACCCCGATAGACTCTCTTGACAAATTCTTTCATAATATTGCAGATGAGAAATCTAAAATTGCTGAGGCAGTGGTGGACAGGCAAGATTCTGATATTGCGGGATTGGCGAAATGGGCCCACCAGAAAGCAGGACACTTTGGAGAGAAAGCCACTAGCAGGTGGGCTGCTGATAGAGGAATTTATATTCCCCTAGATTTAATCAAAAATGTTATTCTACATTGTCCCATTTGTCAGCATATCAGGCAGCGCAAAGTGCCCCAAATTGTTAAAGGTCATTTACATCGCGGGAAATTGCCCGCTCAAATTTGGCAGATTGATTACATTGGTCGACTTCCTATGAGTAGGAATTGTCAATATGTTTGCACTATTGTTGATACATACAGTGGCCTGTTGGTGGCCCTTCCCTGTAAGCAAGCTACCCAATTGAATACTATTAAAACATTGGAATTGATTATGATGTATTATGGTGTGCCATTCCAAATTCAATCTGATAATGCATCCCATTTTCGTGGAAGATTGGTACAGGAATTCTGTGTGGAAAACAATATTGAATGGGTGTTTCATATACCATATTATCCACAGGCCTCGGGTCTTGTGGAGAGGTTGAATGGACTGCTGAAAAATCAGTTACGTAAATTAACAGATGACAAGTATAAGAATTGGCGAGACTTTTTGCCTCAAGCGCTCTTGATTTTGAATAACCGTCCTTTTCTAAATGCTGAATCCCCACTTATGCGTTTGTTTCCTCCGAATGTTGATGCTAAGCCCAATGAAATCAGAGAGACTGTGATGTACTGGGAGATTACTCCCGGAGCTTTGGCTCCATGTAGAGCGACCCCAGGGTCGGCAGGTTTAGACTTGCATGCCATGGATGACACCGTTATAAAAAGTAAGGATCGAGTCATCATTGAAACTGGTGTTGGTGTTCATATACCACCTGGAAATTTCGGATTAATCGCCCCTAGATCGGGGCTGGCTGTAAAAGGCATTCAGGTGCTTGGAGGAATCATTGATAGTGATTATCAGGGAGAGATTAAGGTGCTCCTGCTGAATAGCAGTGAGGTTGACTTACTGATACATCAAACTGACCGAGTGGCTCAATTGCTAATAATGCCTGTTTTCAGTGGTGAGATCACAAAAGGCACTGCCCCAACGTTGCTAACTGTACGAGGCCAGAAAGGTTTTGGCTCCACAGATAATCCTGGGGCCAGAGTTTGGGTGCAGTCGCCTAAGAATCCCCCTGAACAAGCAGAAGTCATTGCAACCGGTCAAGACAACACCATTTTAGTTATGAGACCAGGGAAAGATAGCTGGGAAGCAGTCCCGGCTGACAAATGTTACTTACGAGAATGAATAATGCCTGTATTTGATTCTCTTTCAGATCATTCTTTGGACTGTTGCTGCAGGATGTGTCGGCGTTGGACTCCTTTTGGGCTGGTACGACGAGAGAGGAGGGATCCCATCAACCCGGGCTGAGTTGAGAACCCGAGTGTCGCGTTCCTTCGCTGCGTGGGATTCGTCGCCGAACTTTTGGATTACATTAGCCAAACAAGTGACTAAAGCCCCTCATTTCTGCTTGACACCGATGAGATCGGTGACGGACATTCTAGCGACTTGTTTAGTTGCTGTCCCTGCTTCATTGGAGACTTTGACTCATATTTTCAATTTATCAAATGCTCGCCCCAATGTTCTTCTGGGCGATTTTGCCACCCATGAGTATTGCCCCTTGTGTACTGTACTGTCAGACCCGATACCCCCCATCCAGTCCCAAATAGTTACCTATAATATCACACAGGGTGATTTGTGTTTTTTCCTTACTTGTGATCCTAGTGCGATTTCTGAATGTACGCGTTTAAGATTGAAAGGTGCCACTTCATTCACCGCTCATGAACGAACTTTGTCCCTTCAAAGGACACCGAAAACATGTACTTCTGTTCAGAATGACATGACTTGCAAGAGTATGGTAGTTACCCCCAGTCACTATCGCACAATGTTACTACCTGCCGGATGGCTTTTCTCATGTGGTAATACTTCCTGGCCATATATCCCCGCAAATATTTCTGGAGGCCCTTGTGCCATTACT
This sequence comes from Triturus cristatus, assembly GCF_964204655.1. Taxonomy (NCBI): domain Eukaryota; kingdom Metazoa; phylum Chordata; class Amphibia; order Caudata; family Salamandridae; genus Triturus; species Triturus cristatus. Next base: position 998,572,414 of record NC_140592.1, on the reverse strand, counting down.
AGACTGAGCTTGTTAATGTTTTCGTCACATCCGAATGCCAACTCTCGTGTGATTCGAGATACAGTGAGGTTACAGGAGGATTGTGAGTCATCTTTGCATTTATATTCCAAGTCTGAATACCTTAGCCTGGCTATTTCAATTGTTGGTGTTCCTGCTTTGGCAGTTTATAATGCCAAATCTATTGGGAAAATGGCCTGCTGGATGGTAAAATCCATCAATCATACTTCTACAGTCCTGTCTGACATGCTATTAGACGCCCAGGGTGAACGTAGGGCTATCTTGCAAAATCGAGCGGCCATTGATTATCTTTTGCTTAAACATGGACACGATTGTTCTGATTTCGAGGGTCTTTGTTGTTTTAACTTGTCGGATCATACAAAATCCATTCAAGCTCACATTGATAAACTACATGACTTGACAGAAGAAGTTAGAAAACACATTGACCAGGGCTGGTTTGACTGGCTCTTTAATTGGTTACCTGATTTGCATATGTTACGTCAGATATTAGGAGGTATTCTGATTACTATCGGCATTTTGATTTCTATCTGTTGCTTTATTCAGTGTATTCCTTCACTACTTCAATTCTGCACACCTGGTACTAGACATAGATCAGTTAGTCTTGTTTCATATTATTCTTCCACAGATATTAGTTCTGTTTAATGAATGTATAATAGACTGAAGTCAAGGGTGAAATGTTCTGCTCGATTTTCCCGGCCTTCTTGTGAGGAACAATGATGGAATGTGACTTCAGTCTCTTATCATTCAAGTCTAAGGGTTAGAGTAGTGAATGGAGCCTATTTACTAGGCACTTCGACATGATTCTGTGCTCTTCCCCATAGATCAGGGCTTGCACACATAGCCTAGGGGATAGATTTGTTAGTATTAGGGATAACCTGTCCTGTAGTGAGGGTATTTCATGGAGCCGTGCTGAATTCAGGCCTGGTAGGCCTCAAACGGGAGAGACTCCATCTTTCTTTCTGCTCCGGCAGCTTGGGATGCTTCTAGGTCAAATGTAATGTTTTAGTTATGAGGTGTTATTCGCTTGGAGAGAACCGGTTCAGGCCGGCCCTTATCGAAGGATTGTATTTTTCTTCATGCCGAAGACACTACATCAGGCCGGCCGGCTGGGAACGTGTCCTTGGTACGGGGAGGTACAAGAATTTGGTGGGCGGCAGGTTACAGGCCGGAATTTTCCATGAGGAAACGCACCTCTATATTAGTGAAAGTCTGAGGCAGTTACATGTTCAGTCCGTAGGCGGCATCTAGCCGTTAGCAGTAAAGCTACTACTTATTCCAGGGAAGACAGACGCCATCTTGAAGGCGGAGAAGAACCGAGAGACAGATGCTCTCCTAGCAGAATAGCCAGAGAGGAGAGAGTAGCCGATAAGGAAGAGGTCCCAGTGACTCGGAGAAGGGTGATTCCAGGCGAGCCGAGGCACAGACGAGAAGGGAACCTAGATGACCACTGAGTGCAGGCTACATACTACTAAGGTGATGTCGACCCTTTCTTATTAGAGTGTACAACTTAATCTTTCACTTTTCTTTGCAGGTTATGTGTTATATCGTAATGTTATGTGATTGTGTATGTAATGAGTAATAAAGTACCCAGTTTGTAGTGAACCAACATGTGCTGCGTGTTCTTGTATGAGAGGGTAGCCTATTCTTCTAGTCAGCTGCGGCTACATGAACAGATGTTAACCCTGATCAGGTAAGTGGTAACTGAATAAGGGAAAGAGGAGCCCCTCGAACCTGAGAACAGGCTATGCTCGAACTGGCAATCCTTGTGTGATCTGATGAATAGTGAGACTGATTCCCTTTTTGTATGTTATGGTGATCATAGGATGAACTGTCGTATGAGACTGCCGTCTAGGTAGAGAGGTCTGGATTCGTATAGGATCGCGAGGCCGCCACTTGTGATACTGTCGTATGGGCAGAGAGGTCTGGATTCGTAGGGGATCGCGAGGCCGCCGACTGTGCTGAGACTGCCGTCTGGGTAGAGAGGTCTGGATTCGTATGGGATCGCGAGGCCGCCACTTGTGATACTGTCGTATGGGCAGAGAGGTCTGGATTCGTAGGGGATCGCGAGGCCGCCGATTGTGCTGAGACTGCCGTCTGGGTAGAGAGGTCTGGATTCGTATGGAATCGCGAGGCCGCCACTTGTGCTGAGACTGCCGTCTGGGTAGAGAGGTCTGGATTCGTGTGGGATCGCGAGGCCGCCACTTGTGATACTGTCGTATGGGCAGAGAGGTCTGGATTCGTAGGCGATCGCGAGGCCGCCGGTTGTGCTGAGACAGCCGTCTGGGTAGAGAGGTCTGGATTCGTATGGAATCGCGAGGCCGCCACTTGTGCTGAGACTGCCGTCTGGGTAGAGAGGTCTGGATTCGTGTGGGATCGCGAGGCCGCCACTTGTGATACTGTCGTATGGGCAGAGAGGTCTGGATTCGTATGGGATCGCGAGGCCGCCGATTGTGCTGAGACTGCCGTCTGGGTAGAGAGGTCTGGATTCGTGTGGGATCGCGAGGCCGCCACTTGTGATACTGTCGTATGGGCAGAGAGGTCTGGATTCGTATGGGATCGCGAGGCCGCCGATTGTGCTGAGACTGCCGTCTGGGTAGAGAGGTCTGGATTCGTGTGGGATCGCGAGGCTGCCACTTGTGATACTGTCGTATGGGCAGAGAGGTCTGGATTCGTATGGGATCGCGAGGCCGCCGATTGTGCTGAGACTGCCGTCTGGGTAGAGAGGTCTGGATTCGTGTGGGATCGCGAGGCCGCCACTTGTGAGACTGCCGTCTGGGTAGAGAGGTCTGGATTCGTGTGGGATCGCGAGGCCGCCACTTGTGATACTGTCGTATGGGCAGAGAGGTCTGGATCCGTATGGGATCGCGAGGCCGCCGATTATAAGAGGTCTTGGTATGTATAGTAGGAATTCCCTGTCCTTAGGTGGTAGATATATGTGGTTGCACTATTGTAAATAGGTTCTAGGGAGGGGGTAACGTTCTGGCTGGGTTAGTGAGGCTCTGATGAGCGGGTTCTATCTGATCGAACCCAAGCAGAACATTTGGCGTCACGAACCGTTTACGAAACCTGTGTGCGTTGTGGTTGTATCGTGTTTGCTTTCGGCGCGTGCGTGGTTTCGTTTGTATATTATTTGTATATACTTGTGTGTAGTTTTCTTTTCTCTTTCTTCTTTTTCTTTTTCTCTTTTTCTTTCTTTTCCGAGATGTTTTCTAGAAAGTCGAAATCTACCTTTAAGTTGCCCGTTGATATTCCCGGTTGGGATTCAACGCCTTATGAAGCCTTAGCCCGTGAGTGGGCTGATTCTACTGGTTTGAGTGAGAATTGGAATTCTTTTTTGGAGCTGGCGGAGCCGGCTAATGTGATTACTTGTTTACAGAAGGCGCCGGTATCTAAGGGTGATGAGCTTCCCGTTTTGGGGCGCAGAGGTTGGATTGTTCTGTCTGCGTACAGAATTCTGCATGAGAGGTTGTTGAAGTTACAGAACTTGCATAAGGATTTGGAAGCGAACTTTGTTGAGATTCAGAATGCTCATACTTTGTTGCGGTGTCAAAATAAGTTGCTTGCTGACAAACTTGAAACGTACCAAACTATTGCCGAAAGGGCGGCTGTGCGAATTGCTCGTTATAAATACAAGAATCGGCGTGGTCGGGTTTCGACGCGAAAGGTGCGTCTGGTCGTGGCGAAAGCCGGACTGGATTGGAATCCTGATGAATGGGATGGTAATATCTGGAACTCGAGTGATTCTCCTTCCTCGGGTGAGGAGTCTGCCAAGCGCGAGTCCTCTCGCTCCGGCCGTGATTGTAAGTCTGCTTCTTGCGCCTCTGATGGTGCACCCCGTGATTGCGCTCGTCCTTCGAGCGGGGTCGATGCTTCTTACACTGATTGTTCCTCTACGTGTACAGGTTCAGCCTTAATGACCAGGCTCCCAGACCACTCTCCTGAGGGAGCACATTCCTGTGCTACACCTTAGCAGGCGCCGCAAGATCTTAAAAGCCCTGGTGTCTTAGCCCAGCAGGTGGACCCTAACGGTGGCAAGTGTTGATTAACCTTGAAGGCCTGTCCACCACTATCCAAGAAGTTCACCTCAAGTCTTGGGGACAGACCTATGAAGCAGCACACCATAGAGCGGCAGTGACTCTGTCACTGAGGTCACAGAAACCTTGAGTAGGGTGGCTCTAGGGCAGTGCGACCGCACCGGGCGCTAACTTCAGGTGGGGGCGTCATGTTTGTAAGTATAATATGGTTTTAAAAGCACTTGCTGCCTCCTTCCTGGCCTCCAACATTTTTGGGCAACAATAAAAATATCTTCATAATTCCAGTGATTAATGTTCTTAGTAGAGAGAGATGGTGTTTTGTCTAGTGGAAGGTTTGACTCATGAAAAGGAATGGCAGAGGTGTAATGTGCATGCTGCTAAGAACATGTGCCATGCAGATCACAAAGTGCACATAATGTGAATAGGTCAGTGGGTCACTGCTTTTGTCAGAGAGACCCTATTGTTACTTGCAGTTAATAAGTTAAAATCCTAACATAGAATAGTGAGCTATTAACTGTCATGTAAGAGCTGCATGCAAACTCCAAGGTATAAATTAGAGCATTATGTTTTTTTCCCCAGTCTTCGATTATCCTAATGTTGCAAAAAAGGGTTCATTTAGGTAGAAATAAGTTCTGATTATTAAAGAGAACCCCCAACCATGGTATTATGTTTTTAATTCTGGGTTTGTGTTTCTGCAGACCAATCACTTAAACTATGCTGCCTACTAGTATGATTGTCATGTGACTCCTACACCTTGTAGTCCTTTGTCTTATGTACCATTTCCTACACAGTGATTTACACACATATGAATGATTGTCTCTGTGTAATATGTGTGATGTAAAGTGGTCTGACACCCTACACTGGTATTAGTGGTGCTGTAAATTTTCTGATACTTTATCATTTTGAAATGTTTTCACATGCTAACAGTCTCTGCAAAGATTTTTCCTTATTAGTACTAGTGGAACATACAACTGCAGCAGTGAGAAAGGTGACCAGTCACCCTTTGCAAAGGGCCCTCCACATCACAGCAGCACAGGTCACATTTTTTTGTAACTTTTGATGTGTTTGAGCTGTAAACAATGCATTAGTTAAAATTGTCAGATTATGCAGCAGATGCTGTATTATGTGGCAAATATGGCAAAGCCATAGTTATGTGAAAAACATTTGCAAACTAGGATATTTTGCCATTCATGTTTGAACTGCTCTTGTGGAAAAAGGGAGAAGTGCTGATGACAGAAACTCCATGGCTGGGAGACAAATGGCTTGCGATTCCACATTTAAAGATATTTGGGACATTCTGTGATTGGAAACATATCCCACTTTGTGAATGTATTTTAATGTCAATAACACATATTTAACCTTAAATAAACATGTGTATCTATTGGTTAAATTAAATAATGTAATAAGCTGTAACTGGTTAGTGAAATGGGAAAGGAATACTAAAAATTGGGATATTTTGCTCTTTCTGCCACACCTCTCACTCCGTCCACTGACCCAATCCATTGGTTATTCCCGCCCTCTGATTCTCCTCCCACAGTTTCCCTACTTTTTTCCCCCCACTTCGACCACTGCCTGGCACTAACATGCATTAGAGACAACTGTGGGCTTTTACCACTGGGTCTCCTAGAGAATGACACCTCAGGTCCATACACAGGGGCTAAACACAGTACCTTTCTGTGTTCTCCGCACAACGTGTTTGCTATTTGACGCCAGACTTCTGCAGCTTGTATTGAGGAAATTAAGCATACCCTTGTGCTTGTATAAAACATAGCTGCCAAGTGACATTGGCACCATGTCGTGTCCATTCGTAGCTTTTATCCAACAATACTTTGCATGCTGGAATGTTTAACCCCTTACTTAGATGGTCACAGCACAACTCCCAGAATGCAAGGCGCTGTTGGCTTAAAATCCAGGCCTGGCTGGTGGTGTCACACGTGACGATAGTGCCATTTGGAGGCAATGGTGAATCTGTAATTTAGCAGGCGTGTCTATACTCTTAGTAAATTGTAATCACTGCCAATGTTGACACATTGAGGTCTGAGACCTCTGTTTGTTATGAAGTAAGGCCCAGTCTGGTGGTTCAGGTCAGTCCTTGTAAGGGAAGCTGCTGGGCTTGTTTTTACCATGCACTTTGAAAGTATTTTCACCTTGATGAAAGAAGAAAGTTGGATTGTTTTACAAAACATGCTTGATTTTTGTATATTGCTGGACTGGTGATTGCTTTATTTTGCCCTTTGACAGTATTCGCACTTTTTCTTTTGCTTTACCAACTACAGTTTGTATAGATTGTCATTAGGTACTTGCTGATCTGGTTTATTCTACATGCAGTGTTATTTATGGAGTTGCTTGCACTTGTCTGTAATATGTGTGCCTTAAATCGTGCATTTAGCATTGTTTACACTACATAAATGATAAATTAAAACAGACAAACATCTGCATCAATGTTCTGAAGCATCCAAACAGTTTTCTTCCTCAGCCTTGTTTGCCTGCCTGTTTTGCAGTGCTTACTAATAAAGACATGATGGTAGAAATTGAAGCTTCCGCAGTTCACGTTATTATCATGCACAACCCTTGACAGTTGCTAGTGTGTGGCATGCATATAATTCACCAGTCTATTTCTCTTGACTTTTGCAGGATACTGAGTTATATCTTGTGTACTTCTCAGGTATATTGTCAGTCAAGTTTTTATTGAATTGCAGGTTTGGGTTGGTCTTTCAAAGTTTCAAGGTATTGTCAATTCTATTTCAAACCCATCATAGTTGTTCTTTGTTCTTCAGCCATAGGCAGTTCCTGAGACAATAGGATCACTCCTTGGCATTGTTCTCATTTCTGCCTCAGTTAAATAATCTGCTTTTGACAGTATTGTCACAAATGGCATAGCTTGTATGTTAAGAGTGTTTCCCACTTTCTCATTCGAACTTAGAGAAAGACAATATAGAGGCATTTAATTTACATGTTGGGGGTTTCAAATCAAAATACGCTAGAGCAAAGAGGTAGATGGTGGGTCGTGCGCTGGGGGAGGGGGGGGCCCTCCATATTTAATTTAATTGTGGGTTTATATAGCGCTAGAATCGACTCCCAGAGGAGTATCTCCGCGCTTCAACCGCTGGGGAACCCGTCCTGGCTCACCCTGAGAGATGGTCCCTAATGGGTATCTCTAAGGTGCGACCAAGCATCCCCGGCAGTCTGGGGGGGCCGTTGTGAAGATGAGGCAAGCTAATGCCCAGAGTTGCCGAGTGTGGTCCCTGACTGGAGTAGGCACCGAGGCGAGAATTATCGAGCCCGCTGACCCTGGTCCACGACCCTGCCGCGTCGGGAATCGAACCCTGGTCCCGGGCCGTCCTCTGCTTACGGGTCTGCCGCCTCTAACCAGTGAGCCACACCTCTCCACACCATATGTTTTGCAGGGGGTCCCCTCAAGTTTTGTTACGCCACTGTGTCCTGGGTCACATGACTGGGTGTATTTGGCAGTTGGCCTTTGTGTATTACTCCAACAAAGTGAGGCCAAGGGGGAATATGTGTTGCCAGAATGGGTCATCTCTGAATTGATGGGGAAACTGTTACCTACCACATTTGCACATCAGAAAGGCTCTACCCAACACACTTACAAAGGCTTTTAGGTCCCCAGACAAGCTGGGGCCAGGGCAGGGAGGCCGAAGATTCCAAACACCTCTGAGGGTGGAACCCTCCAGATTCTTCCCCTACTTCAAAGTGGGCACCAGGAATGAACAGGGGACCCTTAGACCCAACCCTTCAGTACAACTCTGGACCTTTGAAAACTCAGAAGGACTGCTCTGCTGCTCTGCTGCTCTGCTGCCTGAGTGAGACGCGCTGGAACTGCATCTTGAACCTCGGACCACGAGAGTTACTACAAAGGTTAGTTCAGGGACAGAAAAGGCTCTAACCACCTTGAACACAGCACCTGAACTCTGTTTGCTGTGATTCCTATGCCCCCAAGTGGCGCCACCCCAGGCCTGGACCTTTGGATGTGTATGTAAAGGTGCTCTTCCAGCCCAGCTAGGGTTCTTTGGGAAGAACCGACGCAGCGCGATTAATCTTCTCACAGCTCCAATTCCGAATGGCCCCAGCGCAACACATCCCCAACACCAGACTTTTAAGAGGTCTGATAAAAATGTATGCATTTAAAAACTTTTCTGGCAGACGAGGAATTGACATGGCACACAGAGCAGATATATATAAAGCCATAGGATCAGTAGAGTTAGACCCCCTTTATACATTGTTGATTGTACGGGACAACCACATTTATTAACATCACACACAAAATTACAAAATCTGCTGGCATGGTAATTTCTATGTGGAATGACCACAGTTTTCCAAATTTGCCCCAAAGAAATGGGGAATAACCAGAGGAATCAGTGTTTGCAAACGAAGTTCTTCATGGTTTTACCAGGGCACTTTTCCCAGTGTACATTTCACCCATTTCTTCCACTGAAAACTGAGTAGGAAAAGGAAATCAGAAGTGTCGGTGATCATGTACAATCTATATCACTACTTAACTGGGTTCTTTAATTACTGGCTGAATTGAGTTTACTTAGAACCTTGTAATTGGGGCCTTCAGATGATTAATTGAGATTAAGGTTTTTAATGAGTGCAGTAATGGCCTGGTGCATTTTACTGGTTCAACAATTGTTGATCTTTAGAACTGGTGTTATCCAAGACCTTTTAGTTTTAATATAATTAGATGGATAATATGAATAATGTGCTTACTTACTTATATGGGTTTTCAGCCTGCCCTCTTTATCCATTAGTCTGCTATTGTGTAATTCCAATTTTTACTTGACCCACTACAACATTCTTCATTGAGCAACCCACTTCAGACATTGGCTAACATCAATGAGGGAAGGAATTATGTTCTCACAAGGAGCACATACACAAGACAATGTGTGCTTTCTGAGATCTAAAAATATCTTTCCTTTTAGTCAATGTTTTTTTTACATTGTCAAGGGTCCCACAGCTTCCCCAAGAAAAATGTTTTTGGAAAGCCATGAAATAACAAAACAGGGATTAACAAAGAAAACAGGGATGGACAATGCAAAAGGCTGGCAACCAATGCCAGAAATATTGGCTTGGCCAAGCTGCATGTTGATATCGCCTGTGCATTTTCCTTGCTTTGACATGGATTCCTTGTTTTTTCATACTATTCCTGTCATTTCGACACTTTGTGTATTATTAGTAAATCCTAGTAAGTACTAGTCAGTTCGAAGTTCCGAGAGGGTCAGTGACAGCATCAGCATTCCACATGAACACCGTGGACCTATGGCAGGTAATGCTTCATCTCTGTGGGAACCCCGAGGGTCCCTCTCATAAAGTCGAATACATCTACTACCCGAGTAGAATTATTGATTCCCCAGGTAATGTTGGCTCCGGGTGGGAAACTCCGAGGACCTTGGAATGAGGCCCTAGGGGAAAACGATGAATACTTGTAGCTGATATTTTTTCAGTGGAAATATGAGAAAAGGGACAATTCTCTATGTGCAATCTTTTCAAAGGTAAAAGTATTTGACAGGTAATAAAATCACTATTTGTGGTGACAGGGTTTGCTAATTGTAAATTGCTGTGCTCATATCATTTTGGATGCAGAATTATTTGTAGCTGATTTTCTGATAAACTATGACACTCTAATAGATGTGGAGCTTAAGATGATTTATGTCTCATATCCTGATTGGTAACAGAAATTTACTTTATGTGTAAAATGCTTTAAAGAACAAAGTTAAATGCAAAGAAAACTATTTATAACCTCTGGCCATTAGTATATCTACTCTGCTTCATTTAAGATCGATGTGGGAGATAAAAGAGAGAGAAATATATTTGCTTGCTTGAGGCAAAGACTCCTCGCTTCAAATAAACGACATGTACTGACAAGCCAATAAGCAGCAGATTTCATACATGCAATATCTCCAAGAATAACCTGGGATTAATAACATAGAACAGACGCTTCTAGACATTTTGAATCATCATTGCAGATAAACAAAAAATGCTATATATGGTAAACCAGATTATGGCGGGAAACAAACACCCACCTAGTATTTAAGCAAATCGCAGCAATATTACAAACCGGTAATAGGGTGCAATTTTTAGCCTAATACATAGTAACAAGACCACTTGAACATTTTGTTTGAAGAAGGCTAAGAGGTGATTTGAGAACAGTGCATACATAGTTTAAAAGAATGTATGATCTTGAGCAATACGTACGTTGTGGCTTTATAATTGGCGCCCAGAGTTCTGCTGCAGGGTCAGCACGGCTCAGCCCAATGTCTAAAGAGGGAAGACAAATCAAATGCATGCATGAAAGGAGCACATTTATTTGAGGCAAAAAAAAATACTTAATCCAGCAAATCAGGTTCGCCATATCGAGCACCTTGGATTACAATTGCTAATGCAATAACTCCTAAAGCATTAACAAACCTTTTAGAATTAGTATCCGCTGTTTTACATAAAAAGTGTACTTGGTGAGTAAACCACCTCAATGGAATCAAATATTTAAATATAATAGTTTCGTTTTCAACTTTGAGATTCCTCCTGATACATACAAAACTATACATTTAAACATATTTATAAAAAAAAAATAGTTTGATGCCTGGAGGATATTCATAGACATAGTTATGGTGCATTATGATGAGAAGACTATGACTCAGTTTATCTATAATATGATAAGCTTCAAAGCGTGTTCCTCTCAAGCTATTTAATCATTTTAAAATGTAGTACTGGAGCAGCATAATTTAGTGCTCCCCCCTTTATAAGCAACATTTATACTCAATGTGTTTTTAACAGTACTATTCTGTGTGTCTCATGTTAACCCAAAGTGTAGTAGATGACTATATTTATCTTAATGACAAGCCATTCGTATAAATAGCTGAACTATAATCCACGTATAGACATTAAATGGAACAATGCATACCTTCTTTAAATACAGTCACGATCTGTTGATACTGTCAATGTTGCTAGAAGCCTGCAAACAAGACACCATTGCTCTGTTGAATGACTTGGCTGAGAATGGACAAAAGGTCCCAGAGTAAACTGCATTACTTTCAGACAGAAGTCCTGTATCTAGGACATCACATTGGCAAAGAAGCAAGGAGGGTGTCGTAAGAGAGAATCTGCCATTTTGAGAATGAATCCTCATACCACACACAGAGAAGTCAGGATTTTTCTGGGAATGAAGGGCTACAGTTGTCAATGGATAGTCAACTTTGCTCCAGTGGCTAAACCTCTACAGAGGTTGGCACACAAGGATGTATCTGATCAGATATTATGGGACATTTACAGCATGATTGCCTTCCTAGACTTGAGAGAAACTCTCTGTCACGCCCTGGCGAAGGGAGGGGGGGGGGGGGGGAATAAAAGAAAAATAAAATAATAAAAGGAAATTTACCTTTAGCCGACCACGTCGTGCTTCTCTGCCTCTCTTCTTTGGCACAGGCTCCCAGAATGGCCTCCGGCCAATACCGAAGCTGTTCTCACTTGAAAGCAGTTTCAGGATTGGCCTGAGTGCCCTCGATTTGTGCTCCAGGACAGACTGGGAGTCTGTGCCTGCTTTCTCCAAACCCAGCAATGCAGCTGGGGTTGGAAAGAACTTTATTATGCATGAAGGTTTGGCCGGGCTGGGACGGCCGGCCAAACCTTCATGTGTAGTGAAGGGACCGCACTACCACTCCCCTCAGTGCTGTCACCCCCAAGACTCAACAGGAAAGGAGAAATAAAGCAAGTGTTGTTTTATTTTTCCTTTCCTGACTTTTTGGTGGGGGGACACACCACTGGTGAAAGAGAAGGCTGTGCTGCCTCAGTGCTTACACAAATGCATGGTGATTCCCGAAGACCAGTCACTTACTTCTCTGCTACACTTGACCTCATAGCCGCAGCACTTCCCAGCTGCCCTTAAGGTGGTTTGTGTCAGCATCGAGCAGAGTGAGAACATAGTCATGGGATATCCTCTTACAATAATGGTTCCGCACTCTGTGGAAATATTGCTTACCCGAACCAAGACCTAACAGTTGACCAATAGCCAGCTCACATGCTATGAACAGGTTATAATTGCTGCTGAAAACAATACTGTCGGTAGCTGGCTCTCCGTATAGTGTGCTAAAATGAAGTACACTGTGCAGAGAGTCCTGTGAGACCCAGATTGGTATACGGAGGCAAAAGTAGGTAATAATAACACTATTTGTGGTAGTGTGGGCGAGCAGTTAGGCTCATGAGAGGGTAGTGCTGAGCATTTGTTCTATTCACTGAGGCAATAATTAAGTCACACACTCAAGAATAAATCCGAGACCAATTTGCCAAAATAATACCTATTTTTATATAATTTTTCAGACCAAGAGCTTAATTTCTTACAAATTATTAAAGTTCAGAAAATAGTTAAATATTGTGCGTGATTATGCACAATGATTTTCTAAGGGAGAAAATAAAAAAATGCATATAAAATCGTACAGTCAGTTCTAGGGATTCATCTTCAAGGTTTAGAGTAGCAGCAGGTTAAGGCCCAATGTTCCACCAGTGGATCATCAGGAGAGTCCCTAGTCTGGCACGGAGCAGGGTGCTGAAGGCGTTGGTGGCTGGTGAGCTACAAAGAATGGGGGCAACCTTAAAGGCTGCAAAGGGGGACTTATAGGCAAGTCTGAGGGACCCTAAATGAGGGATCAGTTCGCAAGTGCTTCCGGAGCACGGAAGCACATCAGGTTCAATGGTACCCAGGCCAGGCGGGCTAGATTCAGAGCAGGTTGGTGAGTAGGCTCTGTGTGTCAAGATGGTCATCAGGGGCAAGCAGGCTGCAGGGCACCCCCTGTACCTAGGCCATTAAGATGAAGAAGGTCCACTAGGGCTGCAGCACAAATTGTGCTATGCTAGAGACCGCTCACCGAGATCTTGCAAACTGCCATTGCAGGTTGTGTGTCTTCGTGCAGAAAAAACAGAAGAGCCGACATGACACACAGCCCTGTGTGACATGCCTACATACTGCATGAGATATAGGTAAGCCACCCCTGCATCAGGCCATACAGACTGAAGGCAGGGTGCAGTAAATCCCATTTGTGGACAAAGCTGCCTGAGTAGATATGCCCCTGCAATGTCTAAGTCCCTTCTTAGACGTTATAAGTGAACAGGGAAGCCATAACAAGCACATGAGAGGAGTTGGCCTAAAGGCCAGGGTGGTCAACCTCGAATCTGGGGAACCGGGTTCGAGTCTCGGCAATGACACCTGTGATTCTGGGCAAATCACTTCATCTCCCCGTGCCTAACAAAAATGAATGTGTGTCTCACGTAACGCAACTGGTGCTATGTAAAGCGCTCTGATACCTGATACCGGGTCAAGTTCGTGCTATATAAAACTTTGTAAAGAAAAAGAAATGGATTGGACACTCATCATTACGAGTTCCCCAGCTCCATGATGGTTTCACTGTACCCCAAGATGTTTGGTACAAAACATCTCATCTTATTAAACCCGCACTGATGCCAGTGTTGGATTTATTAATAAATGCACCCAGAGGGCAACTTAGAGGTGCTCCCTGAAAACCTACTGACTACTAGTGTGGTTACTGACAGGTCTCGGCCAGCCTGCCACCATTCAACATGTTTCTGGTCTCCTAGGGTGAGACTGAGAGCCTTTTACTCACAGAGGTCGGGAACAAAGCCTGCTTTGGGCAGAGGTGATCATACCTTGACCAAGCAGGAACTTCCTTTCAGGGCAGAAATCTTCAAAGGCCATGCCACCTTTGAAATGCGACCCAGGCCTCTCCAACTATTGGCAGATGCCAACCCCCTTGTCCTGTCCCCACATTTTGGCGGGAGGACAGGTGGGGAAATTAGTAAGATTAGGAGGTGTGCCTACACCTATCCAGCACCACCCCTAAGGTGGGGCAGCTGATGTGGCCCCCACTTTTTAGAATACTCCATCTTGTGATGGAGAAAATTAGCCTATTAGGGTCAGGGTTATGCCCCCTTCCCCAGGAAGTGGTCATATAGAAGGTGTAGTCACCCTAAATGTAGGTAGCACATTGGCTACTGCCTGGTACTCCCTTCAATATCTCTAAATTGAGTAATTAGGTTGCACCCCTCAACCCAGAACTTTAGATTCTACAGACGTAAAGACGAAGAGGACAAAGAAGAGTTGATGAACCCGAGAACTGAGTAGCAGCCACAGAGTTTTGGCGCAAACCCATGCCTGCTGCTTCAAGATTTGATAATTGAGGTGAACTGTCTCATCCTGCTGTTGTGATGCCTCTAAGAACCTCAGAGGACTACCGGCCTCTGCAAGCTGGACAAAAATGTACTTGGAGTAAAGGAGCTACTCCCCTGCAGCCCACAGGCACTGAAACCCGCAGAGTTCAGTCCACTGACTTGCAACTCCCCTGACCGGTGTAGCAAATGACCAGGAATAGGCACTTGCACTCTGGAAGGTCTGTCTCGCAACTGAGTGTGGAGGCACCAAATCTGACCCGAGCCGTGCAGTACCAATTTCGGGGTATCGGATGCCCTGCAACCAAGACCGACATCGAAGAGTCCAACTGTACCAGAGCCCAGCAGCCACTGAGGGACATCATGACCCCTGGGACTCACTTCAAGAGTGGCACAGCACTCCGGAATTTGTCCCTGCCAACTGTTGGCCCCTAACCGCGAGGAGCACCTTTGACCACCGGGACAACCAACACACCTGATCTGGACCTGGGTAACGATGAACTGGCTGTGCTCCCATTTCCCTAAGGCGCTTGCAATCCTAGCCTCCATTTGGGAGCTCTTGGACTTGCATCCATGTCCCCTTGTGCAGCCTGTCTTTAGAGGGCCCCTCTTCCCCATAGCGCCAGCTACCAACTCCACCAACTCCCTGCTCCCAGTGAAGTTTGGGATGCACCCGACAAACATTTGGTAGAACATTGGACCTTGGCTTCCTGCTACTCTAAACCTGGAAAGCGAACCCCTACAACTATCTGTGCTGTGAGCTTCACCTACCTGCTTTTTCCTCCCATAGGATTGCATGGTGAGTAATTGCGGATTACTTTGAACTATTTGCTTATCTTTGAAAATTCATAGCAAATACAGTACGTACCTTTGAACGTAGTTCTTGGTTCGAAAATATATATAAAAGCAATTATAATTTTTCTAAATTGGTCTTGGATTTATTCCTTGAGTGTGTGACTCATTTATTGGCTCTGTGAGTACAACAAATGCTAAGCACTACCCTCTGATAAGCCTAACTGCTCGCCCACACTACCACATATAGAACGTTAGTATTATCTACTTTTGCCTCTGTCAACCAATAGTGGACTTTATGCACAGTGTGATTCTTTTTAGTATACTATTTAGTGAGCCACCTTCCTACAGTGTGTGAAAATAAATTTGAAATTTTAAGTGGCTCTGCTCCAATTCTTACAGGAGAAGATCAAGTGATTTGTGGAGTTTATTATCTGTGCGGACTGAATTTTATTTTAAGTTGCCGGCATACTGGGCAGGTTCTTGTTATCTAGCCTTAATGTTCCCAAAAATATATCATGTAGATGACATTTTTGGAGCTATGATTCCTTCGGTAGGAGTTGTCTTAAATGATTCAAAGATTATAATGCTTTCCACTGTAGTTGACAAACTTGCCACTGGTATAGCTGGTGCATTGCTGGCTGTAGATACAGATACAAAGCTAGTAGCTATGAAATAGGCCTGGGTGGAGCTTGCGAAGTTGCACTCCGCGGAATTACACGGAAGTGCTGAAAAACTCCCGCAAATCCCGCGGAGTTCTGTGAGCGGGCAGTGTATTGCTCTGCCACCCCATTAATATATTCCCCTTGGCTGCTGAGGGTCGTTGGGGGCCAAGACCTCTATTGTTGCCACAAGTAAGTTCCCCACAGCGGGATTGCTGAGATGTCGGAGGACCCCCCTCCCCTTCTCAACCAATCTGCAAAGGGGCGTCCTGGCGTACAACTGGTTGAGGAATGAAGTCGTCTTGGATGCTGAGGGTTGGGGGCCAAGAACCCCTATTGCTGCCACAAGTAAATCCTCCACAGTTGGATTGCTAAAATGCCACCCCACTCTCCCTAGGGGCCTTTTGGTGCACTATTGGTTGGAGAGGTAGTCCCCTTGGCTCCTGAGGGTCATTCTGGGCCGAGAACCTCTATTGTTGCCACAAGTATGTCCCCCACAGTGGGATTGCTGATAGGTCGTCGGAGACCCCATCCCCTTTCACAACCACTCTGCAAAGGGGCCTCCTGGCGCAGCACTAGTTGGGGATGAAGTCCCCTTGGCTTCTGAGGGTCCAATAACCCCTATTGTTGTCACAAGTAAGTCCCCTACAGCGGGATCGCTGAGACATTGTCAGAGGCCCCACACCCTTTCTAAACCACTCTGCAAAGGGGTCTCCTGGCACACTGCTGGTTGCGGATAAGGTCGCTTGGCTGCTGAGGGTTGTTGGGAGCCAAGAACCCCTAGTGTTGCAAAAAGTTAATCTCCTACAGTGGGATTGCTGAGATGTCATCGGAGCCCCGCCCCCTTTTGCAACCACTCTGCAAATGGGCCTCCTGGTGCACTACCGGATGGAGGAGGAAGTCCCCTTGGCTTCTGAAGGTCGTTGGGGGTCAAGAACCCCTATTCTTGCCACAAGTAAGTCCCTCACAGCTGGATTGCTGAGACTTGAGGTGATTGCTGAACTCCTCATTCCAAGCGGAGTGGCAAAACTCTGCAAACTCAGCCTGCGGAGCGGAGTTTACTGTCCACCCCCACTGTTAAGTCTATAGTTTCACAAAATCAACTTACATTAGATATTTTGCTAGCAAAAGAAGGTGCAGTCTGCAAGATGATGAAAGGTAAACAATGTTGCACCTATATTTCAGAGAAGAGCAAGGAGATAAGAGGGTTTGTGAAGAATATCATTGGATTGAAACTTCAATTGGAGGATTTGAAGGCAACAGGAGCTTAGGAACCAATTGGAAAGAGATTTGCTACTATAGGTAGTTGGCTGGACGATATAGATAGTGGACTTCTAGGCACTTCATTGAGGTCTATTTTAATTGTTGGCCTTTGCTTGCTTAACTTATTTGCAAGGCTATACATGATTTAAGGACATTAGATCACAGAAAGTGGCTGTTGAAGGAAAGGAGTTAAAAGGAAGGAGGGATGAAGTTGAATTAGAGGAAACACAGTGCAATGCTTATGATGAAAGGAAGACATTGGAGAAGTCAAAGCGTACGATGTTGTTTGTGTGATGGCTATCATAGCCATCA
Source organism: Triturus cristatus (assembly GCF_964204655.1). Classification (NCBI taxonomy): domain Eukaryota; kingdom Metazoa; phylum Chordata; class Amphibia; order Caudata; family Salamandridae; genus Triturus; species Triturus cristatus. The sequence goes on along the minus strand of NC_140592.1, from coordinate 998,555,142 downwards.
GAGATGGGATTGGAACATTGTAATTTAGTTCTCCAACCCTTTATATGCAAAATATATACACAATGTGTGTTTAACAGTATTAATCTGTGTACACTTATATTATCCAAGATGGCTATATTTACCCGAATGAGAAACTATACGAATATCTTGTAGAACTATATTACATGCATCTAGGTTTGTTTATGCTAGCTATATTTGCTTGAATGATTAGATTAATTGTAACCAGGCCCGAACAGCATGAAGTTAATTTTATTAAATGCTCTGCCAGAGTGTTGTTATTCTCTCCCCTGCAGGTGTCTTATCATGTGCCTCATTAACTAGAATAATCTTATAGTTTACATTACTAGACTGATAGATAGCTGAAAAATAATTAGAAGTTGGCTTCGGACATTGAGATGGAAACGGTGGAAGGGAGCCTCTTGTAAAAGCCAGACCGGACCGATGTTACATCCAAGACTGTGCAGCTGTGTACCTCATTGTTGAGAGCTGGAAAACTAGGGAGTCTACCTGCTCTCAGTGAACGCTTTCTCCAGATTGGTCCGTCTGGTGGGGACTGATATAGAGAATCTTCCAGAAATGACCTCCCTGCTTTGGGTTCTGTATTTTTAAAATAGTTTTGAGAAGATTCTGTCCTAACTTCATTTATGAAAAGGCCCTCTTATCAAATCTGCTGATTTCTCCTGCCCAGACTGTTGATCTTCATGCTCAAGCACTTTTGTTTTCCCTCCTGTTCCTTAAATTTGGTTCAAATGATGCTGATACCTTCCTCATAGAAAGCACCTTGCCACTTTTGAGGCTTTCTTTAGATTAGGGAAACTCCTTTATGGAATATGTATACATGTTTTTTTCTCCTAAGTGTTTATATTTTGCATCTTTTTCCTCATAATATACAAATGACGATTGCATGATCATTTTAATATATATATATATATATATATGTGTTTTCCAAAGGCTCTGCAGCAAGGACGCACTCCTGAACAGATGGTTTCAAAAGACCTTTATTTCTTCAACCGGCAAATGCATGCCCAGTAATTTCATAGCCTGACGCGTTTCGAAGCATTTCAGCTTCTTTCTCGAAGGCAGTGCTGGAAAATTCACGGTGTTGCTGGCGTGATGCTTTTCAAGTTTTTTCAAGTTCATGCCTCTTCACTGATTGGTCTGTAGTAGTGTCCTTTGGTAGGTAAGTCATCAGTGCATTGTGGGCTATGTAGTACACGACAGTTTTACATTATTCCTCTTAGTGAGTTCCGTGAATCTTCTGACATTAATGCATATTATTCATGTTATTCAGCCCTTAGTGGGCCCCAGGGTAGCATTCCGGTTGCTTGTGACGAAATCTGTTCTGCTTACGAGATGCTGTAAAGTTCCCAGCTCCTCTGGCCCCTTCATTCTTGGGTGGTGCAGTCCTTCACGGCCGAGGCCGCCGTGTTTAATTTGTTTTCCAAAGGCTCTGCAGCAAGGACGCACTCCTGAACAGATGGTTTCAAAAGACCTTTATTTCTTCAACCGGCAAATGCATGCCCAGTAATTTCATAGCCTGACGCGTTTCGAAGCATTTCAGCTTCTTTCTCGAAGGCAGTGCTGGAAAATTCACGGTGTTGCTGGCGTGATGCTTTTCAAGTTTTTTCAAGTTCATGCCTCTTCACTGATTGGTCTGTAGTAGTGTCCTTTGGTAGGTAAGTCATCAGTGCATTGTGGGCTATGTAGTACACGACAGTTTTACATTATTCCTCTTAGTGAGTTCCGTGAATCTTCTGACATTAATGCATATTATTCATGTTATTCAGCCCTTAGTGGGCCCCAGGGTAGCATTCCGGTTGCTTGTGACGAAATCTGTTCTGCTTACGAGATGCTGTAAAGTTCCCAGCTCCTCTGGCCCCTTCATTCTTGGGTGGTGCAGTCCTTCACGGCCGAGGCCGCCGTGTTTAATTTGTTTTCCAAAGGCTCTGCAGCAAGGACGCACTCCTGAACAGATGGTTTCAAAAGACCTTTATTTCTTCAACCGGCAAATGCATGCCCAGTAATTTCATAGCCTGACGCGTTTCGAAGCATTTCAGCTTCTTTCTCGAAGGCAGTGCTGGAAAATTCACGGTGTTGCTGGCGTGATGCTTTTCAAGTTTTTTCAAGTTCATGCCTCTTCACTGATTGGTCTGTAGTAGTGTCCTTTGGTAGGTAAGTCATCAGTGCATTGTGGGCTATGTAGTACACGACAGTTTTACATTATTCCTCTTAGTGAGTTCCGTGAATCTTCTGACATTAATGCATATTATTCATGTTATTCAGCCCTTAGTGGGCCCCAGGGTAGCATTCCGGTTGCTTGTGACGAAATCTGTTCTGCTTACGAGATGCTGTAAAGTTCCCAGCTCCTCTGGCCCCTTCATTCTTGGGTGGTGCAGTCCTTCACGGCCGAGGCCGCCGTGTTTAATTTGTTTTCCAAAGGCTCTGCAGCAAGGACGCACTCCTGAACAGATGGTTTCAAAAGACCTTTATTTCTTCAACCGGCAAATGCATGCCCAGTAATTTCATAGCCTGACGCGTTTCGAAGCATTTCAGCTTCTTTCTCGAAGGCAGTGCTGGAAAATTCACGGTGTTGCTGGCGTGATGCTTTTCAAGTTTTTTCAAGTTCATGCCTCTTCACTGATTGGTCTGTAGTAGTGTCCTTTGGTAGGTAAGTCATCAGTGCATTGTGGGCTATGTAGTACACGACAGTTTTACATTATTCCTCTTAGTGAGTTCCGTGAATCTTCTGACATTAATGCATATTATTCATGTTATTCAGCCCTTAGTGGGCCCCAGGGTAGCATTCCGGTTGCTTGTGACGAAATCTGTTCTGCTTACGAGATGCTGTAAAGTTCCCAGCTCCTCTGGCCCCTTCATTCTTGGGTGGTGCAGTCCTTCACGGCCGAGGCCGCCGTGTTTAATTTGTTTTCCAAAGGCTCTGCAGCAAGGACGCACTCCTGAACAGATGGTTTCAAAAGACCTTTATTTCTTCAACCGGCAAATGCATGCCCAGTAATTTCATAGCCTGACGCGTTTCGAAGCATTTCAGCTTCTTTCTCGAAGGCAGTGCTGGAAAATTCACGGTGTTGCTGGCGTGATGCTTTTCAAGTTTTTTCAAGTTCATGCCTCTTCACTGATTGGTCTGTAGTAGTGTCCTTTGGTAGGTAAGTCATCAGTGCATTGTGGGCTATGTAGTACACGACAGTTTTACATTATTCCTCTTAGTGAGTTCCGTGAATCTTCTGACATTAATGCATATTATTCATGTTATTCAGCCCTTAGTGGGCCCCAGGGTAGCATTCCGGTTGCTTGTGACGAAATCTGTTCTGCTTACGAGATGCTGTAAAGTTCCCAGCTCCTCTGGCCCCTTCATTCTTGGGTGGTGCAGTCCTTCACGGCCGAGGCCGCCGTGTTTAATTTGTTTTCCAAAGGCTCTGCAGCAAGGACGCACTCCTGAACAGATGGTTTCAAAAGACCTTTATTTCTTCAACCGGCAAATGCATGCCCAGTAATTTCATAGCCTGACGCGTTTCGAAGCATTTCAGCTTCTTTCTCGAAGGCAGTGCTGGAAAATTCACGGTGTTGCTGGCGTGATGCTTTTCAAGTTTTTTCAAGTTCATGCCTCTTCACTGATTGGTCTGTAGTAGTGTCCTTTGGTAGGTAAGTCATCAGTGCATTGTGGGCTATGTAGTACACGACAGTTTTACATTATTCCTCTTAGTGAGTTCCGTGAATCTTCTGACATTAATGCATATTATTCATGTTATTCAGCCCTTAGTGGGCCCCAGGGTAGCATTCCGGTTGCTTGTGACGAAATCTGTTCTGCTTACGAGATGCTGTAAAGTTCCCAGCTCCTCTGGCCCCTTCATTCTTGGGTGGTGCAGTCCTTCACGGCCGAGGCCGCCGTGTTTAATTTGTTTTCCAAAGGCTCTGCAGCAAGGACGCACTCCTGAACAGATGGTTTCAAAAGACCTTTATTTCTTCAACCGGCAAATGCATGCCCAGTAATTTCATAGCCTGACGCGTTTCGAAGCATTTCAGCTTCTTTCTCGAAGGCAGTGCTGGAAAATTCACGGTGTTGCTGGCGTGATGCTTTTCAAGTTTTTTCAAGTTCATGCCTCTTCACTGATTGGTCTGTAGTAGTGTCCTTTGGTAGGTAAGTCATCAGTGCATTGTGGGCTATGTAGTACACGACAGTTTTACATTATTCCTCTTAGTGAGTTCCGTGAATCTTCTGACATTAATGCATATTATTCATGTTATTCAGCCCTTAGTGGGCCCCAGGGTAGCATTCCGGTTGCTTGTGACGAAATCTGTTCTGCTTACGAGATGCTGTAAAGTTCCCAGCTCCTCTGGCCCCTTCATTCTTGGGTGGTGCAGTCCTTCACGGCCGAGGCCGCCGTGTTTAATTTGTTTTCCAAAGGCTCTGCAGCAAGGACGCACTCCTGAACAGATGGTTTCAAAAGACCTTTATTTCTTCAACCGGCAAATGCATGCCCAGTAATTTCATAGCCTGACGCGTTTCGAAGCATTTCAGCTTCTTTCTCGAAGGCAGTGCTGGAAAATTCACGGTGTTGCTGGCGTGATGCTTTTCAAGTTTTTTCAAGTTCATGCCTCTTCACTGATTGGTCTGTAGTAGTGTCCTTTGGTAGGTAAGTCATCAGTGCATTGTGGGCTATGTAGTACACGACAGTTTTACATTATTCCTCTTAGTGAGTTCCGTGAATCTTCTGACATTAATGCATATTATTCATGTTATTCAGCCCTTAGTGGGCCCCAGGGTAGCATTCCGGTTGCTTGTGACGAAATCTGTTCTGCTTACGAGATGCTGTAAAGTTCCCAGCTCCTCTGGCCCCTTCATTCTTGGGTGGTGCAGTCCTTCACGGCCGAGGCCGCCGTGTTTAATTTGTTTTCCAAAGGCTCTGCAGCAAGGACGCACTCCTGAACAGATGGTTTCAAAAGACCTTTATTTCTTCAACCGGCAAATGCATGCCCAGTAATTTCATAGCCTGACGCGTTTCGAAGCATTTCAGCTTCTTTCTCGAAGGCAGTGCTGGAAAATTCACGGTGTTGCTGGCGTGATGCTTTTCAAGTTTTTTCAAGTTCATGCCTCTTCACTGATTGGTCTGTAGTAGTGTCCTTTGGTAGGTAAGTCATCAGTGCATTGTGGGCTATGTAGTACACGACAGTTTTACATTATTCCTCTTAGTGAGTTCCGTGAATCTTCTGACATTAATGCATATTATTCATGTTATTCAGCCCTTAGTGGGCCCCAGGGTAGCATTCCGGTTGCTTGTGACGAAATCTGTTCTGCTTACGAGATGCTGTAAAGTTCCCAGCTCCTCTGGCCCCTTCATTCTTGGGTGGTGCAGTCCTTCACGGCCGAGGCCGCCGTGTTTAATTTGTTTTCCAAAGGCTCTGCAGCAAGGACGCACTCCTGAACAGATGGTTTCAAAAGACCTTTATTTCTTCAACCGGCAAATGCATGCCCAGTAATTTCATAGCCTGACGCGTTTCGAAGCATTTCCAAGCCCATGATTAAGGGGTAATGTACCTTGAAACGCGTCGGGCGAAGAAATCATTCCAGGAACGCTGACACAAGTGCATGTTTAAACCCGATGGGAGGCAGTTGTCGAGTGCGCTCTCAAAGCTCAAGGGCACTTTGAAATATAATGAATATCACGGCGGCCCGCGTCGTGGAGAGCAGCACCATCTACTAATGGTTAGAGGCTGAGGATTGAAACTATATTCAACCCATCTTTCAGCGCAATCTGCCAGCACCAAAAGAACTTGTGCCAAGGTCCGGAGCCTACAGAAGGTCAAAGAATGGATTTTAACTTACAAAGAGTGCACGAACCCACTGCGGGGAAGGTACGAATTTCTCCCGAAGACTACGAGTCCCAGCATGCTCAAGGCACTAAGCACAACCCACTGATGGTAATGAGCCAATAAAATCACGCTTGAAAGGGAGAACATTTGTGCACTGTTTGTTCCAAGCCCATGATTAAGGGGTAATGTACCTTGAAACGCGTCGGGCGAAGAAATCATTCCAGGAACGCTGACACAAGTGCATGTTTAAACCCGATGGGAGGCAGTTGTCGAGTGCGCTCTCAAAGCTCAAGGGCACTTTGAAATATAATGAATATCACGGCGGCCCGCGTCGTGGAGAGCAGCACCATCTACTAATGGTTAGAGGCTGAGGATTGAAACTATATTCAACCCATCTTTCAGCGCAATCTGCCAGCACCAAAAGAACTTGTGCCAAGGTCCGGAGCCTACAGAAGGTCAAAGAATGGATTTTAACTTACAAAGAGTGCACGAACCCACTGCGGGGAAGGTACGAATTTCTCCCGAAGACTACGAGTCCCAGCATGCTCAAGGCACTAAGCACAACCCACTGATGGTAATGAGCCAATAAAATCACGCTTGAAAGGGAGAACATTTGTGCACTGTTTGTTCCAAGCCCATGATTAAGGGGTAATGTACCTTGAAACGCGTCGGGCGAAGAAATCATTCCAGGAACGCTGACACAAGTGCATGTTTAAACCCGATGGGAGGCAGTTGTCGAGTGCGCTCTCAAAGCTCAAGGGCACTTTGAAATATAATGAATATCACGGCGGCCCGCGTCGTGGAGAGCAGCACCATCTACTAATGGTTAGAGGCTGAGGATTGAAACTATATTCAACCCATCTTTCAGCGCAATCTGCCAGCACCAAAAGAACTTGTGCCAAGGTCCGGAGCCTACAGAAGGTCAAAGAATGGATTTTAACTTACAAAGAGTGCACGAACCCACTGCGGGGAAGGTACGAATTTCTCCCGAAGACTACGAGTCCCAGCATGCTCAAGGCACTAAGCACAACCCACTGATGGTAATGAGCCAATAAAATCACGCTTGAAAGGGAGAACATTTGTGCACTGTTTGTTCCAAGCCCATGATTAAGGGGTAATGTACCTTGAAACGCGTCGGGCGAAGAAATCATTCCAGGAACGCTGACACAAGTGCATGTTTAAACCCGATGGGAGGCAGTTGTCGAGTGCGCTCTCAAAGCTCAAGGGCACTTTGAAATATAATGAATATCACGGCGGCCCGCGTCGTGGAGAGCAGCACCATCTACTAATGGTTAGAGGCTGAGGATTGAAACTATATTCAACCCATCTTTCAGCGCAATCTGCCAGCACCAAAAGAACTTGTGCCAAGGTCCGGAGCCTACAGAAGGTCAAAGAATGGATTTTAACTTACAAAGAGTGCACGAACCCACTGCGGGGAAGGTACGAATTTCTCCCGAAGACTACGAGTCCCAGCATGCTCAAGGCACTAAGCACAACCCACTGATGGTAATGAGCCAATAAAATCACGCTTGAAAGGGAGAACATTTGTGCACTGTTTGTTCCAAGCCCATGATTAAGGGGTAATGTACCTTGAAACGCGTCGGGCGAAGAAATCATTCCAGGAACGCTGACACAAGTGCATGTTTAAACCCGATGGGAGGCAGTTGTCGAGTGCGCTCTCAAAGCTCAAGGGCACTTTGAAATATAATGAATATCACGGCGGCCCGCGTCGTGGAGAGCAGCACCATCTACTAATGGTTAGAGGCTGAGGATTGAAACTATATTCAACCCATCTTTCAGCGCAATCTGCCAGCACCAAAAGAACTTGTGCCAAGGTCCGGAGCCTACAGAAGGTCAAAGAATGGATTTTAACTTACAAAGAGTGCACGAACCCACTGCGGGGAAGGTACGAATTTCTCCCGAAGACTACGAGTCCCAGCATGCTCAAGGCACTAAGCACAACCCACTGATGGTAATGAGCCAATAAAATCACGCTTGAAAGGGAGAACATTTGTGCACTGTTTGTTCCAAGCCCATGATTAAGGGGTAATGTACCTTGAAACGCGTCGGGCGAAGAAATCATTCCAGGAACGCTGACACAAGTGCATGTTTAAACCCGATGGGAGGCAGTTGTCGAGTGCGCTCTCAAAGCTCAAGGGCACTTTGAAATATAATGAATATCACGGCGGCCCGCGTCGTGGAGAGCAGCACCATCTACTAATGGTTAGAGGCTGAGGATTGAAACTATATTCAACCCATCTTTCAGCGCAATCTGCCAGCACCAAAAGAACTTGTGCCAAGGTCCGGAGCCTACAGAAGGTCAAAGAATGGATTTTAACTTACAAAGAGTGCACGAACCCACTGCGGGGAAGGTACGAATTTCTCCCGAAGACTACGAGTCCCAGCATGCTCAAGGCACTAAGCACAACCCACTGATGGTAATGAGCCAATAAAATCACGCTTGAAAGGGAGAACATTTGTGCACTGTTTGTTCCAAGCCCATGATTAAGGGGTAATGTACCTTGAAACGCGTCGGGCGAAGAAATCATTCCAGGAACGCTGACACAAGTGCATGTTTAAACCCGATGGGAGGCAGTTGTCGAGTGCGCTCTCAAAGCTCAAGGGCACTTTGAAATATAATGAATATCACGGCGGCCCGCGTCGTGGAGAGCAGCACCATCTACTAATGGTTAGAGGCTGAGGATTGAAACTATATTCAACCCATCTTTCAGCGCAATCTGCCAGCACCAAAAGAACTTGTGCCAAGGTCCGGAGCCTACAGAAGGTCAAAGAATGGATTTTAACTTACAAAGAGTGCACGAACCCACTGCGGGGAAGGTACGAATTTCTCCCGAAGACTACGAGTCCCAGCATGCTCAAGGCACTAAGCACAACCCACTGATGGTAATGAGCCAATAAAATCACGCTTGAAAGGGAGAACATTTGTGCACTGTTTGTTCCAAGCCCATGATTAAGGGGTAATGTACCTTGAAACGCGTCGGGCGAAGAAATCATTCCAGGAACGCTGACACAAGTGCATGTTTAAACCCGATGGGAGGCAGTTGTCGAGTGCGCTCTCAAAGCTCAAGGGCACTTTGAAATATAATGAATATCACGGCGGCCCGCGTCGTGGAGAGCAGCACCATCTACTAATGGTTAGAGGCTGAGGATTGAAACTATATTCAACCCATCTTTCAGCGCAATCTGCCAGCACCAAAAGAACTTGTGCCAAGGTCCGGAGCCTACAGAAGGTCAAAGAATGGATTTTAACTTACAAAGAGTGCACGAACCCACTGCGGGGAAGGTACGAATTTCTCCCGAAGACTACGAGTCCCAGCATGCTCAAGGCACTAAGCACAACCCACTGATGGTAATGAGCCAATAAAATCACGCTTGAAAGGGAGAACATTTGTGCACTGTTTGTTCCAAGCCCATGATTAAGGGGTAATGTACCTTGAAACGCGTCGGGCGAAGAAATCATTCCAGGAACGCTGACACAAGTGCATGTTTAAACCCGATGGGAGGCAGTTGTCGAGTGCGCTCTCAAAGCTCAAGGGCACTTTGAAATATAATATATATATATATATATATATATATATACTTGTGCAATATTTTTACTGAACCTTTAACTTGCGAAAGTTCTAATTAAGCCCTTATACTTGGGACAGCATCCTCTCTGTCATTTCTATGGAGCCACGTTGGTTTCACTGTACTGTACTTGAAATGTATTGCTGGTGCTGAATCCTTTCTTATGCTAAAAGTTGACAATCAAAGGACCATTGGACTATAGGAGAGTCCTATTTGATAATTTTCCTAAGCAATTGATATATAAGGATCTCCGCTCATCAGTTCAATAAGATTATTTTACTTTTGAAATAATACTGTAACTCTTCTTTAATCCAAGGCCGTCTTGTTTTTTTACGTAATAATCAATGGGGAGGGAAAGAGAAGCTGTGATCCTTTTGACTTCCAATGGTAAGCACAAAAAATCAAAATGAGGAGAATGGACCACTTGTCCTTTGTAACCAGGGTCTTTTTTGTGTCGATTCTGTCATAAAAAACCCTCATATACATACACAGGTAGGGATGGCGGTATATCTTGGTTCTCCGCCTTGGTGTACTGTCACAGCATCATCATCGGGTTTTTGTTAGTATATATGCTGACCTCCACCTGGAGGAAGACCAACTGGTTTTTCAGTAGTGTCCAGAAATGTAGATAAAAAGAGAGGGTGTGACTGTGCTTAAGTTGAGTGAGGTTAAAATTCTCTACATCACTTTTTCCAAAAAAAGAAATTTTATTCACGGAGTATTGATGTGGGAAATTAAAAATTGCAGTGCGTGTATAGACCAAGTTACTAGTCTACCGTACTTTCGTGGGTCAACATGTTTCAGCCTTCAGTTGTAGTCTAAAGGCTTTCGTCAGGACCGGATTTTAATAGGAACGCATTGTGGCTCCTAGTTTCGTGGTGATTGTCCACTAATATTGAGGAAAGTCAGATCTGTGGTATATGTACCTATGGGAGAAAAGGGATATGTATAGTGGTGATACTTATCCAAAAATCTCCTTGCATGTATAACAGTGTGGCTTAAGTCTTATTCAAATAGGTGCTACTGTAACAGTTACCACATAGTGGTGTGAAAATCTTGGTGACCTGAATAGTTCAGGTTTGCTATCATTGAGAGCAATAGGAGGGTAAGCAAATAATGCACTTATCTGGAGGAGGTCGGAAGTCATAAGGACTGGTATCAGTAGGAGGATTCATCTTGATGTATTTGTTAAAATGCTGGTACTTAAATCTCTATGTCGTCTTTATGTTATGAGCTTAGGCATCTCTCATAGCGACTGTGTTATAAGATATAGATTTAAGTGGAGGTCATAGAAGAAAGTACAGGGTACGTTTATGTCCCACTCGCAACAGCGTTTGTTTTGGAAAAACTATGCCGCAACTCTTGTGTTTGAATGCGGAAGTTTTGTACTGTTTTAATTATGTGGTCTGTTAGCGTTTAATCAAAAAAGAAAGAAAGCATGCGTGTCTGGCAGGATATTCACTCGTTCGAACTGAGATATGTATTGGTCAGTGCTTGAATATCAAGTGAGTGCTCCAGTATCCGTTGATGCATGCGTCACTCTCTCAAGGTTAATAACGTCTTGTTTTTTACCCAGCCATATTGCGGACAACGGCTAAAATAAACTAATCACAGAATTACTGGGTCTGTGCTCGTGTGTTTTTCAAGAGGAAAAGTAAAGGCGAGTTGCTGCACATATATATATATATATATATATATATATATATATATATATATATATATATATATATATATATATACTGTTATATATTTTTACTGAACCTTTAGTAAACGATATTGATTGCGAAGGTTCTAATTAAGCCCTTATACTTGGGACAGCATCCTCTCTGTCATTTCTATGGAGCCACATTGGTTTCACTGTACTGTACTTGAAATTTATTGCTGATGCTGAATCCTTTCTTATGCTGAAAGTTGACAATCAAAGGTCCATTGGACTATAGGAGAGTCCTATTTGATGATTTTTCTAAGCAATTGATATATAAGGATCTCCGCTCATCAGTTCAATAAGATTATTTTACTTTTGAAATAATACTGTAACCCTTCTTTAATCCAAGGCCGTCTTGTTTTTTTACGTAATAATCAATGGGAAGGGAAAGAGAAGCTGTGATCCATTTGGCTTCCAATGGTTAGCACAAAAAATCAAAATGAGGAGAATGGACCACTTGTCCTGTGTAACCAGGGTCTTTTTTTGTGTCAATTCTGTCATAAAAACCCTCATATACATACACAGGTAGGGATGGCGGTATATCTTGGTTCTCCGCCTTGGTGTACTGTCACAGCATCATCATCGGGTTTTTGTTAGTATATATGCTGACCTCCACCTGGAGGAAGACCAACTGGTTTTTCAGTAGTGTCCAGAAATGTAGATAAAAAGAGAGGGTGTGACTGTGCTTAAGTTGAGTGAGGTTAAAATTCTCTACATCACTTTTTCCAAAAAAAGAAATTTTATTCACGGAATATTGATGTGGGAAATTAAAAATTGCAGTGCGGGTATAGACCAAGTTACTAGTCTACCGTACTTTCGTGGGTCAACATGTTTCAGCCTTCAGTTGTAGTCTAAAGGCTTTCGTCAGGACCGGATTTTAATAGGAACGCATTGTGGCTCCTAGTTTCGTGGTGATTGTCCACTAATATTGAGGAAAGTCAGATCTGTGGTATCTGTACCTATGGGAGAAAAGGGATATGTATAGTGGTGATACTTATCCAAAAATCTCCTTGCATGTATAACAGTGTGGCTTAAGTCTTATTCAAATAGGTGCTACTGTAACAGTTACCACATAGTGGTGTGAAAATCTTGGTGACCTGAATAGTTCAGGTTTGCTATCATTGAGAGCAATAGGAGGGTAAGCAAATAATGCACTTATAGGGAGGAGGTCGGAAGTCATAAGGACTGGTATCAGTAGGAGGATTCATCTTGATGTATTTGTTAAAATGCTGGTACTTAAATCTCTATGTCGTCTTTATGTTATGAGCTTAGGCATCTCTCATAGCGACTGTGTTATAAGATATAGATTTAAGTGGAGGTCATAGAAGAAAGTACAGGGTACGCTTATGTCCCACTCGCAACAGCGTTTGTTTTGGAAAAACTATGCCGCAACTCTTGTGTTTGAATGCGGAAGTTTTGTACTGTTTTAATGATGTGGTCTGTTAGCGTTTAATCAAAAAAGAAAGAAAGCATGCGTGTCTGGCAGGATATTCACTCGTTCGAACTGAGATATGTATTGGTCAGTGCTTGAATATCAAGTGAGCGCTCCAGTATCCGTTGATGCATGCGTCACTCTCTCAAGGTTAATAACGCCTTGTTTTTTACCCAGCCATATTTGTGTTTAATAATCATCGTGGTGGCAGGCACCCTCCTAGTGTGCACTTTTATAACATACATTGTTGGAAACTGAATCTTTCATACTATAACACATTAACATGTTGCTTTTCCTGTACACTTTATCTTCTGCTTCACTGATATCAGAGGCCTGGGCTTCTAAACATGTCTCTGCCCTCATGTGCTCCTGTTAACAAATTGTAAACCCTTTCATCATTCATATTGAAAACTCTTGGGACTTTTGCATTGAATTCGGGGAAGTTTATAGTGATTTTGATCATTTAAGTTTCTGAATCGAAATATTATGAGCTGTAACAAAATACTACTTAAACAACCCACCAGTATAGAATTTGGCGGTCATTTTAAACATGTTGAATATATTTGATTGTTTTTCCTAAAGAAGTTGTCTCGAACAACCAGGGTACTTCACAACATTAGGCTTGGCTTATAAAGAACTGTTCACATCCGTTTTGAAGGGGGCTTCTCTTTTGTACTTGTAGAACATAAGGGGACTTCAGCTGCCCTTCTGCCAGAGCACACACTTAAAACATGAAGTATGAAATGTACAGTCTGCTCATATCCTTACACCCTTGAAGAATTACGTCATAAATGGTTGTACGGAGAGCAGTTTTCAGCACAATAGTCAAGCCCATGGTCTACTTTTATTTACCCAGGAAGATAGAATGATGTCGAGGGAAACAGTACTCCGTGTTATTCTTCAAGGGGTCTAGCGGCTTATTGACTGCCTACTTCTCTCTTCAGACACCTGAAGTACCTCATTCTCTGAGGAAACGCCACCATGGGGTGATGAAGGAGGAGGGGAGGAGGACAAGAAATATTTATCTGTGTGATGTCACTTGAAAGAGCTGGAGGCTTGTCAACAGCATGTTCTTGGCTGAGTGACTCCACATCATACTGTGCATATTGTCTGAACCCTGCTTTGAAAATGGAAACGTTGTTACAAACCTTGTTGTGTGGAGTTTCACGAAAGGCTGAACAAATGCAGTATGGGTGTGCAAAGGGGGTGGGTTGGGGGTCTGGTCGTCACCCATAGTAACTCAGGGGCAGATGTACTAAGATTTTACACCATGTTTGCATCACAAAAGGGACACAAATCGACGCAAAATATTTTTGTCTTATTTTCTTTCCAGCACAAAACTTGTTTAGTGCTGGAAATAACGTGAAAGTAATTTAGCACCAAGGGGGAGTACCAAGGGTGGAAAATGGGCGTTCCCATGCAACATGGGCATTCCCATGCATCCACCCAAGGTTTCTGACACAAACCCCAATTTACTAAATAAAGCAGACAGGGTCTAGCGTGAGAAAATAGGGCACCCTTCAACCAGGCGCTATGAGGGAGAAATGTTTTATTTTCTCCTTCATTTTCAGACTTCGTATATGTTCTGCACTGTACAGCACACCTACAAAGTGGGAACATTTTTAAAATTAGTCTAAGCATAATATGTTGTACTGAAAGGGTATTCTTCCAGTGCAAAACCTATACTTGACTCACAAAGATACCCTTGCACTTTGGCGCAAAGATGTCTCAGTGCACACCCGCTAATTTCAGCACCAGTGCTAGGGAAGGGGGAGGAAAGTGCCATATTTCAGTATATTTGGTGCTCTCCTGCTCCCTCCTTCTCACGCAGTGCAGCATTTGTTGTAAATCTGGCCCTCAGTCTTTCGTTCGCTTCTTATGCTTGACCATGATGAAAACAATTACACTATCCAGTACAACAACAGCGCAAACATAGCTATCCATACAGTTACTATACTCTGGGTGCTGACTACATGGGCCAGGACACGTCCATTGCCCTGCAGTTGGAATCTTATATCTAAAGATGCTCTGTTCTGGCACCCGGCCTTCCACTAACCATAGCGCTATGGCTAAATACCTTTGCAGATGTGTGGTTGGCCGACAGTTTGTGCTACTCTTATTTTCACACTTGCCTTAGTAGGGTAAATGGAAGCCCAACTCACACAGTTAGAGCAGAGACTGCTGTTGCTACCCAGTATGTAAGGAGTCATTTGGGTCAACCGTTTAAACCACAACCTGAGGCAACTTAAGACACAAGGCCCAGATATCCCTCAGAAACTCATAAACCTAACCTATTTGGACTATAAGGAAAGGATGGAAGGGCCACTTAGAAGCCACCTTGAGGACGCTGTGTTTCTCGACTGTGCTCTCAGAAAAGTGTCTGTGCTGTGAAGGTTATGTACACTTAATGTAAAAAATAAGAGGCCTTCTGGATGTCTGTTATGATTGTGGGGAAACACATTTACTTTCAAATATTAATATGTTCTTTGGATGATATTCCCGGCTACAATAATTAACAAAATCCTTACACTTGAGGTGGAATAGTCTATGTTTGCATTACAATTCAGTTGCAAGATGCCCCTTGGCATGCCTTCCAGTGCTTGCTTGTTTCTAGTTTAAAGATAAAGTGGGAGAAGTGTATTACACGACTCGTCACCAACAGAGAAATAGAGGAGGCAGAAATCTTGACTTAAGCCTTTATCTAGCATTGCTGAGCTCTTCCCCTCATATTATTCAAGTACTTTTCTGATGCACTGAAACTACTTTTTCGGTAATGAATATGAGGATGAAACCTGAAATTTCACATTGAAAGAGTCTACAGTTCTTCAGTAATGTAACCTGCTGAATCCTCTTTTCAAAAATGTACGTGAATGGTACTTGATCCTACATAGGCTATCCCGCTTTTATGTTATGTTATGTTATGTTAGGGAGATTTCTAAAGCGCACGACTCACCCTGGGGCATCTCGGCGCTGTACCTAGTTGAAGTCCGAGGAGGATAAGAAAGACGGGACGGGAGAACGAATTACCAGTGATCAGAACAGAATGGTTTTCAGTTGATTCCTGAAAATACTGAGGGATGTACATCCACGAAGGGAAATAGGTAGCATATTCCAATAGCGAGGGGCAAGATATGAAAAAGCCTTTCCCCCGGAACCCAAGGGAGTTTGATCTAAGGTTGCGGGTCGAAGTCTGTTTAGCGAGCCTTCTTAACAGATATTTGGGGCCTTTGCCATTTAGGGCCTTGTATGTAAGACAGCAGGTCTTAAAGTATGATCGTTTCCCGACCGGAAGCCAATGGAGATCTCGCAGCAGAGGGGCTGAAGGTGAGCCCGCAGGACGGTTTAGAATCATTCGTGCGGGGGTTTTTGGATGACCTGCAGTGTTTTTTAGCAGCGTCTGGCCTAGTTCTGCCAGCAAGGCATTTCCGTAGTCGAGGCGGCTGATCACCATGGCCTGGACTAGGGTTCTGCGATGCTTGATGGGAAGGTAGGGCAGGATCCTCCGTAAGAGCCGAAGGCTGAAATAGCAGGAACTGGAAATCGCTGCTATGTGTTCTTTCATGGATAAAGCCCGATCAAGTTTAAACCCTAAATTTTTCACTATGTGTTTAGGGGGAGGGGCAACACCCAGCTCATGAGGTGTTAGAATCCGGATTCTCTGGTTGGCACAGGTAGGTACTTGTGTCAAGCAGGGAACCTTTCCTCTAGTCAGGGTAAGGGGGTACACTCCCAAAATAACCCCTGCTCACCCTCTAGGTAGCTTGGCGCGAGCAGACAAGGCTTATCTCAGAGCGTTTTAGGTTAAGAATTTGTGAACACATACAGTAACCCAGTGACAACACTACAATTGGACACCACACAGGTTTTATATTAAAAATAAGGATTCTTTATATAGAGTTACCACAAGACCATTAAACGACAAAAATACACAATACTGTTACTTTAGATAGTAGAATTTTGCTTAGTTCTCTTAAGTTCTTAAATGCGACACTTTAAGTCAATGTACCTTTTAGATGCGACACGCAGGGCAACGAAAGTGTTGCAACGATGTTGATGCGATGAAGTTTTTGGTGCAAAGAAATAAAGATGTGAAGATCTTCCAGATGCGTTACGCTTCTCCGATATTGCGAGAAGACTCGACGCGTCAGCTACAGCGGCATCACCCTTTACGCGATGCGACGACAGCGGCCTTGGCAGCGGCCCTCTTCTACGACGTTTGCGAGACGCTTCGGCTCGATGCGATGTTGCAGCGGCGACACCCCTTTACGCGATGCGACGACAGCAGCTCCGACGGCGGCACGCTTCTCCGTGGATGTGAGGTGCTTTTCTTGATGCGGTGCAATGCGACAGCTACGATGGCTGCGATGGCGACATGCTTCTTCCTCGATGCGAGACTCTTCTCTTGATGCGGTGCAATGCGTCAGCTACGATGGCTGAGATGGCGACACGCTTCTTCGGCGTTGCGAGACACTTCTTGGATGATGCGAGACGCTTCCGCTCGATGCGATGCTGCAGCGGCGACACACTTTACGAGATGCGACGACAGCAGCTCCGACGGCGGCACGCTTCTCCTCCTTGAGTCGCGCTTCTAGCTCCTTGCGATACGCAGTCCCTCAGAAGGCCCAACAACAGCAGCAGGCACTTCCAAAGAACTCTGGGGAGCTGGGGGGTGAAGTCTGTTGTTCCTGAGACTTCAGCAGGAGGCAAGCTCTATTCCAAGCCCTTGGAGATCTTTTTAAGCACAAGTTGAAATAAATTATTTTGTAGTCTTTCTCCTCTCCTTCAGCAGCAAGGCAACCACTGCAGGCCAATCCCCCAGGTCAGGGACAGTACTCCTCCTTACAGCTTTCCCAGTTCCTTCTCCTCAGGCAGAGGTTCTTCTTGTCAAGCAGGATCTAATTTCTTGGGAGCAGGGTCCCAATACTTATACCCCTAATTCCTTTGTTCCTCTGGGGTAGAGGGGCCTTTGCCCAGTCCAAACCAGTTCCTGAGCACTTTGTGGACATGAATCTGACTTTCCATTCAGGGTGCAGAGATATCAGCCGCTCCACAGGAGGTGGAGCCAGTATTGTGGTGGCAGAGCACAGCCCTATTCAGAGTCCAGGTGCACTCCTCCCACCCATCTGGATGTCAATCTCTCTATTCACCACCAGGCTACCTAGCCCTGCCCCTCTGGGTTTCCCCAGCCCTGTCACTCACACAAACCAGACAGGCAGATACACATCATAGCAGAGGCGGGCTGAAATGGTTAGGCAAGCAAATCCCAACTTTCTAAAAGTGGTATTTGCATACACAGAATATTAAAATAAACTTTACTAAAAGATGTATTTTATTATTCTGAGTTCAGGCATACTAAACTCGATTTTCTACCATGTTCCCTGGGTCTGTTAGGATCATAGGATGTAACAATTCTAACAGCCCATTGTGGCCTATGGGAACAGGTAGCCTTGCAATAGTGAAAAATGAAAATGGCTGTAATTCACTATTAGAACATGCCACACACATCAGGGCTTGTCCTACCTCATGCTTACAATGCACCCTGCCCTTTGGCCTACCATAGGGGTGACTAATATGAAGTTAAGGGAAGGTTAGGGACTGGGAATTGGGTGCACTTGCCCAGTCAGCATGACAGTACCAGACTGCACGCAGGTTCTGCAATGGCAGACCTTAGACACATTTTACTAGGCCGCTTCTGTGGGTGGCACAACCAGTGCTGCAAGCCCACCAGCAGCATTTGTATTTACAAGCCCTGGGCACTCCTGGTGCACTTTACTGGGGTCTGACAGTAAACCAAATAAGCCAATCATGGAATCCAACCAACATATACATTTTAAATAGGGAGCACTTCCACTGTGACACTAGTTGGCAGTGGCACAGTGCTCTGAGCAGCTAACACCAGCAAAACACATGAGGCACAGCGACAAAAAGTGGAAGGGAGACTCACGCCAAGGTGCCAGGTCTAACATGAGGCCACCAGTCATGGGTCCAGAAAAGAGGGGCTTTCCCTATTAGCATGATTTCGGTCTTGCTTGGATTCAATTGGAGATAGTTTCCCGTCATCCAATTAGAAATGGCGAGCATACCAGCCGCGAAGCGTAAATGTTCTGATTCTACTTCAGGGTTAATTTTGAAGATAAGCTGTGTGTCGTCCGCGTATGAGACTATCTCAAATCCACATGACTCTGCTACTTTAGCCAATGGGGACATGTACACATTAAACAGTGTGGGACTGAGGCAGGAACCCTGAGGTACACCTTTATCCAGACAGAACTTCTCTGAGCGGTAAGGCCCTAGCATAATCATTTGATATCTGTCAGAAAGAAAATTCTGCAGCCATTTTAGGGCTTGATCTTGGATGCCGCAAGAAAGTAATCTGTCCACCAGCTTGGAGTGTGCGATGGTGTCAAAAGCGTCGGAGAGATCCAGGAGGACCAGAATTGCTGATCCTCCGGCGTCCACTTATGTTATGTTATGTTATATTCCACTTATAACGCGCTCGGCTACTCACGAGTATCCCGGCGCGAAGCCTGAGGCAGACAGAGACAATCAGACAAAGAGAAAAGTTTTGAGCTCCCTTTTAAAAGCTGTAAGCTCCTGAGTAAGATGAAGATCGAGGGGAAGGGCATTCCAGGCCTTACTGGCTCTGACCACCAGAGAGCAGCCTCCAATCCTCTGATGTCTAAATCTCGGGATTAAGGCCAGGCCTAAAGAGGCCGGGCGCTGGGCCCGCGAAGGGACGTAAAAAGAGAAGCGCCTCTGAAGGTAGAGAGGACCCTGACCATGGCGAGCCCGATAGGCCAGAACCAATGATTTATATTTGATTCTGGTCGCAACTGGTAACCAATGGAGGGAATTGTATACAACAAGGACCTGTTCACACTGTGAACGGATATTTCATACATCCGTATTGATTGCCATAAACATTAGACCCTCATTTATAGCTTGCGATTCTATCGTCTAAGCTATTCTACGGTGTAGTTCACTAAAAGGAAGACAAAGAAATTTTGCCTACGAGGTAAGTCAAAATGACTGTCTATGTGTAGTAACCTTATGTCTCCACCGCCCAAATGTAGTGAAAAAAGGAGTGAAAAGGAGTGTTGGTGCCTCACGGTAGCGCCACCAAAGAGGGTTAAGCAGGATGGTACTCGCCTGCTACCTCAATTTCTCATCATCAGCTACCAACACTCCAAAAGCAAGAAAATGTGTCTGATGCTAGTGATTAACTATATAGGTGCTAGGGTGTGTAGTTAAGAAGGAAAGGAAAAAAGAAACTGTGCTATAATGTGTGCACCGTCTCAAAACCCCTAAGTGATATATACTAATATCAGAAAGGGAGCTAAATCACACTGGCTTGCATACTTTATTCTAAGCTGCGTGATAGCTCATATGTTAAAATGCCGACATGTTTCGTTACCATTGGACAACACTCACGGCAACTTCTTCAGGGCGTGGGGTCTGTTCGTTTTTCCCTGCACCTCTATTTGTCGTTTAAAAACAATTCTGTGGGAGACAAAAGAGAATATACACACACACCACAACACAAGACAACACTGGGTTGGTAACCTGTTAAAAATAGGGCGATTGTCCTATGTATAGTCTTATGGAACCCCCATATGGCATATATTTACCAGGATGTAGCCCACCATGGGCATACCTTTACCCTTGGGACCTTGCGGCTCTGTGTGCGCGTTCAAGGCACCACTTGTTCCACTCCAAACGTGAGTCTGTAATGTATAATACATAATGAGCAATGCATGCTTACTCCCGTTTTGATATCTCATTCGTAGGTAATACGGGTGTGTCCCCCTCCCGTCTCAGGTGGTGCCTCTACATCTAAGAAAATCATTAATGGGTGCCTCTCTTTTAACATCCCCTTTAAAAAAAAAAAAAAAAAATGTTCCCCTCCAAGTGGACAACCTTATCCACACTACCTCGTTTTGTATTCCAACCTCGGTATATTTAAATCTCCTCTCGTTAACCTGTCTCGAGTCCGATTCCCCAAGATTCACACTGTCTGTCAACACTCACCGTGCAACTGTTCGTAACTGGCGTTTACTCAGCCCAGGAACAACACGGTCGTTCCACGGCGCTGTTTAAAAGCGTAATAGCGCGTACCACGTGATTTGACTACGCTAGCAAAAGAGCTCGATATAGTGAAAGAGGGGCGCCATTTTGGAATGGGCAATGAAAGATAGGCTCGCCGTGAAAATGTACATCACTGTTAGTTTACTCAATATTATACCTGCCTGGCCATTCCATTGCACGAATTATGTATCATCTAATCAGTCTACGCTCGTCCCATTAAGATGCAATGCTCGATATGGTATAAAAAGAGACTCGATGTGGTACAAAAAGTGGGGTTGCCATTTTGCAATGGGGAATGTCATGTTGTGTCTATCTGTATTTGTTGGCGTGCTTACTTTGCCGAGTATCCAAAGTGATGTATTTCCTAGGATATTCCCACAGGTGTGTATCCAAATGTAATTTTCTCACAGGTAAAGGTGAAATGTAATGAACCTACAGTGTCAGGTAACAGGCAACAACGATGATAACTCAGCGGTCAAGATTTAAATATACTGGAATTGCGTTACTGGCACTAGTGACTCATTAATGCCATATGCTACATGTTTACTCGTTACACTGCTGGTATAATCTCTATGACCATGAATTCTAATGATAGATCATGCAATCACCTTGCTCCATTCTATAAGGTCATTTAGTCCATTCTGGTCCACTCCCTCTTGATAGATCCACCGTGCTTCCCTATTGTTCAGTCTGGATTCAATATTGAATTGATCCCCTGTGACTCTTTCAAGGACTACCCAGCGCACTTCTTGGGCAGTATGTTTTTGCGTTTGAAAATGTTGCACCAATTTGGTGCTCAATTTGCCTGCACGGAGTGTGCTCAGATGTTCCTGTATTCTTGTTTTTACCTTCCTGGTGGTAAGGCCGATGTAGTGAAGCTCACAGGGGCATGTCAGTCTGTAAATTACATGCGAGGTGTTACAGTTGCTAAATTTGTTTAGAAACCAGGTCTTGTTGTTTTTAAGAGTAACACTTTTGGTTGGTGATGTAAATGCGCACACGGAGCAATTACCACATGGGTAATGCCCGGAGGGGATGTTGGTTTCACGTGGACTTATTTTGGGTCTAGTGTGGACCAGCCGGTCCCGAATATTCGCAGACCTTTTGAATGCGAAACGAGGAGGAGGCATCTGCATATTGGTGGTACTAAGGAGATGCCAGTGCCTCCGGATGATTTGCCTGATTTTTGTGGAAAGTGGTCCAAAGGTGGTGACCACTGGGATACATTCACCTTTTTCCTTTTTGGTCTTTTCCAACAGGGCTGCACGAGGGGTGTTATATGCTCGTTTTTTTGCCTGTCTTATGACCTTCCTTGGGTAAGCTCGATCCTGTAGCTTAATAGCCAAGATATTTGATTGTGCGGAGTATTCCTGTGTGGTGGAACAGTTTCGGCGATATCTTAGAAACTGTCCCACGGGCAAGTTGTCACGGAGGGCCCTCGGGTGGTAGGAGCTGTAATGTAAAAGAGAATTTTTGTCCGTTGGTTTATGGTGGACCGTGGTCACCAGCCTATCGCCCTCAGATAGGATGTCTAAATCCAAATAGACTGCTCTAGTTTTACTTATTTCCCAGGTGAACTTTAAGCACTCGTCCAAGCCATTGAGCCAAGCAAGGAAATCATTTAGTTCTTCCTCGGTCCCTTCCCATATACAAAGTATATCGTCTATATATCTCTTCCAGAGGACAATGTTCCTCTGGAAGAGATTAGTGTCTGTATTGATGTGGTAGGCTTCGAACTGGCCCACATAAATGCAGGCCAGACTGGGGGCGAATGTAGCCCCCATCGAAGTCCCCGACACTTGGAGATATATCTGATCTTTACATGAGAAGAAATTTTGGGTTAATGCAATTTCTATGCATTGGAGGACGAAGGTTTGGGGGCAGTCATAAAACCATTCAGAGTCCCTCAGGGCACGCGCCGCTGCCACCAGCGTGGCCTCCTGAGGGATGCTGGTATACAGCGACTCTATGTCAATGGTGACAAGAAATTGGTTTGTTGGATTATAAGAGACATTCTCCAGAATTCTCAACACGTCCGTGGTGTCCTGGACATATGAGGGTTGGGTGATGACACATTCCCTTAGGAAAAAGTCTGCAAACTGGGATAGAGGTTCTAGTAGCGACTGGATGCCGGAGACAATCGGTCGTCCGGGCGGGGGCTGTTGTTTTTTATGGATTTTGGGTACGATATAGAATGCCGGCATCCTCGGTTTTGTGTTAATCAGGAATTCGGCTTCCCTATACGTAACCCATTTCTTTTCTTTAGCCTCGGTTACCAGTTGGATAATGGTCGCCTGCAAGTCATTGGTTGGGTCCCGCGCTAGAGGTCTATAATTGCAGCGGTTCCCCAACAGCCTAGCCACCTCTGTGTCGTAGTCAAGAGTGTCCATCACTACGACCGCCCCGCCTTTATCGGCTGGCTTAATGGTGATTGTTTGGTTGTTTTGTAGGCTTGTCAATGCCTGCCAGTCTCTAGAACTCATATTGCTGTAATCCGCAGTCTGCATGCTTTGTTCAATTTTACCAATCTCTTGTAAGATCTTTTGTTCAAACACCACAGTCTCTGGGCCTGTTGTATTGCCAGGGGGGCAAAACTGAGAAGGGCGCCGCAAATTTGTACAAAAATTGGATACGTCCTCCTTTTCCTTCCCGGCAAAAAACTTTTTAAGTTTTATCTTCCTCATTAGCCCGTACAGTTCCGCCCGGAGTTGGAACCCATCATGGCGCGGGGTAGGGACAAATCCCAACCCCTTGTTAAGTATAGCGGTTTCCGCCTCTGTAAGGGGATAATGAGAAAGATTGACCACAATGTTGTTAACCTTAGCAATTATAGGAGTGTTCTGCCTCTGCTGCGGGTAATCCTGGGGGAGAAGGCCTGCCAGGTTGAGTTCGGGTTCTGCCGGGCCCGGCCCCGTCCCCGGCCTCTGTAGTTGTTCCCCCTCTGGTCTCCCGTGTTTAGTGTTTGTTGACCTAAAAAAACCCTAAACATAGCTCCTAGGTCCTCGTTGGTTCTATCTTGGGGATTGAACCTGACCCTGGGGTTAGAAGTTGTTGTTTGAGCACCAGTTTCATCATCTTCGCTGCTCGTATTATCAAACGTCCAGTTGTTAGGTGTCCTCCTGCCCTGTTGGCGACCTCCCCGTCCCCTAGGTTGAAACGTGGATTGGGGAGGTGGTGGTTGCTGGTAATACTGATCTTCAACATAGGGAAACGCCCATTCATGACTGAATCTCTCTAGGTTGCGCTTTAAGCCTTTAATCTTTTGATTGACCATGTATGCCTGATATTCCCCGAGGTCATTTTGGATTCTAGCTAGTTGTTCTTTCGTATCAGTGATGGTGGCGTCCGCTTTTAGGGTTTCCTCTATATCCAAGATTTCTTTAAGAAGTTCATCACTGAGTCGCTTAGCTGTATTAATTATCAAGACAAGCCAGTCCCGGGTGCACTTATTAGCTATATAGCTCCAGTCCATCCGGAATCTCTTGTCTTCTAAAAAGATCTTAGGCTCAATACGCACTAGGAGACTGGCTGGTGCTGCTCCTGCTCTAAGGTATTCCGTCATGAGCGCTCCATGGAGTGCAATTCTTATTTGTCGTTTTCTGGTATTCTACAGTTTTTCCCATTCTTCCCTAGCTGAAGTTGTCCCATCAAGGGGTGCATTGGGCAGGAGGGAAGGGCCTGATAATATGGATGCAATGTGTTCGTCAGTGAAGGCTAGACAAAACTTATCCATCTCACACCGTGATGACGTGTGTACTGGTGGAGGGAGAAAAAGGAGAAAGGGAAGGGTGTCCTATTATCTAGATAAAGACTACCTACAGGCGACCAACCGAGTTATGTAGTGCTGTGCTGTGCCTCGTGTGCAAGATAAAAATATTCTTAAAAAGCTCTCACGGCTAAGCTGCCGTTCTCAGGACCAGTCTACAAAAAGGAGCTAAAGGGGCAGAGAACAGGTCATCCCCCACTTGAGTGGGGGATGACCTGTTCTCTGCCCCTTTAGCTCCTTTTTGTAGACTGAACCAATGGAGGGAAAACAGATGAGAAGTGACACTCCTCCTCGAAGAAAGGCCCAGGAGCAATCTAGCCGCTGTATTCTGGACTACCTGCAGTTTCTTAATTAGGTAGCCAGGAGACCCAATATAGAGAGAGTTTGCGTAATCCAGCCGAGAGAGGATCAAGGCGCAGGTAACCGTGACTCTGGCTGTCTGCGGAAGGAGAGGAAAAAACTTTCTCTGGGTTTTAATGAGTCCAAAGCAGCAGCCCGCAGTTTTCTTGATGTGTGTGGAAAACAGCCGATTCTCCACGAACCAAACGCCCAAGTTCTTGGTGGGCTGACCCTTGGACGAGGGAAGAGGAAGCTCCTGCGGCCACATCTGTTGGCGGAAATCAGACGGGAAAGTGCCGAACAGCAGGATCTCAGATTTTTGCTCATTACACTTGAGCTGAGCGCCTGCCAGCCAAGTGAAAATGGAACGGAGGCACTGTTGGGCCACAAGGACCGAGCTGGAGGCCTTATCCCAGGTGAAAAGCAACTGGGTGTCATCTGCATAGGCCAACACCTTAGCACCAAGAGCTTCAGCCAGATGGATCAAAGGCGTAACATAAATGTTGAAGAGCAAGGGGCTAAGGGAAGAACCCTGCGGGACACCCGTGGTAACCTCGCGGGAGGAAGAATAGAATGGAGGGAGCCAGATCTGCTCAACCCTTTCCTCCAAAAAGGACCTGAGCCAGCCCCACACGGCCCCCGACACGCCAATCTCCGCAAGACGGATCAGGAGAAGATCGTGCGGGACCGTGTCAAAAGCCGCAGAGAGGTCCAGCAGAATCAGAGCGGCCCTGCCCCCAGCGTCCAGACATGTCCGGATGGCCTCCACAACCTCAACAAGGACCGTCTCAGTACAATGGCCCGACCGAAACCCAGATTGAGATGGATGAAGGAGAGCCTCTGACTCCACAAAGTCAGACAGTTGTTTATGCACCACCCTCTCACAGAACTTTGCAATAGCTGGTAGGAGAGAGATGGGTCGATAATTGGCAGGATTAAGCGGGTCCAAGGAAGGTTTCTTAAGCAGTGGCAAAGTCTTAGCCTCCTTCCAAACCCGAGGAACCGCCTTGGACTGTAGGGAGAGGTTAATAATCTGGTTGACCTCCAGATAAATGCTTTCCGCTACAGCTGGCAACAGTCTAGCCGGGCAGGGATCTACAGGTGACCCCGATTTAAGTCCTCTGAGGATTTTAAGACTTTCCAGAGGGTGAACAGGGGTAAAGGCGGACAGCAAAGTAGAAGGAGCCGGCCGAACATGCTGTGACCCTGGCAGGTCCCGCAAGACAGGAGAGAAGGAGGCCTAAATGGCCGTAATTTTATCACTGAAGGACCCAGACAAGATGTTGCACCAGTCAAACGAGGAGGGAGTCACACTTGTTTGGGCCAACGGAGAGGTAAAACTCTGGACTATAGAAAAGATTTCCTTAGAGTTGTTCCTAGCAGCCTCAACACGAGAGGCATAAAAGAGACCTTTCGCCACAGAGATAGCGGCGTAGTAGGATCTTTGGGTTGCTCTAAGCCGGATTTTAGCCGCCGGGCAATAGTTACTCCTCCGCCAATCCCACTCCAGGATTTTACACTCCTGTTTAAGCACCTTAAGAGCTGGAGTAAACCAGGGTTTAGAGGGAGTGATTCTAGCCGGTCTAATGGGTCAGGAGGAAGTGATAGAATTCACCGCTGCGGACACCCAGCCTGTGAAGCCTGATATACAATCCTCCAAGCCCCCCGACAGCAGGGGCCTGGCTATGTCCAAAGCCTGAGCAAGTTTCAAAGGATCCACCTTCCCCAGAGCTGGTTTAAAGAAGACAGGTGCCCGAGCCTCAACCCCAGAGACGGTCCAAGAGAAATGAGATATAAAATGATCAGACCACGACACTGGAAGGGGATCATGAACCAGAATGGGAAAATTGGAACAGATAGGATCCAGTATATGGCCAGCCAGATGGGTAGGGAGGCCAACGTGCTGGGCAAGTTGGGAAGTATGAAGATTGTCCAGCAAGTCGGAAACCTCCCTGACCTCAGGCGTATCCATGTGAAAGTTCAAATCTCCTAACACCAAATAATGAGAGCACCTAGCTGCCCTAGAGGTAAGAGCATCTCCACACGCCAGGAGAAAGGGGCCAGAGGGGCCCGGGGGCCGATAGATCAAGGAAACCCCAAGTGTAAAGTGGGCTGACAAGCGGGCACTAAAATCAAGCACCTCGCAGCTGGCCCAGTCTCCTGAATCGCCCACATGAAGATCCCAGCGATCTTTATAGATAACTGCAACGCTACCTCCCCTGGACCCCTGACGGCCCGCTCTCCGGATCTTGTAGCCCACCGGGGTAGTCAGGGCAACTATAGGAGCGGAGGATGGATCCAGCCAAGTCTCTGTGAGGAACAGCATATCTAAGGTGCCATCCTCCAACAGCTCATGAACGTCCGCATGATGTTTCTTCAACGAACGCACATTAATTAGTGCTGCCGAGAACGTCACGGGAATGGTCCGCTCAGAGGGACCCGAGATTGTATTAGAGGGCCGTCTACAACTCACCCTAATCTGAAAACCACAAAGACTGCAAGAACCCAGAGACCTCTCTGCCACGTCCAAGGAATGAGTTTTGCGACAAGGAGTCGAATCCAATGCCCTGAGAGCCGCAACGGAATATGAGAACAGAGCAGCGGGCTGGGGAGAACCACGGGCCCACGAAAATGTCTCTCTAGCGCTGGGCGCTGTCGAGGCGTGTCCTTCTCACCTCAGTGAGTCGGTCACCGCCAGGATTGCGGTTTCGGTCCTGAATCCCGGACGGAATCCTGATTGTGAAGGATCCAAAAGGTTGATGGACTCCAGATAGAGATAGAGACTCAACTGCCTATTTATGGCCGATTCAAGTAGTTTGCCCAACAAGGGTAGCAGGGATATGGGGTGGTAGTTACTATGTACCTGGGGGTCCGCAGATGGTTTTTTCAGGATAGGTCGAACGTAAGCTTCCTTCCAAGTGGGGGGAATTATGCCTGAAATGATGGAACAATTGAAAATTCCTTGGTTTCCGGGGCGCAGTATGAAGCTAAGAGAGCCATAATTCTGGGAGGGCAGAGGTCACTAGGTGAGCCAGATTTAGCCGAGGATACCAGATTTGTGACTTCAATTATAGAAATAGGTTCAAATTGTTTAAGGGTGTAGACAGTCGGGTGGCTCCTTTCTATGCGAGAGGCTGAAATCTGGGCTGGGGGGGTGGAGAAGTTGGCATAAATCAGAGTGATTTTTTCGTGAAAATGGGCAGCAAGAGAGTTACAAAGTTCCTGTGACTCCATTTGAGGCAGTCTGCAGGCTTGGGGTGAGACGAAATCTTTGACTATGTTAAATAATGTTTTAGATGAATTGGTGGCCTGGTCGATTTGTTTTAGGATAGAAGTTTTTCTCGCAGTTTTTATGTTTTGATGATATTTTGACAGGGATAGTTTGTAGGTCTGTCTATCCAACAGGGTTTTACTGGCTCTCCAGCGTCTCTCCAGGACTTTACACCTGGATTTTTCAGCGCGAAGCTCCGCAGTGAACCAGGGAGCTAATAATCGCTGTTTGGAGGGACACATTTTTATTTCGGGGATTAAGGAGTTGAAAGCCGCCATTAATCTGGTGTTAAAGTTCTTCAGCAGCCCCGAGACATTAAGGTCGACCGAGATATCTGCCGGTGGATGTGAGTGGAATACCGCCTCAAATGCCTCCGGAGATAAGCTATTCCAAGGTCTGCAAAGTTGTTTCGCACGTGCTACGGGTCCAGGTTGACCGTTAATATACTGACGTCGAGAGGAGAATGGGACCATAAAGTGGTCAGACCATGTTCAGGGAAGGAGGGGAAGACAGTATACATGATCAATGTTGGTAAAGATTAAGTCTAGGGCGTATCCTGCACCATATGCGTGGGAGCAGTTACAAGTTGGGAAAGCCCGATTTGATTTAAACTATTTAAGAGATTGTTCACATCGGGGTTCAATGGATCTTCGCCGTGAAAATTAAAGTCTCCAAGCAAAATAAAGTTGCTGGATGCTAGGACTTGCATAGCGATCAGCTCAACTAATTCATTTGAGAAGTGGGTCCTAGGCCCAGGGGGCCGGTAAATCAGAGCACCATTCCAGCTATCAGACGGCGATCTGGTTAGTTGAAAAAAGCCCAGTTCCAAACTGTCAGTACTATGCGTGGCAGTCCATTGGACGTTTAGACAGTTTTAAAAAGCAATTGCTATCCCACCCCCCTGTTTTCCCTCTCTATCAAGGTGAATACATTTGTAGCAATCAGGGATTGCTAGATTGATCTGGGGATGATTTGTGGGATTTAACCAGATTTCTGTGAAAAAGTATAGTTCCGGGGAGTGGGTACTAATCATGTCCCAGATTTCAATGGGATGTTTGGCTAGGGATCTGACATTACAAAGGATACATTTTGGGCTAAGGTAGCCTAGGTCAGACGTGTCTGCCCGGGAAGGCGGGTCAGAGGTGTTTAGCTTGCAGTGAAATAGACAGGTCTTGCATGCTACTGGCCCTTCGAGATTTAGAGGAAAAACGTTGGAGCAGCAGATTATTGGGGCGAGATAGGCTACTTCCCGATGTTCTGATGTATGTAACACTATCTCTAACCTATGTGGATGATATTATGGGCAAAGCTTACATTCTTTCATATCTGATGGACCAGTGCAGTAACTTGTAAGTATATGAAGGAAATTCGGAGATTGATAAAGGACATAACAGATATCTCCCACTTGATTCAGGACTTTTCTTTTTGATTGCATTCCTAAGGGTGTAGGCAGTGGTTAATTTGTAAAAAATAAAAGTGCCGGGGCTCTAGTCAGGAGGCAGCTTGCACCAGTCCATTTCTCCTGTTAGCGCCGCTTAAAACAGAACCTACTACTAACCATGAAAGTGGGGAGAGCATGTGGCGTAATGTCCAGAGCTGCCAACTTCGGAGCTGGGGAACCAGGTTTGAGTCTGTTGTCCCTTCAACATCCTGTGATTCTGGGCGAGTCACTTAATTTCCCTGTGCCTACTATACATTAATGTGTCCTTAACGGGTGCTCATGAAAAGTACAGGTGTTGATGAGCAAGTGCCGGTGCAGCACCGGAAACTACCAGCTCAATTCAAACACATGGTGCAGTCAACCTTGCAGACCCTAAAACGAGGACCAATTTCATAGCTGCTATATTATCCTTGGCCTTTTGGAAGTTTGCTTCTATCCAAAGCTCCTTTATAAGATGGAATGCATTACCTATTGTAACAGTAATAAAGGACTTCATTGAAAATTTGCCAGGCTGGTCACCACATGGTGGGATGGCGAAGTCACAGGCAGTCTACGCCTCTCTGGTGGGAACATTTACGAATTTGCGTCAGCAACAAGGCAAGGGAAAATACAACGCTGGCAAGGACGTCATATCATGGTAGTCTGGTCAACATTTTTCATTTCTACAAAAAGAACTCCCAAAGCTGTGTTTGTTTCTATAACACAAAGAAGTACTGTGCAGGAATTATTTTCCTGGCACGTAGGGTCATAACACTACTTTTTCATCTACATAGCTGAGACTCCTTAAATGGTGCTCATCAACAAGAAAAAACACCATCATATGCCCCCCTCTAAATAGGGTGGACCTTCCAATAGTGTTGACCCAACAAACAGTGGCGGGCTACAGTGAAAGAAAAGTAAATCAATCAATCAGTAATCTTATAAAGCGTGACTACTCATCAGTGAGGGTCACAAGGCGCTAAGGGGAGGGGGGGATCTGTAGTTCAGTCAAAGAGCCCAGGTCTTGAGGTCCTTCCTGAATTGTGGCAGCGATGGGGATTGCCTGATGTGCAAAGGCAGGGAGTTCAAGGTTTTCACAGCAAGGTAGGAAAAGCATATTCCTCCAGCCGTGGTCTTGCAGATCTGTGGCATGGTGGCCAGGGCCAGTTGGGTGGAGTGGAGATGTCTGGTGGGAGCACAAATGGAGAGCCGGTGGTTGAGGTATGCGGGTCCGGCCCTGTGGAGGGCTTTGCAGGCGTGGGTGAGGAGCTTGAAGGTGATTATTTTATTGACAGGTAGCCAGGGAAGGTCTCTCAGGTGGCCGGGATGTGGCTGTGACGTCGGATGTCCAGAATGAGTCTGGCAGCGGCATTCTGAACGTTCTGCTGTTGGGGAGATTCCTGGTGGTGCCTGCATAGAGTGTGTTGCCGTAGTCGAGTCTGCTGCTGACGAGTGCATGGGTGACCATTTTCCTGGACTAGAGGGAGTTCACTTGAAGATCCTACAAAGCGGTTGGGGCGTGTGGAAGCAGGAGGAAGAATCAGCGTTGATTTGATGGTTCATAGAGAGTGAAGAGTCCAGGATGATGCCAAGGTTTCGTGCATGGTCCGTGGGTGTGGGGAGGGGGTTTCTGAGCACCGTGGGACACCAGGAGTTGTCCCAGGTGGAGGGAGAGGAGCCCAGGTTGAGGACTTCGATCTTGTCTGAGTTAAGCTTGAGGCAACTGTCCTTCATCCGGTTGGCACTGCCTTAATCTCGTTGTGAAAGTTGCCTTTGGCAGCTGTGGGTTAGTCTGTGAGGGAGAGAATCAGCTGGGTGTCACCGGCATAGGCAACGATGTTGAGTCCATGGCTTCTGACGATGGCTGCAAGCGGGGCCATGTAGATGTTGAAAAGGGTGGGGCTCAGGGAGTAACCTTGAGGCACTCTGCAGCTGATCTCTGCGGGTTCTGAGTTGAACGGTGGAAGTCTGACTCTCTGCATTCGGCTGGTGAGGAAGGAAGGGGTGGGGCAGTGCGGGGGTAGCGCTGGGAAGAAAAATTTAAAAACAAATATTCAGTACTTACCTGCCGGCTGCCGGCTCGGTGCTCTTTTGATCCTCTCAAATCACGGCAAGGCGTGCACAGGCTCCCACACTCCCATACACCAATTCAGATGCTGCTCTCATGCTGGGAATATCATGACAGAAGTGCTGGAATGGTTCTGAGCGGGCTTGTTTGACGCTCAGTCTGGGCCTGGGAGCTTGTGCCTGTTTTCTAATCGGTTGTGCAGCATAGCTCCGGTGGAGAGATCTAAGTGTGCATGTCAGTTTGGCCATCCTAAGACAGCCGGCCAAACCATCATACGCACTTGCAGCAGTGCCCACCACTCCTCATCCTTGCTGCAGGGGGAACAACCTTTACAACGCAACTTTTACAACGCACTACCTTTACAACGCATTTTTTACAACGCATAATCCATTACAACGCATGACATTACAACGCATGACACTACAACACATTTTTAAAAACTACCTTTACAACGCATTCCATTACAACGCATACTACCATTACAACGCATACCATTACAACGCATAATATTACACTACAGTATCCAACACTTACCCTACTGTTGCACCCCCTGGAGTTAGAATAGTAATTTTTACCCCTATACTATCCAACACTTACCCTACTGTTGCACCCCCTGGAGTTAGAATAGTACTTTTTACCCCTATTCTATCCAACACTTACCCTACTGTTGCACCCCCTGGAGTTAGAATAGTAATTTTTACCCCTATACTATCCAACACTTACCCTACTGTTGCACCCCCTGGAGTTAGAATAGTAATTTTTACCCCTATACTATCCAACACTTACCCTACTGTGCACCCCCTGGAGTTAGAATAGTAATTTTTACCCCTATACTATACAACACTTACCCTACTGTTGCACCCCCTGGAGTTAGAATAGTAATTTTTACCCCTATACTATCCAACACTTACCCTACTGTTGCGCCCCCTGGAGTTAGAATAGTAATTTTTACCCCTATACTATCCAACACTTACCCTACTGTTGCACCCCCTGGAGTTAGAATAGTAATTTTAACCCCTATACTATCCAACACTTACCCTACTGTTGCACCCCCTGGAGTTAGAATAGTAATTTTTACCCCTATACTATCCAACACTTACCCTACTGTTGCACCCCCTGGAGTTAGAATAGTAATTTTTACCCCTATACTATCCAAAACTTACCCTACTGTTGCACCCCCTGGAGTTAGAAAAGTAACTTTTACCCCTATACTATCTAATACTTACCTTAAATGCAATTTAATATTATGCGTTGTAATGGTATGCGTTGTAAAGGTAGTATGCGTTGTAATGGAAATGCGTTGTAAAGGTAGTTTTTAAAAATGCGTTGTAGTGTCATGCGTTGTAATGTCATGCGTTGTAATGGATTATGCGTTGTAAAAAATGCGTTGTAAGTGCATGCGTTGTAAAAGTGTGCGTTGTAACGACATACATCCTTGCTGCAGCTACTGTCCATAAGGATGGCCTGGCCCCACCCTAGACTCGGCTCAGTGAGAACAATTAAATTATAATAAACTGTTTTATTATCGTTTTATTTTTCATGTTTGCACTGCTGAGAGAGCAGTGGGACGACGCTCCTCCACCTTAACGGAGGAGCCGCCGCTGTCAGCAAATGTTTGGAAGCTGGCCCACTCGTATAAGGTTTTTGACAGTGCAGCCCTCTTGTGCTCCACAGTCTAAACCTAGGTAGTTGCACTACTTTTAAATTCGTCAGATGAGGAATGCTGAAAGAAACTCTTAATTTGGAGCCAGTGCAATGGCTACAAGAGCTTAAGAGCAATGGCTACAAGAGCTGAAGAGCATGAGGATAGACAAGCTGTTGACATTGAGGCCAGAATTGCCCAGAATGCATAAGTCATGAGTGTGAAAAGTGCACCAAGGCAAATGACTAAAGGACATAATGTGATGTCTACTCGTAAAAAGAAGTTGTGCTTTAGATGTAGATATTAATTTCCACACAAACGAAAATGTCCCACCAATGGACAAATATGTAAAGGCTGTGGGAAGGAGAGCCACTTTGTGATAGTTTGCAAAGCAAAGGAAAGAGCAAGTGCATCATGGCGCGAAGACAAAATGGCCACCGGAACATTCCAGAGGCAACGTTTGACGTGCACCTGCAAAGCCAAGCAGCGACATCAGTAAAGACAGATCAACACTGAATGAAGTCGATTGACATCTGAATCATCATCGAACAATTCTTCTGTATCAGTACTGAGGGAAAGAGAAGAAGATGGTTGTGCCATGCCGATAGTCTGAAAATTACACTGAAAGTCAATGGTTATTTCATTCTTTTCATCATCAACATTGGTGCTTCGATAAATATGCCTGAGGAAAATATAATAAATTGTCTCCATTACCACACCTTACACCCTCAAAAACCAAAGAGTATACATAGGTTGTTTCGACACCCTAAAAAAGTCAAGGTTCATTTGTAACAATGATGAAACACAAGATAAAAAGCTACAAGCACCCATCCATGTGCTTCAAGGTACACTTTAAAGTGCACATCTGCCGATATCAGACTGATTTCTGTAAACTACAACATGAATGATCCCCACAAAATATAAGTCAATTCCCTTCATTGTTTTATGGTTTATGCATGTAGGGGATCACAAAAAATAGGGTGGTGAAGAAAAGTGAGGATTAAAAGAGTCTAAATGAACCTAAGAATTTTTTTATAGGTTGGTGGTCCCTTGACATAATAAAATCAGGGGTGCTATCTTGAGGCGACAATGGGCCCTTATAGCTAGAATGTGAGAATTATAGTGGGGTCGACATATTTCATGCCCTGGTTGCATGGAGGGTTAATTTGTATTTAATCTGGACCTAAAAAATGTATCCTACCCTATATATAAAAGTGTATGGGCCCCTGCTAGGGTCATGGGCGCCAGATATAGCAGACAACACTGCACATGCATCGATGCAATGGGGTTGATTCCACCTATGAAAAGAGAGAAATATAAGTTTATATGTGAATGTCAAGAGGGAGTTACCTTCAGACTTGGGCAACATTGACCCTTGTGATGACATGGTCACAACAATGTGGCCCTTGCTGTTTGGCATGTGTGCTCTTTTAAAACAATGCTTTTTCTTCAGGAAAGGAAAGAATGGAAAGATACAATGAAAGTATATATATATTCACTGAAAAAACCAAAGGTTTCAGGGGCGTTATAGTTAGCTGGACATTTCCCTCGTACAAAACCCTAGAAATTCCCCTGTTATAGTTAGTTTAGCTAACTATAACTCACGCCCCCGCAATGCACTGCTGATGACGTCACATATTACATCACTCATGACATGGTCAGTGACATCACTGATGACATCACTGATGACATCTCAAATGACATCACTGATGACATCACTGATGACATCATCCAGTAGGTATGTGTTTCTGTACAGTTTTAATATGTTTAATATATATAGGGAAAGGTCTGTTGAAGAATGAGTGGGTGTACAAGTGTGTGAATGGATGATTTTGTAGGTGCGTAACTGACTCTTTAAGTGAGTCATTAAATGTATCTTACTGCAGGCTAGTGACTAATCTGAGTGAATGTCTGTATGTGTCTGTGTGTAGGTGTATAAGTGGCTGCATGGTTTTGTGAATAACTATATGAGTGTCTATATGGGTTATTAATTGGTTGTCTGAGTATCTGTATGGGTGCCTGAGTGTTTGTGTGGGTAGGGTGTGTGTGACTCTATGCATAGATGTGTGAGTGGGTGATTCTATGGGTGCATGGTTTTAAGAGTGCTTCTGTGATGGACTGTATGGTTGGGTGAGTGTATGTATGGGTGTGTTAGGGATTGAATGTATATCTCAGTGGTACATGTGTGACTAACTACATATGTGAAAGGCAGTATATATGTGTGTAAGAGTATATAAGTGGGTACATGTGAGAGTGTGTGATTGTGAGAGTGGCTGTATGGATGAGTGTGTGCTTGTATCAATGATTCTATTAGAGCGTAAGAATGTGGTACTATTTTATGAGTAAGTGAACTTGAGTGTGTTTAACTGCATAGGTGAGTAAATTGGACTGTGTTTAATTACTTGCGTGACTGACTAGGTGTGTCAGTACCTCAATGGATGATTGGCAGTGTGTGAGTGTCTATATTGGTGTATAAATGCATATGATAGTCTTGTACGGAGTGACTGTAAGTATGAGTGACTGTACAGGTGAGTGAGTGGAGGTGTATGTAGACCTAAGAGTTAATGAGTGGGTATATAGTTATGGGTATTGGAGTATCTATGATTTTCAAAATGGCCGTCTGAAATTTTGAGTCGGTGTATCAAAGGTTATATTAGGGTGTGAGAAGATGCACTAATTTATCACATGTCATCAGTGATGTCATGAGTGATGTCATTTGAGATGTCATCAGTGATGTCATCAGTGATGTCACTGACCATGTCATGAGTAATGTAATATGTGATGTCATCAGCAGTGCATTGCGGGGGCGCGAGTTATAGTTAGCTGAAGTAACTATAACAGGGGAATTTCTAGGGTTTTGTACTAGAGAAATGTCCAGCTAACTATAACGCCCCTGAAACCTTTATTTTTTTCAGTGAATTTCGAAGGTTTTTTAAATGCTAATTCCTATCTATAACTTATCTCTGAAGATATCATGAAAAGCATTCTTTTTTAAAAGTAGGGTCCACATTAGTTTTGTGGAAAAGCATCTTTTTGATTGGATAAGAAAAAGCAGTTTCAACGTGGAGTACATATCAAAGGATAAAATTTGCTCAGATCAACCACACCTGCTACTTGCATTTGAAAGGCACTGTTCGAACTTAAAACAATCGTCAACTTTTAACCTGCACGTGTCGTTAAATATTCAAGAAAATGTTACAAAAAAATATCGTTAAGTTTTAAAAAATTTATGAACTTTTAACCTGCACGTGTTGTAGAATGTTCTAGAAAGTGTGTTGATAGAATACGTTGCACTTCTGACTTCTATGTGTTGTTCAATATTTAAAAAACGGTTCATATGGAAAATTAAAGAGAAACCAATGGAGAAGTTTTGAAACCTAAAAGAATCAAGGAACTATTCTAATTTATTCTTTACATGTATTTATGTGTGCAGCAACAAAATTATAGACACAACAGCAGTAGGAAGAGGAAGAAGCAGGGAGTGGGGGGAGGGGGGAGATGGGCAGACTAACAATGGCCAAAATGAAACACACCAACAAGCAGCACAAGTCACACAACCCGCCAACATCACACCACTGAACGAGCATAGAAGTGAAAACCACGCTGCATTCATACAGGATGTGTACAAAGGCCAGTCGTTGGTGTTGTGGGATGTCTGCGACCGAGGTCATCATGGATGAGATGCCCAGCATGTGGCACATGGTCGAGTTCACTGTGTGTTATGTTGCCAAATGGCTGCACCTCCCTCCCACGAGCCCCCACACTTTTGCACGGTGCGCTGTTGTATCTCGTGCACTCGTACAGCACACCATTGTGATGCCTATTTGCGCATGTCCTGCTACATTCCAACTACAACATCACAGTGCCGTTTGGAGGTGGTGCATGCCAGTTTACAACATCAACTGCTGCGGCTCTTGTAGCAGGCCACACCAGAACACAGAGACATACTTACCGCACTTCCTGTACACGGACATGTCCGAGACACCCCGTTCCCCTTGCCAGATAGGCACACCCCTGCACTGACCTGTTAACCCCAGACCAGCACACGCCACTTGTGCATGCAGGAGGATGCGTGCGTAGCTACACATCCATGCTCACTGCCAACGCTGAGGTGACAGCACACTGTGATGTTGCAGGGCTCGTGCCTATCATGCTAAGACAATGACCACAGGGACACACTTACTAAGATGTGGGTTTGGGGGCATTGGCGGTCCTGGAGTTGTTGAGATGAGTCTTGTGTCCCTCATGGGTATCCCTGTATCATGCTCATTGACTCTATGGTACCTGTGGGTGTTCTGGTGTGGCTCTTGACTGTGTTCCCTTTCATGGTGCAGGTAGTTGTCCTGCTTAACACCAGCAGAAAGCAGATGTAAAATCCCTGGTGCTAACGTGTCTTATCGCCGGAATTTGTTTCGCATTGCAATTGGTGTGAAAGTTGTGATGGGATTTTTTTTGTGTGCAGAACTGAGCAGTGTATCTCATCAAGATCCAGCACCTGACGCACTATTCCCAATCAATATAAATACAATGAGATTTCTTATTAGATTTTGTGTGTACACTGTAACTGCTGCCAATACCTCAGTGCAATTCAATACAGGATTTTAGTATTTAGAATAAATCGTAAAGGTGCACCTCGTGTCTTTTTGCACGGGAACGGCTACTCTCCATTTCATTATCAGCACTTTAACGGAAGTAAAGTAGAGATAAATCTAACACACTATTCAGAAGTTAGTGCAAACTGCAGATATCACCAGTATTCCAGCGATAAGTCCCCCAAAAGTTAACACCATGGTGGACTCCATCAAATAACAGTAATAAGAACAAGAAAGAGTCACACAGCAGTTAAGAGAACAACCAAAAATGTTATTAATTTTTGTTTCAAACTTTATTTTTTATAATAATAAATATATAAACGAAAAACTATTTTCAAACTTTTTTTTTATTAACATATATATGAACAATAAACTAATAAACAAAATGTAACAACAATAATAAAAAACAACAAGGCGGAACACTACTGTGGGGACAATTGATGTCGACGACAGACCTGGAAAATAAGAAAGATTGTTAAAAAAAAAACAACATGGTATTCTCAACAAAATACCACAAGAAACAAATCACAGATATATAAAATGCATACAGCTAACAAAATTTTATAAGTTTAACTTACAAACACTGTAAATGTTGCCGCTTTAAAATATTTACCGAATCTGAAGAAAATGTTTTGCAGAAGGCACCACACAAACAACGTTTTTCTTCAGTGGTGAGGACATTTTTTACTTTTTCCAAGGAGCAAACAAAGACCAATGCCACCTTCGTCACCCGCAAGATTTGCCAAAGAGTTCTGTTATGAGGCGATCCTAACAAAAAATACTTGTGCGGCACAGCAAGTATGATGAAACACCTAAGGACCCTTCATCCAAACAATCTTGCATGAGAAGAGTGCAAACGGATGAGAAACATTCCTGTTCTGTATCTGTAAAAAAGAATCACAAATAAATGTATATTAATAACTTTCAAATTTATACTATTCCATTACTGTACAAACACATTTTATATAAAAACTGACTATGAAACTATAGCCCAGAACCACAAGTGTGACGATCATTAAAACACTACATGCATAGTGCATACTACTTTGAAGCAGTTCATGCCCTAAAGCCTACCTCACTAAAACACTACATGCTAACTGACTAAATGATTACAGTAGTATAAGGAGACACACTTGGTGACTCACAGGGTGTTTGCTAGAAGAGTATGAATACTAACTAGGGAATAGAAGGTGTGAAACATAACTGTGTAGGTGATTAGAGGACTGCATCCATACTGCATAGGCATTTAAAGCAGTCCATGTGCTAAGGCCTGGCTCACTGCATGACTACTTGGGTACTGACTGAATTATTATCGTACAGCAAGGAGAGTGCCTAGGTGAATTTATAAGTGCTAGGCTTTTCGCACAGAGAATAGATTAGTACTTGGTACTGAATGGGTCACTAGAGGAGTGCAAAGGCAGTGACAAGTGCTGGACTGTATGGATACTGACTAGGAAATTGAAAGTGTGAAAGACAAGTGTCTAGGTGGTTAGAAGACTGCATGCATAGTGCATAGGGGTTTGAAGCAGTCCATGTGCTAAGGCCTGGCTCAGTGTATGAATACTTAGGCACTGACTGAATGATTAGAGTACTGCAAAGATAGTATATTGGTGAATTTATAAGTGTTTGGGTTTTAGCACAGTAAATGAATTAGTACATGGTGCTGAATGGGTCACTAGAGGACTGCAAAGAGAGTCACAGGGTATTTCCTGGAAGTGTATGGATACTGACTAGGGAATTGAAGGTGTGAAAGACAATTGTGTAGGTGGTTAGAGGACTGCATACATAGAGGATAAGGGTTTGAAGCAGTCCATATACTAAGGCCTGGGTCACTGGATGAGTACTTGGGTACTGACTGAAAGATTAGAGTACTGCAAGGAGAGTGCCTGGGTGAATTTATTAGGATTTGGCTCTGTGAATGGATTAGTACATGATGCTGAATGGGTCACTAGAGGAGTGCAACGGCAGTGACAGGGTGTTTGATGGAAGTAAACGGATACTGACTGGGGAATTGAAGGTGTGAAAGAAAAGTGTGTAGGTGGTTAGAGGACTGCATGCATAGTGGATATGGGTTTGACGTAGTCCATGTGCTAAGAACTGGCTCAGTGCATGAATACTTAGGCAGTGACTGAATCATTAGAGTACTGGAAAGAGAGCGTCTAGGTGAATTTATAAGTGTTTGAGTTTTGGCACAGTCAATGGATTAGTACATGCTGTTGAATGGGTCTCTAGAGGACTGCAAAGGAAGTGACAGGATGTTTCCTGGAAGTGTATGGATACTGACTAGGGAATTGAAGGTGTAAAGACAAGTGTATAGTATGTCAGAACACTTTTATTTGAAGCAATCAATTTGGTACTTAGAAACTGACTAAATAATCAGACTACTTCTAGGACAGTGCTTAGGTAAAACTTTTAAATTGTCAGTTCTGCCACAGTGAACAGAATAGTACATGGTACTGCACCTTAGTGTCAAACCCTGACTCATTTTAGACTAGCTTCTAATGCTACTAAAACGTGACAACATGAGAGGTTTTAAATTAGTTATCTGTCAGCAAATACACGATGTTACCAAATGCTTCTCTCAGAGTTGTTCTCAAATGCACACAGACTCACAGTGTAATTCTAGACAACAACCACACTACCTAGGAGTTTAACAAAAATCATTCACTACTGTGGAAGTGGTAAGCGAACTGCACACAATCTTCATATTTCATGACTGCACTTTTGTGTCAATGCCTAACTCATATAATAAAAGCATAAGCCATAACTGTCTTCTAATGCTACTAAAACTTGACAACATGACAACATGACAGGTTTTAAAACAGTTATCTGTCAGCAAATACACGATGTTACCAAATGCTTCTCTCACAATCCTTACCCAAATGCACACAGACTCACAGTGTGATTTTAGACAAGCAATACTATCCTAGGAGTTTACCAAAAATCATTCACTAGTCTGGAAGAGTTAATGGTACTGCACACAATCTACATATTTAAGTACAGCACATCAGTGTCAAAGCATGACTCATTTAATCAACATATAAACAAAGACTGGATTCTAATGCTACTAAAACTTCTCAACATGACAGATTTTAAAACAGTTATCTGTCAGCAAATACATGATGTTACCAAATGATTCTCTCACAGTGATCCCAAATACACACTAACTCACGGTATGATTCTAGACAAGCACCACTATCCCTATGAGCTTACCAAAACTCATTCACTACAGTGCAAGTGGT
Organism: Triturus cristatus; assembly: GCF_964204655.1. Taxonomy (NCBI): domain Eukaryota; kingdom Metazoa; phylum Chordata; class Amphibia; order Caudata; family Salamandridae; genus Triturus; species Triturus cristatus. The sequence goes on along the minus strand of NC_140592.1, from coordinate 998,514,163 downwards.
AAGGGAACTTCACACAATCTACATATTTCACAACTACAATTTACTGTCAGTGCCTGACTCATATAATGAAAGCATAAGCCATAACTGTCTTCTAATGCTACTAAAACTTGACAACATGACATGTTTTACAACACTTATCTGTCAGCAAATACACGATGTTACCAAACACTTCTCTCACAGTGGTTCCCAAATACACACAGACTCACAGTGTGATTCTAGACAAACAACACTATCCCTAGCAGCTTACCAAAACTCATTCACTACAGTGGAAGTGGTAAGGGAACTGCACACAATCTACATATTTCACGACTGCACTTTAGTGTCACTGCCTGACTCATTTAATCAACGCATAAGCAATGACTGCCTTCTAATGCTACTAAAACTTGACAACATGACAAGTTTGAAAACAGTTTTCTATCAGCAAATACACAATGTTACCAAACGCTTCTTTCACAGTGGTTCCCAAATGCACAAAGACTCACAGTGTGAATCTAGACAAGCACCAGTATACCTGAATTGTATTGTATTGTATAAACTCTTGTAACGCGCGAGTCTGCCACCCAACGGGTATCCTGGCGCTGGATTCAGGTAAGGCGATCTCGCGGGCGCGAGAATGTATTATTTTACAGCACGAACAAGAAACAAATTATCGCTAAGCTACTGAATGCGGAAATTTTGACATTTTCGCGCTCTCCGCGGAACGCGAAAATGTCAAATTATCGCAATTTCCGCGAGCGGAACGGAAATTTAGCCCAGGCCTACTCACAGTGTGATTCTAGACAAGCACCAGTATTCCTAGGAGTTTACCAAAACTCATTCACTACACTGGAAGTGGTAAGGGAACTGCACACAATCTACATATTTCACGATTGCACTTTAGTGTCAATGCCTGACTCATTTAATCAACGCATAAGCAATGACTGGCTTCTAATGCTACTAAAACTTGACAACATGACAAGTTTGAAAACAGTTTTCTATCAGCAAATACACAATGTTACCAAACGCTTCTTTCACAGTGGTTCCCAAATGCACAAAGACTCACAGTGTGAATCTAGACAAGCACCAGTATACCTGAATTGTATTGTATTGTATTGTATAAACTCTTGTAACGCGCGAGTCTGCCACCCAACGGGTATCCTGGCGCTGTATTCAGGTAAGGCGATCTCGCGGGCGCGAGAATGTATTATTTTACAGCACGAACAAGAAACAAATTATCGCTAAGCTGCGGAATGCGGAAATTTTGACATTTTCGCGCTCTCCGCGGAACGCGAAAATGTCAAATTATCGCAATTTCCGCGAGCGGAACGGAAATTTAGCCCAGGCCTACTCACAGTGTGATTCTAGACAAGCACCAGTATTCCTAGGAGTTTACCAAAACTCATTCACTACACTGGAAGTGGTAAGGGAACTGCACACAATCTACATATTTCACGATTGCACTTTAGTGTCAATGCCTGACTCATTTAATCAACGCATAAGCAATGACTGGCTTCTAATGCTACTAAAACTTGACAACATGACAAGTTTTAAAACAGTTTTCTGTCAGCAAATACACAATGTTACCAAACGCTTCTTTCACAGTGGTTCCCAAATGCACAAAGACTCACAGTGTGATTCTAGACAAGCACCAGTATCCCTAGGAGTTTACCAAAACTCATTCACAACACTGGAAGTGATAAGGGAACTGCACACAATCTACATATTTCACGCCTGCTCTTTAGTGTCAATGCCTGACTCATTTAATCAACACATAAGCAAAGACTGGCTTCTAATGCTACTAAAACTTGACAACATGACAGGTTTTAAAACAGTTTTCTCTCAGCAAATACACGATGTTACCAGACGCTTCTCTCACAGTGGTTCCCAAATGCACAAAGACTCACAGTGTGATTCTAGACAAGCACCAGTATTCCTAGGAGTTTACCAAAACTCATTCACTACACTGGAAGAGATAAGGCAACTGCACACAATCTACATATCTCACGACTGCACTTTAGTGTCAATGCCTGACTCATTTAATCAACGCATAAGCAATGACTGGCTTCTAATGCTACTAAAACTTGACAACATGACAAGTTTTAAAACAGTTTTCTGTCAGCAAATACACAATGTTACCAAACGCTTCTTTCACAGTGGTTCCCAAATGCACAAAGACTCACAGTGTGATTCTAAACAAACACCAGTATCCCTAGGAGTTTACCAAAACTCATTCACAACACTGGAAGTGATAAGGGAACTGCACACAATCTACATATTTCACGACTGCTCTTTAGTGTCAATGCCTGACTCATTTAATCAACACATAAGCAAAGACTGGCTTCTAATGCTACTAAAACTTGACAACATGACAGGTTTTAAAACAGTTTTCTCTCAGCAAATACACAATGTTACCAAACGCTTCTCTCACAGTGGTTCCCAAATGCACAAAGACTCACAGTGTGATTCTAGACAAGCACCAGTATCCCTAGGAGTTTACCAAAACTCATTCACAACACTGGAAGTGATAAGGGAACTGCACACAATCTACATATTTCACGACTGCTCTTTAGTGTCAATGCCTGACTCATTTAATCAACACATAAGCAACGACTGGCTTCTAATGCTACTAAAACTTGACAACATGACAGGTTTATAAACAGTTTTCTCTCAGCAAATACACAATGTTACTCAACGCTTCTCTCACAGTGGTTCCCAAATGCACAAAGACTCACAGTGTGATTCTAGACAAGCACCAGTATTCCTAGGAGTGTACCAAAACTCATTCACTGCACTGGAAGTGATAAGGGAACTGCACACAATCTACATATTTCACGACTGCTCTTTAGTGTCAATGCCTGACTCATTTAATCAACACATAAGCAAAGACTGGCTTCTAATGCTACTAAAACTTGACAACATGACAGGTTTTAAAACAGTTTTCTCTCAGCAAATACACGATGTTACCAAACGCTTCTCTCACAGTGGTTCCCAAATGCACAAAGACTCACAGTGTGATTCTAGACAAGCACCAGTATCCCTAGGAGTTTACCAAAACTCATTCACAACACTGGAAGTGATAAGGGAACTGCACACAATCTACATATTTCACGACTGCTCTTTAGTGTCAATGCCTGACTCATTTAATCAACACATAAGCAAAGACTGGCTTCTAATGCTACTAAAACTTGACAACATGACAGGTTTTAAAACAGTTTTCTCTCAGCAAATACACGATGTTACCAAACGCTTCTCTCACAGTGGTTCCCAAATGCACAAAGACTCACAGTGTGATTCTAGACAAGCACCAGTATTCCTAGGAGTGTACCAAAACTCATTCACTGCACTGGAAGTGATAAGGGAACTGCACACAATCTACATATTTCACGACTGCTCTTTAGTGTCAATGCCTGACTCATTTAATCAACACATAAGCAAAGACTGGCTTCTAATGCTACTAAAACTTGACAACATGACAGGTTTTAAAACAGTTTTCTCTCAGCAAATACACGATGTTACCAAACGCTTCTCTCACAGTGGTTCCCAAATGCACAAAGACTCACAGTGTGATTCTAGACAAGCACCAGTATCCCTAGGAGTTTACCAAAACTCATTCACAACACTGGAAGTGATAAGGGAACTGCACACAATCTACATATTTCACGACTGCTCTTTAGTGTCAATGCCTGACTCATTTAATCAACACATAAGCAAAGACTGGCTTCTAATGCTACTAAAACTTGACAACATGACAGGTTTTAAAACAGTTTTCTCTCAGCAAATACACGATGTTACCAAACGCTTCTCTCACAGTGGTTCCCAAATGCACAAAGACTCACAGTGTGATTCTAGACAAGCACCAGTATTCCTAGGAGTGTACCAAAACTCATTCACTGCACTGGAAGTGATAAGGGAACTGCACACAATCTACATATTTCACGACTGCTCTTTAGTGTCAATGCCTGACTCATTTAATCAACACATAAGCAAAGACTGGCTTCTAATGCTACTAAAACTTGACAACATGACAGGTTTTAAAACAGTTTTCTCTCAGCAAATACACGATGTTACCAAACGCTTCTCTCACAGTGGTTCCCAAATGCACAAAGACTCACAGTGTGATTCTAGACAAGCACCAGTATCCCTAGGAGTTTACCAAAACTCATTCACAACACTGGAAGTGATAAGGGAACTGCACACAATCTACATATTTCACGACTGCTCTTTAGTGTCAATGCCTGACTCATTTAATCAACACATAAGCAAAGACTGGCTTCTAATGCTACTAAAACTTGACAACATGACAGGTTTTAAAACAGTTTTCTCTCAGCAAATACACAATGTTACCAAACGCTTCTCTCACAGTGGTTCCCAAATGCACAAAGACTCACAGTGTGATTCTAGACAAGCACCAGTATTCCTAGGAGTTTACCAAAACTCATTCACTACACTGGAAGTGATAACGGAACTGCACACAATCTACATATTTCACGACTGCACTTTAGTGTCAATGCCTGACTCATTTAATCAACACATAAGCAAAGACTGGCTTCTAATGCTACTAAAACTTGACAACCTGACTGGTTTTAAAACACTTATCTGTCAGCAAATGCACGATATTACCAAATGCTTCTCTCACAGTGGTTCCCAAATGCACACAGACTCACTGTGTGATTTTAGACAAACAACACTATCCCTTGCACTATACGAAAACACATTTCTTCATCTAGAAGTAGTACTACATTTTAGTATAGAAACATAACATAACTAATTTCACAAATTCATAAACAATGACTGGTTTCTAATTCTACCAAAATATAAAAACTGCACAGTTATCTGTCTACAAACACATGAAAAACACAAATGCCAATCACAGAATGGGTTCTACATGCACACACATTGTAGAGAATAAAGGTACTCCCTACACTTTAGCAGGAAAAATACATTAGTCTGATTAAAATAAAAATAGTCCACATACATCCCCTCACAATTAAATAACTAATCTTTCAAGTTCTTTGGTAGATTAAGGAGTATATCAATCACTCACCATATTTTATTTTACAGAATCTCTGCACTGTGCACCTCTCAGCAAAAGCAAAGAATGGAAAAGTTTCCTTTCATTTTCCACACATATACATGTAAACATCAAATCACAATCCTTTGCACATAAACTCAAAAGCAAACACACATTTCTATTGGTTAAACATTTCAACCCTTTCCAACTGAAATACATTTCAACCCTTCCCCCAATCTGCCTTCTGCCTGTTACCATAGAAACATGCCATGGAACACTGCACTGAGCTCACAGGTCACAAGTTCAGCACACAATGTTCCTACACAAGACAGGAAGTGTGCTTGACTTTTCAACATATCAGCTCATCATATATAATGTTCCTTACAATCTGTTTTTGTTAACCAATAACAATCATACCTTTAAAAAACAAAAATATACACCCTACCTTTCAGTGTAGAAAGTTGTTATACAACCAATGATTTCTTGTCGTTTTTCAAAAAACGTTGCTGTGGATCCGTGCACCCACCTCGAGAGAATCCGTGCATCCAACGCGATAGGATGGCGCACCGTGCGCGCATTTCGCCGTTTTTTTTTTTTTTAAAAGGGGGGCCCCAGGGGGTCCTTCTGGGACCCCCTAAGCACCTCTAGAGGGTCAGAGTATTCCCACTCTGCCCCCTTTATATGTTTTACGCACTTATTCCCCTTGCTTCTTCAGCCTCGCTTCTACCGAGGCAGAAAATGGCCACCAACAGTTCCTGGTTTCGAATGTAGAGAGACCCTCGACAGCCAATTAGCATTCAGCGCGCGATCGGGAGGGTGCGCGCTCGGTTCGGGGAGGGTTCGCGTACGGTGCGGGTACGGTCCGCTGATCCTCCGTGGCCATAGATTTCACTAACTTTTTTACCCTAATTTTCTCAGGAACTACTGAACAGATTCACACCAAATATGCAAAAGGCACAAGTCCGAACTGAGGACTACCTCTTTGCCAAATTTGGTGTCATTCCGTTCAGCGGTTCGGGCTGTAGCTGCGACAACAGATCCTATGGGAAATTGCATGGGGAAAACGCGTTTTGGGACCCCCCTTTTTCTCGGCCCCCGCTTGACGAATCACCACGAAACTTTCAGGGTAGGAGCGGAGCGGAGCTGGCCAAAAGTTTGGAGAATTTCGCAAAGATTTGTCAATCGGCGCCAAAGAAATTCCCAATAGAATGTTGCGGATTTCCTATGTAAAATAGGTCCTAACTATAACTATCTACTGGCAACCGGCAGTAGATAATATATATATATATATATATATATATATATATATATATAGATATATATATATATATATATATATATATAGATATATATACATGTACACATTGTTTGCCTTATACATCACTTCATACATAATGTCTGTATGCCAGCGACAGAACTGGGTAGAGAGTTTGTATTGTGTCAACAGTGAAGGTATCGTAGACACTTGGTAGCAGCTATGTATTTGCATCATAATGTTCGAATGAACACAAACAGTGCGTCACTCTAGACTTTACCCAGAATTTAGGATAGAAGTACCCCTTAGGTCTGGCAGAGGTCCATGAAAAAACTGCGGGAAAACTGGTGTAAACCGAATAATACTAGTAAGTAAAAATACATGGACATCAATGTAAGGTGTCATAAAGAAAGCAGTAGAAGGTAGAAAGTAAGAAGTCAAAAGGTACTTTGCAGTAGCCAAGTATAGAATGCCAACTAAATGAGCACTTCCGTGATCCTCGCGGGAGATTCTCACTAGACCTACCCCTCCGACAGCCTGTAGGTGTGGACTGACGGAAAGGGATGAGTTTTTGTAGCGTAGAGCTGCCACATGTTGTCAATTGAATCACTTTGCCACTGGATTTAAGCAAGCCTGGCTGAAGACGGCTGAAATGTCAGAAACCGGTCCTAGGAAGCTTGTTTCCGGTCCAGGGAAGGCATGGCCTGGCAGTTCGGGCTGGACTGTTCCCATGAGGCACAGGGTCAGACTGATTTGCATGTGGCCATGTCTGAACTGGGGTGGCAGAGTGGGCTAAAGAACGGTGATGGATCAAACCCAGATCTGTTGACTGGGTGTGAGTGTTTGATTGGTTCTGATGCCCCGTCCATCACCACCCCCTTTTGTACCGCTTTGTTCGCCACATGTTGGCAGGGTATGCTCAGACGTGAGTCCCTTGCTCACTTTGCCACTGGATTCAAGCAAGCCTGGCTGAAGACGGCTGGAATGCCATAAACTGGTCCTAGGAAGCTTGTTTCCGGTCCAGGGAAGGCATGGCTTGGCAGTTCGGGCTGGACTGTTCCCATGAGGCACAGGGTCAGACTGATTTGCATATGGCCATGTCTGAACTGGGGTGGCAGAGTGGGCTAAAGAATGGTGATGGATCAAACCCAGATCTGTTGACTGGGTGTGAGTGTTTGATTGGTTCTGATGCCTCCTCCATCACCACCCCCTTTTGTACCGCTTTGTTGCCACAAGTTGGCAGGGTATGCTCAGACGTGAGTCCCTTGCTCACTTTGCCACTGGATTCAAGCAAGCCTGGCTGAAGACGGCTGAAATGCCAGAAACCGGTCCTAGGAAGCTTGTTTCCGGTCCAGGGAAAGCATGGCTTGGCAGTTCGGGCTGGACTGTTCCCATGAGGCACAGGGTCAGACTGATTTGCATATGGCCATGTCTGAACTGGGGTGGCAGAGTGGGCTAAAGAACGGTGATGGATCAAACCCAGATCTGTTGACTGGGTGTGAGTGTTTGATTGGTTCTGATGCCACGTCCATCACCACCCCCTTTTGTACCGCTTTGTTCGCCACAAGTTGGCAGGGTATGCTCAGACGTGAGTCCCTTGCTCACTTTGCCACTGGAGTCAAGCAAGCCCGGCTGAAGACGACTGAAATGCCAGAAACCGGTCCTAGGAAGCTTGTTTCCGGTCCAGGGAAGGCATGGCTTGGCAGTTCGGGCTGGACTGTTCCCATGAGGCACAGGGTCAGAATGATTTGCATATGGCCATGTCTGAACTGGGGTGGCAGAGTGGACTAAAGAACGGTGATGGATCAAACCCAGATCTGTCGACTGGGTGTGAGTGTTTGATTGGTTCTGATGCCCCGTCCATCACCACCCCCTTTTGTACCGCTTTGTTCGCCACAAGTTGGCAGGGTATGCTCAGACGTGAGTCCCTTGCTCACTTTGCCACTGGATTCAAGCAAGCCTGGCTGAAGAAGGCTGAAATGCCAGAAACCGGTCCTAGGAAGCTTGTTTCCGGTCCAGGGAAGGCATGGCTTGGCAGTTCGGGCTGGACTGTTCTCATGAGGCACAGGGTCAGACTGATTTGCATATGGCCATGTCTGAACTGGGGTGGCAGAGTGGGCTAAAGAACGGTGATGGATCAAACCCAGATCTGTTGACTGGGTGTGAGTGTTTGATTGGTTCTGATGCCCCGTCCATCACCACCCCCTTTTGTACCGCTTTGTTCGCCACATGTTGGCAGGGTATGCTCAGACGTGAGTCCCTTGCTCACTTTGCCACTGGATTCAAGCAAGCCTGGCTGAAGACGGCTGGAATGCCATAAACTGGTCCTAGGAAGCTTGTTTCCGGTCCAGGGAAGGCATGGCTTGGCAGTTCGGGCTGGACTGTTCCCATGAGGCACAGGGTCAGACTGATTTGCATATGGCCATGTCTGAACTGGGGTGGCAGAGTGGGCTAAAGAATGGTGATGGATCAAACCCAGATCTGTTGACTGGGTGTGAGTGTTTGATTGGTTCTGATGCCCCGTCCATCACCACCCCCTTTTGTACCGCTTTGTTCGCCACAAGTTGGCAGGGTATGCTCAGACGTGAGTCCCTTGCTCACTTTGCCACTGGATTCAAGCAAGCCTGGCTGAAGACGGCTGAAATGCCAGAAACCGGTCCTAGGAAGCTTGTTTCCGGTCCAGGGAAAGCATGGCTTGGCAGTTCGGGCTGGACTGTTCCCATGAGGCACAGGGTCAGACTGATTTGCATATGGCCATGTCTGAACTGGGGTGGCAGAGTGGGCTAAAGAACGGTGATGGATCAAACCCAGATCTGTTGACTGGGTGTGAGTGTTTGATTGGTTCTGATGCCACGTCCATCACCACCCCCTTTTGTACCGCTTTGTTCGCCACAAGTTGGCAGGGTATGCTCAGACGTGAGTCCCTTGCTCACTTTGCCACTGGAGTCAAGCAAGCCCGGCTGAAGACGACTGAAATGCCAGAAACCGGTCCTAGGAAGCTTGTTTCCGGTCCAGGGAAGGCATGGCTTGGCAGTTCGGGCTGGACTGTTCCCATGAGGCACAGGGTCAGAATGATTTGCATATGGCCATGTCTGAACTGGGGTGGCAGAGTGGACTAAAGAACGGTGATGGATCAAACCCAGATCTGTCGACTGGGTGTGAGTGTTTGATTGGTTCTGATGCCCCGTCCATCACCACCCCCTTTTGTACCGCTTTGTTCGCCACAAGTTGGCAGGGTATGCTCAGACGTGAGTCCCTTGCTCACTTTGCCACTGGATTCAAGCAAGCCTGGCTGAAGAAGGCTGAAATGCCAGAAACCGGTCCTAGGAAGCTTGTTTCCGGTCCAGGGAAGGCATGGCTTGGCAGTTCGGGCTGGACTGTTCTCATGAGGCACAGGGTCAGACTGATTTGCATATGGCCATGTCTGAACTGGGGTGGCAGAGTGGGCTAAAGAACGGTGATGGATCAAACCCAGATCTGTTGACTGGGTGTGAGTGTTTGATTGGTTCTGATGCCCCGTCCATCACCACCCCCTTTTGTGTCAATTGAATCAAAGGCAGCTGTCATCTATTATTCCGATCAAGTAGGAGTTGTGCTAGGTAAAATGTGGGCTGGACGAAAAATTTCAGGATGACTGAGCAGATTCAGCGTCCTGTTCTTAATTAGTTGGAATGGACATGAAATCTTTTTGCAAAACAGTGGGCAGAAGTGTAATCACTGTTTGTTCCCTCTGTATACGATGTAGCCTACGGAGCTTTGCCAGGGGCCTGTGGGTGTGGCATGACGCTCTGACATCCCTATTGTAGACCCCAGGTATGAAAGTGCAGCTTCATATTAATGATGATGCCCGTCTTGTTGCTAAAAGACATAGACAAATTGCTTTTCATTTACAAGACACTGTTCAAAACAGAACTTGAATCGTTACTTAAGCATGATATCATTGAGCGTTCTACTGGTCCCATGCCATTAGTGTTAGAGCTAAATGCGATGAAGACTGATTTAGAATGTTGCGATCGCAGTTACACACAGACGAATAAAGCCTTGTAAATACTAAGCCCCACGTGTGGTGAAGTCTTTAGTGGGTACCCAGGCTGGGGAGGAAGCTACACCGCCCACCGGCGATGGGGAAAGCCTGGGTGAAATTTTCTCTCTTGGCACACAATATCGGATGGCCACTCTCTTTATTCTTTCTGATCACTCCCTTCATTTCAATATTACCTGGAGTCTGGAACAATGAAATTGGAGAGCTGCTTCCCACGCATATTGGCAGACTTCCCTGATGGCAAAATCTTTTTTTTTCAAGTTCAAGAAAATGTTTATTGAAAAGATTATTATGATCATAAAAACAATACTTCATATATGCAGTTATTTGTTAATACATAAATACATGAAGGTGTAATAAAGAACAATAATGATATATAATATCCATTAAAATAGTAAAAGGATAATATAGAATATGATATGAATATAAGCAAAGGTTCACAAATAACAGTACATGTCAAAAATACACAATAAAAATAAAAAATAAAAATATATATATATATTATAGAAAATGATAAATTAAACATAATTATAAATAAACAATAGGAGGTCAAGGAGGCTTGGTCACTTCTTGTTGTGAGGGAGCAGGTAAAGGAGTTTTCTTCACGGTATCGTCTAGAAATTGAGTGAGTGGGCCCCAAAGGTGAGAACATTTAGTAGCAAGAGAGATAGGATGAACGAGTGCTGTATCGAGGCGATGATTGTGACATACAGCATACCACCAAGCTAAATAGGACAATTTAGAGGAATCTTTCCAGTTTTTTTATATTTGCTGAAAAGCAACAGCTATTAACAAATCAATAAGTGGTAACAGGGATTGACTTGTTTTCCAGTCCGGTGTTAAACTACCGAGGAAATTGTTTGTAGGGGAGAGTGGAATTGTCGTGTGAAATATAATGTTGATTTGGTGCCAGACCTGTTTCCAGAGTATAAAAACATGTGGACATGTGAAAAGCATATGATGGAGATCAGCGTGAACCTGGGAACATGTCCAGCAAGTGTTGAGATTTGAGTTGTGTATTTTATGTAGGTATGTGGGGGTAAGAAACATTCTGTTGTAAATAAAGAAGAGTGTTTGTGTTGTGCTGGCCGCTCTGGATGATTTCCTAAGTTTCGTCCAAATTCTGTTCCAATAAGAGATAGGCCAATTTGTTCCCAGATCGGATTCCCACGAGAGTTCCACTTTGGTTTTGCCTCGGATCTCAGGAGGTACCATTAAACAGGAATAAATGGTGGACGCTTTGGTGTTTATGTGCAAAAGGTTATGCCATGGGAAAAGGGGGTGGGAGGGTGAGAAAGGTGAAGATTTGAATTTAGCATAAGTATCAAGTATTGCTTTCTGCAAGGTCAAAAATTTAGGTTTAAAGGAAGAAGGCAAATGATAAAGAGTTTGTAATTGCGTAAATTGGATGGGTGCACCCTGATCTACAAATTGATGAACCCAGAGTAGACCTTTATTTCTCCAAGCCTGATGACAAAATCTTACCCCAAGTCTTTACACACATGTGGAAGCTGACTGATGAAACCCATGATCAGCCCCAAAGATGAAGGGGAAAACCTACTGGCCATCATTGACCTAAACTGACACAGCAGTGTACTGTTGATATAAGTATGCTCAACCTTTTGTAGCAGCTTAGTGGATGTGACTCAGTTTTAGTTCGGCATTCCCGATTTTTGAACAATGTATGCCAGCCCTCTATTTTAATCTTGCTTTGTAGAAGACGCTGGATCAACATGATAAAAGAGCATATCACTTTTAACAGAATATTAGTCATCATGGGTTCTGTCATGCTTGACCCTCCCCCCTGTGCTTCAAATGGAAAAATAGGAGTACAGGTACTCTGTGCCAAAGTACCTGCTTATTTCTGAGAAGTGCCGGTACTCTCCAATTAGAAGTATTACGGGGCATATCATCAAGCGGCAGCGATAATTATCGCTGGCCGCGCTTATCGCGAGTTTTCCCATCGCCAGCTATCGCTGGAATTGATCGCCAAGCTAGCGCAGTATTAACAACGCTTAGCGCATTGGCGATGAAAATTCCAGCGATAGCGGGGAAATGGCCCATAATCGCTGGAAAACCAGCGATGTTCACTTGTAAACGGCGATAACCTTGCTGATACGACCCTGTGGTCGTATCACCATAATCCACCCCCAATGTTATGTATACATAAGTATGGATTTTAGCAGATGTTAAAATCCACCGATAAAGGCCAGTCAGCGCGATTTTGTGCATCGCTATGCCAGCCGGGCCATTCTAGTTAATATCACGAAGCTGCCTTTGCGATATTTATCCATGGAGTTCTGTCAGGCACGCCTACTTTGCATCTCATTAGCGATGCGAAGTTAGGCGTGCTGGAAACGGGTGCTAAGTCAGCAAAACACGCGCTAGTGTGTCCTTGTTGATAAAGCGATAAAGTTATCGCCGCTTTTCACCCGAAAACGGACGCTAAAGCAGCGATAAGTTTATCGCCAGCCCTTGATAGTATGCCCCTACATTTCTCTTGAAAAGTGCCGGTACTCTGCCTCTCAAAATAAAAAAGTGCCGGTACTCAGTACCAGACAGTACCGGCCCATTTAAAGCACTTCTCCCCCTGACTGTGATACAGTGATCAGCATGCTGGTAAATAGCTCAACGACCTGAATTTTTGTTTCTTGTAGAAATGATCAAATGACCACAAATCCTGGTAAAGCTCCCCCGATTTGTCATCCTCCCGAAGGTCGCAAACTAAGCACCATTAATTACATTGGGAAATAGTAACATTCTTTATTCACAGCATGCGAAGAGCTGGGTGAAAGAGAGCTCATTGGACACACGTGCAAGGCAACAGTGAGAGAGACTTCCGGGTGAGTGGGTGAAAGGCGCCCGGGCGGGCCTCACCCGCCATAGGTAGATGAGTTTTTAGAGGCATGCATTGAGAAGATAAACTAATATGTTGTACTTAACAAAAAATCACAATTTAAAGCATAAACCTTTCAATATGCTTTTTTTGTGAATTATCCAACAGAGAAAAGTGAATGCACCTACACACACCTCAACCTCGTGCTGCGGCAGTCCTCACTGGGAAACTGACGAGTGTTTTTTCAGCAAAAAAAACGATCGGAAAGCACTGAATAATCTCCAGCACTAGCGAGGTCGTGAACCCTTTTTAATGCACCCTTTCTTTAATAGGAAGCCTCCACATGCCACTCTTATCTCTGGCTGTAAAAACTGTCAGTAGGCAGACTGGCCAGAGAGGCCTGCTCAGAATCAGGATCCTGTAATTGCGGCAGCAGACAATGTATTGAACAGCAGCAAGGAGGCCCAGGTGGCTGAAGAAGGGAGGCTGGTGAGTGGGCGGCCTGGATAACGCCCCCAGGGCGTGAGTTATGAACATAACTTGTGTGAACCAGGGCAACGTGCACACAGCTGCGTTCTATATGATTTACACATAAACCAATGTAGTTGCTTTATCAGCAACTAAGGTTGATGGAAACCAACACGTGTCATATATTATGGAATTTAATTTTGCCCTTTTTAGCATTTTAAAAGTTTCATTAAACAGAATCTTTGTCATCCAATTTTCCCCTAGCATTCTTAATAATTAAGTTGCATTAATTCCTCTAACAAGTTAATACAACTGTCCATCATCTTCAAGTCAAAAGATACTGATAGGTTGATGCAGTGCAGCTGCTATGAGACAGCTGCTAGAAGGTCTGCTTGGACTTGTCCTGAAACACCTAAGAGAACATACCCATGCATTATGGTTCCGGTTACATTTCTGATCCTTGTGTGGCTAAAAGCCAAGGCTCTGCGGGTCTGTGGGATTCCATCTGCTCCTGATGCTCTGTCTGATTTTTGCATTTGGGATGTTAGATGAGAGTTTGAATGTCTTTTCACGGTTGTTTTAAACTGTACAAAGATAGTATTGGTTGATTGAGTGGATGCATTTAGTTATCAGATAACCTTCTAAAAAAGCATGGCAAAGCCAATAGGTTTCGCTTAGGAGAGATACCGGCTTTGTCAATGTTTTGTAACCATATTGTACAGCATTGCAAGTGCTTCGCAGCATGGCTAAAAGCATTTTTTTTTTAAATGTGATGATGCTGCCATCAATTTTTGTATTGCTCCCTGAGGCAACACAGTGCAAATACAGGAGGCAACACGGAGAGAGGGAGGACAAACAGACAAGGGCGAGTATGGGGCAGGAATTAAAAAAGGGATATGACGTGACCAACACTGTAACCATCATAGCACTTTTTCTATGTCTTACCGAGGCAATTAAGTGTGAGAAAGGGAGGGAGGAAGGCTGAGAGACAACATGGGGGAGCAGGGCACAGCAACAAGGGAGGGGCGGCGGGGTGCAACACCTCTGCACATTACCGGTGACCAAAATTGATAAAATGTAAAATATTAGGAACAGGTAGGTTACATAGCAGAAACTCACCTCTTTTAAACAGATATTACATTCTTTGTACACACCTCAGAAGTTTGAGAGGCGAGGGGTGTCTTCATTGACTTGAAGATGAGTCCATGGCTATGTACATGCATCTCTGCTGTAAGCAAGGCCGGCTCTAAGGCAGTGAGATCAGGGACATCTTAAGGATTTTGGGAGCCCTAGGCAAAATGTATTTTGGGGACCCCTATTCTAACAGCTTTGAATTTATGATCCAATTTCAGCTTTTTCATGCCCTCTTTGTCTAGGTCTCCGACACGGCACAGGCAGACTGGTCCAAATTCCAAATGTGTTTCCATCTAATATTCAGGGATAGTGATGTGTGTTTTCAATATTGTAATATAGCAGTCACTCACTAATATCACTGCAAATAATCTTTGCGACTGCCATTTCTCATAAGTGAGGTCCTGTTTTGATCTAAAAGGAACTTTTTAATGGATTTTGCATGGTGTTGAAAAACAAAAAAAATTCTGCACAATTTCTACAAGAGACTCTCACACATAACTTGAATTAAAAATAAATTGAAGGAAAATGGTATTTAAAACAATCTATGTTTGAAGAATCATTCAAGGTCATGAGGGCAGGACTGTGTTGAGAACAGAGCCAGATCTTTCTGGGGGCCCCCTGATAGGCTGGGGCCCTGGGCCAGAATCAACTTTGCCCATGCCTTAAAACATCTCTGGGTGTGATTGGTGCGTGTTTCCAAGTTACAATATGGTTTTGAAAGCACTTGCAGCTGTGTTCCTTGCAGCCAGCAATTTTCAGGCAACCATAAAAATGTCAAGATAACTCTGGAGATTAATTGACCTGCTGCAAATAGATCAGAGGTTTGTGTATTGGAAGTTTTGACTCATCATAAAGTGGGTCAGGAAGTTAAAATGCCTGCTGCAAAGCACATGCCCAATGCAGATCACAAAGTGCATACAATGTAAATAGATTAGTGCGTTACTGCTTATGTCAGAGAGACCCTTTTGTTACTTGCAGTTTATACCTTTACATCCTAACATAGAACAGTGAGCTATTAACTGTTGCATTAAAAGAGTTGCATGCAAACTGCAGGGAATAAATTAGTGCTTTTTTCCCTGTTTTTCATTATACTAATGTTGCAAAAAGGGTTCACTCGGGTAGAAATCAATTCTTATTGGTAAAGCCAACCTCCAACCATGGTGTTACGTTTTAAATTCTGACTTTGTGTTTCTCTAGACCAAGGAACCTTAAACTATTTTTCCGAGATTCACACCCTGGTGTTTAATTTTGCCGCTTACTCGTGTGTCTTCACTGCTCTGTCATTTTATGTTAATCTTTTTTCTCAGCTATCTGTGAAACATTCACTAACTAAAAGAAAAAAATATTGTCCTATTGTAATGCACCTTATCGCCTTGATTGTACTTTTAGTGTGTCCTATATAACAATTCCAATAAATTCTAAACATGGGGTTGACATAAACATGAGATGGGACTTAACAGAAGTGTGAATTTGAATTGATTTTGGGTATGAAGCAACACATGCCGTTTATTTTTAGTGCCTGTGGATAGAGAGGAGGCAGAAAACCATTACGTCTCTTGGCCGAGCATTCTGTCCTACTGTGTCTGGCAGCAGCCAGGTTTGAGATTAAGCTTCGAGCCGGAACATAAAACACCCTCCCTCCACAGAAAACTCCAGCCATCACAGCAAGTCTGCCTCTTTTCTCCCCATCTAACGAGATAGATCGGTGGATCCACCACCTTCTGAGAAAACTCTAGTAAACCTGTATGTGAGGGACTGAAATCCTAGGAAGCACTGCTCAGCGTTTCATCCTAGTGAAGAAGATACAATGAGGGGGCGTGGCTAGGCACCCGAGGAAGATGGCGGCGTCAGCGTAGGAGCTCCGTCCTTACCAGAGCTCACCGGCGGTTCACGCTTCCCATGCGAACAATGGAGGGAAGCCTTCGCTGTCGGAAGATGCTGGGCGTGCCCTGAGCCCACTTCTATCACCGCGGCGGTCTTGCTTTCGACTCTGCTGCCCTTTTTAGTCCCGGTCGCGGCTCTGCATCGGCCGCGACCGCCATTTTGTTTTATGTATGCCCGTGATCCCCTCAGCAGCGCGTTTCATCGCGCATTGGATTCCCGGCTGCTACTTTGAACCTGCAATATTCCCAGCACTCCCAGCGACACAGATGTCACAGACCTGCATCTCTAGGTGACTTTTTATAAATTGTTATGGCTTTTTTATGGACTTAATGGACATTTTCTGCTCTCCTCAAATCCGGCAGCCATTTTAGGACCTCAATCTGCGTCTCCTGGCTCTTTGGTATTTTTGTCTTTTTTCTTTTTTTTTCTGGCCTGGCATATTTTCTCGCCAACTCAGGGGCGTAACACAGGCCCCCGCAGACCCCGGGGTGCGGGGGGGCCCCCCAAGTCCAGGGGGCCCCCAGTCCTGTCAAGTATCACGCATCAGGCGCAACACTAATGCATTTCAGTGTGGTAATTCGCATTACCGCACTAAAATGCATTGTCATGCATATCTACTGTGACTCTGAAAGCACAAAGTGTGGCAGCTACAGTGCACCGCGCCCCCAGTGTCGTGCAGTGCGTGCGCTATGAGGTCAGGACTACTGACAGGCTCATAACTCACTCAACTTCACCAGTGCTTCAAATGTATCACCATTAATTATTGGATTCATTCCCCCACGGCACGGCTCTGACGCCTGACGTCATGCTGCAACGACTAGAATGCCGGGCCCAATCATGTTGTGCTAGTACTTTGCAGCGCCGTGGGGGACGTCACATCCTGCTGCTGGAGCGCGGAGATTTGAGGAAGGTGCCACTTCGTGCTGGCCGTTTTGCGGAGGCGCCGTAAATTCAATCATGGTGCTGTTCACACTGCTGCTGCAGGCACCTCACACTGACCCGGGCTGTCGCCTTGCCTGTTGCTCAGCTGTTCATTTACTCCCGCCGAAATTATTGCAGCCGCCTTCACTATTTCTAAATAATAAACTAATTACGGCCTCATTCAGACTTGGAGCATCGTGGACCTGTTGTTACCGCTGACCCTGCTGCTATGTGCCCAACTTGGACCTCACCAAACTACGTGCAGGCACGCAACACCCATTGGACTAAAAGGGCTTCAGCCCCCCCCCGTCGTGTGTGGCAGCCCGGGATGAGACACCTTCCCGGGCAAAAAAGCAGCCACACCGAGCACTTCACAGGTCTTTAAAAGACCATTTGCATGTTAATGAGGCCTCGCTGTTGTTTCACCCCTTCTAAGAGCCCCTGCAGCTCCACTCTGCCTATTGCTTAAATTTCAGCACCCCCCGAAATTTTTGCTCAGCCCCCCCCCCGAAATTTGGCTCTAGTTGCGCCTCTGACTACGTGAGTACTTAATTGACATTTTTCAGTTTTCAGTTTTCCCCAACCTACTGTGCCACGTGGCGGAGATTCAGTTGGCCTTTTCACGAGACACCTAGTGCGAAGGAGGTTTCAGGCAGGCCCTTATTTAGTCCGCTATTCAGCCAGTGTTCCAAACACACTAGAACCTTTGTCCAAGGTCGTCCTTTCTTTTGCAGTTTTTTTTATAAGGTGCGGAGGTGACCCGAAGGTATTGAAGAGTTATACTTGCGCCACAGTTTCATTACAAGGTCACATTCATTTGTTGTTTGGCACGTGGAAATTAACTAATATTTCCAGAATCACAAGATTTTGGGCCGTTTCGTTGAGACTCGAACCTGACTCTCAGTGCCAAAGTCAGCACCATTGATAATTTTTCCATGGCCAGCACCACCATGTTCTGCATCGAGAATGCAGAAAAAAAAGAACAGATTTGGTTTGCCTTCTTATATAATGCTATACCAAATTGTAGCAGCTGATGCCCCACACCACTCCTGCAAAGCTTCAGTGACGATGGAGCTGCTGTACAATTCAACATCATAATCGAACACACAGAGGTATCCAACCTCAGAATGAGGAGGGGCGGGACTGGGGGTTACTGAGAGGTAAGACAGATTTTGTAGCCATCAGTTTTCGGAGGATGCCCCATTACCTACCATCTCTACATAACAGCTTTCTGCTGTTTGGAGTCTTCCTCTAATTGCATCACAGGCAAGCAATCACCAGTCAGTTCCACGGAGCTCAAAGGCCACTTCAGATTACAAGGGTACTAGGTTGGTGCCTTTCCATTTCTGTTACTTTGCAGCAGTTAACGTCTTAGAGTTTCTTGTTGCTCAGATGGGTGTAATTTCTGATATTTATATGTTTTATCTTGTCTTCATTGCTTGATTTTGTTTGCAAGAAAGTGTCACAGTCTTTCAAATGTCACTCATAATTACACTGAAATTACGAAAATGTCATACTCAGCAATCTGAACCCTTGGCAGCTATGGGCCTCCTCAGCACATAGAAGACTGGCTGCACGATTCACCTGGGAAGAGTCTCCGAGGCAGAGGAGCATTTCAATAAAGATAATGACCTGCCACCCATGCACTGCAAATGCTGGCTCTGTGCACGGGCAGCAGGCCATTATTAAAACAGGCCCTCTTATCTTTCTGCCACCATGTCCAGGCCCTTGTAGCTATTCTTGCCGGTAAAAAGGCCTTCTGGGATGGCAGTGCTAGCAACATATGCATACAAAAGACACACAGAATAGACAGGCCAAGCTTCACAAACACAGAAGCGCACCAAAAGTAGCAGAGCAAGCTTCATTCCTAGTCCCATACAGTAAAGCAAAATAGACAGCGGCAGTGAAATCTTTACACACACACACACGCCTCATTTTCATACAGAGCTACTGAAAAGCCATTATCGTCCAAGTGTCTCAAGAATGCAGTGAAATTGTACGTCATCAAAAGCTGGGCCTATATGGCGATCTGCGCACCTGGCACCATCGAACCTCGGACAAAACTCAAACAGTTGGTGTTGTTAGGTGATATCACAGCATCTCACGGCCAGAACACCCTTGCTAGCATTCTGATGCTTTTTTGTCTCAGTCCCAGTCGCAGATGCTTTTTTGTCTCAGTCGGCCATACTCAAGCAACTGCCAAACATCCCTTACCAGCACACATTCTGCTGGCCGACCAGCGGTGATTTTCGTGGTGCAGGGCAGGCTGCACAGAGCACGCACGTGCGTAATGGTAGTAACCAATCACTGTGCTAACAAATAAAATGGCGTCCAATCAGGGTAAATCAGCCACCCTCATCATAACTTGTAAGAACATCAATTTGCTGCTGAGTGCCCTTGACCCATGTGTGCATTGATAGGCTCATGAAAAAACACAAGGAGCTGATACTATGGATCACAAAAACAGGTAGTACGCTCAAATTTTATAATAAGCTGAAGTGCTTGACAATATGTTTGCTTGCTGTAATGCAGTATATTGACTTAAAATGCGTTAGTATAACGCAAGATGTGTGACACTTGGCAGGGCTGTCTAATCATGAACCTGGATTGGGATCGTTTTATTGTACTTGTTGTTTTTTGTCATCAGTTGTAGCTTTCAGTTGCATTTTACTATATTTTTGTATGTACTGACCCTTTATTTAAGTTAAATTACTTAATGTGCATTGAAAGTACGTTTGGGACACTCATGCCATTGATTTGTCTCATTTCTGAGCGCATTTATATTGAATTTACAAAACATACAAAAAAGGAATGAGTAGGGTAATAGTGTTAGCCAAAAGAGGACATTTGATGCACAACAGGTTTAAGGGTTAGAGTGCAGAAGGGTGCTGTTTTTAACTTGCAAGGATTTACATAGTGCCCAATTATTTCCATTTGCGAAGCTTGCAAAGTTTCCCATTGCAATCCCACAAAGTTTGTCTCTGCATAGTGTGATAATTTCTACTGCATAGCCATATATTTTTTCACTTTCAACAAAGCAAGCCAGGATGAAAAATGTGTCTGCGAGTTTACCTTTTGCCGAGTTTTTCTATGTGTAATGACATTGCAGAAGGAAAGACACAGGCCTCAATCTCCAAAGGTTTTTGCTATAACTTAATTTTGTAGTACTCCTGGCTTATGCTTGAATTCTGTGAGGAAGGAAGGAGTAAGTTAGGAACAGTCTACCTTATGTCTACAATTCATGAGTAAGATAGGAGAAGTATATGTGCAAGTCTCACCTACTCCCAGCAAATCTTTTGTGAATTGGATCATGGAACTCAATTCACACACGGCCTGATTCACAAAAGGTTTTGTTATGAGTAGGTATGGGATATTCTTGCAGTACGCCTGGCTTACTTCCAAATTTCATTAATAAACCAGGAAAACTCTTGGCTTACTTCTGGAATTCAGTCCCAAGAATACACGCCATTCTCTGGTCCCCTCCTACAACATCAGAACCCATTGCCTCTAATACCCCCTGCAGCCTTACCCACCCTACAAAGACTGACCTGGTCCTGCACCCATTTATCACCTCCTAATAGCTGATGGTGAATTGAAGCATATTTGTCCACAGAAGGGAGGCTCAAGATGTTGTTTTGGACCTGGTAATTCCCAGTTCACATGTTAATTCACATTCTAGAGACCAGTACTCAGAACAGTAGGATTCAGGTCTGGATATACCATCTGGAATCGCTCTTTCTGGCTAGATAGTATCCTGACATCTCAATCCAGACCACCTGTAATTGGGGGCTTAATGTTTCCTTTCATTTAAACCCGTTCATTTTCTCTGCACCAGTTTTTGGGACACCTTGAATTGACTTACCCTGAGTGCCTACCCGATGACCCATGACTGCTGCATGTTCTGCTTTTATAACCATAATGAGAGATACCACTTTAGCTTTCAAAAGAGATTGCTGAGTATTTTAATCTTGAAGAGAAATATTAGTTCTCTCCTACTGTGGATCTTTTTTTAGCAGGAACTCAAAGTAGACAAGAGGGTATGAAGTGTTAACTCAATTTATGGTACCATGCCCCCCTTCAGGCTTGAAGAGAAGAGTAACAAGCTATTTGCCTACCCTAAATGGTTTCAGAGAGAGGTTTTCGAAACCTAGAATCATGATTTTGATCCTGGCTTGAAATGCCTTCATAATTGCATACAAATGACATTCACCCCCTTAGAGAATCTATCTATCTAGTCCTCTGCATGTCTAAAGACGTGTACTCCTGCCCTGATGGCTCTACTGTACTGTTGTCTGTATCCCTAAGGCTGATTTTTTTCTCATAGGTGAGCACAGATCATGCGGGTGTGCCATGACACAGGTCTGTTTCACGGTATGCAGTCTTGTTGGACCAGGTGGGGCACCCAAAGTGCTAACCTTATAGTGGTGGAAGGCTACAGCCTTCGCCAGGTTTTAAGCAGCACATGCGCCGTGGTAGCAGCATACTGTTTAGTGATCACTAGTAGTAAACAGATCCTTTTTACCCTGTCACTGGAGTGAGGACAACAGGCTCACTCACTTTAAAGTTCCACTGCTGTGTGCTTAACTCACCCATGGCCTACTTCAGGTAGATGTGCAATGCTGCACAGGGGCAGTGACTCTGCGCTAGATGTGTGTGCCTGGGAAGGGTACAGTACAGGGATTTTTATATGCTGCTGCCTGCTGTACTTATTATTGTTTTAACAGTGACTTTGAAATATCTGCACCTTCATGCACAAACCAAAGGGGCATTGGTTGACTAACCTGGTTTGATTTTTGTATGCTGCTGCCTGCTGTACTTTTTATTGTTTAAAAAGTAATTGTGAAATTTGTGCGCCTTCATTCACAAACCAATGGGCCATAGTCTGATTAAACTGTTAGATTTGATTTTTGTATGCTGTTGTGCTGGTTATTGTTTGACCAGTCACTTTGAAATATTTGCGCCTTCATATACAAACCAAAGGGGAATTTGTTTGACCAACCTGGCTTCATTTCTGCATACTGCTGCATTTGTTTTTATCACGCACTTTGATTAAAGTGTTTTCACCTTGGTGCAAGAAGAAGGGGGGATTGCTTTACAAAACATGCTTGAGTTTTGTATATTGCTGGATTGCTGATTCTTTTATTATGCACTTTGAAAGTATTTGCACTTTTTCCTTTGCTTCACCAGCTACAGTTAGTATAGATTCTGTCATTAGGTACTTGCTAATATGGTTTGTTTTTATCCTACATGATGCGTTATTGATGGAAATGTTTTCACTTGTCTATAATATGTGCACCTGAAATCGTGTAATTAGCTTTGTTTACAATACAGAAATGATAAATACAGGCACACATCTGCATCAATGTTCTGAAGCATCCAAGCAGTTTTCATCCTCAGCCTTGTGCGCCTGCCTGTGTATGCCCTGCTTACTAATAAAGCCCTGATGGTAGATATTGAAATTGCATCCTCAGTTCATTTTAAATACTATCGAGTGGTTAATATCATACAAAATCCCTGACAGACACAAGCGTGTGGCATGCAGATAATTCACACCAGTTTATTTCTCTTGGAGCTGGCAGGTTACTGAATTATATCTTGTGTACTACTCGTGTATATTGTCAGTCGAGTCTGTTAAATTGCAGATTTGGGTTTGTCTTTCAGAGTTTCAAGTTATTTTAAATCAATGTTAATTCTAATTTAGACCCTATGTAGTTGTTCTTCAGCGATAGGCAGTTCCTCAAACAATAGGACCGCTCCTTGGTTTTGCTCTGATTCCTGTCTCAGTTAAATAATCTGCTCTTGACAATAATGTTGTAAATGGCGTAGCTTATATGTTAAGAGTGTTTCTTACTTTCTTATTCAAACTTTGAGTACGCGATGTAGAGGCATTTCATTAAATGTTGGAGGTTTCAATTCAAAATATACCAGATTTTTTGGCGGTGGGGCAAAGTGGTGGGCGGTGGGTGGGGGGCCCCCTCCATATACTTTGCAGGGGGGCCCCCTCAGGTTTCGTTACGCCACTGCGCCAACTCTTTTTACTTGCTCCTCTTTTACTCTCCACGTTCTTTGGATCCCGCAAAGTACCTGTTTTGCTTCCAGTCTGACTGCGTGTTCTCAGTGAACCTGCACTTCATAGGCGCGTTGATGGCTGACTGTTCCAGCAAGGTCCAAAAGCGCAATTATATTAGAAACTCTAAGCTTTTCACAGAACTGGCTCATTTAGAAGCCTCTCAGTCTCTCCCTACTAGTGAGAAGACGTCGAACATGGAAGCCTCTTCACAGTCTTCAGCAAAAACGACGCCTAAGAGGTTAAAAAGAGATCCACCTTCGCCTCCCAAGTCCTCTTCGACCATTTCGATGGAGTTACTCCTTGAAGAGATACGGGCCTTGCGCCCTTTCATGGAAGAAACCAATGCTAAGTTGCAGGTTCTTACTGACAATCGGGCTTTGATGGATAAAAGAATGTCATTGGTGGAGCGTGATGTCTCCTCTCTTCAGGACTCTGCAGCCAAGGTCACCCATATGCATACGCAGATCTCCTCTCTCCAGAAGCAGGTGGAGGACTTGGAAAATCGAAACAGACGCAACAATCTCCGCCTTTACAGCCTGGTGGAAGGCTGCGAGGGGAGTGATCCCATCAATTTTTTCAAGTCTTTTCTTCCCAAGCTTTTACACTTGCCCGAGGACACCTCGCTCAATATCCAGCGTGCCCACAGGCTTGGACGAGCTTCCTCCTCTCTATCCACGCCAGCGAAGCCCAGAGGTGTAATAATGTATTTTCTGGAATACACAGATCTGCTGAAAGTTCTTTCAGCAGCCAGAGCCTCTCCTTGTCTCACATGGTCGGGTTCCACTTTGTTCTTTGCGCAGGATTACGCCAGAGCCACTGCAAACCGTCGTAAGGCCTTCTTGGACATGAGACCTGACCTTCGCTCCATTGGTGCCAGATACGGTCTCTTCCACCCTTGCTTATTCAAAGTCACCTACAATAATAAGACTACGACATATGAGGAGCCTACGCGACTTCGGAGTTTCCTGAATTCTTGCGGCCAGGCTGACATGGAGCTTTCTGGGCCTTCCTCTTCTCTCCCACCGTGACTTTTTCCGAAGTTGTATTATGATGTCCCAGTTTCTTATGTCCGCTGATTTTTCTAACTCAACTGTTCTTAAACTTGCATGTTCTCTTGATGAGTTTATGCTTTTCATTGAAGTATTTGTTATTTACGTTGTGGTTTCTTGGTTCGCCCCATTCATTGCTTGTCTTGTGCCCCTGTTGTTTGCCGTCGCCTAACCTTGTTACCTTTCTTCCTTCACAGATCAATGTTCCGCGTTCCGTCCTGTTCCTCTGGTTGGACGTCTCACTGACCCCGAGTGTCCTGCCTTCTCCAGTTGGCCCTACCTCCCTCCCTCCGTCTCCACGTACGTCCTTGCTTGTCCCTGTTCCTGATCGTATCTTCCCTAAGTTACCCCTTGTAAGTATTCCTCATACCCTTTTTGACATGTCTGTTCTTGTTCTGTTTCTCCTGACTTTGATTTTTCCTTTCATATTTTTAGGTTTACTGGTGTCAGTACCTTTTCCGCGACCTTTTTCTTCTTCTCTCTCTCTCTCCTTCTTTCTCCTCATCGCTTATTGGCTCCCTTGGTCATGCTTCTTTCTCTTTATATATTTTATCCCCCTGTTACTTCACTTCTCCTTTGACTCATATTTACGTTCTTCTCCTTTTGGCCGTCTTCTCTCTTGTCTTGCTTGTTTATTGGTCTCTTTGCGCATGTTCTTTTTTCTCTTTCATTGGACCTTACTTATCAATATCTCCGGACTTCATTTTATCGTTTCACTGATCTCAGTAGCACCTTGGCTTTTCTCTATCTTTATGGTATCTCTTAGTCTTCTTTTACTCTTCTTTCTCTTGTCCATTCCATTTCTTCTCTATTCTTTTTTCTTTCTTTCTTTTTCCTACGTTCTTATTTTTCGCGAGGCTTTCTCTCAATGTTTTAATTTTTCTTTGCATTACTCTTTTAATAATCCTTAATGTCAGTACGTATTGTTTCTTGGAACGTTAAAGGTCTTCACTCTCCTATTAAGAGGCAAAAAATTCTCTCTCATCTAGCCAAGTTGAATGTAGACATTGCCTTCTTGCAAGAAACCCATTTGTCTGATATTGAAGCTGCTAAGCTCAAGAGGGGTTGGGTAGGTGATGTTTTCTCTGCTCCTGGGGATGGTAAAAGAAATGGTGTGGCTGTGTTAATTCACAAATCTCTCTCTCATTCGCTCTTGACTTCTGAGTCAGACCCCGAGGGTAGATGGTTGTATGTCAAACTTTCCTCGAAGGGTATTCCCATCTCCCTTCTCAACATTTATGCACCTACTGGCGGTGACCCCGCCTTTTGGCGCACAATGGCTTCTCGTATTTCTGAATACGTTGATGACAATTTTATTATGGCAGGAGATTGCAATCTACCCCTTGATCCCTTTTTAGATAGACATTCCAAAGCATCTTATATCCCTAATAAGTCTCATAAACTGTTTGTTCAAGCAATATCCCAGCACAAACTCATTGATGCCTGGCGTTTATGTAATCCTACTACTAAAGAGTTTACCTTCTATTCCCCATCCCACCAATCACAGTCCCGCATTGATTACATTTTTCTTTCCCATCATATCTCTCAGTCCCTCACTCACGCCGATATTGGCCCCATCTTGTTCTCTGATCACGCCCCTGTACTGGTTAACATTGATGTCTTACCCAAGTCCACCGGGCCAAAAAGATGGCGCTTTAATAATACTCTACTTCTTGATCCCAGATTCACCACCTCCTTTGTTGAATTTACTACAGAATTTTTTGCCATCAATGACACACCCACTTTGCCCAAGCATGCTATTTGGGACGCTTATACGGCTGCAGCCAGTGGTTTCATCATTGACCATGTGGCTAGAAAGCGTAAGACTGCTCGCAAGCGTGCTAGTGATCTTCTCCTCACGATTAAAAAACTGGAGCATTCTTTTTATACCTCCCATTCGCAGGAAAGTTTGACTACTCTTATTGAAGCTAAGATGCAATTTAAGAAACAATCCACTGACGATGCTTCGTTATATTTGTTGAAATCTAGTTCAAAATTTTACGGGGGTAAGAACAAAGCGGGGAAGGTTTTAGCCATTTATTTAAAAGTCAAGCAACACAAACTGAACATTGAGTCTGTTTATGATGTTAATTCCGTTTTAAGGCGCACAGATGTTGATATTTGAGAGGAATTTTCCCGTTTTTATTCCACGCTTTACTCATCTGAAACTCACCCTACTGCCCAATCCCTCGCTACCTTTTTCTCCAGCATTCAGGCTCCTCCCAATTTTCCTGTTGACTTATCCATTCTTGAAACGCCCATCTCTAGTTCCGAACTACACACTGCACTTCAGTCACTTAAGAAGGATAAAGCCCCGGGTCCGGACGGATTTACAGTTGAATTTTATTTGCACTTTTCTAAATTACTATTACCCAGATTACATTCTCTTATTGATGCTTTTATTCTTAGTGGCACTTCCTCTGGCACTTTCTCAGGCGCCCACATATGTATTATACCCAAAGAAGGAAAAGACACCCAGCATTGCAAGAATTATAGACCAATCTCCTTAGTTAACATTGATTACAAGATATATGCTAAATCCCTTGCCATAAGACTAGACCCCTTTCTTCCTGAATTGTTGGGCCCGGAACAATCTGGATTTGTTAAAGGTCGTTTCATCACAGATAATACTAGACTTCTGTTCAATGTCCTGTCCAAATCCTCACGGTTCCAGGATTCGCTAGCGGCAATTGCTTTGGACGCAGAAAAAGCGTTTGATAGAGTAGAGTGGACTTTCCTTTTTTCCGCCCTCAGATGGTTTGGGTTTGGTCCTAATTTTATTTCCTTTGTTTCTTTCCTATATTCCAGTCCCAGAGCGGCGGTCTGTGCTAATGGCCTAGTCTCTTCTTTCTTCAACTTAGGTAGAGGAGTTCGTGAGGGTTGTCCCCTTTCCCCCTTCCTTTTTAATCTGTCCTTAGAACCCTTTTTCTCAAAACTCTGCCAAAATCCTAATGTGCATGGTTTCCAAATCTCTCAAACAAACATCAAACTTGCTGCCTATGCAGATGATATCCTACTCTTTATGTCCAATCCTGCCATTTCTATTCCCGCATTTCTAACTGAAGTTCATGAATACTCCCAAATTTCTGGTTATAAGTTGAACAACGACAAATGTGAAATTTTACCCCTTACAAAATTTACCTTCAAACCTGATTTTGCTGCGTCCAATTTTACTTGGAGTCCCTCACATATCAAATATCTTGGTTTGCACATTACCCCCTCCCTTCCCGATACTGTCTCGTTATGCCTTAACAAGTGTACCCAGAAATTGTCCGACCTCACTTCTAGATGGCACCCGCTTTACCTTTCCTGGTGGGGTCGCCTCGACACGATTAAAATGATGCTCTCCCCAATAGTTCTTTACACTATCTCCAATATTCCAGTTCCTATTCCAGCTAAATTTTTTAGGAAAATCAACACTATTCTCTCTTCTTTCCTCTGGTCCGGCAAAAATGCCCGTATGTCCTTGTTCAGACTACGACTTCCCAAATCAGAGGGTGGGGTCAACTTTCCAGATTTTCCCACTTATCATAAAGCATTCCTTCTGCGACAAGCTTCCCTTTGGTTGCGAGATCCTGCTGAATCTCCCCCCCTATGGCTTGTTATTGAGCGTCTTTCTTTATCCCCCTTTACTTTCCCTGAGTATCTCTCATTTTCTCGTAAGCCCCAGTTTACTTCCACTCCCATCCATAAATTTACTACCAAACTTCTTCTTTCCACTTCCCCAAGCCCTCCTTCCTCTGTAGCCGAATTTCTCAATACCACCATTTGGTATAATAATAGCATCCTCATTAATCACAAGCCCTTTTATTGGAAATCTTGGAGACAAAAGGGTTTGATCTGGGTATCCCATCTCTTTTCTGGCTCTGATTTCTTACCTTTCTCCGTTCTTAGCCAAAATTTCAATCTCCCTCACTCCTTTGCCCGTAAGTACCTCACGCTTAAGAACGCAGTTATGTCCACCTATGCCCAATTCTCTAACTCTCCCATCCAACCCGAACTTTCCAATCCTACTCTGCACCTCCATTCATTGCTGCGTACTCACCCCACTTCCTCCTCAATTTACCACTCATTTCACAAGACTCTCACACCTAGGCCAAAATCCACGGTAGAGGTACAATGGGAGTCTGATTTTGACATCTCTTGGCCCACCTCTCTTTGGGATAAAATGTGGACCAAACTTCGCAAGTCGTCGAGGGCTGCTTCCCTCACACAAACCCTTTTTTTTTATCTATAACAGACTTCTCTTTTCACCCCATATGTTGAATAAGAGGTTTCCTTTAATCCCTGACCTTTGTTGGTCCTGCTCGACACCCAAGGCTACTCTTTTTCACATGCTTTTTTCCTGTACTGCTACGCACAATTTTTGGAAACAAGTTTGGGCTCAAATTAATGCCATATTTCATACTGCATTTCCTTTCTCCTTTGTCAATATTTTTTTAAGAAGTCTCTCTCCCTGTTGGCCAGATACTGATTTTAATATGCAAATTGTTGACTTGTTGCAGGCTGTTGCATTCCAGCAAATTACTGTTAATTGGAAAAATTTTGCTAATAT
The DNA here is from genome assembly GCF_964204655.1 of Triturus cristatus. Taxonomy (NCBI): domain Eukaryota; kingdom Metazoa; phylum Chordata; class Amphibia; order Caudata; family Salamandridae; genus Triturus; species Triturus cristatus. The sequence continues at coordinate 998,484,959 of NC_140592.1, read as the reverse complement.
TTCTTTTAGAGCATGGTGGTACAATGTATGTCATAATCACAGGCTAGATACTGTCTTTATTTACCCCCTCAGTCTGGCCAAAAAGCGACATGATCTGTGGCTTCCTGTGACCTTGTACCTTGATATTTGTGCTAAGCGCTCATCTCATTTGCCTCCTTTTCATCAGGAGGTCTCTAAACCTCCTTGATTGACCTTTTTGTTCCTTTGCATTTTTTATAATTCATTTTACTGCATATTATCTCCAGCACTGCTTTCTGTTATATAGCCTCAATTATTTGTTATCTCTCAATCTCATGTTTATTTCCACAGTCATGTCTATTCCACCTCTCATATTGCAGTTATGTTTTAGGTTTTCTTATGTATCGACACCTTTATTTCTCTAAAGAAAATCTTTTGAACTGAAAAGAAGATACAATGAGCACCATTCCCTGAGCTATAACAAGGTTTTTAATTGCAAGTTCAAAGAACCTACTTGATTTGCACTGCGTGTGAATCAATTAAATAAAGTGCAGTAAATATGCTGACTAGGTCTGTTTGTCATTAAGTAACACACAGTGTAATGCAACATAGGGGGAGGTGATTGAAGCAATACAGCGGACGAGTACATGAGGGACACTTCTGTAAAAGATGTTGCTCAGATAAGTTTACCTTGAAAAAAGGCAAGAGGCGTTTGTCAAAAAAGGAACTAGTTAGTTCATTTAAACACAGCAGCCGGGAGAGCATCAACAGAGTTGTGTCTGAAGACTATCATGATGTACAGAGTTTTGGTTGGAATTATATACAGTTCTTGAAGTACAATAAACTGATTGCACATTCTTGTAGAGCACGTAAATCTGGGCCTAGTCATGACCCATAAATTTAACAATCCGATAAGGGGGCACATCTGGTTCTCAACGTTGTGTGGACCTAGTGTGGGCAGGTGTGTGTGTCCAGATGTCCAGCCTGGGGAGCTTGTGATCACTGTGTGTAGTGTGCATGCTGTGTTCTGATTGGCTGAGTGTTCCTAAATACATGTAGCATCTGACTTTGTGGTATTTTGGGAACGCCCGCCTTTGGCCAAATGTGTTTTATTGAAGCCAATCTCCTCAGACCTTTTGTGGTGTAGCTGCCTATCTGTGGGTCGAACTAGGATTTCCCTGTTTGCGCGTCTGTTTTTGGGCTAAGTGTAACCCCACCTGTGAACTATCAATCAGTAGGCTTGGGTTTGGGTCACAGGGCCTGTCCGACCACGTATCTCCAACTCAGGGTTAATGGAGAGGCCATCTCGGGTGGAACCAACAGCAATGATACAAGTTCATTATTACGTGTACATATTACTTGGCAATCATTGATATCACATTTAACAATATTAACTTTCATATGCGTACATTTGTCATGACGTACATCAACATCTTATTTACCAGTATTGACATTGTTATGCGTACATATAATATGGCGTACATCAACATCGTATTTACTGGTATTGACATTGTTATGTGTGCATATACTATGACGTACATTGACATTGCATTCACCGATATTAACATTCCCCCATCTAGTTGAATTTTCAACGACATCATTTTTCTTATATGTTATGACAGTCACATTATTCAAGGCTGTGTTTGTTTCTGTTGTGTTTGCTATCCCTTCTCTAGCTATTTGCATACTACCTAATTTGAGGAGTGTATTTTTACAGCAGGAAACCCCACTTATAGGAAACCACACAATAGGAGTACAAATATGATAATCTGAAGCAATGATGTCCAAAGTTTGATCACCTGAAGGGGGAGCCAAGGGAAAATACTATGAAACCAGTACTGCTCGAGGGCAACTCTCTCCTTTTTCATGTCAGCTTGCAGGCGATGCAGTGCTTGAATGACAAAAGTGATAGTTCCATTTTTGAGATCATTTCCAGGAATAATAGTGCAATAGGAAGCACAAATCTTGGCACACACCCCACTCTCCATCACTGTTATGAAGTCCAACACATACCAATGTTGCATCATTATGAGACAGATACCTCTTCTTCCTTCATAGCGTTTAGGCTGAGCTCAATGTCGTTAATCATCTTCAGTAGTTTCCACCTGGCTATCTTTAACCAGCAGGTATTCGCCTTCGTTTGCAAGTTGAAGAAGGGTATGTACCCTCCAGCATTTACCTGAGTTTCAGAAAACAGTCTAAATTCTTCTGGAATGTCCTTGATCTGTGCCCAGTCAAAATAGTCAGCAGTTATTCTTCTTCAAGCCTGATGCAACAGTTGTTTTCTTCTGTAGCGGATGTTGTAACAACTCAAACAGATCTTTTCCAAGGAAGACTAGGGTTGTTGATGTGTATGGTCATGAGGGTGCAGAGGCCCCGCCATCGGGGGACAAGCTGTGCATCAGCAAAGTCACTGCATTGCCAGTGGTAATCCATCAACATGAGGTGCCCCATTGCAGGTCCGGTATGTGCAGTATTGCTTCATAGTGTTTACTAGTACCAAGTGGTATTGTTCCTTTGCCTCTGAAACACAAAGAATACAGTGCACGTTTCTGTGCAATTAGGGGTTGCCCCTTCCCTTCCAACCATGCGTACTTATTCATCTCGGTATCCCAGTTTTCCTGGCACGGGGTATCTGTGCTGAACCCTCTCCTATGGGACTCATTTAACCTAGCGTCATCGAGGTGAATGGCCCTGCACTAGAATTCCTTGACAGGGGTCCATTTGTCATTAAGAAAGCCTGCCCCGAATATGTGAAGTGCCACCTTGGGAGCACAGATGGAGGTGGGAGCGGATGTATTTGTGCATTAGTGAGGTGGTTTGGCTACCTCTAAGAACCTCTTTTCTATGAAGTCTCAGCCAAACAGTGTTCTCCCTGATAGTGCCCCTTCTGTGCATCCTGTCTAGCGTGGTTTGAATGTTGCTAGTCAGTAAAAAGGTAGAGTGCTGTGGGGTTGGTCTCATACCTGGTGGTGTTTACTACTGCTCTATGCGGTTCTACTTTATGGGGTTGTATCTTGGCCCTAATCCTGCATAGGTACAGGTGGAAAATATATTTTGCTTTTTCGGGGGCTATCTCTTGGAATGAGGAAAACCTGCCTGTGCCTACAGTGTGGGGTATCAGCAAACATATGTTAAACAGCCAGTTTGTGGTTTGGGTGCCCATGGTAGTCATGTGCTGATAACATGTGTTGTGTAGGAGGGCGCTGTGTAGTGTGTGGTATGCTAGCGTTCAATTCTGTGCAAGTGTTAGTGAGGTAGGAGAGGTCCCTATGCAAGCACTGCAAGAATGTCGAGGTAGGCGCCATTAAACTAGACAGATTTCAGGATTCAGAAGGACCTGAGAGCACCCATGCTAGACAGAGAGTGTACAAAAATACATTTATTTATTTATCGAGTTTTGTATAGCGCGAACTTGACCCAAAGGTATTAGAGCACTTTACAGCATTTGTACATCAGCAACTGTATGATATTTGGAGTAAATATAGATACATAGTGACAATATAATATGATATAATATATGATAGACATCAGGATATAAAGATGATACGGTTTTGAGGGTGATGTAGAATAAGTGTATATGGCACTTCACAGAGGTATCACGGCATCAAGTGCAACAGGTTTATGTGGAGTAAATAGAAATTCGTAATAACGGTTTATAGGGAGACATTTGAGGTAGATACGGTATATATAGATATATATATATATATATATAATATATATATATATATATATATAATATATATATATATATATATATATATATATATATATATATATATATTCACTGAAAAAACCATAGGTTTCACACATGTTATAGTTAGCGGAAATTTTACTGATAAAAAACCAATGAAATTCCCCCGTTATAGTTAGTGCAGGCAACTATAACTCACGCGACCGCAATCCTCTGCTGATGCTAATACTGTATTTAGACACTTATTTGCCCATGTCTTCTTCCATACATTTTTAGCTATACATATATTACAAATATTTTTTTTTCATAAAGACACATATGTCATCAGCAGAAGATTGCGGTCGCGTGAGTTATAGTTGCCTGCACTAACTATAACGGGGGAATTTCATTGGTTTTTTATCAGTAAAATTTCCGCTAACTATAACATGTGTGAAACCTATGGTTTTTTCAGTGAATTTGCAAGGTTTTTTAAATGCTAATTCCTAACTATAACGTGTGTGAAACCTATGGTTTTTTCAGTGAATTTGTACGGTTTTTTAAATGCTAAGTTACTTTACGCCATTCGTGGCGTGCGCGCCCACTTAACGCAGTTCGTTCCGTGCGCGCACCGTGCGCGCACAGTGAGCACGCGGTGCGCTTTGCGCACCGCGCGCCCACTTTACGCAGTTAGTGCCGTGCACGCACGGTGGGCACGCGGTGCGCTACGCGCACCGCGTGCCCACGTTACGCTAGATGGGCCATGTACGCACGATGCGCTTCGCGCACCGTGCGCACATGGAGGACATATGATGCACTTCGTTTTGAAAGGTAATATTTTAATTTTTCGTATATGTTATAAGCCATGCACAAATGGTGCCCTTCGGGCACCATTTGCACACGGGGTGGAGAGAGTGTGGATCATTATTTTTTTATTATTATTTTTTTTAATATTTTAGTTTAACTCATCTTTAATAAGCCATGCACAATTGGTGCCCTTCGGGCACTAATTGCACACGGGGGGGGGGGAGAGTGTGGATAATTTTTTTTTTTTAATAATTTTTTACCGTACGCGTACGGTAAGCGTAATCGGCGAAATTAGCGAAAAAATAAAAATTCCGTTTTTGGCCTTGGGGGATCTTTGGGGACTCCCTCAACATTGCTATGTGTGTGGGAGCTGTCTAAACAGCCCCTTTACATGTTTTTGTGCTTTATATTTTAAACATCACTCTCAGTGCGAGAGAGAAAATGGTGGCCGCCGCTTCCTGGTTTCGGCCGATTCGAATGTTTACTAAGATCTAAGAGCCAATCAGAATCGCGCTCGCGCACGCCACCGTACACGTACGGTAAGCGTACCGTAAGCGCACCGTAAGCTGGCTCAGATATATATATTGATTTAAAGGCTATTTTCTCAGAATCTACTGAACAGATTTACACCAAACCTACAAAAGGCACTTCCTTGATCCGAGGACTACCTCTCTGCCAAATTTCTAGTAATTCTGTTCAGCCGTTCGGGCTGTAGCCCTGTCTAAAGGTCCTATGGAAAAATGCATGGGAAAAACGCGTTTTGGGACCCCCCTTTTATCTCAGCCCCCGCTTGACGAATCCCCCCGAGACTTTCAGGGAAGGAGCGGAGCGTAGCGCCCCACCTATTTTGAAAAATTCGCCAGGATTCGTCGACCGGCGCCAAAGTTATTCAAAATAGAATGTTGCGGATTTCCTATGGAAACGTGGTCCTAACTATAACTACCTACTGGCGACCGCCAGTAGGTAATATATATATATATATATATATATGGTGCATTACAGATTTAGCACAGCAGCAAGTGTACAAATTACATGTGGAGTACATAAGATACATAATAACAGTATATAAAGGAAATTTACGATGGACGGTAGCATAGATGGACAAAATAGATATTGAGGTAGCTAAGGTAGGGTGTTGTGAAGGTGAGGAGAGTAGAGGCACAGTTTTCTCCGAGATAGTGCTGCTCAGATTTATTGAGCGGTTGTGGGGTGTTAGCCAACAAACTAGGTGAATGGTTTAAGGGCGTAGGTTTAAAAATGTGTTGAAGAGAAGTTTTAGTTTCTTCTTGAAGTGAGGGAATGATTCATTCTCACGTAAATCTTGATGCAGAGAGTTCCAGATTCTAGAGGCGTTCCCGGAGAAGGAGGGGGTGTAAGATTTCTATTTCTTAAATTTTGGTGGCATTAAGAGTGGACTTTCAGAGCTGCGAAGAGGTCTCCTTTGGCCAGCTTTAGATAATTGTTTTGCGAGGTAGCCTAGTTTTTCCGTGTAAAAAGCTTTCTGGGTTATGCATGCAGATTTGAATATAGCTCTTGCCTCGATTGGCAGCCAGTTGAGTTTCTTGAGAGTGGGAGTAATGTGATCCAAAAATCTCTTCCCTGACAGTAGTCTAGCTGCTGTGTGGTGTGCCGCATTCAGAGGGGCTAGGTGTGCTTTTGGGACTCCCATAATCATTGAGTTGCCATTGTCTAGCTTGGGAAGGTCTAGGATTGCACTACAGTCTTTAGATCTTCGATGAGGATGAAGGGTTTGACGTTTTTAAGGTGTTTCATCATGTAGAAGGCACTTTTAGCAGAGGCATTAATGTGCTCTTTCATGCTCAGGTGTCTGTCAAGTGTAATCCCCAGTGATTTGACAGAGTTGGATATGGATAGGAAAAGATTTATCGTTGGGTTGGATGAGAAGGAGTTCAGTTTTGTTGGGGTTGAGCTTAAGATGATTGCTGGTCAGCCAGGATTGAACAGTGGAGAGAGTGCTATTTAAGTAATGGATGTCCTTGATTGACGAGATTCCAATGTAGAGTTCAGTGTCATCTGCATAGAAATATAGGCAATTTTGGCTTGTTTCAGGATCATTGCAAGGGGTTCTATTTAAAGGTTGAATAGGGCAAGAGACATGATTGACCCTTGCTGGTCTCATTGTGAGACAGGGGCTGCTTTTGATGTTTAGTTGTTTAATTTGATTAGTAGAGAGTTATGGTTCAGAAAAGAGACAAACCATTGAAGGACCATTCCTTTGATGCCTGCACGCTGTGAGAGGATGTTTAGGAGGATAGCCTGGTGGACGTTATCAAAGGCAGCCAAAAGGTCCAGCAGGACTAGAAGGCTGGCCTGGCCATCATCCAGAGATCTATGCAGGTTGTATATGATGTTCAGTATTCAGGTCCCTGTACTGCTGCCTTTCCTGAACCCAGATTGGAAAGTGTTGTGCAAGTTGTATTTTGTGATGTAGCTGATGAGTTGTGCAAGCAAGCATTTTTTGATGGTTTTGGCAAGGAGAGGGAGATTAGTTATGGGTCTGTGATTGTTGAGGTCGTTCTGGTCGGCGTCTGTTTTTTTGATGAGGGGGGTCACTTGTCTGTGTTTGAGGGGAGTTGGCTTGGAGCCGCTCTATAGGGAGGAGTTAATGATTGTGGTCCATATAGGAGAGATGATGTGCCTTTTGACAAATGCTGCAGGGAGGGGGTCAGAAATGTGCAATGACGGCTTCATGCTAGTGAATAGCTTGCAACTTCTTTGTCAGGGATAAGATTGAATTCTATCCAGGTTGCATCATTTTTCAATTTCACTGGGTTCAGGTTGGTGACATCCATCTTTTGGCAGTAGGTCTTTGGGGGGACCCTTTTAGTTTAAGAGAGAGTTCGATGTTGGTTGTTTTTTCAGAGAAAAATGTTGCAAATTCTTTGTAGAGCTTAGTAGAGTCATTAATTGAATGTTGAGGGAAAGAGGAGGTTTGCGGATTGATGATGTTGAAGAGGTCCTTGGGTCGGTTCCTAGACTGGTCAAGTTGGTCCCGGAAATAGGAGGTTTTTTCTGTGAAGATGTGCTTTTTGTATTTCAGTCTTTCAGCCTGAAGGATCGAGAGATTGGTTAGCGAGGGCAGCTGTCTCCACTTTCTTTCAGCAAGTCGGAGTTTGTCGACTCTCTTCGTTGAGGACTTTATGGAACCAGGATCTGGAGGGGATGCTTCTTGCTTTCTATAATTTCAAAGGGGTGACTTCTTCAACGAGTGCTGCCATTTTTGTGATGTAGTGGTCGGTAAGGTCATTGGCGGAAGAGAGGTCAGGTGGGGGTAGGATCTGGGACCTGATTAATGTTTCTAACTATATCCGGGGAATACGATGTATGTTCCTCACCGAGTGTTTGGGACGGCTGGATTGGGTTAGGGCATTTGGTCAAGTGGTATTGAGATCGAAAAGGATTAGATGGTAATCAGACCAGTTGGGAGGTAGAAGAGAGTGGAGGGATATGGTATTGTGTTTAGAAATTATTGTGTCAAAGGTTGAGCCCTTATTGTGGGTTTGATTAATGCAGTTTTTGGTAAGGTCGTACGTTTCCAGGAGGGTGGATAGGGCTTGCACTGCAGGATCTTCTGCATTATTCAGGTGCAGGTTTAGGTCTCCGTGTATGATGTCTGTGCTTCCTTTTAGGGAGATTTGCGATATTAGGTCAGATGGTTGATGCAGTGAAGTTTGATGGGACTAGGGCTTTTATGGGACAGCTGAACTCCTAAGAATTCAAAGATTGGAAATTTGCTAGTGCAGAAGTGAGTTAGTCAAAGATCGCTTTTGCCTATGATGGCTATTTCACCACCTCTGTGATCCTTGCAGTCGCAGTGAATGATAGAGAATCTGATGGGGTGAGAAGGTCAATGTAAGGGGATAAATGGTCGTTTAGCCAGGTTTCAGTTAGAAAGCACATGTCAATATTGTATTGTATGATAGTTTTGGCTATATCAGTGGCATTCTTGAATGCTGATCAACAGTTTAGTAGCATGCACCAAAGCGTAGGTACAGATCTTGTATTAGGCTGATTGGGTCGGATGGAAGTTAGTTGGACGGGCGACCTGGGGGGTCTGGGGTGGAGGCAAAGTTAGAGTCCAGCCTGCTTAGGTTGAGGGACTGAGAGGATGTGGGTGCAATAGTTGGCTCGAGCTGGGCAGTGGAGGAGTGCCATGGGGAGAGGGGATGTAATTCTGATAGTGAAGCCATGGTGTCTGATAATGGGGGTTGCTGTTGGAGGGATGGGGGTGGGGACAATGTGAAGGGTGTTGGGAGTGAAAGGATCAATGAGTGGAGGTGTGGGTAGGTGGGTTAGTTCTCTGGGAGAGGGTGGGAGGATGATTCTCTAGAAGAGGATTAAGGGGTTGCAGGTGGAAACAGTGCAAGGGAAATTGGGAGTGGAAGGATCAGGGAGTAGAGGTATAGCTGTGTGGGTTAGTTCTCTGTGGGAGGGTGGGGTGGATGTTTCTCCAGGAGAGGTCGGAGGGATTGAAGTAGAACTGGGTGGCATGGAGGTGCAGAGCATAAAGAAGTGGCAATCGAAGATGGTTCGGATTTGTTCAGAGGCGTGGTCTAGGTTTGTTGTAGGAAGTTCACTTTCCATTTAGCAGGTTTCTTAGTGGAGACGATGAGGTGAGTTTGAAGGCCTCCATGTGCTGGACTGTAGAAGATGTCTATTATTACTGTCTCTGGGTGGTCTTTGAGGATTCTGTGCTTGAAATTGTTTGACGCCTATTCGGAGAGGTTTTGTGGAATTTTAATGCAGTATGATTTGAGGCCATATCTACCATGATAGTGTTGCTGTGGGATATTGGTGTGGGGTTGTACTGCAGTGTCAGCACTAAAGGGTCTTCCTGTGTGATCTTCCAAGATGATTGTCTTTTGTGGCAGTAGGCCATTCAGTCGGACAGTGAAGGGTACTTCTTTGGCAGAGATGGGCACCAGCGATGGGGGCACAGTATAGGAAAGTCATCAATGTGGTTGGATACCTGAGAGGTAAATGGTGCCTTGAGTGCCAAGGAGTACAGCTGAGCCTCCTCAATTTCTCTAGTCCTTAGTGGTTACAATATCTAAAGCTGGTCGATGAGGTGGGGTCTGTAGGCCAGTTTGCCAGAGATGCCTGTGCATTTCAAGGGTGCACATGTACTATATATATATATATATATGTATGGCATGTGCAGGGTATCATGGTAAGTATTGATTAATAATCCACATGCAAGCAGGGTCACTATTCCTGGTTGGGTACGAGGTAGAATAGGTAAACGACATGGTTTAGGCAATGGATAAGCAGCATCCACATGATGACACATTGCATGCATAGATAATCAATATTGACGTGTGGTAAACAAAGGAATCTTATAATCATATGAATTAGTATGCACAAAGAAATACATAAACACGCAAATTAATGATGGAGGCATACAATACTAAGTTCTGACGTAAATATGACGTAAATATGATAAAGCCTAGGGTAGACAGACACCACAGTGGCGGTGCTAGATAACAGCATCAACATAAAAACACAATGCATGCGTAGGGAACCAGTAGTGGCGTAAGGTATGTGAAATTGTCTTATGAGCATATGTAGCAGTATGTGCAAAGAAACACAGTAAACGCACAAATAATGAGGCGGGGTCACTACTGTTGGTACAAGGTAGGATAGGTAAAATGTCACATAGTTGGCAATAGGAAGTAGCATCGACATGCAATCCCAGTGTATGCAAAGGGAACCACTAATGGCGTATGGTAGATAAAATCATTTTATAGGCATTTGTGTGAGTGTGCGGAAAAAAAGCATGATGAATGCACAAGAAATGAGGTGTGCATAAAACACCCAGGGGCATATGTATCAACATCTCCATTTGCGATTCTCAAATAGCGATTTTTTGAGAATCGCTATTTGAGAATTGCAAAACGGGATGTATCTAAAAATTCGCACAAATTTTGCGAATTCTTAAAATTCCTTAATTGCGATTAGCAAATTGCGAAATCGCAATTAAGGAACACCTTCCCATTCATTCCTATGGGCCAGGAGGCCCATAGCAATGAATGGGAAGTCCTTCTCAATTTGTGAATCGCTATTTGCTAATCGCAAATTGAGAATATTTTCAAAGGTGCAAGGGTGTCATGATGACACCCTGATGCACCCCTGAAATCAGCATGTGTGCGCCACATAGCTCTTTGAAAAATGCAAAAAAGTGCATTTTTCAAAGAAATCGCAAATTACCACCAACTTGAAGTTGGTGGTAATTTGCGATTTCTTAAGGAGAAATCGCACAACTTGGGTGCGTGTTACATAGCATTTAAGAAATCGCAATTTGCGATTTCTTAAATGCTTACGCAAACTTAAGAAATCGCAAAATTAGCGATTCCTTAAGAATGCGAGGCTGAAATGCCTCATACATCTCATTTTGCGATTTTGTATTCGCAAACGCTGTTTCTTTGCGATTCGCAGCGTTTGCGAATACAAAATCGTTTGATACATATGTCCCCCAGTTCTGACATAAACATGTTTAAGCATGGAACTAATTTTGTCATAGAATAGGGACATCATCTTATAGGCATGTGTGACTGTATTTGCGTAGAAACACAGTAAATGAGGAAGAAGACAAAATCACATTTCAACTGAAGAGGTAGCCCAAATGGCAGACCGAAATTGATGATTGCTAAGAATCCTACTGAAGAAGAATCTCAAAGCACGATAACATTTAAGAGGTCGCCGAAAAACAAAAACACTACTGAAGAAGTAGCCCAAAAAGCACAATTCCATTGAAGAGGTAGCCCAAAACAGCTTCCAAATGAAGAATTAGTCAAAATTTGATGTCTGCTGATGAAGTAGCCCAATCCTTCCTACTAAGAAGTACCCCAAAGCACAAGGGTGAAATCAGACAAAAAGACCTTATTTCAGCTCAGAAGTGCAGTTCTTTGACTCCTTGCTCACCTCAGTGAAATTCCGCATGGGCAGGACCACAAGGCCTGGACAACAGCGCTCCTCGCACCATGGCGGGTGGCAGGACAGAAATGCAGTCAGTCCTGGCACGTTACAAAATGGCATCATGCACCACGTGCTGGGGCCATCAAGACGACCATCAGCACCCATATCCGATGCAGCTCAAGAATGGATGCAAAGTGCAGCGCAGCATGCAATGTTGTGGCACTGGGTCGTTGTAAAGGGCCACAGACCTCCCAGCCTCCTGCAGAGTCCACAGCCATGGCTCGGGCAAGCAGAGGATGTCTGGGACCAGAGACACCCACCACCCTTCTGTCTCCCACCTGCATGAGTCCCGCTCGGTCTCCGCAGATGGGAATCACAGCTAAGTCATCTGCTCCAGTACCATCCAGGTTCAGCCCGGTGAGTGTGTGGGGTAGGGTGAGGGGCAGGTTGGACTGGGGAAATGAAGCAGGTGGAGCAGGGCTGCTGGTCCAGGGGTGCTTGGTTGCTTTGTGGCTCTCCTGGGGCTCCCTCCTCATACCTCATTTCTTGTTCCTTCCTGAAGACCGCTGGCATTAAGTGCAGCAGCTCCTCTTGTGCAGCTCCTATTCTCCATTAGCAGAGGCTCAGTGGCAGGGCATTTTGGATGGATTTATGGCAACCCCTTGCCCTGGGAGCCTCTGTACAGAGCTACCTAACATTTGGCCAACGTAACTTTGAAAACATTAGTAGGTCTTGGGAGGGAAACAGCCATCACATCGCATACGAATGTAGCTGGTTACATTGCATGGGTTTACGACGCAGTCGTCACAACAACAGCATTGTTACATCGCAATACCATTACAATGCAAGTCGTTACAACAACTTACTCTAGGGGGCGCTCTAAACTAAGGAATAGTATAATTTACTACCAACACCTTCCCTTACTGTTGCACACACTGAAGTTGGAATAGTAAATTATACTATTTCTAAGTCCAGCGCGCCCCATAGAGCTAGTCGTTGTAACAACTTGTGTTGTAATGGTACTGTGATGTAACAACGCGGTCGTTGTAATGACTGCACTGTAATCGCATGCATTGTAAACGCATGTGATGTAACCAGCTCTATTCGTCTTAGTCTTAGTTTGGTGGAGTGCAAAAAAGAGTCTGGCCACAATTAAGGTAAACTGATAGGAAAGTTGACCTTTATGACTTTCAGTATTCACAAAGAGAATTTTCTACTCGTAAATGCCTTTTTGTGAATACCTAAAGTTGTAAAGTTTGACTTTCCGTATGCACAAAGGATTTACTCGTAGTAAGTGCCCCTTGTGAATACCAAAAGCCATAAAGGTCGACTTTCCTCTCAGTTTACGTTTGTGAATTGTGGCCTCTGTTTGTAAAAAGTAGTCAGTAAACGCAATTTGCAGTCTGTGTTCTTGACCAATTGGGCCACGTTGAAGTTCTTTTGGGAGCTTTGGCTGAAGAGATGGCGGGCCTCTTTCACAATGGTGCAATTTCAGATCAATTGCAGATCTTTTGGATCGTAAATCAGCTTGAAAAAAACACATAGTTAGTCAGTTTTTGGAAAATTCCGTGCCTTCTTTTTACTGGTATAATTTGTACCTTCATTATGTGCGAACTTTTTAGTGGCGTACGGAAAGGACGTGGCAGTACTTTAGGGAATATTGAGATTAGGTCACCTTAGGGATATTTTATGGGTACTTTTATTTTATTTATTTATTTAGAAAGTTTTCTATATCGTGAACATGACCACGAGGGTATCAGAGTACTTTACAGTTTATACATCAAGAAGGATACAAACCTGCGAGGGTGACCGCAGTCTCCTTTCGAAGCTCCCTTTCTAAGGCAGAAATTTCTTCACCAATAACAGTTTGACTTCCTTTTTGAAAAGGACAGTAGAAGGATTCAGCCTGACTTCAGGGGGTAAGGAGTTCCAAATCCTTGGGGCGATACCTGAGAAGGCTCGATTGTAGGTCTTTGTTTTCTCAAATTTTTGTGGTTTGAGCAGTAGAGTGCTGGCACTTCTGAAAGCTCTCTGAGAGCTCCAGTTTTTGAGCGAGGTACAGCAGGGTATTGAAATGAATGAATTTATGTGCCATGCATGCAATTTTTAGATGTATCCGAGCTTCATATGGAAGTCAGTTCAGGGATATCAGATCTGGCAAGATATGGTTGTATCTTTTAGCACCTGTTAAGAGCCTAGCAGCAGAATTTAGGGCAACCCAGGAGGAGCCGTCTTCGCTCTTGGAAGGTCGCAAAGGGTTGCACAGCCATAGTCCAGCTTTGTGATTGCTACGGCTTGCACCATAACCTTTAGGTCATGTGGAGGGAGAAAAGGTTTTATTTTCCTTAAGATGCTGAGTTGGAAGTTCGCTCCTTTGGTCAGGGTACTAATGTGCTTCTGCATGTTCAGACTCTTGTCTAGCATTATTCCCAGAGAGGTTGTGGAATCAACGATGTGTGGCGTACAGTTAAGAGCAGTTAGCTGATACAGCCATTGTTCAATGACTGGAGATTGCCTGTGTGGTGCGATTAGGAGGAATTCAGTTTTGAGAGCATTTAGCTTCAAGTGGTTATGTGTAAACCAGCTTTGTGTTTTCAGTAGGACTGAGTTGATGGACCTGATGTCCTCAGGGGAGGAGGTCTTCAAGTAAAGTTGGGTATCATCAGCGTACATGTGATATTGAATGCTGGATGATTTCAGAATTTCTGTTGGAGGCTCTATGAACAGGCTGAAGAGCATGGGTGAGAGCTCAGAACCCTATGGAACCCCCAGCGTGACCGGAGAAGGATGAGATAGGGACTGGTTCACCTTGAAGCTTTGGGTTCTATTGTGAAGGAATGAGGAGAACCAGTTTTGTACAGGCTCAGACAACCTCATTGTGTGTTCTAGGAAGTCAATTAGGTTATCTTGTTTGACAGTATCAAATGCTGACGAAAGGTCAAGGAGGATCAATAGGCAAGATTCATTTTGATCAAGCATTATTAGCGCATCATCTACAATGTGAGTGAGAGCAGATTCTGTACTATGACTCTGGCAGAAACCAGATTGAAATTGGTCCGGGATTTGGAATTGATTGATGTGGTTACACAGTTGGATGAGCACACATTTCACCCGGAGCTTTGCCAAAGTGGGGATGTTAGAAATTGGGTGGAAGTTATGTAGGTCAGTAAGATCCGCGGATGATTTCTTTAGAATAGGGGTAACTTGTCCAGATTTTAGGCAGTCCGGAATAGCACCTTGTCAAAGTAAAGTATTGACAATCTTAGTCTAAAGTGGGAGTATGGAGGATCTAATTTCAGAGAAGAGGTTCGATGGCAGGGGGTCATAGTATCGAATAGATGGTTTCAGAGTAGCCAGTGTTTTGCGTATATTGCTTTCATCCAAGGTTTTGAAAAAGCTCTAGGATGCGTTGTCTTTGGGGGGGGGGGGGGGGCAAAGCTGAGCAGGCAGGGTGACATCCGAACAGGGATGAAGGTGGGTGTTAGGCGGACTGATCGACAAGTGCTCAAGGGCTGTCCGTAGTTCAGTAGTCTTATCCGTGAAGAAATGAGTGAATTCTTCGCAATTTGGCTGTGGCCCTCAACCAAATTCGGAGAGGTTAGGTTGACTGTTTGTTTAACACTTGATGAGTTTGAATAACCTTTTTGGACGTTTTTTTGTTTGCTCAAGCTGATTTCTGAAAAAGGTGGCTTTTGACCATCTGATGCATTTGTTATAGATGTTTCTTAGGGATCTCAGATGGTTGAGATGTTCAAGGGAGGGATAGGATCATCACAATTTCTCCACAAGTCTTAAATTCCTTCTTTCGTTATTAAGTCTATCATTGAACCATGGTTTGGAGACTTTGGAGGACAGTCTTTTTTGCTGTAACGGAACTACCGAGTCTAGAACATTTCTCATGGAGCAGTTATAGTAGACCGTAAGGTCATGGACATCAGACATGTTGACAGGAGGCAGCAGGATGTTATCGCAGAGAGCAGTCAGATCATGCGAACTTCGGTTCCACCCCTCGCTATGACAGGGGAGAGTCCTTTACTTTGTGGGCTGCTTGCTTGTATGTGTGTTTGTGTGTGTGAGTGTGTGTGTGTGGTTTTATTGGTGTGGGGGGTATCCTTTTGACCTACATGTGCATCATGCAATGTGAAGGGAAGCTGATGTGTAATGAATTTTGGGGCTTTGTTGGTAATGGCAAGGTTTCCGTTGTCACGTGCATGTCCCTCTGATCTCATCACATCTCATGTAATGAGGTTCTCCCGAATGGAGTTGGGTGATTAGGTTACACCCTTTTTCCGGAAGGTTCAGGTTTTCTGGGCTACTTTTGGGTTTCTTTGTGTGGATTCCTGAACCAATCTACTGTTTCCCTCTCCAACGTCTGTCTTTTTCTGTAATAATTTAATATGTGGGCCTGTATTTCTCACCAAGGTTTAGTATCTAGCCCAACTATGCCATCTAGTCTGCTCTGTATCTCGGTGGGCAGTGCCTTTTTGAGGATGTTGTAGAAGAATGCACTTGTTTTGGTCCAGGGCTGTCCTGTGTTTTGTCCCCATCGTTCCCTCATTCTATCTAGGAAATCAGTCATAAGCTCCCTAGGCTTTATGCTCTCTGCCATCAATCCTCCTACGTCTGGTTGGTCAGAGAACATCTCCCTCAGGGCAGTCCATATCTGGTGTCTAAATGAGTTGAATGTGGCCACATCATGCTCAGTGTTGATCAGTGGGATTGCTGGGACACGGGCTCGGGAAAACACTGTGTCGGTCTGCTCTCAGATGAGGCTGCTGAGCAGACTTTTGACGTCACCTATAGCTAACGTAATTCCTGCAGTGTTTTTCTCAAAGCATGAGATCCACTTTCCTGCCCCGTCCATCAATGGGAGCAGTTTGTTTCTGAGCCCTTCTGTGTCCATCTGTGCCCATGGCACATAGATGAGCCTGACGCACCCTTCTGAACCAGCAGGCATATTTTGGCATGGAGTGACTCTATTGGTTTCTCCCCGACATAGTGCTCCCATATTCTCAGACATTCATGCATGTAGGGGAAGTTCCACCGAGGATCTCCCCCTCCATGCCAGATGTAGTCTTCTGCAATGGCTATGTCTTCTGGTTTGAAATATCCCTCTTCTGACCAGGGTTTATCATACTGGCCCTCCCTTTCAGTCCAGCTGGATAGCAGGTGGCAAAATGGTCACGCAAATGCCTCACCTTCTTTTCTGGACACTATTTCTCTAGGGGTCAGTTTGTCTGACCGGCGCGTTCAAGGAGATCAGCAGTTACCCTCGTCGTTGCTCTCCTCATACGTACTTAAAATTAAAAGCACCATTCTGCTTCTCCTGTGTCATAATTGTGTTTCAGTTAGGCTACCCTGATTTTTTATTTCTTCGTCGGCCCTCTTCTATGCTGACGACCATGTGGTGTTTGGTTATTTGCTAGGGGCTTCTCTTCTGACTCCTCCCCGGGCTGATCCTCATGTGGAGCTCAGCACCTAGTTCTGGCTTCCTCTGGGGGAGAGTGCATTGTTCTTCCTTCCCTCTGGGTTTCCCTGGCGAGAGCTCTTTCTCTCTGTATTATCAACTCATGCCTCTTCTCTAACTCCCATTTGGGCTGCCTCCTTCGCTCAGTGAAGTGTGCAGTTCTCCTTGGTAGCGTTTTGACCTCAAGCTCACTCTCTGATGCTTCCTCTGCAGCCTGAGCATACACTGTGGGAGCATATTCTATGGCTACCCCCTCAATGGCGACTTTCAGAGGGCTGGGGCCCCTCTCCTCCCCCACTGAGAGTGTCATCATCCAGAACTGCTATGAACTTCCCTCTGACTCTAGAGCGTTCTGTGGGGCAGCTTGAACCCTGTGCTGTTCATTCCACTGGGTCTTGATGGGCTGCGACTGCTGGCTGGGGGGTGGAGCTTCGGGAGGCCTGGCACCAGACTGGGCTGGTTGGTCTAGTAGTCTCCCTACCCCGGGTATGGTGGTTGCTGCCTGGTGGGAGGCCCACCGCCCCCTCGACTGGTGGATTGGTGTAACCCAGCAGAGGAGTGGCAGGCCTGAGACAGAGCACCTCCCTGCCGGTGTATGGTGGGGAGGGGGTGCGGACGCCTTGCTTGCGGATTTGAGGAAAACTTTGCAGGACGGGGCCTACTTGAAGATGGCCCATAATTCTAATAGGCCTCTTGTTTAGCCCTCTTTTGAACTGCATATCTGGTCTGTATTTGTGTTCTTGTGTGTTCTATTATGTTGGTATCGAATGTCCCCCCTGCAGGCCTGCAGAATTTGTACATCTTGGAAAGTGCATGCCACTCAGAGCAGTGTTTCTCTAGCTTCCTAGCCTGTGTGGGGAATCTAGTTTGCATGTGGTCTAGTGGTGACTCCATGACGAGTTAGGAAACTTTTTAAGGAGTTAGAAAGCTTTTGACTTTCTAAAATTTTAAATAATTACAAATTCTACTCGTGGGGAAATTGCATACACAGGGTGCATACAATTGCTGGTTGAGGGCTCTATTAAGAAAAATGATGCATCACATAAGAACACTTAACAGTAAACACAGACAATGCAATGAAATAAGAACAACCTAGTTCAGAACCAGCAAGTTGCTTTTTAGCAACAGAATTGCAAATATGGAGTCCTGATTTGTGGGAAAAATATAGTTATTATTTCATAGACGCATAAACATACTAACAGGACAAAATATTTCACATAAAATATAATTGCAAATTTTAACAGCACCACAAAATTAATAATGCATAAATTGAAAATCTTAATGAAAATAGAAGAGAAACAGTTGACAGAAAAAATTATTATTTTGTCAAATAAATCTTAGCCTGCTCCGAGTGTCCACTGCCCAATGACCGATGAAGAAGGAATATTCTGCAAGTTAGCCAATTAGTCTTTCAGTATCGGCTCATGGACAGAAATAGCAGCGATTTGCACAGAGAAGAAGGAGCAACCTGACAATTATCGCCCCCTCGCCCCCCGGCTGGACACAAGCTACACCTAATTCACCAAGGTCTGAATTTTTGCTTAACGTACGAATGACATCCTATATCACACCCAGGGGTCATGAGTGCCTACTGTGTGACGTTCAAGCGAAAAAACCCACCTCTTCACTTTCAAACACTTTCAGTGTTAAGAAACCAACAGTTCCTAAGAAAACTTTTTTATATTAAAAAGTAAGATCGAAGTGGTGACCCTATATCACACCCAGGGCCTATGCATACTATCTGTGTGACGCTCAACGGTCCAAGCAAAGGAAATACATACATGACTGTATATCACACCTAGGGCCTATGCGTACCATCTGTGCGAAGCCCAGCTTTCCATTCAAAATGAAACAAGCGACTCTGTATCACAGCCATGACCTATGTACCATTTGTCAAAAACAACAGGGTTATACCCAAATCACCCTATGATACCTGGGTATAGGGGACAATATATATATGTATGAAGAAAAGTATCACGGAAAAAATATATCTACAATCGTTCATGAGAAGAGCACATTTCATTACCCCTTCAAGAATATCAAATAATCATATAGAATACATCTGGCATCATTTACAATATATCACAAGAAAACAGGCGTTTATACAATGAAAGATACAAACACATATATCACACAACATCAATTAAATGTATCACACACAACAATTAACCCAAACGCAAACAATTTTCATCAGTGTCCCCTTCTAAGTATCAGGCGGACCACTTGGAGGTAGTCAAACTAAAAAGTGGGGGACACAAGCAATGAGGGCAACTATGACCCAAACGTTATTTCAGGTGTCCCAACGACAATCTGTGAATCACTGAAGCTCAGGTGACTCCTCCATCCAATATCTGTCGACGTGACCACGTTTCAGCCAAAGAAAACTTGAGGCCTCTTCAGGACAGGGGTTAAATGACAACTATAACAATAAAGGGGAGGGGGAAAACATTAATCAAATCTACATGGACCCATGACTAGGGGTGGTGACCAAGCCGTGCACACAAATCCAAGTGCCCACAAAGGGACCAGATACACCTTACATCCCAGAGTGATTTATAAAGGAAGAAAGAAGATGAATATGTGCCTCACAACGCAGGGTGACAGAGAGTATCTAATATCATCCCTCACCATAGTGTACATACTAACTAATTAAAAAGAAAGAAAGTGACACCATCTAAAAATGTCTCTCACTGGACCACCGTCCTAATGTGCTTTATACATGTCCCAAATAACGAGACCAGGACTAAAAACCTTATATCCCTACACCTAAAGTCCTGATACACTTACATGTATCCTCTAAATATACCACTTCCAAGGCTGCTCACTAGATATCGAGGAAACGTTCTGTCAACGACAGGGAGAACAGAGCAACAAAGTATCACAGGGGCTGCTAAGGTAGTTAATCAATATACACATGGTAAATAATTTACATTCGTGTGCACCTACCTTTTAAAACGCTACTCGCGCTTCTATTCTGGTCCTTCCCTAGAGATCAAATCACCGTTTCTCCACACAGTTTCTACGAGATAATAGAAATAAACTGATTTATATACTCCGCGACTCTATGCCCATCTTCAGTGGTCTAGACCGAGGTAAAAAATACACCTACTCGGTCAAAGTCGGGCAGTCTCTACGCGGGAGTCTTCATTAACACGCCAATCCAAACCACAACGGGGGCCGAAGCAACGGAACGTGACGCGTCCTACCCGGAAATAAAAACTCTGCATTGGACCCTCCCTCTGCCAGCATAAACATAGACAGAGGGCTATTAATCGCCCGAGGCTCATCTGAATATCGGATCGTCTAACGTTCCAAAGTGAATGAAAGGGTGACAGACACCCGTGACTATACCCAACACAGGGAATAAATTTATAAAGATCCGCATTAAAATACACATAAAATCAAACAAAAAATAATAAAAACGAAACTAAATCCAACGGCTCAACCTGTATACGAACTGAATCAGTCCCTATAGAAAACAGGAAGGAGCGAAATTACAGAGTGGGCATTGTGAGCACGGTACGGTCAATACACCAGGGGAACCCACAACTCCCTAATGCACACTAAATCTATACAATATATAGAAATCAACACTTAACAATTATACAAACATTTAATATGTACATAGCCAAAATGTGGAGGAGAGCCCTACAGATGGCTCACCCAGGTGGTACATCATAGGCATTCAACAGTCTGCATGTAACATAGACAGAAAAGGTAGCTGCGTACACGGACTTACACAAGCAAGTGCCCCCTTTAAAAATGGCGCATCCTTTCGGTAATTACCTAGGGGCAACTCAAGTCTAGTCTTAACATGGCAGTATTAATTTCCAATCAGTGACCAAACCTCATCACGGTCATTGAGCCCCCTACTACTAGAGGTCTGATATCTTTCTATCAAACGTGCTTCTAGGCTATTAAGTTTTTTCTGTAATGATATTTTTGTAGGGGCCTTCACTATTGCCAAAACTGTCCACTCCAGCTCGTTTTCGCCATGTTCATTTTCCAAAAAGTGTTGGACCATGGGAGCCCCCAAGGTCTTGCATCGGATGCGGGATTTATGCTGGATAATCCGCATTTTGACGGCTTGTGTGGTTTGTCCTATATATGAACATCCACACGGGCATGTTACACAATACACAACATTTTTCGTATTGCAATTTGAAAAAACTAACTGTTTATGTATTTTTCCATGAATCGTAACTGTTTTAGAATCCTTGGTATGGACACATACAACACAATTGTTGCACTTAAAGTGTCCTACAACTTTTGGTAACCCCAATAGACCTCTAGTATCTGTGGGTATAGGTGATTGCCGAGTAGCTTTTACAAGATGGTTTCTCAAATTCCTGCCACGCCTGAAGGCAAACAATGGCTTCGGAATGTTTAGATGGTCCAGTAACCTCAAGTTCCTCAAAATAATCTGTTTGACCTTATTAGCTTTAGGGCTGAAGGTCAATACGCATACCAGTTGCTCAGATTCCTTTTTGGTTTTAGGTATAAGGAGATTTTCACGGGGTGTGTACCAAGCACGTTTAAGTGCTCCTTTTACCAATCGCTTAGGGTAACCTCTTTTTACCAATTTCTCTTGTAGATTTTTTGTATTCCTGAAGTAATCGTTTTTTTCTGTACAATTACGTCGTACCCTCAGGAACTGCCCATAGGGCAGGTTGTCCCTGAGGTTACGTGGGTGTCCTGATGAATAGTCTAGTAGAGTATTTCTGTCGGTTGGCTTAGTGAATAAATCCACTTCCAACTTGCCATTTCTAGCGATGATCCATACATCCAGAAAGTTAATACGTGTATTACTCACATTTTTGGTAAATTTGAGGTCGGGGGTACGGTTATTTAGCCATATATGGAATTGCTCCAGTTCTTCTTGTGTGCCTTTCCATACCATAAATACATCGTCAATGAAGCGAATCCACTCAAGAATATGCTCTCTGAATGGAGTCTCCTCATTGAAGATGTACCTATTTTCAAAGAAATCCATCACTAGATTGGCAATTTCGGGGGCAAAACAACATCCCATCCCTACACCTTTAACTTGCAAAAACAAATCAGATTTAAAAGCAAAAAAATTATTTTTCAAACAGATAGTTGCCAATTCAAACAAGAATTCAGAAGGAACCATGTGCGGTCTCGGTCTAGTGTCCAATACATGTCTCATCACCAGTAGTGCCTCATCTTGTGGTATATTCGTATATAAACTCTCGATGTCCAGGGAGACCAACAACTGTTGGTCTCCATCGAACACCAAGAGCTCCACTTTAGAGATGAGGTCCATCGTATCTCTAACATAGGCTTTAGTTTGAGCAACAAATGGCTTGAGAAATACATCAATATATTTCGCCAGCGGCTCCAAAATTGAGCCACAAGCGGCAATAATGGGTCTTCCTGGGGGTTGGGTAACATCTTTATGTATTTTTGGTAATACATATATGTTGGGTATTTTCTGTTCGGTGACATTTAAAAACTCGTATTCTTTTTTACATAAATACCCTGCTTCCATGGCATCTGTGGTCAGGTGTAGAATTTGGGCTTTAAGTCTGGCTGTGGGGTTGTCATTTATAGGCCGATAAGGCTCCCTGTTACTTAACTGCCTTTTAATTTCCTCATCATAGTTTTTTGTATCCCAAAGGACTATTCCTCCACCCTTATCAGCTGGTTTAATAACCGTAAGGGGGTTACTAGCTAGTTCTTGTAATGCCAGTTGTTCTTGTTTATTGAAATTGGATCTGAACGAAATTTGTTTAGCGTTTAACAGATCTATTTCACGCAATGTTTGGTCTTCAAAGACCAAAATTTCCTCAGGCATTGCTAAGCGCTGTGGGCAGAAAGTAGACTTCTTTTTAAGGCCACTGAAATTTCTTTCATTGCTCTCATTGTATTCCGAAAAAAAGATCTTTAATCGAATTTTCCTGAGAAAATGCAACACTTCAGTTTTAGTATCTACAGGGTCTTGCATGACCGTAGGTACAAACGACAACCCCTTACGGAGAACTGCAGTTTCCACGTCAGACAAGGGGTGTTGGGACAAATTGTATATAGGCATTAACTCCAGACTCGTATTACTGTGACTCTCATTAAGATTCAACGTCTGTACACTCTCTGACGTGTCCTGAAGAATCCCTGCTCCTGATTCTGTGGCATCGGTGTTCGCCATCCTCTTCGGAACCCGCGGCCCCTGGGCCCGCCTCTGTCTAAAAAAGGGGGTGGGTGTGGGTAAGCCCGAGGGTATTGAAAGTAGGGCTGGTATGTGGGGTAAGCTTGAAAGGAGGTCCCTTCTCCTGATTCTGAGTCAGATGAGGAGGTAGAGAAGGTAACAAATTTGGTCCGGGATCTGCCTCTATATTGCAAATTGAGGTTACTTGGATTATTATTCTTGAAAAAGTCCTCTTTTAGATAAGGATATACCCACTCTAATTTGTAGTTCTTGATATCTTTCACTACTTTAGATGTCTTCAAATTAACTGTATGGGTTTTAAAATCAGCTAATGTTTTTTCAATAGTTTCTAACAGTGATTTTGCGTCTATTATAGTGGTATCTTCTCCAATTTCTTCTTCTAATCTCTTGATTTCCTTAAGTTCCTCTTCGCTAATCCTTAAAGCAGTTTGGATAGATAGCACAATCCAATCCCGGGAACACTTGGTCCCTACCCCACTAAAATCAACCAAGTAAGTTTTATCGTTTATAAAAATCACAGGAATATTTTTGACCTGCAAGCCTGCAGGTATAGTGTTGGATTTTAAATATTCCAGCAGTACTTGAGCATGCAGTTGCGTCCTAGTGTTCTTTTTTCTAAGTTTTATCAACCGTTCGCCCTTGTCTGAACTGAGGTTAGTTAATCCAGAGGTGTCTACCCCCAAAAGTGATGGTATCTGCTTCAGTTTGTTAAGATCCTCCTCTGAATAACTCACCATATAGGGCTCGGACATCCTCAACAGTAATGGCTATACAACAACACAATTCATACATCAACATCCACTAACACAAAAAATGACATATGACAATATTAACAAAAGTAGAAAGAAAAATCTATCTCTCAATGGCAAAACGCCGTACCTGTGAAAGGAATATGTAACTTATTATCCACATTCAATGTGATATAATTTGTTAAAAGAACCTCACACTTAACAAAGTGTAACTAAACTTGTCAAAAACAACAGGGTTATACCCAAATCACCCTATGATACCTGGGTATAGGGGACAATATATATATGTATGAAGAAAAGTATCACGGAAAAAATATATCTACAATCGTTCATGAGAAAAGCACATTTAATTACCCCTTCAAGAATATCAAATAATCATATAGAATACATCTGGCATCATTTACAATATATCACAAGAAAACAGGCGTTTATACAATGAAAGATACAAACACATATATCATACAACATCAATTAAATGTATCACACACAACAATTAACCCAAACGCAAACAATTTTCATCAGTGTCCCCTTCTAAGTATCAGGCGGACCACTTGGAGGTAGTCAAACTAAAAAGTGGGGGACACAAGCAATGAGGGCAACTATGACCCAAACGTTATTTCAGGTGTCCCAACGACAATCTGTGAATCACTGAAGCTCAGGTGACTCCTCCATCCAATATCTGTCGACGTGACCACGTTTCAGCCAAAGAAAACTTGAGGCCTCTTCAGGACAGGGGTTAAATGACAACTATAACAATAAAGGGGAGGGGGAAAACATTAATCAAATCTACATGGACCCATGACTAGGGGTGGTGTCCAAGCCGTGCACACAAATCCAAGTGCCCACAAAGGGACCAGATACACCTTACATCCCAGAGTGATTTATAAAGGAAGAAAGAAGATGAATATGTGCCTCACAACGCAGGGTGACAGAGAGTATCTAATATCATCCCTCACCATAGTGTACATACTAACTAATTAAAAAGAAAGAAAGTGACACCATCTAAAAATGTCTCTCACTGGACCACCGTCCTAATGTGCTTTATACATGTCCCAAATAACGAGACCAGGACTAAAAACCTTATATCCCTACACCTAAAGTCCTGATACACTTACATGTATCCTCTAAATATAGGCTTTATGCTCTCTGCCATCAATCCTCCTACGTCTGGTTGGTCAGAGAACATCTCCCTCAGGGCAGTCCATATCTGGTGTCTAAATGAGTTGAATGTGGCCACATCATGCTCAGTGTTGATCAGTGGGATTGCTGGGACACGGGCTCGGGAAAACACTGTGTCGGTCTGCTCTCAGATGAGGCTGCTGAGCAGACTTTTGACGTCACCTATAGCTAACGTAATTCCTGCAGTGTTTTTCTCAAAGCATGAGATCCACTTTCCTGCCCCGTCCATCAATGGGAGCAGTTTGTTTCTGAGCCCTTCTGTGTCCATCTGTGCCCATGGCACATAGATGAGCCTGACGCACCCTTCTGAACCAGCAGGCATATTTTGGCATGGAGTGACTCTATTGGTTTCTCCCCGACATAGTGCTCCCATATTCTCAGACATTCATGCATGTAGGGGAAGTTCCACCGAGGATCTCCCCCTCCATGCCAGATGTAGTCTTCTGCAATGGCTATGTCTTCTGGTTTGAAATATCCCTCTTCTGACCAGGGTTTATCATACTGGCCCTCCCTTTCAGTCCAGCTGGATAGCAGGTGGCAAAATGGTCACGCAAATGCCTCACCTTCTTTTCTGGACACTATTTCTCTAGGGGTCAGTTTGTCTGACCGGCGCGTTCAAGGAGATCAGCAGTTACCCTCGTCGTTGCTCTCCTCATACGTACTTAAAATTAAAAGCACCATTCTGCTTCTCCTGTGTCATAATTGTGTTTCAGTTAGGCTACCCTGATTTTTTATTTCTTCGTCAGCCCTCTTCTATGCTGACGACCATGTGGTGTTTGGTTATTTGCTAGGGGCTTCTCTTCTGACTCCTCCCCGGGCTGATCCTCATGTGGAGCTCAGCACCTAGTTCTGGCTTCCTCTGGGGGAGAGTGCATTGTTCTTCCTTCCCTCTGGGTTTCCCTGGCGAGAGCTCTTTCTCTCTGTATTATCAACTCATGCCTCTTCTCTAACTCCCATTTGGGCTGCCTCCTTCGCTCAGTGAAGTGTGCAGTTCTCCTTGGTAGCGTTTTGACCTCAAGCTCACTCTCTGATGCTTCCTCTGCAGCCTGAGCATACACTGTGGGAGCATATTCTATGGCTACCCCCTCAATGGCGACTTTCAGAGGGCTGGGGCCCCTCTCCTCCCCCACTGAGAGTGTCATCATCCAGAAATGCTATGAACTTCCCTCTGACTCTAGAGCGTTCTGTGGGGCAGCTTGAACCCTGTGCTGTTCATTCCACTGGGTCTTGATGGGCTGCGACTGCTGGCTGGGGGGTGGAGCTTCGGGAGGCCTGGCACCAGACTGGGCTGGTTGGTCTAGTAGTCTCCCTACCCCGGGTATGGTGGTTGCTGCCTGGTGGGAGGCCCACCGCCCCCTCGACTGGTGGATTGGTGTAACCCAGCAGAGGAGTGGCAGGCCTGAGACAGAGCACCTCCCTGCCGGTGTATGGTGGGGAGGGGGTGCGGACGCCTTGCTTGCGGATTTGGGGAAAACTTTGCAGGACGGGGCCTACTTGAAGATGGCCCATAGTTCTAATAGGCCTCTTGTTTAGCCCTCTTTTGAACTGCATATCTGGTCTGTATTTGTGTTCTTGTGTGTTCTATTATGTTGGTATCGAATGTCCCCCCTGCAGGCCTGCAGAATTTGTACATCTTGGAAAGTGCATGCCACTCAGAGCAGTGTTTCTCTAGCTTCCTAGCCTGTGTGGGGAATCTAGTTTGCATGTGGTCTAGTGGTGACTCCATGACGAGTTAGGAAACTTTTTAAGGAGTTAGAAAGCTTTTGACTTTCTAAAATTTTAAATAATTACAAATTCTACTCGTGGGGAAATTGCATACACAGGGTGCATACAATTGCTGGTTGAGGGCTCTATTAAGAAAAATGATGCATCACATAAGAACACTTAACAGTAAACACAGACAATGCAATGAAATAAGAACAACCTAGTTCAGAACCAGCAAGTTGCTTTTTAGCAACAGAATTGCAAATATGGAGTCCTGATTTGTGGGAAAAATATAGTTATTATTTCATAGACGCATAAACATACTAACAGGACAAAATATTTCACATAAAATATAATTGCAAATTTTAACAGCACCACAAAATTAATAATGCATAAATTGAAAATCTTAATGAAAATAGAAGAGAAACAGTTGACAGAAAAAATTATTATTTTGTCAAATAAATCTTAGCCTGCTCCGAGTGTCCACTGCCCAATGACCGATGAAGAAGGAATATTCTGCAAGTTAGCCAATTAGTCTTTCAGTATCGGCTCATGTACAGAAATAGCAGCGATTTGCACAGAGAAGAAGGAGCAACCTGACAATTATCGCCCCCTCGCCCCCCGGCTGGACACAAGCTACACCTAATTCACCAAGGTCTGAATTTTTGCTTAACGTACGAATGACATCCTATATCACACCCAGGGGTCATGAGTGCCTACTGTGTGACGTTCAAGCGAAAAAACCCACCTCTTCACTTTCAAACACTTTCAGTGTTAAGAAACCAACAGTTCCTAAGAAAACTTTTTTATATTAAAAAGTAAGATCGAAGTGGTGACCCTATATCACACCCAGGGCCTATGCATACTATCTGTGTGACGCTCAACGGTCCAAGCAAAGGAAATACATACATGACTGTATATCACACCTAGGGCCTATGCGTACCATCTGTGCGAAGCCCAGCTTTCCATTCAAAATGAAACAAGCGACTCTGTATCACAGCCATGACCTATGTACCATTTGTGTCATGCCCAGCGGTCCAATCAAAATCAAAAACGTGGCTCTATATCACACCTAGGGCCTATGCGTATCATCTGTGTCCTGTCCAGCAGTCTAAGCGAAAATAAAAAAATGGCCCAATATCACACCCAAGGCCTATGCGTACCATCATGCCTGAAGATTGTCTCAGTGTACAGAGGTTTTGGGCGGCATTATATACAGTTCTTGAAGTACAATAAACCGAGTACAAATTCTTGTAGAGCACGTAAATCCGGGCCTATTCATGAACCATAAATTTAACCACCTGGTAAAAGGGCATAGGTGGTTCTCAACTTTGTGGTGACCTAGTGTGGGTCAGTGTGTGTGTGTGTCTCCCGTTGTTTAGCATGGGGAGTGTGTGGTCACTGTGTGTTGTGCACATGCTGTGTTCTGATTGGCTGTGTGTTCCTAACTACATGTGGCATCTGATTTTGTGGTATTTTGTAGAATACGCGCCTTTGACCAAACGTGTTTAATTGGGACCAATCTCTACAGACCTTTTGTGGTGTAGCTGCCTATCTGTGGGATCGATCTGGGTTTTCTCTGTTCATGCATCTGTCTTCAGGCTAAGTGTAACACCACCTGTGACTTATCAATCGGTAGGCTTGTGTTTGGGACTCCGGGCCTGTCAGACAAGAAATCCCTGACTTGAGGTTGATGGGGAGGCCATCTTGGTGGATTTGACAGCAATGATACGAGTTTATTATTGCGTTTACATATAACATGGCAGTCATTGATATCGCATTTACCAATATTACCAAACATATGCACTTTAATTGAGTACTAACACAAAAAGAAAAAGTTGTGCCCGATTAAGGCAGCAATGGAAGTACAAAAGCACTTGGGCTATGCTACAAGGAAAGCGGAATTGAATGCCAGAGGGTATTTTCACAAGAACGTGTGATAACTACTGCAAGAGTAGCGTAACACAACTTTCAATATCGCAGCCCATCACGGGAAAATAACCCCGTGTCAATGTGGAATTCACAACACGGCGATACCATGCGATAGTATGCCGAAAACGTGGTCAATGTCTGCGATACAACCACCCCGACGGAGATAAAAACACAAACCACCAGAAAACCTGCGATGAGCCCTTCCGCGATGAGGAAAGCAGGGATAAGCAGTGCGAGGGCAGCAATACCCACACGCAATGCGTGAACAAGCACAAGAACAGCATGCGGAAAATGCCACTGAACAAAATACAGCAACAGTGGAGTACAACAGATGCACCCAGGCCAACTGCAGAAGACAACATGCACACCACATCATCCAAGCACCATGGAAGGACAGAACCGACAGGCACACCGCATGAAAGAGACCAGTGGCAGACAAATCAGAGCCACAGGAGCGACACATCCACCATGCAGCATACACGCATAAGCAGAAGTGCACCTCGACATTGGCAACATCCCGGTACAAACAGCTGTTACAGCGCGGAGCGTCAAATTCCCCCTTCGGCACAGACCAACTGCCTCCGCATCAAATTCACTCAAACACATTCATTAGTGGGGCCCATAACACCCATATATTTACACTCCGTTGATCTGTTTTTCCTGAGGGAAATACACTTCCAAACGCTGACATGAGAGGAATACCTTTAACTTACTCTAAACACATTGACCTCAGACCTAATATATCCCTCTAATAAGGAGATGGATCATTTAGTTGTTTGAAGGTTTAGATTCACAGTCATTTATCTAGTCTTTAAATCCATCAAACTCTCTTCTTAAAATAATCGACACAACTCATTTGTCAATTAATCAAATATTCTTTATCTAGAAATATTACAAGAAATGGTAGAAATCATCATCAGCATTTCAGAGCATCATATTTACCTATTCTGGCTAAAGTCGTCCTCTAAGTCAGTCAGTCAAGAAAGAACTTTATTCAGCAAAGTTAGGCCGCAATTCAGTCTCTCAAAGATTCAGGATAACAGCTGTCCAGCAGTGTCACCATCCTCTCCATCAGCATAACGTCAGGAAATCGAGTTCGTCAAAGAAGAGCGAGAGCTAATAGTTCAATTCCATACCTACTTTTATAATGAAAATAATGTAAAAAAGTATCAAGATCGGGTTTTAGAAAGTCCTGATTGGTCCATTTGGGGTTGAGGGGTACAGTTCTTAGGGTGTCGAACGATAAAGTCATCAAACTTGCTTGTTCTGGCTTTTAAATTGAGCTTTGTCTTTGGTCTTGGATAGGTTCCCGGAGCGTCCTTGAAGGGTACATGTTCTCCCGGGGTCAGGTCCAGGCCACTTCTGCTGGTGGTGACACCTGCGCACTTCACCCAGAACCTCGTGTTGTCAGGGCAGTCACGTCTAACGTCTCGTTCAGCCATCTATTTTAGGCCGAAATGGTCAACTTAAGCAAAAGAAACACAAAAACGTAATTAAAACATATAAATGGCTAATAAAATGTTATCCCCTTGCTAATACCCATATGTGTGTGTATTTATCTAGCAGAAGCAACACTCAGAGCGGTTTATACTCACTGAATAAAGCACAAATCACAAATACATCACCAAAGCGACATATAACATGCAATATTCTAGTTTTCTACTATTAATATGCGTACTCAAGTTAGTTTACAATTAATATAGCCATGCAAGGTGCAATTCCCACGTGTAATTCTTTTGTTAATATAATTGGTGAGTAATCACTTCAAACAAATTAATAATATTCCAATTATTTGATTATTCGGATTAATATAAACATGCAGAATGGGGGGTATACAACATTTTGTACTACCCGCTCCAGCAATCCCCCCTTTGGTGATTATATCACCACACTAATTAAAATTTTGTATCCCTTTTACGGAAATTAGAATTGATTTCTTGTTTCGTTCATATTTCAGTTTCCCCTGTTTCTTCTCTTTTTGCTGTTTTATACATGCTATCCTTTAACTCTTCTAGTTCTATTTCTTCAAATTCTCTTTCTTGTTTCTTATCCCTTCTCCTTAAGTTTTCTCTTTTTATTCTTTTCTGGTTTTTATTCTTTCTACAACAAATACAACCTAGTCTAATTATTAATACTAAAATAATCACACATGTTAATGGAAATAATATCTTACTTATAAATGTACTACCAAGTTTTACTACAAAGTCTTTAATAGCTGATATTTTCTTATCAATCTTCTCCCAAACACCTTCAACCTCCAGTGGTGCAATTTCGTCATGCAATTCTGTAATGTTCTTAATATAAATTTTCAAATCTCTACTTTCGTCAGGAATGTAAGTACAACAATGTTGAACTTTCAGCATTCCACAGACTCCACCCTCTTTTGCCAATAAAATATCAAGGGCAAGTCGATTTTGCATTACCATAGCACGCATGGCAACCATTTCAGTATTTACCAATAAGAATCCTCCAGCGGTGCTTGTTGACAAGCGATCCACTACTGTTGAAAGTTTTCTAATTTTGTTCGCATTCAGAGATATGCCCACTACGGGTATCAGTGCTCCAAAAATGTCACCCACAATTTCAGTCCAAGATTCTCTTTTACTACGTGCTAAATAACTACCTAAACTATGTACACCATTTTCTCCTCTATCCATGTGAAAAATCTTTGGAAAAACCAGGCCAACATAACATGTGCCATACCAATGGTCTGGCAAACGATAATATGCCATGTTCCCACAAATGAAATACATTCCTGGAAAGACTGGCTTTCTTCCACCTTTAAATCCCCATCCTCCCATGATTCGGTATGTATCATGGCACTCACTATTCCCTAGAAAATAATTGTCATACGCCGTCTGATTCCTTCTGTTAGAGTCGGGGATCTCTGGTTGGCGCAAGGTTGCCCTTGTGTCAAGCAGGAACCCTCTCCTCCACGTCAGGGCGCAGGATAACCCCTCGCGAATGACCCTTGCTCACCCTCTAGGTGCGTGGCGTGAGCAGCCAAGGCGATTCCTCAGGCGTTGTTGGTTAAGCACTTACAATCATACACACAGTAAATACATTAATCCCCCCAGAAACGGACACCAGACTTGGATATATATAAAAA
Organism: Triturus cristatus; assembly: GCF_964204655.1. Classification (NCBI taxonomy): domain Eukaryota; kingdom Metazoa; phylum Chordata; class Amphibia; order Caudata; family Salamandridae; genus Triturus; species Triturus cristatus. The sequence goes on along the minus strand of NC_140592.1, from coordinate 998,453,261 downwards.
TACGTTTCTTTATATAAAAATGAGGTATATATATCTCAGCAGACTTATCACAAGACCAATAACGTTTTCGCTAGGCCACCAGGTTATACAGCAGGCAAATGTTCTTGGTTCGTAGTTTCAAATGGATAGTTCGTAGTCTTTTTACTTGTAGTTCCAGTACTCACAGAGATCGGTTCCTGCGAACGGGGAAATAAGGCGTTGCGGGCCCCGAGCCCGATACTGGAACTTCTTTCGTGATGTGGAGAGTCGGCACAGGTCGGGGCGACTCTCAGCTTGGGAAGTGTTCTTGGGTCCTCAATCAGCAGGTGTGGGCACGTAGGCAGGCGCGGCCAGCGACCCTTTAGCACGGCGGTGCAGGAGGGTCTCCACAGCGGGGGCGGCGCGGCCTGAGATGTCCGGGGATAGCGAAGCGGGGTCACAGGGCACGGTCAGTGCAGTTGGATGACCCGGCGTAGATCACAGTCGTCGGACGGCTTCCGGCGGGAGGGGTGATAGCGCGGTCAGCGCGCTCCAGTAGCAGGCGGTGACAGGGATGCAGGCGGCCTGGCCCGGGGACAGAGAGCGGCTCGGGACGGAGCGGGGCTCTCACGGGTTTGAGGCAGGCGAGCTTCTGAGTGTCACGGCCCTAGGAGGGGCGATGAGGGGCGCAGTCTCTTTTCCAGCGGGATGCCCACACGGCTCGAATTGGAGGATGAGCAAGAAGCACAGAGAACCCACTGTTCCTGGGGTTCAGTTCAGGGGGCAAGCTCAGATCAAGCCCTTGGAGAATGTTCAAGCACAAAGTAGCAAAGTCTTTTCAGTAAGTCTCTTCCTCTCCTTTCTCAGCAAGGCAGGCAGCAGGCCAGCTCCTCCAGCGTCTCCTTCTCCTTCTAGTCGGGCAGAGGTTCTTTGTGGTAAACAGGATTCTGATTTCTTAGGAGCCAGGCTCCTACTTTTATACCATGATTCTTTTGTTCTTTAGTGCCAGGGGGCCTAGGCCTGGCTCAGTCCAGTTCTGGAGCACTTTGTTATGGTGACTCTGCTCTTTCCTTTCAGCAGCAGGGCAGAGACATCAGCCGCCCCACAGGGGGCGGCGCCAGCTTTGTGGTGGCAGAGCACAGGTCTATTCACGAGTCAAGGTGTACTCCTCCCACCCATCCTGGTGTAATCTCTCTACCCACCACCTGGCAGCCAACCTGTCTCTGGGGATCCCCCCACCCTGCTCCTTACTGTTGCTAGGCAGAACACACACACACAGCAGAGGCGGACTGAGATGGTCAGGTCAGTAAATACTAACTTTCTAAAAGTAGTATTTACAAACCCAGGATATTAAAATAAACTTGACTACAAGAAGTATTTTATTATTCTGAGTTCAGGCATACCAAACTTGACACTCTACCATGCTCTCTGAGTCCACTGGGGTCGCAGCGTTGGCGTGATCCCAGCAGCCCATCCTGGCCTATGGAGAGCAGGTAGCCTTCCATAGTGAAAAACGACAAGGCTGTAATTCACTACTAAGACATGCCACACACATCAGGGCATGTCCTACCTTATGCCTACAATGCACCCTGCCCTCGGGCCTACCAGAGGGGTGGCTAATATGTAGGTAAGGGAAGGTTTAGGGACTGGCAAGTGGGGGCACTTGCGCAGTCCGCGTGACGGTCCCGGACCGCGCACAGGGTCTGCGGTGGCAGGCCCTAGACACACTTTACAAGGCCGCTTCCGTGGGTGGCGCAACCAGCGCTGCAAGCCCACCAGCAGCATTGGCATTCACAAGCCCTGGCACCCCTGGTGCACTTTACTGGGGACTGACAGTGAATCCAATAAACCAATCATGGACATCAATTACAGGTACACTTTACCTAGGGAGCACTTGCACTGCGGCACGGATTAGCCGTGGCGCAGTGCCCTGAGCGGACAACACCAGCAAAACAATCGAGGCACACCATCAAAAAGTGGAAGGGAAACTCACGCCAAGGTGCCAGGTCTAACACGTGTCCCCTCCAGCTGAAATGTGGGGAGAACTACCCTTGCCCAGGGGGTTCCTCGTCACTAAGGCGGAAATACCTGGACAGACCGTCAGCGTTGGCGTGATCTGTACCAGGCCGGTGTTCCACCGTAAAGTCCATACCCTGTAGGGAGATGGACCACCTCAACAGCTTCGGGTTTTCACCCCTCATTTGCATCAACCATCTGAGGGGCCTGTGGTCCGTCTGAACCCGGAAGTGAGACCCAAACAAGTAGGGTCTTAGCTTCTTCAGCGCCCAGACCACAGCAAATGCTTCTCGCTCAATTGCACTCCACCTACTTTCCCGTGGAAGTAACCTCCTACTGATGAAGGCTACGGGTTGGTCCCAGCCCTCCTCAGTCATCTGTGAGAGAACAGCCCCTACACCATGCTCTGAAGCGTCTGTCTGGACTAGGAATTCCTTGGAGAAGTCAGGGGCCAAGAGCACGGGCGCCGTGCACATGGCAGTCTTCAGGGTGTCGAAAGCTTTCTGACAGGTGTCAGTCCAAATCACGTTCCTGGGCTGCTTCTTCGAAGTCAGCTCTGTCAAGGGGGCAACGATCGTTCCATAGCCCTTGACAAACCTCCTGTAGTACCCAGTGAGCCCCAGGAAGGCCCTCACTGCGGTCTGCGTCTTGGGGGGTTCCCAAGCCAGGATGGTCTCAATTTTGGGTTGCAAGGGTGCCACCTTGCCACTCCCCACTTGGTGTCCCAAGTACACCACGGAACCCTGCCCGATCTGGCACTTGCTTGCCTTGATCGTGAGGCCTGCTCGGCGCAGCGCCATCAACACTTCCCAGAGGTGGCGCAGGTGTTCAGGCCAGGTGGCACTGAACACTGCGATGTCATCCAGGTAGGCGGCACTGAACGCATCCAGCCCAACCAGTACCTGGTTGACCAACCTCTGAAAGGTGGCAGGGGCATTCTTCATCCCAAATGGCATGACTCGGAACTGGAAGTGCCCATCTGGTGTAGAGAATGCTGACCTCTCTTTGGCCCCATCGGTCAAGGCGATCTGCCAGTACCCAGACGTTAAGTCAAACGTACTGAGGAACCGGGCAGCCCCCAGCCGATCAATGAGCTCATCAGCTCTGGGGATGGGGTGCGCGTCAGTCTTCGTGACTGAATTGAGTCCTCTGTAGTCCACACAGAACCGGAGTTCAGGTGTGGCTCCCGGCGCAGCAGCCTTTGGGACCAAGACCACGGGGCTGGACCAAGGACTGCTGGAGGACTCAACCACCCCTAGCGCAAGCATTTTGGAGACCTCCTCCTTAATGCAAGCTCTGACCCTGTCAGTTACCCTGTAAGCCTTGTGCTTCACAGGTAAGCTGTCTCCTGTGTCCACATCATGGACGCACCAATCTGTGACACCAGGAACCAGGGAGAATCGGTCGGAAAATTGTCCCAGCAAGTGGCGGCAATCTTCCTGTTGTTCGGGCGTCAGGGTGGGTGAGAGGTTAACTCCATCCACTGACCCATCTTTCTCAGAGGCCACTAAGAGGTCAGGAAGAGGCTCGGTCTCCTCTTCCATTCCATCATCAGTGGCCAGCAGCATGCCCACTTCGGTCCTCTCTAAGTGGGGCTTAAGGCGGTTAACATGTAGGACCCTCAAAGGGTTCCTGGGAGTCTGCATGTCCACCACGTAGGTGATAGGACTTTTGCGCTCCACAACCTCAAATGGACCTGTCCACTTATCCTGAAGTGCACACGGCTCCACTGGGGCCAAGACCCACACCTTTTGTCCAGGTTGAAGCTCTACCAGAGTGGCATTCCGGTCGTACCACCGCTTCATCTCCTCCTGGCTGGCTTCCAGATTTGCCTCAGCAAGTTGCCTGAAACGCCGAGTCTGGTTTCGGAAGGCCAGCATGTAACTATATACATTCTGGGGAGGTTTCCTGGGAGATTGCTCCCAGCCTTCCTTCACCAAACTCAGAGGTCCTCTTACCGGGTGCCCATACAGAAGCTCAAAGGGGCTGAATCCTAGAGACTTCTGTGGCACCTCTCGGTAAGCGAAGAGCAGGCATGGCAAGAGGACGTCCCACTTACGCCTCATTGGACCGTCCAGGCCCATGATCATGCCTTTGAGGGTTCGGTTGAATCTCTCAACCAACCCGTTTCCTTGGGGGTGGTAAGGAGTGGTGAACTTGTAAGTTACCCCACACTCCTTCCACAGGGATTTCATATATGTGGATATGAAATTGGTCCCCCTGTCGCTCACCACCTCTAGAGGGAATCCCACTCGGGAGAAAATTCCCATCAGTGCCCGTCCCACCACGGGGGCCGTCACTGTCCTCAGAGGGATGGCTTCAGGGTACCGGGTGGCATGGTCCACCAAGACCAGGATGAACCTGTTGCCCAGGGCTGTCTTGGGATCCAGAGGCCCCACAATATCAATACCCACTCGTTGGAATGGCGTACCGACCACAGGGAAAGGTTGCAGAGGAGCCTTGTGCTTCCCTCCGCTCTTACCACTTGCCTGGCAAGTCTGACAGGTTCTGCAGTAGGAATCGGAATTCTTATGCATTTGGGGCCAGTAAAAGTGGGTGACAAGCCTGTCATAGGTCTTGTCCATCCCCAAATGTCCTGCTAACGGCACATCGTGAGCCAGCCCCAGTAGGAAGGTCCTGAACTTCTGGGGTACCACCAGCACACGGGCTGACCCAGGTTCAGCAGCCTTAGGCTCGGAATACAGGAGGTCACTCTCCCAGTACACGTAGTGTGTTTTGGCCTGAACACCATTGGCCTGGTCTGCAGCCTGTTGCCGCATACCCACGAGAGAAGGGCATTCTTTCTGCTCCCTGCAGAATTCCTCCCTGGAGGGACCTCCTTCTTGCTGCCAATGGGTCAGCTCAGGCAGATCTCCCAGTTCGGCAATCTGTTCCCCGGTAGGCTCCAGAGCATCCCCCTCAGGGTCTACTTCCTCCTGGGCCGTGGGAACTTTGGGGGCCGGTTTCCCGCGCCTCCTGCGCCTTCTCCCTAAGGCCGGTTCCTGGACCTCTCCCTCAGGCTCCAGGACCCTCTCAACACCCCTACTGGCTGCCATGGACCGGGTGGTCACGCACGCCCAGTCGGGTAGACCCACCATCCTCAGATGCGTGGTCTTCTCCACCTTTTCCCAAGGGGAACTCTCCAGGTCGTTCCCTAGCAGACAATCTACAGGCATGTCAGTTCTCACAGCGACTTGTAGAGTACCAGAGACCTCCCCCCACTCAAAGGGAATTTGAGCCATTGGACAACGACTCTCTACGTTGTCAGCATTGACAACCCTACAGTAGGCATTGGGTACAATTTGCTCTTGAGACACCAGGTGTTGCCTCACCGAGGTCACGCTGGCTCCTGTATCTCTAAGAGCCTCAACCTTCTTTCCATTGATGGTCACCACTTGCCCATATTTCTTAGTGTTAGAGGGCAGGTAGGTTACAGGGACCATCTCACTGTCTCCTAGCGAGACTAGGGTCATCTGCCCGGGACCCCCACCCTCCTGGACTGCTACCTCCTCCCCAAAGTTAACACTAGCTACTTGCCGGGGGGGAGCACCAGTGGGTGCGGTCTTGCCAAACAGGCGACACTTAGGATCAGAGGCAATGTGACCCGGGTCACCACACCTATAACAATTGAAGGGCCCCTTTGGAACAGGTCTACCTGTCGGGGCCCCGTTCTGCTGCGGGGTTGGGGGAGGCTGAGAACCCTTCTGCGGGTTCCCTTGGGAATTACTTTGGGGGCCTTTTTGGAACCCCTTCTGTTTACCCTTGTCCCCCCCACTCTTCTGCTGGGGACCCTGCCCACCTTTGGCGGAGTCTCCCACTTGACCCTTGTGGACCCTGGTGCTGAGTCAGCGGTCCGCCTCCTCAGCAAGCTTCCTCGGGTTGGACAGCTTGCTATCTATCAGGTGCTGGCGTAGCTCAGGAAAACATTGACTGGACAAGTGCTCCCATGCAATTAAATCAAGCAGCCCTTGATAATCATTCACTTTGCTACCCTTCACCCAACCATCCAGCGCTCTGCAGAAAAAGGTCACATATTCCACATACGTACTCTCAGGGATCTTCTTGGTCTCCCTGAACCTCTGTCGATATAGCTCAGGAGTTAACCCATACCTGGTCATTAAAGCTTCCTTCATATGGGGGTATGAGGTCTGGACTTCTAAGGGTAAATCTAACAGTGTGTCACGCCCTTCAGCAAGGAACCTTCCCCACAACCCCGCTCCCCAGTCTTTCTCAGGGACCCGGTGTGAGGACATGGCCACCTCGTAGGCCCTAAACCACTGCCCTATGTCATCCTTTCTGAAATACTCCTTTACTACATCTTTGGGGATGTACACCTTGGACTCTACCTGCGCTGGTGGAGTGCTGCCACCAGAAGGAGCGGTGTCCAAACTTTTCGCCTTCAGCTCCAACTCCTTCAATCTGATATCATGATCCATTTGGCGTTGTTGTGCCTCCAGGGCCAACTTCTGCTTTTCCATTTCCATTTGTCCTGCCAACTTTGCCATCTCCATTGCATGCGCCCTGTCGGCTGCCCTGTCTGCCAGTTCCACTGGCGACCGGACTCTGCTGGGCTCCTCAAGGTTGTCGGGTGGAACGATGTCCCCCGCATTCCGTAGGTCTCGTGACTCCTTCCAGGCTCTCAACGCCTTGGTGTACTGGGGCTTCCTCTTGCATCCAGCATGGGGGACTCTGAATTGTACACTGTAGCCTTTCAATTGCTCCATCGTGTAGCCTTCCAGTCTCTCCCAATCCACCTCATCTATTCCAGAAATCACAGAGAGTGCTCTTCCAGCGGAGTGCGAGCCAGGCATGGTTGCAGTAATGGCAGATGTCTCGACAAAGTTCAACAATTACAAACCTGTGGCTGCGTTATTTGGTCTGCTCTCACTATCTGGCGATTAATAATTCACTGTATGCAAATTACAAGTGCAAATCCGAAATCCCACCGCTGCCACCAATGTTAGAGTCGGGGATCTCTGGTTGGCGCAAGGTTGCCCTTGTGTCAAGCAGGAACCCTCTCCTCCACGTCAGGGCGCAGGATAACCCCTCGCGAATGACCCTTGCTCACCCTCTAGGTGCGTGGCGTGAGCAGCCAAGGCGATTCCTCAGGCGTTGTTGGTTAAGCACTTACAATCATACACACAGTAAATACATTAATCCCCCCAGAAACGGACACCAGACTTGGATATATATAAAAATACGTTTCTTTATATAAAAATGAGGTATATATATCTCAGCAGACTTATCACAAGACCAATAACGTTTTCGCTAGGCCACCAGGTTATACAGCAGGCAAATGTTCTTGGTTCGTAGTTTCAAATGGATAGTTCGTAGTCTTTTTACTTGTAGTTCCAGTACTCACAGAGATCGGTTCCTGCGAACGGGGAAATAAGGCGTTGCGGGCCCCGAGCCCGATACTGGAACTTCTTTCGTGATGTGGAGAGTCGGCACAGGTCGGGGCGACTCTCAGCTTGGGAAGTGTTCTTGGGTCCTCAATCAGCAGGTGTGGGCACGTAGGCAGGCGCGGCCAGCGACCCTTTAGCACGGCGGTGCAGGAGGGTCTCCACAGCGGGGGCGGCGCGGCCTGAGATGTCCGGGGATAGCGAAGCGGGGTCACAGGGCACGGTCAGTGCAGTTGGATGACCCGGCGTAGATCACAGTCGTCGGACGGCTTCCGGCGGGAGGGGTGATAGCGCGGTCAGCGCGCTCCAGTAGCAGGCGGTGACAGGGATGCAGGCGGCCTGGCCCGGGGACAGAGAGCGGCTCGGGACGGAGCGGGGCTCTCACGGGTTTGAGGCAGGCGAGCTTCTGAGTGTCACGGCCCTAGGAGGGGCGATGAGGGGCGCAGTCTCTTTTCCAGCGGGATGCCCACACGGCTCGAATTGGAGGATGAGCAAGAAGCACAGAGAACCCACTGTTCCTGGGGTTCAGTTCAGGGGGCAAGCTCAGATCAAGCCCTTGGAGAATGTTCAAGCACAAAGTAGCAAAGTCTTTTCAGTAAGTCTCTTCCTCTCCTTTCTCAGCAAGGCAGGCAGCAGGCCAGCTCCTCCAGCGTCTCCTTCTCCTTCTAGTCGGGCAGAGGTTCTTTGTGGTAAACAGGATTCTGATTTCTTAGGAGCCAGGCTCCTACTTTTATACCATGATTCTTTTGTTCTTTAGTGCCAGGGGGCCTAGGCCTGGCTCAGTCCAGTTCTGGAGCACTTTGTTATGGTGACTCTGCTCTTTCCTTTCAGCAGCAGGGCAGAGACATCAGCCGCCCCACAGGGGGCGGCGCCAGCTTTGTGGTGGCAGAGCACAGGTCTATTCACGAGTCAAGGTGTACTCCTCCCACCCATCCTGGTGTAATCTCTCTACCCACCACCTGGCAGCCAACCTGTCTCTGGGGATCCCCCCACCCTGCTCCTTACTGTTGCTAGGCAGAACACACACACACAGCAGAGGCGGACTGAGATGGTCAGGTCAGTAAATACTAACTTTCTAAAAGTAGTATTTACAAACCCAGGATATTAAAATAAACTTGACTACAAGAAGTATTTTATTATTCTGAGTTCAGGCATACCAAACTTGACACTCTACCATGCTCTCTGAGTCCACTGGGGTCGCAGCGTTGGCGTGATCCCAGCAGCCCATCCTGGCCTATGGAGAGCAGGTAGCCTTCCATAGTGAAAAACGACAAGGCTGTAATTCACTACTAAGACATGCCACACACATCAGGGCATGTCCTACCTTATGCCTACAATGCACCCTGCCCTCGGGCCTACCAGAGGGGTGGCTAATATGTAGGTAAGGGAAGGTTTAGGGACTGGCAAGTGGGGGCACTTGCGCAGTCCGCGTGACGGTCCCGGACCGCGCACAGGGTCTGCGGTGGCAGGCCCTAGACACACTTTACAAGGCCGCTTCCGTGGGTGGCGCAACCAGCGCTGCAAGCCCACCAGCAGCATTGGCATTCACAAGCCCTGGCACCCCTGGTGCACTTTACTGGGGACTGACAGTGAATCCAATAAACCAATCATGGACATCAATTACAGGTACACTTTACCTAGGGAGCACTTGCACTGCGGCACGGATTAGCCGTGGCGCAGTGCCCTGAGCGGACAACACCAGCAAAACAATCGAGGCACACCATCAAAAAGTGGAAGGGAAACTCACGCCAAGGTGCCAGGTCTAACACCTTCTTATACACAATTTCCCTTTCTGAGGCCAATCTAAAGCCATAGTTGGACTCGTTTCCCCTCTTAAATGTTTCTCCGTTTCTACATCCAAACCGTTTTCTCCACTTTCCCGTCTGAAACCTTCCTTTGCATTTTCAATCTCCTTTCTTCAACCATATCCAACAATGTCTTCTCTTCTTTCTTTAAACTGCAAGTCAAGTTATTTCTAAATATATATTCTAAGGTTATTTCATTTGTCTCTAAGAAAAATTCACCTAATAACTTTGCAGGTTTTACCTTGTTTAGTTTGTTAATTGCTGGTACTTGTGAAAATATAGTATCTACATCTGAAAAATAATACTCTAATTTACCTGTTTGATAAAATAAACTAGCTATTACACTACATGTTATTCCATATGTTACAGGAAGGTGATGATAAGTCACTCCTTCAGATACAGATGCAGGTAATTGCATACATACGTAGCAATCCCCTACGTCCATTGTTTTTACATATTTATACAACAACTTTGAAAACACATTGTTAGAAAAATCTGTTATTGACCTGTCTTTATGTAAATAGTTTTTATCTATTCTAGTTGGAACTACCTTTTGAACCTTCTCTATATCAGTTATGTTATCACTATCTCCTTCTAATGTATCTACAGTAACTTTAAATGAAATTAGCAGAGCAAGAATACTCCAAAGAAGCATTAATAATCCTGTACAACAACACATTTTGCACCATCTTCTAAGGAAGGTACATCTACTTTTGCTACTTTCTATGTTTGCCATCTTTTCTAAAATGAGCCGTGTCTTTTGACTTAGCCTCTTCTACTTCACAACTAGTTTCTAACCTAAGGCTTCTAAGCACCTATGTTGTTCTACCAGTTTTTGTATTTTTCAGTATGTTATGGTCTTTACATCAGTAATTTTCTTGTCTCATTCAGTTTGGCATCTCATCATCTTTCACTTTCCTTTTGTTTTCAGCATACAGGTTGTCCTGAACATCCGCTTCTTCTCCAATATCGGACAAGATAACTCTCAGGATTTCCGATTCTTCGTCTTCCCCAACCACTTCCGGTACAACCACCTCTGGATTTCCTTGGCTATCCTCCACTTCAGGCAGGGCCACATATGTCCATTCCGGTGATTTATACTTCTGGTTAGGTTTTCTTGTTCGTTTGTTTTCTTTGACTACTGTCTGTTCTTCTTTTTTCGATTTTTCCTGACTCGTTACTTCATTCACCTGTTCAGCTCTTGGCGAATTTACACGTGTCAGTCGATATCTCAGTCTCTTTATTTTGTTTGGCCACACCTCGTCTTTTGCCGCTCTTTTCAATTTACTCCCTTTATCATTCTTTTCAGTTGTCCAAGCTCTCTTTCTCAGAACTCGGCCTTCTGGTATTTCATCTTCGCTTTCCTCAGACTCTGTTTCAACTTGCTTTTTACCTTCAACAAGTTCTTTTTTCACCACTTCTTTTGTTTTCCCTACTTCTGTCCCTCCTCGAATCTCCGTCACGCAATCTTCCTGCTGACTATTTGTCCCTGCTTCTAACTGGATGTTGGAGTTCCCTACACCTCCTTGGGGTTCTTCCGCAATAATCTTTCCCTCTCTCTCTGTATCTGGCACCTGTCCATCTAAAGGTGTTGTTTCAGGTGGAATTTCTCTCAATCTTTCATCTGGCACTTCCTTCTCATGGATTTCTTTTATGGTCTCTCCACTGTCCTTTTCTTTGTTACTCCTTTGTTCTTTCTTAGACGAATGTGCTCTTTGTTCTGTCTCTGAGTCTGAACTGGATTCAGAAATCTGTAACCTTTTCCTCAGGGAGCTACTTCTGGGGACCAAAGTTAACCTTGGCTCTGTCTCCCCCTTCCAGGGTTTTCTCTTTGTTTGTCTTTTGGCTCTCCGTCATCTGACTCAGTACTGGATTCTGACTCATCAAAATACTCCTTTTCTTTACAGTCAACTGGATTTGGAATTCTCAAAGTATGACTTGCATGGATCCAGTTCTTCAATCCAGCACACTTCAAAGCTGTTGTTGTAGTCAAGATGACTTGCCTTGGTTTTCCCCACCTGGGAACTAAACAGTTTCTTCTTCTGTGTACTTTTATCCTTACCCAGTCCCCTGGGCATAGATCATGAGCTGGCTTCTTTTCAAGAGTGGTGGCATCCGCTCCAACCTGATGAAATACAGAATGAACTGTGTCAGCCAGGCTTTTACAGTATTCCAACACCATGTCATCAGTTATTGTCATCAGCTTGTTGACTGGTATAAATACATGTCTCATTGCGCGTCCATGCGGACCTCATGAGGACTCAAACCAGTAGTTCTGTCATTATCTGATTGCAGTGTGCCCATGCCTATGCTTGGTACCACCCTGATGCTAGGATTCCATTACTTTGCACGGATGCTGATTTTGTGCTCCCGGGTTGCTTGGCCGCGGTATTGCCCAGGGGCGTACTGTGGTAAATAATTTAATTACCGGAACTTAATTTGATGCGGAAAAATCTATAATAATAGCTCAGTAAAATAAGAGGCAGAATCCGTGGTATTAGAGGTTCGGAACGGGCTTTATTCCAAAATCAATTCGAATTGATGGACTCCATATTCCCTCACCACGAAGGTTCAGGAAGTGAAGGACCCCACTTTATTGACAAGTAATCATTTTTATACAGAGGCATTATAGTGAAAACAGATGCAGGAGGCGTAACAATTGATAACAAAGATAAAACATACATGCGTAACTAAAGTGGGTGTAACTAGGCGTAACTAAAGAACGTCATTAAGTATGATGTCACAAGTAGGTGGCACCGTGAAAGAATTTCGCAATGTCAGCAGAAATACTTGGCAGAGATGCGCGCGCAGCAGCATGACGTGTGATTGACGTGCAACTAGGGGGTGAAGGGGACTTGACATTTAGCTCTATATGTGGAGACAGAAGTCTGGGGTTATGTCAACCTAATCCCAAATCATATCTAACATCCTATGTTTAAAGAACTATGTTATCCAAAAAGAGAGGTCTCTTTAGAATAGAATCTCATTCTATACTGACTATACTGACTGTTAGTGCGTGTACAAGCGTCTAAGTGTCTACACTAGATGCGAGGGCAGAAATCTTCCATAGTAACAGGGCTATGAATTACTTGCATAAAGACAGAGAAGCCGGGCCTTTTGCTCGGTAGCTGGAAGAATGTTTACTTAAACTACTCGACAGGAATGCATTGGATAGGGAGCGGAGCAGATAATCTCGAAGGTGAAATACGGTTTTTGGCAAGCAGACAGGTTGAGTCAGGCACCGTTAGCCGCGCAGGGAGTAGGACAAAGTTCATGGATACAGATGCGAGCTCAGACTGGAGCTTTCAGAGGCAGAAGGCAGGGAAAGGCTTAATGGCAGAATCAGGGCCTACTCGCCTGGATTGTAAAATGGCATAAATGAACCATATAAAGCCGGTGGCCTTTCATACTTAGGAATAGAATATCCGGCCCATTCATGGCGGATCTGAAAGAGGACATGTTGACGGTGGACGCACATGTGTTTGCGTCTTCATAACTGGAACTGGAGGAAACATACATGTACTTGTAATTTATACATGAAACCGTTGGGGTCCAAGATAGGGGACATAACTGATCATAAAAATCCATATTTCCACATTCCCTCCTTGTCCCCTACTTGCCCTTAAGAGATATCAATCTTCATCAATCCGTTGATCTGTTCATATAGCATCATTTGTTCTTCTTTCTTCTTCCGGGATGAATGAAATCTTGGTGGTGGAATACACGATGTGGCACACAGACCACAAATCGCTGGTCCACATTGTAGGCATAAACAGCAACTGAATAGTATGAGAAAGCCAATACCTAGGAAGGATAGGACCCTCCATCCAAAGGTTGACAATACACTCCAAAACCAACCGGACCAAGTCCAGGTGCCTGGATTCTGGTGTATCTGGCTTACAATCTTATGAAGGCGAGTTATGGCTTTATATACAGATGGCGAATTTTCTGGTATGAAAATGCAACAGCTTGATCCGATGACCCTACAAGCTCCGCCCCTATCGGCCAGGATGACGTCAAGGACAAGACGATTTTGAAGCACAACAATCCGCATAGCAGACTGCTCTTCTGTTAAATTGCCTAAGGCGGAAATAGTTTCGTTCACTACTGCTTCAAGGGTTCTAGTTAATCTACGTATCAACTTACTATTAGTAACTGTACCTATATAGGGAAAGAGACCTTTATTGAAATCTGTGTATTTTTCCCATGCTGTTTCAGTGTAATCGACGATTGGGAGATCTCTCCGTTCTCTATTGTGTACTAAATGAGTATTTCTGTGATAATCAGGAGGAGCTAGGAAAACAGGTGGCAAAAGGAATCCGATGTAGCAGGTACCATCCCAATCTAGAGGCAAACGTATATATGCAGTCTGACCACATATGAAGTAGGAATGGCGAGAAGCTCTAAATGTAGACTTGCCTTGATCACTGAATTCTATTACAGTGGTGCATCTACTATGGCCCATATGTATGGAACCATTCTTTCTTACACATAATTCACCTTTAACTGGAAATACTGACATAGCGGGCAAAATTGGTGCAGCTTCGGATTCAACATTCAGGATCATGAGATTAAGCGTGAAATTCCCTAATCCATATACCTCATTTTCTAGATCAGTTCCTGTTCTTCTGGGAAGTCCCTCCTTGTTAGGGTAGCAGACTTTAAGCAAAACTAAGTTCAGGTTTCCCCATACCCAGTTGTCTTGATAAACTGCGGAATTCGAATCTAGGGAATTAATTAAACTAAACCATGCTCCACAGGAGCCATTGTGTGTGAACGGGTATGGAAAGAGAGGCAGAATTCCCTTATAGTTCTGATAGGGAGGGAGTCGGCCACATATCCAACAATTTGTAGCATTGCTAGCCTGATGGGAATGATGTAACATACTAATAAAAGTGTTATTGCGCAGCGCAAATCTATAGGACAACTCATGCGGGGGAAATTCACTAAAAGAATGTTCAGCAGTAATATTGTAAACATGTTTAGAAATAGGATAATATATGTGCAACAATATACTTGCAGCGATTATTAAAAGACTTAAGAAAAACAAAATTAATAACGTCACTGTGCAATGACTACGCAGTGATTTACAGTACGCATGTTGTTTCAACTGCATCCTTCGGTTTCTTTCTCTATTCAGGTCTAAGGGATACATGTCAGAGACAAATTCGACCGATTCACCTTGGAGAGGACTTAAACAATCAAATTGTCTGACTTGTTAGACCGTAGTTTTAGTTTATATTGTTCCTTGTCATTCAGTTCAATCAAAGGAAGCTTTGAGTCAATCGGTGAAGACACGCGAGGTGTATCGTCTACATCAGACGGAAGTCCATGAAATTTCTTGATATGACTTGAATGTATCCAGCCTTTGCGACCTTCGATCTTCACGGCTGTCCTCGTGGTTAACAGTACGAGTTGAGGCGATTTCCACCTAGGATCCAGCTGAGACTTCCGGTCAAAGTTCCTCACTAACACCAGGTCCCCGGGAATTACGTCATGGGGTTTCACCTCGGTGTTATCGGGAAAGGCTGCAGCTACCTGTGAACGACAAGATTGTAGTGCAGACATCAAGGAAGCCAGGTAATCTGTCAGCATATTACAGTCAACATCAGTTATTTTGCGTGGTATAGGCGTCCCCCACATATTTGGTGGTCTACCGAAGATCACCTCATAAGGGGATAGCCCTGTTCGAGAGTGCGCTACCATTCTCATGTAAAAGAGTGCAACTGGTAAGGCTACTACCCAGTCGACACCTTTCTCTCTACATATTTTGGACAATCTAAATTTCAGAGTTTGATTATGTCGTTCCACGAGACCTGCTGCCTCGGGGTGTCGGACACAGTGAAATCTCCACTGATAGCCTAACAAAAGTGAAACGTGTTTCATTAGTTCGGAGGAGAACGGCTGGCCGTTATCTGAGTAGACAACACGTGGTAAACCGTACCGTGGGAAGAATTCTCGAACCAACTGTTTGGCAGTAGTCGGGGCAGTGTAATCTGAAACCGGGTATGCCTCTGTCCAACGGGAAAGAGCACAGACAACTACGAGGACATATTTGAATCCTCGACATCGTTCCATCTGGATATAATCCATCTGGAGGACTTCAAAAGGGTGATCAGGAGGCTGAAATCCACCTTGTTCTACGGGAATGCTTTTACCTGGGTTAAACTGACAACAGATCATACAGGTACGAACTTTTTGTTTAGCTGCTGCTCGTAAATGTTTGTTGAACCAAATGTGTTGAATGCTGTCTAGCATAGCTTTTTCTCCTAGGTGGGCTGGACTATGTACAGTATTAATGATAACTTGGACCATTGAATCAGGAAGGAACCATACAGATTTTTCCTTCGTCATCCATCCTTGATCCGTTTGGATCCCTCCTAATTCAGTCCATTTCTTTATTTCCTCTGGTGTAGCATGTGTCTGTATGTCAATTACGTCAAGAGCGGGATCCTTAACCATCATGCAATGTGTTGGTGTCGGAACTATTGTCTTTGTCATGTCGGGTGTGTGAGTTTGAGCAGTCTGTTTAGCTGTTCTGTCAGCTAGATCATTGCCTTGGGAAATGATATCAGTAACTTTCGTATGAGCTTTACATTTCATAATTGATATTGCAGTGGGTAGATGTATTGCATCTAATAAGGCATGAATGAGGGGTCCGTGCTGAATGTGAGCACCGTGAGAAGTTAAATAACCTCTCTCTCGCCACAGCACGCCGAAGTCATGTACAACTCCGAATGCATAACGTGAATCAGTGTATATGTTGACTTTTTTATTCGTAGCTTGAATACAGGCTTGTGTCAGAGCGATGAGCTCTGCTGCTTGAGCGGACAAGGTATTTATGCGATTTGTTTCAATGACTTCAGTGTCTGTTGTGACTGCGTAAGCGGCTACTAACTCTCCTGTACTTGTTCTCATACATGAACCATCTACATACAACGTCAGGTCTGGGTCTGACAATGGGACGTCTGTCAAGTCTTGTCTGGGTTTCGTCGTGATAGTGATAACTTCAATACAATCATGTGCTAGTGGGTCTGTTCCGTTTACTGGTAACAGTGTGGCAGGATTCAATGTACTACAACGTCTGATTTCTATGTGTGGCTGAAACAATGTTAATTCGTAACCGGTGAGTCGTGCTATAGTCAAGTGTTGTGTTTGCGTTCGGTTCAAGAGAACCTCTACTGCGTGTGGTACTTGTACTGTCAATGGATGTCCTAACACTATGGCATCGCTTTGTCGGATTGCTAAAGCTGTCGCTGCCACTGATTTCAGGCACGCAGGCAGAGCCTGAGCTACGGGATCTAATGTACTAGAGAAATAAGCACATGGTTTGTGTGATCCTGCTTGTTCCTGTGTGAGTACTGACAAGGCAGTACCTTCGCGTTCTGTAACAAAGAGTGTAAACTGTTTATTATAGCATGGTGTTGCTAAAACAGGTGCTTGACATAAAGCTTTCTTTAGGCTTTCAAAAGCTTGTGTATGTTCCTGAGTCCAAGGGAGAACAGTCGATGTGGCTGCCTCCTGTGTTGTCAACTGGATGAGTGGTTTTGCTAGAAATGCATACTGAGGGATCCACTGCCTACAATATGAAGTGAGGCCTATAAAAGCCCGCACCTCCTTTTGTGTCTTGGGTATTGGCATGTTAGCAATTAACTGGATACGATCTGGTGTAAGCTGCCTTCCCTCCTTGGACAGCGAGTGCCCAAGGTAAACAACTCGCTGGACACAGAATTGCAGCTTAGAAGGGGACACCTTGTGCCCCTTTTCGGCCAAAAATTGTAGAACCGTCAGTGAGGCTTTTTCACATTCAGGTTCGCTTCTAGCGGTGATCAGCAGATCATCGACATATTGAAGCAGGGCAGTGTTGACCGGCATGTGGATACTGTCAAGTTCTCGTTTCAGTGCTTGGCTATAGATGCTGGGGCTTTCTGTGAATCCTTGAGGTGCGCGTGTGAATTTAAAGCTTTGTCCATTTAAACTAAATCCGAACAAGTATTGGCTTTCTGGATCTATTGGGACGCTGAAAAAGGCATTCTTGAGGTCAATTACAGTAAAGAATGTCGCTTCGGAATCGATGGCTGTCAGTAATGAAGAAATGTCTGGGACTACGGGGTATTGTGGTACAATACATTTATTTAATTCGCGCAGATCAATAACCAATCGATATACTGGCGGGGCTTTCGGATCAGTTCGTTTAAGAATCGGAATTATCGGGGAATTACATACATTGGAGTCGGTTTCCACAACCACTCCTTGGGTAATAAGCTCGTCAATGATTTGCAGTAAAGCCACTACAGCATCTGGGGGTAACTTGTATTGTCGTATTCGTGGTAGTACCACTCCTGTCTTTAGTGTGACTCGATATGGTGTAATGTTCATGCAACCAACATCTGTAGGGCCTTGTGCCCATAGATGTGTGGGTAAAGTCTGCAGTCGGTCATCCATGTCTCGGGACACATAGTGCCCTTTAAAATCACGTAAAAACAATCTTACTCCTTCCGGAGAACAACATATTATAGCTCCTAGAGCTTTCAATGTTTTTATGCCTAACAGGTTTTCTGGACATGATTTAGTAAGCAATAAATCTGTAGTTCGTGTCAAGGGACCAATCGTAAGGGGAAGAGGCTGTGATACTTCGTTAATGATAGGTTTTCCTGAAAAGCCAAGGGAAATATTCTGTGAGCCTGAGAGGGGTGCCCCTGGAACTTCACTACGTTTTATGGTTGTTCGGCTTGCCCCTGTATCAAGTAAAAATTTTCTATCTTGGCCTAATAGTTCACTGTGTACATAGGGTCCTTCCTGATCTACAGGGACCTCGATAAGGGGTAAGCCAACTTCCCTCTCTAGGCTGTTTCATGAGTATCGTTGATAATCAGGATAGTCATACTGTGCGGTCTGGTACATCTGTTGTGTCGTTGTTTGTGTGGCAGCAATAGGCTGCGGTGTTGGAGGTGACATAGACTGTTGCGGAGCTGGCATGGACTGTGCATGCTGCGGAGCTCCTTGTTGGTTCTGATCCTGTCTAAGTGGCCGTGGTCTTTCTTTTGTATTCCCTATGGCAATATTATGTTTTAAAACTGGACAATCGTGTACATAATGACCTGGCTGTTTACAATAGTTGCATGTCCCTTTTACAGGACCTGCTGAAACACTGGACTGTGTCATACCCTTTTTATGACCGTCAGCTGGAACTGTCTGGGAAACTAGCATTTTCATTTTCGTGTCTTTCATGCGTCTTTGTTCATGTTCTTGTTCCTCTCTAATTCTATTGTGATGGTACTGTAGCATTTGTAACATTTGTGACGGAGTGTTACCTTGCCATGTACTCTCGAATTTCAATACTCTATTCTTAACTTGGGGCAAGGAATTTTCAACTAATTTTGTCACAAACAGATGTGGATACGATTCGCTACTTGCTTTTATTCCACTATTTATACCAAAACATTTTTCGAATCGGGCATAGAAATCACTAGTGTCTTCATCTGGTTTTTGTTTACAGGCTGAGATTGCACCCCAGTCTTCCTTTTTCGTAGTTAATAAACGTGGCAGTACCTGTACTAGTAAACCTGGTAGTGTTTTGGTCTTTTCCCCAAGCCCTGAACCTGGACCTCGAGCTTTTTCTTCGTTTTCTAATGCTGTCCAATCTATCTTCTGGTCTCCCACCTCCCAATCCTTTTCCTTGAGTTTTTCGTAAATGCCCGCAGGCATTAATACCTTCAATATTGTCATAATGTCGGGGTAGGTATACTCTCCCATGAGCAACATGTCTTTAATTTCACGGTGGAAACCCGCTGGGTCTTTGTCATGGCTGGGTACCACTTTCTTCATTTCTAATAGTTCTATTTTGGATATGGGTGTGTATACAAACACACGTTTAAACTGATTGTCCTCACCTTTTATCGGGTGGACTTCGCGTAAGGGATTCTGTCTATCCATGTAATACGTCGTTCTTTCCTTGATGGGCAGTGAGACATGTTCGGGGCATACAAAAAGAATGTACTGCTTTCTGGATTCTAGTATTTCTCTAATTAACTCAGTACCTGAACCTCTCCATTTATTCGTGAGTAATTCAGTCAATATATCAGGTAGGGGACCAGGATCGGAGTGTTGGCTTTTATATAATATAAGGAGTTGTTGAATCATATAGATACCAGCTAAACGCTGTTCATCTGGGGCGAGGTTCAAAAACGTGTGCGCTAATGTATCATCACTATATTTTCCGGGACTATCAACCCAATGAACGGCTGACCTGGCTAATTCTTGTTCGTCCATAGAATCGAGTACATGATAACCCCTTCGTTCTCGGAGTACTTTGTCAGCGGCTTGGAACGAATGTTCGGGGGACCTTATATTTATTATAGGGGTTTGGAAATTTCTGCTATTATCTGGACGTATCGGACGTATCGGATCAGTAAAGCATCTAGTATTATTGCAAGATCTTCCTCTACCTACATAGGCCATGGTTTCTAACTGTCCTGTGGGCAGTTCTAATTCTTCCTCCTCCTCGGTTTGTTCAGGCTCGTCTACTGCTAATCTTTCTTCGTGTATTCGTTCTACTTCTTTGCGGATCTTGCGGCACATAGCTACTATACATGA
The DNA here is from genome assembly GCF_964204655.1 of Triturus cristatus. NCBI lineage: Eukaryota > Metazoa > Chordata > Amphibia > Caudata > Salamandridae > Triturus > Triturus cristatus. Next base: position 998,433,484 of record NC_140592.1, on the reverse strand, counting down.
TCGTTTATCATGTCTCCCCTCTGATATATTCCGACTCCATGTGGTAAGAGTTTGCATTTCTTCCGGATTTACCCCTGGTCGGTCTTGATTTCTGATCACACAGTTTATGAGGAAACGTAACAGTTCCCCCTGTATTTCCACTTTCTGGTACTCCATGGCTCTGTTAATACTCTCAGAATCTCGCCCTGACTGGACAAAGTGATATATATTTTCTAAATGTGTAGTCATTCCTGGTAGCCTCCCTAAATATATTGCAGCTCGTCGGATACGTAATGATGCCAGCAGCATTTCGTCCCCTTTTCCGGGCACAGGGTCATATCTACAATCTATTAGAAGTTCCTTGAGCGTGTCGGGAGTTACTAGTTTGGGCGTACGTTGGTGGGCTAATTCTTGAAAGGAAAGTTTATTTACTCTGGGTGGCGTGGAAAAAATGTTTGATGTACCTCCTGTAGCACCACCTGGGGTGCTGGATGTGAAAGGATTCGTTGAACGTGATATAGCAACCATAGGTGTGGATACAGATGTAGAAACAGATGTGCTTGCCGGAACTTGTGTCGGAGTTTGCTGTTGCGGAGGTACAGACGGAGGAGGGTCTTGGCGTTGAACCCCCTCGGCAGGCGGTCTATGTGGCGCAGTATTAGCATACTCGGCAGCTGTGTCGTCTAAATAAGAGGAAAGAAAAACATCTTCTGCGATTCTGGGATGCCCTTTGGGATGTACTTTTATCGGAAATAATGGGGGTGGCAAGTCTTTTGGTATCTCCGGAGTAGCCTTAGGTAACCCTTCGGCCAGAAGAGGATACATACCATTCATAAGGGCATTTATTTGTCTGTCTATTTGTTCTGATATTACTCGAGTACCTTCTTCAATTAATAGATTTTCTCGAACTTTATTTGAATTCTCCTTACTTTTCTCTTCCTGTCTGAGCGCTTTTTCTGTACGTCTATATGATTCTTTACGCCATAATTCAATGGCATCTTTCTGTGACTGTCTAGCTTTCTTTTTCCATAATTATTCCTCTACTTTCATGATGCAATCTGCATCCCAGGTCCCAGCTGCGGGCCACCTCTGACTTTCTGGTAATTCCTTGGTGTAGTCTACCCATAAATCAAGAAATAATATGGCGTCTAGGCCATGTTTATGATACATGAAGTACCCTGGAGTGTCCCTAGGAGGAATGGGAACAGCTTCTTCGAGTACCCCTTTTCTAGTTTTTATCTGTCTTAATTTCGAAAAGAGCGGCATATTGAGAACTGATCTGATACCTAATTTTGAACACTTTTAATACAACAAGACCCAATAATGAACAGTCATTCACACCACAATATACAGAACGTATTTAAAAACATTTTAACATTTAACATTTAATGAACAACAATGATGGCCATTTAGGGAACTAGTCACTAAGCATAATACTCGGCACTAACTAGGTAATTCTGAATTATATACTAGACATACTTGATATACTGCTAAACAGTACAGATACACTGCTGAAACAGTGCAGACCGGATTTGTGTACCCAAACCCGTCTTGACCGGCACAACCTATGTGCACGTCAGAACGCCTCCCCGACAATGGTACTCACCGGGTAGCTCGAAACGGAAGGCCTCGGAACTGAACTGAACTGGACTTGAACCGGACTGGACTCGACTCGAAACTTCGGAAACTTCGGAACCTGGTGGGCCTCTGTATACCTCGGATCTTGCTCTCTCAGCTAGGCTCTGGTCGGGATACTTCGCACTTCTCACCGCCTCGTCTGGGTGTTGATCGCAGCCTCAGTTACCCCCGCTCGGCAGGAGGGAGATACAGGAAATCCTGTTGGTACGCGTTGTTGTCCGTCCAGCTGTGACAGGAGACCGGGCCTGCAACGCACCTCCGGCGCGTGAGATGAGAAAGTGTCCCTGTTCGGGCGCCATATCTGTGGTAAATAATTTAATTACCGGAACTTAATTTGATGCGGAAAAATCTATAATAATAGCTCAGTAAAATAAGAGGCAGAATCCGTGGTATTAGAGGTTCGGAACGGGCTTTATTCCAAAATCAATTCGAATTGATGGACTCCATATTCCCTCACCACGAAGGTTCAGGAAGTGAAGGACCCCACTTTATTGACAAGTAATCATTTTTATACAGAGGCATTATAGTGAAAACAGATGCAGGAGGCGTAACAATTGATAACAAAGATAAAACATACATGCGTAACTAAAGTGGGTGTAACTAGGCGTAACTAAAGAACGTCATTAAGTATGATGTCACAAGTAGGTGGCACCATGAAAGAATTTCGCAATGTCAGCAGAAATACTTGGCAGAGATGCGCGCGCAGCAGCATGACGTGTGATTGACGTGCAACTAGGGGGTGAAGGGGACTTGACATTTAGCTCTATATGTGGAGACAGAAGTCTGGGGTTATGTCAACCTAATCCCAAATCATATCTAACATCCTATGTTTAAAGAACTATGTTATCCAAAAAGAGAGGTCTCTTTAGAATAGAATCTCATTCTATACTGACTATACTGACTGTTAGTGCGTGTACAAGCGTCTAAGTGTCTACACTAGATGCGAGGGCAGAAATCTTCCATAGTAACAGGGCTATGAATTACTTGCATAAAGACAGAGAAGCCGGGCCTTTTGCTCGGTAGCTGGAAGAATGTTTACTTAAACTACTAGACAGGAATGCATTGGATAGGGAGCGGAGCAGATAATCTCGAAGGTGAAATACGGTTTTTGGCAAGCAGACAGGTTGAGTCAGGCACCGTTAGCCGCGCAGGGAGTAGAACAAAGTTCATGGATACAGATGCGAGCTCAGACTGGAGCTTTCAGAGGCAGAAGGCAGGGACAGGCTTAATGGCAGAATCAGGGCCTACTCGCCTGGATTGTAAAATGGCATAAATGAACCATATAAAGCCGGTGGCCTTTCATACTTAGGAATAGAATATCCGGCCCATTCATGGCGGATCTGAAAGAGGACATGTTGACGGTGGACGCACATGTGTTTGCGTCTTCATAACTGGAACTGGAGGAAACATACATGTACTTGTAATTTATACATGAAACCGTTGGGGTCCAAGATAGGGGACATAACTGATCATAAAAATCCATATTTCCACAGTACCTAGAAGTCCAGTTGACATTCAAACGGTGTCTACCACAAGTTGGGCTTGGAATAGGTTATTGCGCTATATGGACCAGCCCATTTTATACTCCGCTTCTCTCCCGTTACCTAATGAGGGATGGCTCCCGGTCACTGGCGAGAAACTTGTGCAACGCACTTTGACGAAGTTTGACCTCACCAAGGTTGGGGATTTATACCTGGGCGGGCACATATTCTCGATATCGGAGGAGGCACGATTCAGTGATGCCACTTTCATGGACAAATTCATCCTCAACCGGCTTTATTTTACAGTTAGGGTGGAAATTAGGGGATTCCCCCTCGAGCCGGCTTCCTTCGAGCCACTTACTCTTCTCATCGACAAAGATACAGGGGCGCATCTTATTTCTAAGTTGTGCAAGCTATGTATAGCACAGGTTCCCTGCTTAGACGACATACTACGTATGGCATGGGAGGCTGACTTGGGTAGGCCCATTACGGATGAACAGTAGTCCGTTTGCTGTAAGGTCACTAACAAGATATCACTCAATAGCCGCCACAAACTTCTACACTATAAGTTTTTCCGCAGAAGCTACATGACACCGGCTAAACTTCACTCCATTGATCCCAAGAGGCCCCACACATGCTGGAAATGTGCCTCCCCTCATGCTGATTTTGCCCATATGACCTGGACCTGTCCGAGACTGCAATCATACTGGGCACAGATACACAAAATCATGGGGGAGATGCTGGGGCTCACCCTGGTTCCTACCCCGGAGGTGGCGCTGCTGGGATACACGGTTAATTTTCCCAAGTCGGTGAGGAGGCAGGCATCTCTGGGCTTTCTGTTAGCAAAGCGAGAAATTGCTAAGCACTGGGGCGGTGGGGCGGTTCCCGCAACTAAAGCATGGCTTACGGATATGGCTTATTGTAGCTTAAACAGCGAGATTTACTCCAGTCTCCTTCCTAGTGTGGCCCGTCCCAAAGACATCTGGGGCCCATACAGAACATATATCGCGAATTTGCCGGGCTCCTCCCCATCACACTCCAGCTCAGGAATTGTGCCCACGGGGGTTGGTTAGGTTTGGTGGTGGTGACTGTGCGATCGGGTGGGCATTGGGGTGGTCGAGGTGCGGCGAATTCCCTCGCTTTGGGTATAGTTTAAGGGTAGCGCAAGGGGGTGGTACTGTAGGACTTGAATGGCAGAGCTCTTATGCAAATGATGGGCATGTCGAGGGTCAGTACTGCATTGTTTAGTCACATGGATTCTGACGGATTAGATTGCTGTAATAAAGGATATGATAGTGCTGCTTGGAGCCAGGCTTCCAAATTGTTAACAGACACGGGTGTATTGCCATTGAAATGTAATTTTCACACACAATACAAATGTAACCATTGAAGAGATCTCTTTATTGATTTGTTTACAAAAAATAAATAAAGTTTTTAAAAAAAACAAAAAAAAACAGTAGTTCTGTTTGGTATTGATCTAATAGTCATGAGTACTAGAGGCAAGACATCGGGCCATTTCATACCTGTGGCTAAACACATTTTCCCTATTCTGTTTTTGATAGTACCATTCATTTGTTCTACTACACCAGAAGCCTCTGGTCGGTAGGCACAATGCAGTTTTTGTCGTACATTCAATGCTTCACAAATCAGTTTTATAATCTCATTACGGAAATGTCCTCCTCTGTCTGATTCAATTGTTACTGGGAACCCAAACCTAGGTATAAATTCCCTCAACAATAATTTTGCCACTGTCATTCCATCATTTCTTCTTGTTGGGAACGCCTCTACCCACCTGGAGAATAGGCACACCATCACCAAAACATACCTCAACCTGTTACAAGGAGGCATTTCAATGAAATCTACTTGCATTCTGGTGAAAGGTCCTCCCTCTCGACCTATTGTTCCTAGACTCACCACTGTCTTTCTTCCTGGATTGTATTGCTGATAAATTAGACATCTTTGACAAATACTCTCCGCCACAAGCCTGAACTTGGCATTATACCAAGTTTGTTTAAAAGACCTAATCATGGCGTCTCTCCCTATATGTCCCTGTACATGATACATCCGTGCCATGGCAGACATCATGCTATCAGGCATAACTGGTCTTTCATCTCGATAGACCCACACATGAACTTTTTCTCTTGGTGCACATCCTGCTTTTACCCACTGTTTTACCTCTTCCTCTCCTGCTTCTTCCTGCAATTGTCTTACCTCATCCCATGTTCCCACAGTGTTAGTAACCATTGGGAAACAAGAAATCATCTCCCTTTCCTTTGCCCGATTGATTAAATTCTGATTTTGTACACAATATTGTGCCATGTCATTGGCGAATTTATTTCCAGTGGCAATGTAATCACCACTGCGACTATGAGCAGCACATTTTACCACAGCCAATTGCCTAGGCAGCTGTATTGCCTCAAGCAACTTTCCGACCACTTCAGCATTCTTAATGGGAGTTCCACTTGAGGTCAGGAAACCTCTTTGCAGCCAAATTTGGCCGAAATCACGGACCACCCCGTAGCCATATTGGCTATCAGTTATCACAGTCACTCTCACACTTTTCCCAATCTTACATGCTCTGGTCAGGGCAACAAGTTCAGCTACTTAGGCCGATCTTAATCCTTTCAAATAGGATGCTTCCATCACTGCTACAACTGTACATACCGCATATGCTGTACTCAGTACTCCATCATCTGTTCTTAAACAAGATCCATCAACAAACATGACATAATCACTTTCTGGTAAAGGGTCATTTTTTATGTCAGGTCTTGGTTTTGTACAAAAGTCAAGTACATCCAAACAATCATGATCTGCTTCATCTCTTACCTCCACATGCTCTACATCAGGCAACAATGCTGAAGGATTCACATTCACGCATCTCACAAGACTCACATTTGTTGCACCTAAAATGACCTTTTCATACTTAGTCGGCTGTGCGTCATATACTGAGTACGAATACTTGTTAAAAGAATCGCCACATCATGAGGCACAAACACTTTCACAGGGAATCCCATCACAATTCCTTCACTCTGTTCCAACTTCGACATGTAGCAGCTACTGCTTTCAAACACCCAGGAAGGGCTACAGCTACTGGGTCCAACATGGATGAAAAATATGCAATTGGTTTCCTCAGTTTTCCATGCTTCTGTACTAGAACAGAGAGCGCACATCCATTTCTCTCACTGCAATACAACTCAAACTCCTTATCATAGTCAGGCATACATAATGCTGGCGCTTCACACAATCCTTCTCTCAACTTCTTGAATGCTGCCAACTCCTCTTTGTTCAAATCAATTGGATCTCTCACATCACTTCTTGTCAATCGTACCAAAGGTTTTGCAATAAATGAGAAATTTCCTATCCACTGGCGACATTATCCAACCATTCCCAGAAACATTCTCACTTCTCTTTGGGTCATGGGTGGACTCATTCTTTTTATGATCCTGATTCTGTCTATAGTTATTTTCCTGTGTCCTTTCTCAATGCTGTGTCCTAAATATTGTACTTCTTTCTTACAAAATTGTAATTTTGATGGTGACACTTTTAGTCCTCCACCTGCCAAATGATTCAGCAGAGCTACCGTGTCTACCTCACATGCTTCACGAGTTTTCGATCGATATACTGGACTAGTACTGAATTTTCAGGCATTTCTAGACTCTGCAAAGACAATAGCTGATTAAATATTGAGGGGCTTTCTGTATACCCCTGTGGATTTCGGCACCACGCCAAAATACGCTCACCGAAACGAAATGCAAAAATTTGCTGGCTGTCATGGTGCAATGGGATGGAAAAGAAAGCATGGCACAAATCAATCACTGTGTACCATTCTGCGTCATGAGGGATCTGATATAAAATCACAGATGGATTCGGTACAATGGGACAACATGGTACACAATTTTGTTTATCTTTCTCAGATCTTGCACTATTCTGAACTTCCCACCAGGCTTTTTCAGTCCCATTATTGGTGAATTGCATGGGCTACTCATTATTTCTCTCTATTTCCTTGTTTTAGCATTAGAGTAACTCCTTCTATTATTTCAGGTGTCAATTTATATTGTGGGACATTTGGATAACATACTCCTTCTTTTACAGTTATCTTTACTGGATCTACATTTCTCATCAATCCTACATCTTCTCCTGTGAAGTCCCAAACTTCTGCTTTTACTGATTGTTTCAATTCTTTTGGTAGTTCGTCAGGGTTGAATACAGCATAGATTCCTATAACCTCTTTCTCTCTGTTTGCCAATGTCATTTTATACAACACATCATCATCTGGTGTTTCAAAGGCTATTCCATCTGGAGTACAAAATATAGTGCAATTCATCTTGCACAATAAATCTCTACCTAACAAATTCACAGGACTGGTATCGCACACTACGAATCTGTGCATTTCTGAAAATGTCCCTATACTAACTTTCACTGGTTCTGTAAGGTAAGTTTTAATCTGTCTGTTGGACACCCCAACTACTTGAATCATTTCATCCGAGCGAGGAAGATTCTTGACATCAGCTGATCTAACAGTTGATCGTGTAGCACCAGTAACAACTAGGAAAGTAATATTTTCATTATTAACCTTTCCATCTACAAACGGGCCTGTCTGGTCTACTTCTAGAGTTGCGCCAAGTACGCACTCCTCTTCCTCCATTCGGCTCCGTCAATAACCCTGAATCGCTTTCATCGCATTGCAGCCAATACTATGAAGCAGCGCTAGCGAGTTGCGGCTTATTTACCTGTTCTTCGTTGTAGAATCCATTCTCCTTGCTATACTTCTGGCAATTTTTGTTCTGTGGAAAAGGTGGTTTTGGCACTTGATCTGTTGTGTTTCACCCTGCTGTTGTCATTGCTGTTGACCACTCACCTCATTCTGCACCTGTGGATTCAAGGATGAATTTTCATCATTAGTACTTGGTGGATTCTTACACTCGGATTTCCAATGCCCTATCCTACCGCAATTATGACTCGGAAATTTCTTTTTAGCTTCCTCAATATTCCCTTTATTTTTCCCAGGATTAAATCTTTATTTTGACCCAGCTTGTTCCACCAATTGTGCTTCCTGTCTCTCTGCTACCTTTACTTGTGCCCACATAGCCTTCTCTTTCAGTTTTCGCTGTTTTGCTTCAATTTCATCACTGAAATATTTAGCATGTCTCAATACTTTGTCTATTTTCTTATTTTGCCAATCTACCGTATGCTGTTTTATCATTTCACTAATTTCTGGACGAAGACCATAAACAAACCTGTATACGAAATGACTCAAATCCTTGTCGCTCAAATTTTCATCTTCACTGAATGGTTTAAAGGCTAAGATTAACCTCTCATAATAGGCATGTACTGATTATTTGCTTTCCTGATGTGTTCTGTCAATTTTCACCCAATCTGTCTCTTTAGGGGGTACCTTGTTCTTCAAGAATGCCATAACCTGTTCATATTTTTTCATTACCTCAGGATCTGGAGCTCCTGTTTTTGGATCCCTTGGGTATTCCTGTGTCGGCCAATCTATTACTATTTTACATTCTGTCCATAGATCTGCTGGTACTATTATGTCAAACAAGCTATTCAGATTGATCCACAATACTTTGGATAGCTTCACAAATCTGTCCACCTGTCTATACCACTCGACGGGTTTTTCACGCAGTCGAGGGAAGTCATTTGTAAATGACAAAATATCCTGTCTGGTCCATGGGACATGTACATATCCTCCTCCCGGAATTTCTCTCATAGGGTATTCTGTCACAACCTTCTCTTTTTCTCTCATAGGATAAGCTGAAAACGTTTTGTCTGAAACTTCGTCTCACTTACGATACCATCTGCTCTTCCATTTGTCCACATCTCACCATTTTCTCAAAAGAATAATTATATCCTTAGTCTGACCTATTTGTCCTGTGGTATTCATGTTTTCAATATCTTTTTGGGTGAAATCTACTCGATAGGGTTTCGGTAGGGCTTTTACCTTTTCAATATCGATACCCATCTCATTTGCCACTTCTTCTAATCTTTCATGAAGACTCTTTGCTCTCCATGTTACGCTTTTGCACAGAAATAACAACTCCTCATCTTGGTAAGTTTTTTACTTCTCTGTCGGGATTGTTCCTACTATTAATTCTTCCAGTACCATTCGTAATTTAGCTACATCTATTGACTGAGATTCCTTGTCTTTCATTTGCAAGCTTCTCAACCATTCACTCAACTCCTCTGCAGACGGTCCTACGGGCTTTTCTACATTTCCTTGTCAAAAATCTTTTTGAGTTTCTGACATTGTCTTTATCATTGTCATACGTTTTTCTGCACAGTTTTGACCTACAAACGGGTTATTTGAAAAATTCGGTTCAATCATGTCTCCATGGATTCTCACTCTGACTCATTCTTGGTTGTTCAACCGGTTTATTACTTTTATAAGGAACTGTCAAACAATGTTCACTGTCTTTCTGCTTGTCAAAAATAGGCATTACTGGACCTATTGTTACTGGTACAGTTACCACTTCAAAATTCTTAGTCAATTCTCTTATTTTCTCGGTTAATTCTGGGGTTGTTTTTGCTAGTTCTGCTGAATTTTCTCCATCTAATTTTCCCCTGGATTTCTTCTCTACCTCTCTAACGGAATTGTTTCTTCCCACATCTTGGAACTCTGGTTCCGATTTTATGATTCGTACTGTTTCTTTCATTGGGGCACTTGGAGTTAATATTTCTGGTTCTGGTCGGTATGGTGGTGGATTCTTATAGAACATATCATCAAGTACATCATCCTCTGATTCATTCACTCCATATCCTCTCGATTCTACATTATGCCTCTTCTCTACACACTTTCGTCCTTCATTCTCTCCAGCAGTTCTTACGGGAAACAAACCCTCAGTCATACTCGCATTCCGCCACCTTCTCATTCGATCATCATGCGTCTCATGTCCGTATGATCTGCCAAACAGGTACCTATATCCTCTACCATTTCTCTGTCTTTCTCGGTCATGTATTTTGTCTTCCCACTCCGTCAAAGCCTTAAATTGAGTCGGTCCAGGTCTCGGTTCTAAATGCATAATTTTCTCTCTCAAATTTCTCAAACAGGCAAATTAAATGAACCATGCTCTGGAAAAGCCGCCACTGAGTCTTTCTCCGTATATTTAAACCAGTTATCTAACCAAATACAGGTGTGATATCCATATTTCGCAACCATAAAGGATGCAGGGGTTTTTGGTGGAGGAAGTAACTATCCTTCCCTAGTTATAATCGGTTTGTCCTTCTTAAACTACTTATTAATTCTACCAAACCATGACTTTTTCTCCTTTCCTGGTGGATCGTAATACATTTTCCTTTCTTTCGTGTCTCACTAGTTTCTCCTTACGACTGTACCGTTATTCTGTCCAATTGCAGCGCGACTCCCATTAACGCACCAATCCGGAGCGTCTACGTCACTGTCACAATTCTCAAATCCCAGCGCGACTCACACTAACGCACCAATAGGGAACGTTTACGTCACCCTGTATTTCTCCACTCTTAGCGCGGCGCACACTAATGCACCAATCCGGAGCGTTTTACGTTTCTGACCGACTGTCCAAACCCAGCGCGGTCGTTCTGACGTCAGCAGCCGCTGCGGCAGCTCCTGCTCCTGTCTACCCCTCCTTTACAAATCTGCTCAGTAAGTTTTTGTTTTAATTTTTACAATTCTGTTAGTAACAACATAAAGACGTCTCCATTGTCCGCTTCGCTAACCAAAGACTAGCAATAGACCTCTCTCACGATAATTCCATCTTTCCCGAGAGCAGCGCTTACCTCTGCCCTACTACGGAATCATTACTTCCGTTGATAAAGTAGCACATCCCTCTACTTCACCCTTCTAACAAACATTGCTATTAATTAAGACACATAGTTGGAGACCCAATGCTCCTGAGAAATAAAACCAGAGTTTCACAATTAACCCGAATGCTATTTCGTTCACGCACTTTCACACAAGAAAAATGTAGTACATTCACACAGAATCCTGTCTTTCCCGAGAACAGCGAACAGTCTGTCCTGCTACAGAATTATGACATATGTTAACAAAGCAGCGCTTACCTCTCCTTTGTCCTTCTAACAAGCTCAGAGAGTACCTATTACCTTTCCAGTGATAAGCGTTATCGGAATGCCAGTTGGATCCCTGGAACCTAAGACCAGAATTTCACAGGTAACCGTCACTATCATACACACTTCTTTCACACAGAAAATGTATCTAATGGCAACACACGGCGATGTCACCGAATCGAACCCAGACAATGCGTCGTGCAACTTCAATCGTCACACGTGTACCTACAGGATAACAACAATTTCGTCTTTCCTGAGAACAGCGCTTACCTCTGCTCTACTACGGAACCGTTACAAACTTCCGACTTCCTACATCCCAGAAGCGTGCAAACAACATAAAACTCAACACGACTCACCATAGAGTGTTAGTACATAAACCAATATCAATAACCGATAATCACTAAGCTATTTACAAGCAATATTCACCAAACCAAAACAATAAAAACCATCGTCTTGCTACCAGAAAACTGTTGCAGCGCGGAGCGTAAAATTACCCCTTCGGAACAGACCAACTACCTCAGCATCAAATTCACTCAAACACGTTCATTGGTGGGGCCCATAACACCAATATACTTACACTCCGTTGATCTGTTTTTCCTGAGGGAAATACGCTTCCAAACGCTGACATGAGAGGAATACCTTTAACTTACTCTAAACACATTGACCTCAGACCTAAGATATCCCTCTAATAAGGAGATGGATCATTTAGTTGTTTGAAGGTTTAGATTCACAGTCATTTATCTAGTCTTTAAATCCCATCAAACTCTCTTCTTAAAATAATCGACACAACACATTTGTCAATTAATCAAATGTTGTTTATCTAGAAATGTTAGAAATCATCATCAGCATTTCAGAGCATCGTATTTACCTATTCTGGCTAAAGTCGTCCTCTAAGTCAGTCAGTCAAGGAAGAACTTTATTTAGCAAAGTTAGGCCGCAATTCAGTCTCTCAAAGATTTAGGATAACAGCTGTCCAGCAGTGTCACCGTCCTCTCCATCAGCATAACGTCAGGAAATCGAGTTCGTCAAAGAAGAGCGAGAGCTAATAGTTCAATTCCCTACCTACTTTTATAATGAAAATAATGCCAAAAAGTATCAAGATCGGGGTTTAGAAAGTTCTGATTGGTCCATTTGGGGTTGAGCGGTACAGTTCTCAGGGTGTCGAACGATGAAGTCATCAAACTTGCTTGTTCCGGCTTTTAAATTGAGCTTTGTCTTTGGTCTTGGATAGGTTCCCGGAGCGTCCTTGAAGGGTACATGTTCTCCCGGGGTCAGGTCCTGGGCCACTGCTGCTGGCGGTGACGCCTGTGAACTTCACCCAGAACATCGTGTTGTCAGGGCAGTTACGTCTAACGTCTCGTTCAGTCATCTTGTTTAGGCTGAAATGGTCAACTTAAGCAAAAGAAACACAAAAACGTAATTAAAACATAGAAATGGCTAATAAAATGTTATCCCCTTGCTAATACCCATATGTGTGTGTATTTATCTAGCAGAAGGAACACTCAGAGCGGTTTATACTCACTGAATAAAGCACAAATCACAAATACATCACCAAAGCGACATATAACATGCAATATTCTAGTTTTCTACTATTAATATGCGTACTCAAGTTAGTTTACAATGCAAGGTGCAATTCCCACGTGTAAATCTTTTGTTAATATAATTGGTGAGTTATCACTTCAAACAAATTAATAATATTACAGTTAATTGATTAATCGGATTAATATAGACATGCAGAATGGGGGGGGTATGCAAATTTTTGTACTACCCGCTCCAGCACAGCAACCCCTCCACAACTGAAAACAGGACACAACTGGATCGGCAACTGTGCACAACCAGGCAAATCACATCTGTAACCCCAGGGATATGTAACATGACAATGCACAATTCCAACCTGTAACCTGCAAATATGTTTTATTCACACATGCAGTGCAATTGGACATCTACTACTGTCCCATAATTGCCACAGACGGACACAATATGACGTGCTCATGAGAAGTAGGTGTCAATGATGTAGTTCCTACAGACCATTCCTGCCGCAGCTGCAGTGGGATGTGGGCCACCAGCCCCATCACTGTCATCATCGTCCGGTACCTCTGGAACTGGGATCCATGGGGCCATGGTGCGAACACAGATGTTGTGCAGCACTCAACATGCAACGATCATCTTGCACACGATGTCCGGGCTGTACAGGAACTTTCCGCCTGTGCCATCCAGACACCTGAAACGTGACTTCAAAATGCCAAATGTGCTTTCAACAATGCCCCTGTTGCATATGTGGGCCGCATTGTACTGCTTCGGGTCCCGGAGGGGTGTCATCATCCAAGGGCGGTGTGCATATCCTTGATCACCTGTGACAGTGCAGGAAGAAAAGAGTCAATACTTGTTTTGGCAGGATGTGATGGCAGGCCCACCAATACAGTGATGCCTGTGCTGGCTGTGTGTGGGGTGAGTGCAAGCCAGCCCTCAGAGAGTAGCTGGTGCTGGCAACAACACCAACAGTCATCAGGCACTCAGACATGCAATGTCAGAACCACAAAGGGGGATGACTCGAGTCGCACAGGACCAGTGGCCCTGGATGCACAGCGTCCGACACAGGCCCACCGCGAGGGGACGCTGACCTGCGGGAGAATGGGGCAGGGTCATGAGGGCAAAGCAGTACCTCACATGTGTCATGGCTGCACTCCGCATCTCCACACGTCCAGCCGTTGTGTGGCTGTGGTGCCATGAAATGTCTGTATTGGGTACAGGGGTAGCCCAGGATGACCATGGAGTGGTGTAGTCATGTCTGGTAGGTGGTCGTGTAGTCTGACTTGTCGAATGTGGCTTGGTCACGTGTGTATCCCCACAGATGCTTTGTGCGTTGGTGGCTGTGGGATGTGTGGTGTATTGATTTGGTACTTACCAACGAGCAGTCCCGCTCCATATGTGCCATCCTGGAAGCGCTGGTTGATGATGGACTGTTGGAAGATGAAGGAATCGTGTACTCTGCCTGGGTAGTTGGCGACAACATTGGTGTAGAGTCCCCGGTGGTCCGCTATTGCCTGCACATTGATGGAATGCGTGTGCTTTCTGTTGCGCTAGTGGTGTGCAGTATCAGCAGGGGGCACAAGTGGAACATGTATGCAGTCAATTGCCCCAACAAGGCCGGGAATCCGGCTATGGCGTAGAAGCCTTGCTTTGTCTCCGGCTGTTCCTGCGCAGTGTTGGGGAAGTGAAGATACTGAGGTATGAAGCTGAGGATGGCATCCAGGACAGGTGTGATGAACTTTGATAGGACTGGCTGTGAGACTCCTCCGACTCTGGCAGTTGTTGGTTGGAATGTCCCAGAGGCCAACAGGTGCAGCACAGCCAGCAGCTTTGTCTGAGGTAGGATGTTGGTTCTCCGCTGTGTTGGGACCGTCAGCCTGTGGGCGATGTGGGTCAGGATGCGGAAAATGGTTGTCCTTTTGAGCCTGTAGTGGGCAATGACTTCCACTGGCATTAAGTCTGTGAGAGTGGTGCGTTTTCGGTAGGTCCGCTGTCTTACTCTACGCTGCCTCTTTGGTGGTCCGGGGGGGTCCGGGTCCTGGGGGTGGTGGCGATCCTGGGGTGGTGGCGGTGGGTGTTGTGGCCCTGTTGGGGCTCCGAGCTGCATGATGAGTAGCTCCATGTCGTCGTTTGTTCTTCGGGTGTGTCAGTGTGCGGGGCTCCTTTGCCTACTGCAGGGAGTCGTCCGTCTTTACACCTGCTTGAAGCAGGTGTTAAATACCTGCGGCCACCGCGGCTTATCGCCTGTTTCTGGTTCGCTTCGCAGTTCTGTCAGTTCGATGTAAAAGTGGTGTTGTTTTTTTTTCGTGTGCTTTTGCACAGGAACGCCTACTCTGCATCTCATTAGAGTAAGTTGGTGGTGTCCGCCGTGGTGGTAGATTTTGGGGCAGTTATCGTGAGAATACTGGTGTTGTTGTAGTTTGCACCTGCTTGTGAATGGGGTGTTAAATCTATCTCCATTTTTGTTGCGTTAAGGTGGAGATAAATCGGAGTTGTCTCCTTGTGAATATGGCCCCATGTGCGTTCACTTATGGAAAGCAAACAAATAGGAGTGACAAAGAAGCCAACCGTTAGGCAAGCAATGTGAGTAAAGAACATGTCTTGCAAGGGACAGTACTTACATTGTTTAAGATGAAACTGAAAATGATTCACTGTGGTTTTGAAATAATTGAATAGGGTCTTTCATTCTGGTTCCTACTAAAATTGGGCCTACTTTCGCTCCACTTAAAGGGTGCAGATGTTCTCCTCTTTTTAAATTTGTTTCTACACTGAGTGATTCGAAGACAGCAGCAAAATGTTTTTAATAACCCACCAGTGACACTTTAGTGTTTAATTCCATATTGTCTTTTCAGTTAAGCCATGCAGTAGAGTGGAGTGGAGAGGTGAGACAGGAGTGACACAGAGTTTCTGCCGAATGACAGAGATGTCTGGTCAATCATAAATCCTCTCCTCAGACCGTGATTAGCTATTGTGGTGGACAGTTTGACCTGCATGTTTTATTCAGGGACAGCACATTCACCTGGTGGGCCAGGCTGTAAATACACCTCCAGTCACGTGCGGATTTCCCCATTTGATGATTTCCAGCAGGCATAGAAACATGTCTTACACAGTGTGACACTACAGTTGGCTACTGCTTGGGGTGCACTGTAGCTACTATGAAAAATTGATTTGACTGGTTTTGAGTTCAAAAGCTTTTTGACATGTCGGGTGCATATTTACAAGGTAAGTGGCAGAGTGAGGCGTTAGCCTTCCTGGCTTAACATCTCACTCCGCCACTTCAGAAACGGAAGGCTGCACCATATTTACAAGAATATGGTGCAGCCCTGCGTTTTCCCCTGTGCTGGGGCTACACTTAGCAGCCTAGCGCCAATGCAGGCACCCTTGCACCATAGTTCAAGGTGTCTGCATGCAGGGGAAGATTGTTTATGTACAGGAAGGTCCCCCTTCCTGCACATAAACAATCTTTAAATGCTGTTTTGTAAATTCTATGTGGACTGCTTAATGCAGAACACAAAGAAGTTGCAAAACGGCAAACAATCATTGATCTTTGTCTGTTTTCATGTGTGCTGCACAATGCAGCACACATGAAAACAGCAAAAAACGAGGAGAAATGAAACATTTCTCCTTGTTGCGGAAGAGTAAGACAAGGTTTTCCCTGGTCTTAATTCTGGCGCTGCCTCCTATTTACACCTCCCTTGAAAATAGGGGGCAGCGTCATAATTAATGGTGTTGCGGTGGAACGCCCACAGCAACACCCATTGCCCTCCCCTTTCACACTAAGCATTGCGTGAAAGGGGGGCTTATTTACAAGTCAGCGTTAAGCCACCATAAGTGGCTTAACGCTGCCTTGTAAATAAAGCAAAGCCCCTATCGCCACAGGAACATCGTGGAAAGTGATGTTCCCGTAGTCATAGGGTCTTGTAAATATGCCCCCAGGTTTGGCACAGCCATAGGGATTGTGTCATGGAGGGATATCCTCATGCATGACACAGTCCATTTTTCACACTTACCAGCCATCTGTCACAAAGTCACACTCCGCATCCCGTTAATTTTCCCCACACTCACACTTATCAAAAGTGCAGTACAGAACAACAGATCCAATTCTGCCACGAGGAGACATATCACCCTATTGAGTATTTGCATTTGGCACTGCCACTTTTGCTCTTCCACTGCAATATCAAGTGTATTTTAGGTCTCTACTAAGACAACACATGTGCTACCTGTTGTGAGATATATTTCTGTCTTACAGTGGGCTTAGAGCTTGTTCAATGCTTTCCATTGGTAGTCTCCAATGTCACTCTAATTTCCTTGCTTCTTGTTTGTTACCTTTGTGGGCTTTCTTTCCTCTTATTATGTTTGTCCCTCCCCTGGAGCATCGACTCATTACTATGTCCTTCCACAGCCCGCATTTTCAGGTGGTACATTTTCCCTTTTGTTTAAGCACTCTAGGAAAGTGAATGTGTTTTCAACCTGCTTCCCTCATGCTTCTCCCCCCCACTCCACTGCAATCATGTTTTTCTCTCTCATATGGGTGGTTCTCCCCCACATTACCATCTCATTTGTGTGCTTTCTCTCGACTAGCTTTACTTTGCTCTCTTCTACCTGTTTGATCCCTGCACTGTGCTCGCCGTTTTGCTTCCTCTCCTTGTTCCTGTGTTGCTTCCTCCCCCACTCGCACCCCTCTGTTGCTTCCACCCCTGTGTCGCTTTACCCACCTACTTTAAGAACCCACACCTCAGTGTTGCTTCTGCCCCTTGCACCAATGTTGATTTTACCCCAACCCATGCCCCTGTATTGCTTACCCCCAAAAAAGAATGTTTTTGCTTGTTTTAGTTTTAGTTACTGATCCATCTCAGATTGATAACTAAAAAGAAAAACAAGCAGCTGCATCATTTTGTAGGGCAGTGCATGCATGGTGTACATGCCTACAAAATGACATGGCAGGCCACGTCAAACGTTTTTTCTTTTCTTTTTAAATTCTTTAGCCATGGTTATAACAATTGGTAAAGCCAATAGGTCCCAAAAAGGAGACCTGTTGGATTTGCCAATGATTGTTTTTCACTTCAAATGGACAATAGTCATTGCTAGGCTATGAGCTGTCTGGCAAAGGGAATGTATCTCTCTGTTGTCAGGCTGCTGCTCAGCCACTGGAAACTGACTGCGGGCTAACAGATGATTTACCTTTTATTCAACCATGCTGTGCTGCTAGGACAAATAGAGCAGCTGAGTCTCTGTCCTGGAAAGTGTGGAAGAACAACCTAAGTTGTACCAGACAGCCACAGTGATCATGCCCTGAGTCACTGAGGGTGTTTTTAGCCTTCTGTGTTCATACTCATTGACATTAAATGAAGTGTACCAAATATAATTTATTCTCAAGGTTAAGGATCTGAAGCTGTAATGC
Organism: Triturus cristatus; assembly: GCF_964204655.1. Taxonomy (NCBI): domain Eukaryota; kingdom Metazoa; phylum Chordata; class Amphibia; order Caudata; family Salamandridae; genus Triturus; species Triturus cristatus. The sequence goes on along the minus strand of NC_140592.1, from coordinate 998,415,406 downwards.
TGTGAATTCAAACATTCATAAAGATGAAAAGGCACAATTAATGAAAGTCACATACATTTAGAAAAGAGCTGAGGACTTTTAATGAAAACTATATCTAGATTAGTAGGTTAGCATGTAGGAAGTAGATCTGCCAGAGGACTAGTGAGCTGCAATCTCTTTACTCTGAGAGCCTCATACATTTCACAAGGTGGCCCTCAGAAGCCATCCAATCTTCATGTTTTTGTCTGATATTCACTTGAATCAAGATATTTGTATCCCTTTCTTTTTTCTTATCTCCAGAAAACATGAAGACTCTTCAAAACAAGACATCAAAAAGGCTCATCAAGTATTTTTCAATTGGATCAAGATCTTTAGATATACTTTTTTTGTATCCACTGTCCGCCTGGGCTTGATACATGTAAAGGGCAGTCTTCTCAGAGTGCAAAGTACAGCAGTGGTGCTTAACTTGTGGTGTAGGGATACCTGGTGGTCTGTGAAGCCTGCTGAAGGGGGACCAAGACTGCTTAGAAAATTAAATTAAATAAACAGATTAATAAAGAGTATTTAACTAGAAATGCAAAATGTAGTGAAGTGAAAATTTCATTCTGAAAATGTGAAGTAATGGAATTTGGAAGCTAAAAATTAAGTTAGTGTTTTCTGAATGATTAATTGGCAACAGTTTGCGAATTAAATAAATTGTTACATCATTTTCATATTTTTTGGATGAATGAGTGTTTCTGTATTTTTTTATGTTTTGTTTTGCGGTTCAAATACTGAAAATGCTTTGGCCGGGGTCCCCAGCTTTCACTAATTACTCAGTTGAGGTTCAAGGATTCCAATTATGATTACAGTGGGCGTCCCCATGTTTTAGTAATAGATAAGTGGGGTCCACACAAGTCAAAAGTTTAAGAACATCTGAAGTACAGGTGTAAAATTCCATAAACAAAATGAGCAAAATCCAAATAAAGGTGGAGATATGGTTTAATCTCAAAGGCGCAGTACCTTCCATGCAGCAGACAGATCCAACAATCTCACGGTTCCAGTTCTGTTTAGAACTTATACAAAAGCTGTCAGGTGCCGGAATTAAACATATACAGAGGCTTAAAGGGAAAGGTACTAGGGATAACAGAAAGCAATGTAACAACAGTGTCTGTGATTCTCCTCCTTAGGACATCCATGCTCATGTAGTAAGGGTCAGCGAAGTGGTCATGACTGTCTAGCAACACGCTCTGTCAGACATAATCTAAAAAGCATCCACTTGAACTTCTCATTGTGCTTCTTTGCTGCATATCCCAGTAAGATAGAGAATTTCTGTAAATCTTTCAACAGTTGAGAGGAAGAGGCATTAGACACAGAAGAAAGCCCTCCTTCCACTCCTACTGAGCAAAACGTTTTCAGGTGTACCATGCAGACATTAGTGACATCCCTGGATGAATAAGGAATAACACTACTATTTAGACTATCTCCAACCCACTTATCTCTCTCAAAGCCATCCTCCACTCTGCAGTGAGATCATTGAAATAAAAAAATGGGACAAATGACAGACACCCAAAACTCCAAAATTACTTGCGCTTGAAGCACTCTTTATCTTCTCAGGGAAAGGATATGGAAAGTTCTTCCCACTAAACTTCCTGACTCCTGTTTTAAATGTATATCAGCCACTGAAATCAATTTAATCACCATCACTTCAAAACTGTAATGGTAATGGTTATGAAGTTACCTTGCTGTTATATAAATTCTAAAACACCTTCCATACTTTGCCACTACATGTATATACACTATTCCTGCGTTGTTAATGTACATGTTTTGTTTGTTGCAAAAACTGTCAACATTGAATATTGAGTTGAAACCGATAAATCATTTTATCCTACATGCCTCTTTAATCCACCTACAATGTGTTACACTCTTAAATTATTTTTTCTTTATAATTTAACAGTATATGACTGACCTCTATACATGTCTACATCCATTGTATATTTTGATACTCTGCAACATTATTATGTCCACTAAACCTTCGTTGTGATGCCCTTTGGTATCCATACACAGTTTAGCAGCAGTATATCAAAAACTACTAAGATACATTTTATAAAAAGATGTACTCGACTAGGATGTCTTCTGTTTTGACACGCACTGTCAGTGTTGTAGGCCAGGTTAGATGAATTTGTAGAAGGGAATGTTAATGGAGGCACTACATTTCTGCTAGTAAAATTAGTCATAATTCCTATGGCAGAATGTTTTCTGATCATAAAGTTTGAGGGCCTGAAGGCAAAATTGGTGTACCATTGAGGAAATCTACAAGCTCTGGAGAGTAACTCCAAGTTTGAAGTGGTCATGCTTTTTCTGTAACTTGAGATTACACAGTAATGGGGAAGAGGACATTGTTAGTTTTTCCTACAAAAAAGAACACTAGATACATATATTACAATAGAAAGGTGGCTTTCCAAGTTAACTTGATTCTCTGGCATTGGTTGGTCAAGCTCTATCTCGAAGTGGGTATTCGAAGATTGAGGCTAAATACAGCATAATACAGTTTTCAGAGTTGCAATATAGATATATCGGCCACCAAGAGTTTTATTTTCATATGGAAAGTTACAAAATACCACAAAGGAAATACTATTGAAACACTGGACAGTCATGTCATGCATGATGCAGACTATTCATAACCATATACAGATTGCAAACCCTGTCCCTTTCCTGAATAATTTAGCAACATGGAGAATGTGGATCCTCTCCAACAGTGTGCTCCCCAATGCACTGTTCACAATTAATAGATGATTGTGATCACTAGGAAATCTCTACTGAATACACAGTATAAAAGATGCAACATACGGGATGGGATAAGAATACAAGATTGTAGCACAATGCAAATGAGTGACTTGGCTGGAAAATATTGCTTTGTCTCCTGCCCAGACTTACAATTTGTGGGTACCTTCAGATTTGGACGTCTTATGACCCATAGGTATTGGTGACACTGGGTCAATAATTCCATAGTCATAAAGGCTAGACATAGGTACTGAAGCAACAGACTGAAGGTCTGATAATCAGGTGGATTTCGGGTGCAGTTCCACAGACAGAAAGAGTACAATTCAGGACCTTTTTAAAGGTCTGCATCTGGCTAGTGCAAAACAAATGTGGACCTCTGCTCAGCAGTGAGCCAACAAAGCAGACTGGCACAATGATGAAGACATCACTAAGCTCATGTGCATATATAGCTGGAGCTTCAGTAGAACTCATCTGTTCTCTAGTGGGTGGGAGAGATGGTCTTCATGTGGTCTGGGTTTACATCTCCAGCTGTGTGCGTCCATGTATCAAAGCTCAGAGACAGGGCATGCCAGTAGTATTTCAGTAGACATAAGACTTAGGGCCTGATTTAGATCTAAGTGGGAATACCGCCGTACCGCCACAGCAGTGGTCCAAGTACTCCATCAAGCTGATGGTGGTCAGCTCGCTGTATTTAGATGTTGCGACAATAGACAGGAGACTGCCACCACGGTGTTCTTCTCTCCCTACTAACAGTACTCCGTCACCGTCATGGTGGCTGTTTTCTGCCGAGCAGATTTAGATGTTCCTGTGGTGCTGGCGGTGTCCTGGCAGTTGTGTCATAACAGAGTGAGATTAGATCCAAGAGAGCGGATGTATCTTGGCTGCACTTTATTGGAGATTATGATATTATTGCCATACAGGAATCTTGGGATTCCTCAATTAATTTCCATCTGGATGGCTACTCCAGCTATGTGGTACCGGCAGTTGTGGGTGGGGTGGGACGAGCGAAAGGGGGCCTAATATTTATTTGTGCACTTCATTTGAAGGGCATATGTACTTGCCTGGCCTCTGGTTCGAATAATTTTCTCTGTGTCGAATGGCTCGTCTCCCATTCCCTGAAAACTTTATTGATTAATTTCTATAATTCTAGGGACTGTGTGGTTTTTAATCAACACATGGCCGCCTTACAATGTTTTATTCTAGAGTACAGTCAGAAACAAAACACTGGTTTCGAGATCGTCCTTATGGGCGATTTTAATGTTCATCCCTGCGAGGGCGTATGCCATGTGAGGGCCCATGAAGACCAGGAGGGTCCATTAGGTGCTGTAGCCTCTCACTTTGAGCACTCTAAGCAGGGGGAGGCCCTAGAGGAATTCCTGGCCACCTCCAATATCTTTGAGTCTAATATTATAGAGGTTGGAGGTAGGGCTATTACGTACAAAGGTACGACCTCGGGGTCAGTGATAGACTATATTTTTATGTCCTCTTGTGCTTTAGCACGGGTAAGAGCTTATAATGTTATCCCGTCTGCCCTTAGTGATCACAATCCGGTTTTTCTGGAGCTGGTCATGCCCGAAAGCTCGGGCGAGTCGCGTCATGTTGGCCAGGGCGACCTTCCCCTGAGTACGAAGGACCAGGGTCATAGAGTCAAATGGGCCAAGGTGGTACCCGAAACTTTTATGGAGAAGCTGTGCGTTAAAGTTAATCGGCACTGGGCCACTTGCCTTAATGATAATTCACCGGCGGCGGAGGTGGTTAGTGCCTTTGAGGCTATCTGCGCCCAGATCTCCAGGGACCTGACTTCCACTAAAACCCACAGTAGCAGTAATCGGTCAAGATGGTTTGACGGAAGTTATTCTAAGGCCCATAGTAATTTACATAAGGCACTAAATAGTTGCCCTAGGGATAGGGGGGCAATTGTAGCAGCCAGAGGGGCCTATAAAGTGGCTATTGCCAAACGGAAAAAGGCAATTAAATCAGAGGCCTGGAACAATCTTTTATCTATCGATGTCCTTCGGGACAGCGGTAAGTTCTGGGCAACAATTAACCATCCTTTTTTTTCGGGCACGTGGGCTCTGATTTGGATTGTGCAATTCCGGATGAGCAATGGTTTGACTACTTTAGTAATATGTATGGAGCGGGTGGCTCAAGTCCTCCCAGTAGCAGCACTAGTTTAGAACCCCTTTCACTGCCCTGTTTGTCCTTTGACCGTGTGGATGTGGAGAAAGCCATAAAGGATTCTGCAAGTAACAAGGCGCCGGGTCCTGACGGTGTGCCGGCAGACCTATATGGCTCTTCCCCTATCCTTTGGGCTAGGGTCTTAACAAACGTTTTTAATGCTGTGTCTGGTCACAGGTTCCCGGATTCGTGGGCTACGGCGGTAATCATTCCAATCTTTAAAAAGGGTATACGGGGAGACCCCTCCTGTTATAGACCCATCTCCCTGCTAGACTCTGCAGTGAATATTCTGGGCAGGGTCTTACTTCTTAAACTTAGGGATGCTCTGGACAGCCGGGGTATTCTGTCTAATTTACAATATGGGTTTAGAGCGAATAGGGGGACCCTTGATCAATGTCTAAATCTCCAGCTTTTAATCAGTAAATACACAGTGGCTAAGGATGGGTCCCTTTTTATGGCCTTTATGGACCTGTCCTCCGCTTTCCATTTAGTCAATCGGTCAAAGCTATGGTCTATTATGTTGGATGTGGGTATTGACCCTTCCCTGGTTGGTTTTTTAGTAGAACTCCACCAGGATCTCTCTGCTTCAGTGAGGGTCACCCAGGATGGGAAATGCACTAAGCACTTTAGGTCAGAGAGAGGGGTGAGGCAGGGGTGTATCCTTGCCCCACTCCTCTTTACTATCTATATCAATGGCCTGGAAAGGTCTCTGGGGACCCCGAGGGCGGATGCGCCGCGTGTAGGGGATCTAGTTATACCGGTTCTCCTATACGCTGACGATGCGGTCTTACTGGCCCGCACTGGGGTGGGGCTTCAGAGACTGCTGGATTCCTTTGGCACCTTTATGGCTGCTTTAGACCTCAAGGTGAATATTAAGAAATCTCATTTCATGGTGGTGGGGAAACAGGGCAGAAAACCTAAATCTCGATCCTTTTTTTGTAATGGGGAGGAGATTACGAGAATTAAGGTTTTCTGCTATTTAGGGGGCCTTTTTGATGAGAGTGGTACCTGGGGCCCGCAAATAAAGCTCAAATGCAACTCCGTAGCCAGATCTACCTCTGCGCTTTTGAGCTTTGCTAAAAAAATTGGGGGCAAGACCAATGGAGGCCCTACTAAAAGTCTATACTGCAAAATGTTTGGCTATCCCCACCTATGGCGCGGCACTGTGGGGCTATGTTTCGCAGGACACGATCCAAGTGGTCGAAAATAGATTCTTGAGACACTTGCTCTCAGTCCCGCAATCAACCCCTGTCTTTTCCATTCATGCGGAGGTGGGCCTGGGCTACGTTTCGGATAAGCTGAAGATGGCCCCACTGTTGTGCTGGGTGAAAACCTGGCTAAATCAGGAAATCACTCTCGATCATTTGATTCTTAATGACATTTTAGCTTTGGACCATGCTAAAAGAATACCATGGCTGGAGTACGTCAGAGCGGCGTTCTCCCGTCTGGGGTGTCCAGAGCTCTTTTCATCCCCATCACATATTGTTAAGGCTGATTTAGCTTGGATTAAGCAGTCCTTTATAGATAGGGTCAAACTGGATCGCGAAGAGAGGGAGCTTTTAAAACCATATGTTAGAATGCATTTTATGCTTCTCTTATCTCCTTCGCTGGAACCTTATCTAAGTATTGTATCTAATCCATATCATAGATTTCTTTTGCTGAGATTTCGTTTTAATTTGATTCAGCACTCACTTGGTTTTTATCCATCCTGGGGCAAAACTGAATGTAGTAGGCCATGCCATTGTGATAATTTTTCTATTCAAGACACATTGCACTTTATTATGTTTTGCGACCTCTATTCTGCTAGCCGGAAAAAATATCTGCTGCCAATTCTGAAGGAAGCTGGTTTTGTACAAGTTAGACCTGCCCTATTATTTCTACAGCAGTTGAGCAGTACTCGCATTATATTTAGTGTGGCAAATTTTCTGGCAGCAGCTGTGCGTTGTAAATCAAAATTCTCCTCTAATTTGTGCAATTCTTGAGCGATTTTTGACTGAAGGTTTTTAGGCACGGTATTTTTAATTCTGTGGATATGTTTTTAATATTGCTGGTTTATTTTATGTCTTTGACTGTTTTTATTGATTGTATGAAATCTGTACTTTTATGATTTTAATTAATCGAATAAAGTGTTTTCTGACTGACTGACTGAGTGAGGCCATGGTGGTGTGGAGACAGGTAAGTACTACTTATTATCTAAGAGCCACAGCATGCATTGATCCATAGAGGTGTGTATCAACAGACTAAGGGTGCCTTCAATATACATGTGCAGTCCTTGGCAATTAGGCAGCAGGGCAACTTTAATATATTTAAGTGCAAAAGCTCAAAATTCGAATCAGTGACGTTGGTGCAGATATTCCTTCACTTGAGAGGATGCTCCGTGAAGGAGGCCTGACTTTGCTCACAAAAGTCACTTTGGGGGATAACCCTTTGTGACCCTAGGCAGCCACATTCTCTAATATCTGTTTTGGCAGCAAACATTGTGTAAATCCTCACAACAGTTCCTGAAGGCAAACAAGGAAGTAAAGCAAAGAATAAACGTGGGGTGGTCCGCACATGCTGAACCCCTCTGGGCAGCAGTAATCCTCATTTTATAAACGCCATTCATACAAAACATGTTTGTGATTATCATAGGGTAAAACCATTGCGGTATGCACCAGAGGTGAGGGTGATTGGTCTACCTTCTGCGCTCGTACTAATGCTCCCAACCCTCATTACAATTTGGATCTAGATGATGTTCACATACTCTCTCATTCTTTAAAAATTAAATAGGGGCTCAGGTAACCTGAGGTCACCCAACTTAACTGCATGGGGTGACCAGTAGGCATCAGCACTTTATGCAGCTACTGTTCCCCAAAACTACATAAATGCTGCCAACTGCTAGGGCATAGTAAAGAAGTCAAAGGATGTAATCCCTCAGGATTACAGTGGGACACCAGTTTATGGTCTCCCCTGACTCATTTATACCAAGGATGTCACCATGGGGCAAACGCTATTCATCTTGAGGCATCCTTGGGTTTTAGACGCCCCTCAAACTGAGTGCAAAAACAACAATTACAGAGTTTTGGAGACAAATGGAATAATGGCGGTGAAGGGATGGTAGTACAGTCAGTCGTGGATGTTCATTTGAACAAGAGGAGGCTAATTATGTATAGATAGCCTTTGAGGAAGAAAACATAGGGCATCCTTGTCTTTCAGAATTTCTTCTGTGCGACACCTTTATTTTGCATCCGAGCCATCTCGAAGACTTCTTAAACAGGAGGGTAACATCACCAATGCTACTCTTTGGATTTTCCTACCTTTGCCCCGCATTAGCAGAAATGGTGACACTAGCATTTAAATGGCATTGTAGACATCATACGTTATAGCACCACCTCTTTGGCAGAAAACACACCACAACAATATATCATAGAAATAAAAGGGAAATGTATTAAGACATCATCTAGTAAGTGTAATATTAAATGAATTAAAAAACAAATGATAGATTACTAATATTCATCAATTATGAACAAGTGGGGGAACAGCACAAAGTCCTATTGTAGGAAAATATCTATTCGTTTCCTACAGTAATGGCTGTGAAATCTTTCTATGGGAGAACTACTTTGTCAGCTGCCATTCCAAAATGTCTCATGAAGTCTGAAAGGTATCTTTCTAGTAGATATACATTCATGATCTTACACACCGTTTTAAAGTTGTTTCTAGCACTTGGTGCCAGGTTCTAGAGTTCAGCACTAGACTGTCAAGTAAATTGATTCTCAAATGTCTTTTCAGTTTCCTGCCCAATTGAGATATTCATAAGATTAAAGCATTAGATCTAGACTAGCAATACCCTACTCTGGTTAATTGGAAGATCTGAAATAGGTAGTTTCACTTTTTCTTTCCTGGTATTTTGTACTGAGATGGTGAAAAATATAGATATATCATCTGTACTCCGAAAAACATCCAGAAAAGGAAGGGCAGTGTGCTTCTTTCTTTGGTCTGTGAGCACTGATGCTCGCCGTGGCCTTTTGAATGGTGGGGGCAGCCAGAGGGATAGATTGAATCCAAAGTGGAGAATATTTTGTTCTCAATTAGCATAATTCTATAGGGAAATCATTATTGTTCACATTGCCAGAGTTTAATGTGTCCCTGTCAACATTTCCACTATTTTGGCTTTCTGATCAAAACAGCATTCAGGCTGAGAGTTTTATTTGTGTTTTTGGTCACACTCCAAGAGCCAATGTTCTGTTTTTATCAGACCACTGCTTGCCTGGCTTTGTCCTTCCAAATGAGTTCCAGAAGACTTGCATTTCCTCTTGTTTTGGTTTGTTGCAAAGCGTTTGCCTTCCCTTTGATTTCTGCCATAATGGCACTCCAGTCTTTATTCTATATTTCTATTAGCTATGTTTAATGAACTCTGAAATTCCTTGTAGGTTTTACTGAGAGTTTTCTAACCAGCCTCCGACTCACTTTGTTTTTCACCACATGATCACTTTTGTGAATAGACTCTATTTCACAATAATGTTTGACCCCTATCTACTGAGGTTTGTAGCTTGCTCATTGTTTTATTTATTTATTTATTTAGTTATAAGGTTTTATATAGCACGAACATGACCCACGAGGGTATCAGAGCGCTTTACATTATATAGATATAAAGACATACGAAATGAGGTAGTATACACGCATTTGTTATTCATCAATACTTACGAAAGAGGTAAATAGTATAAGATAACATAGGTGCCCAGTAGACAACCTATAAAGATCCCAGAGGGCAACAGAGCATTATATTATATACAGTTATTGAGCCTTAGGTCAGTATTGAGGAAATAAACAAACATATAATATTCTCTTTCAATCCACAAGAGTTAGCCATTGATATGAGGATCGTATCGGTGACTCGATGTCATCCTACAATCAGGTCTTAGGACGTGAATTTGTTCATTAGGAGTATTTTTACCTCTTTTTTGAAGGCGGTAAAGGAAGAGATTCCCGTACCACTGGAGGTAAGGAGTTCCAAATCTTTGGAGCGATCCCTGAAAAAGCCCTGCAACCAGTTCTCTTTTTATGAAAGGATTGTGGTTTCAGAAGTAAGGAGCTCGCACTTCGTAGTTGTCTGCATCCTCCGGAACGTTCTAGTTTTAGAGCTAGGTAACTGGGTGTATTGTTATGTAGTGCTTTATGGGTCATGCAGGCAACCTTTAGTTGTATTCTAGCCTCATAGGGAAGACAGTTCAGCGCTTTCAGGGTCGGAGAAATGTGGCTATTTCTTTTATATCCTGATACCAATCTTGCCGCAGCATTAAGAGAAGCCCTCAGCGGAGCCAGCTTGTATTTGGGGAGACCGCAAAGAGTGGTGCTTCCATAGTCTAATCTTGGTAGCACTAAGGTGTCCTCTTTATCCTCTTCTGTGCCCATGACGAGATAGTCTCGTCATGGAGCACGGTTGCGCTGTGCCCATGACGAGACTATCTCGTCATGAACCCCGCCCGCTAATGTAACACCCGGCACAGGGCGGGGAAAGGGCGTGGCACTGAAGGGGTTATACTTTTATATTACTCCTATAGCAGCCCTGGATGTGTCATGCTTTTCCCCACTGGTAACTACTCAAGCACTTGTGCTCAGCTCTGCTTGAGGCAATTTTAGGTCTCCATACCTGTAATAGTTTTCAATACTATTCTTTATAACTTTATTTGCACAATGGACATCGACACTGTCCTTCTACACTCTGTCTCGCAGGGAAGCAAGGATGCATGCAATGTGCCTCCTGGCCCCTTTGTGTAACAGTAGAGGTATCTGTAGTGAGTTAGCACTTTTCTTTAAATTACGATAGGGCAGTTTCTTTCGAGTGGTCTCGCAACCTATTTCACTTCACAGTACGGCTGGCCCTGACGTTACTCCATTCTTCCTAAAACAGGTAATCCTTGAGGATGAACCCACCACCTTTCTCCTCAGCCTAAAAGATCTACATGGAAATCTTTTTTGGTTGATATGCCATTCTATGAGAAGGGAGACCAGGAAATGATTGAAAGTCTGAAAAGTATTGCCAGCTAGGGATCTCAGGGGAATATGTATCAAAATCTCCATTTGCGATTCTCAAATAGCGATTTTTTGAGAATCGCTATTTGAGAATTGCAAAACGGGATGTATCTAAAAAAACGCACAAATTTTGCGAATTGTTAAAAATTCCTTGATTGCGATTAGCAAATTGCGAACTCGCAATTAAGGAATACCTTCCCATTCATTCCTATGGGCCAGGAGGCCCATAGCAATGAATGGGAAGTCTTTCTCAAATTGCGAATCGCAATTTGTTAATCGCAAATTGAGAATAATTTCAAAGGTGCAAGGGTGTCATGATGACACCCTGATGCACCCCTGAAATTAGCATGTGTGCGCATATGGCGCACATACATGCCCTAAGGGCATGTATGTGTGCCACATGGCACTTTGAAAAATGCCAAAAAGTGCATTTTTCAAAGAAATCGCAAATTACCACCAACTTGAAGTTGGTGGTAATTTGCGATTTCTTAAGTAGAAATCGCACAACTTGGGTGCGTGTTACATAGCAGTTAAGGAATCGCAGTTTGCGATTTCTTAAATGCTTACGCAAAATTAAGAAATCGCAAAATTAGCGATTCCTTAAGAATGCGATGCTGAAATGCCTCATGCATCTCATTTTGCGATTTTGTATTCGCAAACTCTGTTTTTTTTGCGATTCGCAGCGTTTGTGAATACAAAATCGTTTGATACATATGCCCCCCAGTCACTGCACCAGCTAAGGTAATCACCCATTCAGGACTGCATGAAAATTGCCCACCTCCACTGACCAGCTGCCAAATGGTCATACATTAGACATTTTAAAACACAAATGATGAGGTGGCAATTGAAAAACACAGAGTCGTATCCACAAAAACATTTTTCTGTTGAATTATGCATGAAGTCGGTTCATGGTTACAATTTATTTTATTTATTTTCTTTCTTCTCAACAGCAGACTGTCACACGCAGCCAATGTGTTTCGCCCAACACATGGGATTCTTCTGGGCTGCAAACATGTCAAGAAACAATTGCATACATAAGTTATCTAAAACATACGTAAAAGAAGTTGAGAACATACTCCTGAGGTTAAAAGACACCTAACATATAAGAGCGGAACAAAACAATGCAGCCCATTTACAAAAAATTATGAAAAATTGGCCTGGTGATTGTGAATGCAATCCACATTTTTATTTCCACATGAAAAGACACATATCGTTAGACACAAACACGAAAAGACAATGGAGGCAAAAACAAACTTAGGGCCCGACACTACATCGGTCATGGGACCAACCGACACCCGGTTGGCGGTCTCGACAGACTCACTAGGATGCAACTGAACATTGTTTGGTCGCATTCCTACATTTTACTATGGGAGCATGCATTCCAACCATAAACCAGCTGTAATGCATGCTCCCAAAGTAAAATGGGAGGTGTGGTTCATCCCTGCACCCTTTGCAGGCACCTTTAGGTGCCTGCCACAAGGTGCAGGGAAAAACAGGATCCAACTGGAGGCCATGCACCCAAGGAGGCCCACTGGGGACCCCTGTAGATGCTTTACGACATGGTTTCCATGTCGGACAGGCCAGCATGGAAACCATGAAGGAAACCATCATTGTAATCTCAAGGGTGGGAAGAGCCGCCTTAGAGATTACATGCCAGATTCTGAATGGCGGACGAGCTCCCCGAGCCTATCGGAAGCCAACCGGAATAACCGCCCGGTTTCCTTTCTGTCTACCTCCATCGTAATGAGGCGGTTGGAAAGGAAACTAAACAGGCCATTACTATGTGGTTGTAAAGGCTCCAAGCCGCATCGTAATCGCCCCTTAATATTTACATCACTAAATAACTTAACTAGTGCCGCTCGCAGGCTTAGTTTTCTCATGCTGATTCCCTGACTCCTGTGAGGCAAGCTGCGGAGCCGTGGGGTGACAAACACACAAACCTGTGCAACATACTTTGGGAATACCTGCAGGACTGCGAGGACCAGGGCGCTTAGCGCCAAGATCATCGGCAGCACCTGGGGACCTCTTCCTGACTCCTCCTCCCAAAGACTCTTCACGCCTCGCAGCCCCTGCTTCGCGGGAGCCACTCGCAGGCTTAGTTTTCTCATGCTGATTCCCTGACTCCTGCGAGGCAAGCTGTGGAGCCGTGGGGTGACAAACACACAAACCTGTGCAACGTACTTTGGGAATACCTGCAGGACTGCGAGGACCAGGGCGCTTAGCGCCAAGATCATTGGCAGCACCTGGGACCTCTTCCTGACTCCTCCTCCTCTGAATACTTAAGGTACGCCTATAACTGCGTGAGCGGGACGCGAACGGGGCGCAGTCCGGGGCGAAGCCCGGGCCAGGGACGGGCCCGTTTGAGCCCGTTCGAGACTGTAGAGACTGGGCTGGGCTACCCCCTGTGCATTCCCGTATTGAAATTTGCTATAAGTAAGTAGCCTGTCATTGGTGGGTGGAATGACCAGGGGTAAAAGTGCCGTAGTTGGCACTACTATGGCAGGTACATTGGACAATTTCATTGTAAGAGCTGCTAATCTTTTAGAACGAGAAATTGATCTTACAGAGCGTCGTCTTTCTCTGGACCCTCTTTCCAACAAACGTTCATCTTTAGGCAAAATTGCTCTGTCTGTTACACCTAAGGTAAAGTCTATAAATCCTACTTTAATTGATTTCACGGCTAAAGAGGATGAAAGTAACGATGTTTGTACGGATTTAACTTTGGAAAGAAAGGGCGGTAAAGAAGGTATAAGTACAGCTAGGCCTGTAACCACTACGGCAGACGTTACGATTAACCAACCAGAAGGCGTATCCACCCGAGCTCAAATACAAGCTGTTACTGAGGCTATTCTCCCTTCCTCTGGCCTAAATTTAGGAGCTAAATCAAAACAGAAGCCTGCTCCGCGAGGAAAAAAGGGCAGTCAATTGAGATCAACGAAATCTAAAAATACAAAACTTGCATCTAATTATTTATTGGGTGCTGTCGAACAATCTTTGACTGAAGCAACTGTAGATCCTACTAGGCAACTAGACGATGGTTTTTATTCAAAAATAGGGGAAGTTTTTGCACTTACAACTCGCCCTATCTTGGATAGACTTAACTTGATAGAAGAGCGTCTTAAGAAACTTGAACAGATTGCTCTATCCAACCTTGAACTTAATCAATTGTTGAAGACAGGCTTATCAAGAGAGCTCTGCGAACAGCTTCCCCTTGGCAACCAAGCAAGTAATCCTATGGAGAAAACTTTTGTGCCCCTGGTCACGTCTCCTTCAGACCCGCAAAAGGGAACATCTCGGGATAAAGGAGAGGATATTGCTTGTACCAAAAATTCCACAAATGTCAGTGGACTTAAAGATCTACCTATAAGTGAAATGTCCTCGCAGAAATCTTCTAATGTTAATGCTAAAGCTAAAAGTGCTATGGCACAGAATATTCACGAGATGGAAAAATAGATCTGCTTGTAATAATGGTGGTGTTTACTTGTTACCCAGTTTAGATTTGCCGCCAGAATCCTCGCCGTATGTTATTGTATTGACAGGGGTTCCTGGTTTGGAAGAAAACACCATCGAAACAGATCATGAGCTGAAGAACAAAACAACGCACTGGCTCAACACAAATAGACCACTCCCTCCTTATATACATACTAAAATCTTGTTTGCTCGGAGAGTCAGTTGGGTGGGCAGGAGGAACAAAGACATATCTGGGGACTGTATCGTTGTTAATTTTAAGGATACTCAGGCTGTAAAATACATCCAGCAGGCACGACCATTTTTGCCCAATACAAGAATCAGGCCATTTCCCCTTGGCTATTTTTATTCTCACCAAGCAAATAATAGCATGTGGGAACAGGTAGGGAGGGGTAAAACAAACATTGATTTCCAAAGGGGTAGGCCGGCCCCAGTTGATCAGGGTTGGCTCAAGGCCTTTCCAAGAACAAACAGATATAGTTGCCTAGATATGGTTGACTGACTGCCCCTAAATCCTACCGTATCTGAATCCACATGGGAGGTGGCAGCTGATGATGTGTTAATTTTACCCTCTGTTCCTAGGCTTGCCCAACTGTCAACTTCTTTACAGGATAAACTTGAAAATATCCCTATTAATATTGAGGGTGGAGAGGAAATTAATTATTTCCCACTGTCCGAAAGAGGAATTTCTGAATGTGGGGCCTCTCGTGAAATTCTCAATGCGAGACCATCTAAAGATGCGGACAGAGTCTCTGATATACACTTTTGTCTTGGAATGTTGCAGGGCTGTCTGCTAGGCTAGGGGATACAAGTTGTATTTCTTTTTTACATCAGTTTTCGATTATCTGTCTACAGGAATGCTGGACGGTTGACCCCATTCATATGAACGGTTACCGCACTTTTCACACGCCGGCAATTTATACGATAAGAGGGAGAAACAAAGGGGGCCTATGTACCTACGTATCAAATTGTTTAAAAGAAATTAAAATTTATTTTCTCCCTGTTTCTGTCTTTTATCACATATTGTCTATAACGCTTGGGGGTAAACAAAACATAATTTTGATAAATTTCTATAATAATATCCCGAAAGATATATGGGCCTCGACTTTTAAAGAATTACACGAGACCCTTAAAAATATAGATGAAAAACAAGCCCCTGATTCTTGTGTGATCTGGACGGGTGATTTTAATCACTTCTTATGTCCACTTAGTAATCGAAATATCTGTGGACTGGGGGAGGTTGTTGATGTCCCATCGGCACACTTCTCCCATATGCCCTTGGGAAACTACTTAAATGAAATACTTTTCTCTCTGGATTTGGGTTTTGTAAATGAACTCTGTTCTCCTCCAGTCCCCTTCAACCCTACATTTATAGGAAGGGGTTGTAAATCAGTCATCGACTTTATGTTAATATCCAAACGATATCTCTGTTATATTTTTTCGTTCGAAATATGTGAGATAGCAATGAGCGATCATCTGCCACTTAGTATGTCCTTTACCATCGCGGGGGGAAAAAGCAAGTCAGACACAACGGTCCAGAATCTATATAATTACAGACTGGAACTTGCCAGGAAGAATGGTTACACCCTAAAATGGGACAAAGTGGAACCAGTGGCTTTCCTTAGAAAACTAATTCGTTCTAAAGAATTGGAATTTAATACCTGCCTCTCTGAGAACGAGGATCCCTCCAAAGTCCATGACGCATTTCTTAGTATCACCGAAGAAATAAGAAAGTTACTCTTAAAAACCCCAGAAATCTGGGGCGAGTAGGACGAAGAGATGGTTTGATAGAGATTGCAGTAAGACTCATGCTCATTTAATGACTCAGTTAAAACGAGATCCTAGGGTCATGGCTGAAGTTAGATCTGCTAGATCTGCTTATCAACAGGCAGTAAAAAATAGGAAAAAACAGATCAAACAGGAAGCCTGGCACACCCTACAGGAAGCCTGCCACTTAAAAGATAGTACTGCTTTCTGGAGAGCGGTGAATGCTCCATTTTTCAATGACAATGTAACAGATTCTATTGAGGTAGCCATTACTGAAGAGTCATGGGTAACTTACTTTCGGGAGCTTTATCAAGAAGATACCGTGGTAGCAGTAGAGAGGGGGCTAAATTCAAGATCTCAGGATTCAGTACCTTACCCAATAAATGTTGAATTTTCATTGGAGGAAGTCCTGATAGCTATTGATAAGAGTGCACCGGGCCCGGATGGAATTCCCGTGGATACCTTTAAGGCTAATACTAAGTTATGGGCCCCGCTTTTAACTAATGTCTTAAACAGCTTTACCAAAGTTGGCTTTCCACTGACTTGGCAGGAAGCCATTGTGGTGCCTATTTTCAAGAAAGGTGATCGTAATGTACCGAAATGTTATAGACCGATCTCCTTACTTGATTCGCTTATGAAGATCGCTGGGAGAGTTATACTCAACAATACATATCATCACCAGTGGTCCCAGAAAAACAGGACCATGTGCCGTAATTCGCACAGAGGAAACAGAGCATCTAGAAGCAATGACACGCAAAGTCCTAAATAGACAATTTGCCAGCAATGTTACCTAGCCATATGCCGTTATTTTCACTGTGGAGGCATAGTGTCAACACATAGTGGCATACACAGTACAATTGAGTGTATTGTAACCATGGACCCTCAGCATAGCAACAAGCATGCAATGACACGCACAATCCAAAAATAACCTTGTGATAAACAAACATGTACTGTTATTTACACTGAGGAGGCAGAGTGTCCAAATGAAGTGACATATACGGTGCAAATGAACGTATAATGGGGGTAGTTCCCCCGCAACGAGCATAACACCACTAGTACTATCACACATTCAGATTCTAAGAGACCTAGTCATCTCATTGGCAGTGTTACTTACCAGTGTTCGGCACTCGAGTCAAGCATGCCGTGTCCGGGTCCACGCGCAGGGAACCAAGGCCATTCCCGGAGGACATTTTTAAAAGGTGTGACCACGCCCATATAGACCGCAACCGGTCATACCTAGTGCATCAAGGAAAAGCATCTTTAGTCCGTTTCTGCAGACCACATAAGCTACGCTCAACCCAGACGTCGTCCTTAAAGTGACTGGCTACACCCACATAGTACCACTAGACCGTATGGAGTCAAAGGCTTTAGTATGAGCAACAAACAATCCTTATTCTTAAAAAGTCACCATGGACCATGGCCCCTGAGTGTTAGTATGTGCATACATATTTCCCGAGTTCCGAGACGATGAGCCACAAAATGCCACTCGTACTTGAGCTGGATATCTGGTAACACGAACCATGCAAATGGAAGGATGAAAACGAGTGCATCGGCACACTTAACCCAGAGCAGTCTCAAAAAGCCTGATGTCATGTAATGGAAAAAGTCCAAAAATAGGATCCTGGTCTGAAAAACCAGGAGAACCCTCTTATAAAACTACCACAGATAATTTATTGATCAATTTGTCTGATCATATTTTGAATTCATATGAGACTCTGGTTCTTAATAAAGGACTTAGAATCTGTCCTGTGTATTGTGGCACTTTTTCTAACTTGCATGTTGACCTGTTTAAATTTACAATGAATGCTAAACTTAACTAATTTTGCAGTGAATGAATACATGGACCCACTGCCTGTACCAAAACCTATACCATCCGATTTATCGGTGGTACAAATTGAGGACATCTCTATTTTGTCATCCTCAGATAGTGGCAATGATTCCACTATAGACCACGTAATGGACAACTTGAACATCGAACAGGACTACACATGTGATTGTTGTTTACACACACGAAGCAAGTTCACTCCCCAAGTGATTCACCTGAATAGTATTGAGGTGTTTTACAAACACATAACTGATGACTTGCATCGTTTGAAGGATGCATTTCTCAAGTCCCGAAGGACTTACTATAAAGACAATCTCTCTACAGAAGAGAGAACTGCCCTCATAAATCTAGAGATCAACACCTCTCCGGGGATCCAGGAAGCAGATAAAGGTGGAAAAGCTGTATTGATGAACAGACATGACTATGAAAGGGAAGTCTACAAGCAATTAAGCGATGTGACTTGTTATAAGAAGTTGCAACATAACGCTTACATTCCTGCTAAACCATGTATCAATGAGAGATTAGTAGATTAGCGAGAGACTGACCTGTTATCATTTTTTGAGAATTTATAATCCTAGGTTTCCCTGCCTTTACCTACTTCCGAAAGTGCATAAAAAGGAACGCTTTTCAACAGGGGTGCCCTATTTTTTCAGATATTGTGTCTCTTAATGAACATCTATCTCAATTTGGTGATTCTTTTTCTAAACCTCTAGTGCTGAATCTGCCTTGTTTTTGAGGGATACTACAGACGTTTTGAACACATTTGAGAATTTGATCTGGGATGACTCAATGTGGCTGGTTACTCTAGATGTAGAGTTGCTATATACCTGTATAAAGAGAGATTTTGGATCCCTGGCCATTGATTTCTTCCTGTCAACACGAAGAGCAAACTTTATGAAACACAGTGAGATGTTCCTAGAAATGGTAGAGTTAATTCTCACCAACAACTACTTCTTGCATAACATGGATTGGTACCAAACATCCCAGGATACAGCCCTGGGTTCCAAATTTGCATCATCATATGAAAACCTCCTAATGGAGTGGGTGGAGCATACACATGTGTGGTCCCTAGTGGCAGCTCAATGGACTAAGAACATTTATTTCTGGGGTCATTACATAGAAGATGTGATCATCATCTGGACTGGAACTGAAGAGCAAATAGGACTGTACTTTGACTTTCTCAGTGATGATACGTTTAGTGTTAATTTCACACTCAACATGTCACAGACGCGAATCCAGTTCCTGGATGTTGAATTTAATGTATCTAACAACACATTGCAAAGCACACTATTTTATAAAGAAACAGCTGTGAACAGCACTCTACATTACCAGAGAGCAAATACCCCCTGCACCAGTGCTATTCAGTTTGGTGAAATGATCCGAATGGGCAGAAACTACAACAAGGGAGGACATTTTGAACATAATGTCAGGCAAAGAGCTACTAGACTGGAAACGAGGGGATATAAAATTTACAACCCCAAATGGCCCATGGTTAAGGCTAGGAATACTAGCTGTGGGGATACACTGAAGAGTCAACAAAAGAGCGACTTGAAGACTCAATCAGGTGGTATACAAAATTCTTAACAGACATTGGGCCCTGCTAAAAAGGGTTCCCGGTGTCAGTAATCTCTATCACTTATAAAAGGAGCAAAACAATAAGAAAAGTACTATATCCTAGCTACCCCTTACCAGAGAAACAGAAACCAGAAACTTGGCTGAAAAGACAAATGGGTTTTTATATGTGTGCTGACTGCTATGTATGCCATGTGGGTGTCAACGAGATAAAAACGTTTAGCTACAATACTGAGAAGAGACACAACATTCAACACTTCATTAGTTGTCAGTCTTGTTATGTGTTCAATGTTATTATATGTGTCTGCAACAGAATATACATTGGCAATACAAAACGCCAATTGAAAGTTTGCATACAAGAACATCGTAAGACTTGTATTAATCAAGTCACTGCTTATTCTTTAGTAAAACATGATTGTGACGTTGGAACAATCAAGTCTAACTTCTGTGTTCCATGTGATTGATCTAGGTCTACCAGCTAAGTGGGGTGGAGATAAAAAGCAACATCTTAGACACCTGGAGGAGAGGTGGATCTGGCCAATAAAATCTGTTAAAATTGGACTCAATGTAGATCATGAACTGCTCTATTTCCTTTAACCTGTTGCTTTTATGAATGCTATATCTTTCTAGGTACCCCTGCACCCCCTTTCTATCTTCTTTATGGCATGCCTCTTCACATATCTGCTTAACACCCAATGTATCTCTACAACATGGTGGTTATGGAACATAGACCCTGATACATTGTCGGGATTTTCCCAAAACAATTGCTTGGTTCACATTATCGTTTTACAGGATAGCTCCACTGGTTTTTCAAACCGAGATGCTATTTTTGAAGTTTTTTCATTTCATGACACCAGACTTCCCAATACTGCACTAGGCTAAGTGTGTCAATGTGCATGTTTTCATCCTTCCATTTGCATAGTTTGTGGTACCTGATATCTAGCTCACGTCTGAGTGGCCTTTTATGGATACTCATACCGTAACTCGGGAAATATGTATACACACCCTAACACTCAGGGGCCATGGTCCATGATTACTTTTTAAGAATAAGGATTGTTTGTCACTCACGCTAGAGCCTTTGACCCAATACGGTCTAGTGGTACTATGCGGATGTAGCCAGTCACTTTAAGGGAGACTTCCAAGTTGTGCTTAGTTTTTGCGGTGTGCAGACACAGAGTAAGGACGCTTTTCCTTGACGCAAACGCACTAGGTATGAGCTGTTGCAGTCTAGTGTGGCTATGTGGGTGTGGACGTGGTCACACCTTTTAAAAATGCCTTCCTAGAATAGCATTGGTTCCCTTTGCATGGACACAGTTGCAGCGGGCTTGACTCGAGTGCGGAACATGGGTAGGTAATACCGGCAATGAGATGACGTGTCACTTGATTTGGGCACGTGCCCCCTCAGTGTGACTAATGGTACATGTTTGTTTATAACACGGTTATTTTTGGACCATGCATGTCATTGTATGCTTCTCGTAACGCTAAAGGACTATGGTTACAATAAGATAATTTGTACCATACATGCCTCTGTCTTTTAACACTATGCCTCCTCAGTGAAAATAACAGCATAGGCTAGGTGACATTTTGGTAAATCGTCTATTTGGGACTGGGCGTGTCATTGCTTCTTGATGCTATGCTTCCTCTTTGCGACTTACGACACATGGCCCTGCATTTCTGGGACCACTGGTGATGATATGTATACTTGCCGGGTGATTAACTTTTTAACACACCATTTTTGTTTTGAGTGTTTGGAAGCACCAGTGGGACTTTTATGCATTTGGGTGATTGTGTGGCTAATGTTTGTTGGGGTGAAGTCTTCTCCAGTATCAATGTGTTCATAAATATTGTTTGATGGAACTTGGAGCATATGTTCTGGAACTATAACACAGCGTATCCTTATGAAATAAAGGTAAATTTAATCGAGGCATAAGATAACATTAGGGATCAGTAGGGTTGCTGAAGGTTTTTTTTTTGGAATAGGGTATATTTTTGAATGTTTCTAATTACCCGTATTTAATTTTGTTTATTACTCAAATTATCTTTCTCTGTTTGTACAGCAAATCACTTTAAATCAACTAAAACACTAGAAACAAGGATCTTTTTAAAGAATTTGTGACATCTGGACAACTAATTTTTGTGGAAGTTTTATAACTTCATGGGTTTTTAAATAGATATCCAGACTTCTTTTATCCTCTCTTCAATGGTGAAGGCACTATATTTCCCCCTAATATCAAGGAATGTGGGTCAACCAATTTGGGATGATGGACTGTTTTAATATATGACTCTGGTGCCTCACTGATTTTGAGCACAAAGGGCATTAGTGGTGCACCATGAGTAATAATAGTTTTTTTAATGCATGACTCATTGTGTTTGATCACGTATGACATTATAAGTACACCAAGGATAATAACATGGTTTTAATTTGTGTCTCTTTACTTGCGCTTATTATACCTGCTTACATTTCCTAATCACCAATGGATGGACTAAGTCATGTCTAATGTGCTTGTTTTCATCTTAGCATGGAACACACTTCAGTAAGACGCGGTCATTCATCTAATATACAGCTATTGCTATTAGAATCGCACTGGTAAGAGATTCTTTTTAAGCCGCCTTTTACGACTTAGTACCTCTTAATTAACATGCTAACAAATCTAGTGTAATTACAGGACTTTGTCTTTCTTTGTATTTCTTTTTCTGGATGCTCTGCTAAAATTGTGACTTTGGGGTATGTTTTCCATTTTTGTCTTCCCCTGGTGGTACTCATTCTTGTCATGTTTTACTTTTCCACACTCATCTCCTCCTCTTCTTTTGCTTCTTTTTCTTTTGCTTTTTTCCTCTTTTTTCCACACACTGCTGATTTTAGAAATCATGTTTGCCATTTATCTTTTCTCACTTGGACGAGGTGAACACTTTAGGCCCTTTCTGGCATTTGTTATAAAGGGTCTATACACAAGAAGGTAGTCAAATTAAAGAAACTTAACGTGTTTAATAAATTTTTTGTTGCACTTATGTTGTATTTAAGTTGTTGGGTTCCAAATGTTTTCTATAAATATTGACAGTTAGGTTATTTGTTTGTTTTTGCCCCCATTGTCTTTTCGTTTTTGTGTCTAACGATATGCTTCTTTCACGTGGAAATAAACATGGTGATTGTATTCACCATCACCAGGCCAATCTTTCGTCATTTCTTGTATATGTACTGTTATGTTGTGTTCCTCATGTAACATATTAGGTGTCTTTTAATATCAAGTGTATGTTCTCAACATCTTTTCAGCATGTTTTTGATAACTTAAGTATTTAATTGTTTCTTGACATGTTTGCAGTTCTGAAGAAGCCCATGCGCTGGGCGAAATGCGTTGGCTGCATGTGTCTTTCTCTTGTTGAGAAGAAAGGAAAGAAAGTAGAGAGGTTTCAGGCACAACAAGACTTCTTGCATGCTTCAACAGAAAAAAAGTTTTTGTGGATACAACTTTGTGTTTTTAATTTGCCTCTCTTCTTTTATGTTTTAAAATGATAGAACATATTTAATTTTCTAATATAATAATGCCAGAAGAGAGCACTCCATTTCCATTGTTGGTTATTTGATATATACCATTCCAGTGATACATTTTGGAAGATGAAAAAGCTCTTTTTTTTAAAAGTTCAAGTTTATTAAAGAAAACAAGAAAAAGAAACAGCAATACAATGAATAGAACAAATCCTATTACCATAAAAAGTATGTAGTCAGATAAAAATATATAAGGATAGGTTAGTCAAGCTGTATACAAAAAGAAATATATGCAATCTAAACAATAAAAGGAAGGGGGCAAGGGAGGGAAATAATATGCCATTACTATATAACAATTAAGAGTAATAATGCAACAATGTAAGCATAACGATAACTGAATAGGAATAACGTATTATAAACATACGGGTGTTAAAAAAATTGTTAACATCAATGAGTAGAGCGGCAAGGGGAGAACTCAAGGTGGTTTCCTTACATCGTCTGAAATGTTAGCAGTTTTAACACTAGAAGAGGCAGACAAAGATACATAAGTTTTTAATGGGAGCCATAATAAATCTTGTTTAATTCCTAGGGAAATAGGGGAAACATAATTGGTATATGGTCGATGATGAAACTAACCAGCATTCCACCAGGATCTAAAAGTAACCTTGTCTTCCTGCTTCCAGTTAGAAGTTATCAAATGAAAGGCAATAGCTAGCAATAAATCTAAGAGTTTCAAACTCAGAGTTGAGTGAGGACATTGGGGTAATATTGTGCCCAAAAATAAATTTGTGATACGGAAAGGAATCTGAAGTTTGAAAATTAGTTAATTTGAGACCAAACTAGGTGCCAAAATTGATTAATAGGGGGACATTTAAACAGCATGTGTTTTAAATCGGTAAATGGCCAAGGGCCGGACCAACAGGTAGAGGACATATCTGGTGAAAAATATGCTAGGGCTAGTGGAGAGAATAATACTCAGTGATAAATAAAATAGAGGGTTTGTGTGGTGTTTGCAGCACGAGATGTTTTATGAAGTTTCAACCATATTTTGTCCCATAAAGAGATTGGCCAAACATGTGAGAGATCCTTCTCCCAAGCCAATTCAGTCTTAGATTTGTGTCTGTCTGGGGGGGAAGGGGGAGATTGTAGCAATTTATATATATTAGAAGTGGGAGGAAGTGTCAAGTATTGAAGATAGGTTTTTGTAATGTGCGGGAAAGTTTGTGTCTGTTGGTAAAGTTAGAAGATATTGATTTAGGGAAGAACATAAAAGATCATATTGTGGTCTAGAGGACAATGGTAAAGAGAATTTATTTTGGAGATCGGAAAAAGAAAAGGGTTGGTCGTTATGTAGTAACTGAGATACCCAATGTAAACCCTTGGAATGCCAAGTTTTCAAGTATATAGAACAATTATGAATGGGTAGTAATTTATTATGTCAAATAGGTTGTTGATGATGGGAATTAATTGAAGGATAAGATGATGGTAAAAGGGGGACCAAAAGTTTACGAGAGTGGGAGATAATTGGGGAACGTAAAGATGAAATATTGGTGGTGAAGGCAAGGATCTCTTGGAAATCGAAAGGGATAATAAAAAACTTCTCGATTTTTATTCATATAGGAGGATATAGAGGAAGGTTCATAGAGATCTAATGAGAAGCTTGTTTTAGGGAGAAAGTGAAATGATAAGCTTTAAAATCAGGAAACCTAATACCTCTTTGAATTCTATCCTTTTTCAAAGAGGATAAAGCTATATGAGGGGGCTTATTTTTGCATAAAATATTTGTCAAGTTAGAGTCAAATTTCTTAAAATAGTATCCAGGAATGTGTATAGAGATCATGGCAATAATATATAAAATGAGAGGAGAAAGGATCATTTTAATAGAGTCTAAACGACCCCACCAGGATAGAAAAAGAGGGTGCCAACAGATAATAGCATCATTCAATTTTTGGGTAACATAAATTCAGGAATTAAAGGAGCAAACCATAAGCCTAAGTATTTTATTTTAGAAGGTTGCCAAGAAAAGCCAGAATGGTCAAAAAGATGTTTCTGGCGTAAAACATTTAAAGGCAAAACTTCACATTTATCTGTATTTAGAAGATATCCTGAAAGCTGGGAGAAGGAGGATACCTGTTGAAGAAAGTAAGGAAGAGAGGTTTCAAGATTGGAACAATATAAAAGAATGTCTTCAGCGTACACTGACATCTTAACCTGATGCGGACCAAAATGAAAACTTGAAATATGATCAGCTTGTCTAATCCTGGTTAGAAAAGGTTCTAAAGCTATGATAAATAACAGTGGTGACAAGGGGCATCCCTGTCGCACACCTCTACGCAGTGGGAAATAATCTAGAAGTTCTACCATTGACAAATATTGATGCTTTGTGTCCTGAATACAACAAAGAAATTAAAGCAATTAATTTAGGAGGAAAACTGACCCATCGTAAAGCATGAAGCATAAAATCCCACCCAATCCTATCAAAGGCCTTTTCTGCATCCAAAGTGATAGCAGCCATAGGGTGATCTGAGGAGGCGGCCTTACTTAGTACATTAAAGAAGACTCAAGAATTGTCAGAAGCTAGTCTTCCTTTAACAAAACCAGATTGTTCAGGGCCAATCAAGTCAGGTTAGATGGGATCGATACGGAGAGCCTGGATCTTAGCAAAGATTTTATAGTCTGTATTAACTAGTGAGATAGGCCGATAATTTTTACAGAAAGAAGGATCCTTATCCTCCTTGGAAATTAAGCAGATCAAGGCGTCTTGAAACCTGCCGTGAGATAAGCCAATATCGGAGAAAGATTTAAACAAGAGTAAAAGATTAGGCAAATAATTTTTGCAAAATGATCATAAAACTCAATAGTAAAACCATCCGGCCCAGGTGCTTTCTCACGACGTAGAACTGACACAGCATGAGTAATATCTGCTAAAGAAATGTCGATTCCCAGGGAATCAAAATCAATGTGGTTAGAAGAAGGAGAGGGGATGGAATGGATGTAGGAAGAAAGATAAAATGTTCTGGGAGGGTTTCAGGTATATATAAGTTCTTGTAGAATGTAACAAATTTCAGTTAGAATGTCGTTATCTTTAAAAATAGGAGTACCGGTAGATCTCTGCAAAGATTCTATTCTCGTTCTTTCTTTTCTAATTTTTAAGGAATTAGCCAATAACTTCCCCATTCTGTTTTGACCCCCATAATAGCGAGAACTGCATTTCAGTAAATAATTGGAAGCAGCATTGGTAGAAATTCTATTAAAAGCAAGTTTGGTGTTAATAAGATTCTTTAAAGAAAATTCATTATTAGATTGATAATACGTATATTCTGTTTAATTCTATTAAGTAATTGAATGGATTGTTTTTCTAGAGATTGTTTCTTTTGCGGTACGAAATTTATAATTAAGCCTCTGGTGGCTGCTTTAAAGGAGTCCCAAACCATAACAAAGGGAGAATCCGGGGTTTTGTTAATAATAAAGAATTCAAAGGCAAAGGAATTAAGTTGTTGACAGAAATTGGGATCAAGAAGTAAAGAGTTAATACAACGCCATCTTCCTGGGAGTGGAGAGAATGGAATAAGGTCTCTATCTGCTAGTACGAGGGCATGGTCTGAAATTAAAAGAGAACCAATCTCAGACTGAGTGGCATGTTGGGCAAGGGACTTACTTAGGAAAAGGTAATCAATACGGGACTGTGAGTGATGTGCGGCTGAATAAAAACGATATTCTCGAAGGTCAGGGTGACAAAGTCTCCAGATATCTTTCAATGATTTTCGATGTATTGTGGATGAGAATTGTGAGTGCATTTTAGAAGGAGCAAACTTAACTTTAGAGTTTCGATCTAATATGGGATCTAGAGTTCGGTTACAATCACACCCAAAAATAATATAATCATCATCATATAGAAGCAATTTGTCAGATACTTTAGTCCAGAAAACCTTATCAACCGAAGTAGGAGCATACACATTAAAAATAACTAAATGGATCTTATCTATGAGGAGCTTAACAATAACCCAACGTCCTTCAGTATCAGACTCCTATTGAACAAGAGAAACATGTAATTGTTTTTTGACATAAACTCACAACCCCATTTTTCTTGCCTAAAGCTGGAGAGTTAAATACATGACCCACCCAATATCGTTTCAACTTGGACGCTTCTTCTTCAGAAATGTGGGATTCTTGAAGTAGAGCAACATCAGTTTTTAATTTTGTTTGATGAGATAGCACCCGTAGCCTTTTGATAGGATTGCTTATTTCTTTAATGTTCCATGTAGTAACCCGAGAGGTAACTTAATGATAAAAGCATGAACAAGTAGTATGCTTACAAGAGTGAAATCAGATTCAAAATAGGATAGATGTGAGGAAATAAAGTGAAAAAAGTAAAAAAAGAAGACATAAGGGAGAAAGGAGTAAAAAAGATAAAATACCTAAGAAAGTGGAGAGAGGAAACCTTAAGAAAGAAAACAGAAGAAAAGAAGATGAAATAGACAACAAAAAGACAGTACATGTCATACAGATGACGACTGAAAAACATACCTACAACACAAGACGAAATGAGGGATGGCTACACCAGAGGACGACGACAACATCATCAGAGCTCCCCCATGCCCCAGAGGGACCATGGATAACTTCAACAAACAGGGAAGATCATAAGGAAAGTGATATCGGGAAAGGAATTACACCTGTTATGAGAAAAAGATCAAATATATAGGTGAGAAAATACATTTGAAGAAAGGGAAAAAGAGAGAAAAGGGAAAACATCTTAATACAGTGACCATTACAGAATTACAAGCAAAACAACGATCAAGACATTACAAATACAGGAAACAATCTGACATGGAGAAGCAAAATAACGAATCAAGTAGGTCTCGAAGTATCCATAGTGACAGTTCCATGTTGAGGAAGGAATTCCTGCAAAACGACTGGATCATTCAATGTAGTAGTCTTTTCGTTATATGTGACCTTGAAAAGGCAGGGATGAATTATGCCAAATCTGGCATTTATTGAAAACGTAGTTGAGGGCGAAGATCAAGAATTTTTTTCCGAAGGTCAGCTGTAACTTTGGCCACATCTTGAGAAAAAAATAGGCGTTGACACTCCCAAAAAATGTGTAGAAGGTCTGTGTATTGCTAAAAAAAGATGATGACTCCATGAGGCTTTGCGGAGATCTTGGGACCAAGTCTGTGAGCCCTTTGAATGTTAAGAGGAAAAGTAGTAGATAGATCCAAGAGCTTAGGCAAAAATGTTTGAAGAAAGATGGTTTGATTGGAACCCTCTGTATTTTCGGGAAGACCATAAAGTCGAAGGTTGTTTCTGCGATTCCGGTTTTCTAAATCCTCTGATTGCCTCTTGAGCAGAGATACCTCAGACTCCATACTAGAGATGCGAGAACATGAAACCTGAAGAGACTCAGGGGCAGATTTAAAAGAAAGTGACGCATCTCTACAGATGCGTCACTTTCCCTGCGCTACCATGCAAAACCCTTGCGTCACCTTGGATGTGCCGTATTTACAATACGGCGCACCATGGCGCAAGGATTGACGGATGCGTCAGAAATTCTGATGCATCTGTTGATGGAAAAGTCATGCAGTGCTGGAGTCGTGTCGCAAGCACTTCGCAACTCCAGAAATGCGTTTTGGGGCCTATTCTCAATACACTGCGTCTCTCCTATGCCATCCTTCAAGCAGGCGTAAGGTTTTGGCGCAGTGGCGTCCTAAAAGTCACGCAGTGAAATCTTGTAGATTTCACTGTGTCACTTTTACTAGGCTTTCCTGTGTGGGAACGCCTACCCTGCATACATTATACCTGACGCAGGTATAATATCACGCAGGGCTTTACAATGTGACGCATTTCCCTAGATTCGTCACGTTGTAAATAGGCCGCAACTTTTACGCCACCGCTGCGTCACAAAAGTGACGCAACGACGGTGCAAAAGTGAAGCAAGGGGCTTGTAAATCTGCCCCTTTGTTTTCTGTTCCACAACAAGCAAACCCGAATCCAACAAAGACCATTTATCGTCCAGATACTGTAAAGTTTTATTGGTTTCCTCAATAGATGGTTTCAAAGCACAAATTTTCTCAAGGATTATATCCATGGAGGATGGTGCTGAATTCACTGGTGAAGGAGGGTCTTTTTCCATCGCTTGGTGGAAATTGCTGGTAGTTTACTTGAAGGATGTGATTTTGGAATGGTGCCTATAATGTGATCAGGTTTCTGAGGAGAAATGTCCTTCACTTCATTAATATCAGAGTCGGAGTCTGATTGTGTAGTAGGTTTGGAGGGAGTAGTTAGTTTAAGATTTCTTAGTCTTCCCATAGAAAAGACAAAGGAAATTTAGTAAGCAAAAACTTACTTCTGAATTTCCAGAGACAGTAAGGCACAGTCAAATGTATTGTGAGGTAATGAAAAAGAAATCGCAGGTTCCACCGTCTTAGTGAATTAAATCACAAATAGTGAAAGGATAGTGACAAAAAGTGAGTCCCTAAGCACTTCAAAAATTATGAGGAGAGTCAATCCAGAAGAATAAGAAAAATTGAATAGTGAAGGCACCAAATTCATTTTTGCTTTTATTAGAGTAGATGTGCCTGTTGTGTGCAAGCAGATATGAAGTCAAAACGTAGAAAAATGGCTTCAAAACACCTTGAGAGAGGGTGTTTCCACTGAAATATATACGGTAATAAGATGAAAATGCCCAAGTCTCTGCAGTATTAACAGAGCATCAGTATAAGAAACACCCAAAAGTCAAACAATCAGGGAAAAATTTGAAATAAAAGTCAGTTAGTATTCATTAACATTCAGATGACATGAGGTGAGAAGGAATCACAAAATGGCGGCCACCTGTATGCAAATCACCTCGTCTCCCAGAGTGGCAGAAAAAACCTCAAGGGAGTCAACGTAAAGAAAAATTCAGCTGCCCATACCAAGACATCAGCCACTAGATGTCAGTAGAGGGCAAGAACCAAGCATTCTGAGAGAAAGTTCCCAAAGCGGTGTGAGGGACTCAGCGCACAAAATGGCGGCCGGTATAATGGAAGGATCAGCACATACCTCCGAAATTGCCGAAAACAGGAGAAAAACAACACTGGTCAAGTTCGGACGCTTCCTGCAGCAGAACCGAGTCTGAAGCTCATATCTGTGACTCGGAAGAAGGGTGTTACCCGTTCAAAATGGAGCCCTCCTGGGACCCTCGGCGCGGATCTCCGCACTCATGACACCATCCTGCTTGGCATCCAAGCCCAAGATGAAGAAGCTCTGAAGGTGTGCTGCAGAGAATCACGGTGAAACCAGCTGGCACATGTGAGGTGATTTGAACTAATGTATGTGATACCCACGCCCTGGAAATTAAATTGAGAAAGGAATTGACATATTCATTTATATAAGAATAATTTTGGGAAGGATCACTTACAAGCTTTTTTTTTTTACACTTGGCCACTACTTATAAACATATCTGTCAGACCTTCATCATCCTTATCAGGTGATTGATTGAGAATAAGGAGCAGGAAAACATTGACAGTGTTGCTGTCGGATTCGGGGAGCTGATGGTTGATTGAGAGTAAAAAGCAGGAAAACAGTGGACTGTCTGATTCGAAAAGAACCATCTAGGAATGTAAGGTTCCCATTTGCCCTAACGTTTTAAATTTGCTTCACCTTCATTTTGACTTTAATTAAGCTCTGAATTTTATATACATGCATAGGTCTTTATGTGCCACTATTACAAAACGTTCACATAGTAAACTTTTCTGATATATTCACGATTTCAGCTTCTGAAAGGACTCTGTTACTTTTAAGTCCACCTGAAAGAAAATATTTCAACCCAAAGTATCTTTTTCTGCCATTGTCAGCATAAGAACACATGGCTGCTGCGATGTGTGCCAGATAATCCATAACATTAAATTCAACGTTATGTCCCTGGTGACAGTAATTGCTTCATGAACATTGAAAGGTAAGTGAAACATCTGGTGAAACTAAGGCTCATTAATTATTTTTGCAGACAGTTTGTTTTTATGTTATCCTTTTTAAAGAAGCCATAATATGTCAATCTAACCTCTGAAACACCATACAGATGCATTTATTATGAGCAAATGTGATGCATTAGATGGTGTGGTTGTGCGACCTCACAGTGGAATACACTCATGAAACCAACATGCATCCATTCAGTCTCATTTGCTAAACCTTAGCCCAACCCAGGATAGCTGTGGCTTTGGGCAATCAGGTTTAAACAAACAAGTGCAAAGCTTTTAGATGTACCAAAACAATAAAATAAGAAAGTCCTGCAACAAGAAAGAAATCTGATACCAATTTATAAATATAGAGTTTATTTTTCATTAATTTTTAGACACCAAAATGAATATAATCCATCAGAGGGTTCCCCAGATATGAACTTTGAAACCAATCATAAATCACAGCTTCTCACTCAAAAATGAGAACAGGCATTGGTAAGTGTAAAGTGTGAAAACATTGTAAAACCATTGAAGAGTTGTGTTCAGCTACTCTGACCGCTTTGGGTGACCAACTCCAACAGTGGGAA
Source organism: Triturus cristatus (assembly GCF_964204655.1). Lineage (NCBI taxonomy): Eukaryota > Metazoa > Chordata > Amphibia > Caudata > Salamandridae > Triturus > Triturus cristatus. The sequence goes on along the minus strand of NC_140592.1, from coordinate 998,383,840 downwards.
GGTCAGGGGAGCCAGTGAGAAGTAGTAGGACAGTAACCTTGCCACCAAAGCAAAGCAGTCTCATCCAGGTCCAGGCTCTATGTGTGAACCGCCATAGCCTTTAATGGAGTGGTCCTGATGCAAGGGATACAGGATGCTGAAGATATTGTAAGATGCTGAGGATGCTGTGCGGTCAATGGGGGTCTTTATGGTGCCAAACTCTGGTCCACATTCAAGGTAGGGCGACTTTGGCCACAGGGGTTGATGTCCCTCAAAGTCCTCATTTGGAGGGAAATTGCACAGGTGGAAGCCTGCACCTGGAGGTACTGGTGCTAAAGCTAAGAAACAATTGGCTGTTGCAATAAGCGCTTTTTTCTACTGTCCTAGTGCAGATCATCCACAATGTTCCACCTTCCTGCCTGGTGCACGGTCATTGAATGAGCATCAGCTAATCTCAATGTAACAAAAAAAGAAGTCTAGGTAAATCTTATCTGCCAATACTAGGAGTCATAAAATGTAGTACCCCAAGGATTAGAACAGTGGATTTGTACAGTCACACGAGCAAGAGAGAGAGAGAGAGCGAGAGGTATGTGGGTGTGTGTGTGTGTGTGTGTGGGTGGGTGTGTGTGTGTGTGCGTGCTTGCGTGCGTGCATGTGTGTGGGTTTGTGTGTGTGTGTGTGTGTGTGTGTGTGTGTTGTTTTTAGGGACCTGCACATATAATTGATGTACCAGCCACTGATTGCTTTATTTGTTGTTTGTGATGCATTAGCCTTATTTTTCAACAGTTTGTGATTTATTTTAGATATTCTCACTGTAATAATAATGTTTCTAGAACAGTCAGTGTTTAACACAGCAGGAGAGATAATTTTGATGTGTGTAATATACAGCATGATTTAACTTTCTTTCAACGATAGAGTAACTTCCAGGGAACCTGTGTCAACAATTCTGTCATGCGTGTCTTGTAAATTCTTTAGTTATAAGCCTTATAAATATTCTAGATTGTAAGCCCACCATTTAAAAAACATAGTTATATGCACTCTTGTAGTGTACTGTATCCATACGCTATTTGCACTTGAATTATATACTTTGTCTGAAATTAACACATTTTGGTGTGCCATCCTGGGGCTTTAATGTCATTGTTTTACAACTGTCCTCCTTAAGAAAAATATAACCTTTTATCTTGCACTTCAAATACCGAAATTAGAATCCCAATGAACAGTACTTTCCCATGTCAAGGTCATTTTGCCTAGAGCCATGGGAGGGCAGTGCAGCTTTTCAGGACTCTTTTCACGGGAAAGACTACCTCCCACCTCAATAACCATAGATAATCATGCCCACTGGGCCATCACCCTTTGCTCTCTTTCTCCATGCCAAGCTGACCAACTTGTGTTGGCTTCTGGCCAAGTGCTGATTAAGTGCCTTGGCTGCTGGTTGCCTAGAAACCATCCCTTTGAAGATGCGAACCCTATTCTTCCTTGCAAGCAGTGGACCAGAGAAGCCACACATGTTAACTTTCCTGCTTCGCCGTTCCTTTTTATGATTCGCCCAGGATTTATACAATGAAGCAAATGCATTGATGCACCAGGTCCATTTTTGAAAGGGAGGACATTAGCATCTGAAGACAGCTAGCCATCGGATTGTCCCTCGCTCAGGCTCTCGGCCCTACAATGTTCATGATTTAATATATCCTGCCCTGAGTTCCCGGCTCGGCTTCAATGAAATGCGAGAAAGGGGCTTTTGTCGTGTAAGTGTGTGCAAAAAATGACTCACTCACTTCACCACCCACAAGAACCCTTGAGTAGGAAATTAAATTCCTGCAGCATCACTTCGAAGCATCACCATATGACATCAGTGTGAATGAGGGCAACTTGAGCTTCAAACTTTTCGAGATCTTGCTCTGCCATTCCTCCCTGAGAACTATCTATTGTGTTCTGTAACCACCAGCTGCCACTCACCAATATGCCTGCTAAGTATTTTTCTCTAATGCAGCAGACTGGGGCTGATTCACAGAGAAAATCTTCACCAGCAGGTTTAGTTCCTCGCATTGATGCATATTTCTAGCTTTTTGGAGTTGAGAATGGTTTCCCAGTTTACTACTTGAAACCAATGGCAATCGCACGTTTTCAGTCATAAAGCTGGAAAACTATTGTACTTATGCATAAGCTTGTCCATGTGTGCAACTGCACACAGTGCATGATTGGACATGAGAACATGTAATTGTATTCGTGCAATGGTAGGTTGTCTCCATGACAATCTTCAGGGTAAGAATTTAAGAATGGGGCAGAAAAGCATTTGTTAAAGCCACAAACTATTCAGTTTGTCCCAGTAAAGTGTACACATTTCCCCTGCAATGGATTACCAACTTCCAGCCTCTGGGGCGGGATTTTCTCATGCAAAACAATTAGCTTGATCAGTAAAATTGCATACGAGTACAAGGATTTATGGATGGAAGTCATCTTTAGTGAATACTTTGCACTTCCAAGCAGAGCACCTTTGCACATGTGAGTTATTTCCACACATAAATGAAGCAGTCAGGTTTTAGGGCCTTTTTGAGTTGAAAGTGTCTGTTTAAGGTTATAATAGGCTCTCTGTTTGAGCAAAGACTGCATGGCCAACCATGTATTTCTTTTTTGTGAACTATATGCTGAGCGTAAGGAACAATGATGACAGAATTTCTCTGCTAGATGCGTGTATATGGACTTGTTTTAATATATAGATATTGTAAAATTGCTGAATGTGTTTGTGGGTTACTTCAATTCCTAGCAGCCTGGACTATTCAAACTCCTGCTGCTTTAGCTTTGCTTGAGAGTATTTGATCACGCTTTCATTTCAGTACTGTGAAACCCGATGATTGACCATGCGGTTAATAGATGGCAAGTAACTTAACATAACTTATTTATGCATGGTACATTATACACGCTAGCAGCATGAATGGCATGTTGTAAGGCGTGTATCTATTTAAAAAGGCTTCATTTGAAGGAAATAACTTCTAGAATTAGCACACTTACGAAGTATTCTGATGACGGTATATTTCTGTCCCTTAGCTGTGCTAGTCTTCCTCCCTAAAACAGTCTCCCCTGTCCTTTGCTATGTCTATCATGCTTTGTTCCCTAAAGATAGTGAATCATTACTCCCTACAGACAGTGGTGAAACGTGATAACTCTACTGGCTCACTCAATCAATATATCAATCAATCAAGGTATGTATAGCACGACTACTCACCCGTGAGGGTCTCAAGGCGCTGAGAAGGGGGGGCTGCTGATCCGTCTAGGCACTCGGATTCAGTCGAAGAGCCATGTCTTGAGATCCTTCCTGAATTGGGTCAGCGACATGACTTGCCTGAGGTGGAGGGGCAGGGTGTTCCAGGTCTGGGCAGCGAGGTAGGAGAAGGGTCTTCCTCCAGTCCAGGTCTTGCAGATCCGTGTTACAGTGGCCAGGGCCAGTTGGGTGGAGCGCAGGTGTCTGGTGGGTACGTGGAATGTGAGGCGATGGTTCAGATATGCTGGTCCTGCATTGTGGACGGCTTTGTAGGCATGTGTGAGGAGCTCAAGGCCCATCCATCAATGAGAGTATTTGGGGTGGTGTCCCATCAGACTTTTCAGGGGGGAGGCCAAGGAGACTGACATGCTGGTGTGTTGCCCTTTTGCCCTCATGGGCTTGTCAGTAGAAGAGCATCAGAACAGACTACAGACATACACTAAACATAAATTAAAAGGCCATGTTTACTTCTCCCAAACCTCAAAATGCCCTCTCTCTATCTGAGAAGTAGCAATGAGGCCAGACAGATGCTGTCAAGAGTAGCCATAACGTGAGCTGAGCCTAGATTAAAGGCACTTTTCCCACCTTTGGTCAGCAATAAGAGGAGGGGATAAGATATGCATGGACTTACAGCGTGATGCTACTATTGCTATCTGCATGTGTCTCTGCCTGTTTTATTACTGTCTGCCTGATGCAGCTCGGCTGCTCCTGGCGGGCCTTCTTAGCCGCCAAAGGCCTGTCAGCCCCTGATTCCTACAAGGGTTGATCTGCTCAATGATTGGCCTTCTGAAAGATCCAGGGGGCAGACAGTTGCAACGAGCAGCTCCCCCTGTTCTAAGCCCTAAAGTGGCCGGTCACTAAGCAGTTGGTAGATCTGGGGCATTTAGCTCCATTTTCACTTCATCTGCAGCCCCATTCACCACCACCGACCAATGCTGCCACCCTGAGCTGGGAGGAGTGACATTACAGCTATAGAATGGTATCACTGCCTCTTTTTACCAAATAACTTGGAAGGCGAGGGGCAGTAGTAATGTTGGCTTTTGTGCATGGGTGCTTTTGTGAGTGTGTGTGTGGGTGTGAATGAGCAGGTGTAGATGAGCAGGTACTTGGAAGGTCTAGTTTCATTTGAATGTCTATGGGGGTGCTGTGTGAGCAGAAGGGACAACAGTTTGGCTCAACTTGCCATAACGATGGCCCAAATGAAAGTTCAGAGATTGGCACCCTTGCTTTGGAAAATCTGTCTTAGGTGGTATAGTGACACATGTGAGAGACAGCTGTGTGTTGTGCGGGGATGAATGTCAGAAAGGATTTCTAGTGCCTTGAAGCTGTTTTCTGGTAGTGAGTAGCTGGTGCATCTATAGGTAGTGAATGAAGGCAGGTATGTTAGGCTAGAATCATAGTTATGTTTTATGGTTAGCATCACTATGCTAGTTTCTTCTTTCATCTTGCATCACATAGGTGCTATTGAAATCCTTGTCCTCTTAAGTTCCATATTTGGAAAATACCACAACAATAGGAGCACGTCTGATCTGTATAGAGTAGCTAGTATTTTTCCAAGGATGCCTTTGCCAAAGGTATATGTATATATGAATCATCTTTTAAATCGTGTATGTCACACGTTGAATTAAGTGAAAAGCTATAGACCCCAGAACAAGAGCATCAAATATTCCAGCTTCCGAATCTTGCACGGTACTTTTAAAAGTGTCAGGCCTTGTTATTCAAATTCAATGGGAGTGAAGTCAAAGGGGCTCTTAACTATTGCATTGATCGCAGAATCACAGGCAAGCTAAACAATAACTACATGGCACAGCCAGAATTCATGCATTCTGACAAGCAAACGAGAAAATCTAGGTCACCCAAAATATTAATGAACATTCTACAAAACAATCAGATATTCTTATGAGAACCCAATATTTATGTATGGTGCCCGCAAGCTCCCATCACAGACATCATAGCACTTCATGGTATGTTCAGATACCGGTATATGTAAATTAGTTATTTTAGGAATCTGAAAAGTAGATAGCTGTGCATGATTTAAAATCAAATGATCAAAAATAACATTACACACCAGCGTAAAGTTAAGACGTCCCTCAAAAATAGAAATTTCCTATCAAGGTGACAGAAGGCAAGAGGGCTTCCCCAGTAAAAGCCGCAGTGTCGCTTACCTAATTTTGCAAAAGGGGAGTGTTGATGGTAAGGTTTTGAAACAGGATAATATTCTTTTTTTTTAAGTCCCAGCATTCACTGTAAAGCCTACACGTGATTCTGGGTTTCTGACAGCCCAATCATTTCAAGGAGCCAGCCCCCATACAAACATGGCATTGAAGCACATCAGTGGTAGACACAGTGAAAGAAACACACACATTTCATTCTTGTGATGCTCACTATGTCTGCCACCCAAAAAAGACTTTGAGCTACAGCTGGAACGTTTGACCACAAAAGAACGATGTCACACCTGACCCTAGAACAGGCTGAAGAAAGAAACAGAAGAGTAATTAACAGCCCAATAATTAAAATGAACTAAATTTATTACACAAAACTAAAGACTAGCAATTATTAATGTTTTTAAACAAAACTTAATTGGAAACTATTTAAAAAAGCTTGATTGTAATTTTCTTTTAAGACTAAATCAATATTATTTTGATCCGTTGTTGTGAACCCTTAAAAGGAGTGGGGCCCATAGGCCAGTGCCTAATTTGCCTCTTTGGTAATCCAGAACTGCATGCTGGACCAGCACAAGGGCACAATTTCAGGCAAATCCTAACGGAGCGTGGGCCAGCTCCAGGGACTCATATAGGCCCGCTGACCAAAAGTACCTTAAAACATGGTTGCAGAGTATTGCGAGATCCCGTGTCAAGTATGTGCTGTGCAGTCAAGGTGATGCGAGGACTGGGTAAGAGATGCATCACGCAGCATCAGTCCCGGAGAGCTGCGGGGTTGTGATGTGAGGTCGTCTAGGAGATTGTCGACAAGGAAAGCTTGCCATGCGACGTTCTGTGCCAAGGATGGGTAGTGCAGCAACTGGATCTGTAGAGACTGACGGGCTTGTGATGCGAAGTCCGGCATCGTTGTCAAGACTGTCATCGACGAGAGGCTTGTGAAGCAAGAGTCCACTTTAGGAATGCATTGTCCAGCAGCGGTTCCGATGAGGCTTTGGGCTGTGAGGTTGATGTGGAGCTCTGGAAGAATCCTCACAGCAGAGGTGATGCGTTGGTTCTGTTAAGGTTTGCATGGTGCAGCAGAGGAGATGCGTTGGTTCTACTGGATCCACAAATGGGTTGGCAGAGCATCTACAGGCCTACTTTGAAGTGTCCAGGACTAGGGTGGGACAACTTGGCAGGGTAGAACTCACAGTTGTAGAGTCCTGGGGCTGTTTACAAGAGACTAGCCCTTTGGGTGACTCTGGTGGTCCAGGGTACAGGTTGCTGTTCCAGTCATTCTCACCCAAGCGAGAGGGCAGCAGGCCAGCACAGAAGGCAGCAGTCCTTCAGGGCAGCAGTCTAGCAGAGAGGCAGCTCTTTCAGCAGCACAGCAGTCCTTCTTCCTGGTCGAGTCTTCCACAGGTTGGGGTCTGAGGTCCAGTATTTTTACCTGGTACCTCCATTGAAGTGAGAGTAGCTTCTAGAGGTTTCCCTCTGAAGTGCACAGATGTCCTCCCTCCCCTGACTGTGCTCAACACTAACTACAGGGGGTATGCAATCATTTGTGTGAAGGCAGGACACAGAATATTCAGGTGTAAGTGGGGCTGTGCCTAATTTCGCTCTGTCATCCTGCCGGTGATAGCCCATTCAGACATGCCTAAGATCTTTATTGTGTGTGGCGGTCTAGAAGGAATACCCAAAGACCAACTGCCAACCACACCCACTCATATGACCCAGAGACAGGTTACAAGCGCTTAATGACTAAGGCAGGAAAACGCCAACTTTTTAAAAGTGGCAGTTCCAAAATTGTAATTGAAAATTTAACCACCATAAAAGAGGATTTTTCATTGCAATTCTAAAGACATCAAACATAAACTGTTTGCCTGCTTCCATTTCATAGTTACAGCTTTTTAAATGTAATACGGTAACACCAATGTTATCATAAGAGAGAGATAGGCTTTCATTAGTGAAAAACGAATTTAAGAGTTTTTTAATATCAGGACATGTAAAACTTAAAAATGCATGTCCTACTTTTTAAACAAATTGCAACATGCAACACATACGTACTAAAAATAAAGGTTTGGGCCTAGCAAAAGGTTCATTTTGCCAGGTCAAAATGGCACTTTAAAACTGCACACACAGTCGGTAATTGCACTCCTGAGACATGGTTAAAGGGCTACTTAAGTGGGTGGCACAATCAGTGATGCAGGTCCACTAGTAACATTTAATTTACAGGCCATGGGCACTTGTACCAATTAAATAGGGATTTACAAATTAATTAAATATGCCCAATGGGGTCAAGTCAATGTTAACATGTTTTAAGGAGGGAGCACACCCACTTTAGAACTACTTAGCAGTTATAAGTTGCACAGAGTGCTAAGACTAACAAAAAGAGATCAGAAAAATTTGGAGGAGTAAGGCAAAAATATTGGGGAAAGACCACCCTAACTCGGACAGTTTTAGCAACCTGCATATTTAATTAGGCGTCATTTAGGAAACCTGAATCTGAGATTTGCTCTTTAAAATTCAACACATGAATTGCAACCCCTTTTCCAAATAACCTTACTGTCATGTCACTTTTAAGAACATTCCATTTTCATTTGAGAATATTTTACAGTTGTTTCTATTTTTCCCAAAACACCGTCAATTCTCTATTTACCGCATGTACCACACCATGACTTGACAAGTAGGCTTGGAACTGCATGCACTTGTTGACACTATTATCACTAAATGCACTGTACTGTCAAATGAAAGTAATTCCTTTTTAGCTGTCCTTTATGACTAGGCCCCACTAAAGAATAGATTTGGACTGGTGTTGTATTAACATTAATTTGATTATTTTAGACATGGTGTAACAATAGAATTACCCCTAGACTCCAACAGCTTCAGCAAATACTTATTCAATTGCATTATAAATAAATTTGTATTACACTATTATCATGTTGTCGTTTGTTTGTGATAATTACAACGGGCATAAATTTGATTGATTGACTGCATAAATAAGCTTCTGCGTATAAGACAGAGCACAGATCATTAGCTCGACATGGTCCAAATAAAACCAAACAGAACCTTTTCTGGCAAACGCCTTCTTTTACATGACCTTGATGGTCAGAAGATGCAACATACACAGATCCATGCAGATATTTGTGTGAAATCAGAAAGACACAATTGCATTATTGTTAATACTCATTAGTGGAATGTGAATTTGTGTAACATTACACACAAAAAACAGTTAATACATGTACAGAGGTATCGAATGTTAGGCCATAGATGCATGTTTGCGCATATATACCAAGCACAGCGGAACTGGTAATAGGCTGGGTTTACACTCAGTATTCGACGGATTTACACGTGGTAATTCCTCATGCTGACTAGTAGACGATAATACTGGTCTTGGTTATTGTCCTAAATGTGTGGCTCTTGCATTCAACATTGGTACGCTGAAAACAGGAAATACGTCATTCCTTAGTGCCGAAACAGGAAAAAGGAGCCTTATTCCATGCTTCTGTGTTCGCTAATGAAGCTACCATGTGAGTGACTCTGCAACAGCCATTGTTGCTGTATCTTTACTGGCAATTTCACCATGCAACTAGTTTTTTAAGTTGAGTATTTAAGATCTCTTGTATATAGGTTGAGCATTCGAGTCCCCTTGTATATATTTTAGTATATACTTATATGTGTATGTACTTTGTGGGCTCTGGAGATCAGCTCTGGGACTTGTCTGCTTCCACTTAGGGAATGTGTTTCTGTTCAACTGCCTCTATTTAACTGTCTTGATAGAAAACGACCAGTAGAGGTCAGTAAAATACTAGAATTGCTTTCTGCTTGTTCAACTGCCTCCATTTAACTGTCTTGATAGAAAGCGACCAGTAGAGGTAAGTAATATACCAGAATTGCTTTTTGCTGAGGGGCTTTCTTTTTTTATTTTTCTGGCAACTGCCTCTATTTAACTTTCTTGCTAGAAAACGACAAGCAGAGGTCAGTACAATACCAGAATAACTTTAGCATTCACTAGATTCCAGTCAATAGAAATTGTCTTCCACGAGCACCCGCAGACAATAATATTTTTTTTAAATCTTGTATTTTCAGCGATATGACCACGATGGCCCTGATTTTACATTAAAAACAGAGCTTTGGACTATACCATTTCCCGCTGAAAGGCAATATTTCTCTATATGTGTTCCCATACCTGGCATGTCACACAGTTTGGTGCTTACTTCCCCTCCATGTTAAAGAACAGTAGATGTTTCAGCACCCAGGCTAATGTGCTGCATAGCTTAACAGATAAGATCCCAAAGGTGACACTGATTGCATTGCAAATGCTTGTTTAAATACTGAAGCCTACTGAAACTGTCCTGCGCCATCCAAAACCTTTGTTTAGCTAAAAAAAAAAGCCAGGAAACAAATATATGAGCCACTAACGATAAAACAAGAAAATCAAGTCCTCCTTTTGTACTGCTATCAACCATTGGGTTGAAAGGTTCCCTTTTCAAGTAATAACAAGATTTTTAAAGGCTAATGGATGCCGCAGGTTCTAGGGCCCTTATTCTTCTAGACCGCTCTATGGCCTTCAATAAATTGACCACAAGATACTCATTAATAAACTTGAAGAAAGAGGGAATAATGGAACTGTTTTGTCTTGTTTAAACTCCTTTTTATCCATCCCCCATTTTCTTCCCAACACATTAAGACTAAATGTGGCGTCACCCAGGGAGCAATTCTTTCACCCCTGGTTTTTAACATATACATTTACTAATTGATACACCCATTTCATCAGATCAGGACACATTTACTTATGTACTCTGATGATACCTAACTCATTTGTGAGTCGTCACACACCCATCCTTCCAGGCACAGCCAGCATGAAATCATGCATGTTTGCGGAAATCCTCTCCCTTCGACATTGGTGAATGTCGACAACTACTTGAAACTTAATCTGACAAAGACAGAATTACTTCAGACATCCCTAAATATTACTGTAGATGCTCTTCTTTGTCTTCTAGCTTTTGTCCCCTACCATGCCCTCCTACCTCTGTAGGCAGACTAGGTATGTATATCGACTAAAATTCGGCATTAGCTACCCAGGTTTCTAAATCCATCAGGACAACTTATAGCATAGAATCCGGATAGTCAATGCACGGATCCATTTGAGATTAGATTATAATGGTGTTTTCTACCAGCCGTGAAAAACCTTATTAATCACCTTCCACTCACACAACATGCTACAGCATCACTTATAAGGAAAGCTTGATTCCATTATGTCTATTCTGAGGAATTTTCAGTGGTTTCCTGTTCTCAACAGTTTAGTCTTCAAAGCAATGACAAATGTTCTCAAAATCACACTAATACTCTGGCGTTCATGGAAAAATAATTTACAATCTATAGCCCAAATAGAGACTTGCAGTAAGGCGATAGATTCCTGCTGTTTGTGCCAGGATTACGTACCACTACTTAGGGAGAGAGAGCTTTTTCTATCACCACCACAAGAACATGGACCTCTCTTCCCATGAATCCTTAAATCCAAGACTGTCTGACCCCATTGAGGAAGTCCAACTTGACATCACTATTCAACCATTTAATGTTTCAATCAGTTTTAGCACAACAATCTAAGCACTCAGAAAGCATAAGGAAGCCTCTGTCCTGTGTTCTAAAAATAACATAGCCAAAGAACCATAAGAGTTGAAGCAAAACCTGAACTGAAAACCAACAACAATTGCATTTTTTCTTCCCAGCCAATTTAGATGAGCTTACCAAAAACATACAATCTCTCAACTCACACCAGCCCTTGTCAGGACATGCTCCTTAACAGATCATCTCAAACAGTGTCCGGATGTTGGTAGAATCCTGGTATTACTTTACCAATAACTCATTTTGCTACGGTGCCTTCCAAGGTTCGCTAAAAGTTGGGAATATCACTTGCATTTTTTTTTTAACTAAACTCTGATACAATTTTATGTTTTAGACTTATTTCTGACCAGCATTCCCAAACGATCGATAGGTGCATTTCCAACAAATTCCTTGCCTCAATTAGCAAGCACATCTTTAGGTGAATTACCAGTCTGATATCTGCTCCAGATTTAGCACTAACAAGGTCTCCTTATCACTCTTGGAAGATGTAGACTGCACTTTGGATGGTGGGAGTGCCTCTCTTCTCACCCTCCTTGACCACCAACTGTCCTTCAATATGGTTGGCAATGGTTTTTACTATATACAATGGTTTTGTCTCGTTCCTTATCAAATGACAGATCAATGAAGTCACCTCCACCTGTTTCCACTCTCTCCACATGCTCCAAAGAATCTTCAAATGGCTCCTCATCGGCATGAGAAAAACCATCACACAAGCCCTAATTACCAGCCAGCAGGACTACGGCAACGCACTATATGCAGGAGCTGCCACTGAAGACCTGATAAGACTCCAGACGATACAGAGCTCAGCAGCCAGACTTATACTCAACTGAACCCTTATCACCTAATCAATTCAAGATATTGACAACCGCCTACAAAGCCCTCCTTGACCAAGCACCAGCATACATAAACCACTGCTTAAACATTCCACCAACCATCCAGAGACCTTCACTCTGCCTCCCTCACACATACACTGCAAATCTGCTGAAGTCACAGTGGAGGCCGTTCCTTCTCCTACCTCACCACCAAGTCTGGGAATGGTCTTCCCCTCCACCTCCAAACATAATCCTTGCTGGCGGACTTCAGGAAGTGGAGCAAGACCTGGCTTTTTGACTGAGCCCAGCAACTAGCACCCAGATACCCTTACGGGTGATGAGCTGTGCTTTACAAATACAGATTGATAATTGTATTGATTGATCAATCAATACCAACTTATGAAGACTGGGGACAAAATCTCAGACTGGGCATCAATGTCCCCGGGTATCTACCGTCGTCTGGCCTGTTTAACAAACATTTTGAGCCCCTGAGTCTGGTGCTTGATGGGTCAGGCGCACCCATTCAACAGTATCTGAATGATATACAACCATGCATCAAAACCTTTAAACATGACATGCACTTCTAAAAGCAAATTCATGCTGTTTTCCCACAGACACAAAAACAAGTCAACTGCAATTTATTTAATGAGCTCAAAGAGGATGGCTTTGACCCATCACTGGTGACATTTATTGGATCTCAGGCTTTCTTGACCCCTATTAATCCATCTTCCCACATATACAACAAATAGCATATTGCCTGATAAGCTAACTTTCATCTGCTCCATCTTGAGAAAATCAAAATCTCCTCTAACCAGCTCAACAAAAACATCTGCAATGCATTAATTCTATCTCAAGTGGACTTTGGAAAAGCTGTGCCAGCCAGCATCCAAAAATGCTTGCTGGTTCAGTCCCCTGTTTGTTTCTGATCCTCCACTAGAAACGTTGACCAAATAGCACCATCCCTACAGGAACCTCACTTGCCTGTCCTCAAAGAGAGGAACATTTACAATTGGCTGTGTTGCATACAAAACCATCCCTCTCAGTTTACTGCCATATATATCGCCAGTCTTAACATCATCACTAGAGACCAAAGAAGTTAGAGGAGCAGAACAATGCCTTAAATCACCCAACGTTAAATCCTTTCAATCTCTAGTTTAAGCAAGTAAGTAAAATACCTTATTGATAGCTAATAATAAACCATTCAATACATCTGAGCCCTATTCAAAGAACAATTCGGTTGATAAGCCCAATAAAATCCCATTCAAGAAATATAAGATTGTAGTGACAATGATTTTTTTTCAAACACCACCCCTTGTTTATCCGAAGTTAAAATGTGGATGATTTAGTTATCTGCACTTTAGTGGCTCCAGACTTTGTCCAGTGTTGAAAGGACCGGAATCACATATTTTGTAAAACCACTGATTAAAATGCTGGCTGTACTGTTAAAACGGGTAGCAATCGATGCTCTTCGGTTTCATATTTTTAGGAAGTAAAAGGCTGGAGCTAAAAGTTTCCTACGTTCATAGATGAAAACTAGACAGCAGCTAATAATATGGGTTAGAGATTCAGGGCCAGATGCATCAACACACCGTTTTGCGATTCCCTAATTGAGAATCATTGCGATTCACAAATAAGAAATCGCAAAACGGGAGGCATGAAAGTGTGTTGAACACTTTCTGCAATGCCTAAGGGATTGCAAATGATCTACCTCATGAACATTAATGAGGAAGGTCGCAATTTGCGACCACCTAGGAATCGCAAAAAACACAGGGATGGTGGCCTGCTGGGGTCAGCAGACCACCATGTCCGTGATTGCTTTTAAATAAAGCAATATTTTTTTGTAAACCAGTCCATTTTCCTTAAAGAAAAACAAGATGCTTTACAAAAAAAAAAAGTTTTTCTTTCATATTTTAGGTGCAGGCTGTGGTCCGTGGGAACACTGCATGCTCTTAAAAATGCTTTTACAAACATTCACAAAGGGAAAGGGGTCACTTGGGGACACCTTCCAATTTGCGAATGGGTTACCACATACTTGAAGTGGGTGGTAAAATGCACATTTTTTGCAACCGCATTTCGGTCACAAAACATTCATGCATACTGATGTGATTCGGTATTAGTAAGGGGCGCCCTAAACACGCCCCATCCTAATTGCGAATCTCAAACCCATTTTGCGATTCGGTAACAGGATACCAAGTTGCAAAATAGGGTTTGCTGCATCAGAAGAGCATTTTATGCATTCGCAAATGGGCCGATTCTGCAAATCGGCCTGTTTGTGAAAACAAAAATGCTTGATGCCTGTGCCCCTGAGTCTTTTAGTTGAAAAATCTACAACTTATGTTGGGCCTGCTGTACTTCTATTTTTTAGGAATTTCTCCTAAATTGAGTAGTCCAAAGCACAAGTGAAAATATTTGGTCTTAAAATTTCACATATCAGATTGTGACTCCCTGTTGGCTCCATACTGAGTTCCTGGAGCTCTGAGTCAATGACTCTATGGCACAGCATTTTAGGGGAGTGAGTTAACTATTGAAATTGCTTAAGAATGCCCCAATAGAATCCTTCATCTTGTTTTTTGTTTCATCTTGAACCCGTGCCTAAATGAAGCAGCATTCAGTGCCAGAGTCTAGTTGATCATTTTGAATGCCAAACGGACTTGATCATAAGCTGTCGATTGAGGTAATCAAAATACTGATCTGAAAATTTTACTTGATTTGTCCCTGTTTATTCAGCTCCAGAAGGGTCCAGTGAGTGCCTTCAAGACACAGGTTAATGTAGAAGGAACTCTGGCATTTTTACATTAATGATCGTCAGTCAGTCAGTCAAAATTCTTTATTTCGCAATGTTTCCATTGCATATAAAGTACACAGGATAAAAACAACGGTAATGAAAATATATTGAGTGGACGCAGTCATGCACCATCAAGACATTTGGATAGTTTTATAAAGGCAAACTTTACCATTGCTGCTTAGTTTTCCAAAACGTGTTGTGCTCCCAAGATATTTCCCATCTAAAAAACAGTTTTAGAATTTTACATCCAGAAAATACTAACACTTTTGACTTTTCATAGTTGACCATAGTTTGATTAACTAACAATAAAAGTTCAATTGGTAAGCATATGTTGTAAACCAATTGTGATGCTATGAAAAAGAACAGAGTTGTGAACGAATTGTAGGACGAACATGAAATGCCCACTTAGTCAGTCGCGGTCAGCATTTCTCGCGGGTGGGGAACAGGAAGCAGGCAGCCTCCCTCGTCTCACCTATTGCAATCACAATGCTGCAATGGCAGCGTTGTGATAGGCCAGGACGCCAATCAGCCAGGCACCTATGGGGAGGAGATTATCTCCATGTAGGCTGCATTACAGCCTATATGGAGAAAGGGCAGAGTGCGCTTGATTGGTTTGGTCGGCACTGAAACAATCAGCGCCCTCAGCAGTGGGCAAGCAACTCCTCCCCTGCCCTAAAGCAGACCTGCCCACCCCCAACCATACACTTCTGCTTTCTCACAGTGCGATAAGCAGAAACATATAATGGTAGTTTTACCATTTTATGTTTCTGCTTCTCGCACTGCGGGAAAGCAGTGGGGCGACGCTCCTCCGCCCTAGTGGAGGAGCTGCCCCTGCACTTAGTTTGAGGGAGCAAGCTCTGTTGTTATTTTGTGCTTCCTCATTATCAGCCATGTAGGCATTGAATAGAAGGTGAGCTAACATGCAGCTCCATTTGAGGCCTTTGTTGATAAAAATCTTTTCAGTTAGTGTTGAGTAATCACCCAGTTCAATATGTATCCAGTTCTTTGAGTATAAGTCAAAGATCGTGTTCAATAGTTTAGTGCATTCCACTTAACTAATTTTGCCCAGAGCAAGCTTCTTTCAATGCTGTCAAATGATTTCTTGAAGTCGATGAAACAAGCACACAAGTAGCTGTGCTGTTATAGTGGTGTATGTATCAATAGGGAAAGGGCAACAATGTTGTCAATGGTCACACAATCTGCCTTGAACCGGTTTGGAACCATTGTGGTAGATTATGCTCTGTTGCGCAATTCCGAGTGTTTCTACTAGCTGTGCTGCATAGTTCTTAGAGTCAACATCCAAAAAGGCTGAGAGTCGTAGTTGGCTGGGTCTAGTGTGGACCCTTTCTCAAGGATTTTCTGTAAAAAAGCATTTCCATGAATCAGGCACCATGTTAGAGGACTACAATACTTACAATATGTTGCCAGCAATTTGTGCCTATTGCTTGGATTATTTTTAAAAATGTGTTTTTGGCACCCAGTTTGGGTCTCGTTCTCCATCCTGACGATTTTTGATAGTTGCTGCAGGGATTTGCTCAATAGTGATCCACTTGTTGGGAGCATATCATAAGTTTTTGTTGGAGGTGTGCTGATTATACACGTTGTGTTCCGATATTCTTGAATCGTTAGATGTTACACTCATTCAATCTCTAAATCACACCTTCTCTGGCACAGTATCATCTCTTGGAACTCCATCCTTGGAGAAGTTCGCAATGCACCCATCCTTCTGACATTCAGGACTTTCATGAAAATATGGGCCAGATTCTCAAAGGTGTCACGGAACACAGTGCAGTTGCCATAAATGCTGTGCTGCTTTGATTGACAGGGAGGGAGCAGGAGAGTGCCATATTCACAGAGATATGGCACGCTGCTCTCCTCTCCCTAGCGCCGGCGCTGATTTCAGCTGCCACGCACCAGGCACACACCTTAGTGGCATACTGCTAGGGTGCATGCCTGAGTCTACCATAGGTTCTGTACACAAAGGGTATCCTTCCTGTACAAAATACTATGGCTACACGAGTTAATAACCTTTCCCTTCCTTGTATGTGTGCTGCACAGTGCAGCACACATGCAGAGTCGAAAAAGAAAGGAGGACATTTCTCCTTTTAACTCCTGCTTTACTGGCACTAAACCCTGCCTACTAATGTAAGTAAATAGGGTTTGGCATCAAAAAGCATGAGTGGTTGCATGGGAATGCCCATGTACCACGCATGTAATACTCCCTTGATGCAAAGCAATGCAAAGCAGCGGTTCGTGCTCTTTTGCGTTACTTTTGGGTACTTTCCAGCGCAAAACAAGTTTTGCACTGGATAGTAAATCAGGAAAAATACATTTTGTTCTGATTAGTGTCACTTTTGTGACGCAAACCCAACACAAAATGTTTGAGAATATCCCCTTAAATGTTTTATGCAAAGAACTGTCTACACCCAGCTTTCACAAACCTATGAAACGTTTTGCTTTCCCATGCAATTATGAGTAGTAGTAATCCTGTAGTACTACTTCATGTACTATTAAAAGCAATTACCAAGGGTAAGGACATAGTTATACTCATCTGTTGGTCCTAACACTTATGTGCTGAGTTTACCAAGAGAGAGTAGACCTATGTGCATGGAGTTCTATGTTTTATGTGGCAATATGGGAGTGGTAGGGAAGAATGGCTTGGAAATTAGTACTATCTACTACAAACTGGGAGTAGGAATGAGAAAATCAGGAAGGGGTACAGCAAGGGACATTTAAATACAGAAACATGACTTTGAAAGGGAAAGTCAGTTGCAATTCAAAAAGGGTGTACCCACATC
This sequence comes from Triturus cristatus, assembly GCF_964204655.1. Taxonomy (NCBI): domain Eukaryota; kingdom Metazoa; phylum Chordata; class Amphibia; order Caudata; family Salamandridae; genus Triturus; species Triturus cristatus. Next base: position 998,366,438 of record NC_140592.1, on the reverse strand, counting down.
TATGCCAGTAGTAATATTGCATAAAGAGAGGGGTTGGTAGGCCCCTCTCCTTGACACTGAAGTTGTGGCTGAAAGAAGCTACATTATTGGACCTTTCCTTTTGAGCAATGATCAGGGGACAGATTGGGTTCTACTTCACTGAGAATGAGGGGACAGGCTGAGATGCATCCCATCGAATGGGACACATTAAATGTAGTTTTTTGAGGAATATGTCTTAAACAAAATTATGGCAATCTGTTAACGGACTTAGAACGAAAGTTGTGTACCGGGGAGAGTGAAATGAAATACCAGTATTTGTAAAGCGCACAGCTACCTCCGAAGTGGTGTCCCGGTGCTGGGGGCCCTCGGGAAGATTAAGCGAGCTATTGCCCAGAGTCACATGGTGCTGGACTAACCTGCCGCCGGCACCGGGGATCGAACCGTGAACCCCATAGGCCGGTGTCAGGCACCCTGGCCGCTGCGCCACACCTCTTCCACAAGTGACAAATTGAATCATATGGGACACACAGACAGAGATTGGAGGCTGAAAAGGAATACATGGGATTATTAGAGAGACGCAAGGGAGTGAATTATGAAGAGTATGTGGCCAGGCAGCATGATGAGGAAAAAAGAGCTGGCCTCCTCCTGGCAGACCGAAACTGATCGAAAACCCATTCACGCCATTAAATCAACCAATAGGGTGATACTGCACATACAAATAGGCATTAATAGGAAATTTTGCACCACAAATTTGGGAATTTTGCCGCGTTTTTGTGGCCTTTATTTTTAAATATGTAATGTATAATCCATATTTTCTCTGTAAGGCAAGATGTAACTATAATGAGGTATTTTTAACAAACACTAGAGGGTGATTTTGGCTTTCAAAATTAGGTACTGTTTAAATTTGACGCCTCTTCGTGTGTAGTGAGGTTTCCTTATCTGTTAAGAACACTAGACGCCCTCCCCTCCAACCACACTTCCCCCTCCCAGATGCCTTGGGTTTGCCCTAAAACAATATATGTACTTTACTCTGACTCACCACTGCATGGTGACACAGAAAACTGAATGAAAAATAAATTGTATGTTAATCGCACCTACTAAAAAGTGTACTCAGCGGACACCTCATAATCCTGCTGTGCATATATATGGTGGAATCGCAGCTTGATGTATTGCATCACGCGTAAAAGCTCTTAAGTGCTGTTTGAGACGGTGTGATGAGGGAGACGCAGAGCATACCTTAGAGAAGAGTGAGGATATCTTAGGGCCATGTTGTTAAAGAAATCTACAGCAACATTAACACTGACATATTGTTAACAGGATCATATGTCTCAATATATACTCCAATGCAGGACTCAAAGACCACAAAATACAAGCACAGAAGTGCTTCTTATGAAACAAATGCAAATTCCACAAATCTAGTACCGACTATTGTATTGTTTCATTTTAAACAATAGCGTATTTCCGGTTTAAAACAAGCAATCTAAACATACAATAGAGTCGCACAATAACCTTCTCAGTTCGGTGCACATACACAATATAGGCTATCACTTCAAGGTCGCACATAATCATAAAAAGCCAAATTTATTAATCTCTTTCATGGATACATGTTATTAATATTATGCAGAACCACATAAAAGTTCCACACATAAGCCCTGTCAGGATAATTAAACATAACATCGTGAAAAGTTTCTGTAGCTGAACCAATACAATAGTTCTTGGGACCCAAAATCAGCCAAATGTTGCCCCGACTGCTGCAAGGTGCCTAAACCAATTGAATATCTCCTTACCTGGAGCATGATTGCCAACTGAGTGCCCAGCCTCAATTTGTGTAGGTGTACACCCACAAGATGGCCACATAATGTCCTTGTTTCCAAAAAGTTGGAAATTGAGAGGCGAACATATGTGTAAATTATGTTTTCACAACCCCCCCAAAAAAATCCGATCACATTCTGCAAATTTCATGGGCACTTTTGTAAAAAGCATGGCCTTTTTACAAAACTGCTGATTTCGCAGTTTTTTGCAAATCGCAAAATCCTGGAGGGTCTGGCTATTACAAAAATGATTATACTACCATGTCTCTTATGCCACTTTGTTGCCATCACGGTATTATTTAAAAAATAATTTTCCAAGGACTTACCCAGTTTGCTGGGGGTCCTGATCTGGGCATCCCAAAGGAGGCGACTTGCCCTAGCAAAGCCAACTAGATCACTTATGGAGGGCGGTTTGGTTGTTCTCCGATCTGAAAGTATATTACTCCACAGCGCAACAGATATGGCCAGTGGCATAGATGGCAGATGTAAGAAGCTCAGTGTCTTTAGAAACTTGCCATGGTGCTGGTTATAAGTGGTATTGAGAGTCTGTGACAGCGACCTGGTGTGGGTCAAAGGGGTCATTACGAAGTGTTCCGCACCCATAGTTTTGTTGGCAGATATACACCACCAGACTGGATGGGGCCCTTCCCTTCACCCCAGAGATACCTCTTTTGTGCCTACTTGGTTTATGAGATCTACCACTAATATTTGACAGAAGACCTAGGGTGGAGGCTGGGATCAATACAGTAGTTGAATTATATGAAGGAGGAATGCTGTGTTCCATCAAATCTCTGAGAGTGACCAGGTATTGCAGTTGGGGAATTTATGACCCACACAGCCCTAGACTAATGATCGAATGTACATGGTAAGCCGAAGATGCAGAACCCAATAAATCGTGCACCCTAACAAATATACCTTGAGGGGCCTGCTGACACATGATGACCTCAGTGCATACTACAATAGCCCTGGTTTCCTATATATCACTTGATCCATTTAAGGCTCGATGGGAGCAGTGCTTGGAGAGGAAAGTTACTGATGCAGAATAGTCCACTGCCTTGGGGTCCCTCAGATTGATACAAGAAATTCACTTTTCAAATATATACAGCTAAATTACCTACACCAAACATAAGGAGCCTTTGACGATAGCCAAAACGTTTCTGGGAGCACCAGATCTATCTCTCAGATGTCACCAGGTGCAACCAGACTTTTATCACATTGTCTGGCGCTGCCCAGTGATTCAATCATATTGGCTGGAGACATCACGAGAGATAGCTGAGCTTATGGGTAAGGTGGTCCCTAGGATCCTGTGATATGTGTCATGGAGTTGTTGAAAAGGATCAAAAACCCTAAACACATTTTTCGCTTCGTAGACTTAGCACTAGTCCTGGTCAAGAGGAGCATCATAATGGCCTCACTGGCGCATAGTGCTCCAGAACTTGCTTGCTGGATTAGAGAGTTACATAAATGGTCTCTGGCAGAGGTTACGTCTTTGCATGCACTTAAGGGCAGAGAGGCAACGGGAAACTCTGTGACTAGATGGGAAGACTTTCTTAGGACAGTTGCATACAAATCGAATGACCTTCCATCATAGGTGCTCGATACATCATGATCTATTATTCCATATTGTTTTTAACCCCTTGTATGCCCATGACGAGCTGGACTCGTCATGGAGCACAGTCGCGCTGTGCCCATGACAAGTCCAGCTCGTCATGAGGCATTCCCTAGGGAATCCCTCTAGTGCGGGCACCAGAGGGATTCCCTTTAAACCAAAATAGCCTCGGGAGCTGGGGAAGAGCTTCCCCAGCTCCCCAGCTCCCGAGGCCCCCCCTCCCCCCCTTTCACTGTAATGAAGATCGGCACGCACGTCGCGCCGACGTCATTACAGTGAAAGTGAAACTGAAATGAGCCAAGAGGCTCATTTCAGGTTTCACTTTGGACGTGCTCAGGGGGCTATCTCAGCCCCCTAAGCACGTAGAAAGTCGGGAGAGGTATCGTTGGAAAGGGGAGAATCTCCCCAGTGGATCCCTGCTTGGGGATCGCCACAGGAGGGCGATCCCCAAGCAGGGATCCACCCACTAGACACCAGGGAGGGGGGAGCGGCCCCTTGGGCAAGGGCCTATGCTCCCCCCAAATAATTTTGGGCACATTTAGTCTTTTTGCCCCCCCTGGGGGGCAGATGGGGGCAGTAGCCCCCAATCTGCCCCCCCGGAGGGGCAAAAAGCCCACTAGACACCAGGGAATTTTTTTGACAATAAAAATAGGGGTGGGGACTGCCCAAAACGGGCAGGCCCATGCCCCCACCCCACCCCCAAATTATCACAGTCTTTCTGCCCCCCCCGGGGGGCAGATGGGGCATTGGCCCCTAATCTGCCCCTTCGGGGGGGCAGAAAGCCCACTATACACCAGGGATTTATTTTCAGTTTTTTTAGGGTGGGGGCTGCCCGAAATGGGCGTGCCAATGCCCCCACCCACCCACCACCATTACAGCCTTTCTGCCCCCCCTGGGGGCAGATGGGGCATTGGCCCCCAATCTGCCCCCCATCCCCCCGGGAGGGCAAAAAGACCACTAGACACCAGGGAAATGTAAAAAAAAAAAAATTGGGGTGGGGGCTACCCAAAATGAGCAGGCCCATGCCCCCACCCCACCCCCCAATTATCACAGTCTTTCTGCCCCCCCCCGGGGGGCAGATGGGGCATTGGACCCTAATCTGCCCCTTCGCGGGGCAGAAAGCCCACTATACACCAGGGATTTCTTTTCAGTTTTTGTTTAGGGTGGGGGCTACCTGAAATGGGCGCGCCTATGCCCCCACCCACCCACCACCATTACAGCCTTTCTGCCCCCCCTGGGGGGCAGATGGGGCATTGGCCCCTAATCTGCCCCTCGGGGGGGGGCAGAAAACCCACTAAACACCAGGGATTTTTTTTGCGCTATTGTTTTTAGGGTGTGGGCTGCCCAAAACGGGCACGCCAATGCCCCCACCCTCCCCCCCACAAAAATGACAGTCTTTCTGCCCCCCAGGAGGCAGATGGGAGCTGTAGCCCCCAATCTGGCCCCCCCTGGGGGCGCAGAATGCCCACTAGAAACCATGGATTTTTTTGTTTTATTAGTGATGGGGTAGGGGCTCCCCAAAATGGGCATGACAATACCCCACCCCACCCCCAGAGAAATTCCAGTCTTTCTGCCCCCCCATCCCCGGGAGGGCAGATGGTGGCAGTGGCCCCTGATCTGCCCCCAATACGTTTTGGGCCCTTGCCCATGGCGGGTACTTGGGCCTCCCACACGAGTGAGGCACCGTTTTTATCGGGAGACATGGGGGAACGCTGGGTGGTAGGAAATTTGTGTCAGCCCGGTGATGCCACAACTTTCCCACACAAAATTGTGTGAAAAACGTGATTTTTTCAGCTAAATTTGAGGTTTGCAGGGCATTCTGGGTAAGGAAACGTTGGGGGATCCACGCAAGCCATACCTCCCTCGAATCCCCCGGGTGTCTAGTTTTCAGAAATGTGTGGGTTTGGTAGGTTCCCCTATGTGGCCGCCGAGCACCGGGCCAAAAACCCAGGTGACCCCCCTTGCAAAACCAGGTCGTTTCGATGTAGGCAATTTTCATGTCGCCTCAATACGTTTTGGGCCCTTGCCTGTCGCGGGTACTTGGGCCTCCCACACGAGTGAGGCACCGTTTTTATCGGGAGACCCGGGGGAACGCTGGGTGGTAGGAAATTTGTGTCAGCCTGCTGATGCAACAATTTTCCCACACAAAAATGTGTGAAAAAGGTGAATTTTTTCAGCTAAATTTGAGGTTTGCAGGGCATTCTGGCTAAGGAAACGTTGGGGGATCCACGCAAGCCATACCTCCATGGAATCCCCCGGGTGTCTAGTTTTCAGAAATGTGTGGGTTTGGTAGGTTTCCCTAGGTGCCGGCAGAGCTATGGTTCAAAAACTACAGCTAGGCACTTTGCCAACAAAGGGTCATTTTTCACAGCGACATTGAGGTGTTTCCACGTTGCGTTTTGCGCCGTTTCCTGTCGCGCGCACTAGGCCGACCCACACAAGTGAGGTACCATTTTTCTCGGAAGACTTTGGGGAATGCGGGGTGGGTGGAAATTTGTGGATCCACGCAGATTCCAGAACTTTCCACCAGAGAAATGTGGAGAAAATTAGTTTTTTTTGGCAATTTATTTAGGTTTACAAGGGATTCTGGGTAACAGAACCTGGTGGGAGGCAGTCAAGTCACCCCATCCTGGATTCCCCTGGGTGTCTAGTTTTAAAAAATGTATAGGTTTGCTAGGTTTCCCTAGGTTCCGGCAGAGTTATGGTTCAAAAACTACAGCTAGGTACTTTGCCTAAAAAGGGTCATTTTTCGCTACAAAATTGAGGTGTGTCCACGTTACGTTTTGCGCCGTTTCCTGTCGCGGGCACTAGGCTGACCCACACAAGTGAGGTACCATTTTTCTCGGAAGACTTTGGGGAACGCGGGGTGGGTGGAAATTTGTGGATCCACGCAGATTCCAGAACTTTCCACCAGAGAAATGTGGGGAAAATGCGTTGTTTTGGCAATTTTTTAGGTTTGCAAGGGATTCTGGGTAACAGAACCTGGTGGGAGGCAGTCACGTCACCCCATCCTGGATTCCCCTGGGTGTCTAGTTTTCAAAAATGTATAGGTTTGCTAGGTTTCCCTAGGTGCCAGCAGAGCTATGGTTCAAAAACTACAGCTAGGCACTTTGCCAAAAAAGGGTCATTTTTCACAGCGAAATTGAGGTGTGTCCACGTTGCGTTTTGCGCCGTTTCCTGTCGCGGGCACTAGGCTGACCCACACAAGTGAGGTACCATTGTTCTCAGAAGACTTTGGGGAACGCGGGGTGGGTGGAAATTTGTGGATCCATGCAGATTCCAGAACTTTCCAACAGAGAAATGTGGGGAAAAAGTGTTTTTTTGGGCAAATCTTTAGGTTTGCAAGGGATTCTGGGTAACAGAACCTGGTGGGAGGCAGTCATGTCACCCCATCCTGGATTCCCCTTGGTGTCTAGTTTTAAAAAATGTATAGGTTTGCTAGGTTTCCCTAGGTGCCGGCAGAGCTAGGGTTAAAAAACTACAGCTAGGCACTTTGCTAAAAAAGGTTAATTTTGCATTGTGAAAATGTGGTGTGTTCACGTTGGGTTTTGAGCCATTTCCTATCGTGGGCACTATGCCTACCCCTACAAGTGAGGTACCATTTTTATCGGGAGTCTTAAGGTAATTCAGATTTGTAAAGGAACTGTTATTACATTTTGACTTTCAATGCATTTCTGCCTTCCAAATGAAAGACATTGTGTAAAAAAGAAGTCATTCTAAAAAATGACTGATAATTCTCATGCTAGTATGAGTATTCCCAATTTCGGAAATGTGCAAATATCTACTGTTTATAAACTCTATATTTTGTTCCCATTTCAGAAATACATAGGTGTCTTTCATACCGATTTTTCCATGTACACATTTTTACAGAATATTTACTATATACCCGGTACATAATAAAAAACCATTGCAAGTTGCTGCTCAGTTTTTGACTCTGGGTTCGTCGGGTTCTTGGTGAACCTACAAGTCCTATATATCCCCACAACCATGAATGTTCAGCGGATGTAACGGATATTGCTTTCAAAGAGCTGTCAAAATTAGAAGAAGTTACAGGTGAAAACGTTGACACAAAAGGCGCTTTTTTTCAACAAATTTTCAATTTATCCTATATTTAACTGTTAGTTTCTATAAAGAAACCTTGATGGATCTACACAAATGACCCCTTGCTGAATTCAGAATTTTACTTCTCCAAAATGTATAGCTTTCCAGGATCCATTATTGCTTTTGTACCCATTTCTACCATTAACTGGAAGGAGGTCGAAAGCACAAAAAATAGCAAAAATAGGCTATGTCCCAGAAAAATGCCAAAACTGTGTAAAAAATGTTGGGTCTCTGACAAAAGTCTGATATCCCCTAAAAGCTGGGAAAATGGTGATTTCAGCCCCACAAACCCTTTTTTGATAACACTTGCAGGGAAAAACCCAGATGCTTTCATTTGCAGCCCGTTTTTCCCATTTTCCCCCCAAAAAAACTAAATTTTGCTGTATTTTGGCTCATTTCTGTGACCCCTCCAGGGGAATCCACAAACCCTGAGTACCCTCAGAATCCCCATGATGTTGGAAGAAAAGGACGCAAATTTGGCATGGATACCTTATGTGGTCAAAAAGTTACAGGGGCCTCAGCGCGCACTACCCCAAATAGCCAAAAAAGGGCGTGGCACAGGAGGGGGAAAAGGCCTGGCAGTGAAAGGGTTAAGGTGGGAGCGGTCCTCCTGACATGTGTATTTTACTGCTCTATATGTGGGTTATTCTCCCTGATGCTGCTTTCTTTATTGTCTGGTTCTGTATGTAACTTTGCCTGCGTTTGTTGATCCTGTATTGCCTTGTGAGTTAGCGATGGGGGGACCCTTTTGGTTCCTGATGGACTCCATAGAACTATGATGTAAGTGTACTAGTGTGGTGAATAGAGTTCATGTTTAGAACGTTGAATTTGCGGTTACACACACAGGAATAAAGACATGAAATACTAAGCACCGTGTGTGGCATATTCATTTACTAGGAGCCAGACTGGGGAGGACGCTGCAACCAGTGATTAGGGTGGGAGATTGAACCCGAAGATCAACAGAGCTCTCCCAGAGAGTTTGCCATGGTCCAGCAAGCAGCTTGTACTTCCTGCATGGGCTTCAATCGAAGTGAAGATTGACATTTGGCATATGTGGAGTCGAAGCGCCACTTCAGCCACTGTGAAGCATTTGATGATAACGAAAGCCTCACTGAGAAGTTTACTCATCGTTGGCCAGAAAGCTGCTACTAAGGCTATGAAAGCACTGCGCCACTATGCAACACTAAGCTATAAATTGTATGGAACAGTAGTGCTAAAGGCGGAAACAACCAGGTAAAGGGAAGCGCTAGAAGCAGCAACAGATAAGGGTGAGAATGCACTACCAGTGAAAATAGCCAAATACAGAAAAGCACTAAAGGCAGTAAAATCCAGGTTGAGAATTCACTGTGGTACTTACCCAAAAGCTGAGTAAAGAGAGTCATATTTCCACCGCTGTGGGCCCCGTGACCGAAGTAGAATGCCCAGGGTTGTGAATACCGAGCTGTTGATCCCTGAAGTGGACACCACCAAAAGTGCTGGCTGCATTCCACACAACTCGAAAGTCCTTCAAGAGTTGACAAGCTCAGATGGGCAAGCAAAAAGAATCTCTACCGGTTCAGAATGGCCATAACGACCCTGAAGCAAGCATGTCTCAAAGACTTGCCGATGATATGAATGTTGCAAGTGAAGGTGGACAGCATATATTCTCAATGTCAGTAAGTTCCAGAACTAGTTATACAGCTGCCTCCTTCCTGAAACCACGACCTCCATTTTACATTGCTAAAAAGCAGAATATTGGTGACAGATGGACTGCCTAGATAGAAACATTTGATGATTTCTTTGATGCACTCAAAGAAACAGACAACAAAAAGATAGTCATATACCTAAATATTCTTGCCGATCAAGGAGTAAAAGACGTAATAAAGAAATTACTGCGAACTTACTAAGTCCCATACCATCAAATCAAAGAAGTGTTAAATCTCAAGTTTAATCCAATGCTGAATATTGATTATGAAAGATATGTTTCGGCCAAGAATGACAGAAAGCTGGCCGACAAATTTGTTAAAGTCTTGAAATGCTCATCAAACACTGTAAGTTCAATGAATTCAATGATGAAGAAGCTATACATCTTCCAGTTATCGACGGATCTCTGTCACATTCATTCCGCCCACGAATACTAAGAGAAACCCTTAGTCTGGAGCAAGTTCTCATGGCTACCAGAGCTGAGGAACATGCTGATCGAAAAGCTGTTGAGATGGAGGATGGAGGGGCCCAGAATGAGTTAGTCATGAACGTGAAAACTAAACAGAAACAAAAATGAAGGACACAAAGTAATGTCTCTAAAGAAAAAGAAGCTGTGGTTTAGATGTGGATTTTCAGTTCCACATAATGGTAAATGTCTCGCCAATAGACCAGTATGAAAAGGTTTTGGGAAGGAGAACCATTTTGTAACGGCTTGCAAGGCGAAGGAAAAGGTAAGTGCTTCACGACGAGAAAACAAAAAGAACGAGAGAATGGGGAGAGGAGTTGGCCTAACGGCTAGGGCGGTCTACCTCGAATCTGGGGAACCGGGTTTGAATGTCGGCAATGACGCTGAACTTCCTGTGATTCTGGACAAATCACTTAATCTCCCCGTGCCTAACAAAAAATAATGTGTCCTCATGTAATGCAACTGGTGATATGTAAAGCATTCTGATACACGATACCGGGTCAAGTTAGCGCTATATAAAATTATGTAAAAAAATAAAAATAAAAATAATTTAAAAAATGCTTGAGTGTTCAAGAAGCGTCATTCTTCGCATGCCCACAAGGCCGAGCGGCAACATCTGCTGAGGCAAGTCAACACTAAACAAAGTCATTCATCATGTAAAACTTTGCCCAAGAGTTCTTCAGCTTCACTGTCAAGCGACAGTAAGGAAGTAAGGAAGATTGATGTGCGATGCCAATGTTCACCTCAGACAAATATGCACCTTATCGGACTGGCCGCATGCAGAGAAAAAAACGAGAGAGAGAAAAGTCGATGACGAAAATCACAAAAGTCATTCAAACATTATCCAAAAATTACACTAAAAATAAATGGTTGCTCTATACCTTTTATTACTGACAGTGGTGCATCGATAAACATTATGCCGTCAAAGGCTAAAGTGTATACTTGGGCCACATCAACTCCCATAAAGAGTCAAGGTGCATTCATAGCAACCATGAAACACAAATGGATAAAAGTATAAGCACCCATTCATTTACTACAATGTACTGCGTCAAGTGCCTATTTCCTCAGTTTCAATACTGCTGCTGATATGGGACTGATATCTGTGAACTACAACATGAATGTATAAACCTCAAAAGGAGCGAGAGAGGCCCAAAAGACCAACATACCGGCCTCCAAACATATATATCACAAAAATAAGGTGTGTTGGCTGTGTCTCAGAGACCAAACGATAGAAGAAATCCCAGGTCTGGGAGAAAGGGTTCAGTGTTTTATTATACACAAACCTGTGTAGATATTTGTGGTCTCCCATTGAGGATGGTCAATCCAAGAATTGGATGAGGTAGGTTCACTCACACGATGTGACATGCTTCATAATAGGCCACCTCGTCCCAACCTCGTAAAGTAATTTTTGCATTCAATCTTGTCTGATATCTTGTTTCTTGCAACATATTATATGCATAATTTTCTATAATTGCCAACTAAATAGTACCTGTTGAGACATTGTTTTATGTTACACAACACATTTATGCTCAGGCGTAGCCTTAAATCTATGAGCGGAGATCTTCCCACATAGACTTGTCTTTGGGAATTGGGCATTGGCCCCATTTGTCTCAAACAAACAAGTGCTTGCATTTGCTTGTATTTTCGATTACACAAACATCAACATTTAAATATATACTGTGACATAATTTTGCACAGGATTCATGAAATAGCCATGACAGCATGAATCTTTATCTTGTTTTTGATAACAGTATTTGACAGTGTTTTTCTATAGAGTTGAGAATTATTTAGAGTGGTTTAGAGCGAGGTCATGTTGAAATTTAGAGCCAATTAACTTATTGTAAGTATGACCTGTGGAGTTCTATGCATCTCGGAAATTCCCACAATGTAAAGCTGCTATTCAGAAAGGTTAAAGAAACAGAAGGTATGGTTTTTCCAAGTCAAGGAGAATAATTAAAACTTTGTAACGCCCCGAGGTCTTTTAAAGTTGACCAAAAACAGGAAAAGAACAATGTACCCTGCCTGCAAGAACTTGCTCTTTCATGCTTGTCAGGGAAACTCCAAAATAGTTCATTAGACCGCAAAAGAATCTGTAATATTTTTTAGAGTTAATTGTAGTGAGCATTATAGATGGATCATTAATCTTGTTTGAACATAACCTCTAATTGCTGGGTTGTATTTGAAAGACTACAACTTTTATTTAAATATTCTAGCATTAAAGTACTCTTAACTAATAAATCTAATCCGTGCAGACTCATACACGCACGAGGTTTATTCGAATTACTGTTTCTTTTCTGAGCACAATATTGTGTCAACGTTGGTAGACTTGACAATGAAGTAATGGCTAAAATATGCATTTTATCACAGTTGCCTTCTAGAATATCAGTGCAGGCTCAATGAACACAGGAGGCAACGCGTGAAAGCCTGTTCTGCTGTGGTGTATATGAATGAGGTGGTTTGTTCTAAAGCCATTTCTTATTGGCCAGCTATTTCACCCTTTCGTCATATCAACCAATCAGAATGGCTAAAATGATTTGTTGCTGTCCCCTGATTTAATGGAAACAAGTGTGCTCAATCTATGTGAGGAACGTTTCACTTACCAATAACTGAGAGCGCTGGAACGTTCTGCTCAGTCACATTCACACACCAGTAAACAGTAAACCCCCCCTCCAACTTTGCAGTGTGAGCGATGCAATATAATCTCAATCATTTCACAACCCATTTCGAGGAAGCAAACATCCACACCCTCGCAATATTTAAAGCACAAGGATTAACAGATGGCTCAGAAAATGGCAACATTAGCCCCTTATTGGCTCGCACTTATCTCTACTAGAAAGGGCTTAGAGCAAGTCAGTGAGTTAGCTGGGCACCTAGACTATCTCTATGCCGTTCACGCTTTATAGACAGCGAAAAGCCTGGGCACACTGCTTTGCTGTGTGCCATCTTACAGGTGGTGCCAGTTTGCTGTGTATCAGAAGGCAGGATGCTACTCTACCAGGTGGCATCAGACAGGAGATGCAGTTTTCTGTGTTGGGGAAGTAAACACAATTTTCTATGTGGTAACTAGATGTTAAGTGTTCTTGTTTAGAATCAAGTCTGAATCTAATGTTGGCCTAACTTATAAGTAGGGCTGAGTGCACACATAGCATTTTCATTTGCAGGTGTCTTATCATGACCGCGTTAGCTTAGAAAGGGCTCATTGTTCATTGTATTAGATTAATAGACTACTGAATTCTTTATTAAGTTTTGCTCTCGGGAATCAATACTGAGATGGTGGGAGATTATGCCTGACCCAGGCGGACCGGACTGATGTTCCATCCAAGGTTGCCAGATGGTTACTACTATGATTAAGAGCTGGAAAACTCGGGAGTCAACCTGCTCCCTGAGAACATTGCCTTTGGATTGGTTTGCTTGGTGAAAATTGATAAGAAGGAGCCTTCCAGAATCCTCTTTCTTACTTTAATTATGTACCTTTTAGAATAGCAGAGCACTGTCCTGACTTAGTTGAGAAAAGACTTCCTCTCGTCTTTGCTGATTTCTCTGCCCAGAGTGTTGAGCTTCATGCTTGACCAGTGGTACTTCACTTTTCAACCTTAAACTTGGTTCATTTGATCAGGGCCTGTCTGACTTTAGCGGGCACCGTGTGTTTCTCCGGTGGGCTGGAGGGGTGGGAGCTGGTTTTTCTTTTCCATGGGTGTCGGTATTGTCACCGGGGACTGGTTTTGCAGCACTGCTGCAATACCAGCCCCCTGTAACAAGCGGTGCTTCTTACTAGCACACCACCCCCCCACACCCCACACTACCAGGGCCGGTCCAGTAGCAATCTGCCAGGGCTGGTTGCTGTTCCCAGTTCTGCCCTCATCTGATACTGACACCTTCCCCATAGGTTTCTTCCTTGCTACTTTCGATACGCTATTTAGAATAGGGAAGCTCCTTCATCGGACCTACTTGGTGATACTTTGCTTGCTCTGTGTGATTCTGTTCTGTATATTTTACCTAATTATCTACAAATTTAGATTGCATTATCATTTGACATTTGAATATTTCTGCACTCACCATATTTTTCTTTCAAATTTGCTAGTTGATTTGACTTGTAATCTAAACTAAATTTGTTAATAAAACCTTAAGGTTTGAAAACCATCTTTGCAGCCACATTAGTTTCACTGTATTTGAATAGTATTCCTGATGTTAGCTCCTTTCTTACAATTCAAGTCGACAACGGTCCATAAAACCAGTGGGGGATACTTTTTGATGATTTTACTAAGAGATTGAGATTTGAAAAATCCTGCTCCATCAACCTTCTGGGGACAGCTACACCCCTCATGCCCGCAACCAGTGCTATGAACCCTAGGGTTTTGACTGACATCTGTGTATGAATGAACCTGTTGGAACAGAAAAGGGAGCCTCTGTTTTCTTATGGGAAACTGGTCCTGAGATTGTGAGAACCTTTTCAATCTATGACATCTTTTAACACTATACCAACCCAAAAAGTCTGATAGCAAGCATTCAATGGTTAATGTGTGGCAAGTTGTGTTTGACACCCAGTACATCCAGTATGTTCAGTGATAACATCTAAATTCAATGTCTTCAACCCTCTGCCCTCATTACAAGTTTGCGGTGATGATGGGGTGGTCATACCCACCCTGTAATACCGATTCTGGGTGGTATTAACATCCAATTTACAGTCCTTTGACTAGTTTGAGGCCCAGAACAGAGGCTGATATGTGGACCCCCGAATAATGGTTCATTTACTACATTCTTTTCCCAAATTCTGGGCACATATCCAAAACTGTGAAACCGTGAGCAGAAAAGCAGGTGAAATAACTTGGTATAATTTCACATGCAATAAAAACTTGTAATTGTTCTAGGTGGTAATTCCACAGAAATCCTGTGGCAGTACCAATCTGTACAACTTTACCTGCTTTTGGGAGCTGTTTGGAAATGCAGATAAAAAGCTCTCTGTTTTCCAACCTTTGTGTTTTCAGTATCCAGCATTTGTATCGTCTGTTGCTCAGCTCTGTCTCAGTGGCAAATGTTCGCTCAGATTTGCAGCAATGATTGACCTCAGCTGACAGTTTGTCAATCAGATCTCTTGTCAGGAGCGGAGGAGCGTCGACCCACTTAAATTACCCCTAAAGATGAAACATAAAATGATAATTCATTACCATGTTATGTTTAATTCCTCCCATCCTGAACTGAGCGTAAGGATGGGAGGGGGGGGGGGGGGCTGAAAGACAGAAGGGTGGGCTGTTTGTGCATTTTTCAAAGTGTGCATGTCCCTTTGGCCGGCCGTTTTGTGAAGGCTGGCTAGACATGCACAATTTGAAACCTCTAGCCCAGCTGTCTTAAAACAGCTGGATTAGAGCAAGTGCAGACCTCCAGGGCTCTGGGGAGCGCTGTTTGAGGCCGCTCTCTCCAATCAAGGTGCTGCTCTCACAGCATAAGAGCAGCGTCAGGATAGGTGCTCGCACTGTAGCATCCAGTTCCCCAGAAGAGGTCTGGAGCGGATAACTTCAGTTCACAAAAGTTGTATTTTTCATATTAATATTTGTGCACCCGCACCCCACCTCACTGTAGTTGTCAGCCACCACTGTCTCTTGTTGCATCATGATGGCAGAGAGTCTGCTGGGATTGTGACTTCTCCACTAATTAGATTTTAACAAAGGTGTTCAGAAATTCTCAAATTGTGCACTGACCTTTGGCGAATCCAATGATATTTTGTGAACTGACCTATGTATGTAAAAGATCAGTTCTCAAATCCCCATTCAGAGTGGTTTGCAATTTGTCCTCCCTTATCAAAATTCATGAAGTAGGTCTCAAATTGTAACTCACTCTGAATGGTTCCCAATTGGTTGTCAGATTTGTTTTTTTAATTAAAAAATGGGTGTTTAAGGGTTGCCAGTAATCCCCTGGCCCACTGCCCACTTCCAAACAAGAGTTTTTCTTTTTATTTTAAATTAAAAAGTGGAAGGGGCTCCAAGGGCACATTTAATAAATTTAAGAAAAGCCATTTAGCGGTCACAAACCCTGTGATTCAGCAAATTGAATCGCAGTGGTGTGACTGCTAAATGGCCCTGTATTTCCATGTCAGCACACTGATGCATCAAATAATAGTTCATTCACTTTGTTATGAGAATCGTCCAAAAATACAATCCGAAAATGAAAAACATGACTTTTCTTGCATATAAAAATGTTCCTGGGACATGCCATAAATACCAGCACCTCAAGCATTTTAAATGTAAGAATTTACAAAAAAAAGTCATCCCATGTTTAACTCTATACAAATGTCACATAGTTTTAGTGCAATAAACCTGGATGCCACCAAACACCTTAGCACTATAAAAAGCACATATAGATTTTGATGATGCGCATGTCAGAACAGTACAGTACATATATATCCATCCATAGATCCATTTCCTCACTCCTCAACAAACCACAGCACTGGTCACATCCCCCTCACAATACACAATTCCGTCATATAACTTACCACATAACTGCCATCACTTGTCACCTCCACCACACCATACACATTCAGAACACCACTCAACACCCAAAAATACACCTCCCTTACAATTGTCCTTTCACGGTACCACATTCCTCCGAAAGACCTGTTGCAACAATATAATTTCCTACTGCGGCTTATGTCCACTGATGGCCACTGCCAGACTAATAAAAACCCGTCTATGTCACCATAACCTCTACTAGGTCAATCTCTTGCTCATGACAGCCACCCTCAGGCTGAGGGATTGTCTGCCACATCATGATACTAAATTTACTTAGGCTGGATTGTTTGTTGACGCTTTTCAAATACTCTTATACCTGTTTTTGAAGTTTGGCTTATTTGCTAAAAGTAGTTATTTAAAACTTTTCAAATGCAAGGGTTGTGTTTTGTGTGTGTGTGCGTGAATGTGCGACCATACTGATATTCCTAATGAGTTAAGGATCTTAACTAAATAAACAAAGAAATGATTACTTTTATTCTCCTGTGACTGCAATCTGATAAATATTTGCTGAGGCCACTTTAAACCAGAAAGATCATAAATGGGTCAAACGCTCTATTTTTAGACTGTTTATTTTCCTCACTGACTCAGCCATTGCAAAATAACATTTGAACAATGATTAATTGATTTAGGTCCCTAGCTAAATTCAAAATAGGAGTGTTAGGAGAGCTGACGCAACAGAGACCATCTGAATGAAAACACCACTCCAGTTCTAGAGAGGGACAACTGTGCCAATGTCTTTTATCCATCTTGCACAGCAGTGTGGCTGCTCTTCAGCATGGCTAAAAGTTAGTGGCATGGCATAGAGTGGCGAATAGTGGAGTGGTGTGGAAGAGATTGGAGTACAGTGGCGTAGAGTGGAGTGGCATAGAGTGACATGGAATGGCATAGAATAGTGTAGAGGGCAGTGGCATAGAGTTGAGTGAACAAGAGTAGAGTAGTGTTGCACAGATTGGATTGGCGTAGAGTAGAGTGTCATAGAGAGGAATAATGTACAGTAGCATAGTACAGAGTTTTGGAGAGTTGAGTGGTGTAGAGTAGAGTGCCGTGGAGCAGAGTGGCATAGAACAGAGTGGCACAGAGTGGAGTGCCATGGAGTGGCATAGAAGGGAGTAGCATAGAGAGGAATGGAGCTGAGTAGAGTAGCGTAGATTAGAGTGCTTAGAGTCGAGTGGAGTGTTGAGCATAGAGTGGCGTAGGGTGAAGTGGCATAGAGTAGAGTGATGTAGAGTGGAGAGGAGTGCCGTAGAGTAAAGTGAAATGGCGTAGAGTTGGGAAGAGTTGAGTGGTGTTTAGTGGCCTAGATCAGAATGGAGTAAAGTAGAGTGGCATAGAGGTGTAGAGTGGCATAGAGGCATAGGCTGTAGTGGCTAAAATTGGAGTGGAGTGGGGGAGTGTGGCCTGGTTGCCCAACATGGTGCCCACTTCTTAAGCGAGCTCCACACCGGGCTGACTATCCTGCAGTTTCCAGCTCCACACTCGCGGTGATTGGCTGTGATGACGACTGCTGGATTGCTCCCCGTAAAGGATGCTCGAGCCAACCCCCCCTACCCATAGGTCCATCTCCAGGGTACAGTACGAGATGGAAGCATTGGACGGGCCACAAAGGAGAACGGCCAGCCTGCTATGCGGCTTGCTGGAATGGCATCGGTGAGGGACCGCGGCAGCTGGGATGCGGTTCCCTCCTTTCCATTGACAGCGGCATTGTCAGCACCTGCTGAGATTGAAGAGGGGGCCAATGCAACACCTGAGGTGGCTGCCTTGTGAAGGGCCTGGCAGCTGCCACAGCAGCCATGGCGATAGGAGCGGGTGGGCTAAATGTAGACCTTCCTTCCCTCTGTGGGACTGTGCATTCAGAGAGGCAGGAGCCCACAACAAACACTCTAGTGACCTCCCTGGTGGACTGGGTGGGCAACGCAGCCGACATGATTGGTTTCTGCTGGAGTTAGTGCAGGCGCCTCAGGGGGCATTTGGCGGCCCCCTTCTCCTAATTATTGGCCAGTCTTGGGGGACCAAATTAGCTACAAGCGGAGAGTGGGATAGGATGTGGTCCATCGGCTAGACTGCCGACTTTGGTGCTGGAAACCAGGGTTCGAGCCTCGGGGTCGCGTCCACATCTTGTGATTCTGGGCAAATCACTTAATCTCCCCGTGCCTGAATGTGTAATGTAAATATGGTGCTCATGTAAAGCGCTCCAATACCTTCGGGTCGAGTTTGTGCTATATAAATATGCAACAAAAAAAACTCATCCCCCACTAGACATTGAGCAGTGTTGCCCAGCTGTGGTGTCTGCTGACTGATTGGGCATTCGACTTTTAACCTGAGGCACGAAAGGACCGGGAGTCTGCAGCACACATGAGGTGCCACGTATGGAGCTTTTGAGTTGACATCCTTGCGGGCACAGAGAAAGGTCTGTGGGTCCTAGGACATTTTGGTGTTACACAAAAAAGTGGGTCTCGAGGGAGGGGCATGCCCCACTTCCCCGTTCCCATTTTGTATGCCAGCGGAGCCCACTGTAGGACTGCAGGGGAACATAGTGGGGGCTTGAACCTGAGGCCTCAAGGCAGGTGCCTGGGGCATGGCAACCTTGAGCAACCACTGCAACACAAAGGGATTTCCACCCTGAAGTCTGTTGACCCGACCCGCCAAATAGGGCAATGGCGGGCCAAGGCAGAATAGACAAGTATACTATACCAGTGACACCTTTTGGGACGGCAGGGGATGGGGCACAGAAACAGGCTCCTCAGCCACAGGAGGAGATGGTTTCACCGGCTACTATACTGCAGTTGATTAAGGATAACCACAAAGATCTCAATGACAAGATTTGTTGGATAGGGGTAAAGGTCTCCCTCCTATGCCAGGACCTAGGAAATTTATCATGAGAAATACTAAGGCAGAGGGGCACAACTCCTCTCTGGAAGAGATGGGAAGCACCACTAGTAAAGAGCTCCAAAAACTGAAGGAATTGGCGGCACTCCTCGAACACCATTGGAAGAATGGAGGGCCGATCTCTTAGAAGTATCCTGCAACTGGTGGGTCTGCTGGATGATGCAGAGGGTCAGCAACTGGAAATATTCTTTACAGACTGGTTTAAGGTATGGATCGCGGATGGGGTGCTGTCCTCCTCCTTCGTACTAGAGAGGGTTCACAGAGTTCTTGCTCCTAGATCACCTCCTGGTGCCTTGTCCCGACCCATCATGTTGTGGGTACTAAATTATGTGGACAGGGACGCCATACTGCAGCAGGCCCACCACCTACAACATATTTGCTGTGCAGACTCCAAGGTGATGTTATTCCCCAATTACACCCCCAAGGAGCAGCTCATGCATAAATCCTTTTAGGAGTTGAAAAAGAAACTTAGGGCGATGAATATTCAATATGCAGTTATCTACCCCGATAAATTGAAAGTGAAGTTCCAAGGCAAATCACTATACTTTGGAATTCCAGAGACGGCATGGGACTGGGCGGAGAAAGAAAGCAATTGCCAGTGATGTGGGTGGAACCACCACTGTTATAAGGCGGGATGGACTGCCCCAGGAGAAAAGGCCGGTGGAGGAAAGGTAGTCAGAGGGGGTACAATCAACTGGAGGGGGCCCACACAGAGGGGATGAGAGATTACTTCATTGGATGGATCCAACGATGGTCAGAGAGCAGACTACCTGGTGGCCGGGCCTCTGAGGGAGTCATGATACCTCTTCTGGGGCTTCCGCACCCCTTCGTCCCCCCAATCTTTTGCTCTACTGACGGTGGTCTTAATGTCGCTGTTTGGGGCTTCATTGCTCCTGCAACGAGAGGCCGGCACGGGGACAGTTACCTCGCTACATCAAACTTTGATGTGTTTGTCTTTTATGTTAGGTTATAGTTTCCAATGGAAATGTTTTTTGGGTGACAGATGCTTCCAAACTGAAGTATTGGGTGGAGGTTGGTAGTTTGCGGTTTGGTTGTTTTCCTGTTTTTTACATACAGGAGCCATATACAGTGCTCTTCTCCAAAATTTCAGACACATATGACTGACTACCCATCATGCCCATACTAGAGAGCGACACACTCTGTAAGATTGTGTCATGGAATGTAAATGGCCTGGTGGATAAAGTCAAGTGAACGGCAATCCTTAGATACGTGCGAAGGGAGGCTCAAGCAGTCCTTCTACTGCAGGAGACTCACCTGCTCGTGGACTGATGTACCTTTTTGGCCTAATATGGCTTCAACGAGGTGTATCATGCTGGATTTCATAGGGAATCTAGAGGGTTGGCCACCCTGCTTCATAAAAACTCCCCCTTAGTGGTCACGGAGAACGTCCAGGATTCACTTGGTTGGTACATATTGGTATCTGACTTTCTGTTTGGTAGACCGTGTATTGTAGTTAAAAAATACACTCCCCCATCTGTGGATGACCACAGTGATGGAACTGATGAGAATTATTGTAGCGGTACCCGTCAGGGGGCTTTTAGTTGGATGAGACCTCATTGACGTTATGTACCCGCACCTGGACACACAGAATGGGGCGAGAGAGGAGTGACAAACAACCCAGGTGTCTTCAGCAGACTCTCTTACCTCAGTGATATATGAAGAATCCATAATCCAGCTACATGGGAATATATACATTATTTTTATCCTCACAAATTACACTCATGGTTAGACTACTTTTTCCTCCCCACCTCGGCTTTCCTTAAGGTCTCAGGGGATGGTATTCTCCCCAGGTCATTGTCCAATCACTCACCAATAGAGATTGTGATGGGGCTGAATATAAGCAGGCGGAACTTGTATTGGGGCCTGCATGCAGGGTGGCTGAAGGATACTAAGTTCCAGGACTATGTACAAGAAGAATTAGATTTCTATTTCGAGGTTAAGTCCACCCCAGATGTATCTCCTATGATACTGTGGGTGGCCAAGAAAGCAGTCCTCAGAGGTAAAATAATTACATTTATAGCTGGCAGGAAAAGAAATAGGGAGGAGAAAACCTGGGCACCTGAGGATAAACTCAGAGAGAAGGAAAAAGATGCTGGTCCAGTTTCACAAAGGGCCTCTGCACTCGTGGCGGGCAGCCCACGTTCATGGCGGGAGTCCCGCAATTGTGGCGGGACCTCCGCAATGAGAAACTGCAATGTGGAGGTCCCTCCACGATTTCAGGCTCCCTGCCACAACTACAAGGCCTCTGCCATGAGTGCAGAGTCCTTTTGTGAATCAGATCCTCTATGTCCAGATGGGGGAGGCCAATTACCTCTGATGCCTTGAGGAGAAGCTGGGAAGATCCAAAGCAGACCTAACAGACGTACAAGATAGACTACAAATTCTGGGACAAAATGGAAGAGTTGATCTTTGGAAGATAGGTTTGTCCTTCAGGTATGCACACTGACGGGCAGGGCGATTCAGGAAGCATCCGAAGTAGCAGAAACCTTTGCACAATACTGTGAGTGTCTATAATAATCTATCCCACCGTGCGGAAGTACAGAGCTTAATTGTCGCAGATCTAGTAGTGCCAAGACTCACCCCGGTGGGCAGGGCAGATCTGTATAAGCCCCTCAAAGAGGAAGAGCTACTCCACCACACTACAGCATAGGCAATCCTAGGAAAACATTGTTAATGGGCACCAGAGGGAGGCACTCCTCCCAACTGATATATGTGGTACTACAGTGGTCGTTCTCCCAAACCAGCCAGTCCACTTAAGTAGTGCACATTCTACAGATCGATCTTCTTGATTAATGTGGAGGATAAGTTACTGGTGGAGGCACTTGCAAATCACCTGGTCCCATGGATAAGGTCTTTGGTACACTACGACCAGAACGGGGTTATGCCTTCCAGGGGCATCCGGCACTACCTTAGGAGGCTGAACGCAGTATTAGCCCATGTGGTCTCGGTCTCAGACCTTTATTGTAAGCAAACCCCCTTGCAAAAGAGTGTGCATGCAGCGCATAGGCTGTCGCAGTTGAGACCTAAAAATATGCCACTCATCCAGTCCTGGACTTGCTGGGACAGTAGGCCACATGGGTCATCAAGGGATGAACAGAGAAGTGGTTGCTCTGTGCTGGATAAGGAATGCTTTGAGTGAACATCTTGCCAGGCCTTTCTTCATCTCATACAAGAGGTGGTTCAGGGGAGACACTTACACGATTTTTGCCTCTGGCTGGTTGTCCACTTCTTAATCCTCGTTGGCAGATAAGGGATTTAGCAGGCCACATGGACTGATCTAACAAGCAGTGTGTATCAGTACCAGGGAGCTAACATTGAACACACTTTCGCAGTTATTACAGTTGTGACAACCATTCCCCATGATGCCTTTAGTGAGAAGTGGACCATTTTTTAATTTGTCCTAAATTCGCCTATCTTGTGGTCAGTGCGCAAGTATGTCACCTGGATCTTTCCAGTACGGTCTTTATGTTTTATTACTTGAATATGTATTGTGTGTGTAAGGTTGTGTATAGGAGCAGTCTGTTGTGTCCTGCCATTCTCAAACTATTATGTACATGAGGGAAACCTGCACTGCTCTCATGATATTTCTTTTCATTTGTGAGAAAAGCTTGCCATGTTGCTACCTTTGTTTTTTTTCAAACATCTCTTTTATCTCTGATTTTCTTCTGTGTTATTACCATTCCAATATAACATTTTAATAGGATAAATACATGATGCCCCGCCATACCTACATAGTCACAGTACATCGCAGTTGTGATAACTTTGTCGTCCCTTACTTAACCTATGAGTATTACATTTAAACTATAGTCCCCATGGTACACAAACATAAAGATAAAACTCAGTTTCTGACTAGCAACACCATGTCCGCTCTCTTTGCCAGCTACTAGCATTGCCCCCATGCAATAGTATTCTGTAATATATCTCCACTTTTACCCTTAGGAATAAGAAAGCACAATGCTCGTGATCTCGATCCAGTTTCTAGCAAGACAGTTCCCTCCAAGCATTAACCATCCATCCCCCCTGAAGTAACACGGGGCACAACCCCTACATCTAATCACATTTCAATGGGGACGTTCTTCTAACTTGGCATCGAGTTTCTCCAAGATATCATCCTACCAGTGCTTAATTTGAACCGGTGGTTCCCGGTGCTTGGCACCAGCACTTAATTGCCAACACCTGCACTTATGAAAGTCTGCCACATGTTGGCACTGTTTGTCTAATTTAGAGACGAGCACAACAACAGTTGTTTAGTAATTCAACATGCGTTAAAAATTATTAATATCTGCTGCCAAAGCTGTTCTTATAGCTTTGGGGGTCTGGAATTGTCAGAATTGTCACAACTGTAGGAGTGTGATGGTTAGTGTGTGTTGTCACTGTAGATGGCAACTCCGACAGTGGCAATGGGCAGTGCAGGCAGAAGTGACCTCCAGATGAGGGCCCTGGCACTTATTTACAAATTAAATACTGCATACCCCATACAATGTCTGCCTCCCCAGCCCTTAAGCCTCTGTACATTGGATAACATTGTGATTTTTGCATATTACCGTTTCTTAAGATCTTTTAACCAGTTTGACATCGATGGTGCAGAAGCAGCCTTCCAAGACATAGCAATACGTCTTTTCGCCAACACAAGCCCCGGACCTACGAACGTGCAAACATGTTTTGATCTCTTCGTGCGTTTCATCATGAGCCCCATCTGGAATTCCAGTGGCTTATAATAATCAGCCTCCCAGTCAATTTCAACATGCACTGCTACACCCCGCCCAGAAGTGAGAAATGAATGGGTCACTCCACCCCACATGATGGCAGCTCGCCTCATCATCCGCACATCTCAGGCACACAGTGATAGCCCCAGGGTGCATGCGCCCAAGGACCCTGTGATGGGGAAAGTTGAATTCAGTGCATTTAAACCTATTATTGCAAGAAATAGTCTTCACATTTTAAAGACATGTCGTCCAGTCACCATTTGTTAATGTATGGCTCGTGTGTTATTCCCACTAACCCCTCAACTAGCCCAATTCTTGGTATTGCTGCCGCAAGGCAGTGTCCATGCGTTATAGCCTTTCTGTCCTGGCCATATGTCAGAAGCACCTGTAATACTGTGGAGGTGACCAGCACCCTCAGTGCACCGCCTCAAGACTGGATCACAGAGCAAAAACTGACCATGCTGCTGCCGTTTTAATACCGGTGGATTCTGTATCTGTTCTCGGTGGATTCTGTAACTGTTCTCTTTTCATCATGTAAGTTATTTTAGCTGTCATGCTTATTCAAAGAGACAGATTTTTTTTATCCAGACTCTAGTTGTGCGTTTTACTAAGCGCCTGGATGACTTCGAAGTTTGATGCTATAAACATATTTACACATGAATAGGTTGAAGTTTGCAGTGCTTTTATTTGTACAACACCTATTTTATGTCTTGGTGAAGCTTGCACTGCTGAGGTCCATTTTGCACCCATTATGTGTGAAAAGCAGGTTTGCCTTGTTACTGTTGCACCCGCTGCATACTTTCTGTATGGTACGGAATGTTATTCTGTTGATTGACTCGATGCGAAACGTCATTAACACTACTAAGTTCAATGTACATGTGCAATTGGCTTAATTTACAAGGTGCAAATAATTCACAAAATGTAAACTTGCACATGTATATGTATTTACAGATGCACAACACCAGTGCATAATTCAGGACATTGCCAAATTAATTTGTTTCAATAATCAAAGCTTCCAATCCGTTGTGTGCATTCTGTTCAGCATTCAGATATTAAAACTCTTTTCCTGTGGCAGGAGATGTTTCCTGTCTGACTTTTCTGTTAAACAGTTGTCTCACATCTGGCATATCTCCACCATGATTCAAATGCTTTATTTTGTACCACTTTAAAAAATCTAAAGCTGACCCCTCTTCTCTCTACAACTACCACATGGTGTCTCCAATCCTCTTTTTTTCTTTAAACTAGCCTAGCTAAAAAGAAGCAGCCCGGAGCTTTAGTGGGTTCATCAATGGGATACTGAGTTACATGTGCATAAGAGTCAATGGACACCCCAATTCTCCAAATAAAAACAGGGTTCCAGTTGTGTGACTTGTAGCAGTGCCTGCAAAAGAGACCAGGGGGCATATGTATCAAACGATTTTGTATTCGCAAACGCTGCGAATCGCAAAAAAACAGCGTTTGCGAATACAAAATCGCAAAAGGAGATGTATGAGGCATTTCAGCCTCGCAATCTTAAGGAATCGCTAAATTTGCGATTTCTTAAGTTTGCGTAAGCATTTAAGAAATCGCAAATTGCGATTTCTGAAATGCAATGTAACACGCACGCAAGTTGTGCGATTTCTCCTTAAGAAATCGCAAATTACCACCAACTTCAATTTGGTGGTAGATTGCGATTTCTTTGAAATATGCACTTTTTTGCATATTTCAAAGTGCCCTGTGGTGCACATACATGCCCTTAGGGCATGTATGTGCGCCATATGTGCACACATGCTGATTTCAGGGGTGCATCAGGGTGTCATCATGACACCCTTGCACCTTTGAAAATATTCTCAATTTGCGATTAGCAAATAGTGATTCGCAAATTGAGAAGGACTTCCCATTCATTGCTATGGGCCTCCTGGCCCATAGGAATGAATGGGAAGGTATTCCTTAATTGCGATTTCGCAATTTGCTAATCGCAATTAAGGAATTTTAAGAAATCGCTAAATGTGTGCGATTTTTTAAATACATCCCGTTTTGCAATTCTCAAATAGGGATTCTCAAAAAATCGCTATTTGAGAATCGCAAATGGAGATGTTGATACATATGCCCCCAGGTGTTAAGTGGACTTGCTTCCTCCCCCCGGATGTATATTGGGTGAAAAGCCCAACACTATCCCCCTCCCCCCCCCCCCACAGAAGGAAAGTATTTCCCCTTATGGGGTGGCGGCATGGCCCAATGCCAGGGTGCCTCGTCCTCAAGTTTTCTTTTGCCAATGATTTCCTAGCATCTAGTTGGTTTTATGTCCCTTTTGGAGCAGATGGAGGGTAACCACGACTATCCAACCCCCTCCCCACCCGCACTAGGTGGCAGAAATCCTATATTGCCCCTTTTGGGGTGGGGGCATGACCTGATGTCAGGGTGGACTGCGACCACCCCTTTTTCTTTAAAAAAATAAATACATCGTTGATGTCTAGTAAGTTTTCTGTCTCCCCAGTGGGTATACAGAAGTACTTCATTGCCCCTTTTAGGGTGCAGGAGTATTAGAGGATGCCAGTGTGGGCTGCCCACACCCTTTTTTTTGGCGTGTTATTTTCTGGTGTCTACAGGGCTTTCTGTCCTCAGCCATGGGGGGCAGATTGAGATAAACAGCCAGGAGGAGCACTTGTCCATGCACAGAGGGATGAATCCCCCAGCCTCCTAAATGAACGAGCAGGTGGGTCCCTGCTTGGAGATTGTGGTCCTTTTGGGATCTCCAAGCAGGGATCCGCTTGAAAGAGGTACTACTGGACAGGGGATATTGTTGCCTTGCAGAAGTACCTGTCCCTGACAGACCGGTGCTTGGTGGACAGAGATATGCCCCTAGCACAAATCAAAGTGAAAACAAGCTAACATAGTATTTAAACAAACCAGTTAATGAAAGAAGTGCCACCTGTGTTAACAATACCTCCTCTTCTCAATTGGCTATTTGCCCAAGTAGACCGAAAAGCTTGAAAAGGGCAGCACTTTCATCGTTCATTTTCCTCAAGCACTACAATTCAACGTGACCTAGAGCTATATGTTTGACTCAACTATCTGCTAAAACCTAAGTCACAGCATGTGGTCATTTAATCTTTAGTGTCTGAATTATCTTGCAAGGGATATCCAGCTGGAGAGATGTCATATAACAGACGTCATAAACTATGCCATCACTCTAATCATGACTTAGGAAGCACACTACAGATGCCTTAGGAAAAAAGTATATCCACATAGATAAACTGGATTCAGGGCATGATATATTGCACTGAGATGATGGAGACATACGCTAGTACACTTCACCCTGCTTTCAGGACCCATGAATTTTGTGAACCTACCAATTATCTGTGAATGCAGATTGAAATCAAGAGATAACAACACAAATAGAACAGTATATGTGCAGGACAGCACACCCAATACTAAACCTGACATATGGGGTGGAGCAATATGTATAGTACCAACCATCAAGAGGAGTGGGACAATACAGTGTCAAATGGAAGAGCCTCACTAGAAAATATTGGGACTCTCAGCAGCTAGATTAGGTCAGCAGCATGTTATCCTCACTGGCGTACTAATAACCAATAGTGTCATCATTGGGTCTATCCTCTGCTGGGAGGAAGAGCCTCAAAGTACAGAGACGGTTCGGATCAGTGACAGAAGATGCAGTGGTTTAAAATTAACTCCTGCCCTAAAAGTGGATGAATGTATTAAAAGTGGGGCGGGGGTAAGCTTAAAAAGACATGATATGTATTTAGGGAAGAGCTAGATATCCCTCACATCTCCATAAACGTGTGGCCAACATGCTTCAGCCTATTTGCTCCCATAAAGGTTGATGGCTTTTGTGAGGACAGTGGAATTTCGGATTCCTGTTGTTAGCCAGTTGGGATACTTTCCCCTGGCCAATTATGTCACAAGTGTATTCCCTTCCTGGTGGTTTTGATAATACAATGTCCTCCCCGAAACAGAAACGAACATTAAAGCATGCATTCATTCATTGTTACTGTTCTTATTAACACCATTATGTGCATCAATATTGCTTAGTGTACCCAAATATTAAACATATGATTTAAAGTCTATAAAGTATACATCACCATTTGTGTGTACAAGGCTCAGTGTACAGTGAGGACTCGAAAAAACCACTTGTGGATACTGAAAATACTTAAAGGTGTGTGTATTGCTGTTAAGATATGCATGTGATCAATTATATAGTTCCTGCTGTTCTATTGTGTGGGATACAGAAACGTTCATAAATAATGGTTCTTACAAGAGTTAGAAACTTTAAAAAATAAACCTGCATTGCCATGCCCAGGATAAGTGTGCCTAGCACCTTAAATGTGCGCAGACCTGTCTACTGCCTAACGTAAGGCATGCTGTAATTGTAAGAGCCAGTACACATTATTTGGTCCTGGATTTACTTGTATCTGGGAGAGGAAGGTTCATGTGAGGAAGGCGGGTCTATTATTGCACTTCCTAGTGGATTCACAAGAGAGTGCTGTAAATAAAAACATAACGTAAACCTAGCATCTATTACGGGTCTCAGAACATGCTGAACGCTAAAATACCATGAATGAATAATGGTGTGGCCCAATAGACTGAAGGGGGAGACGGAATGGCTGCACTCCTTAGGTAGAAAAGATGAGATTAAAGGTTTTTGTCAAAAGGAACAATCGCATACAGTGAAAAAATGCAGTGTCTTTAAATGAGAAATTGATTTGCGAGGGGTGTCTTACTTTAAGCACTGGTTCTCCATTTGCGATTGGCCCCTCTCATCCTGCATGTGGGCGGGAGGGAAATCTGCAGCTCTTTTATTCTCCGGTATAGCAGGGAAATGATCATCAGGTGTCGATCGTTACTGGCATCGGCATCAGGAAGATTAGATACTGAATAAAGACATTGCTATCTGAGGATGATCAAAGAGAATTGCTGCCTAGTTATTTTTAACAAAGGGCAATATGTGTAGATTGGCACACTAAAGTTGTGCAGATCATAATGATATGCAAATTTTTATATCGCGAAGGCACATGATGAAAAAAGGTATTCAAGCGATCTACAAGACATTGATAGGATGCGATTATAAAAATCGTGAGACACAAGATCATGCTAGTAACAATAACAAACCTGTTAGTTTTATTTTATTTTTATCTCTAGTATAAAGCTAGTAATTCTTGCACTCGTGGTGTCCGGAGGCACGGTAGCTAATGTATTTTCTGTGGTGCGGCAAGGTAGTGACACTAATAGAGCAATAAGTGCCTCATTTTATCTTCATCGCATGACTGGCGCCCATGGGATATTGTCATTAAGTCCCTTGATAAATGTGCCCAGGTGACAAATCCAACGTTGTTCCTTTTGTAGCAAGTTACTATCAGCAAGTGTATCAATGTGGTCCAGGGTTTCAAGTACCACCCATTCAGGTCACTTTCAGAAATTTCAATGGTTGGAAAATGACTACTCATCCTTGTCGTTAATTTTTTGCATGTGATGTTGCTCCTATGCTTGCCGATGCAAGTCTTCGCCTTTCTACATGCCATACCTATGTAACACAGTCCACAGGGACACGTGATCACATATATGACATGGGAGCTATTGAACTTTGTGTGTTTTCTCAGGGTCCACTTGAGATCTGGTTTCGAATCAATTGTTTTTGTGGCCGTGGTCAAATGACAGACTGAGCAGGACCCACAGGGGTAATGCCTCACGACTGGGGAAGCCCCTATGCAGTGGAGATGGTTTAGCTCCTTATCCCTGTCTTCCTGGGTTTTGTATGGATCAGATGGTTTTGCAAGTTTTTTCCTCTCTTATGAACACAAGGGAGCTTTGGCCAATGCTCCTGAGCTGACTATTTTCCAATTTCTGTGTACCAGTTTCTTAGGGTGGTCTGAAGCTGCACTGAAAGTGGTCACTCAAGTCAACACGTCTCAGGTAGGGGGTCATTCCTTTTCTGGTAAGAGGTTTTTTCTATGCTGGTTTCTGGCTTGTTTGTAACATCTGTTAGCAATGTGAGAAGGATTATCCCTGGACAGTTTGTTGGTCAATGCTTTGACTTGGATTTTGAAGTCTCTGATGTCACTGCAGTTAGACTGTATGCATAAGAATTGACTGTACAGTAAGTTTCCTTTCAATGGCAGTGGGTGAAAACTATTAAACAGTAGTAGTTTTTTTTTTTATCTGTCGGCTTGTAATAGGTCTTGGTGCCAAGTTGGGCACGTCAGCAAGAATCGTGATGGCAAGAAACGACAATGTTGTCTTACTTACATCGCTTGTGAATTTGAGGTAGCAATCCCGTTATGTTCAGCCATGTCAAAATATCCTGTGCAGTCTGCACCGCATCATTCCATATAATCAGGATGTCATCTATATAGTGCTTCCATAATCTAATCCTAACTTACCTTGTATCTGGGAGAGGAAGCCTCATGTGATTCTATTGTCACACTTCCTAGTAGATTCACAAGAGAGTGCAGTAAATAAAAGCATAATGTAAACTTGGAGTCTATCACGGGTCTCAAAACATGCTAAACTCTAAAATACTGTGCATCAATAATGGCAGGGCCCTATAGGCTGTAGGGGAGGCAGAATGTCTACGGTCCTAAAGTAGAAAAGATCAGATTGAATGTTTTAGGTAAAAGTATCAATTGCATAATGTGAAAAAATGCAGTGTCTTTAAATAAGGAATTAGTTCTCAAGAGAGGTCTTCCTTTTAGCGATGGTTCTCTGTTCACAACTGGTCCCTCCCGTCCGGCAAATTGGTGGGTGGGCAAGCCGCAGCTCTTTTATACTCTGTTACAGGAGGGAAATGATTGCCTGGTGTCGATCACTACTGACGTTGGCATCAGTAAGTATAGATACTGAAGAAGTTAGGTAAGGACCTGAAATGTACATCCCCAAAAAAGGTTTACCAGTACATCAAAGAGAACTACAGCCCACCCAATGATCACAAAGGACACCACACAGATTACGACTCCTCTGGCAGCAGTTCCTCTGACTCAACTAGCTAGCACAGCGGTGATGAGGCCAGAGGATGACCCAGATTTAGAGGTAGGAGCAGAGGAAGAGGCCGTGGCTGGCAACAACCCTGGCAAGAACCATTCTGTAATAACCAATTTGCCCCATACTTTCAACCCATCCCCCCACAGTTTGGGGGATGGATGAATCCCTATATGGAAGTACAACCACCTCTTTTTCCACCCATGCAGAGACCTCCTTTTTTATTGAGAGGCGAATATCAGCAAAGAGCGAGAAAGAAAGAGGTCAGGTGGGAAGATACCAACACAGGATTAGTGAGAAGAAGCAAGATCAAAGAACAGAACCTGGGGACAAGCAATGGGAGTCGCTGATATTTAATCTAGCAAATGTACCGCTATCGGATTAACAGATCTCTATCCTGAATAAAGGGCTGAGGTTTGTTCCATTTTTGATAAATTATGTCTCAATAGAGAAATGGCAAAGTTTTGCCATAAGTTGAAGCTTAAAGCCTTCTTTAATGATAAAGAAAGTACCACTGACGAAGGAGAGCCCCATTTACGAACCAAGGGCTAGATGTACAACCCTACCAATTTGCGAGTCACAAAATGCCTTGTTTTGCGACTCGCAATTTGCAACTCACAAATTGGAACGTACAACAGTACAGACACTGTTCGCAATTCCTAATGGGGTCGCAAATTGCATGCCTCATTAATATTCATGAGGCAGATGAAATTTGCGACCCCATTAGGAATGGCTTACGCTCCCAGGGATGGTGGTCTGCTGGGGTCCGCAGACCTCCATGTCTGTGACTGCTTTTTTAAATAAAGCAGTTTTTTTTAAATGCAGCCCATTTTCCTTACAGGGAAACGTGATGCATTTAAAAAAGAAAAATTAAACATTTCTGTTTCATTTTTTAAGGGCAGCCAGTGGCCACTGGGACCACTGCCTGCTCTTTATTTTTGCATCCATACACAAAGGGGAAGGGGTCCCCTTTGGACCCCTTCCAGTTTGCATGTTGCTTACGACCTACTTGAAGTAGGTGGCAAACTGCGAGTGTTTTGCGGCCGCAAATGCAGTTGCAAAACAATGGTACATTCCATTGTGACTCGCTATTAGGAAGGGACGGCCCTACCAAATAGCGAGAGTCGCAAACGCTATTATGCAAGTCACAGAAAAATGGCATTTGTACATGCCAGGACCCTTTTTTGCGGTCGCAAACGGGCTGATTTCCCA
Organism: Triturus cristatus; assembly: GCF_964204655.1. Classification (NCBI taxonomy): domain Eukaryota; kingdom Metazoa; phylum Chordata; class Amphibia; order Caudata; family Salamandridae; genus Triturus; species Triturus cristatus. The sequence continues at coordinate 998,334,486 of NC_140592.1, read as the reverse complement.
TTTGCGACAGCAAAAAACGGTAGTACATCTGGCCCCAAGTCCACCTTTTGCCCTCCTAATACCATGATTCCAGTGGAGATAATAACCTTTGAGCAAGCCATCATTAAAGCAATTGAAACCATGGACGCTTCAAAGTTGAAGACGTTCAACAACATGATGACACGAGATGGAAGACCTTACGGGCACCTACAAAGGATCACAATCTGGTGGTGAAATCAACAGATAAAGACAGAGGAATCGTCTTACTCAATAAGTGCAATTATGAAAGACAGTGCACATATCTATTGAATGACGCCAGATATTATAAGATCATTACACAAGATCCCACTGAAAAAACTCAAAAGGGCCATTGGGAACATGGTCAAAGAAGCAGAAATGAGAGGATGGATTTCTAAGAAAGAGGCGGACTTTCCCTGTGCATAAGAACCAACAGGGCCATATCTTTATTTGCTTGTGAAGATTCAAAAAGACGGAAACCACCCACCGGGCTGCCCCATTGTGTCTGGGATTGGCTTCCTTCTTGAGCCCCTCTTACAATTCGTGGACTTCTTTCTCAGACCAGTAGTACAACAGACGCCCATGTATTTCAATGATATGAGAGATGTTTCAAAGGTACGTGAATGCCTAACTTTCGATCCAGAAAATCATCTATCTATTGGTCTCGAAATTGAGAGCCTTTACACAAGCTTACCACAAGGCGCAACTGTGGATACAATTGAACAAATCCTTTTTCAAGCAAGTTGACATCACCGAACCCATAGGCAGTTTATTTTAGAATGCTGCAGGATAGCTATGGCAGAATACTATTTTGAATATGATAACACCTTGTATCTCCAAGTCTATGGAACGTCGATGGGCAGCACCTTTGCCCCGAGACTGGCCGGACTTTATGTCAGTCACTTTGAGGAAAACAATATCTTGACTGACATCAACCTATATCATCAAAGGATTACATTAAGACATCCTGATTATATGGAAAGGCGACGAGCAGACTGCACAAGATTTTTTGACATGGTTTAACACAAGGGATTGCTACCTGAAATTCACAGGCAATGTGAGCAAGACAACAGTGTTGTTTCTTGACATCATCATTTTTGCTGATGGTGCCCAACTCATTAATAAGACCTATTACAAGCCAACAGATCCCAAGCCCACTGAAAGAAAAACTACAGTATAGTCACCTGATGCAGACAGCGAAACTGCATTGACATAAGAGACATCAAAACCGCTTCATACCAATGTCTTGTAGATCATTTGAATATTTGTTTTCTTCATGTGCCCTCATAAACTAAACATTTACATATTATTATGATCCACACAACTTTAGCATATAAATCTATACATATTGCCCTTTGTTGAAAATACTAGGTAGCAATTCTCTTCGAGCATCCTCGGATTGGATAGTCTTTCTTCAGTGTCTACACTTACTGACACCGATGCTAGTAACAGTTGAAATCTGACGATCATTTCCCTCCTATACCGTAGGATAAAAGAGCTGTGGCTTTTCCACCCGCCAACATGCAAGATGGGCGAGACCAGTTGTGAATGGAGAACCAGCGCTAAAAGTAAGAACCCCCCTTGCGAACCAATTTCTTATTAAGTTTACAACTTTGGGAATTCACAAAAGGCATTTATGAAAATTATCTTTATGTCCGCACTCAGAGCTGAACTCTGCCCTGAGCGCAGACGTAATAATAGTACTCATAAATGCCCTTTGTGAATTCCCAAAGTCGTAAACTTAGACGTTTGGTCTAGGTTTAGACCAAACTTCTCAATTTACCTTTGTGAATCCGGCCCACTGCATTTTATTGTAGTACGCGATTGTTCCTTTTGACAAAAACGTTTAATCTTATCTTTTCTACCTAAGGAGCACTGCCATTCCATCTCCTCCTCACAGCTTATGGGGCCCGTCATTCTTTCAAGGTATTTTAGGATTTAGCATGTTATGAGACCCGTAATAGATGCTAGGTTTACATTACGTTTTCATTTACCGCACTCTCTTTTGAATCCATTAGGAAGTGTGATAATAGACCAGCCTTCCTCGAATGAGACTTTCGCTCCCAGATACAAGGTAAACCCAGTGCCATAACAAATAGCGCGTACTGGCACTTACAATTACAGCATGCCTCACAGTACACACTAGACAAAAACGTGTGCTTTTAAAGCAATAGGCACACTTATCCTGGGCATGACAATGCATGGTATTTGACAGTTTTTTACTCGTGTAAGAACCAGTATTTATGAGCGTTTCAGTATCCTGCACAATAGAACAGTAGGAACTAGATAATTGATCACATGCATATATTAACAGCAATACACACATCTGTTAGTATTCTCAGTATCCACAAGTAGTATTTTCGATAACCCTGGGCGTAGTTCACGAAGTAGCACTTCGCGAAGCTACGCAAAGTGCAGTTCGCACTACGCGAGCTACGCGTAGCACTTCGCGAACTGCATAGTAACTTGTTCGCACTGTGCCAGATGTCGTTTTCAATGATTGCACAGTGCGGACAAGCAACCGGCACTGTGCAATCATTGAAAATGGCATCTTGCACAGTGCGAGCTGTAGTTTTCTGCTGCTCGAGTAGATTTTTACTCGAGCGGCAGCTTTCTCAACGCGAACTGGTAGTTTCTCATCGCGATCGGTCGCGAGCATACGCGACCACTCGCAATGAGAAACCTGACCTCCTCGCGTTGGGAATCTCGCCGGGAGGTTTATTTTTCATGCTCGCGATCGCCAACTTGATGTTGCTGATCGCGAACAAGGAAAAAGTCTCGCCGGGATGTCATTTTGCTTGCTCGCGGTCGCCAACTTGACGTTGAGGACCGCTAAGCTATATTGTTGCACTTAATGGTGTCAATATGAACAGTAACATTGAGTGAATGTATGCTTTAAAGTTCGTTTCTGTTTCAGGGGTGGACATTGTATTCTCAAAACCTCCACAAAGTGAATACACTTGTGACATAACTGGCCAGGGGAAAGTATTCCAACTGGCTAACAACCAGGATCCGAAATTCCACGGTCCTGATGAAAGCCATTAAACCTTATGGGCGCAAATAGGCTGAAACATGTTGACCATACGTTTATGTGAGGGATATCTAGCTCTTTCCTAAACACATCTCACCCCTTTTTGACCGTACCCCTGCCCCAATTTTAATGAAATCATCCACTTTTGGGGCAGGAGGTAATTTTGAGCCACACTTCTGTTACGGATCCCACACCGTCTCTGCATCTTGAGACTCTTCCTTCCAGCGGAGGGTAGACCTGATGATGACACTATTGGTTGTTAGTGTGTCAGTGGGGATAACATGCCATTGACCAAAACTAGGTGTTGAGGGTCCTGATATTTTCTAGAGAGACACTTCAATTTGACACTGTGTTGTCCCACTCCTCTTGATGGTTTGTGATTCTCTTGTGGGAAGCTGAGTGGGAGACTCTTTATTCTTTTCTTCTCTCTCCCCACATTGATTTTTCCAATATGTATAATAACCTGCCTCAAGGCTGTGTGATGACTCATGCATACCGACTAGAGTACTAGGAAAATCATAAAAAGGAGGGTGCAGAAGCATAGCGATGCACTTGGGAAAGTATATATTGTACACCATAGGGGAGAGGTAAGAGTACCTGATGTAGTCAAATCAGTATACTTATATAATGTGCAACTGGTTTGGTAAAGCGAATAAAAAAATGTATCAAGCAACACCTCACAAAGTTATACTGCCTACACTACAATAGCGTGTTTAATGTGTTGTTTGCATGCTCCGAAGGGAGGTATTTTACTGAATGAACATTACAAGTCAGAAGTTCAAACTCCTCATTTGCGTGGCTAGCCTTAGGTTGAAAGTCTTCATAAAAAGAGGACTTTTCCATGGCTCTATGCTTAGTATTGTGAGTTTGAAAATCCAAGCAGAATTACTCCATGTGGATTTTTGCGGGAGCCTAGATAACTTCTCCCTATGGAGCAATCTTTGCATCATAAGAGTGCCAATTTACATAGGCACATCATTACATGGAAGGCCTTTGAAAGCCTACCTGCTTGTCTGTCCTATAGGTGAACTTTTTATAAGTTTTGAAGTCAGACCCCTGTTGTTTTATTATTTCAGTACATCAGTAATGGTAGTATATGTCCTTCATGTTTCCTCTTCTTACCGCATATCCCTCCTGCCTACCCGTTCCTCAATGCTCTTTTGATTCTTTCCTTTGTCTGTTTCCTTTTGTCTGTGATTCTTGTCTGTTTGCAGTCTTTTTTGTAGGTAACAGTGAAGAAAACGGAGTAGAGGTTTCTGTCTTACCTTGTTTAACATACCGGATATTAATATTAATGACTACCATGCATTTGCTCTGGCACGTCAGCTTTAGCTTTAGTTGTCTGCAAGATGTTTTGCACACCATAGAAAATGAGTGGGCTCTGGGTTTGCCCTCTTCATCCATTGCTTTCACATAAAGCAGAACACCCCCTCAATTTAATCCTAATTGTATGTTTACGCATATGTGTAAGCATTGTTCCACGGGCAATGCATCATTGTGCACTAAGTAGTCACTGACCCCCACACTCCCTATAGTGCAAGGACACTGAATGTCACCACAGGGACTAGAGTGGGTGCTCCTTAAATAAAGTACACCTGCTATACTCAATTCTATTCTATCCTGGCCCAATGGCTGTCAGTATTTGTACTGCGGTCTAGGTTCCCTTGAACCTCTCTAGACCCCCTTAGAAAAACATTGTCAAAAAGATGCAAAAAATACAAAATAAAATTAGGGATAGGGGACGGATAAAAAGTAGATTCTGTCTGCAGCAATCTAGCCTTTCTCCACTGTAAGGTTTTGATCGGCTGAGGATGACATGTCTGTGTTGGATTCCATTTTGGCTTTGATGTACCCCCAGCAATGACTTTCTGTGTCTCAGTCTGAAGTCCCGCCATTTGTGGATTCTTTGTCTTCAGGGACCATCATTGTCCCTCTCATCCCAGGTCCATTCCCCAGGGCTTCTTAAGATGGTTTGACCTTTGGTTCCTTGCTGTTCTGGACGATAGTGTTACCCCATCTTGTTGTTTCTGTGCTCCTCTGATCTCAGGACATCGCTTCACTCCATTTGCCTCTTTGTCTCTGACACATCCTCCGCATGCCTGGCTTTTCCCCACTTCCCCTGACCAGTGTCCCTCCTCCTTGCACATGTGCCAAAGCCTTCGACTGCTGGTGCCTAATTGTAAGAGTTGTAACTCATGGCTGTGACAATACTTTAATTTTTCATGATGCTTTCACAATGTCATGCAGACTGTGTGTCAAATACATAATGTAATCCTGGTGCCACCTTAAGGACTGTGAGATGGGAGATAATTATTTTACACCCAATGTTTGGGCTTTCATGGTGCACTGCATTTAGTGCCAAGTTAGTGTCCATCAGACATAAAAATACTTCTCAGTATTGATTGCTAAGCATAACGTAGTTAGCAATGTCATTTTCTCTATTACTATGGGATGGTGTGTGCTATTCACATAATGTAGCTGCTATTTGCTATCAAATTAAAGGCCTGTGCCTTAAACCCAAGATATCAGGAGTAGTGTGCACTATGTATGTCAGACATAGCACAACTGCAGGGGCTTTCACTTCTAAAGTGGGTTATTTCATCGATCAACTCGCCCTCATTACTCTCAATATGGGTGTGTTTTACCAAGTCAATTTCACAATTCCAACATGTCGGATCCTTCTCATACTTTATCGAAGGAGTCAAACGCTGTACAAGCCTTGCTCAACCACCAAAGAATTGATAAACACATTGATTTCACTAAGAGCAGATGCCACAAATACAAGTCTTCACACTCCTTGGTGAGTCAATACATTCAGAGTGGGGGAGCTGGTCAGCGTGTTATCATGCAAAGATCAAGTAGGGTGAAGGTTCCGTTGCCTCATCCGTCTCAAGTGTTAAAAAGTTAAAGCATTACACCATTTGCACATTCAATTTCAATGTTCTGCCTTTCCTTAGCATGCTGGTTAATCTGCTACACAATCGCAACAATGTAATGCAACTAGAGTACATGGTGTCTGTTTTGCAAGGCTTTTAATTCTGCTATGTCTTCATTGTCATCAGTTACTTCAATTGGACAAAGCTTTATTGTGAACTTGAGTCTCTCAGTATGTAAGAAACGTATATACTCTCCAGCATAGCACAGCAAATAGATCTGCCTTTAAAGTGCTAATATGTGCAAACACAGACATCCACAAATGCTCTTTGCTTATATTAGCACATTCAAGCCAAACCTACTGGATTGGCCAATGTTTGTTTGTGTTGCAGCTAATCAGTAGCTCTACATGTGTGATACTATAAACATGGAATATTCATACTTTGCACTGAGTGTGTGCGTTGAAATTGTGTGACGTGCAACCCCCTATTTTATAACATGTTGGCCAATCTGTTGGGCCATCATCAATATGAAAAAATTGCTAAAATCAAAAATGTTGGGGATCTCAAAAAATACATATTACCATAGTAGTCCTTGACAATGAAGAAATCTACTGTGTATACAGATGCCATACTTGTTAAAGAGCGAAATGCGGTCACTCACAGTGAAGATAGTCAATGGCTCCAGTGGACTGATTCATTGCCCCCTGATGTATCCTTTAGTGGGCAAGAAGAAAAACATGAATGACACAAAAGACCAATGGATGAAGGGGGTAGCTGAAAACGACTATAAGCAAGTATATTGTTATGCACATGTAATTTTAGCAAGAAAAAAAGGTCTTGGCTAACGCCAGACCTATTACGTCATATATACTATGTATTGGTCACCAAAGTCATCTTTAAATTAAACATCCATGAGCACTTTGCATTAACAGACTGCAGTTTGACCAGAAATCTTTTTTAAACAGAGGGTCGAGGGCAAATGTATAGATTTTTACGCTCTTTGAATAAACCAAACACGTTGTTAGTTTGACGGGTAAAAATACTCTGGGGCATATCAGCAAGCAGGCGATAAAAAATTATCGCTGCTTTTGCGTCCGTTTTCGGATGAAAAGCGGCGATAATTTTATCGCCTGATCAGCAAGGTCACGCTATCGCGTGAAACCTTGCCTGATCACCATTTCCCTTAATGCCCATTTTTGCATCTCTAATGACATTTCTCCTACTATCAAGCCTTACGCAAAGCAGCATAGCGACAAGAAAGGTAGCGATAACCTCTGTTATCGCTACTTTCCTTATGCCTGCTTTGAAACTAACTTAGCCATGATATCCTATGGAAGGTGGATTTCATGGCTAAGTATGTGAGGCCCTATCAGCAAGCTATCGCCGAAAGTTGTGTGATTATCGCTGGATTTCCAGCGATAATCGCACATTTGGCAGCTTGCACTCTGAATTTTATCACTTTGGAGATAAGCGTTGCTAATAGCCCGTTATCTCTGCGATAAAATTCAGAGTTGGCCGGCGATAATTATTCTCACGCTAAGAGCGCTGAGCAATAATTATCGCCGGCCCTTGCTGATATGCCCCTCTGTGTTTTTATGTTTTTCTCGCTCCCTCAACTGTCAGTGTAATTTCAATTTTGATTCAAAGCTCTCCAGTAGCGTTGGTGGCCACTGGGATTTACATGAAACTTTCTGTAATGATCATTTGTAGCCTTGACTTGCGTGCGACCAGGGCCAGACTGGGAACGCAAACCGGCCGTGGCAATCAAGTTGGTCTGGCCACGGGTGGCGTGGAAGACACTGCAGCTGCTTTTAGTTACAGGGGCTGCTATTGCAGCTATGCTGCAAAACCGACCCCCCAGGCGCCCACCAGGGAAACGCCCAGTGCACACTACAACCAGTCCGACCATGGGTGCGACTGCGGATAAACATTTAACAGAGATAACAAGAATAACGAGACAAATACGGAGGAATTTGAAAACAACTGCTGGGATTTCAGATTACCGTAACACGTGCAGAATTGAACCAGCAATTCAAGGACCTCCAACAAAATTGTCTTAAGCTTGGAAAGCCAAAGGGAATTAAGGAACAAAGCATAGAACCATTTATATCCTTCAGTAGCTATGGGACGCAAATTGAAGATAAGAAGAAAACCATTGAAATTTACAATAGAATAAGTGAGCTAAGATTACCTGGCGTTCCATTAGGTTTGGAAATCGGACTTGATAATATGATAACTATTCGAACGACAATGCACAAGGGAGCAATTCTTCAGGTAGCTAAGTAGATAGAGTGGCATGTGAAAATGCAAAGAGGGTATTTTGACGGTCAGTTAAATTCAGGTAAAAAGGTAAACATATTGCATAATCTGTAGGAATTACTAATTATTGCGTGAGAATTCCTATGTTCTAGCCCACACGGTGAAATTACTGCACTGAACTGTTTTTGCTTTCACCCAAGTTCATATCTCTGCTAATTCTTAATAGTAGGTGGTGGTAGTTAGAAAATCTCATATATGGATTCGGAGAAGACAAGCCATGGCATATAAAATATTTCTTGAATTATCTTAGAGGGGTATATAACAAGAAAACAGACCGTATATGCAAAATAATTTGAGATACCTCCATGTGAAGAAACAGAATGATGAATTTATCAACTGTCTCCGATAATGTGTTTGTAGATGTTTTCCTAGAAAAGAGCTGTGGTGGTGAAATGTAGGAGTATAGCCTATTTCTCTGATAAACTCAGATGCAAATATCTTTGACAAAATTCTAGCTGTTTGTCTGGTACCATAGTTCAGTATTAAGTCTCACCAAAAAAACATTGCTTTGTTCCCGGCAGAGATACCACTAGTCACACAAATTCTGCAGTAGCTGTTTTTGATGTTGCAAAGATAATGGATAGCAGGGTTGGTATGATATTGCTGGATGCCGAGAAGGCCTTTGACCAGGTTTCATGGGCATTTCTGTGGTCAGCTATGTCTGCCATTGGCATTGGTGGCAGTTTATTATCCCGTGTCAGCAGTAGCGGCTGGTGGAATTTGAAAGGGGTGGTGTGAAACCAGTGATTTAATTGAAGCGCGAGCGAGGTTGATGTTTATGGGGAGGGTTCAGGGGGATCTCCCCCCTAGGAAAGTTTTGAAAATTGTTGTATTTTGGTGCATGTTTCAGCAATATTTCTGCAAAAAGTGGATAAAAAAAATAGAGTTCTTATCCTGGCTTCAGCCTGTCTCCCTCCCTCTACCGAGGATGTGGCATTGCGGCCAGAGCTGGAGACTTAGGAACTGTAGAACCAGGTTTAATTCTCAGTGTAAATATCCTGCCATTCTGAGTAAATGACTTATTCTCACATCTGCGCACAAAAAATGAATGGGACATTGTGTAATGTAATTGGTGCTCATGAAAGAGCTAAATTATTTCAATTCGACTTTCTGTATTTAAAAACTGCACAAAGAGCCAGAAAATATTGCTAAATCACAGCTACCCCACCTACATTTTATGATCTTATGCAAATATTTTATTTCACCAAAATTCAATTTTCTTCATTATGACTAATGAAAGCCCTTTTAAATATGAGAGTTCAGAATTTCAGTTGTACAAAAAGTGTGGCCATAAAAACCTAAAAGATTCAATAAGTTTCGCCATCAGGTAGCTACATATAAAAAAGCATGGACCTTAAGTGAAAAATACATTAAAAAAGTTAGTACATTATGAGAGTCTATTAGTTAATGCACTGCAGAGGTCTGTATATAAACAGAGAGCCACAGAATGAAAATGTGGTTCATGCTGTGCAGAAAAGTAGCTTCTTTATTTTTAATGGACAAAGTCACAGCCTGTGACAGAAAGCACTGTGAATATGCAAGTAATTATTTTAAACTTGTGTTATACACACTAAGGATAGATTGCTATAACATTGGCAAAATGGTTTAAGAAGAAATGGTGCTTGCAAAATATAGATTTTTTATTTTATATAACTGTCTCTTCAATACCTGGTCAGGGGTAGCAAGCACAATATAAATACAATTAAAATTGAAAGTGCACACTTCACTCTTTGCACTACCACTCAAACCAATAAATATTTGTCATAGACCTTGAAGTAATAAGATCAATTAAAGCCAGTAGCAGGCTCAACCACACTTTACACTTGCAGATTAACAGGTTGCAGTGCACATTTGCTCTTGCTTTCAGGCCAGCAGGCACCAAGGGAGGAAGACTTGATTTTGAATAGCAATCTGCCTGGTGTTCATGTTTCGCAGCACAGGAAAACATTTAATTTAAACTATTGGAATTCACCGTCTCTCTCTGGCTGCTGCTACCAGATAGAAGGACTAGAGAGAAAAAACAGCAGGAAAAGGAGATAGCGACAAGCAAGGACAGTGCAAAAATGGAAGAGAGGATGAGAGATAAAGTGAGCCCGACACTACAGCAAGTAGACTAGAGATAACACCACTCACCCTTAGAATTCTACTAGTCCAGTCACGGTGTGGCAGTAGACTGAGGCGCTGCGCACAGACAGTCCTCTGCAGCATTTTCAACGAAGCCCAGCTGCAGCTCAAAATCACCTCTCAGGGCCTCTCTGCTGGTTCTGGAATGCTCTAAACAGAATACTAAGGGTGGGCGGAATTTGCGAAATTGACTTTCGCAAACTATCGCAAAATTGCGCAAAATCTCCGCGAGCATGCGAAACGTTCGCGAAGATTGCTTTTCCCACCTGTTCGCGGTGTGTTTTTGCATGCTCGCGGGGAAATATATCTCCAACTTGCCCATGCGGTCGCTAATGGGCGCGGCCATCTTGCTCGCGATGCTTATTTCCTGTTCGCGAGCGCAATGACGTGTTCACGATCGCAAACTCTTGCGGGATAGCGTGACCGGCTACCAACAATCCAACATCTTGTGGCGCGCGCGAACGGATAGGAAAACTCGTCGGCAAACGCAGAGACCCGGTAAGTCGTGACCGCGCGCGCAAGAAAAATACTTCCGTTTCGTGGCAGGTTGCGAAAGTTTTGAAATTTTTCTCGCTCTCTGCGGAACGCGAAAATGTCAAAATATCGCAAATTCCGCGAGAGGAACTAAATTTACCGCCCAGGCCTACGAAATACACGAGGCACAGAAACATGCGCTGTGTAACTGTTTAGAGCACGTGAGTGGCCAACCTGGTAGTAATGCTGCAACCCCTCCCTTTCCATGTTGTCACTTTGTACCGACATGGAAAAGGAGGAGTGCTGAAAGGCAGCTGAGGATATACAAGCAGCCCAGGCAGTCCAGGGCTGATACTGTACACGGCCAGGGCAGCTTTTGAATGTGACATTTTTAAAATGTAATTTCTGTGCGGGTCCAGAGTGGACCCTAATTATTGTAGAACCGGGCTGGAAGCATGTCAGCCCTTACTGCTTAACATTTACTGGCTGCAGTGGTGCCGATAGACACATGCGCCCTAGTGCAGGTGTCTACATTAAAACTGCCTTCCAGACGACTTGACATCCGTTTTGTAGAATGAACTCGGCAGGCCAAGGTAGTGAAGCTGCGGCTTCAGGCTAGTTTATAAGCATGGTAATTTCTTTTAGCAGCTGCCATTGATAAAACATTTAATTGGAAGGACGTGGCCCCTGCGCCCGATCCCAGAAACCACCACCGCTTGACAGGTCTCTTTATAGAAAACCTATGGCTGGGTTGGTCCTGGATGGGCATAGCTTTTCACTATTTATCATCCACAGGGGTACGCATCAGGGCTGTCTGCTATCCCCCCTACCTTTTGCCCTTAATAACGAACCTTACCTAAGACTACTTATTGCAAATCAACAGATTCTGCCATTTGTTTCAAATGGGGCCAAGATGAAAATAAGTGTATAAGCAGACTGTGTTGCAAATTACACAATGGACCCCAAGTTAGCAATTGACCAAATATCAATCAAGACTGATAGGTTTGGGGCTGTCTACGGCTATATAAGCTTAGTCTAAAGCCCATGTTGTAGTCAATTTTTGAAGCAGATAGCTCAGTCCCTTCGACCGTCATAACTGTGACCTACTTTGGATTCAACATTTGTGCTAAAGTTGATCACATACTGCAGCTAAAACTTGGGCCTTCTACAGTCAGCTATCATCAAGATGCGGTCATAGAACAGTCTACCAATCAGTATAATAGGATGGTGGAATATCTTACCTAAATTTCACAACCTCTTTCGTGCGATTCTGCTTTGAGTTCAAGATTAATTTTTTAAGTGACTCAAAGGGGCTATCAGTAGCTTTATCTGAGGGTGTAAGAGGGTTATATACTATCTGAAACTTCCCTATAATCAAGGAGGATTTCAACTCCCGGATATGAAGTTGTATTTTTGGGCCACCCTTGGTTTTCGTATTAAGAATAGGTTACTTCATCATGACCCAGACTCCTTCGCACTAGTATATTAATGGTCATGGGGCTCAATCTAAGGTTCTTTCTTAGCACACAGTCTAATCCCAATTAATTCAAATTGGACCGGTTCAAGATCGTCAATGACATCTCTCACATCTGGGGGGAAATCTGTGCTAAATATTCTCTTTGGTCTACACACTTATTCACACCGCTGTGGGGCAATCCTAACTTTCCACCTATTTTTCATGACCCAGTGACTAAATCATGGTATAATCTGGGATCAAAGACCATTTGCCATGTTTTTTATTCTAATGGGTTTTGCACTTTTTCTGCTCTGCAAACACTCTACAATCTTCCACAAGTATCATTCTTGAAATATTTACAGATTTGCGACTTTTATTTACATAACCATGTATACACGGCTGCTGGTAAGGAAGCAAATATATATATATATTTTTTTACATCAGGCAATCTATCAATGAGGATGCTATACAAGATCATGAGTGTCATAGAAACGATGACCGGCCTATCTTGACTGCTTAATGAAGTGCCATGCGTGAACAAACTATTTCACAAGAAGAGACTGCTGATGCTTTTGATATTATTAACCAATCAGTTTGCTCAGTCAGACTCAAACTCCAGAAATTTAGGGCTGTTTGTATGTTATATTCTATTCTGGAAAGAAATGGCCATGAACAACCCTAATAACAAGATTTGCGGTCCAAAGTGTGGTGTGTATGCTGCAGATATTATTCATGTGTTTGCAGGATGTTCGCTGAAAGCTTTTTGGTCTGGCATGGTTCAGTTTGTTTCTTTTCAATTCGGTCATAATATACAGATATAAATTAAGGATATTTTGCTGGCACACAAACACAACAATAACCCCAGATTATCTGCGGTGATATCAATTGCCACAGTTTGGCTTTGTATTGCTAGGTCTTGGGTTAATTCCACAACTCCTATGGTATCTGAGTGGTGGGTATTCTTTGCCCACATTTTCAAATCTGAATCGGCGATTCTTAGAGAAAAAGGGATAAAGGGTCGTGCACGTCTTAGTCATATATGGGCCGGCATGATGGATTGTTGAGCTTTTTATGTTGCGTCACCCAATTTTTCAATATACCATCTCCTCTGTTTCTGGGGTGTCTCGGTAAGTATTCTTGTAAGACTGTATAACTTCAGTACGATTTTGTGTGATCATATGTAGCTCAATTAAAAATACATTTTAACAAATGGGGTATGAATAAAATTCATTAGAAGCATGGGCTCACGTTGAAGGAAGCTGACAGACATCCAGTTCTTCTTGGGTTGGATTGCACAGCAGAAGTAACTCTCTTATTTCAGTGTCCTGTTAGCAATGCTTACAGTAGCTGAGTCTCAGCAATGCTTCAATTGGATATGCTTCTGGCAGGTCCTTAGTTACCCCGCTCCTCTCAAAAACAAGGCATAATTTATCGTTCATACCCACAGACTGACCACGACTCTAAAGGAGAGAAGCCACGACTTATGCTCTTGGTTCAGTTCTCCCCTTCAGAGCTTCACTGAAATCAAAAAGTACACCGAGACGAAATTTAAAATCTGGTGGGGAAAAATTTCCAAAGTTCGTGTCACACAAACTTTATTGCAATTTTGTGTTATTCTATTTCACATAATTTTCTCCCATGGAAAATTGTTTCACCAAGAAAAGATCTCCCGCTATAATTTCCTGCCATTATTTTCCAGGACTTTTTTCACACAAAATGTGGCCTTGTGTGTTAGAAAATATCAGGAGATAGCAGAAAATCACAGTCCATGAACATTTAGACAATTTCATTAAAAACATTCAGAATTTTTTCTCACCCCTGAGGGGGAACTAACTACCTAGCTAACAGCCTCAATTTATATTTCCAAACAGTGACAAACAACCACTGAAAACTTGTGCAACACTTGAAACATTTGAGGTAATAAATCAAGTATCAGTGCTTCTTTCTTCAGATGGAGCTCAGCCTCATGGTAAATAACATCCAAAAATGTTTCTACTGTCTCTGACCCCATGGTGATGACATTGTATGATGCTACCAGTGAATGTGCATCTCTTCCAGACAGCCTTTCATCCTATGAGGGACTCCTTGCCAGAGCTGGTCACAGGATGTCCAGGCAGCGCATCTCTTTTATTCATATGAGAGTAGTGGTTGTGCCTGTGGCCACTGTCGTTGTCTGGTGTTGCTTATTACAAGTCACAGACTGACCTTTGGGAACAGGCATCATCCAGTGAGGTGAACCAGACACCTGTTTTGGATAGCTTTCGCAGGGATTGTGAGACAAAGAGCAGCAGCAGGACTTCCAGGTGGAGAAATAGAAGAATCTTCTTAAAGGTATATCTTCTCTTGTAGATAGATGGATAGGAACTTTAATTGGTTATTGCAACCATCAAAGTATATATCCATAAAACATTTAAAATTGTAACACAATATTATCCTGCAGAACAAATACTAAATGGATTTGTTTTACTTATTAATAATGCATCACATGTTAAAAATAATTAATAGACACATGGCATATACTCATTTGCTACCATACTAAAGTGACTTGTGCATTCACATCGATACTCGTATATATAACACCAATATCACATTATCCCTGATACAATAAATAGATTAGATCTCACACAAATCCCATTCAGAATTAGCTATATAATGAATATTTATAAATGTTTTATCTAAAAGGATAATCATATGAACATTTAAATAATAACTGCAGAGAGCAAATTAAAAAAGAAAGAAAAATATCAGCTTTCAAGATCATGGGGGCTACTTAGAATGCATTAAATAGTGATTTTTAAAATTATTTTTCGTTTAAACCAAGCAGTTTTTAAACATGTACTTACAACCAGAACAGTTTCAAAAGAAGCATCAGTTTTTGAGATCCTAAGAGCTGCCTGGTATCAGGTTATTCCCATTTCTTTGCGTAGGGGACGAATCCACTTTCGGTGCATAGTTAGATACTCAGACCAAAAGAACAGTAAATGCGATTCGTTCTCGTCACCCTGACCACACAGAGGGCAGACCCTGGTTCCTTGTTCTTTGTCCCTTGGGTAAATTTGGGTAAATGATCTTATGTGTAGAGTACTGTGACCAAATCATAGATACAGACTCTTGGCTAAAGAAGATGGTATTTGATCTAAATAGTGCTGCTCAAAGGTTAGAATGAGTTTATGTTCAAAGAACGCATTAGATAATGAGCCTATTGAGCTACTATTTATATACTCTTCAGTAATATATGTCCAATAACTAGCCTTCAGTGCCTGCATAGCTGCCTTGTTAATTCCTGTAGGGCCAGTCCGGAGGTTATGAAAGCCAAACTTTCCCAGTCACATATAAACAAATTTAACCCAGGGGAGCATCCTACCACCTGGCATTCTTAACAGTTCTGCAAGTGAATCCTTGTATTTGACTAGTTCTGGCATGCTCCATAGGCGAACCCAATAAGCTAAAACATTTAGTGCAGCCACATCTTCTATTCTCTTTAGCCCCAGCTCAAAATATAATGGAATAAGAGGAGAGCTGGGTGGAAGGCAGAGCAATTTTCTTACAAAATTAATTTCAGCAACAGTCAATGTCCGGATACCTGCATAGCCCCATATTTCGGCACCAAATAGTGCTAGTCAGTTAAAGATCTTTATTTCTGCCGCTAGAGCCATACAAGCACATATAATAAAAGCAATACATTATATACATTCAAAGTCAAATTCAAAAAGAGCTTTATTTTATTTTAGACATTTAAAATCATAAAAGCATTCATATTCATAAAAGCAAGTAAAAAAACATTTGATATATACGATAATTAAAATACATTATCTATCACAAAGTTCAAAAAGTGCTTTCAGGTAAAGGTAAGTTAACCTACAGAGTAATGCATTCCAGACTTTGATCAAAGTAGACATTGTACATTTACGTTTTTTCTGACTCTCAGGGTATTTTTCAGAAAACCAGACATGGCACATACAGATAATATACTATCTAAAAATTGTAAATGTAAAAACGCTGGTCTGCATTGTCTCCAACCTGCTTGTTTTAACAAAGGGAGGATCCATCTAGTCCTTTCCTTTGCATAAAATTTACAAAACAATCTCACGCGGATAGTAGATTGTGTTGACACGGTATCACAGGGGCAAGGAGAAAGTTCTCTGGACCAATCGTTTATTCCTGGATAACTGACCAGACGGTGAAAACTGTTAAACCTAAAACGTGTTAAAAGATATCTATCATATCCCTCCATGCAACATAAGAGATATGGGTGGATACCATACGTGATCAGAGTCATTTGATGTTGGACTACCGTCCCCTTGTTCATCTCCTGGGCGACTCTAAGTGACTCTAAGTTGGTAAAACATGTTAGTTTGAGCTCCTTCCTAGAGATAGAGTTCATTTTCTCTGGGGTAAGTAGTAATCTGGGTGGCCTAAGTCACTCAGAAATTTTTTAACATAAATCAGCCACGTGATCTTATTCGCATGGTCCAGATTCATAGAATCCTTGATTATTTCTCTATTTAGACCTGTGCTGCTGGTGGTCCATATACATATTATAGCAGCATTCATTGAGATATCTATAATTCGATAGCAATTTTTTGGGGAAATGTACATTCCTATCTGAGATCTTAAAATACCTGCAATAGATGGCCTCTACATTAGACGCGAGGTAAAGGAAAATAAGTACTGGTATTAAGTACTGGTGATACTGGCTTAGTAGAACGAGAGGCTGATTGTAAAACTAAAGTTTTTGTTGACTCGACCCCCTTGAGAATTGACTCTGCCTTACCCACCCAATGGTCAACCAATGTTGTTAATTTGTCAACCCTGTCCATTAAAATATTGAGTTTGTCCCGTGCAATGGACCTAAACTGTGCTTGAAGGTCCATCACCAGATTGGTCACCCAGGGTGGTTGCTCAAGGTTCACCTGTGGTGTATCCCCTGATCCAGTTGTTTCCATGGCACTGTTCAATGCTTTGTTCACCGTTTGTTTTTTCCGCTTAGGACCCAAATTTGTAATGAGTTTGTGTTTCCCTTTTATTTCTGCCGGCGCTCTCTGGAAGCATCTCCTCAGTGTGTGTTACACAGGCCTTTTCGGATGTCCTTGGGAGTTCTGATGGTGAATCCAGAGTTAGGATTAAGGGCGAGGAGGGACTGTCAGAGTCATGAGTGGTGGAACATGGAGCTATAACAGGGGTAAGTGAAAGACGCCTTTCCATCAGCTCAATTTCTGTAGCAACAGCTCCAATTGCCCTTTGTAGCATTTTATCAATTGAAGTTGGTTGTGAGGGGGGGTGCAGATTGCAGGGCGGCGGGATTTCTCACTGTGCATGTGCGTATACCAATGACTGCTGATGGCAGTGGCAGAGACTCAGAATTATTCAGGAGAAGATTATGACCAAAATAATGCTTCCCAGTAGTTCGTGTTAAGATGTTTGCCCAGGAGTTAGAATGGTGGTGGTCCAGCCCAGTCTTTTCCGGGCTCTGGCGGGCATGGACAGGCCCGCCCTTGGCCCGGGCTTCGCCCGTGTGCGGCCCTCGATGATCTTTAAATGCGCCTCTGGGCGCTGCAGGTGACGTGTGTGCTGCGGGGGTGTCTGGGGTTTGACGTCCTGGTGCACTGTCCCGAACATGGCAAGGAAGGCAAGTGGCAGCAGTAAGATGGGCTTCGTGCTTAAAAGCCCCTAGAATATGGGCTAATAATTCCTAGATGTCGTATTCATGACAAGCTGTATTTGCAACACCTGGTTAAAAGGTTATGAGTGATTATACATGCAGCCACTCATCTAGAACAGAGGGAATTCATGCTTAATGAAACCTATCAGACTTATCCAACAGATTAGTTTTCAGATGAAGAGACCAATGGGCAGAAGGGTTGTAAAAGGACAAGGGTGAGGTAAATATAGGGATTATGGTGGCACAGGAAAGGTAATTCATGTCTTTCTTTATTTTGTGTTTTTATTTTTCATATTTCACCGACCTCAGTGCAGAAAGAGACTTTGTAATTTTGCACACATATAAAGAAAAATATGAACTGAGCACCTCTACAGAGAAAGCGGACCTCATGATTGTATATCGATTTGATGTGCTATGATCCTGAATCACAAGATGCAGTGATGCTCCCCCAATTGACTCAAACTTTCAGACCAGGACAGAAGCGAAGACCACTAACCTGTCTCCACATTTTCATGACCTTTGTAGCTTGTCTTCCAGATTCTCTTCCTTTTCTGCCACATCCTGCATGCCACGATTGACTGTTTTGCATTGGCCTTTTTGAACACTGATATCCATCTTACACCTGATAGCAGCAGGGCTTAAGATGTGGGCTACTGCCACCTCTTGACTTCCTGAGTTCTTTGCCCTTTGCCATCTCGTGTCAAATAATTCTCCCTAGCGCTGGCTAAGGATGTGTTTAGGCTGTACCTTTGAGTGCACAGCAGTCACAGAACAAAGCCCTAGCTTGACTGTCTCGTACCCAACATTGGTACCATTGCATGGCAGGATGTGTATATGGGCAACTGGTATGACATCTGCTTAAGAAATGGAGATAAACTCAGCATATTCTTTACCAAGCAAACAAGACATCTCACTTCTCCCTTTTACACCACACAATCAAACCCAAGGTAGAGTTGTTAAACTAATACTAATTCTGGTTTATGTCATTTTTTGCAAGATGCAAGGTAATATTTATTTACTGATATTACGATGGCAGCTTGTGGTTTGTGCTTATTTGGTCAAACTTTTTCTTCAAAGGTATATTTCTTTATTAAAAAGCGTGTTTCTTACTTGTTTGGTTATTTTCTCCAGCTCCTAAAATGTGTTGCTTGATAAGTACTATATGCCTGAATGTCCATGACTTTAAATAGGCCTGATTTCCGGGAGGTAGTTAACTTTAAATTGTACTCAGTTTTTCTATGAGTAATTTTTAATCACTTGACTAGTTTCGGTGACTAATGTGTCTGCATGCTCTGTCACTATGCTAATCGCGTTATGTACTAACACGCTTTAAAATATTAGTTTCAAGTTTGAAAACACATTAGCACTTCACTCTTGCAAATCTGTCAGTCTATTGATATTCTAAACTGGTGAAATAGTAAAAACATTATATGATATTCATAGATTTTGCATGGATTTTATGAGATACGTTCAGAATAAATAAAAATGTTTTTGATTTACTTATGTAATTATTTTGACCATATAGAACCCTTAAGTCAGGACGAAACCCTTAATAAATCTCAGCCATACTTTTTTTTTTCAGATAGTCTTAAGGAACACTTCAGCTAGGGAAACATTTCCGGAAAATCTCCTTATACTGATTCAGATACTCTATAAGGACCATGGAGAATTCATTAGAGGAGATTGTGCTATTTAAAAGTTAGTAGTCAGTCAATGAGTCAGTCAGGCGTGTGAGGACGAGGCACAGACTTCTTTCTAATCATCAGGCTAATGTCAATTCATTGTGTCGATGGTTCAGTGGTTTGATATGAGTGGATGTAGATTCCACAAACGCTCACATGGCGTGCACCCTGAATAGTGACTCAAGAATATCGATTGGACACAATATTGAGGACAAAATAAAAAAGAAATATTGAGAGATTTTCCATACCTTACTTGAAATATACCTGTTGGAAATGGCCCTTATTGCTGGAATACCCCAAAATTTTTGCTGTATGTTTTTGTTGGCCTTACGACTGTGAGCGCTATACCAATGTTATTCAGTGCTAAAGTGCACGTGCTTCTTACATAAACATGTGTGCAATTGGTGTATACCTGATTGACATATTGAATTTACTTGTGTCTTGTAAAGTGGTATACCATATACCCAGCAAATAGAAATTGAATGCTACTGGTAGGCTGTAGCACTGATTGTGCCACCCATAGAAGTACCCTTTCAAACCTGTCTCATGCCTGCCACTGCAGGGCCTTTGTCTGCAGTTTACTGCCACTTTGACTTGGCACTAAATGTGCACTTATGCAATATATATTAATTCACTAAAAAAAAATAGGTTTCAGGGACGTTATAGTTAGAAATTAGCATTTAAAAAACCTTAGAAATTCACTGAAAAAACAACAGGGACGTTATACTTAGTTGGACATTTCACTCGTTCAAAATCAGAGAAATTTGGCTGTTATAGTTAGTTCAGCTAACTATAACTCACGCCCCCCTCAATGCACTGCTGATGATGTCACATATTACATCATTCATGATATGGTCAGTGACATCACTGATGACATCGCTGATGACATCTCATATATATATATATATGAAACAAACTCCAACTTGTCAAAAGTTTCAAATTACGCTGAAGCTTCTTAAGCAGGAAACGGAGACCAGTTAGTGCTGTTGCTGTTTATTTAGATGCAAGAAATGCCGCCATGATGCGTTTCGGGCCCACAAGCCCTTGATCACATGACATGCTATTCGCTTTTTTTCCCATTTTAAAGTGCTAGTGCAAAGAATGACCGTGAAGACAGACTATGCGTCTGTCTTCCAACATACCGGCTCGTGGCATAGTGCCAAATGCTTAAGACGCTATTTTACATCATATTGCTGTTTGTAAACAATTACACTCACCGTTTAAATACAATAACAATGTGCAACGTTGATTTTCTGCAAGTGCAGAGAGCGACATTGAAGACAGACTATGTGTGTCTGTCTTCCTACAAGTCGATTTAAGAAAAGGTGCCGAAAGACAGCTGTTTTACGTTACTATACAATTGTAAACAATTCCACTCATTGTATAAATACAATAAAAAATGAACAACGTTATTATTTAGCTAGTACCAAGACCATGTGGCATATGAATTGCTGTTAAGAATTTTTAGAATTCAACAATATAAAAAAAGTATAAAAAAGACTTCTCATATATTGGTAAAAACATGGACATATGGTACATTGGATAGTGTAAAATAGCTAACCGGTGGGGCAGGAAATAAATAAGAGCATATATAATTACGAGTGTTAAAAACATTTCTTTACATAAAACACTCAAGGTTAAAACAATTGTATACTATTATGGTCACATTTCTTATTCTTTAAAATGATTCCTTGTCCCCTAATAGATAGTCAGAGGTATGTTGGGCTAAGTCATATATTGTAAAGTGCTAGAAATATGTGCAACACCTGAATAGATAAAGTGCGAAAAGTGCTTTGAATCTGTTTTTAGAGTTTTAAAAACAATTAAGATTCGGTGCTTAGAAAGACATATTCCTTTTATAACAAAAAGGAAAAAATAAAGTTTAAAATTGAGGTTAGATGAGTCCACTGGGATGCTCGAAAATACCCAATTGGCGACTGGAGTGGAGTGTAATGGCTCATTAGCTTATTGATTGATGCCAAAAGTCTAGTTGGAAAGCACATTTGAATGACACTTGTATCATATGTTTTTTTGTTTTTTTTTTCCTCCTCTTTTTCTCCCCCTAGAGCCAGGTATATAAGTCTTCCGTTGTATTTAAACCATTCGGATGCTTACTATCGAACTCCAAAATGTATTTTGTTTCCAGTTTCCTCAATTGGGCCTCTCTGTTACCCCCTCTCCTCAGTGGCGGTATCGAGTCCACAACATAATATTTAAGGTCTTGTACAAGATTGTTATGGACTTCCTTTATATGACGGGCCACAGGATAGCTTGGATCTGCATTGGTAATAGCTCTAGTATGTTGAAGAATGCGTTTGTGGACTTGTAGCTTTGTGCTACCAATGTATTTCAATCCACAAGCACATTCCAACACGTAAATTGCATACTCTGATTTGCATGTCAGTGGTCAGTATATATATATATCTCACAGCAACTCGCGATATTCACTCGCTTGCACGCGGAAATCACCAGCGTAGACCAACTTGTGCAGCATTATTATTTTATTTCCTCTGTGTCAGGACGTGTTTCGGCCGTCCAAGCGGCCTTGATCACCTGATCATACGTCACAGAATTGCCCATTTTTAAAGTGCAAGTGCAACATAATCATTGATAAACATGGAAGACATACTAATGTTTGTATGAACATATTTCATCATTGTTAAAACTTTTTGCGCAAATATAATTCCCCATATATAAAGGAAATCTAAAACATATAATAAAAGCATAAATGCCCAATTTACCTCCTATATGTATTGATAATTGTATTGTGCAATCTTATGGTGGAAAAATAAATTTTGCATTTTATCCAACTTTCTCATGAATCAATTAGTTGCACAGTATACATCAAATAATGTTAAGTGCTCACCGAGACCATAAAAGATCCTAAAGATTTTTTCTTTTTTTCTTTTTTTCAAAATAAAGTGCTATAGTGCTGTCATTCTAAGCGTATAAAATATTTAATATATATATATATATATGCCAGGGTGTATTGAAGAATGAGTGGGTGTATAAGTGTCTGAATGGATGATTCAGTAGGTGCGTGACTGACTGTATGAGTGAGTGATTAAATGTGTCTTACTGAATGCATGGGTTAGTGACTGATACAGACATTCACACAGTTTAGTTTGTTATTTGGTGTGTAAGCGGTTGCATGGGTTGGTGAGTAGCTAAATGAGTGTCTATAAGGGTTATTGATTGGTTGTCTGAGTATCTGTATGGGTGTCTGTGTGGGTGGGTAGGGGGTGTTGGACTTTGTGCATAGATGTGTGAGTGGGTGATTCACTGGGTGTATGGGTTCAAGAGTACATCTGTGAAGGGCTGTATGGGTGGGTGAGTGTATGTATGGGTGTGTTGGTAAGTGTTTAGATGTCTCAGTGGTACATGTGTGAGTAACTATATATCTCCAAGGCAGTATATGTGAGTGTTGGAGTATATAAATGACTATATGTGAGAGTGAGTGATTGTGAGAGTGGCTGTATGGATGAGTGTGTGCTTGTGTTAATTATTGTATAAGAGTGTAGGTATGTGTTAGTATATGTTTGAATAAGTGAGGTGGTGTGTGTATAACTGTATAGGTGAGTAAATGGGAGTGTGATTGATTCTTTGCATGACTGACCAGGTGAGTGAGTAACTCGATGGATGAGTGGGGGTGTGTGAGTGTCTGTATAGGTATGTGAGTGTATATGATAGTGCCATATTGATGGTTGACTGCATGTATGAATGACTGTATGGGTGAATGAGTGGATGTGTGTGTAGATATAGGAATCAGTGAGTGGGTATATAGTAACTGGCATTGGTGTGTCTATGGTTTCGAAAATGGCAGTCTGTATTTTAGAGTGGGTGTATCAAAAGTTATATTAGGGTATGAGGAGGTACATCAGATTATCACGTGGATGATGTCATCAGTGATGTCATCAGTGATGTCATTTGAGGTGTCATCAGTGATGTCATCAGTGATGTCACTGACCATGTCATGAATGATGTAATATGTGACATCATCAGCAGTGCATTGCGGGGGCGCGAGTTATAGTTAGCTGAACTAACTATAACGGACACATTTCTCTGGTTTTGTATGAGTGAAATGTGTAACTTACTATGACGTCCCTGAAACCTGTGTTTTTTTTCAGTGAATTTCAAAGGTTTTATAAATGCTAATTTCTAACTATAACGTCCCTGAAACCTGTGGTTTTTTCAGTGAATTTCAAAGGTTTTTTAAATGATAATTTCTAACTATTCCTACAGAGGTAGGACGTAGCAGAAAGAGGAAGAAAGGTGCAGAAAGAAAAAGAAATGCAGAAAGAGGCAACAGAAGTCCAGAAAGACGAAGAAAGGTGCAGAAAGAAGCAAGAGGTGTGCGTAAAGAACCAACAGAGGAGCAGAAAGAGGCCTTGTTGCAAAGCCATCCTGTGCCCCCAACGTTTTGCTGACGGGTTCTGGTGGTAACTGACTCTGACTAACCAGGCGTAGAGCCAGTGCTATGCTAAAAGACACTTAGAATACAGTGAAAACACCTACATACACTAGGGAAAACTATGCGCTGGGGTACACATGTGATTGGCATGACCTCCTCTGTACGGCCATAGTACATCATAGGGTAGGGGCATTAAAACTACCTCTAAGTCAGATGTGCAGAAAGATGTTTCATTAAGTAGTAGTCACGTTTGCAGAGTGGTGGAGAAAGTGTGCTGGGCCCCCGACCAGCGCTCAGGAATTCCGCTGCATAGGACTTAGAGGAGGTACCAAGATGGCTTCTTGGGCCCCAAAGTCCCTCAGGAGTAAATTGGACTTCATCCCCCATCCCGTAGTCTGCCAGGAGGCACATTTGCAGAGTGGTGGAGAAAGGGGGGCATGTCCTCCTTAGATGTCTTAGAAATCCTACTGTGTGGGACTTACTACAGGTAACAAGAGGGGTAGTTGGCCCCCAATGACAACCTTGGGGGCCAACTACCCCTCTTATTACCTCCAGTAAGTCCCACACAGCAGGATTGCTAAGTTCTCATAACAGGCCATGCTCCCATTGCCCACCACTCTGCAAAAAAGCTCCCTGGCATGCTCTTGGATGGGGATTGAAGCCCCCTTCACTGCTGGGGGCCCTTTAGGGACCAACTAGCCTACCTCTTACTTCCAGTAAGCCCCACACAGTGGGATTGCTGAGAGGTGGACACAAGCCACGTCCCCTTTCTCCACCACTCTGCAAACGCGTCTCCTGGCGCGTTATAAGTTGGGGGATTAAGTCCCCTTGAATACTGAGGGTCCCTGGGGGCCAACTAGCCCACCAGGTACCTCCAGTAAGTGCCACACAGCTGGATTGCAGAGAGGTGGTCTGAGGCCAGGCCCCTTTTTACACCACTCTGCAAACGCACCTCTTGGCCCACAGCTGGTGGGGCGATGAGGTCCTCTTGTGTCTTGAGGTCCTGAGAGGCCCCTCCTGCATATAATTAGTATAGCCCCGGGGAGGTGGCGGTCCCCGGGGCTGAGGGCCCCCCGTGGGCCGCCGCTATATAATTTGGCATTGCCCCCGGGACCTGGCCCACCCGGGGGCTTACAGATAGCGAAGCCCGCGCTTCGTTCTTTTTTTATTTTCACGACAGGATTCGCGCACCCAGCGTGAATTCTGCCGATTTAAAAAAAAAATTGGGGCCTAACTATAACGGGGGAATTTCTCTGCTTTGTACGAGTGAAATGTCCAACTAACTATAACTTTCCCTAAAACCTATGGTTTTTGCAGTGTATTTCTAAGGTTTTTTAAATGCTAATTTCTAACTATAACATGCCTGAAACCTATGTTTTTTTCAGGGAATTTCAAAGGTTTTTTAAATGCTAGTTTCTAACTATGCCTACAGAGGTAGGACATATGATGAAAGAAGGAACAACGCACAGAAAGAAAAAAAAGAAATGCCGAAAGAAGCAACAGAAGTCCACAAAGACGACGAAAAGTGCAGGAATAAGAAGAGATGTGCAGAAAGAACCAACAGAGGAGCAGAAAGTCCTCCTGTGCCCACAACTTTTTCAGACGGGTACTGGTGGTAACTGACTCTGACTAACTAGGCCTAGAGCCAGTGCTATTCTAAAAGGCACTTAGAATACAGTGAAAACACCTACATACACTAAGGAACACTATGCGTTGGGGTACCCCTGTGATTAGCATGACCTCCTCTGTAAGACCCTAGTACATAATAGGGCAGGGAGATTAAAACTACCTCTTAAAACACGCCACGGGGCTCGTTTGCACACTGGTGAAGGGACGGGGGGCATGAGGTTACATGTGTGCAAACACGCCCTGTGGCCGTTTTAAGTTGGGGGATAAAGTCCCCTTGAATCCTCAGGGTCCCTGGGGTCCAACTAGCCCACCAGGTACCTCCAGTAAGCGCCACAGAGCTGCGTTGCAGAGAGGTATAAAAAGGGGCATACCTTGACCACCTCTCTGCAACGCACCGCAGTGGCGCTTACTGAAAGCACAAGGTAGGCTAGTTGGTCCACAGGGGCCCTCAGGATTGAAGGGGAATTAATTCCCCAACTTAAAACGCGCCACAGGGCGTGTTTGCACACGTCACCTCAGGCCCCGTCCCCTCCCTTCATCACTGTGTAAACACGCCCTGTGGCTGTTTTAAGTTGGGAGATTAAGTCCCCTTGAATCCTGAGGGTCCCTGGGGTCCAACTAGCCCACTAGGTACCTCCAGTAAGCGCCACAGAGCTGCGTTGCACAGAGGTGTCAAAAGGGGCGTGGCCTGGACACCTCTCTGCAACGCAATCCTGTGGCGCTTACTGGAGGTACCTGGTGGCCTAGTTGGCCCCCAGGGTCCCTCAGGATTAAAGGGGACTGAATTCCCCAACTTAAAATGTGCCACAGGGCGTGTTTGCACACATGTCACCTCAGGCCCCGCCCCTTCCCTTCACCACTGTGCAAAGGCGCCCGTGGCACATTTTAAGTTGGGGTATTAAGTCCCCTTGAATCCTGAAAGTCCCTGGGTCCAACTAGCCCACCATGTACCTCCAATAAGCACAACAGAACTACGTTGCAGAGAGGTGGTCCGAGGCCATGCCCCATTTTACACCTCTCTGCAATGCAACTCTGTGGCACTTACTGGACATACCTGGTGGGTTAGTTAGCCCCCATGGACCCTCAGGATTCAAGGGGACTTAATTCCCCAACTTAAAACGCGCCACAGGGCGCTTTTCCACACTTTTCCACACTTTTGACATCAGGCCACGCCCCCTCCCTGCACCACTGTGCAAACGCACCCCCTGGTGCGTTATAAATTGGGGAATTAAGTCCCCTTGAGTCCTGAGGGTCCCCGGGGGCCAACTAGCCCACCACTTACCTCCAGTAAGCACAACAGAGCTGCGTTGCAGAGTGGTGTAAAAAGGGGCATGGCCTGAGCCACCTCTCTGCAACGCAGCACAGTGGCGCTTACTGGAGGTAAGTGGTGGGCTAGTTGGCCCCCAGGGACCCTCAGGATTGAAGAGGAATTAATTCCCCAACTTAAAACGCGCCACAGGATGTGTTTGCACACATGTCACCTCAGGCCCGCCCCCTCCCTTCACCACTGTGCAAATGCACCCCATGGAGCGTTTTGAGTTGGGGGATAAAGTCCCCTTGAATCCTGAGGGTCACTGGGGTCCAACTAGCCCACTAGGTACCTCCAGTAAGCGCCACAGTGCTGCGTTGCAGAGAAGCGTAAAAAGGGGCGTGGCCTCTGAACACCTCTCTGTAACACAGCTCCCTGGCGCATACTGGAGGTTCCTGGTGGGCTAGCTGGCCCCCAGGGACCCCCAGTATTCAATGGGAATTAGTTCCCCATCTTACAACGCGCCAGGGGGTGCATGTGCAGGAAGGGGGCGGGGTGTCCGGCGCGATGCTGGTCTATTTTTAATTTTTTTTGTTTTAGAAGGTGGGCTGTGTGGCCCCCGCTTCCTTTCCTATTTTTGGGCCCTGGGAACCCCATCCCCCAGGGCCTGACCCCTAATTTATATAATTTTTTCTTTTCCCAATAACTTTGGCGCCGGTTGACAAATCTTCTCGAAATTTTCAAAACTTGTGGCCCGCTCCGGTCAGCTCCTATCCTGAAAGTTTTGGGGTGATTCGCCAAGTGGGGCCTGAGAAAAAGGGGGGTCCCAAAACGGGTTTTCTCCATGTTATTTCCCATAGGAAACTTTATACACAACTACAGCCCGAACTGTTGAAAGGAATTACACCAAATTTGGCAAAAAGGCAGCCCTTGGTTCAGAAAGAAACCTTTTTGTTAAATGGTGTAAATCCGTTCAGTAGTTCCTGAGAAATTCAAAAAATAGAGGTCAAAAAATCAATTTCCCATAGGAAACTTTAGACACGGTTACAGATGAAACGGCTGAACAGAATTACACCAAATTTGGCAAAAAGGTAGTGCTTGATTCATAAAGCGACCTTTTTTTTAAATGGTGTAAATCCGTTCAGTATTTTTCGAGATATTAAAGGGAAAAAATCTTTATATATCTGGGCGGGACCTAACTATACAAGCACAAGCTTGGCTCTAATTGGCTGCCAACATTTCAATCCAGGAAGTGTTGGCAGCCATCTTGGTGCAATGCTTTTTAGGTCTCGCCTAGCGACGCAGCGCATGTGCTGCCCACTACACAAACACCACTGCACTGCCCTAAACCCTAAAACACTACCTCAGCACGACCTCCTACACTGCACGAACACCACTGCACTGCCCTAAACCCTAAAAACCTACCCCAGCATGACCCCCTATACAGCCCGAACACCACTGCACTGCCCTAAACCCTGAAACACCAACCCCAGCAAGACCCCTTACACTGCCCGAATGCCACTGCACTGCTGCAAACCCTGAAACACCACCGCCAGCACCACCCCCTACACTACCCGAACACCACTGCACTGCCCAAAACCCTGAAACACCAGCCCCAGCACGACCCCGTACACTGCCCGAACACCACTGCACTGCCCTAAACCCTGAAACACCAGCACAACCCTCTACACTGCCCAAACACCACTGCACTGCCCTAAACCCTGAAACACCAGCCCCAGCACAACCCCCTGCACTGCCCGAACACCACTGCACTGCCCTAAACCCTGAAACACCAGCCCCAGCACGACCCCCTACACTGCCCGAACACCACTGCCCTAAACCCTGAAACACCACCCCCAGCAAGACCCCCTACACTGCCAGAACACCACTGCACTGCCCTAAACTCTGAAACACCACCCCCAGAACAAAACCCCTACACTGCCCAAACACCACTGCACTGCCCAAAACCCTGAAACACCAGCCACAGCACGACCCCCTACACTGCCCGAACACCACTGCACTGCCCTAAACCCTGAAACATCAGCCAAAGCACGACCCCCTACACTGCCCGAACACCACTGCACTGCCCTAAACCCAGAAACACCAGCTCCAGCACGACCCCTACACTGCCCGAACACCACTGCACTGCCCTAAACCCTGAAACACCAGTCCCAGCATGACCCCCTACACTGCCCGAACACCACTGCAGTGCCCTAAACCCTGAAACACCAGCCCCAGCACGACACCCTACACTGCAAGAACACAACTGCACTGCCCTAAACCCTGAAACACCACCCCCGGCATGACACGCTACACTCCCCGAACACCACTGCCCGAAACCCTTAAACACCTCCCTCAGCAAGACCCCCTACACTGCCCGAATACCACTGCCCAAAACCCTTAAACACCTCCCCCAGCAAGACCCCTACACTCCCTGAACACCACTGCCCGAAACCCTTAAACACCTCCCCCAGCAAGACCCCCTACACTGCCCGAACACCACTGCACTGCCCTAAACCCTGAAACACCAGCCCCAGCACGACCCCCTACACTTCCCAAACACCACTGTAGTGCCCTAAACCCTGAAACACCAGCCCCAGCACGACCCCCTACACTGCCCGAACACCACTGCACTGCCTAAACCCTGAAACACCAGCCTCAGCACGACCCCCTACACAGCCTGAGCACCACTGCACTGTCCTAAACCCTGAAACACCACCCCCAGCATGAACCCCTACACTGCCCGAACACCACTGCCCTAAACCCTGAAACACCACCTCCAGCAAGACCTCCTACACTGCCCGAACACCACTGCACTGCCCAAAACCCTGAAACACCACCCCCTGCACGACCCCCTACACTGCCCGAACACCTCTGCACTGCCCTAAACCCTGAAACACCACCACCAGCATGACCCCATACACTGCCCGAACACCACTGCTCTAGACCCTGAAACACCACCCCCTGCACGACCCCCTACAGTGCCCAAAATCCACTGCACTGTCCTAAACCCTAAAACACCACCCCTCTGCATGACCCCCTACACTGTCCGAACATCACTGCACTGCCCTACACCCTGAAACACCACCCCCGCATGACCCCCTACACTGTCCGAACACCACTGCACTGCCCTACACCCTGAAACACCACCCTCGCACGACCCCTACACTGCCCGAACACCACTGCACTGCCCTAAACCCTATAACAACACCCCTGCATGTCCCCCTACACTGCCCGAACACCACTGCACTGCCCTAAACCCTGAAACACCACCCCCTCACTACCACCTACACTGCCCAAACACCACGGCACTGCCCTGAACCCTGAAACACCAGCCCCAGCACGACCCCTACACTGCCCGAACACCACTGCACTGCCCTAAACCATGAAACACCAGCACCAGTATGACCCCCTACACTGCCCGAATACCACTGACCGGAACGCTGAAACACCACCCCCGGCAAGACCCCCTACACTGCCCGAACACCACTGCACTGCCCTAAACCTTGAAACACCACCCCCAGCAAGACCCCCTACACTGTCAGAACACCACTGCACTGCCCTAAACCCTGAAACACCAGCCCCAGCACGACCCCCTACACTGCCAAAACACCACTGCACTGCCCTAAACCCTGAAACACCACCCCCAGCATGACCTTCTACACTGCCCGAACACCACAGCACTGCCCTTAACCCTGAAACACCACCCCCACACGACCCCCTACACTGTCCGAACACCTCTGCACTGCCCTAAACCCTGAAACACCACCCCCAGCATGACCCCCTACACTGCCCGAACACCACTGCTCAAAACCCTGAAACACCACCTCCAGCAAGACCCCCTACACTGCCCGAACACCACTGCACTGCCCTAAACCCTACAACACAACCCCTCTGCACGACCCCCTACACTGTCCGAACACCACTGCACTGCCCTAAACATTGAAACACCACCTCCCGCATGACCCCCTACACTGTCCGAACACCACTGCACTGCCCTAAACTCTGAAACACCACCCCCGCATGACCCCCTACACTGCCCAAACACCACTGCACTGCCCTAAACCCTGTAACACCACCCCCACATGACCCCCTACACTGCCCGAACACCACTGCACTGCCCTAAACCCTGATACACCACCCCCACATTACCCCCTACACTGCCCAAACACCACTGCACTGCCCTAAACCCTAAAACACCAGCCCCAGCACGACCCCCTACACTGCCCAAACACCACTGCACTGCCCTAAACCCTGAAACACCACCCCCAGCATGACCTTCTACACTGCCCGAACACCACTGCACTGCCCTTAACCCTGAAACACCACCCCCACACGACCCCCTACACTGTCCGAACACATCTGCACTGCCCTAAACCCTGAAACACCACCCCCGCATGACCCCCTACACTGCCCGAACACCACTGCACTGCCCTAAACCCTGAAACAACACCCCTGCAGGACCTCCTACACTGCCCGAACACCACTGCACTGCCCTAAACCCTGATACGCCACCCCCAGCAAGACCCTCTACACTGCCCGAACACCGCTGCACTGCCCAAAACCCTGAAACACCACCCCCTGCATGACCCTCTAAACTGCCCGAACACCACTGCACTGCCCTAAACCCTGAAACACCACCCCCGCATGACCCCCTACACTGCCCGAACACCACTGCACTGCCCTAAACCCTGAAACACCACCACCAGCATGACCCCATACACTGCCCGAACACCACTGCTCTAGACCCTGAAACACCACCCCCTGCACGACCCCCTACAGTGCCCAAAATCCACTGCACTGTCCTAAACCCTGAAACACCACCCCTCTGCATGACCCCCTACACTGTCCGAACATCACTGCACTGCCCTAAACCCTGAAACACCACCCCCGCACGACCCCCTACACTGTCCGAACACCACTGCACTGCCCTAAACCCTGAAACACCACCCTCGCACGACCCCTACACTGCCCAAACACCACTGCACTGCCCTAAACCCTATAACAACACCCCTGCATGACCCCCTACACTGCCCGAACACCACTGCACTGCCCTAAACCCTGAAACACCACCCCCTCACTACCACCTACACTGCCCAAACACCACGGCACTGCCCTGAACCCTGAAACACCAGCCCCAGCACGACCCCTACACAGCCCGAACACCACTGCACTGCCCTAAACCCTGAAACACCAGCCCCAGCATGACCCCTACACTGCCCGAACACCACTGCAGTGCCCTAAACCCTGAAACACCAGCCCCAGCACGACCCCCTACACTGCAAGAACACAACTGCACTGCCCTAAACCCTGAAACACCACCCTCAGCATGACCCCCTACACTCCCCGAACACCACTGCAAGAAACCCTTAAACACCTCCCCCAGCAAGACCCCCTACACTGCCCGAATACCACTGACCGGAACGCTGAAACACCACCCCCGGCAAAACCCCCTACACTGCACGAACACCACTGCACTGCCCTAAACCTTGAAACACCACCCCCAGCAAGACCCCCTACACTGTCAGAACACCACTGCACTGCCCTAAACCCTGAAACACCAGCCCCAGCACGACCCCCTACACTGCCAAAACACCACTGCACTGCCCTAAACCCTGAAACACCACCCCCAGCATGACCTTCTACACTGCCCGAACACCACTGCACTGCCCTAAACCCTACAACACAACCCCTCCGCACGACCCCCTACACTGTCCGAACACCACTGCACTGCCCTAAACATTGAAACACCAACTCCCGCACGACCCCCTACACTGTCCGAACACCACTGCACTGCCCTAAACCCTGAAACACCACCCCCGCATGACCCCCTACACTGCCCAAACACCACTGCACTGCCCTAAACCCTGTAACACCACCCCCACATGACCCCCTACACTGCCCGAACACCACTGCACTGCCCTAAACCCTGATACACCACCCCCACATTACCCCCTACACTGCCCAAACACCACTGCACTGCCCTAAACCCTAAAACACCACCCCCAGTATGACCCACTTCACTGCCCAAACACCACTGCACTGCCCTAAACCCTAAAACACCAGCCCCAGCACGACCCCCTACACTGCCCAAACACCACTGCACTGCTCTAAACCCTGAAACACCACCCCCAGCATGACCTTCTACACTGCCCGAACACCACTGCACTGCCCTTAACCCTGAAACACCACCCCCACACGACCCCCTACACTGTCCGAACACCTCTGCACTGCCCTAAACCCTGAAACACCACCCCCGCATGACCCCCTACACTGCCCAAACACCACTGCACTGCCCTAAACCCTGAAACAACACCCCTGCAAGACCTCCTACACTGCCCGAACACCACTGCACTGCCCTAAACCCTGAAACGCCACCCCCAGCAAGACCCTCTACACTGCCCGAACACCACTGCACTGCCCTAAACCCTGAAACACCACCCCCACATGACCCCCTACACTGCCCGAACACCACTGCACTGCCCTAAACCCTGATACACCACCCCCACATTACCCCCTACACTGCCCAAACACCACTGCACTGCCCTAAACCCTAAAACACCATCCCCAGTATGACCCACTTCACTGCCCAAACACCACTGCACTGCCCTAAACCCTAAAATACCAGCCCCAGCACGACCCCCTACACTGCCCAAACACCACTGCACTGCCCTAAACCCTGAAACACCACCCCCAGCATGACCTTCTACACTGCCCGAACACCACTGCACTGCCCTTAACCCTGAAACACCACCCCCACACGACCCCCTACACTGTCCGAACACCTCTGCACTGCCCTAAACCCTGAAACACCACCCCCGCATGACCCCCTACACTGCCCGAACACCACTGCACTGCCCTAAACCCTGAAACAACACCCCTGCAAGACCTCCTACACTGCCCGAACACCACTGCACTGCCCTAAACCCTGAAACGCCACCCCCAGCAAGACCCTCTACACTGCCCGAACACCACTGCACTGCCCTAAACCCTGAAACACCACCCCCGCATGACCCCCTACACCGCCCGAACACCACTGCACTGCCCTAAACCCTGAAACAACACCCCCGCAAGACCTCCTACACTGCCCGAACACCACTGCACTGCCCTAAACCCTGAAACGCCACCCCCAGCAAGACCCCCTACACTGCCCGAACACCACTGCACTGCCCAAAACCCTGAAACACCACCCCCTGCACGACCCGCTACACTGCCCAAACACCACTGCACTGCCCTAAACCCTGAAACACCATCCCCTGCAGGCCCCCTACTCTGCCCGAACACCACTGCACAGCTCTGAACCCTAAAACACCACCCCCAGCACGACCCCCTCCACTGCCTGAACACCACTGCACTGCCCTAAACCCTAAAACACCACCCCCAGCATGACCCACTTCACTGCCCGAACACCACTGCACTGCCCTAAACCCTAAAACACAAGCACCAGCACGACCCCCTACACTACCCAAACACCACTGCTCTGCCCTAAACCCTAAAACACTATCTCCAGCACGGCCCCCTACACTATCCAAACACCACTGCACTGCCCTAAACCCTACAACACCACCCCTCTGCACGACCCCCTACACTGTCTGAACACCACTGCACTGCCCTAAACACTGAAACACCACCCCCCGCACGACCCCCTACACTGACCGAACACCACTGCACTGCCCTAAACCCTGAAACACCACCCCCGCATGACCCCCTACACTGCCCAAACACCACTGCACTGCCCTAAACCCTGTAACACCACCCCCGCATGACCCCCTACACTGCCCGAACACCACTGCACTGACCTAAACCCTGAAACACCACCCCCACATTACCCCCTACACTGCCCAAACACCACTGCACTGCCCTAAACCCTGAAACACCACCCCCAGCATGACCTTCTACACTGCCCAAACACCACTGCACTGCCCTTAACCCTGAAACACCACCCCCGCACGACCCCCTACACTGTCCGAACACCTCTGCACTGCCCTAAACCCTGAAACACCACCCCCGCATGACCCCCTACACTGCCCGACCACCACTGCACTGCCCTAAACCCTGAAACAACACCCCCGCAAGACCTCCTACACTGCCCGAACACCACTGCACTGCCCTAAACCCTGAAACACCACCTCCAGCAAGACCCCATACACTGCCCGAACACCACTGCACTGCCCAAAACCCTGAAACACCACACCCTGCATGACCCTCCACACTGCCCGAACACCACTGCACTGCCCTAAACCCTGAAACACCATCCCCTGCAGGCCCCCTACTCTGCCCGAACACCACTGCGCTGCTCTAAACGCTAAAACACCACCCCCAGCACGACCCCCTACACTGCCTGAACACCACTGCACTGCCCTAAACCCTAAAACAACACCCCCAGCATGACCCACTTCACTGCCCGAACACCACTGCACTGCCCTAAACCCTAAAACACCAGCCCCAGCACGACCCCCATACACTGCCCGAACACTACTGCACTGCCCTAATCCCTAAAACACCACCTCCAGCACGACCCCCTACACTACCCAAACATCACTGCTCTGCCCTAAACCCTAAAACACTATCCCCAACACGGCCCCCTACACTATCCAAACACCACTGCACTGCCCTAAACCCTAAAACACTACCCCCAGCAAACCCCCTTCACTACCCAAAGACCACTGCACTGCCCTAAACCCTAAAACACTACCCCAGCACAACCCCCTAGACTACTCAAACACCACTGCACTACCCTAAACCCTAAAACACTATCCCCACACGACCCCCTACACTACCCAAAGACCACTGCACTGCCCTAAACCCTAAAACACAACCCCCTACACTACACAAACACCGCTGCACTACCCTAAACCCTAAAACACTAGCCCCAGCACGACCCCCTACACTACACAAACACCACTGCACTTCCCTAAACCCTAAAACACTACCCCCTACACTACACAAACATCACTGCACTACCCTAAACCCTAATCCACTACCCCCAGCATGACCCCCTACACTACCCAAACACCACTGCACTACCCTAAACCCTAAAACACTACCCCCAGGACGACCCCCTACACTACCCAAACACCACTGCACTACCCTAAACCCTAAAACACTCCCCCAGCACGACTCCCTACACTACCCAAACACCACTGCACTACCCTAAACCCTAAATCTACCCCCGGCATGACCCCCTACACTTCCCAAACACCACTGCACTACCCTAAACCCAAAATCTACCCCCAGCATGACCTCCTACACTACCCAAACACCACTGCACTCCCCTAAGCCCTAATTCTACCCTCAGCACAACCCCCTACACTACCCAAACACCACTGCACTGCCCTAAACCCTAAAACACTACCCCCAGCATGACCCCCTACACTACACCAACACCAGTGCACTACCCTAAACCCTAAAACACTTCCCCAGCACGACCCCCTACACTACCCAAACACCACTGCTCTACCTTAAACCCTAAAACACTACCCCCAGCATGACCCCTACACTATCCAAACACCACTGCACTACCCTAAACCCTAAAACACTACCCCCCGCATGACCCCCTACACTACACAAACAACACTGCACTGCCCTAAACCCTAAAACACTACCCCCAGCACGACCCCTACACTTTCCAAACACCACTGCACTACTCTAAACCCTAGAAATGTAACCACCATCCATGCCCAATCCCCCTTACCTCTCACTCCTCGTGGTTCCTCTCTCCTCGTGGTTCCTGCTTCATGTCATCTCTGAGAGGCAGTGCACGTCATTGTGAGGAAACGGAACAGCCTCTGTTTCCTTACAACAACGTGGATCGTCTACATTTTTGTAGAACTCATGGTCATTTACCATACATACCTTTACAACAAAATTTGTTGCAAAGGCATGTGTGGTAAATGACCATGCGTTCTAAAAAACTGCGTAGTAATGACTTTGCGATGTAAAATGCATGCGTGGTAATGCATGCGTTGTAATGGTATCACAAAGAAAAAAAGTTGTTGTAATGGCAGTTTACCGATCGAAGCTGGCCCCTGTTCTTCAGTGAGCCATTTATTTGATAAATTAGGAGGAAGGAAGGTGTTTTTTTTTTACCGAAAAGTTCATTCCCGGCTGTTGTATTGTGAAAGTGTCCGCGTGGCCTGGTTTCACTTCCGGTGAGAGAGTGGAAGAGTCTGTTTGGATCTAAAGGGGTTCTGCTGTTGGACGGGCCGGTGCGACACGTCATCAGAAAACACAGCTAATGGAAAGCATTGTCCCTGAAGTGTGGAGCAGTGGCATAAGAGGTCAACGAGTGTGCATCCTACCGCAGTATGACCATACCGCATGACCCATGTGCCACCTCCAGTGTACGGAAGGCAGATGCGGCATCCATCGCAGGTCCTCTTGAAGACCATTGTAGCACTAATTCTGCATTTTGGAACGAGGGCATTTTAACCTTGTTGTTCCTGCCAGATACAAAGAGAAGATCCTGTGTTATTCAGTGCCCTCGTTACCTTTTCTGTGGGTAGTGGTGCTTGTCACTTCGCTGCCCCGCCGGTGCACACGACTGGGCTCCCCACCTCGGGTGCCATGTGCAGGGCCTCTGCCCTTGGATCACTGGTTTCGGTTTCTGGAGTGGCAACATAAACAGTTGCTCCCAAAGAACTAGCCTGAAGACTTAGGTGAATATCCCCTGCGCCAGCATTCCACGGAAATTCTTTCCCAGCTCTCCCACGTCGACGACGATGTCATAATAGCACGGCTCCGCTCGCGACACCGTATGACGTCATAGGAGCCAGAAGAGGACCTCGTCGGCGTGCTGACGTCAGTTCCACCCATTTTTTCCGTGCCACCGAGGTAAACAGGTGGACCGACACATTTTCACATGTATACATAGTATACTATATATATATATATTCACTGAAAAAACCATAGGTTTCACACATGTTATAGTTAGCTGGACATTTTACTGATAAAAAACCAATGAAATTCCCCCGTTATAGTTACTGCAGGCAACTATAACTCACGCGACCGCAATCCTCTGCTGATGCTAATACTGTATTTAGACACTTATTTGCCCATGTCTTCTTCCATTAAATTTTAGCTTTACATATATTACAAATATTTTTTTTTCATAAAGACACATATGTCATCAGCAGAAGATTGCGGTCGCGTGAGTTATAGTTGCCTGCAGTAACTATAACGGGGGAATTTCATTGGTTTTTTATCAGTAAAATGTCCAGCTAACTATAACATGTGTGAAACCTATGGTTTTTTCAGTGAATTTGCAAGGTTTTTTAAATGCTAAGTTACTTTACGCCATTCATGGCGTGCGCGCCCAGTTAACGCAGTTCGTTCCGTGCGCGCACGGTGCGCTTCGCGCGCCGTGCGCGCACAGTGAGCAGGACAAGGAAGTGCCTTTTGTAGGTTTGGTGTAAATCTGTTCAGTAGATTCTGAGAAAATAGCCTTTAAATCAATATATATATCTGAGCCAGCTTACGGTACGCTTACCGTAAGCTTACCGTAAGCTTACCGTACGCGTACGGTGGCATGCGCGAGCGCGATTCTGATTGGCTGTTAGATCTTAGTAAACATTCGAATCGGCCGAAACCAGGAAGCGGCGGCCGCCAATTTCTCTCTCGCACTCTGAGGGGGGGGCTGTAAACAAAGGCAAAAAACATATAAAGGGGCTGTTTAGACAGCGCCCATGCACATAGCCATGCTAGTTGAGTCCTCAAAGATCCCCCAAGGCCAAAAACGGTAAATTTTTATTTTTTGAAAATTTCGCCGATTACGCTTACCGTACGCGTACGGTGCGCTTACGCTAAAAATTTTAATAAAAAAAAAAAAACACTCTCTGTGCATGGCATATTATTGTCATCACTTACAAATTAAATTTAACAGATTACCTATCACAAGGAAGCGCATAATATGTCCTCCATGTGCGCACGGTGCGTAACGTGGGCACGCGGTGCACGTAGCGCACTGCGTGCCCACCTTGCGTGTACGGCACTAACTGCGTAAAGTGGCCGCGCGGTGCGTGAAGCGCACCGCGTGCTCACTGTGCGCGCACGGTGCGCGAAGCGCACCATGCGCGCACGGAACGAACTGCGTTAAGTGGGCGTGCACGCCACGAATGGCGTAAAGTAACTTAGCATTTAAAAAACCGTACAAATTCACTGAAAAAACCATAGGTTTCACACACGTTATAGTTAGGAATTAGCATTTAAAAAACCTTGCTAATTCAATGAAAAAACCATAGGTTTCACACATGTTATAGTTAGCTGGAAATTTTACTGATAAAAAACCAATGAAATTCCCCCGTTATAGTTACTGTAAGCAACTATAACTCACGCGACCGTAATCCTCTGGTGATGACATATGTGTCTTTATGAAAAAAAAAAATTTGTAAAATATGTATAGCTAAAATTTAATGGAAGAAGACATGGGCAAATAAGTGTCTAAATACAGTATTAGCATCAGCAGAGGATTGCGGTCGCGTGAGTTATAGTTGCCTACAGTAACTATAACGGGGGAATTTCATTGGTTTTTTATCAGTAAAATTTCCAGCTAACTATAACATGTGTGAAACCTATGGTTTTTTCATTGAATATATATATATCTATATATATATATATATATATATATATATATATATATATTAGGGTTCACAAGTGCCAAAGCTTTAGGACGCACTCTCCATCAGCAACATCCGTAATTAAGGCAGCAGCGCAGTTAGCTGATGCACGGGTCAATCAAACTTGCCTTACGCGTTTCAGACTTTCCGTACGTCCTTGATCACAGGCATGGGTGGCAGCATGATAAATGGCAACAGATTTCTGATGTATT
Organism: Triturus cristatus; assembly: GCF_964204655.1. Taxonomy (NCBI): domain Eukaryota; kingdom Metazoa; phylum Chordata; class Amphibia; order Caudata; family Salamandridae; genus Triturus; species Triturus cristatus. The sequence continues at coordinate 998,294,750 of NC_140592.1, read as the reverse complement.
TCACTAGTACCTTTTATTGCCAACAGGTGCGGCTTCACGTGGTGTCAAAATAGCATTGTGGGATCAGTAGTCTCTGAAATAAACACCAACAGTTCATGATAAGACTTAAAGCTGTCAACTCCATATTTCTTTAAACAATACAGCCATTAATGGGCTTCCCCTGCTCAGCACGCTGCGTTGCAAAATATTCTGCCAAACTGATAGACTGAAGCAGGCTCCCAACTCCAGGAGCCCATCAGCCCGCTTTCGTCCGCGGTGGTGCAGTCCCCACGGCAGGCTTGCCGTGTAATTTATTAGGGTTCACAAGTGCCAAAGCTTTAGGACGCACTCTCCATCAGCAACATCCGTAATTAAGGCAGCAGCGCAGTTAGCTGATGCACGGGTCAATCAAACTTGCCTTACGCGTTTCAGACTTTCTGTACGTCCTTGATCACAGGCATGGGTGGCAGCATGATAAATGGCAACAGATTTCTGATGTATTTCACTAGTACCTTTTATTGCCAACAGGTGCGGCTTCACGTGGTGTCAAAATAGCATTGTGGGATCAGTAGTCTCTGAAATAAACACCAACAGTTCATGATAAGACTTAAAGCTGTCAACTCCATATTTCTTTAAACAATACAGCCATTAATGGGCTTCCCCTGCTCAGCACGCTGCGTTGCAAAATATTCTGCCAAACTGATAGACTGAAGCAGGCTCCCAACTCCAGGAGCCCATCAGCCCGCTTTCGTCCACGGTGGTGCAGTCCCCACAGCAGGCTTGCCGTGTAATTTATTAGGGTTCACAAGTGCCAAAGCTTTAGGACGCACTCTCCATCAGCAACATCCGTAATTAAGGCAGCAGCGCAGTTAGCTGATGCACGGGTCAATCAAACTTGCCTTACGCGTTTCAGACTTTCTGTACGTCCTTGATCACAGGCATGGGTGGCAGCATGATAAATGGCAACAGATTTCTGATGTATTTCACTAGTACCTTTTATTGCCAACAGGTGCGGCTTCACGTGGTGTCAAAATAGCATTGTGGGATCAGTAGTCTCCGAAATAAACACCAACAGTTCATGATAAGACTTAAAGCTGTCAACTCCATATTTCTTTAAACAATACAGCCATTAATGGGCTTCCCCTGCTCAGCACGCTGCGTTGCAAAATATTCTGCCAAACTGATAGACTGAAGCAGGCTCCCAACTCCAGGAGCCCATCAGCCCGCTTTCGTCCGCGGTGGTGCAGTCCCCAGGGCAGGCTTGCCGTGTAATTTATTAGGGTTCACAAGTGCCAAAGCTTTAGGACGCACTCTCCATCAGCAACATCCGTAATTAAGGCAGCAGCGCAGTTAGCTGATGCACGGGTCAATCAAACTTGCCTTACGCGTTTCTGACTTTCTGTACGTCCTTGATCACAGGCATGGGTGGCAGCATGATAAATGGCAACAGATTTCTGATGTATTTCACTAGTACCTTTTATTGCCAACAGGTGCGGCTTCACGTGGTGTCAAAATAGCATTGTGGGATCAGTAGTCTCTGAAATAAACACCAACAGTTCATGATAAGACTTAAAGCTGTCAACTCCATATTTCTTTAAACAATACAGCCATTAATGGGCTTCCCCTGCTCAGCACGCTGCGTTGCAAAATATTCTGCCAAACTGATACACTGAAGCAGGCTCCCAACTCCAGGAGCCCATCAGCCCGCTTTCGTCCGCGGTGGTGCAGTCCCCACGGCAGGCTTGCCGTGTAATTTATTAGGGTTCACAAGTGCCAAAGCTTTAGGACGCACTCTCCATCAGCAACATCCGTAATTAAGGCAGCAGCGCAGTTAGCTGATGCACGGGTCAATCAAACTTGCCTTACGCGTTTCAGACTTTCTGTACGTCCTTGATCACAGGCATGGGTGGCAGCATGATAAATGGCAACAGATTTCTGATGTATTTCACTAGTACCTTTTATTGCCAACAGGTGCGGCTTCACGTGGTGTCAAAATAGCATTGTGGGATCAGTAGTCTCTGAAATAAACACCAACAGTTCATGATAAGACTTAAAGCTGTCAACTCCATATTTCTTTAAACAATACAGCCATTAATGGGCTTCCCCTGCTCAGCACGCTGCGTTGCAAAATATTCTGCCAAACTGATAGACTGAAGCAGGCTCCCAACTCCAGGAGCCCATCAGCCCGCTTTCGTCCGCGGTGGTGCAGTCCCCACGGCAGGCTTGCCGTGTAATTTATTAGGGTTCACAAGTGCCAAAGCTTTAGGACGCACTCTCCATCAGCAACATCCGTAATTAAGGCAGCAGCGCAGTTAGCTGATGCACGGGTCAATCAAACTTGCCTTACGCGTTTCAGACTTTCTGTACGTCCTTGATCACAGGCATGGGTGGCAGCATGATAAATGGCAACAGATTTCTGATGTATTTCACTAGTACCTTTTATTGCCAACAGGTGCGGCTTCACGTGGTGTCAAAATAGCATTGTGGGATCAGTAGTCTCTGAAATAAACACCAACAGTTCATGATAAGACTTAAAGCTGTCAACTCCATATTTCTTTAAACAATACAGCCATTAATGGGCTTCCCCTGCTCAGCACGCTGCGTTGCAAAATATTCTGCCAAACTGATAGACTGAAGCAGGCTCCCAACTCCAGGAGCCCATCAGCCCGCTTTCGTCCGCGGTGGTGCAGTCCCCACGGCAGGCTTGCCGTGTAATTTATTAGGCTTCACAAGTGCCAAAGCTTTAGGACGCACTCTCCATCAGCAACATCCGTAATTAAGGCAGCAGCGCAGTTAGCTGATGCACGGGTCAATCAAACTTGCCTTACGCGTTTCAGACTTTCTGTACGTCCTTGATCACAGGCATGGGTGGCAGCATGATAAATGGCAACAGATTTCTGATGTATTTCACTAGTACCTTTTATTGCCAACAGGTGCGGCTTCACGTGGTGTCAAAATAGCATTGTGGGATCAGTAGTCTCTGAAATAAACACCAACAGTTCATGATAAGACTTAAAGCTGTCAACTCCATATTTCTTTAAACAATACAGCCATTAATGGGCTTCCCCTGCTCAGCACGCTGCGTTGCAAAATATTCTGCCAAACTGATAGACTGAAGCAGGCTCCCAACTCCAGGAGCCCATCAGCCCGCTTTCGTCCGCGGTGGTGCAGTCCCCACGGCAGGCTTGCCGTGTAATTTACTAGGCTTCACAAGTGCCAAAGCTTTAGGACGCACTCTCCATCAGCAACATCCGTAATTAAGGCAGCAGCGCAGTTAGCTGATGCACGGGTCAATCAAACTTGCCTTACGCGTTTCAGACTTTCTGTACGTCCTTGATCACAGGCATGGGTGGCAGCATGATAAATGGCAACAGATTTCTGATGTATTTCACTAGTACCTTTTATTGCCAACAGGTGCGGCTTCACGTGGTGTCAAAATAGCATTGTGGGATCAGTAGTCTCTGAAATAAACACCAACAGTTCATGATAAGACTTAAAGCTGTCAACTCCATATTTCTTTAAACAATACAGCCATTAATGGGCTTCCCCTGCTCAGCACGCTGCGTTGCAAAATATTCTGCCAAACTGATAGACTGAAGCAGGCTCCCAACTCCAGGAGCCCATCAGCCCGCTTTCGTCCGCGGTGGTGCAGTCCCCACGGCAGGCTTGCCGTGTAATTTATTAGGGTTCACAAGTGCCAAAGCTTTAGGACGCACTCTCCATCAGCAACATCCGTAATTAAGGCAGCAGCGCAGTTAGCTGATGCACGGGTCAATCAAACTTGCCTTACGCGTTTCAGACTTTCTGTACGTCCTTGATCACAGGCATGGGTGGCAGCATGATAAATGGCAACAGATTTCTGATGTATTTCACTAGTACCTTTTATTGCCAACAGGTGCGGCTTCACGTGGTGTCAAAATAGCATTGTGGGATCAGTAGTCTCTGAAATAAACACCAACAGTTCATGATAAGACTTAAAGCTGTCAACTCCATATTTCTTTAAACAATACAGCCATTAATGGGCTTCCCCTGCTCAGCACGCTGCGTTGCAAAATATTCTGCCAAACTGATAGACTGAAGCAGGCTCCCAGCTCCAGGAGCCCATCAGCCCGCTTTCGTCCGCGGTGGTGCAGTCCCCACGACAGGCTTGCCGTGTAATTTATTAGGGTTCACAAGTGCCAAAGCTTTAGGACGCACTCTCCATCAGCAACCTCCGTAATTAAGGCAGCAGCGCAGTTAGCTGATGCACGGGTCAATCAAACTTGCCTTACGCGTTTCAGACTTTCTGTACGTCCTTGTTCACAGGCATGGGTGGCAGCATGATAAATGGCAACAGATTTCTGATGTATTTCACTAGTACCTTTTATTGCCAACAGGTGCGGCTTCACGTGGTGTCAAAATAGCATTGTGGGATCAGTAGTCTCTGAAATAAACACCAACAGTTCATGATAAGACTTAAAGCTGTCAACTCCATATTTCTTTAAACAATACAGCCATTAATGGGCCTTCCCTGCTCAGCACGCTGCGTTGCAAAATATTCTGCCAAACTGATAGACTGAAGCAGGCTCCCAACTCCAGGAGCCCATCAGCCCGCTTTCGTCCGCGGTGGTGCAGTCCCCACGGCAGGCTTGCCGTGTAATTTATTAGGGTTCACAAGTGCCAAAGCTTTAGGACGCACTCTCCATCAGCAACATCCGTAATTAAGGCAGCAGCGCAGTTAGCTGATGCACGGGTCAATCAAACTTGCCTTACGCGTTTCAGACTATCTGTACTTCCTTGATCACAGGCATGGGTGGCAGCATGATAAATGGCAACAGATTTCTGATGTATTTCACTAGTACCTTTTATTGCCAACAGGTGCGGCTTCACGTGGTGTCAAAATAGCATTGTGGGATCAGTAGTCTCTGAAATAAACACCAACAGTTCATGATAAGACTTAAAGCTGTCAACTCCATATTTCTTTAAACAATACAGCCATTAATGGGCTTCCCCTGCTCAGCACGCTGCGTTGCAAAATATTCTGCCAAACTGATAGACTGAAGCAGGCTCCCAACTCCAGGAGCCCATCAGCCCGCTTTCGTCCACGGTGGTGCAGTCCCCACGGCAGGCTTGCCGTGTAATTTATTAGGGTTCACAAGTGCCAAAGCTTTAGGACGCACTCTCCATCAGCAACATCCGTAATTAAGGCAGCAGCGCAGTTAGCTGATGCACGGGTCAATCAAACTTGCCTTACGCGTTTCAGACTTTCTGTACGTCCTTGATCACAGGCATGGGTGGCAGCATGATAAATGGCAACAGATTTCTGATGTATTTCACTAGTACCTTTTATTGCCAACAGGTGCGGCTTCACGTGGTGTCAAAATAGCATTGTGGGATAAGTAGTCTCTGAAATAAACACCAACAGTTCATGATAAGACTTAAAGCTGTCAACTCCATATTTCTTTAAACAATACAGCCATTAATGGGCTTCCCCTGCTCAGCACGCTGCGTTGCAAAATATTCTGCCAAACTGATAGACTGAAGCAGGCTCCCAACTCCAGGAGCCCATCAGCCCGCTTTCGTCCGCGGTGGTGCAGTCCCCACGGCAGGCTTGCCGTGTAATTTATTAGGGTTCACAAGTGCCAAAGCTTTAGGACGCACTCTCCATCAGCAACATCCGTAATTAAGGCAGCAGCGCAGTTAGCTGATGCACGGGTCAATCAAACTTGCCTTACGCGTTTCAGACTTTCTGTACGTCCTTGATCACAGGCATGGGTGGCAGCATGATAAATGGCAACAGATTTCTGATGTATTTCACTAGTACCTTTTATTGCCAACAGGTGCGGATTCACGTGGTGTCAAAATAGCATTGTGGGATAAGTAGTCTCTGAAATAAACACCAACAGTTCATGATAAGACTTAAAGCTGTCAACTCCATATTTCTTTAAACAATACAGCCATTAATGGGCTTCCCCTGCTCAGCACGCTGCGTTGCAAAATATTCTGCCAAACTGATAGACTGAAGCAGGCTCCCAACTCCAGGAGCCCATCAGCCCGCTTTCGTCCGCGGTGGTGCAGTCCCCACGGCAGGCTTGCCGTGTAATTTATTAGGGTTCACAAGTGCCAAAGCTTTAGGACGCACTCTCCATCAGCAACATCCGTAATTAAGGCAGCAGCGCAGTTAGCTGATGCACGGGTCAATCAAACTTGCCTTACGCGTTTCAGACTTTCTGTACGTCCTTGATCACAGGCATGGGTGGCAGCATGATAAATGGCAACAGATTTCTGATGTATTTCACTAGTACCTTTTATTGCCAACAGGTGCGGCTTCACGTGGTGTCAAAATAGCATTGTGGGATCAGTAGTCTCTGAAATAAACACCAACAGTTCATGATAAGACTTAAAGCTGTCAACTCCATATTTCTTTAAACAATACAGCCATTAATGGGCTTCCCCTGCTCAGCACGCTGCGTTGCAAAATATTCTGCCAAACTGATAGACTGAAGCAGGCTCCCAACTCCAGGAGCCCATCAGCCCGCTTTCGTCCGCGGTGGTGCAGTCCCCACGGCAGGCTTGCCGTGTAATTTATTAGGGTTCACAAGTGCCAAAGCTTTAGGACGCACTCTCCATCAGCAACCTCCGTAATTAAGGCAGCAGCGCAGTTAGCTGATGCACGGGTCAATCAAACTTGCCTTACGCGTTTCAGACTTTCTGTACGTTCTTGATCACAGGCATGGGTGGCAGCATGATAAATGGCAACAGATTTCTGATGTATTTCACTAGTACCTTTTATTGCCAACAGGTGCGGCTTCACGTGGTGTCAAAATAGCATTGTGGGATCAGTAGTCTCTGAAATAAACACCAACAGTTCATGATAAGACTTAAAGCTGTCAACTCCATATTTCTTTAAACAATACAGCCATTAATGGGCTTCCCCTGCTCAGCACGCTGCGTTGCAAAATATTCTGCCAAACTGATAGACTGAAGCAGGCTCCCAACTCCAGGAGCCCATCAGCCCGCTTTCGTCCGCGTTGACACCACGTGAAGCCGCACCTGTTGGCAATAAAAGGTACTAGTGAATCAAATCAAATCAAATATCTTTATTCGAATGTAATACAATACATCCATAAAAGTACATTTTAAAACATACAGACATAACATATTCCTTTCATATAAAAAGAAACCATCCATTTCATCAATGAGACGCAAAATAATGTGCAAGAGTTTTGTAAAACCAGGATAACACGTAAAATACAACAAGTTAAAAATATAAATAATTATACAGAGTTAAAAAGGGATAAAAATACAACGATAGTAGCAGCATAATTAACCTTCCATACTTTTCCTGAAGGTGATAGCAAGTTTCAAAAAGCTACATATAAACAGAGTATAGTCACAATTCAGGAGTTGGAGGTAATAAAGTGCTGGTTTGATTTGGGTAAATTGTAAATCCTTTAAACAAGGCTTCAAATACAACTTCCGAGGTACTAGATAATAAGGACAAACAAATAAAAAGTGTGCCAAATCTTGCGGAGACTTCCCGTCGCAGCCGCAAGCAGGTAACACTTGACCTCGGTGGGCTCCTTTTGGTGTTGCCAACAGGAGATGAAATAAATCAAAACGGAACCTTATCAAGAGATAGCGTTCATACCCTGACATAGGCCAGGATAGGTATGGTTCCATTTGAGAGCATGTCTTAAGTAGGGCGTGCTTCCTTACACTATCTTTCGTCAACTCGCCCTCCTCCCGGGCAAGATACCTAATAGACATGAATGTCTTTTTCACAAAAATTACATCAGCTTTGGTTATAAAATTTGGGGATAAGAACAAATCCGGCCGCCCCATTTCAGTGAGGCGGTCGTTAATGTACCTCAGCCACGGAACCTTAAACCTGCCGTCCCAGGTTAGAGCTTCTTCTAGTATAGCATGAGTGAGAGGTATATCATCATTTAGCCAGGAGTTCAACCAACATAACAGGGGATTTGCTGCTATTCTGTCACTCAGGAATGGTACACCTAATTCCTCGTGTACCGAGAAATTTCCGGTGCCCCTTGGCAGCCTCAATACCTTCTTTAAGAAGTTATTTTCTGTAACCTCCAGGGCTCGTGTCTGGCAGTAGCCCCATATCTCACTGCCATAGCAGGCGATGGCGACACTTTTGGCTTGATATAATTTGAGCAAGGCGGCCACCGGACTGTTGCCCATTTTTCTAGCAAAGCCAAGTATTGCTGCATTGACACGTATTACTTCGCCCTTTTTTTTAGCAATAGCTGGGTCCCACTCTAGTTGGTCGTCGAGAAGGACCCCGAGGTATGAGAAGGTTTTGGAATTTGGAATTCTTTCCCCATTTGTATGAAAAGAGTTGGGTTTACGTGATCCCTGGCCTATTTTCATAGTGTAGGACTTTGAATTATTGATACTTAAGCCTCTGGACTCCATAAATTCATAAAAAGAATTTAGAAGTTTCTGAAGACCAATTGCGGTCCTTGAAATAAGGACAGCGTCATCCGCATAGAGTAAGACTGGGATACCTTTTTTGCCTACATATGGGTAATCTGCACCTGTTCTCAACAAACAGTCCTCCAGCTCATTTATGTACAAATTGAAGAGAAATGGTGCTAAAATACATCCTTGACGGACGCCCCTATTAATTCTGATGTCCCCTGTCACCTTCAGGTCTTGTGAGTAACGGACGTTGGCTCTTGTATCTGAGTGCAAATCGATCAGGACATAAACTAAGTTCTGATCAATGCCCATTTTTAACATAATGTCCCATAATTTACCTCTATCCACACAGTCAAATGCGGACGATAGGTCCATAAAGGCCATGTGTATGGTTCCCTGGCGGGCTAGAGTGTATTTACTTACAATTAAATACAGGTTCAGACACTGGGTCACTGTTGAGTGGCCTGGTCTGAAGCCGTATTGTATTGAGGATAGAATATTTTTCTCGTTTGCCCATGTTGTAAGTCTGTTCAAAAGCACACCCCCTACCACTTTTGCTACAGAGTTAATTAAGGATATTGGTCTGTAGCATGTCGGGCTGCCGCGATCACCCTTTTTAAACACGGGGACGATAGTTGATTGTCCCCAGGATTTTGGGCACCAGATATTACAGCTGCATTTATTACATTTGTGAGGATAGGAGCCCATAACTGAATACTGGATTTAAAAAGATCCGGAGGAAGGCCATCCGGACCAGGTGCCTTATTACTAGTTAAACCTTGGATTGCCTTTTCTACTTCGTTGATTGAGAAACAGGGAGGCTTCTCCTCTAGAATTAAAAATTCATGATCTGAAAGTTGATCATGACTTTTAAAAATTGCACTAAAATGGGACACCCAATCTGCCTCTGGGATATTTGTGCCTATTGCAGTATCACTTGGGTTGTCAAACAAAGGTTTGTTGACAATCTCCCAAAATTTGCTGCTATTTCCCAGGACAGCTGGATCAAGCAGGGACTCCCAAGTACTGGCCTTAATTTCCTTTTTCCGCTTGTCTAATGTTTTTTTATAGGTATAGCGGAGGATCCTGATTTCGCCTAGATCTCTAGGTTCGTTTTTTAACGCCATCCTTAAATTTCTGTTTGCAACAGAGCATGCATGATCAAACCATTTAGGGTGACTATCAACTTGCCCATTTGCTGGAACCAGTAACATAGAGCTTACTGTTAACGCTACACCTTCAAAAGTGACTAAAGTTTGCTTTGGAGACATAGAAGTTGAGGCACAGGTCGCTAATTCCTCACCACATAACTTATTAATATCATTGTAAAAGTTTTCTTGATTTACCCTATGCCATTTCAAACGACGTTTACCATTTGTACATTGTAGAATTCCCCTGTCTTTACATTGTTTACGTAATTCAAATATACCACCATTCAAATTGATAGAAATGGGGTTGTGATCACTGTAAATATTCATGTGAATAGTAAAGCAGGAGATCTGGTTTACAAGGTCAACAGATAATAATATATGGTCAATAAAAGACCCATAACGTGACCCTTTAAACGTCGGGACATCAAAAACTTTGGATTCTGGCACCAAAGACATGGCTACAAACAAATTATATTCATTGAGTAAATCATTAAGAAGGGAGCCGCGTCTAGTATGATCAAAGTGAAAACCATCCATGTTGTTACACCCGAGGGATCCCATTGGGGTATCTCTTGGGTTACCGCACGGATGTGCATTAAAGTCACCTACAATCAATACTTTACAAGGTAATATGTCTGTTCCTTCTTTCAACATTTCATTCAATAATAGTATGTTACATTCCCCTTGACTAGATGTGGCGTTATAAAAATTGACTAAAGTCAGAGCATTTTTGCCTCTCTTCAATATAAGCACTTGAAGGTTACTATTTACATATTGGTGAATGGTTATATCACAAGACAGGGCCAAGTTTATAAAAATGGCCAGGCCCCCTTTTGCTCTGCCACTGGTAGAGGGGGATGCTGGCCTAAGGAAGCTTTGATACCCTTCGATGAAGGCAGTATTTTCTTCTAACCATGTTTCTTGGAGACATATAATCGCATATTTTTTAACAAAAGCAAGCCAGGCAGGGTCGCATATCTTGTCTGCCAAGCCTGCAATGTTCCAGGAAACTAAACTCATTTTACAACCATCATCATTCTCTGTGTTCATGGGAGCCTCAGTACTAGTAAGTTCTGATAACTGGTTTTGTTGTTCATTGACAGTAAATCCCAAAGTTTCTGCTGCAGAGGATTTTAATTCTACATTAGATAGATCAACGTTAAGTGCGTCAGACTGATGATGCAGTATATTAGGATATTCACAATCAAGGGATACAGGCCTGGATAACAAACAATCTATATCTGGTTCTACAAAATTTATGTTGTCTAATTCTTTATTTGGATGACAAATGGAGGCATCGCAATTAAAATCACTTAAAGGGGAATCAGCAAGCGTAGGCATTGCTGCTGCAGCATACAGTCAATCAACCCCTTCTAGACCATTTTGCTCGTAAAAAACATCAAACCTGTTTGTGGTTGGGACATTATAATATGTGTTAGAAGGTATTGGTTGGAAATGATTTTGATAGCAATATGGGTCATCTGGGGTCTTCCGTCTTTCATGATAAGCAACTGGATAGTTAACATTTCTGGGTCCCCCAAATATATCATTTCTATGCTGTCTGTAATGTCCTGTGTTATAAGAATACTTCATCGGTATTTCTCCATTAAAATGTGGGTTGTAGGTGACATACTTATCTTTTTCTTCAATGATAGTGTTTGTAGGCAACTTATTAATGCCATAATCACTTGTGGGATAGAAATAGCTTAAATCTTTAGTGCGGATCAAACTATTAATCGTGTCATCTTTCCAGCCAATAATGTGTTTTACTGCTCGATTATCAGCAAAAGTAACGAGAATGCAGTCCCCCTCGGTAGATTTAAATCTATGGCCCACCCAATCGACCCTCCTGACATTTAAGATTTTGCCACTGATGTGTCTGGGGAGCGGTCTATGCGTGGTTAACCAATGACTTACTTTATTTTTCAAGTCCCCATATCTCTCCGCCTTATCCTTTTCTAATTGCGGGACACCTATCATTACTATGGTGTGTAGTTGGGATTCCGGAGGGAGATGAATATGAATGGGTTTTTTGTTTTGTGGGGGCTGCATGAGGTTTCGTGTTGGTCGTATATTTGTGGCTAGGGGTACCGCTGGTGGAGTCCTAATGGGCATAGCTCGATCGGCAGATGATACTTGGGATAAATCTTCTGCGGCCCATTCGCTCTCGTCATTGTCAGCTATGGAGTATGCCAGCATGGAAGGTACACTCGACAACACTAATGGTTCTTTTTGTGTTCTTATGTGTTGTGGTTTGTCGTTCTGAGCATTAGATCCCGTAGGGGTAATGATTGCCGTATTGCAACAAACGGTTTCTGAATTGTCAGTCTGTATAAAGGTAAGAGGGGATTTGGGGTTAGCGATCTGGACATTATCTCGATATTTCTCGAGTTTGGCTAACATTAACTCTATATTAGTGATTTTCTCATTTATAGGCTGGAGAAGAAGTCTAACCAGCCGTTCTAGATCTGTCAAATGAGATGTATCAGTTAAACTCACCCTTTCAGTTTGAGTTGTCTCATCTATATGGGGTTTTTTAGTTTTTGGCTGATTTTCTTTGGCTATTGGTAAATCTTGTTTGGTAGATGTTGTAGCCATGTTAGATGTACTCATTATTGGTTTAGCCAATTTAAAATTAAGCCATACATCTTTGGCTAAGGATTTATGGTTGCCCAGAGGTTTATAAATCTTCCTCGTAATAGACTTAGTTTTTTTTCTCCCATTACGTCCTTTCTTCTTTTTGGGAGAAGGAGACTTATCTGGCACTGTTATGCTAGTCAGGGGGGAACTTTCAGCAAGTACCTCTCCTGGGGAGTTTATTGACATATTTCCTGGTTGTACTAGACACGGGCTAGCCCCGCCATTAGTAGTGGGCGAAGGACTTCTTTCATTACTGTTTAGAGTGATCAGACCTGAGGGTGTTTCATTTCTACAACCTTTACCACTCGGTAACCCCGAGAAGGATTGCAACAAGAGCGAATCATCAACATTTATAGTTGACTCCACAGTGTTATTATGCTCAGTGGTGTGCATTGAAAGATTTGGGAAACACATATTCGGAGTCAAGGAGAGACGTCTCTCCGTATTTTGGATCGCATCAGCTACTACACTGATCGTTTTCTGCAGCATAAGGTCAATAGCTGTTAAGGATGGCAAGGGTGTAGAGGGGGGGAGATTTTTTCTAGTGGATGATCTTGTAGCCACCGGAGTCTTTCTGGCTTTCGTCATTTTTTGCAGACTATCCCTCTATATTACAACACAGCTGGATATTACACTTAACCTATGCTCGTATCAGTGCAAGGTAACATATAGCACACGGATGAGATACAGAAATCACCTCACAGCTTTGTCCTGGGTGGCAAGATGAATGCAATGGGGGTGGCCCGTACCGTCCCCCTCAGTCCCCTGAGGGCCACAGAGGGCCCGCCCTTTGCCCGGGCTTAGCCCGGCGTGTCCCGCGCGCGTCCCGCGACGCGGGGGAAGACCTCTCAATTTTAAACGCCTCCTGGCGCGAAAAGGGATCCCCCGATGACGGCTTCCTGCCGCAAAGGTTCACGGGTAATGTAGTTCCTCCCTCCCTCACTGCGGCCGCGCTGTTGGCGGAGGACGCGGCAGCGGGGAGAGACCTTCGGCAGGACCAGAGCTATCGGCAGAAGCATCAGCCAGGTAGGGTTCCTCAAATTAATGTCAGCCAAGCGCCCACTCCACCGGGGAAGACCTCTCAATTTTAAACGCCTCCTGGCGCGAAAAGGGATCCCCCGATGACGGCTTCCTGCCGCAAAGGTTCACGGGTAATGTAGTTCCTCCCTCCCTCACTGCGGCCGCGCTGTTGGTGGAGGACGCGGCAGCGGGGAGAGACCTTCGGCAGGACCAGAGCTATCGGCAGAAGCATCAGCCAGGTAGGGTTCCTCAGATTAATGTCAGCCTAGTGAAATACATCAGAAATCTGTTGCCATTTATCATGCTGCCACCCATGCCTGTGATCAAGGACGTACAGAAAGTCTGAAACGCGTAAGGCAAGTTTGATTGACCCGTGCATCAGCTAACTGCGCTGCTGCCTTAATTACGGAGGTTGCTGATGGAGAGTGCGACCTAAAGCTTTGGCACTTGTGAACCCTAATAAATTACACGGCAAGCCTGCCGTGGGGACTGCACCACTGCGGACGAAAGCGGGCTGATGGGCTCCTGGAGCTGGGAGCCTGCTTCAGTCTATCAGTTTGGCAGAATATTTTGCAACGCAGCGTGCTGAGCAGGGGAAGCCCATTAATGGCTGTATTGTTTAAAGAAATATGGAGTTGACAGCTTTAAGTCTTATCATGAACTGTTGGTGTTTATTTCAGAGACTACTGATCCCACAATGCTATTTTGACACCACGTGAAGCCGCACCTGTTGGCAATAAAAGGTACTAGTGAAATACATCAGAAATCTGTTGCCATTCATCATGCTGCCACCCATGCCTGTGATCAAGGACGTACAGAAAGTCTGAAACGCGTAAGGCAAGTTTGATTGACCCGTGCATCAGCTAACTGCGCTGCTGCCTTAATTACGGAGGTTGCTGATGGAGAGTGCGTCCTAAAGCTTTGGCACTTGTGAACCCTAATAAATTACACGGCAAGCCTGCCGTGGGGACTGCACCACCGCGGACGAAAGCGGGCTGATGGGCTCCTGGAGCTGGGAGCCTGCTTCAGTCTATCAGTTTGGCAGAATATTTTGCAACGCAGCGTGCTGAGCAGGGGAAGCCCATTAATGGCTGTATTGTTTAACGAAATATGGAGTTGACAGCTTTAAGTCTTATCATGAACTGTTGGTGTTTATTTCAGAGACTACTGATCCCACAATGCTATTTTGACACCACGTGAAGCCGCACCTGTTGGCATTAAAAGGTACTAGTGAAATACATCAGAAATCTGTTGCCATTTATCATGCTGCCACCCATGCCTGTGATCAAGGACGTACAGAAAGTCTGAAACGCGTAAGGCAAGTTTGATTGACCCGTGCATCAGCTAACTGCGCTGCTGCCTTAATTACGGAGGTTGCTGATGGAGAGCGCGTCCTAAAGCTTTGGCACTTGTGAACCCTAGTAAATTACACGGCAAGCCTGCTGTGGGGACTGCACCACCGCGGACGAAAGCGGGCTGATGGGCTCCTGGAGCTGGGAGCCTGCTTCAGTCTATCAGTTTTGCAGAATATTTTGCAACGCAGCGTGCTGAGCAGGGGAAGCCCATTAATGGCTGTATTGTTTAAAGAAATATGGAGTTGACAGCTTTAAGTCTTATCATGAACTGTTGGTGTTTATTTCAGAGACTACTGATCCCACAATGCTATTTTGCCACCACGTGAAGCCGCACCTGTTGGCAATAAAAGGTACTAGTGAAATACATCAGAAATCTGTTGCCATTTATCATGCTGCCACCCATGCCTGTGATCAAGGACGTACAGAAAGTCTGAAACGCGTAAGGCAAGTTTGATTGACCCGTGCATCAGCTAACTGCGCTGCTGCCTTAATTACGGAGGTTGCTGATGGAGAGTGCGTCCTAAAGCTTTGGCACTTGTGAACCCTAATAAATTACACGGCAAGCCTGCCGTGGGGACTGCACCACCGCGGACGAAAGCGGGCTGATGGGCTCCTGGAGCTGGGAGCCTGCTTCAGTCTATCAGTTTGGCAGAATATTTTGCAATGCAGCGTGCTGAGCAGGGGAAGCCCATTAATTGCTGTATTGTTTAAAGAAATATGGAGTTGACAGCTTTAAGTCTTATCATGAACTGTTGGTGTTTATTTCAGAGACTACTGATCCCACAATGCTATTTTGACACCACGTGAAGCCGCACCTGTTGGCAATAAAAGGTACTAGTGAAATACATCAGAAATCTGTTGCCATTTATCATGCTGCCACCCATGCCTGTGATCAAGGACATACAGAAAGTCTGAAACGCGTAAGGCAAGTTTGATTGACCCGTGCATCAGCTAACTGCGCTGCTGCCTTAATTACGGAGGTTGCTGATGGAGAGTGCGTCCTAAAGCTTTGGCACTTGTGAACCCTAATAAATTACACGGCAAGCCTGCCGTGGGGACTGCACCACCGCGGACGAAAGCGGGCTGATGGGCTCCTGGAGCTGGGAGCCTGCTTCAGTCTATCAGTTTGGCAGAATATTTTGCAACGCAGCGTGCTGAGCAGGGGAAGCCCATTAATGGCTGTATTGTTTAAAGAAATATGGAGTTGACAGCTTTAAGTCTTATCATGAACTGTTGGTGTTTATTTCAGAGACTACTGATCCCACAATGCTATTTTGACACCACGTGAAGCCGCACCTGTTGGCAATAAAAGGTACTAGTGAAATACATCAGAAATCTGTTGCCATTTATCATGCTGCCACCCATGCCTGTGATCAAGGACGTACAGAAAGTCTGAAACGCGTAAGGCAAGTTTGATTGACCCGTGCATCAGCTAACTGCGCTGCTGCCTTAGTTACGGAGGTTGCTGATGGAGAGTGCGTCCTAAAGCTTTGGCACTTGTGAACCCTAATAAATTACACGGCAAGCCTGCCGTGGGGACTGCACCACCGCGGACGAAAGCGGGCTGATGGGCTCCTGGAGCTGGGAGCCTGCTTCAGTCTATCAGTTTGGCAGAATATTTTGCAACGCAGCGTGCTGAGCAGGGGAAGCCCATTAATGGCTGTATTGTTTAAAGAAATATGGAGTTGACAGCTTTAAGTCTTATCATGAACTGTTGGTGTTTATTTCAGAGACTACTGATCCCACAATGCTATTTTGACACCACGTGAAGCCGCACCTGTTGGCAATAAAAGGTACTAGTGAAATACATCAGAAATCTGTTGCCATTTATCATGCTGCCACCCATGCCTGTGATCAAGGACGTACAGAAAGTCTGAAATGCGTAAGGCAAGTTTGATTGACCCGTGCATCAGCTAACTGCGCTGCTGCCTTAATTACGGAGGTTGCTGATGGAGAGTGCATCCTAAAGCTTTGGCACTTGTGAACCCTAATAAATTACACGGCAAGCCTGCCGTGGGGACTGCACCACCGCGGACGAAAGCGGGCTGATGGGCTCCTGGAGCTGGGAGCCTGCTTCAGTCTATCAGTTTGGCAGAATATTTTGCAACGCAGCGTGCTGAGCAGGGGAAGCCCATTAATGGCTGTATTGTTTAAAGAAATATGGAGTTGACAGCTTTAAGTCTTATCATGAACTGTTGGTGTTTATTTCAGAGACTACTGATCCCACAATGCTATTTTGACACCACGTGAAGCCGCACCTGTTGGCAATAAAAGGTACTAGTGAAATACATCAGAAAAGTGTTGCTGGGGGCAGCAAGATGGCGGCTGGTCAGACAGCCGAGTGAGCAGGACCTCCGGGCTCCCCTGTTAGCGATCCCAGCTAATGTGCTAGGAAGGAGATCAACTATTCCTGAATAAAGAACTGCGATGCTTTGGCGGCTGGTCTTACTTCGGCAAAAAGCTCCGCGACCTCCGTGTAACACCGGCAGTCTGTTCCGTGCCCTGTATTGGAAGTATCCGGCGCCGTGGTCAGCTGTGATCGGCATGGCGCCCAAAGCTCCCCCTAAGGTCGCCAAGTCCCGCCAGCCTGCGGGTGGCCCTAGCAGTCCGGTAAAAGGCATCAAGAAACCCCCGGCAAACAGCAACCTGAAGGAACCGACGCCTAAACCAGCTCGAGCGAAATCAGACTTACATCCACTTTTCAAGCCGCAGCGTTCAAAGGATGAAGGTAAATCTTTAAATGTACCTGTGCTCACCGCTGCGGCAGCGAACGCATCCCTGGTGTTGGATGTCAGTCCCGGATTGATACCATCCCTATCGGAGGGGGCTGTGGGCCGCGAGTCGGGACAGAGTGTTGTTGATGGTGGCAGATGCATTCTGGGCCCTGTAGTTTTGCCGCCTAGTTCTGTGTCTACACCTGAGAAAAATGGACACAGCAATATCTGTAGTATAACCAGTCAGGCGTGTGCCATCTCTTCCGTAATTAACTGCTCTGAATTCATAAGGGAGTCTGATGTGGTCGATAAATTTTATTCAATGTCTGACCCTTCAATCTCATCTGACGACGGCAGCCTGGACAAAAACCCACCTGAAGAGGATAGTGAAAGCGTTTCTTCTCTTGAGGATGAGAATCAGACGGAGGAAACGGAGGATACAACAACTAACGAGCCTGGCACAATTCGGAAAGTTAAGATACAAGGGCATCTGGGGGATCCCTCAGCTAATAATATAAAAGAGTCATTAGTTTGGGACTACTCGTTTACTGGCAGTGCTGTTGATTTTACTAATGAACAAATGGCTGCTAGATCAGGTCCCAGCATGGAGCAGGAGGCTCCTAAGGAAGTTACCCTTCACTCTATATACCAGCTCATCATGGCGCATAGATCAGAGACTAGGGCGGAGAGCTTAAGGGCCCAGAGTGCTTGTCGCAAACTACAGAACTCAATTAAAAGGGTCGCCAAAACGTGTGCTGACATCGCGGCCAGGACGTGTGAGGTTGAGGAGCGGGTGTCAAAACTGGAGGATGAGCTGAGCACGCAGAGAGGGGCTACCGAGAGCCTGAAAAGCCAGAGGGAGGACGTCACTTGGAAGCTCACTGATCTTGAAAATCGAATGAGAAGGAATAACCTTCGCGTCCTTGGTATTCCGGAAGGACTTGAATCATCAGATGTGCGTCAGTTTGTGGCAGAACTATTCACTGAAGCTTTTCCGGATTTAAAGAGCTGGGTCTGGGACTCTGAAATACAAAGGGCCCATCGCTTCCCCTTTAAAGTCCGACAGCAGCCAAATCAAGATAGTGTACCACCCCGTGCCATATTGATTTCTTTTAACAATTGTTTGGCTCGTGAAGCAGTCTATAATGCAGCTAGGCCCAATCGGAAAAGAAGGGGAAAGGGTCAAGAATTTTTCGTTAGGCCAGATTTCTGCCAGGCCACAGTTGAGCGAAGGTGGCAGCTTCGCTCACTAATGCCTTTGTTTCAGGCGAAATGTGTACAAGTTTTTTTGCTGAATCCGTCCAAACTAAAAATATTGCATCAAGGAAAGCAATTGTTTTTTTCATCAGAAATCTTGGCCAAAGAATTTCTAAACACATTATAATTAGCTGGTGTGCTCTGTGAGGTCGCGAGATACGAGCCCTCAGGCTAATAAGTGATGTTGTGAATATCATTATTCCCTTTTCCCTTAATTTTTTTTTTTTTTTTTTTTTTTTTCTTTTTCTTTTTCCTACTTGGGTCATCCAAGATGCGTTAGGCTACTGTTAAATTGGTGCTGGTGGATATTGATCTCCCCCTTGTTGGGTTTTTTTTGGGATTCTTACAGGGGAGCTTTTCCTGCTCCACATCACTAGGGACCCTTTGATCCTTTTGCTGCGTTTAGGGGGATGGGGGCGGGGTTGGGGAGGGGGCTTGCCTAGGGCGGCCTTGGGGGGGGAGGGAGAGGTGGGGGGGGAGGGGGAGGGGGAGGGGGAGGAAAAACACAATTTTTTGTTTGGCTTAAACGATGGAAGTTTAATATGTTTTTGCAAGTTCAGTACAGTCAGATGTGTGCAAGGCCTTTCTTTAAACTGTTATTTGAATATTGAATTTAGCAGGTTTATTGCTGTCTTTGGTCCTGATCAAAGAATTAGATCTAGATTAGTATGCTTTTACATAAAACTGATGGAAGCAATAATATGTAATTATGGCTAGCCCCTATCTCCGCATAGCTACTATTAATATATGTGGCCTTAATGATAAGAATAAAAGAAGAAGGGCACAAGAAGACTTTAAATTTTTTGGTGCAGATCTATTATGTCTACAAGAGACCCATATATCTAATAAAGATTGTAGCCTGCTAGATACTATGGGATTTAAGAGGCTAGCATATACTACTCAGGACTGCAGGACAAAAGGAGTGGCCGTGCTATCAAGGAATAATAGTCTGGTCTGTGACCGCAAAAGTGTGGATAAATTGGGTAGATGGATACTTATGGTCATTAAGGCTGGGTCTGGCCAATTCACACTGGGTTCAGTCTACTCTTCGGTATTAGATGATCCCTCAGTACTGAGATACCTATCCAGTGAGCTTCCGTCTTGGCCAGAGCCGTATATACTGTGTGGCGATTTTAATATTAATGGGGCTGAAACGGTAGGCAATACCGGAACTAGTGATCGTAAACCACAAGTACGCAGGGCACTAAAAGATTTAATAACAGACATGGGGCTAATTGATGTCTGGCCTAAATTAAGGGGCAAGGATCCAGGCTTCACTTATTATTCATCCCCGCATCAAAAATGTGCCAGACTGGACTACTTTTTGGTTTCACCATCACTTGTTAAAGCCGCAAAAATTGAACTACTCCCGAGGGTTTTATCTGATCACAATCCATTGATTTTTGAATTTTCTGTTAACTGTATGGCAAACAAACACAAAAAATGGTCGTTTGAAAGGGCTATTTTACTAGATCAAGATTATAAGATCTATATGAGAAGCAGGATGGATGAATTTTTTAGTATTAACAAGGGCACGGCATCTTCAGGTATGGTTTGGGACACATTTAAGGCCTGGATCCGTGGGGAGACCATTAGCTATGGAGCGGATAGTAGGAAGAGATATACGGATCAGGTGAAGGGTCATTATCAGAAATTGTCTCAACTTGAGTCTGATCTAATAACAAAAATAAGAGGCAAAAGCGAAACTACTGAAGTTTTAGATTTAATCATGGTGACCAAATCAACTTTAAATGATATCTATTTAAGCAAGTCGGCCGGTTTATATCTGGTCAAACAGCAGGAATGCTATGAATATAGCGAATCTGTTGGGCGACTGCTTGCGGTTAGGACCAGACAACAAATTTCTGCCCGCCATATAAGTCAAATAAAAAATATGAACGGTGCTCTGATCACTGATGAGGGTGAGATTAGAAATTCCTTTAAAGATTTTTATAGAGCCCTGTATGCTGCAGAAGTGGTCCCAAGTGAGGGCTGGGATCCTCTGCTCCTACCTAGAGTTAAACTGGCAGACGAGGAGGCGTCTCTCCTCGATGTGGAATTTACAGATCAAGAACTCCAGGAGGCATTATCTGATCTACCATCATCTAAGGCTGCCGGCACTGATGCTATACCTTTGGAATTTTATAAAACCTTTTCTAAGGAGCTGGGAGCGGAGCTTCTTGACCTCTTTAATTCCATAAAGAGGGGAGACGTCCCACCGCCCTCATGGGGATCGGCAAATATTGTTATATTCTTAAAAAAAGATAAGGACCCGCTAAATATGGGCTCCTATAGACCTATAACACTTCTAAACAGTGACGCTAAGCTATATTCTAAGATTCTCGCTTCCCGTCTCAACAAAGTTATGCCGCGGTTGGTCTCCCGGTGGCAGCATGGATTCATACATGGAAGGGGGACAGAGGATCACATAAGAAGACTTATTACAGTACTTGATGCTTCTGATGTCTTAAAACTCCCAGTAGCCGTGGCTTTCTTAGATGCCGAAAAGGCATTTGATCGGGTCTCTTGGAGCTATTTATGGAAATGCCTTAAAGCTAATAATTTTGGGGAAGGCTTTATCAGGGCAATGCAGGTTCTGTATTATAAACCATCAGCGCAGGTACAGATCATGGGAGTCTCCTCTGAAACGTTTCCCATAGAACGAGGGACAAGACAAGGCTGTCCATCTTCCCCCTTGCTATATGCGTTGTATATGGATCCATTTCTCAGGGCTTTAGAAACTTCTGAGCATATTTCCCCCTTTAGAATAAACCATATGGACATCAAAATCTTGGCATATGCTGACGACGTCGCCGTTGTTACATCGGACCTGTCCTCTGCACTGCCTGAAGTCGAAATGTTGGCTGAGAAGTTCGGTCAAATTTCCGGCTATAGGCTTAATAGGGATAAAACCCAGATCTTAGTTAACAAATATACGACTTTTATAGATGATAGAATAGTGGAGGAGGCGGTATATCTTGGAATACGTGTCAGGGCTAAAATTGAGGAGATAGTTGAGGTAAACATAACCCCTGTATTACATAAAATCAAGAAGGATATGGGCCGATGGGACAATCTGAAACTTTCTATTATTGGAAGATGCAACTTGGTTAAAATGGTAGTTTTACCGAAATTACTATATATTTTCCGCACAATACCCTTAGAAATACATAATAGATGGTTTCAGCTGATCGAGCGCGAGATAGCAAGATTCATCTGGTCATATAGAAAAACGCGTCGCGCAAATAGTTTTTTAGCCCTACCAATTGAAAGAGGTGGACTTGGACTACCAAATCTCAGATTATATTATCTGGCTGCGTCACTTAAATATTATTGGCCCCTGTTTCGACCCCTAGATAACAGGAATATGCTACCTAATGCTTTGCCTACCATATATGAGATGCTAATGGGCCCGGGAGTACGGGGATGCTTTTTAAAAATGTACGAGCCCAGCTATTACAAAAGAACTTGATTTAAGATTCTGGTCACCGCATATCAAATCTGGACTAGGGTTAGAAATAAATTAGGCATGGGCAGGTTTAGTCGATACACTCCATTTGTCGACAATAGTCAGGTCCCCGAAATATTGCTGGATCGATATTTTGACCGGTGGTTACAGGCCGGAGTCCGTAATGTAGCAGACCTGCTGGATGGAGACCAGCTAGCCTCATTTGATGTACTTAAAAGAAGACTTAATCTTACTAATAGCGACTTTTTTAAGTTTCTACAAGTAAGGGATTTCATCACTAAGAAAACCGGAGGTACCATAGGGCTTACCGCTATCCCGCTGTTAGATACTATCACTGCCCGTGACCCTCCTACAATCTCGAGGCTCTATGAGATACTTATGGATGGGGTACCTGACGATATCGAAAAGCAATCCAACAAATGGCAGGAAAGACTTGGGGTTACCGACTCTTGCCTGGAAAATGCCATTGTGTTAGCTAATACTGTATTGTCTACAGCTAATCTACGTGCACAGTGTTTTAAAACATTTTTTGATCTCTATATCTCTCCCGCTAAAATCATTAAGTGCGGTGGCTCTGAGGGTATTCACTGTTTCAGATGCCAAACTTTGGGCGCAGATCTGGTGCATATTTTTTCCACATGCCCGGAGCTTGATAAACTTAGGTTGGAGATTGTCTCTTTTCTGCAATATGTTCTCAATAGGAGGATACTGTTATCTCCCCAACTTATGTTATTGGGGGTATCTGTACCAGAGGACGATTGTAAGGAGTTTCTGTTTATTTCAATGTCTATACTTAGACTATGTATTGCCTCTTCGTGGCTTGATCCACAACCTCCAACATTTGGGCAATGGAAAATGCGTTTGCTACATGTATTTCATTTGGAGAAAGCCCTTTATGCTAAAAAGGGGAAAAGAGGGAGGATCAAGTGCTTAAAGATCTGGAAACCACTCAGTGATTGGGCTAATAATTTAAATAGTAATAGTTAATTATGGATAAACCTGCTTAAATGTATTTGAAATGGTTTATATTGTCCACATCTATTGTTTGTGCGTATTTGCATTTTAAGTAAGGCTGTAACTGTGTTTTTCCTTCAATAAAGGTGTTGAAAACTAAAAAAAAAAAAAAAAAAAAAAAAAAAAAAGAAAAGTGTTGCCATTTATCATGCTGCCACCCATGCCTGTGATCAAGGACGAACAGAAAGTCTGAAACGCGTAAGGCAAGTTTGATTGACCCGTGCATCAGCTAACTGCGCTGCTGCCTTAATTACGGAGGTTGCTGATGGAGAGTGCGTCCTAAAGCTTTGGCACTTGTGAACCCTAATATATATATATATATATATACAAATGCATAACCAATAAAGGCATAAAGAAATAGCAACAGATCAAGCATTTCTCGCTATTAAAACATAAGCATAATTAAGACATATTAAAAACATTCATGCCAAAAAAAAATATATATATATATATAATTTTAAAAAAACATAGGATTGAGGTACATTAGACTTACACATTTTCATTTAAAAAACCTTTGAAATTCACTGGAAAAACCATAGGTTTCAGGCACGTTATAGTTAGAAATTAGCATTTAAAAAACCATAGAAATGCACAGAAAAAACTATAGGTTTCAGGCACGTTATAGTTAGAAATTAGCATTTAAAAAACCATAGAAATTATTTAACTGAAAATACCATAGGTTTCAGGAACGTTATAGTTAGTTGGACATTGCACTCGTACAAAACCATAGAAATTCCGGCGTTATAGTTAGTTCAGCTAGCTATAACTCGCGCCCCCGCAATTCACTGCTGATGACATCACATATTACATCATTCATGACATGGTCAGTGACATCACTGATGACATCTCAAATGACATCACTAATGACATCACTGATGACATCATCCACGTGAAAATCTGATGCACCTCCTCACACCTTAATATAACCTTTGATACACCCACTCTAAAATACAGACTACCATTTTCGAAAAAATAGACACATCAATACCAGTTACTAAATACGCACTGACTGATTCCCAGGTCTACACACACATCCACTCATTCACCAATACAGTCACTCATACATGCAGTTACTCATCAATACAACATTATCATATGCACTCATACACCTATACAGACACTCACACACTGCCACATATCCTTAGTCAGTCATGCAAAAAATCAATCATACTTCCATTTACTCACCTATGCAGTTATACAGACACAACCTCACTTATTCATACAGATACTTACACATAATTACTCTCTTATAGAATCACTGATACAAATACACACTCATCCATGCAGCCACTCTCACAATTACTGTCTCTCGCATAAAGTTATTTATATACACCATCACTCACATATACTGCCTTCTACATATGTAGTTACTTGTATATGTATCACTGAGACATCCATTCCCTCACCAACACACCCATACACACACACTCACCCACCCATACAGCTGATTCCACATTCACTCTTGAACTCATACACCCAGTGAATCAACCACTCACACATCTATGCACAGAGTCACACTCCTCCCACACACACACTCAGGCAGCCATATAAATACTCAGGCAAGCAATCAATAACCCATATAGACACTCATGCAGCTACTCACCAACCCACGCAGCAGCTTACACAACAACAGACAGACTGATACAGACTTTCACACAGTTTAGTCACTAACCCATGCATTCAGTAAGACACATTTAATCACTCACTTATACTGTCAGTCACGTACCTACTAAATCCTCCATACAGACACTTATACACCGACTCATTCCTCAATACAGCTTGGCATATATATAAAACAAAATTAAACTTTACAGAAACACACAGTCACTGGATGTTGTCATCAGTGATGTCATCAGGGATGTCATTTGAGATGTCATCAGTGATGTCATCAGTGATGTCACTGACCATGTCATGAATGATGTAATATGTGACGTCATCAGCAGTGCATTGCGGGGGCGCGAGTTATAGTTCGCTGAACTAACTAAAATGCCGGAATTTCTATGGTTTTGTACGAGTGAAATGTCCAACTAACTATAATGTTCCTGAAACCTATGTTTTTTTCAGTTAATATACATATATATATATATATATATATATATATATATATATATATATATATAGACAATCTATACCTATATGCACTTACCTTTTGACATTTTGACCCTCAATATTCTGTTCTCGATATTCTTGTCCCACGATATTCAGGGGATGGATATTCAGTGGTACGATGGCTTGCTCACTCAATGGAAAATACTAATACAAAGTATGAAGGTTTGCTGCAATGCAACATAACATCCTAGAACATGATATAATACTGTAACAAATCAGAGCACAGTATATATCAAGCATATTCAAAATAATGCAGACTTTTCAAGACCAAAGCAGTTGGAGAAATAGACTATCTGAGAGTGAATATAATTGATGTTGGGTGCAAGCTGCGTGAAAACTGCATATGATGTCATCAAACTCGCTCATTCGTGGGTCTACAAATGTGATACATTGTTTCAACTGTAAAATGAGATATTTAACAAAGACCGACAAGAAGCCAGAGAGGTGTATAGCATATGGTGAAATTATTGTGAGTGAAAATTGTTTTCACATGTAAGTGTTAGTTGTTGACAGGAGGGAGAAGAGGTGTGGAAGTGATGGAATAGGACTGGCAGAGGTGGGTCAGCGATACTAAACCCAATGACGCGCCAAAACAACCTCAATTCACTTTCAACACTTTAAATCAAATGTACGTTATTTTCAAAAATCTCACAACAATAGTGCTTTTTGAACAATTTTGAAACACTCATAATTTGCATCCTCAACATATGCAGCACACTCACCTGCAGGTCAGTCTTACCTCTCAACAGAATCCAGCAGCCACGACGGCAGCAAGAGACTTTCCTTGGGAGCATTTTGGGGGCAGCAGATAACGAGAACAAAAGAGGCTGAGAAGGATTATTACATATTGTATAAAATGTACCTGTAAATCTTAAAATCAAACTCAACTTCTTTTCACAGATCCTTATTTTTCCTAAACAAAAAAATTCATCAGCACCCATGAACTGCTAACCCCACATATAGTGACAGGTTCATATCCTACCTTACCTCAGACCCAAGAGTAGTGAGAGGCAACAGGGAGCCAGCCCACTGTCTCTCACTGTGGGGTAGATTTATGAACATTTTGTACCAGGTTTGCATCACAAAAGGGACTCAAAATTTTTATTTGCAATTTACCTTCCAGCAGACAACTTGTTTTGTGATGGAAACAAGACTGAAATTAATGCATAGCAGTCCTGTGTGCTGCTTTGTATCAAGCAGGCATTCCATGGGTGGTTTGTGAGTGTTCCTGTGCATCCATCCATGGTTTCTGAAGCAAAACACTATCTACTAACAATAGTAGACAAAGCTTTCCACCACAAAATAACACTTCTTTGAGGCAGGCATAAAACCAGGAAATGTTTTTATTTCTTCAGACTTTTCCAACTTTGTGGGCTGCACTGTGCAGCACACATCCAAAATCGAAAAAGTTTTAAAGTTTGTCTACCAATTGTAGTCCGAAGGGTACCCCTCCAGTACCAAACATATGCTAGACATGACGCAGACACCTTTACTCTATGGTGCAAGTATTTGTCCACGGCACTACGCAGCTTGATTGTTTGCCAGTTGCAGGGAGAGAGCAAGACAGTGCCTTATTTTAGAAGATATGGCGCTGTCCTGCTCTCTCCCTCCCATGAACCATAGCGCAGTGTTGCATTACAGCTTTGTAAATCTGCCCAATGCTGTCAGCAATGTCAGGCAGACTCCCCTCAACCCTTCTTAGGTCAAAGCATGCTGGGCAGTGCAGCTGTCTGTGTGCGAAAGGCTTACTGGGGACATGTCTATAGCTGACCTGGAAGTTAACTCTGCCCATTGATTTGCATTGGCTTTTCGTTTTGTCACTCCTATTTTCTACTCAGTGGTTTTACTCGTTTTAGTCTATGTATCTAGTCTTTTTCCCTCCTGTGGAGCATAGCTTCTTTACCATCCCTCTGTCTGGCTACTTGTATCCTTCTACAAGCTTGTGCTTTTTGGGAAAGTTTTGTTTCGTAACAATATGAAAGTTCTACTTTCAACACCATTTTGCTTAGACCATTTAATCTAGGGCCTTTCTAACACTTTTACGCATAGATTTCATTTTTTTAACACTATCATAATTTTAAGCATTCCGTGAGAGTACATATGACTTTACAATTCAGCGTTTTTGTCCACTTCTCTCAGCACATCTTTTCATGGCATGATAAAAATGCCCTTATGTACACTTTCGATTTTATTCAGCTTTGCACTTCAAGCCACTTTCCTGTGCTTGTGCATTTGCTACTACTCACTGTCTATGTGGCTCTGTCACCATTTGCCTCCCTCCCGCGCCATTTTTTGTGCTTCCCCAACCAGTGCCCGCCGTGTTGCTTCTCCCTGCCATCTGTGTTCCTTCCGCCTGCCTTGTCTTGCTTCTCCAGCTCTCCAGTTGCTTCTCTGCATTCTGTGATTCCTCCCTCTGTATTGCCTCCCCCAACTGTGTGCCTTCCCCTCACCTGAGTTCTGTCCAAACACCAGCTTCTGCAGTGGCAGCTGGTAGGGGCTGGTAGGGAACGGTGGCGAGGGGGATGGGGGTTAGAAAAAAAGGAAGACTTACCTGCTGGTCGGCAGTCACTAGCCGCTGCTTCTCCTCCGTCCTCGCTGTTATCCTGCCTCCCGGGAGCACCCAGGCTCCCAGACTCACCTAGCCAATGATGACGCTGCTGCCACCAACATTTCAGCAGCGTCATGATTGAGTGAGCACCGGATACAGCCGGTGGGGAACATGCTAACTGTGCATGGCAGTTTGGACGGCCCAAGATGGCCAGTCAAACTGTCATGTGCACTTATGGTACAGCAACCACTCCTCCTCCCTCTGACATCACGCGAGGCCAGCCCCAACCTGCCCTAACATGGAGCTTGCAGCCAGACTAAAAATAAAATGATAAT
Organism: Triturus cristatus; assembly: GCF_964204655.1. NCBI lineage: Eukaryota > Metazoa > Chordata > Amphibia > Caudata > Salamandridae > Triturus > Triturus cristatus. The sequence continues at coordinate 998,266,735 of NC_140592.1, read as the reverse complement.
AACATTCCGTTATAATCATTTCATTTTTCCTTTGTACAGTTCTTATAGCAATGAGGCGTCTCTCCTCTGTCTTAGCGGAGGAACTACTGCTGGACTTCTGTTAAGTTTTTTTTCTTAACTAATCCAACTCGGTTCGCATAACAAAAAAATTCCAAGAATACACTGGCGTTATTTTGCGGACACACGCATGCTTTGTGAGCGTTTCTGCAAAATAATGAAGCCAGCCATTATGAGGCATGTAGCAGAGCACCATGGATGCTGTACACCTTGGCTACAACCATTTCCAAAGCCAATAAGTCCCAAAAGTGAGACCTTTTACCATTGCCAATCATTGTTGACTTCTGTGATGACCATGCTGGAAGCTTATCCCAGCCCTGTCCTTGATCCTACAGGTGAAGAGGCAATGTAAATCACTGCAGCTTGAATCCTACTGTGCATGTGTTTTAGGGGAAGAGAGACTTGTAACCACACGTTTATATTTTATTGGGCGAAGCCTCGTCATTGCATGATATTACTTTGCTAGGATCTATGGGTGGGTGGCTTGGAGTCAGAGATTGGTTCACTAAAGGTGACTCCTACTAGCCACAGGAAAATTGGTGTGGCGATGCCTTACAAAGCTGATACACCTATTGAAACATTTGGCACCAACGTGTGTGGGCGGGTTCCTCATCATTCTGTGCCCACTGAAGCAATGCTGCCAATTTCCTGGGCCTACTATGCCAAGCACCACAGAGCCTTATTTTTTAAGAAATCTTTGGATGACTACTCCATAGCGGAAGCTATAATTGTGATAGACTCTATCATAACTCTGCGATGGATTCTTTTTCTTGTCTTTATTATTTTTTCTAGACACATACACATTGCTGTCTGCGGTCTATCCTATAAACTACTGGGTAGTGACTTCTGTCCGTGACCTAACTGCAGGTACCCCACAACCTTTTGACTATCAAAATTATGATAAGGTCCATGTCTAATAATCTACAATAGAATTATGTGGATATTAAAAATAGAAATAAATATTTAATTGCAAGACAAACGATTGGTTTTTCCACCTTGCTCCTGGTGTTTTTCACCATGACAGCACTGGATGTATGGAATGAGTGTTCTCTCTTATGCCTGATTGGGGTGGTCACAATGAGATGTTGGAAACTTGGAGATCTTTGTATATTATACTGTGTCAGAATTTTTATTGTTCTTTAAGTGAGGTTTATTAACAAATGGAAAAATGTATTCTTTCTTGAGACAACATGTAATATGCATGTACATGCTATTTTTTATACTGTCCGTTTCTTAATATTCATATTATGTTTTATGTTTAGGACTGACTGCAAAAGCTATTTCATTGGAGGATTAATATTATGAGTCCTGAGGAAGGTGGTTTTCATTAATATACACCACCGAAACGCGTCGACGCATAGATCTTTTTGTATAATTTGTTTTCGGAACAGAACCCCAAGAGACTAGGGTGCATTGACACCGGACTGCTTCTGTCAACCGAAAGTACAAATTTACATTTTTAAGACACAATTCTGGTGTCGGTTTTGTTTCCTCCAACTATATTATTGACTATATGTTACTCTGTCTATTTTATTTGTATCAGAGGTTATATTTTCTAGCTCTCTTGATAGTAAATCCCCTTTTATTGTATTCCTATAGTTGAGGTTTGATTTTTAGCTTGTGATTTGTGATTATTCCTATGCAATCTAACAATGAGTTGTTTTTAATCTGTCAATAAACTTCAACTGATATTTTTTACTCAAGTTAGGTGTTCTCCATTGTTCATTTTCCAACATTTCATGTTAAGTGTTTACCATTGTGGCTGTGAGTGTGCAAGTGGACGAATGCAATACGTGACCTTGATGTGGAAAAAGGAAAAAAGCTTTTTTATTTTTTAGTTCAAAGAGAAAAATCTTCTTAACTAAACAGTTATTGGTGCTCTATCCCTTTGGACTTTATTGAGCCCCTCTCCTTGTTTTACAAAATGACTACTCCAAAATACACAGATTTTCTGGCCAGACTATAGGTCTAAACACTGCATTATTTCTGTCCCTTTTCCAAAACAGGTGTGAGTCAGAAACCCAAACCTCGCACTAAACTGCCAGTGAGCTGGGCCATTCCCTTAATCCTCTTCCCAATTTCAACCCCATCATCCACACCCCCTTTCCCACAAGGTGGTTTTTTGAGGACACGCTGGTGCCCCTGCTTCACTGTACTGTTTTTGCCCTTCTATTGCCAATAATATGCAGGGGGACGTTTAAAATAGATACTAACGTAAACACCCATAAACCACACAGATTGAATGAAACTTTAGCAATTCACCTTCAATGCACCTTTTAGCAGGAAAGGGGAATTGGCTTTAATGGAAGTGAAGAGCATGTGTCCACCTACTCACAAAAACTCTTACACTAAGGCTTTTTCAACAGAGACAGCAGGGTAAGTACTAATGAGGTACATTATGTGTGTAGACGGATGCCAGTTTGAAATGACAGGGTTGCAAAGAGACCTGCTATCATTTCTTGCCACGGTAGTGATGACAGAAATGGCCTTAGTTGCCTTCTTCATTTCTTGGAAGTCCCAGTGATTTTCCCTATAATTAGGGGTTACTGTGTGTCTGTTCTGCTGAACAGGGGCATAGGAAAGTAGCTAAGTTGTTCCTGGAAAAAGACAGAAGCCAGGAGGCTTTTGTTCTAGATGGTGGTGTGTGTGGATCTATGGTTATTAGCTTAGTCCTGCCATTAGTTTGCTTCTAAACACTATCATCAGTGTTAGAGTTTCTTGTAACTTGGGCACAGGAAGTAAAAATTGCTTGTGCAAGTTGGTTAAATGTGAAAGCCAGGAGCAAAAGTCAGGCTTACTGTTTCTAGCTCAACAATAAAATGCACAAAGTTGAGTCATAGATTTCCAAATGCAGATATTTACACCTATGTATTTATGGTAATTTCCATTTTTAAAGGATTCTCAAAGGGCCTCTATGGCAGTGTTGATAGGAGGGTTGTATGACAGAACAACACATGCCTTAACAATGCATGCCTAAACAACGTGGTCTCAAGCACGACCTTGTCTTTACCACACATGTCTTTCAACAAATTTCGTTGTAAAGGCATGATTTGTAAAGCCATATGCATGGTAAAGACCACCCCCCCCCGCCCTGAGCCCTAAAATCTGGCCCCAGCCCTGCAATCCACCCTACCCCAGCCCTAAAATCCGACTTGACCCCCTCCTTGAGCCCTAAAATCCAGCCCCCTGCCCAAAAACTGACCACAACCCCAGACCCCCCTCACTGAGCCCTAAAACTGCCCCTCAGCCCTAAAAACTATCTCGACCTATCCCAGGCCCTGAGACCTAAAACCAGGCCCCAGACAGACTGACCAACCCACATCCCAGTACTTCTTGTCTCGATCCTTCCAGTTCCTCTCACCAACCATCTGCTCTGCAACTAGAGCATTGACTGCCTTAACTACGCATATGCGTGGTTAAGGCATATGTGTGGTTAAGGCACATGCAGGGTTAAGGTTCTGCTTGCGTTGTAACAGCACGTGTGGTTTAGCCCGCGTTGTTAATGGCATTTTTCTGATAGGAGTACGTCTATACACATAAACCAGCACTTTTGCTTTTGTGGGCAAAATGTGATGTATGCCTAAATGTATGCCTACATGTATAGACATAGCAATGTAGGAACCTAGATGTTTTCATTTGAAGGTGAGCTGTGTAAAATTCTTCTTTCAGATATGCCTCTGCAAAAGAAGTGACGCACATGAGCAGTGGTGCACAGTGGGAATATCGGCTGGACAAGCATATTACAAGTTTCTTCACCGCCACACTTTTCATGGCGGTGCGACCGCCATGATAAGTGTGGTGGTTAGTAAACAAAGGGGGCCTTACATATTTTCAACCACTGAATGTCATCTGGTCCGAGGGCACAGAATCCCCTGAGACTGTCTGTGTGCAATGAGCCTATGAGCCTGTGAAGATGTGTGGGATACACCATGATTTTTCCTTGATTTTGGGTGTATTTTCTACTGTGGGTACTATAGGTATGAAGACACATAGAAGTCTGTGGGAGGCTCCAAGATGCAGCTTTTTTTCTGGACATTGCCTGGTGTGGGTGTTTTGTGTCTTTGGGTTGTGAAAGTGTATGGAAGGCTTCTGGGTATATCCTGATTTTCTGAGTATCTTCTGGTATGGGTACTATGAGTGTGGTGCCTGAGGGATTGCACACAGTCTTGCCTATTATTTTCTGGTCAATATTCGCTGTGGGCTGTATGAGCAGCAGTGGGTGTTGGGATACATAGCTATCTTTGTCAGAATGACTGGCTGAAGCCTGATCTCAGGTTTGGAGGTAAAAAGAAATGTTGTTTCAGGATAGAATAACACATTCTATAAGGGTGTCTGCATTCTTTTACGTATTGCATTGATAATGACCATATCTAAAATATTTAGTTCTTTATTGTTTGTTGCTCTCATGAGGAACTAAAAAAACGAATTTTCTGATCTGTGACATTCTACTGAACCCGGTACCTAGAAAAGCTTGTGCTACCATGAAAGCGGTCAATGCGATCATGTGTAAGAAGTCCACCTGAGCATCCCTAGTTAGGATCACTGCTTTTGCATTCTATTGGAAGGATACGCAGCATGATATACCTGGTGCACTTAGTACCAGTTTCAAAGAAGTAGAAAGTGTGAGCTCTCCAATGTAATATGATTATCATTCATGAAAAATATGCCTTGTTTTGCTGGTAGGGCCTTAATTGATGCAAACATGCATGATGAAGGAGTGTACGAATAATTAGAATAGTAATAATACATGATTTTTAAAGCGCCTAGGGGCATATTATCAAGCCAGGCGATAAAATTATCGCCGCTTTAGCGGCAGAAAACTGCCGCTAAAACAGCGATAATGGGCTTGATAATATGCTCTATGGAATTCCAATTGAAGCTCAGGTTAGATGTCCTTCACATCTAAAATGGGCTTCAATTGGAATTCCATAGAGCATATTATCAAGCCCATTATCACCATTTTAGTGGCAGTTTTCTGCCGCTAAAGCGACGATAATTTTATCGCCTGGCTTGATAATATGCCCCCTAGCTACTTAATTCGGAGTGACCCTGCACTAATCATGCTAAAACCAGTACTGACCCTTAAGTAGCCGCTGGGCCACAACCTATAGTTGCGTAAAGAACCAGGGGGCAAATTATCAAGACACGGCATTAAAATTATCGCCGCTTTAGCGGCAGAAAACTGCCGCTAAGGCGGCGATAATGGGCTTGATAATATGCCCTTGAGAATTCCCATAGAAGCCCATGTTCTGGTGTCAACATGGGCTTCTATTGGAATTCTCTGCGGCATATTATCAAGCCCATTATCGCCGCTTTAGCGGCAGTTTGCTGCCGCTAAAGCGGCGATAATTTTAACGCCGGGCTTGATAATATGCCCCCAGGTCTTTAGTTTCTTACGAAAAACTGATTCAGATCCTTCCTGTCTCAAATCTTAAGGCACTTTGTTCCACAATTTAGAAGCCAGCAAGCCAAAAGAACATCCACCCACGCAGGCTTTTTTCACCCTGGGCAAGACAGTAAGCGAGATCCCATCAGATCTCAAGCTTCTTTTAGGTTGCTAAAAGTTTACCGAGGGTCGTAAGTATCGAGGTTTCTTCCCATTCAATATTTTGTGGCAAATACACTTTGCTTTGAAAGACACTCTCTTCCTCACATGAAGCCAGTGTCATTTAACGAGAGCTGACCCAATGGATGCCTGCCTCCGCGGGATGTTAAACAGCAGTTGTGCTGCTGCATTCTGTACTCTCTGGGGTTTTGCCAATCTACCCTGTGAAGTACCTATGTATAACACATTACAGTAGTCCAGCTTGGACATAACCAGTGCCTGCACTACTAACTTCCTGGTCACCTCAGGGAGAAAGCCCAGACTTTTACTCAAAATGTTCAAAATTCTCAAACATTTTCCCACCTGGCAGGAAATCTGACTGTCAAATGATATATCAGTCTCAAACCAGACACTGAGATTCTTCCCTTTTGGCTCAGGAGTTGGCACTTCCCCGAGTACAACCGGCCACCAGGCGGAGAACCAGATAGATGGTTGTTTCCCTACTAAGAGAACCTCCATTTTTTCAACATTTAGCTTGAGGTAAACTCAGGTCCAGCCACCCCGCCAAATCGGCCAGACAAGAGCTCAGCCGAGCTGTAGATTCTCCCTCATCCTGAGAGAAGGTGATAATAAGTTGTGTGTCATCGGCGTACAATACGATGTTGAAGCTGTGAAGCTCTATGATATCCAGAAGGCGGCGCATATGAAAATTGAACAATGTAGGGATCAAAGCTGAGCCCTGAGGCCCCCCCTGCTACAATAAAACAGCCTTTGACAAGAATGGTAATTGAACCATCTGAAAGGTGCAGCTGTGAAGAAAGGAGGTGAGCCAGCGCAAAGCAATCTCCGTGACACTTCAGTTCCATAGTCGTTCCAGAAAATGGCCATGAGATACGGAGTCGAAGGCTGCAATTAGATCTTACATAATCAATGCTGCAGTTTTGCCCTCATGTGCTATCTGTCTCAGGGATTCAGATGCTAACAGCAATGCTGACTCTACTGAACTCGGGCAGAAACCCGATTAGGTCTCATGCAATAGGTCCTGGGACTCAACAATCAGCTGATGAGCTGATAATTTACATGCTTCTTGGCCACCTTGGCAATGAAGGGGAGTAAAAAGATAGGTCTAAGGTTTTCTGGTTTTGTAGGATCCAGAGTAGAGTTTTTCAATAATGGCACAACCATAGACTGCTTCCACCTCGAAGGGACTTGCCCTGAGGTCAAAGACTTATTTAGCAGGTCACATAGTCCAGGTAAGATATCCTCCTTCCCTCGTCCCAAAATAATTGGTGAGGTGGTATCATTTGGAGAGCCTGATTTCACCCTACCCATCAGAGCACACAGTTCTTCTGTAGGTAAGGTGTTAAACCTGGAGAGTGCATTCTTTACATCCGATGGTTCAAGCTAGGTCTCAAGGCATGGGGCATCTCTAACCTCTTTCGGGGAAGGAATCATAAATATTAGAAACCTTATCCCGGACGAACTGAGCAATCACATTGCATCCCTCCACAAAAGGAACAATGGCTGTGGAGACCCGATTGAAGGAGGATAGAGCTTTTACAATGGTAAATAACTCCCATGAGAAGTTCTGTGCTCCCTTGATTTTGTCAGCATAAAAGTAGCTGCGCATAATTCTAATCTGTTTGTGATAATCTTTCAATGCAATAAACATTGCCATCTGCAACAGAATAAGAAGTTACTTACAGCTGAGGTTACAGAAGAGGCACTTGCTCTGATAAAGGTAGATTTGGAGATCCGGTAAAGCAATCTTTACATTTCTATTGACATGGAAGCAGCAAGGACATTGCCACTGATCTGCAGTCTTTTATTGGCACACTTGATCCTTATTAGGCCCCAGGGGCCATATTATGTATTAGAGCACACTTTCCCTGTTTGCACCTGGTGCACCTTAGAACAGGTGCGCTGGGCGCAAATAGAGAAAGTGCACCCTATTACATAGAATGCAATGCCCCCAGGGCAGCCACAAACTCCTGCTACCCTGGGCACAGCGCATTCAAGTGAAATACGGAACGACTTTAAAGCAGCCACTCCATGTTTTAGAGTGAAGGCGGCAACCCGCCTGCACTTTGAAGGGGGATTAGAGATCCTCTTGCAGGCAGGTGCAGACATTGACTACACCTGCCTGCTAGGGGATGTCTGGGAGGTCCATAGGACCCCCCCAAATCCCCTGCAGAGGGCTTGTCTCATGGGGCACACTGACAGTGCACCACCTTTTAGGTGGTGCACTGTCAGTGCACTTCTTGACAGCTTCTTTGCCTCCGTGTCCATGTCTGTAATATGACATTGGTGCAGATGCAAAGGGATTCCCTCATTTGCATGGGGCACGCCCCCATTCAAATGAGTGATCGCCTCCTGCAGATAGCACTGGCACTTACCATGCCCCAGCTCTATCGGTATAACAGAGGGGGCCGCACAAGCATCTGTGGCCCCTTTTGTAATACCAAAGTGCCCCGGAGGTGCGCAAACGCCCGGAGCTGTCCCAGATGTGGTGAAATCGAGTGGGGGAATTGTTGGAGACTGTTGTCCTTTCCGGGTGGCCACTTTTCCTTTGATGAAAAGGCATGTGTTTCTCAAACCAGGTGGTAGTACCTGTGTGCTGCTATTATGTCTGCACATATTCATCTGGTTAGAGACTAACCCTTTCCATGCCATGGACGTAACGGTTACGTCCATGGCTGAGTCGCTGGTGTGCCATGGACGTAACTGTTACGTCCTAGGCAGACCGCAGCAGAATCCCTCTGCTGATTCAGCAGAGAGATTTCCTTTATTTTCTTTTGGCCTCAGGATATGGGGAAAAGCTTCCTCAAACTCCCGAGGCATTTTTTTTCATATGTGATAACGATCACGCGCATGGTGCGCTGACGTCGTTACATATGAAACTGAAATGAGCCGATTGGCTCATTTCAGTTTCAGTGCTTTGGTGCTCGTGGGGCTATCCCAGCTCCCCGAGCATCGAATCACATGGGAGGGGTACCATTTGAAAGGGGAGATCTCCCCTTTCCAATGGTACCCCTCCCTAGTGGAACCCTGTTTGGGGATCACTCCAGGAGGGCGAACCCCAAGCAGGGATCCAACCTCTAGGCACCAGGGAGGGGGGAGAAGCCCAGGGCAAGGTCTTTGCTGCCCCCATTGTATTTGGGCAACATCAGTCTTTCTGCTACCCCTGGGAGGCAGATGGGGGTAGTATCCCCCAATCTGCCCCCCCAGGGGACCGAAAGCACACAAGATACCAGGGATTCTTTTTTTAATGCTTAGGGATGGGGGCTGCCCTAAATGGGCATAATAATGCACCCATCCCTCCCAAAAATGAGCAATAGTCTTTCTGCCCCCTGGGGTGCAAATGGGGCAATAGCCCCCGAACTGCCCCCAGGGGGAGCAGAAAGCCCACTAGGCTCCAGGGATGGTCGTTTTTTCAATTTATTTTTTATAAAAGAGGGGTGGGGGCTGCCCACAATGGGAATGCCAATGCCCCCACCCCAACACAAAAGGGATTGTCTTTCTGCTCCCCCAGGAGGCAGATAGGGGTTATCCCCCCCGATCTGCCCCCCCCCCCCAAAATGTCCCGGGCTGGGCGGCCATCTAGAGAAACCTACCAAACCAGACATTTCTGAAAACCGACACCCGGGAGAGTCCTGGGAGGTGTAGGTTGTGTGGATCCCCCAGTGTCTTCTTACCCAGAATATCCTGCAAATCTCAAATTTAGTTTAAATAATCACATCTTCCTCACATTTCTGTGTGGTAAAGTTGTGGGATCACCAGGTCAACACAAATATCCTACCACTCAGCATTCCCCTAGGTCTCCCGATAAAAATGGTACCTCACTTGTGTGGGATGGGCTAAGTACCCGCAACAGGAAAGGGCTCAAAATGTATTGGGGAGACATCATAATTATGTATCACAAAATGATCTGGTTTTGCAAGTGGGGCCCCTGCATTTTTGGTCCCGGGTTAGGCGGCCATCTAGAGAAACCTACCAAACCCAGAAATTTCTAAAAACTAGACACCCGGGGGAGTCCAGGGAGGTGTAGCTTGCGCGGATCCCCCAATATTTCTTAACCAGAATCCCTTGCAAACCTCACATTAGCTTAAAAAATCACATTTTCTTAACATCTAAACCCTTACCTCTGACTCTTTCCTCTCCACATCACCTTTACTCATCCCAAGCCTCCCCCTAATACTTTGAACTCCAAAACATACAAACAAACAAAACTATATATATTTCCCTCTCCCAAATAACAGACTAACATCTCCACCGCACAAATCACTTTCATATTTCACTATACTAATTCACCACTAATCCTTATGGGTTCCGCAGTAGTGTGCTAGTCACCGAAAAAGCACTTCAAAGCCTGACTACTCTAACCCCTCCCAAACAGGTAAGTAGCGTGCTACTCAGTGAAAAAGCACTTCCAACACCCCATCAAGGGTAGCAAGCGCTATATAAATGCAAACCTTTTTCTCTCTTCTATCCCTACACTATCCGTCTCAATCCAAACAACTGACTAACATATCCACCACTCAAATCACTTTCATATTTCGCTATACTAATTCACCACTAATCCTTTGTAGGTTCCGCAGTAGTGTAGTACTCACCAAAAAAGCACTTTGACGCCTCATCAGTGGTAGTACGCGCCATAGAAATGCAATTACAATACAATTCAATGACTGTGATCATTTGCCTGAATACTCTAACCCCTCCAAAACAGGTGAATACCCCCCTGGAGGTCCCAGGCTGTTGCCATATGCACTTTACCTTCTTTATTTATACACAATAGCCATTGTTGGTGCAAAAAAGCCGCAGTTAGTTCACATATCATGTATCATTAACAACAAATCCATGATCAATGCAAACTTCATTCACAGCTGATATTCTTAACACCAGATTTCGTTTTAGTCCTTCACCATGACAGCGCCTTAAGCAATAGCCTCCCCTTCTTGTGATCATCTAGCATCTATGCAGCCCCTAGGCTTCCCTTTGCTGCTGAGATTTGTGTGGGTGGCCTTTGTGCCTGGCCCGGGCTGCAAGTGCTGTGTCTGTCCTGTCCTGACCCCCTTTACTGACCATTCGCCTGCTCCCCTGTGCCCCTGCCATAAGGCATCCCAAGGACACGTGCTTGAGCGGGTCATTTTTATAGGCTTTTGCGCTCATCCTAGCTGTTCTTCTGTGCTGTCTCCGACCGTACCTCCTTCAAAAACCGTGGTTGTGATGCCGGTTGCAATGCCAGCGTATCTGGTGTGGGTGGGTGGGCCAGTCTTCTGGAGACACATGGCACATTGCAAACTGTGTTGTTGCTTGCCCCTTTAACTGTGTCCTGCACAATAGGCCCTCCTTGTGATTGGGCCATCTGAATGCTGCCAGCCAATCGCAGCACCTGCTTTTTGTGGGCTTGGTGTCCTTCCTGCCTCCCGGGTGGCCGCCCTTAGGAGGTGTTCAACGTGGGCTCCTATCTGGTCCGGCCGCATTACCCTGGCAAGTGGCTTCACCCCTCTGAGACGGGAGAGTACCCCGGGAGATCCCAGGTCATTGCTTGATGCACTTTGACTTCTTAATTTACATACAATAGCAATTGTTGGTGTAAAACAGCCACAGTTTATTCACATATTAAGTATCATCAACAACGAATCCATGATCAACACAAACTTCATCCATAGCTGATAATGTGAACACTAGGTTTCGTTTTAGTCCTTCATCATGACAGAACCTTCTGACAGCGCCTTGAGCAATAGACTCCCATTCTTGTGAGCATCTAGCACCTATGCGGGCCCTAAGCTTCACCTCGCTGCCGAGATTTGTGTGGGTGGCCCTTGTGCCTGGCCCGGGCTGCAAGTACCGTGTCATTCCTGTGCTCACCCCCTTTACTGACCATTCACCTGCTACCTCGTGCCCCTGCTGTAAGGAATCCCAAGGACATATACTTGAGCAGCTTCACTTTACAGGCTATTGCGCTTGTCCTAGCTGTTCTGGGCTTTCTCTGCCAAGCAGCCTGTTGTTTTCTGTCCTCAGGCAGCTCCTCCTGCACTTCCTGACTTTCTCTCCTAGCTGAAGCTTAGTTGTTTAAGAGCTCCCACTGTATTAAACAGAAACCGGTCCAAATCCACCCCAGTCAGGTGTCGATTCCTTCCCTTATTCGTGTCAGGGCCACCCCTTGACCTGGTGTGACAGAATGTAGCAGTTGTATGTTATGGGCAGTGCCACTGGGCCCATGGGGCAAGAAATAGCAATTATGATTCGCAGTGTTATCCTTTTGTAGCCGTCTTACTCAATAATTTGTCACCTTGCAGCTGTTAACCCTGTCTGTCATGGGCCTCATTCTATAATATCTATGAAGTACTTACATACCGCCAGCCAATGGCGCCAGCCAATGGCGGGTGAACAATTAACCTATTCTTAGGTTGAAACTGGTTAAGCAAAAGGTAGGTTACATGGCAGGTGCGGCACAACCATAGTCAGTTGGTAGAGAGCTCAGTCGCTGCGTAGCCACAAAGCTCCTGTGGCCTTGGTTATGGCTGATTCTCCCTTTTCTTTTTTTTTTTTTTTTTTTGAAAAGATTTTATTGTGCATAAAAAGGGTTACAAACACGGGCCTACAACCACCAGGGCCGGCCGCTAGTAGCCGAAGTGTCCCAGCATATCAGAAAACAAGGGCTGGCCCACAGGGGCTCCGCACTATCACAGTAAATCAGAGTGCACATAAAGGAAATCAGAATACACACTTTTAGTATAAATAACAACAAAAAAGAAAAATACAAAAATACAACAAACAAGGCGAAACGACTTATGAAGGGCGGCGAACACCAGCCGGGGGAGTCAACACCCAACCACCCGAGGGCGGTCAATAAAAGAAGACCTGAGAGGGAGGGGGGGGCCACGAGAGAACCAAATCTGTACTCCGAAGTACGAGCTGTACAAGGAACCCTCAAGGATCAGGGGGACGAGGCAACCCCGGACGTATCTACCAAAGGGGGAGCACAGATAGACCCACGATACGCATTCCACTGCCCCCAAATTTTACTCCAAGCCCCCGGTTTACCACGGGCCACATACACCGTTTTCTCCCTGAACATGCACCAGTCCATGTTTTCCTTCCAGACGGACACGGTGGGAGGCCGCTGGGAACCCCAAAGCTGCGCAATATCTCTCTTTGCAATCATGTTCCCCAAGGCCGCCCACCGAGCCTGAGCCGCATTGCAGTCATTGGGCTCCCATACATTCAGCACACAACGACGCACCTCCGGCAGCAGAGCGACCCCGGTGACTCGTCTCATAATATCATGCACCCGGCACCAGTATTCCGCCACCTCGCGGCATTCCCATAGGATATGGAGAAAAGTAGCACTGAGCCCGCAGCCACGCTTACAGAGTCCGTCGTCTGAAAACCCCATCGAGACCAGGCGGGGGCCCGTCACATATACACGATGGAGAATCTTAAGCTGGACCAGGCGGAGACGGGCCGGGATGGCCACCTCCTTAGGGGATGACAGTGCAGTCTGCCAGTCCTCATCGTCCAGCTCCACCCCATCTCCCGTCCATGCCTCCCGAAGACGCACCAAGAGGTCAGCCCGATTGTGTATCAGTTTTTTGTAAATCAGGGAGATAGTACTGTCGGGGACGTGACCGTCGAGTATGCGGTCCTCGAGAGGCGAAGAAGAAGGGACCGTGGTCCCCTCCCCAAAGACCGAAAGCAGGGCGTGCCGAACCTGTGCATAACGGAAGAACTCTCTGTCACTAAGCTCATACTCACGCTGAAGCGCCGCGAAGGATTTAACCGCACCTTTAACCCACAGGTCCCCCACTCTGCTGATGCCGATCGTATCCCAGCGCTCGAAGCCTTTCGTTGTCCAGAGGCTTCCCAAGCGGTCTGAGTCGAATAGAGGAGTGGCGCACATTAAACGCTCACTCCAGCCCATCGCAACGTTAGCCGCTTTCCATACACGGACCGCAATCCTGGTAGGGCCCGTAAGGGCCCCACCAGCAGACCGCGAGTAAAGTGCTCTGTTATAGTTACCGCCGGGGAGCAGAAATTTATCCATCTCATATGCCGGGTTCGAACCAGGAGCGTACGTAGCATGATTAATGGCAGACAGCTGGGAGGCCCAATAGTACCGTCTAATATCAGGAAGCGCGATGCCCCCGTCATACCAGGAAAGAGTCAGCTTGGCCAAAGCGATACGCGATCGCCCGTCCCAAACCAGTCTCCTCTGCAAACTCTCCACCTCCCTAAAGTAGGCCGCAGGAATGACATCGAAGGAGTTTTGGAGTGCATAAAGGAATCTGGGAAGGGACATCATTTTAAACAGCGCCGCGCGACCAAGCGGAGACAAGGGCAGCTTACACCACCGAGCCGTATCTGCCCTCAAACGCCGGAGTGGAGACAGGAGATTCTGCTCATAGCGGACCGCCGGATCCAACGAAACGTACACCCCCAGGTATTTAAAGCCGGACTGAGATATTTGGAGCGGAAGCCGAGGCGGCAAGAGAGGAAGACCACCAGAGATAGGATACACACAAAATTTGGACCAGTTGATTATCAGACCCGAGTTTTTCCCGAAGGAAGTAAGGACATCAAAGAGAACATTGAGCGACTTCCGCGGTGAAGTGAGATACAAGAGAATATCATCCGCGTACAATGAAACCCGATCCTCGAAGCCCGGGGCCCACCGGAGCCCTCTAATCGAGGGCTCCCAACGGAGCCAGGCAGCGAGCGGCTCCAGGGCGAGAGCAAAGAGCAGCGGGGACAACGGGCACCCCTGCCAAGTTCCCCTCCCAAGAGCGAAAGGCCGAGAAACCCGCCCGTTGACAACCACCTGAGCCATTGGTCCAGCATAAAGGAGCTTCACCCAGCCAAGGAACCCCTCCCCAAACCCAAACCTCGCCAAGACGGCCCAAAGAAATGGCCATTCAATGGTATCAAAGGCCATCGTGGCGTCTAGGGAAACCAATATGGCCGGTTCAGCAAAGTACTCGGCCCTAGCAAGGACGCCGTGCAGGCGCCGTAAGTTGAGAGCGGTATTACGATGTGGGATGAAGCCACATTGATCCGGATGTATCAAGTCACATATAACGCTCAGCAAGCAATTAGCGAGGACCTTAGCAAGGATTTTGGGTTCGGCATTCAGCAGGGAAATAGGCCTATAGGAGGCACAGCGGTCACGTGGCTTACCCTCCTTGGGAATCACTACTATAGTAGCCAGACGCTGGTCGTCAGGAAGGGAACCCCTCTCGAGCGATTCCTGAAACATATGACGGAGGAAAGGCGCGATTTTATCCGGGCGCAACTTATATAGTTCAATCGGCAGGCCGTTGGGGACCATAGCCTTGCCCGAGCGGAGGGAGCGAATCGCAGTAGCTATCTCTTCGACAGACAAAGGGGCATCCATCAGCTCGCGGTCCTCGACGGATAAACCGGGCAGGGCAATATCCCGAAGCAGAAGACGAGAGTCGTCCTCATCTCTATCGGACACCGGGGAGTACACTGCACGGAGGTGGTCAGCAAAACACTCAACAATCTCACCAGGCTCAGTCACACACACTCCATCCGACACCCGAAGCTCCGGGACCACACGATTCACTCTCTCCTTCTTGTCCAACCAGGCAATCAGCTTACCCGCCTTGTCTCCGGCGTCATACAACCTGCCCTGCTGCTCCCTATATATAGTCTTGGCAGCATCAGTGACGAGAGACTTATATTCAAACTGCTTCAGGCTGAGGGCATGCAGCCCATCCGGGGTGACACCCGCCTCCAAGGCTGCCTCCAGCCCCGATATTTCAGTCTCCAGCGTCACAACCACCTCTCTCTTGACCCTCTTGGCCTCCACTATCTGGGACAGGGCATGCCCGCGGAGCACTGCTTTGAAAGCTTCCCACAGGGACACCGAGGACAACACCGACCCCTCATTCTCAGAAAAATATTGATCAATCGACTTAATCAGGCTATCACGGATCTTGGGGTCTCGCAGGTACCAAGGGTTAATAGGAGCGATCCGCCCAGCGGACCGCGACCCGGTGTCAAAAAGCAACCACAGTGGGGAATGATCAGAAATACCCCTGGCCAGGTGTTTGACCTCTCGAATCCGAGCAGCCTGGGCCGCGGGCATAAGGAAATAATCCAGTCTGGAGAGACTCCCATGGGCCCCAGAGTGAAAGGTGTACTGACACTGTGTCGGATGCATTAACCTCCAACAGTCCACCAGACCGAAGGTCTCCAGGAGCCCGCCCAGCCACGCCTGGGCAGCAGGGAGGGCCCTGGGCGGATGACGGTCCAGGTCACCCGAGACAACCGAATTAAAGTCCCCACCCATAAGCAAAAGACTGTCAGGAAGCCCAAGCAACATACGACCCAAATCTGAGAAGGTGGAGTTCTGGAGGCCCGGGGGAACATAGACCGAGATCAAGGAAAGGGACTGCCCCTCCCACCTCCCAGTCAGAGCCACATAGCGCCCTCTATCGTCTGGGACCACCCTGGTGATCTCCAACGGAAGTGAAGCTCGCAAGAGAATGCCCACCCCTCTCGAACCAGTGGTGAAACCAGAGTGGGCCACAAGTCGATATCCCCCCCTGTTCATAGCCCGACAAACATTGCCAACCAGATGCGTCTCCTGTAAGAACACCACATCAGGAGTCAGACGACGCAGATATTGCAGCACAACACCCCGTTTGATACGGTCCCCCAATCCATTGACGTTCCAAGACATCAATCTCAACCCGTCCCCCCCCATCCCATCCAGTAGATCAAGGGCCCCCTAGCAAAGAGCTCAACACCCAAGGATGAACCATAGCCAATACTTCGCCTTGAAAACAAAAAACACAAATGCAAACAACCCCACCCACCCACCAACCCCCCCCAAACTCCAACACCCCCCACCCTGCACCCCTGCGGTCCCAAAAACCACCCCAACTTGCAGTGTGCCTGTCGCCCTACAAACCCCATTCTACGAAAAGACCCCGGAGGAGGGAAGGGACCCGTCCCCACCCGCTCCCCACACACAACATAGTGAAACAAAATGCACAAAAGAAGTAGAACCCAGCCGAACAGTACAACCTGGCAGAGTCCGGGACCATAAGTCACTCCAAAGGAGACCCACCACCCTCGGCACCGGCAGAGGGCCCAGTCCGGTCACCCCGGTCTGGCAGCGAGTCCAGCCAGTCACTCACAGTCACAGGAGAGTCAAAAAAGGTAGTCCGATCTTCATGTTCCACTCGGAGCCTTGCAGGATAAAGCATAGAGTACTTGAGACCGAGGTCCCGGAGACGCCGCTTCACCCCCTGGAAGCCCATCCGCTGTTTCTGGACAAGTTGGGTGAAGTCCGGGAAAAAGTTAATGGACGAGTTCTCATGTCGGACCGGGCCATGAACCCGTGAGGCCTGCAGAATCGCGTCTCGGTCTCTGTAATGGAAAAGTCTCGCAACGATAGGCCTCGGGGGGGCACCCGGTCGCGGCCGGCCACCTGGGACTCGATGGGCCCGCTCCACAGCGAAAAACTTACTCAGGCCAGCGGGAGCAAGATGCTCGAGGATGAGCTCCTCGACCAGGAGATCAACCGGGCGGTTATCGGAGGTCTCCGGAACGCCTATGACGCGGATGTTATTGCGGCGGGCCCGTCCCTCGAAGTCTTCCAGCCGCCGGGCCATCAGATCATTGGCCGACTTGAGATCGCCGAGAGTGGCCTGCAGGTCCGACACGTCCGTACCAAGGGAGGACGTCCGCACATCCAGCGATTGAACCCTCTCGTTGGTCTTAGAGAGATCCGCCCGGATTAGCGTAATGTCAATGGCCACCGTGTCGATTTTACGGGCCAAGGCCTCGTACTGTGTAGCGATGGTCTCTCTGATGCCCTTAATGGCGCCCATGATGTCCTGCAGGGACAGATCCGAAGAAACGGATGGGCCACCACTGGTGTCCTCCGGGGGGATATTGGCTGTCCCGGGGGATCCTTTACCCTGAGTGTAGCGGTCCATGTTGTTCGTCTGGACCGGTCCCCCACGTAGGGATGTCTTGGTCTTACGCCTCTCGGGGTCTCCCTTGCCTCCCATGAGAACCTCGATCGCCGAAGGGGACCACCGAGGAAGCGTCGAGGTGGCACAGGCCAAGCACGCGCGTGTCGCACCACAGGCCGCAATATGGCGGAGCGAAGGGACCACCGTCAATGAGCACACTGGCAGCAGACGAAGCCACCGGCATCAAGCGAAGGCAAAATGGAAGCTCAGTCGCACCAAGCAAGTCCACAGTCCAGCCCCTCAAAGACCAAAAGTGAAACCGAAAGTGATGTGACGGCCACTGGCACCGCTCCGCTGCCGTTGTTGTTCAACTACGCCCCGGCTCCACAGATCACCCTCGCATCGGGCACAGCCGTAGGGTGGGCCTCAAAAGTTCAAACCACCATAACTCCGGATTGCCAGGTCCGATTTGATTTCCGAAAGGAGTTTAGTGTTCAGCCAGCATTCGTCTCCCAGATTCCATCAACCGAGTCAGGATAGATTCAGGATAAATTCCGAGGAGCAGCGAGGGTCCGGGGAGCCCTGTGCTCACGCGACCATCTTGGATGCGCGCTAGGCTCCTCCTCATTCTCCCTTTTCTTGATGGATTTTCCTCAGGCATAGGTCTACACTTCTGCACGCGTACACTACCAATGCACGGGCAAACAATTTACATATGGCCCTTCCTGTCACTTGTGAATCTGGCCTCTTGCCACGATAGGACATATAATCTATGATAGTAATTTAAAGATGAAGAGAGAGAGAAAACCTCTGTTACTTGATCTTCATGGAGTATGGTCAACGATGTATGGTGGGGCCAGGACAATGTTTATTCAAACAGGTTTATGGTCATAGCTATCCCTGAACAAAAAGAAGCACTTCTTAAAGCAACGAAATGATCATTTTTCAAACATGAAATCAATATCACCTGAAGTCATACCTTGTTAAGGTACACAAAGTTCAGGGGATTAGGAGAAAAAATGGGAAATTCTGCTCCACCAAAGGTGAAAATGGATTTGAAAAAAAAGCAATGACAATAAAAACTAAATGTATATTTTTAAAAATATACATATTATTCTTTTGGGATGTTTATTTAACTTAGTGCCTGACTTGAATGGGTGCATTAAGCAACTAATACGTTATTGCCAAGGGATTAAGGATTGGCCTTTGTCTGGAATTCTTGTGGTTTTTCAAAGCTCGTACATCGAACAGGTCTGTGTAAGAGATCTTTGCAGCTAATCCCTTTAGGAGTGATGCAGGGCGGAGTCGAATGAATATTGTCTATCGTCCTTTCAGGAAACTTCAGGGAACATAATATTGCTGATAAAGGGATAAGGAATGTACTGGCGTCGACATTGACCAACACATTTCACTGGCTGCAAATGGCTGAAAAAGGGTTCTTCAAAACCCTTTCATTTTCATGAGGTTATTTTTGGTTCAAGTTTAGAATCAAAATGCCACTGGCAAGGGTGGGCAGTCCCCAAATGGTCTGCGGCCCAAGCTCTGGAACTCCTTCTTATGGCCACTTTTATATGGGGAAGCATCTTGTTATCAGAAATTGTGTGTACAGAGGTTGATTTGGCTACATTCAGTGGTGGCTGCTACTTAACGGGGTTGGCGGGGGGTTGAAAAAATTAAAATCATTTATCTGCAAGCCGGCCACTGCCTCTTGGTCCCCTTCGGTCCACTCCTAGAAGCAGAAAGCATACAGATTCTCATACTTCTCTAGCCAATCAGGCAGGAACTGGGAGCCTGTGCATGTTCTCCGCCTAGGCTATACAATACAGCCGGGTGGAGAGCATGCTAAGTGCACAGGCCTGTTTGGCCAGCACAAGACGGCTGGGCAACCATCATGCGCACCTAAGAGAGTGCCCACCACTCCTCCCTCTGATACCGTGACAGTCCCGTCTCGCACCTAAAATGTAAACCAGCTGAGCCAGGATGGAAAAAATTAAATGATAGTAACATTGCATTACTAGCATTTTATTTTTCCGTTGTGAACTGCTCACAGAGTAGTGGGCAATGCTCCTCCGCCTTAGTCGAGGAGCCCCCACTGGCTACATTCATACCGGTTTTTTGGGGGGATCTAGTTGCGATGTCTGCCCTAGCACCACTTTGGTAGCTTGTCAGTACTTCACAAATTCTTATAATGTACTTGCTTGTATTTGTAGGATAGATGGGTTGATATAGTTAGCTACCAGCAGCAACTGATGTAGCTGTGGCTAGTTCAATCACAGGGAATCCAGTGCCAGTGCTTAATTTGAGCCGGTGCTTTCCGGTGCTGAGCATCGGCACTTAATTGTCAACACCGGCACTTAGACAAACAGCGCCACCATGTGGCATACTTCCCTAAATTAGAGAACAGCACAACAGCATTTGTTTGTTGATTCAATATACATTAAAAAGACTAATACCTGTGGCACAAGCCAGTCTTATAGCTATGGGGGGCCTATAATAGACTTAATGGTCACACTGTTAAGTGTGTTTTGGATGGTAGTTGTGCTGATACTGTTATTGGCAGCGTGATTAGGAGAAATGAGTGTTGCAAGCTGCAGTGGCCTCCTGACTAGAGCCCTGGCACTTATTATTTTACAAATTAAGCACTGGGCGTAACAATAGCCCCTGCAGTGTGGGGCCCCCTTCCTGCACTGTGCATGGGCAGGCCTGAGGGCTTCTCACTGGGGCTGGAGTCTGGGGAGGGCCGACTTCATGCACTTTGCAGGACACGTTACACCACTGAGTGAATCTATCATGAACTAGGGTACTTTTCACTAACTTCGGGTACATCGCAGAGCCAGAAAATTATGAGCATGGAAGAGAAGAAGCCCAATAAGGAAATGCCCTCGAAAGAAGCCTTCTGCAGGTCTGCACCAAAAATGTGCATCTTCACTCCTGCAATTCCAAAAAGCATTAGCAAGACCAGTATGCCTGGCCGTTGCAAGGTCGTGCAATGGATACATTTTGTTGTTTATTACATATCTTTATTGCAAGCATATGTCCAAAAAAATAAAAAGAAGGGAAAACATGCTGCTGCCCAAATGTAGCAGCTACATTCTTAAAATAGATTTTCTACATTAAAAAGCTCTATATGTAGCTTTAATAAAAAATGTTTACTTTCAAGCAGATGTACTTAGAAACGTTATAGAAAATCCGTTGTGTTTTAACCCCTTCCATGCGGGGCGGATTCCCCCGCTGTGCTGAGCGCTGCTTGCGCGGGCGTGGTCATGACGGAACGGTTCCGTCATGAGCACAGCTCAACCGACGCTCATGACGGAACCGTTCCGTCATGAGCGCCGAAGGGGTTAATGCACATCATAGGAAAATGAGATTCTTATCGGTGCAAAGACAAGGCAATATTGGCTTCGAATTACTGTAACTTGAAGACATAGTTTAAACACACGTATCAAAAAATTTAAAATATGAAGAATGAAACAAAAAAAGCAATGACAAAGTAAAGCACTGCCGAATGCAAGACAGAGCTTGGAGTTCAGTAAGAGGGAAAAGTACCCAACAGTCAACAAAGCCAAAGCAATGTTATTTTATGTTATAGGTTATATGTACTGCATCTATTTCACACAACGGTTGATTCAAGGAGATGGGTCAGCACTGAATAAATTTGAGATCTGGGATGCTAAAACTCAGATTATGTAGCTTCTCTTCTGGAAACCAAGGGACATATTTACAAAAAAAGTGACGGACCGTGGCGTTAGCCTTATTGTGGCTTAACGCCGCGATCCATCACTTCTGAAACGCAGGGCTGCACCGTTTTTACAAGAATACGGTGCAGCTCTGTGTTCCCTCCTAGGCTGGTGCTAATTACAGCTGCCCAGCGCCAATGCTTATGAAACGCAGGCACCCTTGCACCATAGTGCAAGGGTGCCTGCGTTCAGAGGAAGGATTGTGTAAGTGCTGGAAGGTGTCCCTTAGTGCACATAAACAGTCTGAAATGGCGTTTTGTAGCTTCTATGTGTGCTGCTTTGTGCAGCATACATAGAAGTTGCAACTTGTAATTGTTTATGATTGTTTATGTGCAGGAGTGGACACCTTACAGCACATACACAATCAATGGCATTTTGCTGTTTTTATGTGTGCTGCACAACGTAGCACACTTAAAAAGAGCAAAAACAAGGAGAAATAAAGCATTTCTACTCGTTTTGCCAGGATAAGACCAGGTATTCCCTGGTCTTAATTTTGGCGTTGCCTCATATTTACTCCACGCTTGTAAATATGGGGCAGCATCAAAATCAATGAGTGTTGCGGTGGAACCACCACCACACATCCATTGCCCGCCCCTTTCACGCTAAGCATATCATGAAAGGGTGCCTTAATTAATAAGGCAGCGTTAAGCACGTTAAGTGGCTTAATGCTGCCTTGTAAATATGGTGAAGCCTATATCGCCACAGGAACGTCATTAAACGTGACAGTCCTGTGGTGATAGGGGCTTATAAATATGCCCCCAAATTTGTTATTGTCAAATCAAAATTTAGGTTACACATTTTTGTGTGCTGTTCTAAGTATTGACCAATTAAAACTCTGAAAGAACGTCTTAAATGTCTGAATGCATCTGTTTGGGACAAATTGTGATGTATATGGAGTTCTTATACCTACTCCGAATGGAGATTTGCTATTGGCAATTAAAGTGACGGAATTAAGGGGGGGACAAGAAAAAAATAAAAATGCTTAGCCTTCTCTGATTTCCTTGTCAGTCATTATCCATTGGCAGCTAAAGTATAAGGTATTCCTTGGTAAAAAATCCTCAAACTCCAATCTACAATAAGCCAGGTTGGGCACTTATCCCTAGATTGTGGTCTTATATGAGTTGAGGGAGCATGGAATAGTTTAAGATGAGGAACTAATGTCAGCCTGTGGATGCGGGAAACTCCTAGCCACTCCCTAACTAACGAGGTAAAAGTTCCCAGGGGTGACCCTACCCATGTTGCAGCATTTCCTGTGTGCTTTGCTGTAAACTATCCAACAGTGGATCTCTCAACCTAAAATCAACATGGCATAACCTTTCTTCCTCTGTGCAGAACTTCCTGTGCCCACCTAGAGGGTTGTCTTTAAAATGGGCACACCTTCCCTTGTGGTCACTCCAAGCCAGTTCTGGGGGTATCTCCTCTCCCCCTGGGATTGGTGCCTGGCTGGCTGTCAGAACAGTAGAGAGTGAGAGCTACATCTGCTTTTGACAGGGTAGGCATCCTTTGAAGTTAATTAAGTTCCTTTGGCATAACTTAGCCATCCTGTCAGGAGTAGTGTTAGAAATGCGATTCCTGGTTGGCTGAGGTATGCACCCAGGCCAGGAAGGAAACACTACTCCAGTCAGGGTGAGCTGGATACAAACTAAAAGATAACCAATGCTCACCCTCTGGCAGCATGGCACAGAGCAGTTCGGCTTATCTATAGAGGCAATGTGTACAGTATTTTTGCAACACACACTAACAGAAAGAATACACAACAAAAAGACTCCACGCAGGTTTCTAAAAAATAGGGTATTATAGTATAAACAAAACGACCACAATGACAAAAATCCAAGGTGTAGAAGTTAAGATATTGAATTCTAAAGGAATACATGCAGTAAAGCACAAAGAAGGAAGCAGTGCTAAAAAGGTTACTTCAGTAAAAAGGTGAAGTTCGGGCTGACCGTGATGGAGCGCTGGCCGGCTACAGGACCCATGCAGGCCACTGTGAAAAAATATCTTTCCTGGTCGCAAACAACAAGATGCGTCGATCTTCTGCAAACATCTTCTGCGCAATGCATCAGTTATGAAGACTGGTGTCAAAGTCAAGAGGCGTCGAGCGATGTGCCTAATCTGCTGCTCAGTCGAAGGGGGTGTGTTGATCTCACCAAGCTGTCGCAGCAGCGATACGCTGTCAAATGCGTTGATCTCTGGAGGCAAATCGCTGGTTCCGAGGTGATGCACCAAATTTACTCCTGCAACTGGGTCGATGCGCCAGTTCTGTTACATACAGACAGGAGATGCATTGAAATCTGAGTTGCAAGTATCTGTGCCACTTCCAATGAGCCAGGCACAGGAGCATGAGCATACACGTTGATGTTAATGTGTCTCAAGCAACAGGAGGCAAGCCAACAAGCCCCTGAAGATCACTTAGAGTGAAGGCAGAGTCCAGCTCCCCTTCATCAGAGTCAGAGAGCAGCAGGCAGCAGGCAGCATGGCAACTATCAGAAAAAACAGGCCTTCCGGATCAGCAGTCCAGTTGAGTCCTTTAAGCAGCACAGCAATTCCTCTGGCAAAGCTTCAGTTACAAGTCTTGTGTGACTTCAAAGCAGCTGTCTGAATTGCACAAGTATCCCTTTCAAACCAGTCCTGTCTACCAGGCTAACTGTGGGAGGTAATCAGTCCTTTGTGTGGGGACAGGGCACTGCCTATTGAAGTGAAGCGTTAACCCTTCCCTTCCATCTTGCCCAGGCAAGGCCATTAAAATGCAAATGTATGTAGATGGAACTCAGACACACCTATCCTTCCTGTGTTGTGGCTGCCTAGAGGGAATGCACAATGTGTGACTGTCATCTAGCCCAGATATGTATTGGAGACAGGCTGCAAAGGACACAGAGCTATAAGCAAAGAGAAATGTCCACTTTCTAAAAGTGTTGTTTCTTAAAATAGTAATGCTAAATCCAACTTTACCAGTAAGGACGATTTGCCATTAGCATTCCACACATATAAAACATGAAAAAGCCACCCCTCTCTGATCAGGAATTGTGGCTTAAAAGTGTTTTAAGGAATTCCCAATGCTAGCTTATAAGAGGAGTAGGTCTCATAGAAGTGAAAAACGAAATAGGTTATTTGTCACTACCAGGACATGTAAAACATAAAGGTACATGTCCTACCTTTTACTCGCATAGCACCCTGCCCTTAGGGTTATTTGGGTTCTTCCTTAGGGGTGACTTATTTGTAATAAAAGGGGGGTTTGAGGCTTGGAAAGTAGTTTTAAATTGCAAGATGAAGTGACAATAAACTGCACACACAGGCTCTGCAGTGGCAGGCCTTAGACAGGTTTGAAAGGCTACTCCTGTGGGTGGTGCAGTTAGTGCTATAGGCCCACTGGTAGCATTTGACTTACGGGCCCTGGGTATATGTTAAGCCACTTTTCAAGGGACTTAATAGTAAATCAAATATGCCAATCATGTATACACCAATGTTACCATGTTTATTGAAGAAGCACATGCACTTTAGCACTGATTAGCAGTAGTAAAGTGCTCAGAGTCCTATGGCCAACAAAAAGAGTTCAGCAAAAACTGGAGGAGGAAGGCAACACGTTTGGGGTGACCCTTCAGAGTGGGTCATTTTCCAAGAAGATGGTAAACCCCTCTTCATTTGTCTCAGCCCTGAGAGGGGAAAAAATCATTACAACGCAGTCATTACAATGCACTACCGTTACAACGCAGTCATTACAACGCAACATCCTTTACATCACATGTTATTACAACGCAGCCATTACAACGCATGTCACTACAATGCATGCCATTACAACGCATATAACTACAATGCATGCCATGACAACGCACTATAAGGTAAGCAATGGAAAATAGTAATTTTTACCCCTACAATATTCAACACTTACCCTACTGTTGCACTCACTGAAGTGGGAATAGTAATTTTACCCCTACACGATCCAACACTTACCCTACTGTTGCACTCGCTGGAGTGGGAATAGTAATTTTTACTCCTACACTATCCAACACTTACCCTACTGTTGCACTCACTGGAGTGGGAATAGTAATTTTTACCCCTACACTTTCCAACACTTACACTACTGTTGCCCTAAAAGTATTATGCATTGTAATGGTATCCGTTGTAATAGTATGCGTTGTAATGGAATGCATTGTAAGTGTAGTTTCTAAAAATGCGTTGTGATGGCATGCTTTGTAAAATAATGTGTTTTAATGGATGTTGCGATGTTAAAACCGTGTTGTAAAGGCATGCGTGGTAAAGGTTTGCATTGTAACGTGTCCTATTCCCCTGAGAGCCATTTCATGCTTAATCAAGGGGCCTTTCAACTTCCGGGTGACACTGAACACTGATAGAAATGCATTTTTGGCTCAGGCAGAAAAATTACAACTCTCTAAAAGTGTTGTTTTAAAAATAGTAATATCAAATCTGACTTGACCACTAAGTTGGGTTTTAAATTACCATTAAAGTGAGTCATTTTTCTAGCTACTCTCAAACTGAAGATAATCAGTTTAAGGTGTTATAATGTAACATAGTGCTATTCTATGAAGAACCAGCCTCACCACAGAGAAAAAGTAATTTTTCTAGGTTTTTTTCACAGCCAGGAAATGTAACACACAGAATATACATGTCCTACTTTTTAAATGGCAAGCACCATATCCCATGAGCAGTTAGTGCGTACCTTAGGGGTGGCTTATAACTGTCAAAAAGGAAGGTTTAGGCCTGGCAAAAAGTTTACTGTGCCATGTCCAAATGGCAGTTTTAAAGCTGTACACCTAGGCTGCAGGGGGAGGCCTCAAGACATGCTTTGATTTGTCACTTTAGCATAGGCACTGCAGTCCACAACTGAGATTTACCTTAGAGGCCCTGGGCACACTTCGTAGCATATACTAGGTAAGTAAGTTATATATGGCAGTCATATGTATACCAGTTTGACATCTATTTTAGGAGACAGAGCACATACACTGGGCACTGGACAACAGTGTCGCAGTGCAGAGTAAAAAAAAAAACAGCAACAAAATCAAGCAAAAAATAATGTGGATGACCATGCAAAAAGGGGTATTTTCCGCCTTGATGATTACCTCAAATAGCTGATAAGGTGAAAAAACATGAGTCACCACTTGTGGAGCTAAGGCCAAACGTGAAGGGGCTACAAGCCAAATTCTCTGACCTGGCACAAACAATGGAGACCCTAGAGCACAGAGCAAGGGACACAATAATATCAGGACCCTCGGGCTTCCTCAGATTTGGCAGGTTGTGAACATGGTTGCCTTTTTGAAAGACTGGTTGGCTAAGGAGTTTGCTCTGCAGGATTCACCCTTCTTCACCCTAGAAAGGGGGCATAGGGTGATGGCAAGACCGCAGCCGCCTGGTGGCGCAGCTCCTCCATTAAGGCGAAACAAAGACTGCATACTGCAGAGCGCCAAGTGGGCTGGAGGCTTCCGCTTGGACAAAACGTTTGTCTCCAGATTTATGGACTATACTATAGCTGTCAGAGAGCCTCCTTCATAGCGGTAAAGAAGGCACTGCGAGATGCTGGTATTTGCTACATGTTGCTCTTCCCGATGCGATTCAAAGTCTTGGTGGACAATCAAGCCCTGTTCTGTACTGACCTCTCTGTCACTTAGGACTGGCTCAAGCAATACAAAGCAGGAGCACATTGGAGGGGTAGGGGCTGGCCCCTTGACACGCTTGCCGCCAGCATTTGTATCTCAGTTAGACCAGCCAATACAAAGAGATGCGGTGAATGCAGCGATCGCCTGCCTCAAACCCCCAAAAGCGCCAGGGCTAGTTGGGTTCACCTCCCAATTTTACAAAACCGTCAGTCAGGAGTTAGCACCTCTTCTAACTCATCTTTTTACCTCCTTTCTGGACTCGGGTACCCTGACAGACTCTATGCTAGAGGTGTCTATCTCAATACTACTCAAGCCGTCTAAAGACCCTGGGGACTGAGGTTCAAACAGACCCATTTCTAACCTTAACATAAACACCAAACTTTTCACCGGGGTTTAAGCCTCCCGACTTAATCCACTTATGCTGGGTTTGGTCAATCCCGGCCAATCCGGTTTCATCCCTACAAGGCAATGTGGCGACAATATTAAATGACTCTTGCACCTCATTGATGTCACCCAGCAATCGCAAAAAGAGACTGTATTCCTTTCCATTGACTCGGAGAAGGCGTTTGACCACATTCACTGGCCATACCTGCTTAAACCCCCTCTGCCATTTTGGGTTTGGATATAAATTTATCACATGGATATGCTGAATCTATAGTGCTCCCCAGGCTTTCGTCCGTGTCAATAGGACTTCATCTTCAACATTCCCTATAGCGCAAGAGACTCCATAGGGCTACCCCATGTCCCGCTTGAGTATATGGAGCCTATGACACAGAGAGTCAGGGACAGCCTGCAGGTATCCAGCATCCGGTCTGGACCTGACACCCTTTATACAGATGATATCATCTTACCTTTACCTGATGAAATGACCATCCCTACTTGATGAATTATGCCTATTCGGTGAGGTCTCGGGGTGTACAGTCAATTTCCAAAAATCCCAGATTTTGAACCAGTCAGTCGCCTGTCCACATGAGTCTGTCTTACGTTCACGATTCCCAATTGTCTTGGTGAAAGAGACCATTCCATATTTAGGTATACAGTTAGCTTCCATGCTTGCAAAGACACTGGCGGTCAATTACAAGACCCTATTCACCCATACGAACAAAACACTTTTCTCGTGGAGCCACTTGTGCCTTGCCTGGACTGGCCGCATTGCCGCAGTTAAAATGCCAGTGCTCCCGCACATACTCTTTGTCTTCCAATCCATTCCACTGACTCCCTTACCCCTGTACTGCACACCTTGCAAATAGCCCTCAGTTGATTCATCTGGAATGGCAAGAAGCCGCGCCTCCACCATAATCAACTCTCTCGTTTGAAAGGAGACGGTGGCTTGGGGTTCCCTCTAATCGCGCACTACTTCCAAGCCACACAACTTCGCTACATTGTAGAGTGGGATTACCCTCTCTTGTCTTCTGTTTTTATTAAGGAATTCTAACCCGCAAAACAGTGACAATTGGCACTATGTTGCTGGAAGAGAACACACAGAGCCGGGCAGGCCTTGACGTTCCCCCCTCACCAAACTGAGGGGACTTTCACTCACCCTGCACACTCACAGGGACACCGACCACATAAGCATCACAGTGATGGCACAACCTAATCTAGACAGGAAAATTAGCAATTTCTAGTTGATCCCTGTTTATACTATGCAACCAGCTTAATACGCTTTACTTTTAGCCACACATTTTGTTTTGCAATGCCTGAAAGTCACTTTGCATTATCTGAAATGATTTTATCAAAAAACTAAAATCAATAAAAAAGGTTTAAAAACATAAATACAAAAAGCATAAACAAGAAGTAAAAAATACAAATGAATGTACATCAAAGATAAGTGAAAACGTATGTGTACAACCAGTCTAAGGCATTTCATAATCGCAATAATAATCCTTTAACCCACAAGGGGATCTTCTGTTACCTTTATCAGATTATACCATTCCAGTTGGCAAATGAATGTCAGGTGCAGGCCCAATTTCATCACTACAATCATTAGGAACAAGTATTCCAGGAGGCAAATGAATGTGAGTTGCAGGCATCACATCATCACAACCATCATTAGGAACCAAACTATCAGATGAATCATTTTCCACACCACTAGAATAAAAATTAGCCATTCCTCTTTCCTCCCAAAAAGTTTTGCCTCACAAATCTGTTCTATGTTGTGCATAGGAAAGTTACAATTCTCTTCAGAGATCTCATTTCTATCTGTATTCCTTAAAATGTGCAAACCAAAAGCATCTAAATCATCAGCTATACATATTGTTATTTTTTCCAAACCAAACACAGACTCTTTCTCCAACCCAGGTGCACAACTTATTGCAAGCCTTTTAAGATTTCACACATCATTCAAATACACAGCATTCTTCAAAATTTCAAGTCCGTTTATAGGTTCATAAAATTGACTTTCACCTTTTGGAACCCTACCAGGGTTTTTGACATAAGACCTTTGACCAACAGTGAAATTAATACTTTGGGTATTGTATTCCTTAACATATTATGATTTGTTTTTTAACTGAGTAGAACCACTTTTATTTTACATCTCATCCACAGGCCAGTCTTGCACACAGGAGCTAAACCGGCAACCAGGGTTATCCCTTGTCCTAGGATTCCTACCATGCATTAACACAAAGGGCAAAAATCCAGAAGCTTAATTCATAGAAACACAATTGTGTTTTTAATACCTCAAATGAAGCCTTCAATCATTCAATTTCCACTGGGATTATACAACTAAGTGTTTCTATGTATAATTACTAACCTACTAAAGTGATGCTTAGACATTTTGGAGAAAAGAAATATACACCATTAACACTAAGTAAAGTTGCAGGAATATACTCAATAGAAAATGCCTGATCCCAAAACTTTAGTACAGTTTCAGTATCTTTTCTATTAGCAACTTTAATACCAGGCCAATGAGAAAAGTAATCACTCAAGTCTATTACATACTTCCTTCTGTCTAAGGGTGGGCGTAGTGCTCCTATCCGCCCGCGGAGTCTGTGTAGTGCTGCCTGCTTCGTGGTCCACGAAGTAGGTGTAGCAGGCAGCGCTACACACACGCCACGGCGGAGCAGAGTTGCCCGCCACCCGCCTCCCGCCTCCCGCCCGCCCTCATTTTAAAATAACTTAAAGTGTTTAAAAGTAAGAAAATGTCTTATTTTAAAATGAGGGTAGGCGGGAGGCGGGTGGCATGTAGTGGGGCTACACCGAGTGCGCAAGTGTGCGTAGATTTGGCCACACTATGTGATGCTCCGCGTAGCCCCACTATGCCCATGGGACTCATGCTATCAATGGCCACTGACTCCCACAGGCCTTTAGAAACCAGGAAAGCACTCATTGGTGGTCTTAATGTCTTCAGAGATTTGTCAGCCCCATAACAAGTTAAACAAGCATACATGCCGTTAAATTTCAAGATCCATATCCAACCACCTACTTGAGTTTTGTTACTACTATTTGTTTGGTTCTAAATGTGACAAAATGCGTTTTTTTTTACAAAACTCGATCAAATGTTTAAGTAATGTACATGGTAGGATTACTATCGCCCCTCTTAATATAGTATCCTCATGCATACGAATACTCAATTCAGATTTTATTTCCCAAAAAGATTTCACTGAAATGTGTAGCAAATGTTTGCCGGTCCAACATTTTCTACATAGTTCAGAACATGCCATAACACCATGGGGCATATTAACAAGGGCTTTATCTCCGCTTTTTTGGGTTTAAAAGCCAAAAAAGCGGAGATAAAACTATTGCACTATTTACAAGAGGGTGCTAACGCATAATCGCATGTTAGCACCCTTTTTCCAGACGCCTCCCTTTGCATCTCTAATGAGATGCAAAGTGGGCGTCACTGGGCAGTACAGCCTTGCAAATATCGCTGATGTGCACATCGCGATATTTACAAGGCTGCCCTAGCATTTTAGCAGACGTTAGTTTTGGGAGAAAAACGCTGTTTTCTCCAAAAACTAACATCTGCTAAAATCCTGATTTATCCTTCCCTAACATAGGGGGTGGATTATGCTGCTACGACCACAGGGTCATATCAGCAAGGTTATCGCCATTTTGCAGGGAACATCGCTGGAAAACCAGCGATGTTCCCTGCAAAACGGCGATTTCCCCCGCTATCTCTGGAATTTGTATCGCCCTGGAGCAACACCTTGTTGATATCGCCCTACCAGGGCAATAACTTCTTGAGATAGACGGCAATGAATAACAAAGCACTAAGCCCGCTTTGCGTTATTCATTGCCGTTCGTTGCTGATATGCCCCTAAATCTTTATTGTATTCCTATATCCATACATCCTTTCTACTCTGGAAAGCACCACTATAATGGACATATGCAATTGGAAATGTGTTCTAAATTTCATCTTTGCACACCTCCATTTGCTTTGGCATCCTAGACATAAAGTCTGCGATAACATTTTCCTTGCCAGGAACATGTAAGATGTTGCAATTATAACCTTGTAATTTAATGTATAATCTTGCAGCTATGGCATAGGAATGCAATGTCCCTTCAGTTTTAAGAATTTTAACCAAAGGTTTATGGTCACATTTTATGGCAAAATATTTATCCCACACAAAAATGGTCAGAAGGCCAGAAACAGACTAAGCTTTCTGTCTTCCACTGTGAATAAAGACCTAGAAGCATAAGCAATCACATACTCACTGCCATCCTCCTAAACTTGCAAAAAAACTGTCCCCAGTCCTTTACTACTAGTAATGGTGGTGACAGTGTTAAGAGAGTTAGGATAAAATCCTTTGAGGAAAACCACATTAGCGATTGACTTCTGAAAAACTTTCAAAATCCAAATCACGCTCTTCAATCCAATCAAATTTGCCTTTGCTTTTTAACAGTTGATGAATATGAAACATTTTCTAATCAAAATTAGGTATGTACGTAGAAAAAAACTCTGTTGACCCAATGAAGGATCTAACTTCATCTTTACTACTGTGTCACAGGCATTCTGAATTGCATCAACTAAGGAAAGTTTCGGTTTAAAAACTTCAGCACTAATTACATGTCCCAAATACACTATTTGGCAAATGCTATGTTCGGCAAATGAACATTTAGAAAATAAACATTGAACAACCACCACAGAGGAAGCCAAATCATAAGGTATGCGTCTGAAACAAAAGCAATCAAAAGGAGCAATAACACAGTTAAATCTTTATCCCTAATGATAGCAGAGTTTGATGGTGAGCAGAAGATAAGTCAACAGTGGAAAATCAATTTGCACCCTGGATTGAAGACATTTCATTAATCATTGGCAAAGAAAATGGATTTACAAGGAGAGTATTTTTAAGGTGTCGTAAATCTATGCACAATCTCAATTTGCCATTGCTATGTTGAGCCATGACTAAAGGCGAAATCCACCCAGAAACACTTACTGTTTCAATTATATAGGAACTGAAGAATTTCTGTAGTTTCTTATTGATCACATGCCTCAAAAGAATTAACATGTTTCTTTCTATATATTTTAGATACAGCATGTTCTTTTAAAATAATTGTGTGTTCAAATGCTAATAACTTACCAATTTTAAGCTAAAAACATTGGGCAAATTATCCAACCAACTTTGACTCCATCATCAACCAAAACCTGTTCATCACTATTAGAGACTAGTACAGTACATAGATTTCTCTGGTCACACAACCCCAAAACAGATGAGCCCTTCTTAGCAATGAAAAGCTTACCATATGTACATAGGTTCTTAAATTCAAATGAGAACCATCTGAAACCCAGCATATCAATCCTTTCTCCACTGTACCCTTTAGGCTGAACAACCCACCAACTTTTCCGACACATTTTTCCCTCCTAACCTCTTCATTAATAATGGTGTAAGGAGGCCCAGAGTCTGCAAATAAATTCAAGTTTATTCCCCTGATATACATCCAGCACTTCAGTTTGATTTGTCCTACAATACAACAACCACCCTTAATATCAAGAATAAGATTCACTTTCAACTTCATCGCACTCTCTTTCATGCTATCAAAGGATATGTCTTCAAAATTAGGGGCTCATACACACTTTAAACTTTTGGATCATTTTTTACCCACCTTTGCATAATGGTCCATAATACCAAAGGCACTACATTTAATTTTCTTAGCTGGACATGTCTTGGCATAAGGTAAATGTTCTAAACTTCAGCATCTATAACGTTTTGGATCATCTTTATCGTAATTATTTTCTTTCCCATTGAAACTTTGTAAGTTGATTTGGCTGCTGGAATTGTTTCTGATGTTTCTAACTATGTCAGCATGCTTAACATATTTTAAAGCACTAGCACAATGACTTGAAGTTTCAGCTTTCCTAACGGTAGCTAAAGGTTTCTCAAGAGCAGAATCACCCCTCTCCCACAAGCAGTCTTCTATGGCAGGATTACAAGCATTCATAACCCTCTGATGATGTATTAAATCATCATGTAACATTTCAATCTTACAATCCATGGCTAGTTTCTTTATTTTATTCACATAGTCATCAATAGATTTTTTCTTCTTCTGCTTTCTTTGGAAGAAGTTGCATCAGGGAAAACCAATGCAAACCTTAGGTACAAAGTACTCATCCATATCCTTCACGGCAGCTGTAAACAGAATTATCTTCTTTTGACCAGGAGACATATCAACGTTAGCAATATACTTTAGAAAATACTCCTTCCATTCACTCCATCGCAGAACCGCTTAAGATCCAGGAGGCTAAAAGACTTCAGGAGGATTGAGTTAAAATCTTTGCTCACTCACCTTTATTATTTTCTTTTTTTAATGTGGAATTGTCTAGTGTTCATACTTCACCAGCATTGCAACTGGACTAGTTCACTGTCCACACTTCACCACAATGAGAAAACAGTTTGAAAACATATTCTCCACAGTTCCAATGAAAGTCTACTTGACAATTTCCAACATACACAAAAAGTACCTTAAACGTACCTTATACTTGCAAAAGATTGAGTCCAAATAATCTTGTGAAAGTTTCAGATAAATGATTTGTGGATATTATCACAGATGTGTGTGGATAACATTAAACAGCCTGATCTAAATTGGCTGCACACAAGTTCACATTGTGTACCCTTACACGAACGTAGCAGAGAGTCATAAATGGTGCTCGCAAATCCAAACGATATCCAACAGTAACACTTCTTACAAAACGTCTGCGTGCAAGATTACATTGCGAAACCATGCACCCACCATGAGCTCAAGGCATGCCGATAGACAGTGATGTAATCAAAAGAAGAGCACCCCAATGAGAGAGTGTCATGGATCCCCACAGCAAGCTCATGGGTACTGACTGTCAGAGTGGATACTCATGTGGCAGTCATCTTCAAACCACAGTGAAGAAAATCAAGAGTACGGCAGGTTGAAGGGGAAAATAACTGTGAGATAACTTTCTTACCAATGTGTTCTCATGGAGAACACAGCTTACCAGCTACAGCTACATCTAATCCACCAGAGCTGGTTGTTTCTTCTGTTATCTGACTGATTTTCACCATTGCAAAAACTGCCAGTCACAAGTTAAATTCCATAAATTATCCACTTGGGGGCTCAACTCGCTCCTTCAATTAAGACCAGCTCGTCGCCAATTGTTGTGCATAATTAATCATGAAATGTAGGTTCTTCATAAATAAGTTTATTTCATAATGAGAGAGCGGCAGTTCCACACAGCCTCATCTAGCTCTGGTCACTTTGTCAATGTCAGCTGGAACTCCACTATATTACAAATGGAACACCATGCTTTTATCGGGCAAGTGCCATAGCAACATAAGCACACACAATAGGATTTTTCTGCTCATTCTATCAAAACCTATTGTCTGACTTTTTCTCCCTCTCTTACATTGTGACCCTTCACCAATTCACTCAATCTACCTTCTCCATTTAAACCCTTCTAATCTTTTTCTAAACCTCCTTAAACTCTATTTACTGCTTAAGCTATCTCAACTTCAGTCTTAGCAGTGCCAAATGGAACTATTGTGGGATTAACTAAAACATCTTGATATCTTTCATTTCATTCAGTTGACGGTGACTGTTCTGGAAAACTGAGGATAGCTAAAGAATTTCACTACTCACAATCCACACTGTCTCTTCTTCACTTTTCATCATCTACTTTTTTCTACTGTTGCTGCCTGCTCTCTGTTCCTGATTTAGGCTTAGATTTGCAAGAGAGTTTTGTCGCTTTTTTGACACAGCTCCTTCACAAAATCTTATTTTGAGATTTGCAAAGCCACACAAAAAAGTTATGCAGCGCATAGCGCTGCCTTACATTATCTTCCATCAGGGAGGTGTTAAATGGCTGGAGCACAGGCGTTCCCATGCATCCACCCATGTATTTTGACGCAGACCCATATTTACAAATACTTGCAAACATTAATTTGTTCCACAATGGTCTGCCTAACAGTGGCTGGTATAACGAGGAGAAAATCTTTATTTCTTCTTGTTACTTCCTCTTTGCATAAAAAGAAGAAGAATCCTCAAAGGAAAGTTGTTGTGCATGAAGCTACCAAGGTGCCAATGTATCAAACCTGCAGCTTCTCCTGTTGTGTTCCATCCATTTTGTGGTGAATTCAGCCTTTTTCCTTCTTCTTTCCTACCTTCCATTACTAAAAAACACTTTTCTGGTATCTGAAGGCTTTCCCACTACCTATCAATTCTCAGTTGTTAATCCTTTGCTCACAATTCATGAATTGATTAAAATGACCTTTCTATTTTATACCCCTTTTATGTTGCTGCATATTTATGGACATTCTTGAATGCATTGCTTTCTTTCAGCTCGCCCCATTACTTCATACCCATCATCCCTCCTCTTGGTTACAATCGGGGTTCCATATTGTCTATTCTACAAAAAATCATTTCCTTTAAGTCTCCATCTTTCTCTATTTTACTGAACCCTCTGTCTAATCCAGGGATCAGTGGTGCTTCTTCGGAATTGGTTTTACTCTTATCTGTCCAACCCTATTCTCAGTCTTTTGGGAAGACTCTCATCTGCACCTGATCTCTGCACACACCTTTTTCACAATGGTGTTGAACTGGACTCTGCTCTTGGCCATTCTACAATATTCAAATAGATATTGTAATGTGGTTGAATTCCTCTTTTATGTGGAGGATTTCTACATTTTTTTGCCTTTTCACCATTCCCATTTTCCTGACAGGCTCAACTTTCAGTCTCATTTTCCAATGCTGGGGTGGAAGAAGAAGGAGAAGATAAAGACTGGCCAGGTCCTATCACCCTCCTTTCTACCGTCCAACACACATCTCAACAGCAAATCGTAAATACAGTGGTGTGGCAAGAAGTTACAGAACTATGAGCTTTCTCAGTAATTGTAGTTCCTAAACCTCCTCCTAGCTGCTGAATTTGTGGTTAGGGTGGGAAGAAAAGGAAGGGGGTTGAGAGTGGCATTCTTTTTCCTCTTCCTCCCTATTTGTCTCCCATTCGAGCTTCAAATGTCAGGATCAACAACACAGATAGATATTTAGGGGAGGAGCTAGCAGCAGTCATCACTGCCCTCATCTCCCCAGATGATACGTAGGGTACAAAGCTCAACCGCGGACTAGGGAGGGACCCTCTAATTCGAAGTGCCTGACACCCTGCACCTGCGGTATATCCACTTCATTGCAGTTCCCTTTTAGCACAGAGTATAGTCAGTTCCTAATCTGCACTCCAAAGTTTCTAAAGCTCTTTCAGGAGATTTGATTGCCAGTTGCCGCTTGCAGAAAATTCCTTGTCCCTATTAGATTGAAGAGGGGGTGGCTATCAGGCATCCTGTCGCGTCCTCTTGATAAGAGTGTTTATATGTTCTTTACAACCTGAGAACTAGATGCAAGCACTACTCTGTGAGAGTACTCTGAGAGAATGAGTGTTGTTAGTGAGAAGTTTAGGTCTGTGCTTTAACCCTCTGAAACTAATTTTGCTTTGTTCTGTTTTGGTCTTGTAGTCTCTTGTGTACCTATTACAGTATTTTGCAGTAATACGTACCTCCCACTCAACTCCTGAAAACATAAACTAAATAGGCAATTACTGCTGCTTGTACCCATTCGATCACAATACGTCCTCTGCTCAAGTAGGGCCTTTGACTAGTTTCTGTTCTTGTTGATTGCTGGTGCATCTTCACAGATGATAATCATGGGCCCCACTCTGCAACTCTGGGCAATAGCTTGCTTAATCTCCACAACGGCCCCAACAGCGCTAGGATGCCTGGCTTCACCTTGGGGGTCCCCAGGAGTGGGCACTTCATAGGGAAAGGCCAGGAAGGGTTCCACAGCGGTATGTGCACAGCGCCTGAGAGACCCTTTCGGGGGTGTGCGGAGCGCTATATAAATGCACTACATTTACATTTACATTTACATAGA
Source organism: Triturus cristatus (assembly GCF_964204655.1). Classification (NCBI taxonomy): domain Eukaryota; kingdom Metazoa; phylum Chordata; class Amphibia; order Caudata; family Salamandridae; genus Triturus; species Triturus cristatus. Next base: position 998,229,513 of record NC_140592.1, on the reverse strand, counting down.
AACCCAAAGTAACAGAGTTATGTTCATTAAAGGATCAGCTCCCTGACAGCCCCAACTTTTCCTAGCTTCTTTGGTACATGACAACATTCCATTTTCGCAGTTAACACCTCCAGCGAAAGGTAGTATCAACTACTATGCAACCTATTGTAAGTATACTTGTATGATACTGTCCCTCTCATAGCCACACCCCTATTCTGGGTCTCAATAGAACACCTAGCAGAGGATGGGGAGTCCTTTCAGGGGCCTCCTAATGTGCTGCACAATGCCTCTTTCTGTTGCTTCACATCTGCACCTTTGGCAGCCAAGTGTTCAGTTTCCACACTCCTGCCCATTCTCAGGTTACATACCCTTGTTAGTTCCAAGTCTGCAGACCTTTTCCAGTTTTAGTTGGCACACACTTGTCAGCGTTCCGTCTGCTCATTCCTGACAGTTCACACTTAGAATACTATTGTGATATCACTCTTTGCACACTTTTGCTGGTTTTCAATCTGAACTCTTTTGCTAGTTCAAAGAGCAAATACACTTTAAAATTTCCAGTTTCAGTGCACACTTCCTTGAAGTCTGCTGGCAGAAAATGGCAGGTGTCTGATATCAGCAGCATGCCACATTGTAAAGGACTTAAGAGGACACTTCAAATTCTGATTTCTACTTTGATAACTGATTGAGGTGTGGTAAGGAGAGGAAAAGGGAAGAGGTGCAGGAAAGCATCTGGTACTGCATCTCACTATTGTAATTTCTTACTTGAGTGAGAGGGAACGGGTTAGAGCTGGTGCAGGGGCTAGTTTGCCCATTTTGTCCTTCCTCCCATGCCCTACAGAGCCAGCCAACATTATGGGGGTTGGGAGGGGACACACAGAGAATACTGATCAGGTGCTATTAACTTCACTTCTGGGGTTGGATTGACTAACATTTTGCACCTGATTTGTGTCCCAAAAGTGATGTAAATGGTACACACATGTTTATTTGCAATTTAATTTCTATCACAAAACATGTTTTGCACCGAAAACATGCGTGAAAGTCATAAAAAGCAGTATTTTTTACATTTTGCATCATGGGGGCATACCAGGGATGGTACATGGGTGTTCCCCTGAAACCACTCATGGTTTTTTACATAAAGCTCAACCTACTAACAATGGCAGACCATTGCATAAAAACATAATGCCACTTTGAGACAGAGGGGGGATTTTTTTTTATCTCTCAAACTTTTCCAACTTTTCATACATGCTTCACAGATCCAAAGTGAGAAAAGTTTTAAAGATTGCCTAGGCATAGTATTTTTAACTGGAAGCATACCCTTTAACTAAAAAACCAATGCAAGACATCAAATGGATACCTTTGCACTATGGTGCTAAGGTTTGTGAGTAGTGCTAGGCATCCTGATTGTACACCAGTGCTACGGAAGTGAGCAGGAGCACCATATCTTAGTAGACATGGAGCTGACCTTCTCTCGCCGATCACGCAGTGCAGCACAGTAACTTTTTTTCTTGCAATGCGTTACACCTTAGCAAGTAGGCCTCCAGTGTCCATATCACAAGTAGCGTGCACTTTCCGTGCTTTCGTCGGGGTGCACTTTTAAACAGATGTTCTGGGCGCAAGCAGAAAAAGTGCACCCTATTAGAATGAATGCAAACTTGTACTGTCTGCAGAGCATGCTGTAGTTGTTGCTTCAGAGCCACCCTGTGTTTCTCTGTGCAGGCAGCAACCCGTCTGCACTTTGAAGAGGAATTAGAGATCCCCTTTCAGGCAGGTGCAAGCGAGTCACTGCACCTGCATGCAAGAGGATGTTTGGGGGGGTCCTTGAGACGGCTGCCCTCAGGGGGTGCGCTTAACGCGCATCACCTCTTTTGCAACACATTTTCAGAGCGCCTCGTAAGGGCATTTTTGCTTCTGCTTTCACATCTGTAATACAGCACAGGCGCAGGGGAAAGCGATCCCCTCATTTGCATGGAGCTACTCCTTTGTACAAATGAGGGCGCAACCTCTCACAGGAGCGCAGCATTACAGCACGGGTTGCACAAGCATCTGCGACCCCGTCTGTAATACCAAAGTACCCTGGGGCACCTTCCCTAACACAGTACCTGGTGTGTGCTTATTGGTGCTCAGTGCTGCTAGGGATAGGAATTAGGAGTGAGAGAAGCCGGGAGGCCCCACCTTCCTGTCAACTATTAGTCCCATTAAAACTTAAATTACTATTTAATGAAAAGGCACTTAAAGGGTTACACAAGTGCTCCATGCTTTATTTAGCTGCAATGTAATCAATATATATGAAACCATCTCTGCTAAAATGATTTAATATGAATCGTCTTCTGCCCTTTCAGGCACACATTTAATATTTCCAATCTGAGACTTTTCAACGTCCTTTGAATGGGTGTAATCAAAGATGTTTATATCCTTGTCTGTTCATTTTAGCTCCCCGTATAAACCTGAAGATACAAGACAGCAGCTGAAATAAAACTTATGCACGGTGTACCAGCAGCGCCATGAAAAAGCCTTGAATGGATATTACCAAGAATTACAGTATTTCTACCCCAGATACTCTGATTCGTTCGTTGAATAATTTTTGTTGAGTTATGTGAATATTAAGTGCAAGTTTTTCCAGATTCATTTCGCGACCATCTGTATGACAAGTAAGCGGATCTGAACTAAAATAGCAGCACCATATGACAGCAGCAATTGAATTTATATGTTTATAAAGCGGAGTAAGAGTCGCATCTTTCTTTGTCAGCTGTGGTTCAAGGAATTAAACAGAAATGAGCAAGGGCGAGAGTCATTCTTGTCTGATTCCTTGTCCAGGGACGTGGCTACCATTTGGTGCAGCAGGTGCAGTGGCACCGGAACCCAGAGCCCTGATGGGACCAATGAACCCTGATAACAGCTGCATTTACTACCGCAAGAGCAGGCAAAGTGATAATTTTCCTTGCTTGCACCATGGCTCATGGCCTCCTTGCTACACTAATGCCCTTGTCTAAGGTGAGAATGTTCCAAAGGATGACCTTTGATACAGACGTTCACCATCATCTTCTACTCTGGGGGCCTCATTTACGAGAAGTGGCGCATCGCTGCGTGAAAGCAGAGATTCACCACTTCTCAGTGCACCCTCCTTGCAACACCAATGATGCGTCATATTTACAATATGACGCATCATGTCGCAAGGAAGGACAGATACGTCAGATACGACAGATACGTCAGCATAACTGATGTATCTGTCAGTGCAAAAAGTGGTGCATTGCTGGAGTTGTGTCGGAAGCCTTACGCAACAACAGCAATGTTCCTTTCACATGGGGCAAGACCCATTTGAAAGGACCTGCATCACCCTTTCGCCTGCCAAGAGGCAGGCTTAAGGTTTTGACGTATTGGCGTCCTAGAAGTGATGCAGCGAAATCTCATAGATTTTGCTGCGCCACTCCTACGACCCTTTCTTGCGGGGGTACGCCCACCCTGCATACATTATACCTGGCGCAGGTATAATGTAGCACAGGGGTTTAGAAAGTGACGCATCTACCTAGATGCGTCACTACGTAAATATGGTGCAACATGGCGCATGTTTTACGCCACTGGTGCATCACAAAAAGTGACGCACCGATGGCGCAAAAGTGACGCAGGGGCTCATAAATGAGCCCCTCGATGTTTTTCATTTAGCAACTCAAAGAATCAGTAAGCTTGTGCTCCACTGTAGGCTGCTGTATTTAATTGCCGCAAGGTGAAACATGGTGGGTTTGTGTTGTCTACAAGAGTTTTTCTACACACTGGGGAAATTCATACCTCAAGCATTGCTGAAAATATGTTTCTTCCTGTTACTAAATTAGTATTATTAGGTAGAATGTTTGCTGCCACTCCTCTCTGGGTCTAATTGGGTTGGCCTAAAAACTACTTACTAGTGCGTTAGTGCCCTCAGGCGACAAGCTGCTAATGCTACAATGGGTCAAAATGTCTTTTGAGGGTTAGATGTTGGTTATGCTGAAGTGTGTGCTCAGCCAGTAAAGAGTGGGCTACTGTCCTCTGTGCACAGATATACTATCTGAGGGTGCAGCCCGGTGGAGCACCGACCACAATGGTGTATGACATCCGTGATGAGAACACTCCAAATCTGTGGCATATAAACTCAGCAACCACTGCCCTGGTGTAGGCAGTCAGGCTGAGGGGCTTGGACCAAAGCCTGGAGCGTACCCATGCCCATATGCCAATCATGCAACATTAGCCAACACCCAGAAGAACATGGTGATAAGATGGGCAAACTAACACCAACCACCTAATGAAATACTAAGACCTTATTACCTCACTTGACTTACAATTTACATTCAGATGATTGAAGACTACAAGCCTGATTCACAAAGGTAAACTTACACTTTTGTGTAAGTTCATTATTTTTTTTGCTATTCACAAACTCCAAGTTAATAGTAAGTTTACCACTGCGGAGACCCTGCACGTAAAAGCTAGGGGGTGCCTATATTTTTGTAAATCAGACCAAATGTCTCTATGGCTGCACCGTTGTAATGTATAGCATATGACTGCTAAAGAATAACTAGACCAATGGCATAAACAGTTTGATATTTATAGGCAGCCTGGCCATTATCACCAAAATTAAAACAGGTCACAACGTCCCGGACCTTCAGGTGGGTAAGCAGCTGGGCCTAAATGCCTAATGCGGGCTCTTTCCAGGTCCCTATGCTGCCACTGATAATCTATTTATAAGTCACAAAAGCAGGCTTATCCTGTTTTTGTGATATATTTTCAACCTTAGTCACTACTAGCTGCCACCATGAAACCAGAGTAGGGCCCCGGATCATGGTTGTGATCTGATCCTCATTTTCTGCCTAAAATACAATACATTAGGCTGACACTGGTACTACTACCCTCTGACTATCCATTGATGCCACCTGCTGACAAGCCAACACTGCCATAGTGAACCTGTCAATGCTTTGCTTAGCTGATGGGATTCCACCAATAACGATTCTTCTCAGTAACCTTTCAAAAGGGGTTAGTCTAACCAAATCCTATTTTACAGAGCTGTGCTGTTTTTTCAACTAATGTAGCTCTATTTATAACTGCTGAAATGCATTCAATGTGGATTACAAGTTTTATGCAGCTCTTCTACATTTTCAGACCCTGTCTCTATCTATCCATTTCTAAGATATGTTAGTGCAGGTAAAAAAACAACATGGAAAAGCAGAAGTTAAAAAATTCCTTCAAGTCACCATATTACATATATTATATTTCTGTAATCACTGTATTAATAGCATGTCTCTAATTTCTTTGTAATCAATGATTTGTTACACGCCCTTTAGCTGATTATAAAGAAATGACATCAGAACTCATCTGTAATAACTTATTACAGTAGAGTTCTGATGTCACAATCCAGCAGCTGAGATGAAAGGCATAACATGAAACTTGGCTTTTTTTTCTTCTGCTTTGTTGTTTATCTGTACCATGACAAGCATAAAGGGGACATTTATGGTGACATGGTTATCTTTTTAACTCCGTAGGTAATTATGGAAAAGTTAGAATCTTTGTGCATGTTTCTACTGTGCCTTTTTTTTAACTGACTTATTTCTAATATCAGATTCTAAAACAGATTCTAATATCTTTTTGCAACAAATGTCTAACAACTTGTTGATGTAGTTAATTGTCACTAGAGATTCTATTGTTATTCTTGAAGTTTGCAAACATGCTCTCTCTTTTGTGTGAAAGAGCTATGCCCCAAGGATTTAAGTGGTTTGTAGTAAAGGTGGTGGTGTGACCATGTATTATAAGGGCTAAATTACCCCATGCTGTACATGCTAAGGATATTGCAAGTCACTGTGGAGTTCCATAGCCTTCTAAAATAACTCAGTCTTTGGCCTCGTACCTCTATATGGTAATGGAACTCCTTGGTGACTTGTAATAACCTTATATTATTTGACACTTGGTACTTGATCCCATACATATTATTATATGTTACATATTACATGCAAGCCGATAATATATAAAGACACATACTGACTGGAAACTCTTGACATGACAGTTTCAACCACGTACCCCTTGAGGAAGCCAGTGGAGGTCTTCTAAACAGGGTGGGACAGCTATCCACCTTGAATTGCCCTTTTGAGTCAAAAGGCCCCCACACCACCTTTCACCACATGGAAACCTTTCTTGCCCACCCTTTAAGACACAGCCCTGCGGTGTTCTATATTACTGCTACATCAAAAATATTGTCAGTATTTAAGATTGCAGTACTTTAATGATTTTGTAAATCTCGTTGGATGGTATATCGCATGTAAGTATATTTTGTAATTAAATTAATTTTAATATCATTCCAGTTCAATTCAATTTCAACTTTATTCGATCATTCTTAGGTACGATCATAAACGTACAGGAAACAACAATACATTTAAAAGAAGAAAAACAATTCTCAGAAATAGATGTGGTAACCATCTCATCTAGGTTCTTATAAAAACGAGTTTAAAATTCTTTAAAAAAATTCAGTTTATAAGTGCTAAAAACTGCCATGTCAAATGAAAGTTAAAATACAGAGTGTATATAGAGTTAAATAGATTTCCCTAAAAGTTTTATATTCCCAGGGTCTTCCGCCTTTTACTACAAGCACATAAGAATGAGGCTAGGTAGAAGCACACTAGGTGATCTGGTAATGATTTTAAAAAGAATAGTGCAACTCTACATTGGACAAAGGTATGGCTTTTTAGAATTGGTACAATGTACCTTTTCCTTTCTTTACGATAGTGACCACAAAAGAACAGTATATGGAGATCTGTTTGGGCAGAGGACTTGTCACATGTATGCAATTAATCAAGTCCAAATGGTTATAAGTTTTCAATGGAAACCCTAGCATTAGTGGGATCAAATTTAGCCGAAATCGGAGTAATATAAACTTATGTTGTGGTATTGTAACCTCCTCTAGGTAGGGGAATCCACCTTCCCAAATAGGTAAATGTGGTTGGTAAACCAGAGTAGACTGCCTCCTGTGGTTATTCTCCCTACGAGTATACTGGGCTTTCAGCATAAAGGTGTCGACCAGTCGTTGCTTGGTCATTGACCGGCAAGACATCGGGTCTGTAAACAATACTTTCATCCCCAACTCCGTCAATTCGTGCTCAACGTAATTAATCCATCTGATTCTCTTATAATTTTCAAGGCTCAGGCAGTCTTTTATTATACTCTGAGTTAAAGGGAGAGTTTTTCTACGCCAAATTGAAAACCACAGGAGCAGAGGGGCCAATCTAATTGAGTCCGTAATATGGGGTAGGCTCAACACAGTATGGATGTTGATTGGGGAAGGGAGGCCAAGGATTTAAAAAACGTATCTTCAATAATTTGGAGTTGTTTGTGGCGGGCCAGACCCCAGACAACCGCTCCATATGTAGCCGCAGATTTTGTTTTAGCTTGATAAACCTGCTTAACAGTGGCCAAAGGTTTCATGCCGATCCTGGAGATAAATACTTTTAATACTCCCAAACTCCTTTCCATTCCCATGGCCCTTACATCAATTAATCTAGACCACATTTGATTATTGTCGAAGAGTACCCCAAGATAGGGAAAAGACTCCACCACCTCGATTTTCCCTTATTCTGTGTGGAGATGTGATAATTTCCCTCGGGGACTCCAACCCGGCAATGATAACAAAAGATTTTGACTTGTTAACCTTAATTCCAGTAATTATTGAGCTTTTAAATAACGTCTATTATATTGCTTGTACTACTTTTTTGTTATTTAAGTAATTGATTGTAAAATTAGTTTATCCAATGATTCACTGGACAAGGTATTTTGACTATAAATATTTTAGGAGTGAGTTGTAGGATTATTAGGAAAAATTGGGTGGGAAGTGTTTTCGAAGTTGTTTTGACATGATTTTATAAAAAAAATACTATTCATGTATTTAATGTAAAATGTTCTTGTATATATTAATCAACATTTTTGATGTTTTTAATAATAATTGTTCCTTTGTTTTTAAATTATTTCAGTGTCTATATTTTAGTGGTTGGTTGGTCTGTAGTTCGTTTAATTTGTTTATTTTGTGAATTTTTAAGTTAACAATTTTATATTTTTCTAAAAAAGGGTAGACATTTGTTTTTAATTTGCATTTTTTGTATTTATTTTTTCTTATTTTTAACATATTTTAAATCTTAAATTTAAATGATTGCAATGCTCTCTACAGAGCACAAAGGCTTCAGTAATGTTGCTTTCAGATTCTCAATTTTAAAATTGACACTTTTTCAATAATCATTATTTACAAAATAATTGTTGTTTATCATTTATCTTAAACAGTTAAACAACACTGACAAAGCCAATAGTCCTGGCTGGTTTTAGGTGTATGTGAGTCATTGTGTTACACATTTGGATGCAACAAATCAAGCTCAGAGAGGAACCAAAATAGCAGTCCAGTGACACGCTACAGGAATCACAGAAATTGAATGTACCCGTTTAAGTCACACACTAATTATATAGGCTGCACTCCTTTTATAACCCCTCACCTTTTTTCATCTTACTTAAAGCCCTGAGCATTACTAGCAAAATACTAGACCTAATATGTCTGCTAGATCCAAATCCTGCTGCTTCGATCAGTGTTAAGGATTATACATCTCACCACTTAGCAATAGATACAATGAGGCTCCAGGCTGCCTGTTCTACCCACTCCTATTCACCCTATCTGTTCAGCCTGTTTGAGATGGGAACACTCTGATCGTGTTATTGTGGTTCCAAAAATATATTATTATCAATGTACGTTGATGATATTATGTTCCTTGTTAAAGGAAGGTGATAACATATGGTGGACTGAAAACACATAAACTGCGGAAAATATGAAATATTGCCACTCACTGACTCTACCAACCTTTTACCCCAGAATACCCACTCAAATGGAACAAGGGTTCATTTAGAAACATAGGTATAATTGTGTAGATGGATGAAATAGCACAGAACTATAACTGTGGTTTATAACTGTGGTCCAGCTATGGCCAAACTTACTGATCAAGTTGATAGATAGATAATGCTCCTGCTCCCACTGGTTGGATGACTTGCCCTAATTAAGATGATTTTCCTCCTTAAATTTCAGCAGTATCCCTATTCTGCGTACTAAACTTTTCTTCTCCACCCTACGCTTGTTACTTATAAGATCAACATGGGGGACCCAGTAGAGGTTCGGGCCCTCACCATGAGATGGAAATCCCCTAGATGCCCGACATTATCCAGCTGGCAAGAGGACATGACACAGTGGGGTGGCGCAGAGAGTGCGGCGCTGCGTAGGGAGGAGGCAAGGGGATTACATAAACTGCCAATCTCTCTGGAATGGGAAGTTATGTTAGAGGCCTTTAAACAACTAGATTTAACCCCTACACAACACGCTTTAACATGATAAGCTACTTTCCTTTTTCTTGGAAATATAGATAGACCCGTGCGGACCCCAGACCACTTCTTAGGGGCCTCTAACAGGGAAAGACACTTGGCACCACGGTGGTCATCTAGTGGATGGCCATATGACTCAAGAATGGCAGACCAGGAAGGGGGGGCGGGGAGGGAGGGTGGATGGGACCAGTTTAGTTAGACAGAGTTAATTCATAAGTTAACATGCTTGGTTTTACTGATTTTGATGTCAAGTTCTTAACCACAAATGTGAAAAATACATGTTAGGCCGCATCAGTGGTTGATCTGTATTATGTATAAGATGAGAACAAAAGCAAAATGCCTTATGTGTTGTGAGTGATCCTACTTTTACGCTGCCGAGGTGTTTCAATAAAAGTATGTAAAAAAAAATAAAACATGGGGTACCAGGATCGAAATGGGACAGTTTCACCCAACTTTATAAAAGAGGGTGTTTCTCCGTCACTGCTACAACGCTGCACAGCCACACTATGCTTCTGAATAGTTCATACATGAGATCAAAGCCTCACATCTTCCTATTGAATGAGATTGAGTAGCAGTGGGTGGCCTTTTTACCGTAATTGCAACCAGTTGAACCAAACCTCATCAATTCATTCAAACTGTGAAAAACACGTGCTGATCACTATGGGCTATGGTTAGGAAAGCCAATCTAGACTACCTTTATTCACCTCCTCTAAATTGTGGCTAATAACCCTGCTATTACACCCGAGCCTTAAATCAAGGTCTCAGATAGCATGAGTAGGGCTGGAATCACAAAGGTCAGTCACCTATATAGACACTGGATATTGTTATCCCTCGAGCAGTTCAAAGGAGAAAGACAGGTGAATGCACTGGACATCATTTGTTAGTATAGGGTCAAACTGAGGGCCCACATTTCCTCAAGAACCCCACGATTTTCCCCCAATGGCACAACTAATTGCATTTCCAGATACACCAGGATGGATCTCTAAATTATATGCACTATACACAAAATGCCTTCCAAAAAATACACTAGGCCACTGCACTAGACAAATGGGTAAGTGATATAGAGGACTACCTTAGTGATGCTATTACGGCATGTTGCTGCACCCAGACCAAACTCATATCCATAAATTGTAGGAAAAATTGCTGTACTTCAAATTCATAAATAGGATATAGTTTACTCCTAAGCCATTTGGCTTAGGAGGAGTTCCCACTAATAAAATTACATGGGGCAGAAATCACTAAGATCATAGACCTGGTCATAGATTCAGCAATAGACTTCTCTCCTAGACTTTTGTTATTGGAATATGTTAGACCACTCCTGAAGCCCATTGGGAGAATAAGTGTGGTGCGGTTTTACTTGTGAAACAACATTTGCTACTTTCAAGGATGAAGAGGCTACCCGTGGTTACAAAGGAATGGCTTAAAGATGCTGCATACTGTTTTGGGACAGCAGAGTCATATGCCAAACAGTAAATTCCCCAGGCACAGTCAATGGATAATTTGGAACTCCTAAGATCTTTCTTGGTTCTTGCCATGATTTAGCAACAATATGTAGAATGACTGATTTACTAATCTGTACAACATGCAGACCCCTTGTGTGGACACAACACCTTGTCAAGTTAACATTGTCTTGTCCCATGTTTATGTTTCCTAGGATTATGGGTCCTAGAACCGTTGGTAATAGTGGCCATATGTACGTGTGTAGTTGTATTGTTGACTTCTTTTGTTTTTCAATAAAAACCTTAAAAAAAGGAATGGTAAATGTAACCCTCCAAAGTCCAACACATTCCCCAATGTGGTTGCTTTTGGAGACGGAAGAGTAAATCTAAGCCCCCTGCCTCCAAAGTCCAACAGTTTCTCAAATGTGGCTACGTTTGGAATGGGAATGGTAAATCTACCTCACAAATCCCAATCCTTTACTCAATGTGGCTACGTTTGGAACAGGAAGAGTAAATCTATGTTTGGACCGGAAATAGCAAATGTAAGTTTTCTCAAAGTCCAAGCCTTGCCCATTGTGTTTGAGTTTGGAATAGTAAATCCACCCTCTACCCCAAGTCCAACACTTTCCCCAATGTAGCTATGTTTGGAGTTGGAACTTTATTTATAATCCCTCAAAGTCCAACACTCACTCTATCTAATGTTGTCAAGTTTGGAGTTAGAGGGGCCGATTCCGATCCGGGTCGGAAAGCACTCTGACCGAGTCGAATCCGGAGTGTTTTCCGACCGAGCCAGACCCCTACAGTCCGACCGAGCGAGTACGATGTGCACGAATGATGTCGGACTCGGTTCGGTCGGACTGCCATAGAAGTCAATGGGAGCCCGTTGTACAACGCGTACATGCGCTCCCATTGACTGAATGGGTACGTCTCGAACAAGTGCGCCCCCTACAGTGGGTACGCGTCGGTGCCATCTGCACCATACATGCCTGTGTTGGGGAGACCCATAGGTCTCCCCCTGTGTGCGAGTCGTATGGCTGCGGGTGTCAGGGGGTCTGACGCGGACCCTCGAAGTCTGACTCCGGGAGCTTTGGCGAGCTGGACACACCGACGCGTGCATCGTACTGGCTCGGTCGTGAATCGCATCCATTGCATGCCACGGTTAGCTTACGACCAAGACGTACGGAGCGGTTCGGACCCGAAAATGACTCGGTCGGTAAATTTCATGTAGCTCGCATCGTACTGGATCGCTCGTACAGCTGTACAAGTCAGCCAGAAAGCACACGTACGGCTCGTAGCTTTTCCGTCCGGATCGCGTTCGGTGCCCTTCCAACCCGGATCGGAATCGGGCCCAGAATAGTGTATCTAACTCCCACAGAGTCACGCACTGTCTGGCTAAGTTTGGCATGGAAATAGAATATCTAGTCTTCCTAAAAGTCAAATGGTTACCCTAATATCAGTAAGTTTAGAGTGGACATATTTGACATAGCTAACAGAAAATGTTTTTTTAAGTTGGTTACTTTGGATTTAAAAATGTTTGTTTTATTTAATAAATTTTTTTTTAAAATTACTTTTTTTATGTTTCCCATTTTCAACAGTTTTTGTTATTATGAATATTAAATACTGTACATTGAAATTTGTTTTTATTAAATAAAGTTTTACTTTTAACAGAGTTTATAGTTTGTAGTCATAAACAAAATATACATTTATTTACTTCTGCATTTTTTTTGACATTTTTATATGACTGTACCTGCATATTGTTGTTAACCTTTTTTATATATTAAAAATACTCTAAAAAAGTTTTTCATTTATTTTACAGTACTTTATATTACAGTTTTAAGTATAGTAACAATTTTTTATGTATTTTGTATATTGTTTTAGGAAATATTTACATTATTAGCATGTATTTATTGGAGTGATTTGGACAGTAAGAAAGTGTTCTGTTACTGTTTTTCAATGCTCGCGTTATTTTGTAGTCTATTTTTGTAATTTTTTAGTATCGGTCACACAGAAACTTAGCAATTCCTTATTGCTCTTCTCCAATAAAGAGAAGTTTACATTTATAAAATGTTCTATACTTACTGAGTCTGGGGGTAGGTGGTTGATTGTTAGTAAGGTTAGTATTTTTATGTTAATGTAATTTTAAGAGTATAGTTAGTGTTGGATATTGTCATAGTTTTTTTAGTTTTATTCAGTATGCATAGTTCTGTTTTATTGTCATTGTATTTGTATTGTGCAAAAATACCATGCAATTTTTACTTTTTTTAGGTATTCTTAGTTGAACGTTAAAATTTGCATGGGTATGTCTGTTTTTAAGGTGGGTTTATCTTTGTTTTCTTTTACATGTGTTTATATTGATATCGAACTTCAATTTTTGGACGATGGAGGTGTTTAATTTCTTTTTACAAGTAAAAATAGATGGGATTTTAATCAAGAATTTATTTGAGCATTTTAGTTTTTCTAGAGGGATTTATGTGGTAATAAAGAAAGGATTATCTTTTTTATTTGTATTTTAGCATTTATTTATTTATATTTTGTATTCTTTTTGTTGGATCGTTTGCTTTTTTTGAATCTCATACTTTCTAATTTAGACAATTGTAAGTAGGTCTGTATTTCATATTATTTATTTGTTCAGTGGAAATTTTGTATTGTATTACATTTACACATATTTTGCTGTTTTGTCAGTATGTGTAATTTTATTGTGTTATATTATGCATTGCTTTTGATCTAAGTATGCTCTAATTTTGTATATGTTAGGTGTGTTATTATGAGAATGCAAGTTTTATAAATAAGAAATTATTATAGTTTGTATCATATTGATATAATATTTGTATTTATTTCAAAAGGATAAAATGATTTAATTTTATATTTGTAAAACAACATCACAACTATATACTCCCAATGAACTTCACTTGAAACGTGAACTTGCAAATGCAGTTCCAATTTATTTATGTGGAAACAGCAATTCCGACGCGTTTCGACTCAACATCAGAGTCTTTGTCAATGGCAAAATTAAACATATTCTCTCTGCTTGTCTATTAAAATTAGACCAGAAGATTAAAAAGCAACCTTCAGCTGATAGCTTTAAACAGCTGCTTTAATTATGCTCAGTGACCTGACCTGCCTTTCACCTCGGCTGCTGGCTATGACAGCAGGCATTGTGACGTCAGCACTTGATTGTACTAACCTTATAATAATCGAGATCTGACATCTTTTCTTTATAGCCAGCGACTTGGTCCGCCACAAGTCACCGATTATAAAGAAAGTAATGTCTGTCATTTGAACAGGGATTTCAGAATCCCATGTATTATCATTTCTATAACTATTGGAGTGCCAAGTTTCTATTTTCATAAGGCCCTCTTGCACAACTCTGTTTGCTGCCAACTCCAAAACTGCTATGATACAGAAATAATATGTTATTATTTAACCTGTGCTCCGACCTGCATTTAACCAATGCAGCCTTCATAACACTGCTAAATGGAATTTGCTATTGTCATTCTTCATCCTGACCACTACTTATCGCTAAGCCTCAGAATCCCATAAAAAGCCACTATATTAGTTCTGATAGTTCTGTTGTGGATCCTGCCTAGACCGTTGTCCCCATTGCCACCTCACACCTACCAAACATCTATGCTGTAAGATATTCAAATCCACACCATTTAATACAAAATTCTTGCAGGAATGGGCTCATGCCTACCTTTGCATCTGATATGAATCTATTACCAAATGTTCATTTTAAAAGCAGACAATCTTGTTCTTACACCTCTGCTCAAATTTAGCAAATATATAATTACCACTCAGATTAAAACATTTCAGAATAAAAGTATTAAGCAGCCTCGGAATTTGAGGGCAATCATGTGTACTTGCTCACAATCTACATGATAGACTGACGACGTTCTAACCACTAAATAATGTTGTAGGTTGCAACCTCTTTTCCTTATATTTCCACTATCCTTACAAAGGGAGACTGTTCTAAGAAATTGGTGTTTTATCAGCAGATCATTCTCCCACCCTTGTAGCCATTCCATGGCACACCAGTGCCTCCCCAGAACTATACCAATACCAAAGCACCACACTGCTTCACCACACGGTTCCAATGCGCCACTGCCCGGCCTTTTCAAGTGAGCACTTGATTAAGTTTGGCTAAAAGCTTTTTCTAGATATTGAGGTCTAATTTGGAGTTTTTATTAAGTCATGCCAAATAGTACTTGTGCATTACATGTGCTATTTTGTTTGCACTGTCCCTATAAAATGGCCTACCAAGTCGGATTACCATTGTGACAAAGCTCAGTTGACCAATGAACTATTGCAGTTGTTTCAACATTAACTTTTTTACTGCTAAGCAATGTGACACGTTTCTTTGTTTCCAATTGATCCGTATGCCTTTATACCAGTTTTTCGAGTCTCTACCACTATTCTGCTTCATGCCTGTCCTCAAAAAGCCAGTTACCAAGGTAATGTGCTACCCCTTAAAACCTTCTCTCCTTATCTAAATACATTTTCAGGAATGAGCTGAAATGCTCAGACACATCACAGGATGTGGCTAAAACCATGCGTAAATATATATCAAAGTAGTTTAACCCTTCATGGCAAACTCCAGTAGGTGGTACGATCTGGGTAAAACAGTAGCAATCTGCTTTTGCTAACAATGCGCACTTTCACATGGCATGGAAAATATGCATCAGAGGAGTGCCACCCTATGAGGCATTAAGGCTGCCCTTGATTTAGTGCCAGGTCTACTAGTGATAAATCAACAGTACCCAGCTCTCCATCACATAAAAAGGAGGAAGGCTGAGATTCAAGTTTGGTAGGGAAGGAGAATCACTGATTTACATTTGTTCCTCCATACCACCAAACTCTAAATCACCCTCTCTGTTACTCCTGAAAGCTATTTCCAAAAATGGTTCAGTCATCCTCTTAGGCTTGTTTCATTATCATTTTTCTCTCACTATCTCTGATCATTCCCTAACAGAATTGAGGATCTCTTGACTACAAATTTCAGTGAGCCTTTGTAGGGAATCTTAAAGCCTTCTATAAAGCCATTCAAGAAAAATACTGAACCTTCCTTATTGAACCCTATTAGAACTTTTTCTAATGTGTCCTTTTGTTTGAAGTGTCGTATTTTTGGGTGGTTCTTGATTTTCCCAAATATTTCATATTCCTTCATGCTTTTCCTGAATGTTTTGTCAATAGATGGTGATGGAAAACACTTATAAATCAACGAGTCTCTTCATACTGTGGCCTTGTGTGCTTGAGAGCGAAACTATGCCCTGACTTCCAGCATCTAGAGTGTAACTGACAGAACACTCATCTCTTTCTTTGTATCTGAGAGTCTGTAAACATACCTAGGAAAGGAATGCCTCCATAGGGGATGCTAGGCCTGGCTCTTGCATCAATTCAGTATTCATGGTGTCTTATGCTCAATTTACCAAGGGCTCATTCTCCCTATTTCTTCCAAACCTTTTAATCGTACAGAAAGCAACCACAACTGAACGTGTAATTTAAGCTAAATGGTTTACCTTAGTCCAGGGTTTCTGGAGCCCATAAGCCAATTTGGCATCTTCTCACGGTTCACAACCATTATAACCATTACCGAATTGCACTTCAGAAAGGCCCTGCATCTTCCCCTCCCTAGGCAGCAACGCAAACTTTTTATAGTAAATATCACACAATGTCTCTTAATTCTTGTGACACATGCTCTGAAATATTGATGTCCTCTTCTCTAAACCGACCCAAAACAGCCCCTCCTACATTCATGCGGCAAGTTAAGACCACACTGAATTTTTCCCCAGCTGTCCTTGTTTGCTCTCATTTTTGCTTCTTTGGCACCCATGTTCCACTCAGCCTCCCTTCTTTCTTTTCTATTCTATATCATTTCTAGCTTCTAGCACTCTTATTTCCTTATCTACCACATCATCGTCTTCCCAACCCTCTTTTCCTCTTTGTCTCTCTCAGGCCTTCTTACTAGCAGACACACTACTTCCTGTATCCCTCTAATGCCATGACACATGCTCACTTCTCTCTTCCTCTGCCCCATTCTCTTGATTTGTTGTCCACTCTCCTCCCTATCTAGTCCGCTGTGCCTGCATCCCCCATTCCTACTACTAAAGGTCTTATCTTTGTTTCATTTTTCCTTTTGTGTCCAGATTGAATATAAGTATGTTTCCATATCATCCAACCTCGACCCAGGACTCCCCTCGAACTTCACCCCTTCCACTGGAATTTCCTTGCTTACTTGTTCTCTGCAATCCACAATCTGTACTATTCTCCACTGCTTTTCTCTTCCTGTCATCATTACCTGATGATCTCAGCTGTGCCTCTGTCACCTCAATCATCAACATCAGTTCAAAAAAAGGAAAATAGACTCTGTCACCAGAAGTCCAACAATTCTTATGCAAGCTATTGTACCTCAAGGAGACTTGTGTTTACAATGTTACAGGTAAAGAACAAGACATTTTGTAATTACACACCTACACATCTAGAACACAAAATGTCCCTGAGCAGAAACACAAAAAGTGTCCTAAATGGTAACAGATCTAATAATGAATTTATCTTTCCCACATAATATTTTCAATCAGACCTGCTACATGGGCAATAAAAGAAATTCCCTCTTAATTTGTTCCTAGGGATGGCACCACCTCTATTGTTGATGAGTATTTTCTAGAATAAGTCTCAACTCTAAACAAAAAAACTATAGTAAATGTGCCTTGATTGTGTTTTTGTGCATATAGCAGATTTATATTCGCAGAAAGCTAGTGTTCATTTATCCGCTTCTTTTTCCAACATATTCCTTACTATATACACAGACAGGCTCTCATGTATGAATCTATTCTACGGTCTGTAAGGCGCCAATTCGTAAATTCAGAGCATTTCTGACTGCAAAATGGCTTTTTACAATTCTCCAAAGAAAAATTTGTGATATGGTAACAGATTACTGAATCTTGCCAAATAGCTAATTGGGTTCTTAATAAATATAGATTTGGTATTTGGAAGGGGCGTGTTAAGGGTGTTTGAATCTTTAAGCTATGTATTAATGTATTGTGACCGCAAAATATTAAAGATTTTCCACCTCTTCAAAAGAGCTGGTAAGCCATTCCCAAATGTAAAGGAATCCTAAGAGGCCCCCCCCCCTTACTGAATGTTCACTAAAACATTTTTATGAGAAGGAAGTGGTCCGTGAGACCATTTTCTTCTCATACAAAAAGGTTTGTGTGATTTTCTTTTCTTTTAAATGCATTATGTTTTCTTTTAAGCAAAACGAGCTGCATTAAAAAAATTGCTTTATTTAAAAGCAAACACAGACATGGTGGTCTGCTGACCCCATCAGCCTACCATGCCTGTCATTGTAGCAAATGGTAGTGGGTCTCAATTTGAGACCTACCTCATGCATATTAATGAGGTAGGTCAAATTGCGACCCACTACGAATCAGTATTTTGAAAACCAACCTATTAATGCATAGGTCGGTTCTTAAAATACCAATGGATTCATTAGAAGTCGGTGCGCAAATAATGACCACTGCTAACAAATCCATTTTTGGACATTCCATTGAAGGAATCCCAAATTGCGAATTGCTATTTGTTGCTATTTACAACTCCGTGACTGAAATCTGTGTACATGAGGGCCATAGAGAGATAAATCACATTTGTAGTTCTGCAAATTGTCATCTGCTTGAGAAATTTAATGTAGCTATTAAAGTTCAACTTTTTGTAACCCAAGCTGAATCGCATACTTAGCAAGTACCACATCTGTCATTCTCTGTAGCCAGAGGTAGACTTGCAATGGTCCTTTGACGATCAGGTGTAGATGTTCTAGCGGATCTATGGAATAAGCGTGCTCAGGTAGGTGTTTTTATGAAATATAAAAAGTGGCTTCAGTAAGTGACTACTTCATTGACATTTAAAATGTGGCAGGTAGAATTAATCAGATTGCTAATCCTGTTGTTCATATTCGAGTACTGTGTGGCACATACCAATCTCACATTGATATTACTCATTCTGTTGTTCTCAAACATAGATTGCCTACTATATATAATAATCCACATTTGTAAAGCGCAAACAATCACCCGTAAGGGTCTCTAGGCCCTGGGGGCCGTCGGGAAGATTAAACAAGCTATTGCCCAGAGTCACATGGTGCTGGGCTAATCTGCCACCGGCGCCAGGGACCGAACCGTGATCCTCAGATTCCGGAGTCAGTCACCCTGGCCACGGCGCCACACCTCTTCCTTGCCATTTTAAAGTAGTGCCTAAGTAGGCATCTAGGAGAACTATGTGCAATAAGGTTATCTTATAATATCGAGGCACGTTTCATAAACTTATCAACAACAGGAGCAGGAGAAACATCTTGTTTTCTCTCTGCGGTAAGTGGATGCGAAACTGCAGAGAAGTTTGCCATTTCCGCATCAGCCAGCCGTGGTATGGAAAACAGGAGGAATGCAGGAGAAATGCCATACAAAACAAGGATTCCTCATTATGTGTACTAGGGAATGCAAGAAACGAGACACTGTTAGGATCTGACCATTGTAATTAACATTAAGTACATTCAGTTAATTACAATGGCTGGCTCCTGAATGTGCTCTTCAAATACTTTTCCATCAAGGGAGATTGAGCGTAGCGCCTGTCTGACAGGAAGACCCTGTAGGCAGGCACTGCAAATAGACTTCCCTTCTGGGAAAGCTGCTTTGAAGTGCACTGTGAGATTCCTGTCAATAAATGACGTAATGTAATTAGTATTAAGGTAACTACATTGCCCACCACCTTGCAGTGATCCAAAAAGCAACAGAAATTTTTGTTACTTTTTTTCACATCCACAAAACAGTGATCAGCCCGTTGTATTCAATGGGCAAAAAAATTGACAAAATTCCTGTGTTTTGCTGTTCGCTAACCTCTCAACACGTATTTTATTCTCTCAGCAGAATTTGAAAAAAGGTAATTAAGTGTTCCTAGGCTGGTGAGGTATACAGTTTGATCTCTAGCTATTCATTTCTATTAAGAATCCATATATCTAGGAATTCCACACTAGTTTTATTTCTCTCTGCAGTAAATTTGAGATTCACATCACTGAGATTTATCCAAAGGAGAAACTCCTTAAATTATTTGTCCTCTCCTCTCCTAATATAGAAAGTGTTGTTGATGTAACACAATGAACAATAAATATTTTCAAAGGAAGGAGCTACTTTGTTGAGAATACATCTCTTCTCAAAGGCACCTATGCAAACATTCACCATGCCAGGAGTGCAGGTAGTTCCAATGCTAAGACCTTTAACTGTTTATAAGTTTCTCCGCTGAAAAAAATAAATGTTTAGAAGGACAATTTCCAAACATTCCAGAATAAGCTCATTAGGAGGACCCTTTGGGTCACCAAACACTATGGACCCAATTTACAAAGGTAAACTTACACTTTTGTTTAATTTTACGATTGTTTGCGACACACAAAGGTATTTTACGAGTTATATCTTTACAACTGCAGATTCTCCGCACATAAAAAGATAGGCTGTCAAATCAAAGGGGCCTCACCTTCAGAATCTGGCAAAAATGTGCCAGACGATTTTACCACTTCCTTCTGCTCAATGTCTTTGTTTGACTAGTTAAAATAACCAGAGATTGCAATGGTATAAAAACCTTCGCACAAATATGGGTAGGTTCTTTTTGTAGTACAACGGCATACTTTAATGATTATTTGTTGACTAAAAAGACTGATAAATTGAAGAAGGATGTATGCCGTTGTACTACAAAAAAGAACCTACCCATATTTGTGCGAAGGTTTTTATACCATTGCAATCTCTGGTCTTTTTAGTCAACAAATAATCATTAAAACCTTATTAATGTTTTCAAGACTTTCCTAGCCTTTTCTAACAAATTAGTACTTTTCAGTTTTTCTTTCAATTCTTCAGTCTCTTTCTTCAAAATAATTACATCCTATCAAGTTGTCTCGATAATTAATATAATCCAGTCTCAAGAGCATCTGGTCGCAATTAAAAACACTTTTTCTAAGATCTTCTTCATATCTACATAAAGCTATGTTGTTCAGTTGCAGTTCTGTAAGAAAAATCCCTAATCGCAGGTAACATAAAATGTGTATATAACTCTGTACCTTCATTAAATTCTTCCACTGACAATCCAAATATCTTAAGTGATTCAGTGGTGTAATTTAGGGAAAAGATTTAAAACAGTCTATTAATTCTTGCTACCACTGTACCTCAAATAATGGAGAAAGAACAACCGTCCTAAAGATGGTATCCATAAAGCAATGGCCATGCACAGAAATTATAATCAAACACAAGGGTATCTCAAGAAGAGGGGGGGATATATTTCAACCAATGCAAAGCACAAATCATTGCTTACCTGTGTTTTAAGTATATCTGTAATCATTTGTGATTTGCTTCCACGTTACATCATCATTATGTTTATACCATGCCCTAACTATACAAAACCCACTGCCACCAACAGCATGTCCAAATATCTATTTCAGTAGCCCCTAATAGAGTGCTAAAGCATAGTGTAGACTACAGAACTGACAGGCTTCATATATCCTCGATGTGGGCCAGCTCTACTTTCTTCATCCACCTTTTGCAGTTCTGTATCTCTTTTCAAGGATCCCACCTTTAAAAGAGAAGGCACTGATTAATAAAAACAAAGGAAGAACAAATGTGTCTGCGTTAGTCCCCACGGCCATCATGCACAAGAAAATATTCATCTTTGCGAGGTACCCATCAGACTAAAATGAGTTGAAACCCACCCACAAAAGGGCAAATGAGGCACACTGTCTTCAGGCCTCAGGAGCACCACATCATGATCGGCGTGCCTTCTGTGGCCCTACTGTGCTCTTCAATGCTCCCTGCACCAGATGGCTTGTGCTCTTGTGTTGGGAGCCACCTGTCCTTCACAGCATCCTCACTTCAGGGTCCCTCATCTTCTTCAGAGTGTTCCTCAATGTAGTATCCTTCATCACTGTCCCTTCACGCAGACCTAGTGTGTGAGGGGCAGCTTGACAGGAGTCACTTAATTTGCTGTGTAACCATGCAAATACTGTATTTGCCGTCTAGAGTGGATAAACGAGCTGTGGGGCTATCCCATAGTCTGTAGCATCTCCACACACACAAGAACTCCTGGACTATTACACACACCCAGGGATCATCTCTTATTGACTTTTAATTTCCCTCTAGAATCAGTCTCAAAACGTATTTTCATCTTTGAGCTCCTCCGCAGTATGTAGCATGATGTATGATCCATTTTAGTCAGTCGCCATTTTGGAGTGGGCAGTTGGGTCAATTTTCTAGTTCTGGCAGGTGGAGTCAAATGTACCCTCGTTATCTGGATGTGAAGGGTGCCTTCCTACCTCTCAAGGGACAACTGTTTACCAAAATATCAGACTAGATCAAGAGGTCCCCGCAGGGGTAGGGAAACAGCAAGGATACAAAGGAAGCTGAGCTGAGGCAAAGGGAATAATTAGCAAAATAACCTTAGACCACAATGTTGGTGTATGTTCTTGGTAATTTACCCCTGTGTATCCCAACCTCACCCCACTGCCAAACTCCCCAAGCGATCAATAGTGCACTGCTGCGGAAAATGTGAATCCCCAGGTGCAATTTCTGAGAAATGGTGATTAATGCCTCTTCAGAGGTTGTAAGTTTGCACAACTGCAAGTCAGTGTAATCAATCAGAGGGAATTCCCCCAACTCCCTAAGATAGCTATAGTGGATCAGAAATGGAAGAGTCAAAATAATGTGAAGCAGGAGAGGGTTCCAAAGCAGGGAGGAGCAAGAATCAAGGAACATGTTTTTAAAGAGAAAATAAATTAAGGCAGGAGCTGGAACAAGGTCAGTTGGGCCAAGGGGCCGGTCTACAGCCTCTGACACCCCCTTACGCACAAATCCTGACATACCTATCGAATTCAATCTCCTCATCATAAACAGTGGAGTTGTATTTAAGAAACAATCTCATAATTATTTTTCTTCATTGGTTTCCTTCCGAGTAGGCCAGCAGTTTATGATATAATTTGTTTTTCTCTTCACCATGGGTTTGTACTATGAGGTTTGTATTAACACTGGCACTCGCAGAACAAGCAGCTCATAGCTCAAATGGGCCCATTGACAGAAAATCCAGACAAGGAAATAAGTCTCTCCATGTGTGTTCAAGACTCCGGCTCTCAGACTGCTTGCCTCCCCTTAATATTTCTAGAAGAAACTGAAAACGAACCTCATACTGTATGTTCATATCCAACCCCGTGTACCCCTAGAGGCCTGATTGCGCCTTCATCTTTTGCCCTGAAAAAATCTTTCATTTAATTGATGTGGGAATCCCTATCAAGCACTGGAGGGATTCTTGGTTGTGCGCTGTAACCATGTGCACAATCCTGGATAGTTCCTTTGTTACTATAAGGTGAGATGCAGCAGACGTTGCATAGCGCCTCTAGCAGGGCAGTCTGCCAGATTGCGTCTGGGAGCTGAAAAAATACCCTTTCACAGTGGTGATGGTAGGGCAATCAATTATTTTTTTTACACCAAAAATCCTTGCAATATTTACTGATTACTATGTAAGCCCCCTTTTTAGGTCGATATTAATATAAACGTATATGTGTATGTACTTTGTGGGACTCTGGAGATCAGCCCTAGGACTTGTCTGCTTCCGCTTACGGACTTTTTTTTCTGTTCAACTGCCTCTATGTAACTGGCTTAAAAAGAAAAGGACCAGTAGAGGTCAGTAAAATATCAGAATTGCTTTCTACTGAGGGACTTTCTGTTTTTAATTTTTCTGGCAACTGCCTCTATTTAACTTTCTTGATAGAAAACGACCAGCAGAGGTCAGTAAAATACCAGAATCACTTTAGCATTCTCTAGATTCCAGTCAATAGAAATTGTGTTCCACGAGCACCCGTAGACAATAAGATATATTTTCCAAATCTAGTATTTTCAGTGATTTGACCACCGAAGGCCCTGATGTTATATTAAAAACAGAGCTTTGGACAATACCATTTCCCACTGAAAGGCAATATTTCTCTCCATGTGTTCCCATACCAGGCGTGTCACGCAGTTTGGTGCTTACTTTCCACCATGTTAAAGAACAGTAGATGTTTCAGCACCCAGGCTAATGTGCTGCATAGCTAAACACATATAAGGTCCTAAAGGCGAGACCGATTGCATTGCAAATGCTTGTTAAATGTGTGGGTTGTGCTCATGATGCAAGCAAGCACGGTTACCGGTTGTCCGTTAGTGTCATATAGTGCATTTTTTAAGCCAGTGTTTCTAAAGTCTCAGCCCAGGTCTTACTTGTGAGCTGGAAATACTTATGAGCTCTGCATGGTTCGTACAACATGATGCAATTATGAATTTCCTTTCAAGACGCTTTTTCCTTTATTTTTTTGACAAGCAATGCCAGTGTGCCTCTGGCTATCCAAGGTCAGACCAGGTACTTTTGTTCTGCACAGCCTGGAAAGTGGAATGGCATTCCCAACCAGAAAGGTCTTCTCCGGGTGGCAGGATTAAAGCCAGAGACGAGGAAATACCCTTATATGCATGGTTTTTCATGCTCCGCATTTCTTTGGACACGAGCCTGCAGGAGTTCATACGCAGTTTAATTCTGTAAAGATGGCGTAACCTCAACATTTCGTGACTCGTGTCTTCCATATGACGATTCAAAGTAGATTCAATATTGTACACTAAAATCTCATGGAAGCTGGCTGTGATTTGCTTCTGTAATATACATTTTTGAAGAAAGTAGTGCCATCCTAGAATGAGAAACCGATGGAGGCAAACTCTGATCTGTGATTGTAAAAATTTAGGACATATGGTCAAAATTCCGAACAAAATGTCAGGGTAAAAATGTATACCAGGTGTCCTACCAAATGGGAAACACATTCCAGGAAACCTATCAACAGTCAGACACATGCCAGAAAACTCTCCAACAGATTAATGCATGCTAGGAAAGTATAAACACTGAAAAGCATTCAATGTAACCAACCAAGAAGAAACTGTGTGCTAGGAAGCCCACCACCAGGGGCACATATGATATATAATAGCCAATGAGTAGGAGCTCAAGGTGAATTACCTCGCTTACATTTCAACATTCTGGTTTGATGGCCTCAGTATGCCAGTCACATTTAACAACCTAATCTACGTATATATATTCTAGTTCTGGCAGGTGGAGTAAAAATGTAACATAACCAGTGTCAGCCCGCTGTGGTGTTGCGCACGTGAGGTTCTACCTTGTTTTGCACACATTTTTTCACTGATATTCACGGTGTGGGTTTTGTATCCCTGTGATTATACTGGCTTTTTCACATATTGATTTTTTGAACAGAGTGACTGCTACACTGGTTTAAGGTTCTTGCAGATTTTATATCAGTACAGACTCTGGTGAATTAGGAACCCCTCTCACAAGTCTATATGGTGGGGAGTGGGTTAGAAGAAGTTAATTTGATACTTCTCAATTCCTTCTTTACACAGTGTGGAAAGTATTTCTGTACTAAGTAGATTGGGTCTTTTTGTTGTAAAACAGGAGTAAAAATATACCCTTATTATCTGGATGTGAGGAGGTGCCTTCCTACCCTCCTAAGGGACTACTATTTACCAATATATTAGGCGTGGGCGGTAAATTCCGTTCAACTCGCAGTATTTGGGTAATTTTGCATTCCGCAGAGAACGCAGAATTGCCAAAAAATGGGCAATCTGCTGCTTCGCGTAATTTTTTGCTTCTTCGCGCTTTCAAAATGCGTGTTCGCGAGATATTTTCCCCCCGAGCATGCAAACAGCGTTCGCGAACAGGAAAAAAGCATTGCGAACGGGCAGAGCAAGCAATTTTACCGTTTCGCGGAGCTTTGCGTAGCGCGACTACGCAAATTACGCCCATCCCATGAATATATCAGACTATATCTAGAGGTTCCTCGCAGGGGTAGGGAAACAGCAAGGAAATCAAGTTAGCTCAAATGAGACAAAGAGAATATTGTGCCATTACTTACCAGAAATCTTCATTACCCCGATTAAGGTCATCCTCATTCCAGTCATTACTAACTGAGGCGGTCCTGCATACCGACAGGCCCCTAACACGCTTGTCTGTTTTCTATTTTTTTAAATAAGAGCCCCTCCCACCCGCCTCCATGCCTGCTAGTAACAAGACTAGACACAACAAGAGGGAGGGAGGAAAAGGACAAGACCTGGGACGAGGAGAACCTTAATCGAGGTAATGAAGATTACCAGAAAGTAATGACACATTACCCCCCATAGGACCTCCTCATCCAAGTCATTACTGTATGAGGACTTCACAAGCTCAAACACAAGAAAGAAGTTTGACACAGAAATAGTATGAAAAATCCAAGTTTACACAGCTGCCTTCACAACACCAACAACAAAATGATCCATGGGAGCATGCAACACATCCAGACGATAATGCTTAATAAAAGTGTGATCTGACTTTCAGGTGGCAGCCCCACGGATTGCTGGATAGAAACCCCCACAGCCTCAGCACAGGAAGTGAAAACAGATCTGGTGGAACAACCCTGAACCTGGACCGGAGAACCCAAACCCAAGGATTTATAAGACTGACAAACTGCCTGACACACCCACCTACTAAGTGTAGAAGTAGCCACCTTTTTCCCCACACCAATTCCTGCCAAAAGACACAAACTGAATAGGAGAAAGGCGAAAATCCTGAGTGTGTTGCAGATAAATCAAAAGAGGCCTTCTAACATCCACAGAGTAGGAAATCTGACTATCACCCTCCCCAGGAAAATCAGGAAGAAGAACCTCCTGTTGCAAATGAAACCACAAAGAGACTTCAGTGACAAGGGCCAGATCCAACCTCAGATTCACTTTATCCAGCAGAAACTGCAAATAGGGATAGGATATCAAAGGAGCAGTACCTTACAGAGCAGCCCCCAGCCCCCCTGCATGCTCTGATAGCTGCTCATTGATCAGTCAGAGTAGAGGGGGCCAATGTTTTCAAAAGACATCGCTCGGACACTCAAGAATCTTCACTGGATCCCTAGCAACTGGATCCACCCAATGGGCCACACACCACTTCACAAAGGAGCACCAATTTTTATTATAAGACTTAAGTGTAGAGTCCTTACGGGACTTCTGAATATCCATTGCCAACAGAGAAGAACACCCCATCAACTCCAGCGCTAAGCATTCAAGAGCCAAGCTGTCCATTTCAGCTGACTGAGATGGGGCAAGGAGAGGACTGGGAACTGAAGCAGGGATGGGATCACTGGTAACTGGACAAAATTGCACCAGGACAACCAAAACAAAAGAGAGAACCAAAGGCGAAGAGGCCAAAAAGAGGCAATCAAGATCACCGACACTCTCTCCATCCACATTTTCTGAAGCACCCCGGGAGGAGTGGATTTGGAGCGAATGCATAGAGAAGTCCCAAGGGCCAAGAAATCCACCGCCCAAGCCTGAGTACAAAACACCTCTGAACAAACCTTCACAAAGAAGGCATTGTGGGGAGAGGCAAAGAGGTTGATCCATGGATCCCCGAACTGGAGAAAGAATTCTCTGAAGAGGGGCGTCGACAGATGGTATTGGAGCGGGGAAGGCAGGCTGCGGCTATAGCTGTCGGCATGGTAATTGAGCTGACCCTGAATGAAGATCACCCTCATCACTATGAGATTAGCATCCCCCATGAACAAATCAGCAAGGCCAGATGATTCAGAGGGGCGCTTTGCGTACCTCCCTGGTGATTCAAATAACAACGAGCCACCTTATTATCATTACGAAGCAGATGATTCGCCCCCAGCAACTGGCTCTGAAACACCTGAACCGCCTCCCAAATTGCAGCCAACACCCGCAAGTTGGTGAAACGAACCCTGTCCCTTGGAGAGCACTGGTAATTTGCTTCAAAACACCCCAGTGTTGCCCCTAACGCAACAGACTGGCATCTGCTAATAGCAGCTGGGGAGGAGAGAGTTGAAAACTGACCCGCTTGTCAAAGTTGGGAGGATGTAGCCATCAACCCAAGTCCTGAACCAGAGCAGGAGAAAGGGGAACATGGGAGTCGAACTCTGCAAGGGAGGGATCCCAGTGAGACAACAGATCATTGATTAGAGGATTTAGTTGAAGACGAGCCCAGGGAACCACTGCCGCTGTGGATGCCATCAATCCCTGGACCCTCAACCAGCTCCAGACTGGAGCTGACTTCTGAGACAAAAGAGTTGACAGAAGTTTTTGCAGAGTCTCTCTCAAAGCAGAAGGCAGAAAAACTGTCGCCAACTGAGTGCCGACTACTGCTCTGATAAACCGCAACTGTTGAACAGGGACTAGTTGTGATTTGGCCAGGTTCAGTCTGAAGCTCAAATGTTGAAACTGAGCAATCATTGCCTCCACTGCCATCAGTGCCTTAGGGAGAGACGAAGCACAGATCAAACAATCATCAAGGTATGGAAACACAGAGAACCCATGAAGCTGCAAAACACCCACAGCTAGAGCCAATACCTTGGTAACGGTTCAAGGAGAAGTCAACAAACCTAATGGCAACACCTGGAACTGGAAAAGGACATTGTTCATTGCAAATCTCAGAAAATTATGGCTGCCTGGATGTACAGAGATGTGAAAATAAGCGTCCTCCAAATCCAGGGTTGCCCAAAAATCTCCTTGCTGTACCAGAGAAATGATGGACTGCAAAGTGTTCATCCAAAATGGGTCTACCATCACCAATCTGTTGACAGCCTTCAAATCCAAGATTGGCTGATAAGAACCATCTGGTTTATGTACTAAGAACAGAATGGAGTTGAAGCCTAGGCCCTTCTCTGCTGTCAGCACTCTGATGATAGCCCTTCTTGGAGCAGCTTCTCCACCCCTGATAACATAGCATCTCACTTCTAGAGGTCTTTTGATAATGGAGTATCCTGAAACTGACCCACCGTAGGAGGACTGACAAAGGGACTACGATAATCATGGTTGATGATCGACAAAACTCACTAATCAGAAATCAACCGAAGCCATTGATCCTGGAAAACCTGGATTGTGGCACAGACGCCGGCATAGTAATGTCTGACTTGCTCCCTGGGACTGTTGATACTAGGGTCAGGATTTACTGGTAAACCTGGCACACCGACCTCGAGCCCGTCCACAAAAGGACTGAGAAGAGGACAACACCGCCTAAAAATTCTGTTTGTGAAAGAAAGATTTCTTCTTCTAAACAAACTTCTATATCTTCTTTTACTCAGCTGGCGGTGGTGTTCATGGAGTTCTACTCGGAAAACTCCACCACGCTCCACGGAGTTCCACCAGCAGCGGAGTCTGTTAAGTCACCCTGCACTCACTGATTTTTGGCACCGGGAGATTGTCCCGCACTGTAAAATCAGTGCGAATGTCACTATGCATGGTGCCAGAGGGCGCTGCTGCATTCTGCCACTTGAGTAGACATTCTACTCGGGCGGCAGCTTCCTAAACATGAGCATCAGATTTCTCAACGTGAGTGGTCATGACCTGCTGTGACTGTCCAGGTTGAGAAATCACGCTGGGAGGAGGACTAGCGTGCAATTTCTTTCTAACGAGCGCTCACCAACTTCATCTTGGCGAGCCACTCGAGAGAAACAAACTACACTCCGCATCACTCTGGGCTGTTTTGCAGAGCTCCGCGTGGAGTGGGAAAAACTCTGTGAACTCCTCCGCTAAAGTGGAATTCTTTGCCCACCCCTACTTTGTATTTTGTATTTGGATATTTGGCATTTGTTAAGCGCATATGTCACCCTTAGGTCTCACAGCACTAGCTTGCATTCAGAAACCGGGGGAACGAGGAGAGGGAGAACTGCCAGGGGGAAAGGACTCAGAATAGCAAGGTTTAGAGGGATCTGCGGAATTTCTTATGGTCAATTTCCATACGGAGGTGTATGGGCAACGTGTTCCATATCGTTGGGGCGATTTTGGAGAATGATCTGCTGCCATTCTTGACAGTGCGGATTTTTGGTGTGGTTAGAAGTTGTTTGCTGGCAGATCAAAGGGTTTTTTATTGGTTGATATTTTATTAGTTTCTTTGCTAGATATTGAGGCCCTTTTCTGTTAAGAGTTTTGTGTACCAGACAGCATAGTTTAAAGGTGATCCGCTTTCTGATGGGGAGCCAGTGAAGGGTCTTCAAACTAGGGGCCGTGGGCGAGCGTGGGGGGAGGTTGAGGACCAGCCTGGCTGCTGTGTTCTGCAAAACCTGGAGCTTTGTTAAGTGTGCTTCATTTATGGATGCTAGCAGGGCATTGCCATAGTCCAGGCGGCTTATGAGTAATCCCTGCACTAAAGGCATGCGTGAGGACAATGGGATCC
Source organism: Triturus cristatus (assembly GCF_964204655.1). Taxonomy (NCBI): domain Eukaryota; kingdom Metazoa; phylum Chordata; class Amphibia; order Caudata; family Salamandridae; genus Triturus; species Triturus cristatus. The sequence goes on along the minus strand of NC_140592.1, from coordinate 998,199,487 downwards.
ATTTAAAGATTTTTCTAAGGCTACGCATTAGCCCATAGCATGTGCGAACCACATGATTGACGTGATCGGACATAGAGAGTTTATTGTCTATTATCACTCCAAGATTGCGGGCTGCCATCTTAGGTGAAGGGCTGTGGCCTAGGGTAGACGGCCACCAGTCATTGGTCCACAACTTTTGTGCATTTCCAAAGAGTATACTTTGCACCATAACGTTCAAATCATCCCCAATCAACTTACCACTGCAATTTATGAATCAACACTTTTTGTGCCGCCTCCAGCCACCATGGTTTTGTTCACAGGGTCCTGCATTCAACCACCGTTGCCCAAGCCAAAAAGGAAAAATCCACACGGTATTAAAAGTGACATCAGAGAGGAATCGAGCCAATACCTCCATATTAGCCAGGACAGCCATTGGATTCCCTTGATCCTGAAGGCAATCAAACAGTCTCTCAGAGTCTGTAATGGCGACCTGCGATGCATAGGCCAGGATCCCAAACTTAGAAGTTGCATAAGCGCGCTTCAGAGCAGCCTTCCCCTTTTTAGGTCGAGCCTAACGCAGCGTGCATGCGTTGCTCTAGGGGAGGGCCTCTTGGAATCACTCCACACATTCTGAAAGCTTTCTGAAAGCTCGTGTGTGTGGTTGTTACATTCTATTGGCATTTGCCTGTGGCTTTCAAAAATGAAAGCACGCAATTGGCCAAAGGCGGGTGCATGTTCCACCTTTCCTGTAAATGTTCACTACCACGGCCTACAGCTGTCGGGAGTGAGCAGCGTTGAGCAGGGTGCCAGCTGCATTTCTTTCTGGATCATTAAACACAGCGCGGTCACACACAGCTGGAACCGGACAACTTGTTTATTTAATTAGCAGCCTGCGCTTGTGCGCCGGCTTTATGAAAGGTGCATGTCCACCTCATTTGACTTGTTTGATCTTTCTTCATGGCCGCCACACTCTCTTGGTTACTGTGGGCTTTGGAAGCCATGTTGATAAGTGTTTATGTTTTCTTTTGTTTGAGCTGCTTGCTGCAAAAGAGATTGTCTCAATGTTTACCTTAGTAACGCACAGCCGTGGCTTCGGATTGTACCACCCACTTCAATTTAACATAAAGCCTGATAACTAAGGCACTGACAAGATTCGAACCCGCGACCTTCTCGTTACCCACTGATCTATGCAGCAAGCACTTTAACTTCCCAAGCTGCGATCTACTACCTCATTATTTCAAAACGCCGCATTTCATTAAAACCGGGGTCTTGTTGAGCTGTTCTCAAAAACTGAACGCCTGACTTTGCACTTAAAGAATATTCTTGCAAATGTCACTTTCTAACAAAGTAACGTATAGAGGAGGCAGGCAAGATCCTTTCTGCAAGAATAGAGACCGTCAGCTTGTGTGATTTAGCCAGGTGTGTTAAACTTGTCTGTCTGTTGAGTAGGTTCTCTCCTCACTTCTCTGTTGAGCTCTCTGCTTCTTGCCAAGTTTCTCCCTCCACTCATTTTCTCTCTCTCCGGCAGTGCTTCATTTCATGGTCTTCCTTCTCTTCCCTCTCGTGGGTACTACTTCCCTTCACTCCTCTCTGTTCATATTTCGATCGGTCTTTCTTTTCGCTCGACTGCCTCTTAAGCTGTCCGCTCCCCCCCCCTGCTCAAGTATTAGATATCGCTGGTTGTGTAGTATTAGATAGTACTCCACATACATTTCTGTAAGCCACACTGACCAGTTCTAGACACCAGATGCAATGTCCATGTGTGGTAAACATCTTTCAAACTTTTTTGTCTATACCGAACACCACGTTTGGAGTGGACAGCCCTTTAAAAGGCGTCATTGTGCTTGTGCTTAGCCTTCTGAAGAGCAGACCGTGTGAGACTGGGATCCGGCTGCTTCTTCCAGCGCCTTGAAGCGTGGGGGCTCCCTGAATAGCGCAGTGTAAGAGAAGTGCGCATTTCCCACCTAATGTGAGTGCAATATTGAATAACTGATGTCTGCTCGTGTGCTGCATGCACAGCGCTGTCTGCACAGCCCTAACAAGACCATCGGCACCGCCACAAATAAGGGAGGGTGAGCCGAACACCCAGGCCATGCCGTCCGGACATACAGCAGGCGGTCTGCACCGGAGGGCCAGGGAGGGGACAGGGCCCCGCCGTGATTGAATATGTACGCTGGAAACACTTTGATGTCATTCCTCGTGTCCCCCCTCCCCTCCCCCCCAGGATTCCTGGCAGCAAAGTGACCCGCACGTATCCAACCTGAGCCCCTCGACCAGGTGCGGGGTGGGGCCTGTGAGGAGTGGACAAGCCATTCCTACCTCACGTGACATCTTAAGTCCTGTGCGAGTGCTTATGGTCCAAGAAGTTTCAGCTACCCCCCACCCCCATCCACCACCGTGGCCCATGGCCGCATCCTGGTCAGGTGCAACCCACTAAGGGCAGTTATTGGCCTCGCTCTCCAGCAGTGCTTCATTTCATGTTCTTCCTTCTCTTCCCCGGGTACTACTTCCCTTCACTCCTCTCTGTCCATCTTTCGATCGGTCTTTCTTTTCATTCAACTGTCTCTTAAGGTGCCCGCTCCCCCCTCCCCCGCTCAGCCCCTCGACTCTCTTACCACCCCTGGCCACCTTTTCATTCCCTTTTCCCCTTGTTGTTTCTTTTCCCCCATCCCTCGCTCCCTTCACTTACTCCGCCTCTTCCACTGTTTGCTGCCTCTCCCCCTCCCTCCTCCACAGTCACATCATGTTTCTTCACACACTTCACATCCTACACTGTGTTTCATGTGACATCATGCACCCACACCCAGCAACAAGAGGACATGTTACACAGACTTTTCACATCGACCCAACGCAGTGCAGGAACGACGCTTACACTACCCAATAGCCCCAGTCAATGCACCCTCTTGCCACCATGCTGGGCACCCTGCAAGCCAGACATCCCAGATACCACCTATGCACATCTGGAGTCCCCAGGCCACACCCAGAAACAAATAGCTATATTATAGCTAATTGAGCTGTGGATGATGAAGCGCAGTGGGCTGAAATCATGGCACTATGTGAAGGACACGTCGTAGCACCATCCATTGTAGAACAGGGCTTTTCTACCATCAGAGTTTGGGCCAGAGTAAAAAAGACAAGCATTGGCATAGCCAATAGGTCTCGCTTTTGGGACCTTATAAGTATTTAGTTATGCAGCACAATATCCTTGTTGCAACAACATCAACTGTTGCATGGCTAAACACTTATAAGATCCCAAAGGCGAGACCTATCGGCAATGCCAATGCTTGTTCTCAACTGGATTTGAAAGGGTGGCCTCCTCAGATGACAATGGGGAAGAGGAGGCCTCGGAGGACAAGATGGAATTATCCTTTGGAAATTGCAGGAATTGTTAATCAAACTGAGCCAGAAGGTATCGCTTGCTCAAAAAATGGGAAATACCCTGCTTATCCACATCCTTCCATTCCTTAGCAGGGATCTCTCTGATAATGTCATGCAGGGGTAACTCATCTACCACTGAGGAACTGAATTGTGAATACAATCTATCATCCACCAGAGTCTTCGTTTCAAATCTGAGCACTTTGCGAATGTGTGCCAACATATCAGAAAAAGACTTTCCCCAGCACATATTTGCTATTAGGGGAATTGCCCATTTTGTGTTCACCATCCCTCTTCTGCTTTTTGGCTTGAGGCTTATTCAAGGCAGACTGGACCACATTAATAATTAAATCCTGCAAATCAGATTGTAAGCTCTGCAGCAAATCATCCTCCTCTAACCCCTTCACATTCTTCCTTTTGGAAGCAGCTTTCCCAGGCGTTGCCTCAGCCACATCAGCAGGTTCCATTTAAACAAACAAGAGAGCCGACCAGCCAAGCAGGAAGTAAGCGATGCTAAAGCACCAACTTCCTCATCTGTACCTGTCTTCCTGCAACCAAGTCATATTTCAGCAAGACGTTGGCAGCATAAGAGACAGGTCACCGCCTTCCCCATTCCACGTACTTCGAGCAGTGTTGGCTGGTATTTGAAGGCAGTGTGGGGGGGTGGGGGGGGGGGGGGTCGAGGGGTGGGTGGTAGGAGGGAATGAAGAAAAATTAAAACACACACTTACCTGTCTGTCACTGCCGCCTGCCATCACCGCCGCCTCCTCTCGGTCCTCTTCACTCGCTTCCAGGGCAGGAAGCAGGATGCACCCAGCTCCCAGTCTCCTGATAGCCAATCACAACACAACAATGCACCATTGTAATTGGTTTGAGCGCTGTGCTTCGGCACTCATCCAGAGAATGAGAGGCTGGGTATGTTCTCCATGCAGGCTGTAATGCAGCCTGCATGGAGAACATGCAATGGACGCATGCCGGTTTGCCCGGCCGAGACGGCCGGCCAAAGCGCCCTGCACATTTGGAGTGGGCAAACCACTCCTCCCCTGCCCTGTAAGCAGAGTAGCCCTGACCCTATTCAGCTGAGTAAGGAGAAAAATAAAAAGACAATAACAATGAGCTATTATCATTTCATTCTTTCCTTTTGTGACCTGCTCAATGGGCCGACGCTCCTCCGCCTTAACGGAGGAGCTGCCACTGACTTCAAGGACAACGTCTCAGGGGTCAAGTGCTGCCATGACGACCCAGTACTTGTCCAGCCCACCCTCAGACCGCAGACAACCCTCTCCGCCCAACCAATCACATGGAAGGGGAGCGCGGCTGCAGGCGGTGCAAAGCGGGCACACATGACCCACCCAATGGTAAAGCAACGTGCGCCCGAACATAGCGGTATTTAAAATGCAATAATTTTAAAAGAGGAACAGTATAAACCATCAGAGTAACTTACCGCCCATAGCCTAGCACGTTCTCTCATCTGTCATCGGACAGGAAAACAAGCAGGCATATAATCTTTTATTTAAAAAAATAGAAAACAGACTAGTGTGTTAGCGGCCTGTTGGGAGGCAGGGCCGCCTTATATAGTAATGACTGGTATGAGGAGGTCTTATGAGGGGGTAATGAGTAAAATATCCTTAGACTACAATGTCAGTGTAGGTTCCTGGTAATTGAGCCCTGTGTACTCCCAACTCACATCACAGGCAATCTTCTCAAGTGAATTAGCTGATCAAGAGTGCAGTGCAGCAGATAGTATGAATCCCCAAGTGCAACGTCTGAGAACTGGTGATAAATGCTTCTGCAGAATGGTTGAAAGCTTGCACAAGTAAGGTTTTTTTAATTATTTTTTTTATTGATTTTCTGTAATAACAGTACAACAACATTGAGTCATGCCATAGTTCATTATACCTTGGTTAGCAGTGTTTACAAAGAGTATATCCGCATTGAGGCTTAATACAGCTATAAACAGGTATGTCTTTCTTTCAGAGTGACCGGGTTGAGAATAGGTTATAATGCACTTTCATTGCAAAGTGCAAGTCAGTTTAATCAATCACAGGAATTCCCCCACCCAAGCATATCTGCACTGGATCAGAAATGGGAATGAGTCAAAATAATGTGATGTGGGAGAACAGGGAGGAGCAAAAATCAAGAACATTTCTTTTTATAGAGAAAGGAAATTGAGGCAGGAACTGGAACAAGGTCAGGGCAAAGTTGAATTTTCTAAATAGGCAAGGCAAGAAAGCAAGAGCTGGTCTAGTCAACAGAGACAGGCGTAGCCGCTCATCTCTCGTACTAAGGAGTGGCTTGCAGCTTCATGCATCGCGTTGGTGTATCTTGGAACCCATGATGTATGGACTGTCATTCCCCTCAATGGCCATAATCTAAAAACCTCCATTGCACTTTCCCCCACTGCTAGAACCTCCAGATGCCACTTCTTCACATTTACCCAGTCATTATGAGAGGGTGTTTATGCAGATCCGGCAATGAGGCGGGGTAGCATACGCACAACAGTGCACAATCATAAAATATCCAACCTTTCCAACTACTTTTTCCTTTTTGCTCATTCTGATCAAATGTCCCACTCGTTCGTACTTGTGAGTCTCCCAATTCACTGATGAATTATTTTTGTGATTTGCCAAGTGAACCTTACTAGTACTTTTATAACATGTGTCCCTGTCCTCCTAGCTTCCATTACATAGAAATCCTGCCCCATGCCAACTCTTCATCATTCTTTAATCCTGTTGGTTTTTTTAAACCTATTGCAATTTTGTGTACCACCTCATCTCTTTCACCTAATTGCACTTTTGCACAGATCCCCGTCAACTCTGCTTTACTGACACTTCCAACAGTCTTGTGCAACATCGAATACTCATTAACTGACAAACTCTTAAGAACCCTATCATTTTTGTATGCATTGTGATCTGTTTACGAATAAACTAATCATGCAGAGGAACAGTTTTCTTGCTGCTACGCCCTTAGAAGCTTTGGGTGGCTTCCATTCTCCTTTACAACCTACAAAGGGATTTACTCCACCCAAGGGCTTTTCCCCACCAGTACTGGGTGCTATGTCCAGGGTGGCAAAGGGTTGCAGAGGAGTTTGTGACTTGCTAAATGCTCATGTGTTTGTGTAGTTTCACTAACTTTCAAGGCGATCCATCTCATTGTAAAACCCACTCCACCCCCCCCCCTGCTTGCAATTTACTCAGATGTAATATTACACAGTCGTTGAGCGATAGTATGTGGGAGTAAAAGGATTCATGATGGCAAGGTCCCCTTTGTGAATAACTTTGCAGCTGTAAATTCAGCACTCAAAAGCTAAATTTACCAGTGCAATTAGCGTTATTATTTGACATTTGACTCACACAGTTCTTGCACCTCTCACCTGCTGTGTAGTTAATGCTTAATTTTTGATGATGGTGGGTACAGAAACCCATTTATGGGGACATCAGTCCTTGACCACAGCAAGAGAAAAAATGTAGAAAACAAAGGAAAAAAGAAGGATGTGGAAAATAGAAAGATGTTACTAAAGCAGAAGCAGGGCTGGAAAAAATAACAAGCAAGATTGAGATAAAGAGACTGGAAGTGAAAGAGACATGAGGTGGAAGGAAGAATGGGCAGGCTTGGTATTCTGCAACTCGGCATTCGGCAGAAAGCCCCCAAGGAAGACTTTTGGCCCCTATCATTATTTTCTTACAGAATAGACACTGCATATACTGCAGGTGACAGACAGCAGAAACCCGTGCATTTAGCTGGGTCAAAGCTTAGAACTCGCTTTTCAATTGCATTTGGTGCTAAATTAAACTAATAAGAAAAATAGGGAGCAGAAACAGGAAATTGACCAAGGACAAGCGTGACATGTTTAATTGCAACCAAAAAGATGAAATTGATTGAGTGATAGTAGTGAACAAGAAAGTAATATAAAAAGCAAAGCCCCTTTGACACCCCAAAGCACTGATTTCCTGATTCATTTCTCACCCAGGAAGGGCATCCGGTTGCACCAATGGACAGGACTGATAAGGCAGCCAGAGATGGTGCGCAGGTAATGACCCGCTCCAGATCCATTGCCCTAATGGCTTTGCCTTATCGCGTTACTTGGAGTCAACGAAAGCAAAAAAACAAAGTCCACGCATTCGAGCGGATTGGGTTGTCTGAGGAGATGGAGGGTCGTTTTACTCATGGGGGCACCAGTAATGGCTTTGGCTGGGGAACTGAGAAAAATTGAGGTCCCAGGATCATCGATTCTGCGTGAAGTAAGACTTTGCGGAAGCAAGGTGAGGAAAAAACACATACCCTCCCTCTGTCTTCTTAACAGGAGTTCATTTACGCAAGGGATAGGCAGAAGTAATCTCCCAGAGATTCATGCAAACTACAGCTAAGCCTTCTTTAGTCACAGTATGTCAGATAGACACCAAGAAGTCAAATATATATTTTAAATTGGAGTCATAGGAGCATATCAGCAACAACCGACGATAATTATTGCTAAGCGCACTTAGCGCTAGGATAATTATCGCCGGCTAGAGTGGATTTTTATCGCTGAGATAGCGTGCTATTAGCAACGCTTATCTCAAAAGCGATAAAAACCTTAGTGCTAACTGCCTACCGTGAGATTATCGCTGGAAACCCAGCGATAATCCCACAAAATGTGGCGTTAGCTTGTTGATAGGGTCCCACAAACTTAGCCATGATATCCACTTTCCATAGGATATCATCGCTAAGTCAGTCCTGAAGTAGGCGTAAGGAAAGTAGCGATAACAGGGGTTATCGCTACTTTTCTTGCCGCTATGCTTCATAGGGTGGGGCTTGATGATAGGAGAAATGTCGCTTAGCGACATTTCTCCTGTCATGTTAGGTCAGGAACGCCCACTTTCCATCTCATTAGAGATGCAAAGCTGGGCGTTCAGAATTTGTGCGCTAATGCAAGGTTTCACACGTTAGCGTGATTTTGCTAATTAGGCGATACAATTATCGCTGCTTTTCGGCCAAAAACGGCCGCAAAAGCGGCGATAATTTTCTATCGCCGCCTTGTAAATATGCCCCGTAATACGTCTGCTTTTCTTAATAAAGGGCACAAATCCATGGGGCTCCTTAATGCTCAGTAGACTGAGAAGCATAGAAAATGAGCCCATCTGAGGAACACAGGAAGTGCATGTCAGGGATGTATGCAAGCAAAGCAATGCTTTGCCCAGAACACCATGAGCGTCTCCATCAGACTCTCAGCCTTCTAACAAAGGCATTATTTTAATCCAAAGATTGATCCAAGTTCCATAGTTCTCATGAGAATGACACATAATATCCTCGAAATTGGGAACATGAGAGATGCATAAAAGCTAAGAGACCCATCTCCAGTCGATGAAACCCAAACACAAGGGATAGTATGAACTTTACTAATAACAGAGTCCCAGATTTACTTCTCATTTGCACTGTGGTAAGTTGCTAAAATACTGTTTAGCATCAAGCAAATATTTCATCATTCGCGCGAAGAAATGCTGCAGGATTCCACACACAAGTTTGTTGTGCAAATATTGTTAATCTTGGTCTGTGGCTCTACGTTAAACAGTCCTAAACATCAATGTTCTGCATTACTGGTTGTTTGTCACCTCCCTGCACTATTAGGACATCCTTCAGCAATGGACTCAGGAGCATATGTACAAGCCCCTATCGCCATCACAATGTCAATTTTATCGACGTTGTGGTGGCGATAGGGGCTTAGCCTTATTTTCAAGGCAGCGCTAAGTCGCTTAACGTCGCTTAACGCTGCCTTGTAAATAAGGCACCCTTTCACACTATGGTTAGTGTGAAAGGGGTGGGCAGTAGGTGTTGTGGCGAGTGTTCCACCACAACACCCATTGATTTTGGCGCTGCCCCCTATGTTCAAGGGCAGCATACATAGGAGGCAGCGCCAAAATTAAGACCAGGGAGAACCTGGTCTTAAGTTGGTGAAACGACGAGAAATGCATTATTCCTCCTCGTTTTTGCTTTTTCCATGTGTGCTGCCTTGTGTAGCACACATGGAAAAGCAAAATGCCATGGATTGGTTATGCACAGGAAGGTCCTCTTTCCTGTACATGAACAATCTTCAAAAAAATGCCATTTTGTGACTTTCATGTGTACTGCATTATGCAGCACACATGAAAGTGACAAAATGGCATTTCAGAATTGTGTATGTGCAGGAAGGGACATGTTCCTACACATAAACAATCCACTCCTGCGCTCCGTCCATCATCTCCTTGTGTTTGCTTTGTTTGTTTGCCCTACGTTGGCAGGGAATGCCCAGACATGGGTCCCTTGCTGACTTTGCCACTGGATACAAGCTAGCCTGTCTGATAAGGGGTGCTACCCCGAAACTTGTCCCAGGATGCTTGTTTCCGGTCCAGGGAAGACATGGCTTGGCAGTTCGGCCTGGACTGTTCCCATGAGGCACAGGGTCAAGACTGATTTGCATATAGCTGTGTCTGAACTGGGGTGGCGAAATGAGCTAAAGAACAATGATGGATTCAACCCAGATCTGTGACTGGGGGTGAGTGTCTGAAAAGTTTCAGCGCTCCATCCATCATCTCCTTGTGTTTGCTTTGTTTGCCCTAATTTGGCAGGGCATGCCCGGATGTGGGTCCCTTGCTCACTTTGCCACTGGATTCAAGCTAGCCTGGCTGATGAGGGGGTTACCCCAAAACCGGTCCCAGGATGCTTGTCTTCAGGCCAGGGAAGACATGGCCTGGCAGTTCAGGCTGGACTGTTCCATGAGACACAGTGTCAAGACTGGTTTGCATATAGCTGGGTCTGAACTGGGGTGGCAGAGTGAGCTAAAGAACGATGATGGATTCAACCCAGATCTGTGACTGGGGGAGTGTCTCAAAAGTTTCAGCACTCTGTATCAGTGGTGCTGCAGGTGCAGTGGAACCGGGGTGCGAGAACCCAACTACACCCCAATTTTAGATGAACTTTCATATCCAAATGATCAGGGGGTCTCTCTTGCTTGAATTAGGCACTTTTGAAACTCCACTGCCCTGTTCCGTGTGTTCAGGCCTATAGCTCCCTCTTCACACCCCTCTAGTCCTCCAAGCCCCTGTTCTGTCATTCATTTCTTGCCTCTCATATTTCCAAATAGTTTCAGAGTCACAGAAAATTTAAAAAATAACAAGCATTGGTGAAACCAATGGATCTTGGCTATGCATTGCCAATGAGTTCTAGCCATGTTGCACACCAGCGTGGCTGCTGTTCAGCATGGCTAAAAGTTATGTCCTACAGTCTTGTGGGGTGTCATGGAGTGGAAGGGTGAAGAGTGGAGGAGAATGTTGTAAAGTAGAGTGGCAGAGTGTTGTGTATTGGCATAGGTAAAATATTCTGTGGCAGAACGATATGCTGTCCCATAGTGTAATTTAAATCACACTATGGGACGGCATGCAAGCTGAAGTACCGGAAAATGTCCTTCATCAATAGGACTTCGTCAACTGGATTGGATTTATATACTGTAGTACTGAATGCCAGGATATTATCCAGAACACTCTTCAACTATTGAATTGAAACAGTAATCTCTTTGTCGCAATCTCTAATTAAGAGGATGACATCAGCTGATTTTACAAGCAATTCATGATTTATCAAAAGAATAAAACGAATAAAGAAAGATTTTTTTTTAACTCAACATGTTTGTTTCAGAGTAGAGTGAAGCAGCGTAGAGTGGAGTGATGCAGGGTAGAGTGCAGTTGAATAGAGTGGCAGAGTGGCATAGAGTTTAATGGCATAGAATAAAGGGGTGTAGACTGCAGTGGCATAGAGTGCAGTGGAGCAGAGCAGATTAGAGTGGCATCCAATGGATTTGTGTAGAGTGCAGGGCTCATGGAGTTGAGTGTTACAGAGTAAAATGCATTGGTGTATAATATATTGGCATAGAGTGCATTGCCATATAATGCAGTGTTGCAGAGTGGCATAGAGTAAAGTAGTGTAGAGTGGAGTAGTGCAGAGTAGATTGGTGTGGCCTAGACTGGAGTGGTGTAGAGTGCAGTGTGTAGAGTAGAGTGGTGAAGAGTGCATTGCCATAGAGTAGAGTGGTACAGTGTAGAGTAGAGAGACATAGCGTGAAGTGGCATAGAGTGCAGTGGCGCAAAGTGGAGTAGTGCAGAGTGGAGAGGAGTGGTGCAAAGTGGCATAGTGCAGAGTAAAGTGCAGTGGTGTGGAGTGGTACAGAGTAGAGTGGAGTGGCATAGAGCGGAGTATGCATTGTATAGTCGTGCACTGCCATTACAGACACTAATAAAACTATACAGTGCCAAACGAAAATTTGTGGAAATTGCATGACCAAGTGTAATGATTTATTTTCAACATATTAAAGTCAGTGGAGTAACAAAAAGCACTGTGAATGGGCAGTGGGCCCCTGGCCTGAGAGCTCCTGACTGAGTCCAGAGCGTGGGGGGCTCCCTCCATGTAATTTGCAGGGGGGGTCCTCAAGCTTCTTTGCACCACTGATTAAGGTTATCGTTTCCAACACACTTCAGAAGTTCATTTAAATGTTGTTGTGTGCTACAAAAACCTCTTTTCTACTTCCAGTATCCAGCAAGAATGCCACATAAATCCTCTCACTTTGAAGTCAGAGAAAGAAAGGTAAACAATTGCCCTCAGAAGACAGCGCCTGACATTTGACCCCAGTCTTTGAATGCACAGCAAATGTGACAAAATAAGAATAAGATGTAAACGCCTGTTTACAGAAAGGGAGTTTGTGAAAGAATACAGTAAACACAATTTAGGTAATGGGAGGGACGAACTGAACCTGGAGAGCCTCCAGCAAATAAAGCAGCAAATAGAAAGTCAGAAAATGTGAGTTACAAACCACCAAGCCAATTTTAATCAACGGGCCGAATGCATTACTAGGTCAACTTTCTGAAAGCCCTCATGAAGTCTATAGCAAACCAGACAGCTGCGTTGTCTAGTAGGCTGAGACCCAAAAAAGTATCAGATCATGCACATCTGTAAATAGGCAGCTGTTACCTCTTACCGTCGTGCTCGCTACCTGACAATATTAAAAACCCTTGGGGGATGTTTTGTGTCTGCTCAGTGTTTTTTTTAACAACTTCAGAGAAGTGCTGTGTGGGAGCCACTCCTTCCTTGTTGTTTGTAGCTACAATGCATATATATATATCGCACCAGGAAGTGAAAGAAAAGGGCTCCTTAAAAGAGTTAGAGTACAAGCAATGTCCCCTGTTCATGTAGAGTTCCCCAAAGTCTAAACTAGAGTTGATTGGCAAAGTGTGCCCATCCCATTCAAATCTTTGACTGACAAATCATGCTCAGGGATTACTGCAGCCGGTTCTCAACCTAGTGAGCTACTGTACTGGCTCCTTAGCACACTGTGCAATGCAAGTCAAAAATTAGGTTAACCAAAAGAAATGAAAAAGAAATATCGAATTATATTGCAATGGCATAGAAAAATGAAATCATTCTATAGTAGAACAAACAAAGTAAGATACAAGCACCATCCTTTTTTCTCTTTTCCGAAATAAATGCCCCTGCATAGATATCTAGTGATCATCCAAAGGAATGTAAAAGAGAAAGAAACAACTTTTGTCAATGTTATTTCAGCGGAGAAATATAATCCTTTTTTCTGTCTACAATTGTCATGATCAGCTCTATCTCTTATCCACCCTACTTAAGTCTTCTAGCAAAATCCATTAAAGCTCTTTGCTTTCCCTATATGCACTGGCGCTCCATCAGCAGAGGCTATAGGTATCTGAATGGGTCTTTTGACAGTGCTTGACCGTTATCAAGATACATTTCCAAGAAATGGGTCCTTTGCACACAGCTGAAGTGGTCCCGAGTTCTCGTAGGATGCATCAGTCTGCTTAAGCCCACCTTCCCAAGGAAGGCATCACCACACATGCTACAGAAACCAATAAACACTGAGCTCAGCTCTCTCGCCTTGTACATAACCCCTAGGCATAGTACTACACTTCACTCACGGAACATGTGTAGTTTGCACTGCACTACTATGCATGTAGCACAGTCCATAAACTGTGCTACAACCCATAGCATAACAACAATATCCACAAATGCTTTGATAAAACAATTTCACATGCTAAAAAGCATATAACCAATTCACAAAAGTGAACTGTGAATGGAAATATTAGGCAATGAGAGAGGTGATGATTTTGGGGTCCCCCCTAACCTAGGGGGAGGACCAAGCAGATGCCTTCAACACAAAGAGCACATCATGCTAGTGAACAATTCAGTGGTGGTTCCTTCCTCCTAGGACCACCCCAAGCACAGTTATGGGCAAAAATACAATCCCAACCAAAGGCCCTGCAAAGCATTATGGGACAAGATTAGCAGTGAATATTATAGTATCCAATATCAAAATAATTCTACAAAGAGCTGCAGTTCAACTAGTCATTACTAGATGTCCCTCACCAGTCAAATGCAAAAGCATTGAAATTATTATTACATCAAGCTGCAGTTCCACTAGTCGTTACTAGATGTCCCTCACGAGTCAAATGCAAAAGCATTGAAACCCTTTCATGAAGCTTTTGCATTTGACTTGTGAGGGACATCTAGTAATGACTAGTGGAACTGCAGCTTGATGTAATAATAATTTCAATGCTTTTGCATTTGACTCGTGAGGGACATCTAGTAACGACTAGTTGAACTGCAGCTCATTGTAGAATTATTTTGATATTGGATACTATAATATTCACTGCCCACTGCTAATCTCGTCCCATAATGCTGTGCAGGGCCTTTGGTTGGGATTGGATTTTTGCCAATAACTGTGCTTGGGGTGGTCCTAAGAGGATGGGACCACCACCGAATCGTTCAAGAAGATGTGCTTTTTGTTTTCAAGGCATCTGCTTGGTTCTCTCCCTAGGTTAGGGAGGATCCCAAAATCATCACCCCTCTCACTGCTTGCTAATGTATCATTTACACTTTTGTGGAATAACTATATGCATTTTAGCATATAAAGACAGAGATAGGTATTTTATCATAACTTGCACTGTGCAAGATGCTGTTTGCAATTATTGCTCAGATCAGACAAACACACCGTGCTAATAGCTACACACTATGCAGCAGTTTGTGTAGTTGAGCATAGTTCAAAGTGTATTTCCCGTAGCTATGTGTAGTGCTACTGCGCAAACTATGCCCAGGGTTAATTGTACAGATGTACCACTAACTCACAGTGCCAGCCATATTGGGAATGAAATAGAAACTATTGAACATTTTCAATGTATTACCCCATTGCGACAATTCGTTCCACACTCCTCCTGTGGTGTTGGATCACAGGTTTATCACTTTATGCATGTATTGATGTGTTTATTTGGTTTCTGAGATGTGGGCATGTGCCTGCTGCAGGATGAGCACCAATCCAAAATGAGCCAATATGTTGCCACAGCTTTTCACCAGTGCCAATGTAGGCCCAGTTAGAATCATAAGCTTTGAGCGACAAAGATCTTGAAAGTGACCTTTGGCACATAGCCTAATGGTTCAATGGAACTAGTACAAAGCGTTTCACCTTTAGATAGGGGGTGATTCCAAAGGAACTGCCGGGCTAACAGCAAACTTAGGGTTCCCACTAACAGGTTCCAGGTTAGTGTTGCAGTGCCACCTGCTTCCCAGTTGGGTAGTAAAAGACTCCCATAATTGGGGTGCAATGGCCTTTTTGCACATCTAGACCATAAAACTGCTTGCCTGTTTCAGTAGAGCTATGCAGCCATGTTGGTCATGGACAAATGCCTTCCCCAGATCTGCACTCCAGAGACTGCCTTAACCGCTAACACATCTGACACCCTCCAGCCACACATTTGGTTAGGCAAGCTCGGTGTGTAGTCAGGTGTTGAGTGTTGGCAGCTTACAAATATGCCTGGGAGGGAAGGTGCAAGGTTTTTGTGCAGGAAGGAAGACCTTCCTGCACAAAAACAATCCTGGGGTATTTTCCACTTTCCACGTAGGCTGCAGAATGCAGCCCACGTAGAAAGAGGAAATAACAAGAAAAAAGATATTTCTCCTTGTTATGCCTCCCCTGGGGAGGCATAGCATTTTGACGCATTCCAAGGTCTACCACTAATGGTAAATCTAGGAATGCACCAAAATCTATAGGGAGCACAGTAACACATGGCAGGGATTTGTGTTGCCTTGCTTTACTCCAGATTTATCAAGCCATGCAACCGTAAACAGCACATCTTTCCAATGTAAAATCCTCATTGCCTCCTGGTAAGCTAGCACCCAGAGGTATTTACTGCACCCAGTAAGTACCTCACCCAGGGTAATCAATATTAGGTAAATAAACCCGATGGTTTGCCAAACCAACTGTGAACTGAGCAATTTATTTCATTGTTCCAGCATTATAGCTCAATGTACAGTTCTGTAATACTACACCATTGACTATGCAGAATGCGCCACTCCTCCTTTCCTTTTGTAATCACCAAACCCGTAGCATGCAAGGGTGGTGCAAGAGTTTCATAACTTATACATTTATTTAACGGCAACTGTCGGCAAGAGAGTTCATCTGGAGAGGAAATAACAGTTAATGTCTCTTGTGGAAGAAGATCAAAACACTTTTGAATATGTATCACTTGTACAAACACCTGCTGGGAGGTGGTGATTGAAATGAGTTTTGAAGAGGATGCTAAGAACACCAAAATTAATTTTGAGGAGGAAAACCAGCATTGTGTGACAACGTCACAGAGGTTTCACCTGAAGCCAGGACCAGAGGCTATCAATGCTTATGTGACTTGCAAATTTTAGCAACATCTTTCAACTTCTGAGTGCTAACTGATGAACGTTCATGGATTAATCAACTGTACACTGTTTTAGGAACTATGCTGCAAGAAATATTTATTTAAGTGACCTGTTGCAATTGCTAATAAATTGGAATAGTCAATGATGGTTGCTAAGGAGTTGAAGAAGACAGAACGCTTCCTGTTGGATGGTGCTAGTGTTAAGCATGACTGTGAATAACTTGCTCCAAGTAGTTGGACTTTGGAAAGGCATTTTTGAATCCGTTATGCAAAATTAAAAATTAGGTATTGGTGAAAAGTGAGCTTGTGTTTTGTGGAAGTAAGGTTGCACAGGTTGAGTCAAGTTGTCCATTGAGGCACTAAGTGAAGTGCATTGGCGGTCACCAATAGACTGCATCCTGTATAACTTGTTAATGAACATCTTAAAATCATAAAAGAGTTTAAAAATAGTGCTGGGCCTCTTTAGCAACTAGCCTGCATGCTGTTGACGTATATGTGCCTGCCACGCTTCATACATTTCTAAAAGGATCCTGCATAGTTCATAGTTTGGAAATATTGTCTTCCATGGGAGGAAGATTTCAGTAGTAATACCTATCCAAAAAGAATAGAGCGTTCGTTTTATTCACCTATTTTGTGTTTTTCCCTCGTCAATTCTGTCTCCTGTCACCGCCACTGTGGCGTCTTTACAGGCATAACTTGCCCCCATTTTTCTGGGTCAGGACCGCATCCATGCCATTCCGGGTAAACAGAGGCATAGCTTGGTCAGTAATACTAACAAAAACGGGGGAAGAGGGTCCAAGGGAAATATTTATAGACCTGCAAGGAGAGTATCCCCTAATACAATACAATTATACAACAAAACCTCCTCGGGTCTACACTAGCGCCCAATCTTGTATAACAGAAATGAAGGATTAGAGTCTCACAAAATCCCCGAACAAGGGAAGAACCGTTTCAGGACCAGTGAGAGCAAGCGAATAAAGAGTTTTTTGCCCTCACTAGGTAGTTTTAATCTCACCGCTGCACATTCACGTACTTACTACTGTTGCACTGCGCTTTCACCACACCTGAGATTCACATATGGGATGTTAGCATCCCGAATAGGTTTCTACTACTCAAAAAAACATCCCAGAGCTCCTACCTCACAGTGAGGGAGTTGTAGCCCTCAGTGGGACTAGGTTTTCCACTGGGAGGAGAAACCCTTATGATGAAGCATGCCACCTATGGTGGGTGAGGGTATTCGTCCTGAAAGGGATCTTCTCCTGTTTTTCTCCTGATTTTGTGAGACTCTAATCCTTCATTTCTGTTATATTAGATTGCGCCTTAGTATAGACCCGAGGAGGTTTTGTGGCATAATAGCTTGGTCAGTAACACAGTGTGTGTGTTTCAAAATCCCAGGTGAAATCTGACAGACACCTCACCATAACTGACTGAAAGCACCTGTGCCCAACTATTCATTTGAGAAGACATTTATTAGTGGGGAATAACACACAAACCTCTCTTGACGCTACGCCCTTGCCGGCAAATGCTCAATGTCTCCCTAGGAGAGCGTTCTGCACAGTGGTTGAGCCCACAGTGAGGCTAGTAGGGGTTTCAGCAGCAAATCATGAGCCCAAATTAAGAGCGGATGAATTGCAATGCATGAGGACGCCGAGCTGTTTCCTCTGGAGGATGCTCTGCAGAACATTCTAATGAAGAACTCTATTGCAGCAAAAAAAGTCCTCAGCTTGTAGTCCAGAAGAGCATTAAAAGGGTCTGCAAGACACTGTCATTGAAGAATTCAAATGCCACAAACAAATCACTAGTGACCCAAACGCCCAGAGGCAGCACAGGCAGTAGTCAGGTCCACCGCAGCTCACTCTGATCGTTGCATTTAAATGAATTCACAGGCTTGAACTAGCGATCTAGCCAAAGGTCTAAAAGGCATCAACCTTCAATGAAACAAGCACATGCAATGCAATCGGTCTTGCCTTTGGGAACCTATATGTATTTTGCTATGCAGCACATTAGCCTGGGTGCTGAAACATCTACTGTTCTTTAACATGGAGGGAAAATAAGCACCAACCTGCGTGACACACCAGGTATGGGAACACATGGAGACAAATACTGCCTTTCAGCGGGAAATGGCGTAGTCCATGGCTCTGTTTTTATTATAAAATCAGGGCCTTCAGTGGTCATATCACTGAAAATACAAGATTTGAAAGACATATTATTGTCTACGAGTTTCTATGGACTGGAATCTAGAGAATGCTAAAGTGATTCTGGTATTTTATTGACATCTGCTATTCGTTTTCTATCAAGAAAGTTAGATAGAGGCAGTTGCCAGAAAAAAAAAGAAAGTCCCTAAGCAGAAAGCAATTCTGGTATTTTACTGACCTCTGCTGGTCGTTTTCTATCAAGACAGTTAATAGAGGCAGTTATCCAGAAATAAAAGTCCCTAAGCAGAAGCAGACAAGTCCCAGGGCTGATCTCCAGAGCCCACAAAGTACATACACATATAAGTATATACAAGTGGTCTTGAATGCTTGACCTAAAAAAGAGCAATCATCCTACTGGTTTTGATGTTTGGAGTTCACAGAGTGGCGGTACAATTCTCCTTTTTGGCCTGCTTTGCACAGTGCATTCGTTATTGCATCCTTGCCCGCCCTTCTGTACCTATCTGCCCACCCTAACCTTTTTTCCGTCCTGTGCATGTCTGTTTTAGCTCATATTCCTCCAGTTATATTTACGACCCTGTTTTCTGCATCCCATGGTATTTGATTCTGTTTACTTCTTCAGCAAGTTCTTCAGGGCGGCAAGGGGGGCCTCGAGGCTTGTTATTACACGGGTGAGGGTGTTGGAAGCTTTTTTACAATGCTGATTGATATGTTGTAGGACTTTGTTGCTGTTCCCATCACTAGCAGGGGTCATTGGCTTGATGTCCCAATTGCACTGCATTGCAGATAGTGCAGGAGCCTTTAATAGGAGTGAAGCACAAAACTAAATAAATCTATAACAATGTAAACTGTGAAGATATGTTTTGGAAAAGGGATGCCCTCAGCTGTAGATAAAGATAAACTTGACACTACACACTGCCTGTGCCATTTACCACTGTCTTTATGTCCTGCATTTCCTATGCTTGTTATCTCTCCTGTTGAGAGCCTCTTGCTGTAGCAAACGGGTAAAACCTATGCTGCCTGCCCTCTCACACTTAATTATCACTCTGGAATCCTTTCTGACATGCCTTGAGAGATTTTTGGCAATTCCTTACTTTTCATAGGTAACTGTCTAATTCGGATGCTCCTGTGGGGTGTGTCTGACAAGATGGTGATGTACAACAGATCTTCCAGTCCACCGAAAAATCCTGCATCCTGAACTGACACCATCACCCAACCATAAAACTGGCATATACCCTTTGACCTGGCTGAGCCGCAATTGAAGTGAAAAAGCTTGTGTTGGTGTCTTTGTGCCCTGCCAGCAAACTCTACTTGGATTAACTTTACAGCTGAAACTTTTCATATAAATTTAAAGATGGAATAAAACAAAAAAAACACATACAACTATTTAAGGGTCGATGTACTAAGCATTTTAACTGTTGCAAACTCTTCAGTTCGATGTTTGTGACAGTTAAAATGCTTTTATGTATTAAACCCATTTTAGGAGTTGGTGTACTTTTACTGAATCCTAGAATGGAACTGGGATGCCATATTGAGTTGGTATTTGTTGTGTTGTAGATGTCCCTTCCAAATACCAAATTGATGTAATGTATATCAATGTTTTGTGATCAAAATCTGATTGAAAACCATTTTTTTGAAAAATTACTGTCTCCCTAGTTGGGGGTGGAGAGGTAATGCATTCGCAAAAGGAAAGAGTCCCTTTCTCCTCTGTGTTTAAAAAACAGAAAAGTTAGTTGAGGAGCAGGCAGTGAGTTAAGGGATATTGTGACCAATAGAGCAGGCAGTGAGTTAAGGGATATTGTGACCAATAACTTGAAGCAAGGGTTGTCTACATCTGGGCCTAAAGGCTAATGTCTCATAGAAAGTGATACAAGGCATTCAACAACAGGCACAGACCTTGACAGTCCCTGCTGTACTAAGACTGACACTGCTGACACCAGTTATTTCTACCACAGATAGTCTCAGCATCAGTTCCTTATTGGTCCCTGCAAGAGTTTTCTGGTCTCCAGCACATCTACTCGTGAGGGTTATGGAGACTCAGGAGACAGTTCAACTGAGCGATGAGAGTCTCAGAAGTATATGTGGTTCCAATGACAGCCTCTGGGCTTCCCTAAGTTACATCCATTCCATTTACATCCTCCTACAAAGGGAGAGGTGTCCCTCTCGATTCACTGGTGGCTGCTTTACTTGTAAGTTGTTTACGGATCTCCTCACTGCAGGTAAGTCTGAAACACCAAGAGTAAGAGTACAGATGTGTAATTTGTACCGCATGAAGACGTGTTAAGGGCTTCTTGTTAGAGTATTTTGCTCTGTTTTGACTCGACAGCATGATCTAGTAGTGGCGCTGTTTCCCTTCTGAAGAGTGCAATTAATAATTGTTGTTAATAGCTCCTCCATATTATTATGTGCCCTACGAGATTGCTGGGCAGGCCATTGACTGCTTTTGTAACACCTACAAGTGGGTAATTGTGGCATAAATACTAAACAGTGCATTTTCACAACCGAAATCGCCAACTGGACTTTTATCCACCTTATACCGTTATGCCCTTTTCCCTAAAAAAAAAAATGCAACGCAAACCTAGAGTTGCCTATTTTTAAGTTCTTGAACTTTGACTATTGCCCTTCGCAAATCATACTTGCTATTCACACACAATTATCAATTCACTCTTGCCTAAATGCTCTGAGTTGCTTCTAGTAGAGATTGGGCCAACTGGCACTGTAGATTGTCAAGTGGTTTCTCTTTTGGTTGTATTGCTATGAGAATGGTTGTGTTTTTTCCTTGTTTCAAAAGTGTGTGTGTGTGTGTGTGTGTGTGTGTGTGTGTGTGTGTGTGTGCGTGCGTGCGTGCGTGCGTGCGCGTGTGTGTGTGTATGTGTGTGTGTGTGTGTGTGTGTGTGTGTGTGTGTGTGTGTGTGTGTGTGTGTGTGTATGTGTCCCTACTTCTTTTCTGAAGGAATGGCCCCAGAGGTCTAGGAGAAAGACCTGTTTTCTGTGTACACAGAACATACTTGAATAAGGTAATGGAAGTTAATATTAAGAACTATCCTAAGTCGTGGCAATAGGGCAAGTAGAATAGAGACTAGGACGGAAAAAGTTGGTTGATACTTGAATTCAGACCTACGCAGGTCAATTCTCCCTATTCTGTACAGGGATGCATGATAACCAGTGGTTGTATAAACCTTAGATTACAGACATCAGAAAAGTTATCTAATTCACCTACCATCCCCGATGGTTTTAGATATTAGGTTTAAATGATCCACCGTTGTGTTGTGTCTTTCTGATCTAATGAAGTCAGCCTGTAGGGGAGAAGCAAACAAGAGGAGGATGCTTTCGTTTGGACTATTTTCATTTGGAATAATTCAACTGGATTGGCTCAATTGGATTCAATTTGCCTGTTAGACCTGGCATCTTTGGCATGTTTTTCCCCTGTCTCTTTTGCATCTGACCTCCTGTTTCTGACTGTGTGCTGCATTTTGTTTTTACTAGATTTAGAACTCAGGGCACTTTAACACTGCTGATCAGTGCTAAAGTGCGAGAGCTCCCTATGTAAATTGTGATTCGTTATCAATGATTGGCATATTTGATTTTCTGGTACGTCCCTAGTAAAGTGCGCTGTTTGTGCCCACAGCCTGTAAATCAAATGTTACTAATGAGCCTGCAGCACTGATTGTCCGACCCACATGAATAGCCCTGCAGCCAAGTCTGAGACATGTCACTGCAGTGTCTGTGCCTGCAGTTTCTTACTGCCATGTCGATCTGGCAATTGTACCCACTTGCCAGGCCCAAACCTTCTCTTTTACTACATGTGAGGCACCCCTAAGGTAAGCCCAAGGTCAGGGTGAAGTGTATTTAAAAGGTAGGACATGTACTCCTGTGTTTTACATGTCCTGATGGTAAAATAATGCAAATTTCATTTTTCACTACTGCAAGAGCAATCTATCCCATATGTTGGCAATGGAGCTACCTTGTAACCTCTTATAATTGTATCTTCCAATTGGGAAGAGATTGAGATTTGGAGTTTGGGTTCCCTGAACTCACAATTTTAAAATACATCTTTTAGTAAAGTTGGTTTTTAGATTGTGTGTTTGAAAATGCCTCTTTGAGAAAGTGAAGAAAGGAGGGGGTTGGCCGAAATTATAAGTGGCTAAATAGGGCCTAGTTCAAGTTACATAAGAAGAAACGTAGCCACCACATTCAATGCTGTTATCTATTTAAAAAGACAAAGAACTTAACCTTGATTCATTGGTCCTGGTTATTTATTTAACCACTTATTTCATTTGTTTCTATTTTTTCAATGTCATGAATGTCTGAAATTGAGAAAACACTTTCTGTTTCAACACAATACTTTGCATTGATTGGACATAAAATAAACGACAATACATTAAACACATGGAAACAATTATAACAATCTGAATTGTACACCAGTCAGACTTTGTTTTAAGAAAGTTCATACATGCAGCGACCCTAATTCATATGATTCATAAAGTTGTGTTTGTTAGGATGCTGCCCATTGGGAAAAAGAATTTTCAAAACCAAAACCAACTGGGGAAGAATGTTACAAATGGCCTTCAAGGCTGCTGATATTCATAAAACAATCCTCAATGGTAGAAAGATGCCAAAATGGCATCTTTCTACCATTGAGGATTCTTTTTACCCAATGGGTAGCATCCTAACAAACATAACTTTATGAATCATATGAATTAGGGTTGCTGCATGTATAAACTTTGTTTTTTTAAAGTCTGACTGGTGTACAATTCAGATTGTTATAATTGTTTCCATGTGTTTAATGTATTGGCGTTTATTTTATGTCCAATCAATGTAAAGTATTGTGTAGAAACAGAAAGTGTTTTCTCAATTTCAGATGTTCATGACACTCAAAAAAAATAAAAAATGAAATACGTGGTTAAATAAATAACCAGGACCAATGATTAAAGATTGGGTCCTTTGTATGTTTAAATAGATAACAGCATTGAATGAGGTGGCTAAGTTTCTTGTTGCGTGCCTCTGCCTGCCTGTGGAATTCATGACTGGTTTAGGCTGACAATTGAACTCTCTGTGCAGCCACGCTAGACAGTCACACAAAGGGAGCCGATGTGTGCCCTGTATATCCTGATGGTCCTCCACCAGGCTGATGGGTCTTCCTGAGCTAGAGTGGTAAGAGGAGTTGTCACTGACACCTAAATAGGGCTGTGCCTGTCCGCACACAAAGCTGTCTCCACCCCTCTCTAGTGTGTCTGGAGCCAGTTCAGGGAAAGGCAGGGCCTTTTACACTAGAAAGACTCTCCTTTGAAGTTTGCCTACTTCAAAGGCAGAAACTAGTGTAGTACTGGAGCTGTGACACCATTACTTCAGAACACTTCTGGACTAAGAGAAGATTCTGTCAAGAAGAGATGGAGAAGCTGTAGGAGGGGAACTGTCACTCTGCTTGCTGCTGTGTTGTGCTGGCCTACTGGTTGTCTTGGGAAGTGAAAGGGCTGGACTTTGCTTTCTGTATCCTACATGCCAAGATTCTCCAAGGGCTTGTGTTTGCTTGCCTCCTGTTAAGAAGTCTTAAGACCATCAAATACTTCACCTGTAGCCCCATAACTCCTCTACTTGGAATTTTGACCTGCCAAGTGGTGCTAATTCCAGTTCTGGGCCCTTGGAGGTGGCTTTGCCGCAAAGGACTGAAGAAACTCCATGCATTGACCTTCAGCACCTGTTTTTCCCACTGCAGCAACTCCGTGCAGTTGAAAAAACAACACATCATTGCAGTATGGCCGAAGAATCGACACAGTGCCAGCTGTGCGGCTGAAAGATCACTGAAGCCCGAGTCCGGAGCACTGTGTCACTGACGTCCGTGGCACCCGCTCTGACTCCGACACAGGCCCTGCTGTCCAGCTGATGAAATTGACCCATCACCTGCTAGCAGCTGGAATATCGATGCAGCTCCTGTTTCACCACTGCTGCATTGACCCAGGGCGTTCAATTAGTCGATGCATCGCACCTGTGCGCCAAGTTCTTCATCGAAGTTGCCCAGCAGTCAAGAATGAGGCCGCGCATCCGTAAACTGATGCATCACCTCCTCTGACAGTAAGGATCAGATGCATCACCTCCCCTAACAGTAAGGAACCAATGCATCATTTCCCCTAGGAGTAAGGAATCGACGCATTGCTTTGCTTTTCCGGCACCTCACCACCCATACGCCTGATTTTGTCTTTGATTTTGACGCATCCCAGGTACTTTGTGATAAAAGTGATGCATCCATACTTTCTTATTTACTTAACTATTTTGAAACTTTTTAAAAGTGATAACTTTGCTTGTGTATGTTGGATTTTTGTCATTTTGGCATTGTTTTATTCAGATAAATATTGGTTATTTTTCTAAACTTGTGTGGTGTCCATCTGTAGTGTTTTACTGTGTTATTGTGTGTGTTTGTACAAATGCTTGACACACTGCCTCTGAGATAAGCTGGACTGCTCGTGCCAAGCTACCAAAGGGGTGAGGAGGGGTTATATTTGAGGTGTAACTCCCTCGCCCTGAGTAGAATATTGGTCCTTACTTGGACAGGGTGCAAGCCACTGCCAGACAGAGACCCCCATTTCTAACACAGTCTATAATTAACTTTAACTGTATTAAATTCCCCCTCTCAATTAGGGGCAGGGTTATAGCTTAGAATTCTGATATTAAGGAATGGTTTTAAGCATAAATGAGGTTTTAAGTGTTCAGCTTGGGATAGTGGGTTAATAGTTTTCAGATTGGCTTGATTTTACAGGTGTATTCTAATCCTTAGGATTTAATGCATAGAAATCTATCTTCAGATGTATGGATTTAGACTTAGGACTTTTATTACCTCAGGATGTATGCTCTTGGGGTTAGGCTAAAAGGTTAGGTATAACTTTGAGGATTCAGAATAGGGAGAGATCTGGATTGTCATTTACTATTATTTATCAGTGATATGCCTCTACGCAGTTAGCCCACACCACACCCATCTACTTCCTGCTTAGTTTCTAACAAGTCTCAGCGTGAGACCAATTCAAAATTTCCCATGTGTTTCTCTCCCATAGAAATCTTGATTTCTGGGCCTCCCACTCTCCTAGTTATCGATGCTTAACAGGACCTAGCCAACATATCTTCCTGCTGAAGCATATGCCTTCTCTACCATCCTTACGCAATACTCTCCAAGGTTGCTCTCCTGCCTGGCTCACGATGGGCCGCATCCTGCTTAGCAAAGCAAGCAGCATCTTCATCACCATAGTAACTACTCCAAGCACAGGTCCATACACAGTGAAGAATCTGGTACTATTTATTAAAGTCAATAGCAAATATTGCAGAATCAATTACAAACCATCTGACAATGGGATGGGCACTGATTCTTGGCAAACACAAAATAGTAAAATGCCTCCCGGCTTTCGGCAGCCTTCATTACCATCCTATCGATAGACAGCTTTCTGGGAGTGTGCCTGGTGCTGTAGGAAGGAATGCACAGTATCAATCTGAAGGTATGACAATACCAAGGCCGCTCCCTTGGGAAACAAGCCAGAGGACGTCACTTGTAGAAACCTTAGGGAAAGGCAGCATAACTTCACTCCACTCTCCTGAACCCGTGCCAGCCTTGGCTGCTAAAGCAAGTTTTTGTGCCCATCTTGTACGTCAGAATGAGCCTGTTTCTATGTAGAGCGGGCCAGGAACTCCGTTGGTTCAACACCGGGTAGGTATTGACCTCAGGGGTAGCAAGGAGTAGCAATTACTACAAACAGACTTCATCGATGGTGCCCAAGACTTCATCGATGGTGCCCAGGGCATTGCCCTTGCCTACCGTAATCATGAAGGCAGCAGCAGGAACAGGTAGTAAACAGGGATCAGAGTTCGGTTTATCTTCTAAGTTTTCACTCTTTGCCCTTTCCTTTATCACTTATTAGAAAATACAATGCTGTGGAGGGGCGGGAGAAGAGGTCAACACTGTTATGTCAATGGGGTCAAACATGTTTAATGAAACTTCCGCCCCCTCTACCGCATCTATGGGTGAATCCACGTCAATGAGAATAGGAAAGCTATAACCATCAAACCATGCAATTCGGATATTCAGCTCCATTCACCTACAAGAAGGAAAATGAAAACAACACAGTTTTCTCCAAAGAGTTTATTAAAATATAAAAACAACAGCATATTTCATGTTCTATAGCAGTCCCGCTATGCTGTACAATTTACAATTTACTCAGCTGCAGTCTTACATTCTTGAAGGGGACTGAGGGGAAGGGATCCTGCAGATGTCAGGCACTCACACTTAAATGTAGGTGAGAGACGAGCCTAAAGCGTGACGTTATCCGAACACAAACAGGGTGCGAAGACCCTTTCGTTGGTGAACTTCATTAACACGCCGGAGGCTTTCTCCCGCTACCTTTATTGGATGCCATTTAACATATCTCCATTTTT
Source organism: Triturus cristatus (assembly GCF_964204655.1). NCBI lineage: Eukaryota > Metazoa > Chordata > Amphibia > Caudata > Salamandridae > Triturus > Triturus cristatus. The sequence continues at coordinate 998,172,861 of NC_140592.1, read as the reverse complement.
CATCCCTTCTCCATCATCCCGCCTCAGCAACTCATTAGCACATAGGTTAACAAACAAATACAGTGAATTTACAAGATGATATGGGTATCAAAAACACATGCCTCATGGCCTTCGGGCAGAGAGCACGGATAGTTGCCTACTGAGTATATGAAAGTAGCATTGTCAAGATCAGAAAACATTGTTTAGAGGGGATATTGGAGGCGCCATTTCAGAAATATTTAGGTTGCCTTCAGTCTTGTATGGTAAAGAGCGGAGACTGATGAAAAATGGTGGAAGGATTCTACCAAAAGCCATTCACAAATGTGAACTGATCGAAAGATAAACCTGGAGAAAGGGCTCGATTGGCCATTGGCTGATAGAGCAGTGCTCTCTCCAAGCTCCATTTGCCAGCCTGAGTTGACGTCTACCAATAGGGAGATGTTCTATGAGCTAGTCCACCTATGCTCCATTCCTCCAGAGAAAAGCCTGTTTGCATCACTTTGAGTTGTGATAACGGTGTACTATGTGGGTGGAGTAGATGCACCAGCATTTCTGGTATGCTATTAGACAGAGTATCTGAGAATCCTTCCACCTGGGCTCTTCTGAGTTTGCAACACACAATGATGTCATCAGTAGTACAAAGGCAAGTACCCTGACCTTTGCAGTGTGTTTAGGACATAGTCAGCTTTAGAATTTAGCTTAAGTGAAAGTAAAAACATGCAGCCTGTTGAGCAACACAAGCATCCTTCATATGAAGCAGCAGCCTGTTTGGCAAGTTAATGCACGTTTTGCTGGACTGGGATACAACCTTCTTATTAACTTGGCCCAGAACGCATTTATTGTCAAATAGGTTTAATCTCACTCATTTTAGCTGCTTGACTATGGCTGATTTTTCTACAACCTCCGAGTGATTTGTCTTCGTTTAGAATATGGCAGTTTTTAGGTTTTCTACAGCTCTCCGATTACTACCAAGATGAAACAGAGGCACTTTTGTGAAACAGCAAATGGACAGGAGTGTATGCAGGAAGATGTAAACGGTTCATCTGTTTAACATTTTCAAAACGTGTTCAGCATTTTTGAAGTATTTTGTACATATTTAATTTACATATATGATTAAAACACCCGACCCCCAAAGCTGCTGTTCTATAGGAGAGATTGCCTGCCCTCCAGTTAACAAAATGTACAGTGAAGATCTCACCAATGTCAAAAACAAATGGGTCTGAGGGAAACTTAAAGAAAGGAAGGACTAGAAATACTGGTTCCTTGCTCCCGTCTTAGTACTCTATTCCTGGTTCTCCGGCTGTATGCTTGGAGGATACCAATACAGGCCAGCGCCTTACTATATGGGACTATTGGTATATATTGGTCACACAATCTCTTACTTTAAAGGGTCATTCGAGACTAATGTTCTGTTTGGATGCGCCCTTAATCTACAACAAAAATGCCTTTTCAATGTGTACTTTTGTTAACAAAGGTTTGTTTAGTGCCTAGTACATAAACAATGAGCAGGTTTGTCGTTAGATGTGAATAGAGTGATAGTCCCCTGGGTAGAGGAAGAACGATTTTGCCTCTGAAGGGGGCTGCCACCAATCTGCCAGAGGGTGGTTACCACACCAATAAGGCAAACACCTGTCTGCAGCTGCTTGAACGAGAAGACAGATGCAGCCAAATCTACAAGACATAATAAGAAAGGCAAAACTCTACGACTCACATACATTTAAAAAATAGTAAAGCACACATTTGAGAAGCAGCAGCAAAAATGGAAAGAAACTAGGGAATGGGCATATTCAAGATAAAAAAATCTACTGGAACTTTGGCACGCTAAAGGGAATAGATTCAGGGATGTATTAATCATTCCTTTTCTTACTTTTATTTTTGTGGGTGTACTGATGTGAAGAATGAACATATAAATAGGAAAACATGTTACACTCGGTTGTGAAGATTTCACTAAAAGCATTCCTTAGAAGGATGCCTGAGAGAGAGAGGTTTGATGACCCAATGTAGGCGGGTCATGCTTTCTTCCAGGAAAAGTGAGTATGCGAAGGATTTATCAGAAACCGCCTTCCTGACCTGTTATTAGGCACCAGCCTCTTAGAAGAGTAGGTCTTTGAATGCAAGCTATGATGCAAATGAAACCTAGTACTGGGTCAGTGAACTGCATGATACTATTCTGCCCTTGAATCCTTCCAAGTGTCCTGTGTCCAATACAGTTTCCAGCCCTGCACTTATTGGGACTCTGGTCTCTGCTTTGTCTGAATGTTGTGCTAACAGATGACACCATCCATACTGCTGAGGGGAACACATGCTGTGTTATGACCACTAACAGAACAATAGTGGTCCCCTCTCCTCTGCCGTGGCATGGCCACGAACAATGCTCTGGTGGACAATTAACAATGCTATGATGAGGATGCAAACAATGTTGTAGTAGGTCTATTAATAGAATTACAATTATACCATAAACAGGGTGGCTCCATGAGAATCAATAATCCCTCTGTGAAACCATCAACAGTGAGGGGAGAGCATGGACTGTGTTGTAATGAGGAGTTTCAGCAGTGTTGTGGAAGGATCATCACCAGTCTGTGATGAACCCATCAAGCTTGCTATGTTGGGACCATCAAAAGGTTTAGGTGGGGCTATTTCCAAAGAGGCCATCAAATGGTTGTGGTACAGTGAGAATGTCCTGGTGAGTAGGGCACAGCGCTACTTGATTGATGATGAGACAGTACTGCGGCTGTCATGAGCGTATCTGGAAATACCTGAGGTTCAGTGTTTGTTGTATGACACCTTGACAGTTCCTGAGCTCTAACGAGGTACATTAGATGATGAGAAGATTCCCGACCAATAGTTGGGTTGGTATGATTGAGGCCATTTATTAATTTTTGGATACACAGTCACTGACCGGCTCTGAAAGTTATATGAGACAGGACAACTTATAACATACAGTTAGGGTTGTCTGGTGATTCTGTTTTAATCATAATATGCAGTATTGGCTAACTGTAATCAGTATCCATGAGGTGTATCCATTGGTGAGACAATCTTTTGGTTTGTGTGTGGTTTATTTTGTGATGTTGAGGTTCTGGCTTGCTGGTAATCTAATAGACACGTTTCTAAATCTGCAGTATTTTTTAATTAGTAGTGGGAGAGTCTTCACTCTTACGTGAGGTATATCAGATGCTGTGACCTTCTCTGGTCTAACTAGTCATGGGGCACAAGATCAGCACTTTGGGGTCCAAAGTGTACACATTTGATTTCTTGCAATATGGGTTGAATGACCATTGAAACATTTTTTGCTAATGTTGGAAACAAGATTAAGGGACTAATTTATATATTGGACAACGGCGTTAACTCATTCAGGGCAACAAACTAAATTACTATGTTGCACTGACAGAGTCCTCACCCGCCAAATTTAGAAGTGACCACTAAGTGGGTGGTCATTTCTAAATCATTGACAGGAACTGCTGCGACGACGGTGCCTATCATTCCTGTTTTAAGATTAAGGCGCTGCTTCGTCAAGACGATGGAGCTGTCTGGCAAACTTTTTTTTTCTTCAATTCTGAAGCAGGATTTTCTTGCCTCTCACCACCACCAGGGTTTTTCTGGCAATGATGGGCAGTAAAATAACGGCTATATGTCTGCCCATCTAAATTGTTTAGGGGAACATATAGACACTTCTCCATCTGAGAAGTTTGGCCAGGGCAGAGGTGATGTAATCCCTGCCATTTGCCAAACTATGGTCTGCCCGCTTTTAAATCTTTTGGGCAGACAGGACATTATGTTGGTGGTACCGCTACTCCGTCATGGTTGCGACCGAGTATCCTTACCGCAAACATATAAATCAGTTACTAAGTCTGGCATAAAGCATGGCTTATGTCATGAAGAGACAATCTCTGATTTCCAGTGAGCCCAGTTTGTTGACTGAATTGCACATGGGCAGTAGTGTGGGTTACACGATGATTAAAAAAAACACTGCTTCAGTTACGGGTATCCGATTCAGAGACATTAATTGATTTGCAGTGTGACTGACTCAACAGCACAGTACTTGACCTGCAGTCACGCCTACTCACAAAACAGTCCATCCCTGACCTGCCGCACGAAAAACCATTCATGGTCTGCTTTCCAGGATCTGAATGAGAATGCCCTTGAAAAGTAACGTGGTTTATCCAATTTTGGGGCAGTTCTGTACCATGCATTGTGGGTCAACTGACGTTGTTCCTAACAATCAGAGAGCTCTATTTATTAAAGAGCAATGACATTGTGTGAGAGGTTGTTACAGTGAAGGGCTGTTCACAATGGGGCATTGTAGTGTCTTAAATGATATCTCTTGTCTCACAAAGAGTCTATGTCTATAAAAAAAAACAATTGTGTAGAAGGCTGCAGATGTCCCTATGGTTGTATAACTTCATGCACTTCCACTATTCTTATGGGAACACAACAAAAACGTGCAGAAACAACACGTATGTTAACATTAGCGAGTATACATTTAGGATGGTACAAAGGAATACCTATTGACAAACACCGGAAGACAGAAAATTACCCAATACATGGGCCCAGGACTTCCTATATCATTCACTCCGGTTCCAAAGATCATTGAATAGGGCTTAAATAGCTTACTGAAATATGAAACTTTCTGAAGTAGAAAGGGGTATTCATTCAGGCAGAAAATGCTACTCATACGCCATGAGGTGAAGGATGGCCCAGCGAAGTCTCCCACTATTTTATGATATGATGTCAACTTCCGTCCACTAGATTACTGGTGCATGGCATATTCTGAACTGTAAGTGCAGCAAACCTAGTAAAGTGGTCCCTACTTTTGTTAGCCATGATCGACCCGTGAAGAGAGGAGTAGGTCAAGCGGATAGGTTGACAAACTACTGAAGTTGTAACCTGGAATGTAACTTCTCTCCCAAAATCCCTTTTTGCTCATGAGGATGAAGTATGTCCAGTCCCACTGGTGTCACTTGTTTCTGGCAAAATGTGTGAGTGCTCCAAAATGATCACAGATGGTCAAATGAATAAATGTGTTAGTAGCACTTTGAACCCCTGACTGTGTATCCCAGTGACCTCGTGAACATATCATAAGACCTAGTGAAAGGGACAGATACCAAACAAGTGGCGTAAATGTGCTTGGTCTCCCTTTATAAAAGCGTAGATGTTGCAGGCAATCCTTTGAAATGTGTATCCATCTCCTCTGTTCCTCCACAGCCTTAGCAGCTACAATTTTCCCCTCATACCAAAACCCTCTTCATAACCCGGTCTCTCTGCTTCCTTCTTCCTTTTTCATCGACAGAAAGAACCCTTGCAATAGATATACAAGTTCATTTGTGGGGCGCCTCATTTGTCAATCTTATTCGCTTTTGGTATTCCCACGCACATAATTTCATGCCTAACTTGCAGAACGGCTACCTCCACCACTTATTCTTGGATTTCTCCACTTTCTTTTGCTCACTAATGACCCTAAAACTTGAGGTAAACATTCCTCCACAGTTCATGTTCCTTTGGTACATCCAACTACTTTTTCTTTACATGGCCACACGAACATGCTCTCTAGGCAGTGCACAGATGCCAGCGTTACTGCCAAGGATTCCACTTGAGGTACATCACGTGCACCCACTATCACATCATCCATGATGCATATCATGAGATTGCTGCAAAGAAATAAATTATCTTACAAAGTCTAAGCAAATGAAAGTCACTTTAAAAAAAATACCCCAAAAGCAATGCCTCAATAAATAAATACTGTTTCCTGCTGGCAGGAATATTAAGGTTGGTTCCGTTCCTGGTCTTAAAGCTGTGGCTTATTCGTCACTGACCGGTGTCATAATTATTTTACTTACTGTCTTCCTTTAGGGCCAGATCAGGAAGCAGTATTCAACAAATAAGTTTATTTCTTTATGTTCCACATTTGACTTCTTCCTGAAAAGTCTCTTTTGTCATTCTCTTGGCACCTTGCCTGGTTAGTCTTCATTTTTGTAGCTAATATTTCTGGTTCATCCTGATGCCAGATGAGTTAGACCTGCCACTGGTCAAGCTTCTCATCTGACCTAAGCAGAAATGTGTCACTATCTCTATGTTATGTTTTATGTCTGATGCGTTTGAATGAGCTTTGACTTCCTGGGAGGTTTCACCTTTAGCAGAAATTCGTAGTCATGCAGCCATACAATAAAAATGTAGACAGAAGACTAATACTTGGGGAACAATGTCTATCTTTGATTACTTCTAGTGTACCCTCTATTACATCTCTTTTAGTCTTGGCTTGCCGAGTTCATCTCTTGATGAAGGCACCTTCCAACCACAGTCTGACCTCTTTGAGGTTGTAAAAGAATGGTCCTTTGCCTCCCAAGTAGGCAATTTTCTGTCTCTGAACAATGCACACTCTCTCGAAAGCAACTCCATATGCTACATTGGTGTTGTTGTCCATGCAGTCAGCAACAACCTGACACCGAGCAGGCAGGGAAAAGTGTTCCATGAGCTTCTGAGCCGCGGCACAGCGATCTTCTTGGCTTTGGTGCTTTTTCACTTCAAAAGAGGAGCACTCATTGCCAGGAGCAGCCCAGCCGTCCGATGGATGAGCCTCATCAACGTAGACCAACAAGAAGTCGGCAACACCAGAGAACTCTTCCACCAGTTGGCTGAAGGCCGGCAACTGGCCGACGAATGGGGGTCAGCTGGCGGAGCCAAAGTTGACCACCAGCGGCCGATCTGAAGAGGCAAAGTCCAGGATCCCGCATTTTCTACCACCATTTGTGCTCTCCTGGTCACCTGTCACATGAACCACGCTGGAATTTGGAGCTTCTTCACCCAGTTTGACCTGAAACAAGACAATAATATGAAGCATTAGCTTGTGTAATAGCATCTCACACCAACAGTTCCTACTGTTACGTTATCAACAATTAACAAGAAAACCCCATTGCAAGTTTAAAACTGTTTAAGGCTGTCACATAATAAGGGTGGCATGTGATAGGATTGGAACTTCAATGCCGGCCAGTAACACGCGATTTACCTGTCAAAAGACTAGTGATATAATCAAGTTGACAGATTTTTAGTTTTGCATGTTATGGGCGATGAACAATACATTACGCACATGACTGGCATACCCTCTAATACATTTAATGGTTGACTTGTTGCATGTGTGGACCATTTTATGGTTACCAGGTGGCAAATGTGACATACTCAAAGATTGCCAGACTGGAATCAGACCCCATATTTCAGGTGAGATGAGTAATCTGCAGTTCTACCCAATGGGTGTCCCTGCTCCTAATCAATTGCAGGGTGCTTTGGTAAAAGGCTGGGCAAGAGAATGTTTCAACAAGTCCATATCAGTTTTATCTATGGTTGTCGGTGTGTTTTCATTTAATTTCTTCATGTAATAGTCGAAGGATTATGAAATGGAACAACTTGATATAGTCAACTAATCACAAATAGTACACAAAGCACACAAACTAATGACATTATTCGAGTTTTTAGGAGCATCCTGACAATCCTTTCCCTTCCACTTATTTTAATTAAAAGTCCTCAACATGGTAATAATGAAAGTTTTACTCCCTTCTAATTTGCAGAATTGAAAAATAAAACACAAAATAATAAGCGACTGCTGTCTCACTACAATGCATAGATGAGAAAAATAATATAAGGGCTCATGATTCATTGTAATTTTGAAAAGTAAATAGTCCCTCATGCACGGCAATACAATTTCACCGCAGTAGGCTGAAGGATGTGGTAAGAGAGTAATACTCCCCTAGGTGGAGTTAAACCACACTCTGTGGCATATTTATAAGGAATACACGCAATGCAGCGCAGCAAGTACAGTTGTTGCGCTGTGTGAAAGGGAGAGAGCAGAACTGCTCCATATATTCAAATTAATGCCAACGTTTTTTTCTCTCCATGCGCTGGCGCAGGTTGTATTGCGTAGCGCCAACGCAGGTACCCTTGCGCTAAGTGGTATCTTCCTGCTCAAAAACTATCCTTGGAGGCGTTTTCCACTTTTTCTGTGTGTTGCAGATTGCCGCACACATGCAAAGAGGAAATAACATGGGGCAATAAACATATTTGTTTTGTTCACCAGTATAAGGCAGGTGCACCATTTTGGTGCAAACCCATGTCTACATACATCTCTTTGCAAAATATGGGTTTGCGTCAAAATCCGGGGGTGGGGGGGTGCACAATAAAGCCCATGAACCACCCATGGCAAGCTTCACTGACACACAGTGACGCAATGCGTTGTGTTACTTTTTTTTACAAAGTTACGCAAATCAACATTTGCGTAGATTTATAAATTCCAATAAGGATTTTGTCTCAGGGTTTTATCAAAAACGTGACGCAACCCCGAACCAAACTCTTTGCAAATCTGGACGTCTATGTATATTGTAATGACTTGGTAACAATAGGTGCTGCTGAGACCTGTGCTGTTAAGTAAGACCTTATCAGGCCTGGGGTAATGTAATCAAGATCAGAGTAGAAGAACTTGGACACAAGTGAAATTTAAAAGACGTATTTAAAACATAAAATACATTTTAAAAAAAAGTAATTCATGCACCGCAGGACAAAGAAAACACTGCTGCTGTTACTTCCTTTAAATCGGTTTATCTGACCACAAATATGTAGAACCTTTTCGTCTTTCATCAGATATATGTGAGTGATTATGTTTCAAAATCCACCGACTTATCCCTTGTGCAAATTGAACTGTGAATGTAGTATGGGTAAATAGAGAAATAACATGCTCAAAATTAGGCAAATAAAACGTGTTCACTTTGTTTCCTAGTTCATTCGCCCCAAAGTGCAAACGCAATAAATTCCCTTAAAACTAGAGCCTAGTTTTTAAACTACTCCCTTAATTAGGCCTTCATTTTGCTCTCCTAGCAGACCCACATAAAAGTAGCAGGGGTCAATCCATCAAAGGTCGCCTCTGACACATTGCTTGCCTAATTACCTATTTGCCTTACATAAGAACTTTGAGTGGATTGGCCCTGGCTGTGGTGGCTCACAGGGACTCCTCCGCAATCGCACGTGCCAAGTTGCCGCCATATTGAACTTCTGCTGCCAGGGTGAAACAAAGACTGCCTTTGGCCGGCTTTGGAGGATGACATTAGCCAAGTGCAACTCACTGTGGTGTAATCTGCGGTAATAAAAATAGTCGGAAGCTTCTTTGTCGGGTGATTACTCATCTAGCTGCTATGCTAAGAATTATGCGTGGCCTACATTTCAAGGTTTCAATCTGCTGTTTGAGGAAGCAGGAGGCATCCAGCTGGAGGGCTTTAATGTCTCTCTGTTCTCTGTTATGAAACATAGTCTGACGTGTTACATTACGTTGCATTGCCTTATTTTACATGTTGTTATGTTAGGTGGTATTTGTAAAGCACAACCTATGTCAATGCTTTTGGCTCTTGGCACAAATATCATGTTGCCTTTGATGTCAAGCATGACCATCAACCTTCCACTCTATTGTCAAGGTCATTATATATTGGTCTAAGCAGTGCTTAATTTGTAATAAAAAAAAATAATCAAAAAGTAAGTGCCAGGGCCCTTCTCAGATGGTCACTGCAGCTTGCACCACATGTTGCCCCTGCCAGCGGTGCCAATGACAGTACCAACACAAGTACTAGCCATTGCACTCCTACAAGTGTGACAAATCACACTATTCCAGGCCACTCAAAGCTTTAAGTATGGCGTGGGAGACAAGTATTGTTCATGTTTAATATATAAAAAAAGTATTCAACACTGTTGTTAGGCTCCTCTCAAAATTAGAAAGCGCCGCCATGTGGTGGACTATCATTGGTGCCGGTGCTGAGTATTAAGTGCTGGTGCTGAGCACCAGAAACTACCAGCTCAACTTAAGCACTGGGCTTAGGAACAGACTAGCAATTGTTAACACCACATCAACATATAAATGTATTGCCAAGGAACATACATGTAGAGTTCAGAACACTCAATCTACAGAGACATACCTGCCTTCACGATATTGTGGTAGTAGATAGGTTTGTCATAATATTGTGGCAGGTTGATATTCACAATTATATATTCTGCTCAACCTGCAGCCACCTGCACTATTTCCCCTAGGCTAGTGCAATGATAGCACTTCTGTTTAGCACTGAGAGATGTTTACTCTCCTTACGCCACAGACAGAAGTGGGTAGCCTAACCAGCCACTGAAGCCAACCACCCATCAACAGCCACAATTCACTGTTGTCAGTTAAATATAATATTTTATAGTTTTATATTACGGATATGAGTGTCTGGGGATAGATTAAAACCTCATTGAAGTTTGAGTACAGCCGATAAAGGGTCAGGGACAGGTGACACCCACAATGCTAATGGGTGGCATGCTACTAGAATAACCTGGCCCAAATATTGTCTCCCAAAAATATTTTGTCCTGAAGATTGGTTACAAAAATATCTCCCCTTTGGAGATAATATTAGAACATCTACACCCAATGAAATGATATTTATGTAAACGATATTTAGGCCTCAATATTTATATCTGCCAATATTGTTGTTATCGATATTCTGTCTGCTGTAGGAGAATATTGTGACCTCAATATTGTCTGACTAATCACAAAAAAGGATACAGTGACTATTGGACCACAGCAAATAGTGTGCTGTATCCCCACTTTTTGTTATAAAACTGGACTCCAAATTTTGGATAGCACTAAAGAATCACATTCTTTTACATGGAAAGTCATCCTTTATGGAAGAGGAAGCCTCACAGACATAATAGTGTCAGGCTTCATCATCGGCTGCCTCTCCCCACCCTGGTAGGGCAATACCACGAGGGTGGACTCAACCTCCTCGAATACTGTACCGGAAGGAGGGAGTTATTAAATAAAATCCTGTGGACAAAAAGAAGGGGATCCAGATTCTGCTAAAAAAATACCTTTGTGTTCCTAGGTTATTACCTTTATTCAGAAGGACACAAGGTAGGTTTAAAAAACAAACATCTGACGGGTATATTGAGACTAATGGTTCAAACCCAATTCCTATCTGTCAACATGTTTCAGCCCATAGCCTAAACAGTCTGGGGCATTCTTCAGGACCGATGGATCCCTACAACTGGATACTGTGCCAATACTAGTCACTGCTACACAGTGCTAAAAAAGTGTGAACTACCTAACAGACCCAGGTGTATCCTGCCTGGGACTTGACAGAGATACCTTGACTCCCTAGATTTTAGGTGATACCGGCATCCTGGTCACGGAGGGGGTGGTGTTCTTTGTGGTCACACATTCCTCAAAAGGTACACCACTCCTGTGTACCTACATGTAGCCCGCTCCAGATCGCTGGTCTCAATATTGTCTGCCCTAAGCATCATACAGAAAAAAAATGCCCCAGTGGAGTTAATACTACAAAAGTTATACCCAACGGAACGATATTTATATAAACTAAGAATATTTAGACCACAATATTTACGTCACGCAACATGTTTGTTATCAATATTCTGACAGTGTGGTGCCAGAATATGGCATCTGTGTGCCATATGAATTTGATTTGATTACACAACCATGGCATACAACTATTAAGTAACAAACTAAAGGACACAATGTGAAGCAAAATATAAAGCCTAGCATTATGGTATTCCAGTAGCACAGGAGGAGAAGAAGAAGGAAATGAGCTGGGGTACAGTACCTCCCCTCAAGTCTAGGCAATGCCACAGAAGAGATGCCTCCCTTCTGCAGGTTGTGCTCAGGGAGAGTTAGTGGAGATCTTGGCTGTGGTTGTGTCAAGCAATGGAACACTCGCCATTGGGGGTTCATGAACACACCAGACTCTTATTACCTTTCTGGTACTCCTCTTGCCCATGTACACCCAATTAGCCCACAGGAGCTTCGCTTTTCCGCAACGAAAAAATGTTGCAATGGTACTTGATGGAGGAGTGTGTGCAGTGCTGTATAAATACTACCATACAATACAATAAATATGGAAACAGAGGCCAGCAGAAACATTCGAGGAGCTCTAACTGTGGGACAGGATATTTTCCAGGATCACAGAGGGTTTTCTGCATTAGGGAAAGTGCCTCTCTTTTCATTTATTTTTGGATTGAAAAGTAGACTTTGATGGTAAAAAGCTACATTGTGTCTTGATGAACTTGGAAGAAGCAGCCAGCATGACAAGATGTGGTTTAATTGTTTCATCTAACCAAAAAATTGTGGTTGGATTCAAAACCAGAAAAGAGGCCAGCCAAGAGGTATGCCCTTTGGTGCATTTCCAGGTTGCAAGGTTTTGTCCTTTAACCACAAGATCAAACTTGAGCTCAGAAGCCAGGTCCTTGCCGCACATAAGGTTAACTTGTCTACAGGTGGCCTGAAGGTTCCCAGGCTCCACAGTGAGTTTGCATTCAAAACACCAGAAAAAAAGTTATTTTACCCCTGTCTGCCACCACCGGGAACACTACCCAGGCATTGCCATTCCTTGTCCAGCATCTCTATCAATCCAGGAACCTTTTCAGAGAACTACTGAAGAAATCATTCAGTTGAGACCATGGCCACAAGCAGAAGCCTTTACACTCTGGATGTGCTATAACAACACTGCATGGAGTGAGGCTGAGGCAAAATAGAGAGGGGCTGAGTCCTGCATCCTTGCCACAAAGGTTAAGTGAAGCATGAACTTTAGGCTCATTGAAACTATTGCTTTTTTCAATTTCTATGGTGACTGTGGCAATTACCGGGTAATGGGTTCGTCTAGATCTACGAGCCTTTTGCTGGGTGTTGGTAGAGGGCACCTCTCTGAGGTGGAAAACAAGGGCACCCCACACTTTTGGGTGAGACTGGTTAAGATGTCGCAATTAGTGAACAATTATGACCCTGATCAAAGTTCTTTGACTTGTATGACTAACTTTCTCAACATGAATTACACTGTTATCATTCTTTAACAAGAGTTTCACCGGTTGCTACACAATTTGAATATCCAGATTAGTCAATGATTGCTCAATGAGTGTTCGAGAACTTAGTGGAACAAGTGTGATGGCTTTAATCTGGTTCCTTGTAAGTGTTCAATTTCATTTTTATGTGTGTATCAATCGCTTACCCATTGTGCAAAAACCATACACCCAAAACATAAAATCATAAAAAACACAGAAGAAAATAAGTAATACAAAGAGCACTCAGTGTCTAACCACCAATTCATCCATTCCATATCGACACAAAGGATTAAAAAAAATAAGGAAGTAAAAAACTAAAAACATTACAAAAACGGGAATGGAAGATAAAAGGAAAAAATGTTGAGAAAAACCCAACTTAGTTGTTGTTTTTGTGTTTGCTTAACTACTTAGAACCCAAAGTGTAACTATGAAGTTTACAACTTCTCATAAGAGCCAAGACTGTGCCTAAAAACACATAAATACACACTCTACTAATGAAAATTAACAGGAAGATTGGTATAGACTTTAAGATACTGGAAAAGCAAAACCGTTTCTAGTTGTTCCAAAATGAGTTAGCTTTAAAGACAGTAGCATAATTATGAAGAATAAAAGTGTCATACATTTCCTTTCATCCTTCTCCCACTACCCCCTCCGCTATGCATGCCAGACGAGGACTGCTTCCATCCGGCTTGGCACAATGGCCGCTGCGACGCGTTGTTCTGAACCAGGCACCATGTTTGCCAAGTGACCTTTGCAAGTTTGTATTTGTACCAAGAGGGCCACTTCGCAGTCAGGGCTTCACCCCAACAGCAGGCTGTGCATTCTTAAGAATGCCAGCTCATTGTTTTGGTACTGGGAGCCAGAATGAATGAACGGAGGTAGACCTCTCCATCCCGGAGTGCTTCCCACTCCGCAACATGTAGGGCTCATTGAACCCTGGCAGAGTTTCTTATTAACGCCGCTTTTTCACCTACCCCGTTTGCTCCTGACGAGCTTCTTTCATGAATGGGCTAATTTTCTAAAGGCTGCTCATTCCAATGGGAAGAAATTATTGTTGATAGCGGTGTCTAAGGCCAATTGCAAACTTTGCCATGCCAGCTCCATTCACTGAAGAACCCATAAGTGGCCACGCCACAGCTAATTGCCCTCAATGACGCTCTGAAGAGGTATTGTGTTTGCTACTCAGCTAAATATGACGGAGTGAATCTCAAAAAACACATATTCTAATCGTTCAATTCGTTCCCAGGGCAAATCAATAACTTCATTTAGTTGCAAATTCTTTGAGTATGGTTGTGAGAAATAGCTGGGCCAAAGGGTTCAAATTACGTCAGAGAGTATGATACCTCAAACATGGCGAAGAACTACAAAAAACAAACAGGTTTGCTATACTTTGGCTTAAGACGGTGAAAGTGGTTCAATGACAGTACACAGATAAAACTACAATTGCAAGTATTACCAAACATCACCTTTGGTGGCTGCCTCAGCAAAGGGCCAGACTGACCTGTCTTCCCAATAACTAGTCTACACAGAGCGGGTTTGAGACACTTTGGAGGAGTGTGGCTCAATGGTTAGAGCGGCAGACCCTGAAGCAGAGTTCTGGCCAGGGACCAGGGTTCGATTCCCGCCTTGGGGGGGGCTCGGGCTCAATTTCCTCGGACCTTTCTATTCTCGCCTCGGTGCCTATTCTAATCACGGGCCCCACGCTGCAACTCTGGGCAATAGCTTGCTTAGCCTCCACACCGGCTCCAACAGCGCTAAGGATGCCTAGCTTCACCCTGGGGGTGCCCAGGAGTGGACACTTCTCAGGGAAAGCCAGGAGGGGTTCCACAGCGGTATGAGTATCAGCGCCAGGAAACCACAAAGGCGACACCGCAAGGTGGCCGTCTGGTGACAGTGCGCTCTATAAGTACCTTGACATTTACATTTACATTTGGTGGAGAAGAGAAGATAAGCAACAGGTTCACATTAACCTTTCTCTTACAAGATAACGTGCTTCAAACCTGGTTTAGGAACCTTAACCATCTTACCATCTTACTACAGTTGCACTACATGGTCACCTGCAACTCCATTTCCTTTCTCTATAATAATTGTTTCCGAGTAGCCCACCTCCAAACTTTTTAAGTCATCATTCTCCTTTTGGCCTTCATCTTCTATTGTTGACCCCTGTTGTGATATGATGTCCATACTAAAGCCCCATCTCACCCTTTTCTCTCCTTTGGTATCATCCCCTCACATATATGTGGGAGTACTAATAAAGTGAGATCCTATGTGTGAAGCTACGACTTGATCCACAAACGGGTGAAGTAAAAAAAAAACATTATAAATAATTTTCCAGTGAGACAGCGAGAGGGTGGGTACCAAAACGGGAGGTGTCTTCAGTTTCTTTTAGAGTTTCAGTATAGTAAGAGCAGTTCTAATGTCAATGGAGATGTGGTTAGAGATAACTGGGAAGGGGTGCCTTCTGGTCGTTCCTTTCCTAGGAATGTCCTCATTTCCTTTCTGGGGGTGTCATGACAGGTGATTTGATGATTTTGTTTCAGCCAGATATCAGAGTGTTCTTACTTTGAGCCTGGTAAGCGGTGCAGCTGGTCTAATAGAGGATAACTGCTGGGCAGCACAGCCAATAAAGATTCTTCAGTCTTAGAGGGGTGTGGTCTAATTTCTTCTAGCTACTGATGAATCGAGCCACAGAGAATGAAATGCTTTTCAGAAGTGCTAAAGAAAGAAGGGTTGACTCCATCCATCTGTGAAAGGGCCAAAACTTGCTATGGTGAGCTGAATTAGGCTACAGGTAGTACCAGTTCTACGTTTCGAAGTAGGAAGAGCTGGCATCATGAAGTATTTGTTTTCATATGAAGGGTTTCCTTAATTAAGCTTCCCCAATGCTGGAGTGTCACCCATCCTTCCAGGGAGTTTCCCCTTCTGCCGGTCCATATTTTTCATGAAACATCCTCTTCTTCTAAAATTTAAAATACATCTGAAACTCGCTGTCTTCTCTTCGGACCTTCATGTTCTCCTGCAGCTTCTTCCACCTATGAATCTTCGTGAATATGATTCTGTAGCTTCTCCCCTTTATTTTGTAAGTTGTATTAATCTTTCTAGATCTCCATCCTATTTCAGTAGTGATTCCCATTTATGTAGCCTCATTTTAGTTTAATTGACCTACCTCATTTCTTGTTCTTTATTCCAATTTCTGGAACTTGGTTGTATTTTAGAACAGTTGATTACTCATAGGACTTTATCTAACTTGTGGGAGACTTCTTATTTCTGGAGCTAGGTCTTATTTTTCAAATTTTTTTCATTGTTTGAAACTCTATCACATTTCTGGAGGCCGGTCACAGTTCTAGAATGTTAACCTATTTCTGAAGGACAGTGCCACGCCAGAAGCTTGACTGCCTGCCTGAAACTCTATAATGAAATATAATTTTCATAGTTTGATCGCATTTCCGAAGATTCCTCACATTTCTGAGGATCTTCTTATTTCGGAATTATGTGTTGTTATTGGATCGCCTTCCATTTCTAGAGTTTGTTTTTAATGCTCCATTTGATCTTTGTAAAACATTTGTGGAACTACTTTCACTAAGCAAACCTTCACATTTTTCATTAATGGCTTTTTCATTTTAATGAACCCTATCCTAGACCTACAGTCGCCTAGGATATCATCATTCTTCCTCACTAGAACTTCATCGTTGTCCTTATTTTTGTATACCCTTTTCTGGTGCTTCATCCTTCTTATCTACATGTGACCTGTTCTGGGCTTTCAATCATTTCCCTCTCTATCCAACATCTCTTGCTTCTTGTCTATCTCGGTCTCCAGCTGCCTTCTAGAGCATCATACGTCAGTTACAGATACTTCCAGGATTGTAACCCCTTCTTTAAAGTTATGGTATTCAGAAGCTTTCCCCATATTTCCTGTTGTGTTTGTCTATTTGAAGCTTCACCTGCTTTCTGGTGCTCTGTATCAGGTTACAGAGCTGATACTACTGGATTACATGAAAAGTGGGTTCGGCCATTAACAACCACTGGCTCTGCTTAGCCTAACCATCCAATTAGAGATCCAGGCATGTTGGGACACGCCCCACTTTCATTATAGGCCCTTTCACCTCTGCTTCTGACTTGGCCCAAGTGTGGAATATATATCCTTATGTACTTCACCTGTTTAAATCAGAATGAAATATGAAACACATTATTTGTTGATAGACGAATTTCCCTCCTCTAGTTATAGCTTAATAATTAAAGCTTAGACTTAAGAGTTGGGGAATGAGATTTCATATGTTTAAACAATGGATTTAGACTTGGAGACTGTAGAAGTTAGGCTTGAATATAATATTATGGTATTGAATATTTATAGATTATGAAGAATGTGTGTGAAAGAGTATGAAATTACTAGGAAATGTGAAGTGTTGTGCTTGTTAATATATACATGTATTTCTGAACATGATAAATTTTGCAATAGGAAGCATGTGTAGGGTTTATTTCTGAGCATGATCCATTTTGCACTAGGAAGCATGTTGTATTGAAAAGCATGAGGTCATGTGTGAGCAAGGTGAGTGTGAAAGAGAATATGCACATAAAACAGCATTTAGTGAGTGTGTGAGGTTGTGTAAGTATGTGTATAGAATAGGTTTAAAAGTGTCACAGATTATGAGACTGCAATTCACGATATAAGAAAGTGGCAGAGATAATGAATGTGTGAGACACATGACTGGCTAGAGTTGGAGCCATTCTGAGCAGGTGACATAGTTTGATCCACTGTTGGGTACACATGTGTCGAGAGAGCATGAGACAGTGTTAGACCTTCTGTCAGACAGTGAGAGTAAGAGTGTCTGGCACATGTACGATGGTACAACTGTGTGAGAATGTCTTCTGACTCTCAGGGTCTCTGTGTGACAGAGTATGGGAGGGTGACAGAATACAGTATGGGAGGGTGACAGAATACAGTATGGGAGGGTGACAGAATATAAAACAGTTGATAAGCAATAAACCGAGCATGAATTGGTTTGCAAAACAGAATATGCGATGGTCTAAGTTCCTGAGAAGTGTATGAGGTTGGTGAATGAAGGAAAAGTGATTCACATTTGATGGGAGGAGACTGGTGTGTCGTAAAGTATGAGATCAGCGGTGTGAAACTGTGACATTTGGTGTATGAGATTCCGTGAAAGAGAAAGCATGTGAGTGGGTGAAGGAGAGAGGATACGACTGGGAGTGACAAAGTATGAGATTGGGTGAGAGACATAGGCAGAGTCTGGGTATGTAAAAGAAATTGATTGTGAATGTGCAAGTGTATTATATTGCGAGTCTATAACCCAGAGATTGGGTATGTGAAAGCCTATGAGACAATGTGTGGGAGGTAGAAAATCAGATAGGGTGTGCAAAAGAGTAAGACCAGATATGTGATAGGGTGTGTGAGACAGAGACTGGTTGTGAGGAAGTGTAAATTAGTGAGAGCATTTTAGATTGGGAGACTGAGGGGTGTGGCACAGAGTCTGTAATTGAGTGTGACTTTGAAAGAGTATTCGAGTGGGTGTGTGATTGTATGAGGGACATAGGAAACTGGGTGCCAGGTGGCTGTTATGCTGCATGAAACTGGGTGTGTCAGAGTGTGACTAAGAGAGACGTCAGTTTAAATGGAGGACGTATGAGATGATGATTGTCGGTGACAGGGTTTGAGAGACGCATGAGATTGAAACATAGGACTTTAAGTGGGACGGGTCTCACCGGTGCTGAGCACCGGCAGATTTTTTTAAAGGGAGCGGCCTCGAAACGGGTCTCTATCCGGCTCTGTTTTGTGCCCTGGCACAGGTGGTCGTGTTTTCCCGAACTGCAGTGACACCAGGTACATCGATGTGCGCTGCTCACACTGCTCCCTTCTCACTAGTGGAGAAGCTACGGCATGACGTCATGCTAGGTGAGCGTTGTATGGGAAGGGAAATCCTTTAGAGAGTCATTTTCTCTCTGGATTTCCCTTCTCTTTTTCAAACTCAAGAGCAGCTACATTGTTGTGGTGTCACCAGGGCTTTAAGTGGAAGCTTTTTCAATGTTATATACAAGCCATAGTTGCTGCTTATCTATCGTATGCAACTAACAACCATTGACAAAGCCAATAGTCTTGACTTGTTGTAGGTATGATGTTACTTGTTGTATCATATATCTAGATGCAATGACAGAAACAGCAAAATACCAGTCGACGGCACACTATGCTAAGCACACATTTTTAGCTTAGGTGTTTCAAAGCCATGCTCTTAATTACGTTAGCCACGCCACTTTGAGAAGACATCTCCCCCCCCCCCCCCGTTTTTTCATCCCACGTAAAGCCCTGCTCACGCGCACAGGCCACATTGTCCCGCGCTTTCCGTCTCCGAGAGCCTGCCTCCCCTCTCTCACGTGAGTGAAAAACCCTTGGATCAGACGAGCTGGACCCTCGCCAAGGATCGCAGAGCGCTCTCAAGGCGCAGCTCCTCGCCAGCCTGTGCTGGTGCGGCGTGCTGTGCAGAAAGATCAGCGCACATCACAGGAGCATTCGAGGCCCGGGCGAGGCGCCATGCATCCGCGCGAGCGCGCGCTGACCACAGTCCACCATCAGCTCTGTTAAGAACGGAGGCAGAGAAGAGATGCCATTCCTCACTGGCCATTCTCTGAGCGAATGAGCTGGAAGGCGCTTGGGCGCGCATTTCTTTGTCCCGTTGTCCGCAGCACCAGGTGGTGGGAACGGCATATGGCCAGTTAATGCAGTGAAAGTGAAGGAAGTGTGTAAATTAACTAGTTGTATGAAGCACTCTGCAAGCTGAAATGCTGTTAAAGGGGCCGGCATTGGTTGTATTACCCAACTTATTCATGCCTCTTGTGTTGATTTAAATTGGTAAAAATACATCGAATGTCTGGGTCGTCTACTCCGGGATTCAATCCCGTGACTATCAGGTGCCATGCAAATCCACGCAGCTCGTGCTCAACCCACTGGGCTGTTTCATCAGACTCATCTTGTAATACATATACTGGTGCCAGGTTGCCGAAGTAGAAAACATCCCACCACCGTCTCCTACAGGCACTGACCTTCTTCAATAAATGTCTTTCGAGTACTCGACTGTGGGTACTCGTGGTACAGCACCATCCTGTACCACAAGATTCCTCACCACTGAGTTTAGGTATCTCAGCTTCCCTCAACAAATAGGTCTGGGGTGCTTTGTCGCACCTGGCATGACCCAAAGAGCCAAAGCAGTCAAAGGTTATACTGTGATAGATGTGCTTCACGCATCTATGTTTCTTCCCTTCCCTTCTTACCTCCCCTCCTCTTCCCTTTCCTTCCTTCACCTGATTTTACTTCCCCTCCCCTTCCTTTCTTCCCATTCTCTTCCCTACTCTCGCCTCCCCTTCTTTACCCTTCTCTTCCTTTCCCTTCCTTCTACTCCCCTTCCATTTCCTCCCCTTGCATCCTTTCCTTACCATTCACTTCTGACTTTCACTCCTTCTCCATGACCTTTATTTGCACTCAGACACGTCCCTTTGTCTTCTTTTCCCACTTGTCTCCTATCCTTCCCTTCTCTTTCCTTCTTCGTGACCTTTGTGTGAACTCTGACATGTCCCTTTGTATTCTTTTCCTCTCTTCTCTTCTCTTACCCTCCCCTTCTCTTTCCTTCTTCATGACCTTTGTGTGAACTATGACAAGTCCCTTTGTCTTCTTTTCCTCTCTTCTCTTACCCTTCCCTTCTCTTTCCTTCTTCGTTACATTTGTGTGAACTCTGACAAGTCCCTTTGTCTTATTTTCCTCTCTTCTCTTACCCTTCTCTTTCCTTCTTCATTACATTTGTGTTAACTCAGACAAGTCCCTTTGTCATCTTTTCCCTATCTTCTCCTATCCTTCCCTTCTCTTTCCTTCTTCATGACCTTTGTGTGAACTCTGATAAGTCCCTTTGTCTTCTTTTCCTCTCTTCTCTTACCCTACCCTTCCCTTCGCCTTCCTCCTTCACAACCTTTGTGTGAACTCAAACAAGTCCCTTTGTTTTCCTTTCCATCCTCTCTCCTATCCTTACCTTCTCTTTCCTTCCTTCTCCACAACCTTTGCTTGATCTTAGACTGGTCACTTTGTCTCTCTTTCACTGCCATGAACGAGTTGCAATTGACTGCTTCCAAGGGCAGGAGAAGCAGATGGTGTGTTTAATTGCATCCACCTCTTCCGTCAATGTCACACAGATTGCTTTTCAGAGCCATTGGCTAGTGCTTTATGGTGTCTCCAAATGGACCTGTGCTCTGTGTTGTCTCCACAGATGAGGAGTATATAAAAGTATGAACAGGTATACGTCTAAGTATAGTTCTACCACAGCTAGGAGGCAGTGAAGCATTGATCAACCTATTGGTAATCTCTTATATAGTAAGGACGGAAGGGAGGATCTTGTCACTTACATCCCGCTGAAGACGTGTAAGCAGGGGGATGCTTATCACACATGCCTTCAAGTGGCAAACCAGCTTTGAGTCACATCTCTGCTATTGATGCATTTTATGGGGAAATCCCAGTGGACGCAAATATGGATGCAATCAAGAATTTATAACACACCACAAACTTAAGTTCAACTAGACTCTCAACTAAAATGTAATATTGTTGAGAAGAGATGTGAACAAGTTTGTAAGCTATCAACTGAAGAACCAGAATTCTACTTCTGGCATCCCTAAGAGGCCACATTTCTGGTTCTTTGGAAACCACCTAACCTTGGTCATTTTTCTTATCTGCAGAAACTAGGAACATTTAGAAAGAAGTAAACACCTAGTGGTCACTAATATATCAAAACTAGACAATTGCATCAACTTCCAACTAGCACTCACTTTTGGATCTTGGCTAGATGCAAGACTAAACTGTCTATCACAAAGGCAAATATAAATCCATAGCAATACATATCTTGATAACTTTCCATCCAAGTTACCATACTCAGTTGTAAACTCAATAACGTAATGTACCACAACTTGAAGAGTGTTATTGGAAGTCCACAGTCTCCTAAGCCACCCCTAAGATCCTAGGACCACAAAATGTCCAAAAGCCTTCTCCATCACCCAGTGGCGGCTGAAGACTATCCATTGTCTTACCTGCTTGTAAGCGTCCAATAGGAAGCTGTTCCAGACACAACGCAGCCCTTCTGAGGTCAACATCCGGCGCCATTCATGGCGCGCCGACTTGGACCGGCTCAGCAACAGCACCACGTGCTTCAGCAGGACGACAGAGTCGTAGATGGCCAAGAAGAGGCAATTGCAGAAGAAACCTGGCACGATCTGCAGGACAATCAACAGGCTGGCACTCTGAAAGCCCATGCTGGCAGACTGGCATTGACGCCCAGGCTCCTTGGCTTCCCCGCAGCCCTTCACCCACATGAAGGAGAGGAAAAATGACGCCACCTTGTCCCTGACCTTGCTATACAGGACACTGCCCCAACAGGTGCCTCCCACAGATGGTTCGATGCAGCCTGCCTGCATAATTTGGCGGGTCGGTTAACAAGGGCATGGAATAGGCTTTAACAATTGCCAAACCACAGGACTACAGTTGTTCCCCTTCCAAGTTTTGAGTGTGGGAAAAGTTGCACTCAGGCGTTGCAACTGTTAAGTTTTAACAATTAGTAAAAGCACACAGAAGGGGGTCAACGTGGACAAGTAGTTTTGGGCAGCCACTCCCCCTCGCCATGTGCACCACACAGCCACCTTTCCCGTCTCTCTGCCGCTGCCCTGGACCAGCGCCTCCCGCGCTCTGTCAGGCTTTCTGCCCGTGGCACCCAAAGGTTCCCCTCTGGTGGCCTCGCTACGCGCCGTAGCCTTTTATACATTCCGCGGCTAATTGCTGCAATAGAGAAATGAAAAAAAAATAATCTTCCCTCCGAATCTATTTGTGACGTCACCACCAAAGAGGGCTTTACTCCGGCCAGGGCTGCGCTGAATAGAAAAGGGAAACACGAACTTTTTTTCTGTGACGAGGGCGGGGCTACCTTACGCTTTTGTTATTTACAGGAGAGGCGCGAGCCCGCCCCTCTCTCGTGCGTTTCGCTCTCCGAAGAAAACTAATGTTCTGCAGAAGTTTTGGCACTGGCCGCGCGCGCCGTTCCTGGCGGAGGAAGTTCACGGTCCAGCGCAGGAGGGGTGGGGGGGCTACGGTCCATTCTCGTACAGCTCAGCTGCCTTCTGGGGGGTGTCCGAAGCCTTTCGAATGACTGCCTGTTTCCTGCACCCCGTTTGTCAAGTTGTGTGAACTGAAAAGTAAGCAGAGAGCGTGCTTTGTTCTGCCTCTTAACAGACGCAGCCTCCTCTGAAGTGGAAGGGCTTCCTCATTAAATATATTGTATTTTACGCTGTTGTAGTTCATTCCTATTTGTATAGCTCGCTTGGAGTCCTGTTGAGTAGTGGCAGGGTCCTGTTCCTGTCCCATACTGGTAGTTACGGGAATGCAGAAAAGCTTGTAGTTTCTGAAAGTATTCCCGCCCTGCACTGAAGGGCCAGGTCTGTCGCCTGAAGAGCAGTGTAAGCCTTGAAGTGCTATGTCTTACTCATCACCAGGGCTTTAGGTGGGCCGGGTCCTTCAGGTGCTCGGCACCGGCAGTTCTTAAAAGCAAGTGCCGAGACAGGTCCCTATGGGGCTCTCTATTTTTGCCCTCACCCTCGGAGTGAAAAAAAAAATCTCAAATCTGGAAGTAACACTGCTCAAAGCCTTTGATGTAGCCTCAAAGAGACTCGTTTTTAGTTCTTTCACAGTCTCATCATTTCAGAATTGAAGCATTTCCAATCTTATATACAACAAAGCCATAGTTGTTTTTATTTATCTTATGCAACTAGCAACAACTGACAAAGCCAATAGTCCTGGCGAGCTGTAGGTATAATGTCACTTGTTGTATCATATATCTGGATGCAATGACAGAAACAGCAAAATACCAGTCAGGCGGCACACTATACTAAGCACATATTTTTAGCTTAGGAGTTTTAAAGCCATGCCCTTAATTACATAGGCCACGCCTTTTTTTAGAAACCCCCCACCCCCAGTGTTTTTTCATCTGCTTAAAGCCCTGCCATCACCTCTCCTGCGGGATGGTGCGAGCCTGAACTCTATCCCTGAAGTGATGGCCGTGGCTGAAAGGCGGCCAGCGCCCGACCCTCAGGAGCACGGCGTGTACTGTAACGATACTCACTACGTGCCTCTCTTCCAGCACACTTGGCCGTTCCCTTCCACAGGAACAGTGAAGAGCCCGAGGTGTTAGAGCAAGCATCTCGCCAGGACGCTCCCGGGCTGCCAAGATGTACAGTACGGCGATATTAATGGCAGCGCATAAAAGAGAGAAGCGGGAGTTCTTGCCAGCTCCCTCGCTGACACCTCGTGTGATTTGTGAGCCTGCATTTGCAGTCATCCAAAATGCTGATTTTTTTCTTGTATGTCAACAAACGCTTCTCTTTTTAAATGATGTTTTCCTTCTTTTCATTCATAAAGCACCAGTTCTTGAACTGTATTTCTTCTCCAGACCAGCAAGATAGATTTTTAGGTTAAGAACTTGCTGCAGAATCGCGCCCAACCACCTAGAATGAGGTTCCAATCAATGCTGATCAGTTCAGCTTTTCTCAGTTTGGTGGGTTCATAAAATGAGTACCCACTGCCAAAGAAGTGTTGTGGGATGGTTATTTGACGTGGCTCAGCGCCTGCCACTCTGCTGGTCTGCCGCACGTGCTACAGTGACAAAGCAAATCTGCTTGCACCAGCCCTTCTCTCTTGATGGTAGGCAGCTGTTTGCCTAGTCACCAGTGTCTTCCCTCATCAGGAAGTCAGTAATATCTCATCAGCCAAGTCGAGGATAAAACAGTAAACTAGTACAGAACACAAACGAGGGCTGACTCAAGTGAACACTGTAAAAATGTCATGACTTGTACTGCCCTGGCGTTGTCAAAGTCCTCCAGTGCAACAGACTAAGCTGCTAAAATGAGTTTGACCTCATTTGGCACTTGTCTCTGATGGTGAAAGTGTTACTTCACGCATGTCCAGGTGGGATCTAACACAGTGCAAGTCAGCCTAATTAGTCCAGTCACCAGCGCTCCATTTCGCCAAACATTGAAACACTGTATAGCAATGAAGATAGAATAGTGCAAGGCACAGTATCTCAGTCACCAGCACTCCACTGTCCCACACACAGTGACACTGTCTAAGAGTGAAGACTCGGAGTAACATAGTACAATACACATTGAGGCATATGTACAAGGGGATTGTGCCACCGGAACGTCATTTTTTTTTTCAACGTTAGGGTGGCGCAATGCCATGCTTCATATTTAGAAAGTGGCCTTAAGCCACTTTGCATGGTTTAATGCCGCTTTGGAATATGGTACCCTCTCACTCAGGTATCTGCGTGAAATGGGTGTTGCTGTGTTTGTTCCACCACAACACCCATTGCTTTTTGACGCTGCCTCAGATTTGCAAAGATGTGTAAATCTGAGGCTGATCCAGAAACGAACATCATGTAATAGCAGGCGTTAGATTGGCGCAATGAGGAAAAATACTTTTATTTCTCCTCAATTTTTCTTTTTCTATGTGTGCTGCATTCACCAACACACATACAAAGAGCAAAACACCATTAACAATTGTTTTTGTGCAGGTAGGTGTCCCTTAATGCACAAAAAACACTCCTCAATTCTTCTTTTTCTATGTGTGCTGCATTCTCCAACACACATAGAAAGAGCAAAACACCATTAATTATTGTTTTTAGTGCAGGAAGGTGTCCCTTCCTGCACTAAAAACAATCATTAAATAATGCTGATTTGCTACTTCCATGTGTGTGCAAAATGCAGCACATATAGAAGTAGGAAATCACCATTATTGATTGTTTATGTGCAGGAATGGACACCTTCCTGCACATAATCAATCATCCCTGCAATGCAGACACCCTTGCACTGTGGCGCAAGGGTATCTGTGTTGGCACTAGGCAGCTTTTTCAGCACCAGCGCAAGGGAAACCACAGAGGTGAGCTGTATTGTAAATATGGCACATCGTGTTTTTTTTTTTACATGACGCAGCGTGGCACTGCAAAAGTTGACGCTGGTCGATTTCTTTGTACATGTGCCCCCTTGTTTCAGTCACCAGCACTTAACTGTCCCACAAACTGTAACACTGTCTCGCATCTGAGGCCCGCTGTAATATACTGCAAGTCAGCCAATGCAGTTCCTTCACTAGCCCTTAACTGCCCCACATATTGTCTCACCCTGAGTGTAGACCTTAACGTAGTGGAAGACATGCATCTGAACTCCATTGCTCGGTACACTGTGGCACTGTCTCACACTAGAAAACCTTAACATAGCAGAAGACAGAGCAGTTTGTTCAAAAACATTGTTCCACACACAGTAGCACTGTCTTACACTGAAGGATCATTGTAACACAGTGTAAGACCAGTAGTTTGTCCACCAGCACTCATTTGCTCGGCACTCAGTAATGCTATCTCACACTTTGGGCGCACATACGGTGCAAGTCATCCAGTTGGCCCACGCATTGTAATAGTGTCTCAGACTGTCTCACAAAGTTGACATCAGTTTTGAAAGGAATGTTCCAAACCCCGTTAGAATGATAATGACTAATCACAGTGAGCGCAAACGGGCTAGCAGTCTACTATAGTGCTCTGCCTCTCCGCATGTATGAGACAATCACTTTGACCACTCTAGTGTTTACATACTTGTAACATCTCCCATGTCAACGGCTTGTAGTGCACTCCAAACTGGTCTTGAAGGAATTTGAACTGGAACAAAGTATTTGTGTTGTAGGACCCACTATTATACCTATTCTCTAGCCAAGTGATGTAGATCCACTGTCTCAAACCTCAGAAAGATTCTAGGGTGGTTCTCTTTTCAAAAGTCCATCTCATGCTGCTCTCTCAACACTGTCTTTGTGTAAAGTGATGAATCTAGCAGCAGCTACCACTGAGGCTGTGCCCAACGTGGAGCACCACCAACACAGGCACAAGGAAAAGTGATGTTTCTGCAGCTGGCTGTCATCTGCCTTTCTGAAGCAGCAGTCAGAGATGGACAAAAGGGCAGGCCTGACCTAGAATCGTGGTCACTTTGCACAACAAAAACTATAGTCTGACCCATCACTTTTATCATGAACGCCCTCCCATTTCAGCTTAGAAATAGCACGGATCTACTGGCTTTCAGGAAAGCCATAAAAACCTGGCTATTTGGCGTTTAATCCGTGGCCTCTTCTGTGAGTTTCTTTGGGAGGTTTTGTAGATCGCGCCAGGACACCTTCGGGTAACAGTTTGCGCTTTAAAAATATTATAACATAACATAATCAAATGGAAGTCCTCAGGAAGAACTAATCAGCAGCTCCTTGCTAGCAATAGGCCTCATGGAATTTTTAAATGTAGCCATGTCTCCATCCACCTATCTCCATTGTCTGGCTTTCCTTCCACAAGACCATGGACCAAACAATATGTGTACCCAATGCAGTGCGGATCCTCTGCTGTGGCGGAGGAGCGTCGCCCCTAAAGCCCCGCCAGCAGCTAAAATAAATACATAAATAAAACAGGCTTAAAACCTGCTTTTTATCGTTTCTTTTTGCTTGTGCCTT
This sequence comes from Triturus cristatus, assembly GCF_964204655.1. NCBI lineage: Eukaryota > Metazoa > Chordata > Amphibia > Caudata > Salamandridae > Triturus > Triturus cristatus. Next base: position 998,145,479 of record NC_140592.1, on the reverse strand, counting down.
GGCTTGGGGTGGGGCCAGGGTGATGATAGGCTGGAGGGGGAGTGGTGCGCTCTACCTAGACTGCGCATGTGTTTTTTGGCCGGCGGTCTCAGGCCAGCCAAAAACCACATGCGTAGTGACCCCTCTCCAACCCCAGCTCCATTGCTGGGGCTGGAGAGAGTAGGCACAGACTCCCAGTCTGTCCTGGAGCGCACATTATCGGCGCTTAGGCCAATCCTGAAGCTGCTCTCATGTGAGAACAGCTTCAGGATTGGCTGCAGGGCAGGCTGGGAGCCTGTGCCTGCCAGCAGCGGCGGAAAGGAGTGGAGTAGCGCAATGCAACAGCACGCAACTTTAATTTTGTATTTTCTTATCTTCATTGCCCCCTCTTCCCCCATCCCCACCTCTTTTGTAAATGTTTAACAAAATTCCAGTTGTCCTCTGTCCGTACCACCTCCCTGGCCCCCTCCTCTGCCCCGCCTCTTTTACCCAATACGAGCCACTCTTGTTATTCCTATATGTTGGACACCTTGTCTGTCTGTATGTGTTCAAAGCGAGTTCAATATATTTTTTAAAAATGTTAGGCAAAAGCTCACACACTAACCTAGGTGTCATGCTTCATCAGAGGGCTGCCTCATTCGTCAGGAATGATTATAGTGAATGGGCTCCATATGTTTAGGATATACTTTCACTGGTGATAGTGACGTTGTGGGATCCAGAACCAAAGACTAAAAATCTCCAGCTACTTTCCAAGGATACTACTCTAATACTGGAGTCTGTAGAGATGATTAATTAAGAGTCAGGAAACCTAGGAGCATTATTACTCCTGCATCATATAGGACAACATGTTTCAGCCATACACTGGTGGTCCCTGGCTTTTATCAGGGACCAGATCCCTGAACATTATGTCCACTCATTCATAAGGCATGCATCCAGCATTCATAGTTTTCATGCGATAAGAGTCACATTATACGTTTGTTTTGTGTATCTTAAATGGTGAAGTCCTACAAAATAAAAGGAAAATTAACATATTCATGAGACAGGAAATTAAAAACGCATTTGGCAAAAATTCTGTTGGTCATCATACTACATGAACATGCTCAAAGTATTATGGTGTCAGCATGTGGCAGATGCTTTCAGGAATTATAGCACTTGCACCCTCATAGAGCCGGTCAGTATGTAATGTTGTGCTCGTGAGTGATGTGACATTTACTTCCGAAAACCACAAATACCTCCTACCACCCCATGGAGCCCGGTCATATTATGAATTTAAAATTAAAAGTTTTAAGATGTGGGGAGTGCTTAACCATTCAGTTCTAAATAAGCTCAAAGAATGAAGAAAAAAAGCAAAGGTAACAACACGCACAAAAGAGTAATAAGATGATAGCGTCAAACATTTCTCAACTCCTGCAAACAATGCATGGAAAATGAATCAGTACATATTCAATGTCTGTATATTATACGGAAAATTGAGACTGTTCAAAAGTGTCTGGCCTATAAGCATGCATACCGAATACACTGGTTTATATTCACTGTCTGTATGATTCAGGGGGAATGTTATGTATATAACGTTTGTTCAAGGTTGTCCGACCTGTAATGAATTGGTTTATATTCCCTGTCCATATGGTTTATTTAAAATGTTGCTTATATAAAGTTTAAACACAAGGATCTGACCTGTCAACATAAGATGTAATCATGAAAACCATCTATATGTGTTTCAGACAGTACACCCATCTTTGCTCTTTGTTAAACAGTCTCTGATGGCCTTTTAAGGTAATTTTTACTGTGTTGCGTCCCCAGAAAATGTGTAGTCATTTTCGTTGAACTCCCTTTACACCTGATATTACTGGTGTGTTCGTTTATGCGAACACTTTTATTCCCGTATCATCATTCCTATGTAGTTCAAATTGTAGGGGCAGGTGATCATATAAACAACATTTTCGCTGTTGCAATTGGTGTATGCCCTTATCACTCAAGGTCTTCTAATCCCAAAGTGGGACTGAAACACAACCTAGTTGTAAATGTTAGCACTTATCATCTGAAATACATGGAGAAACTGGTCCTAAATAACTGTCTTGTTACCACTCCCACATTGAATACATTTGGCTCAGATGCAAACTTGCTCAATACTTGATACTTTCAGGAGATAAGGCTCAAGGCCTTCTTTAAGAATAATCCCAACTCCAACATTGCACTGGTAAACGCAAGGTTGAGAAATAAATCCACTTTTCAACCCCATATGTACCTACTAAGGTCATAACCTTTGATCAGGCAGTGATCACGGAAATAGAGGACATCAATACAGACACAGAGAATACTTTTTAACGACCTTTCAAAAAAGCAGTAATTGGATCTTGAATACCTTCATAACAACAAGAACTTGGTGTTTAAGTGGGCCAACAAAGGTGCGTCTATTGTTTCAGGCACTGGGACATGTACAACATGGAATGTCTCAGATTGACGCCTGATAGGGGCCGCTCTGAAATCCTTCTTCAGAATCCAACACCAAGTTTGAGGGCCATCATTGACACCAAGATTGACAAAGGATTCACGTCAGGATGGATCACAAGACATAGGGCAGAGTTCCCAGTGGCAAAAGACCCCCATACACCATGTTTCTATTCCCTACCCAAAATTCATAAACCATGTTTACCTCCAACAGGTAGACCCATAATGTCAGGGAAAAACTCAGAACTAGAACCATTATCAACATCTTGTGACAGGTTCCTTAGGCCACTTATTAGTTAAACACCATTATTTTTGAAAGATACAAAGGATGTGATTTGTCTTCTCAAAGATCTGATGATTGATGGTGACAGAGATGTTCTCATCATCATAGACATCAAGACTGTATTCACAAGCATGCCCCAGGCACACTCTCCTGAGGTGATTGAGTTCATACTAAAAGGCCTGGACTGGGACCTAACTGCACCAATATTCTTTGTGACAGAACGCGCACACCTAGCATTGATGAAAATCATTGTTTAGTACAACGGCATCCAGTACCATCAGATGCCGGGCACTTCAATGGGCAGCTCCTTAGCCCTCACATTTCCTCTTCCTATACACATCAGTTTGTGACAAAAATGTACTTATTCAGATGGCAATCCATACATACATCACATATAAATGTGGGATTAATAAACAGATGATGTTTTGATCATCTAACGGGGGACATAGCTACAGCCCTTGAATTCATTATTTGTATAAGTTACAGGCCCCACATATGAGATTTCCCCCTCACACCATTAATCAAACGGAGGTGTGTTTATTGGATCTAAAGATCAAAAGCAGAGATAGGAATTTTGAGACAAGGGTCTACAATAAACCAACAGATAAAAATGGACTACTCATTTTTGACAGCCACCACCCACGTCCCTCTAGGGAGAATATTCCGTCTGGGCAATTTTGCATATACAGCACATTTGCTCAGATATTACTGTGTTTGATGAACAAGCAACAGCTCTGTCAAACAAACTGACAGCCACCATTACCCTAAATCATTAGGAAAGCTGCAGCAGAGATGTAGTAATTGAAATCTACCCAAAATACACCTCTGATAGGATCACATGTGCAACCATGTTCATGTCAGTTTCTAACGACTTAAGAAAAGCATATCTAAACATTGGCAAGTATTCATCAGGAATGGTAGCCAATGGGAACAGTTTCTTTTTCATTTAAACAAAATAGAAACATTAGGGACACGTTGGTACATGGGAAATAGAAGAGTGACCACCCTGTTACTACTAATACTTTGGGGACTTACCGCCTGTTGTCGGCCATCACCCCTGGGAGAGATATTCCATGTGTCCATTCAGAAACAAACTAAAAGTTGCACAAAGTTACTGCAATCCAATGGGTGATAAGGACATATAACAATGGCAACAGCGAAAATGTCATTTATATGATCACCTGCCCATGCAATTTGAAGCGCAAAGGGATGACAGCACGGAGAGATACGTATTTGCATAAATGAACACAGAAATAATATCTGGTGTAAAAAGAGTTCAATGAAAATGAGGAAGCGTTTTCTAGATTAGAAAGACACAAAGAATGACCTTAAATGGGTAATTCTAAAGAAGATCTTATACAACCAACAAAACACACAACAGAGACTGCTGAACAAAGATCAAAGATGGATGTAGCACCTTAAGACATTTGTGGCTGTGTTCTTAATAACAAGATCCCACTGTTACAGACAAAATTTATATATGCACCATTTGTCATGTACTATACAGAGAGTGAATATAAACCAAATAGTTCTCAATGCATATTTACAGGGCAGACCCTTTTGAACAGACTCTATTTTCCATGTAACACATATATCATAGAGACAATAAATATATGCTTATTAATTTTTCATGCATTGTTAGCAGGAGTTGGCTAATGTTTGGCGCAGTTGCTATATTACTATTTGGTGCATGTTGTTGCCTTTACTTTTTAGTTGAGCCTACAGTGCTTGCGCTGCAGGATGATCTGTTGTATGTACTTTGTGGGCGTTAGAGTATTGCCGCAGGACTTGTGTGCTTCCGCTTTTTAGTTTCTGCTTAGGGACATTGATTTTTTTTACACAGCATCCCTCCCAGGCTCTTCCTTGGGTTGGTATTTTATTCACAGTTTGTGGGAAATAGCCGTTTGGTTTCTCAAAATTTCTCTGTGCAGCGCTGCGGTGTGATGTGGGCTCAGAGCCAGTGGCGGGTGGTAATTTTAGGATGGAGGAGACACACACACACTCACACCCATGCATTCAAAAATGCGCTTGCGCGCACACACACATCCATTGACAACACTCATAACCAAATATTCAAACATACATGCATGCACTCATCAAACATTCATTTTTAAAAGAAATCACACTTACCTGCAGCTCTGCTTCCGAGGTCCCAGGGGGGTTGAGACTGCTGCCTTCCCTCATTGGCTGACCTACGGTCCCTACCTTATCACAGGGTGGGATGGGGTCAGTGAGACCGCTGACCTCACCCCACTCTGTGACGAAGTGTCACTAATTGACACTCGACCCTGGGCGCTTCAGGGCTTAAAACTGAAACATCCAGGTGCAAGGCAGTGAGTGACGCTACCCCTCGTCACTGAGGGTGAGGGCCTCAAGGACTTTTGCTGAGCTGAGGAGGTCACACCCACAAGATCTGTGACATCCTCAGCCCAGAAAAGTTCATCTCAGGCAGCCAGAAGCCTGCACATTTAGTGCATGTCTAGCTCCTGACTGCCTGACCAGAAAGAAGAGTGTCTGTCAGGCCGATCTTGCTCAGCCTGACAGACACTCTTCTTGAGGGGCAAAAGGTGAGGGGGCGTGGCCCCTCTGCCCCAATGGACCAGCCCTTGCTGCTCAGCGTGCTGCTATTTTCGCTGTGGAGCTCCTCAACGTGCCTTTTGTTGTTTTCCCACTCTGGACAAAGTGAGCATGACCTAATGCCCCTGGGTACAAGCTGGAACTCACTTGAGTGCTTTCAGCCTAGTTTAAACCTTCTTTCAGACTCTTGTATGTACCGATGCCAAGACTCGAACCCGGTTCACCAGTTCCAAAGTGGGCAGCTCTGGAGGTACGCCACAGCCTCTCTCCTGCTGGGCATAGATGTCAGTGTGCTTAACTGTGACTTTCGTAATTTATTTTGTACTTGTTTTTTTGTTTCATTGACTTAGATGTAGTCGGTCTTAAAGCAGTAATAAGAAGAGTTGTTGGACGTGTTCGCCATGACTGTACCTGTGCGTTCAGTTGGCGGTTTGCATGGCGGTGTAAAGTCATGTCCCCTGGCTGATGGTGCACTTTTGCCCTACCGTTAGCTCAGTCCGAGCTTTGCTCTGCTGTTGTGTGTGGGTGCTGCAGTGCTGAACAACGAGCATGCTCCCCGCAATCAGACTGCCAGCTCCAACACCCACAGGACCAATGAGTTGTTGCTGCTACGGGGAACAACCCCAAACCACGTGGTTTACTTCCCCGGGGATGTGCAGGTAAGTTCTTGTAACGTGATGTAGGTAACACTATAGTTGCTCTGCGGCCTGTCCCTCAGTACCTCTCTCCCTGTAATGAAAGAAAATACTCCTTCTAATAACCTTGGATGCCAGGCAATCGTATTTCATGCCATCACTGCCTCCTTCTACACTAAGGGGATTTTGGGTCTGGGACGGCACCGCCTGCTTGGCAAGATATGTTTTTTGGGCATGAGTCTCCTGTTTTTGCCTGAATAGCTTCAGCCCAGTATTTCAGATGAAGGTTACAGGGGATAGTTATGGCTGGTTTGCCCTCTCGTTCTATCATTGCACGTCCCTCTGCCCCTGCAGTGTATAGGAGGGAGGTGGGGCAGGGCGCCTGCTTCAATTTGTTCTGAAGCTGCCAGCCGAGGTGGGTATAAACCCCAACCTATCCAAACACTATCTTCAGTTTGCCAGGAGAGCAGATGTATGTGTTTATTTCCAGGCTTGACCCAGGCAGGCAGACCTTAGTGGAACAAAACGCACTTTTGTTTTAAGGAGGCCTGGGCGTAGTTTTGCTACACGGAACTCCGCAAAGAGACAATAAAACTCAGCAAGTGGCGGAGTGCAGTGCGAACTGCCGTTTGCACTGGTCTTCTTACTGCTCAGGTAGAAATTCTACCCGAGCGGCAGCTCGCGAACTTACCGTTCATGAGAGCTAGCGGGAAAAAAACTCTGCTGCACTACGCGAAGCAGAGTTTTCTGCACTCCTTGAGCTCCATGGAGCGCGGAGTGCAGAAAATTCCACAAACAGAGGTGAGTTCACCACCCAAGCCTAGTTTTAAGCTATACTTGGTACAGTGTTTAGGATAGTTTTCAACGCCTTAGCTTCTGAATGTCTGATTCCTCTCATACTTCTTTTTCAAAGTTCTGGACACTGTATTTATGTTGGGGCAAATGTGTAGCTAGAGGCGGGCCGGGCACGTCAAAATTCATAAAAGGAACGGAGCCAGACATGGCTTTAAAAGACAATGTGCGAGCAGAGACATAAAAAAACACAAGCTATGTATGGGTTGTGCAACAGAAGGTTTAAAAAACAGATATGCCCAGTGAGTCTCCGTATTTATTTTTGATGTTTGTGTATCTGTTGAATACAAAGATGACTGGATGGAGAGACATTCAAATTCTTGGATACCAAACCCAAACTTGGAAATAGTGGCACGAGGACACTGTTATTGTGATCTAAGAGATCATTACATTTGTTGTCTTCTATATTAATTATAAGAAATATTACTTTGTGGAGCGCCGTAGAATCTGTTCGACTCCATATGAACACATTTGTTTAGTACAGCACCTCTGAACCTTTGAAACTTGTCAGGGGCTACCAGATTTTGCATTTATGGAAACGAGGGCTGATAAGGCAAATGGTTTTTCGTCCCCACGACTAGGTCAAGATAGGGCATCTGGGTTGTATCATGCCAACTATTATCTCATATCATTCTCAATTGAATTCTTTATCCCTTCTTTATTTGCATTCTTCATTCACATGACCTTTATTGTGGTGGCTGTACTTGTGTTAATGGCAGTCACTGCTGGACTTCAAATCCAATCCCAAGATACTTTCACTGGCGACGGTGAGCGCTTCTTAATAGGTGATTATTAGTGCATGCTCTAAGTGCTTGCACATAAATACAACCTTCTAGAGAAACTGTCCTTTTGTGAACCAGACCTCAGGTTGTAAACTATTTGAATAGAGCTAGGTACGCGGTTGGGCTGCCTGCCAACTCCGCTTTTTAGGTCTCGCTTGACCCAGCGCATGCGCTGGTCTGGCAAGACTTATTGAGAGGGCTCCAAAAAGTGCTACCAGGCCAGCCTAGAGCTACAGTGCATGTGCGCGGGCGCGCGTGCCGTGCTTGACCGCGATTACTTTCACTTTCGCGGCCGCTTGGCATAGCCAATAGGTCTCGCTTTTGGGACCTTATAAGTATTTAGTTATGCAACAGTTGCATGGCTAAACACTTATAAGTTCCCCAAGGCGAGACCTATTGGCTATGCCAATGCTTGTTATCATGTGAGTATAAAATGAGTACCACTAAGTGGGGAGCAGAGGGTTCCCAGAGGCAGATCGGTTCGTCCTCTCAGTGCAGATATTCCTGGTTGCCAGTGCTTTGCTACAGACAGGCCTCTCTGCCCACAGTCTGTGCTCTAAGCAGGTGGGTGGCATAGCATGGGAGCACCGATGCTGACTTCAGGTTCTGGATGGGCAGATTCCAGGCTGGCCTCTGATGAGCAGGTAAGTCTGGCTGCAGCCAGGGCAAGGGGAGTGCTCCCCACGGCGGCTCCTCCCCTAAGGTGGAGGAGGATCACCCCACTGCTGTGCAGCATTGAAATAAAGGAAACATAAAATGATAATAACTTGAGGTTATTGTCATTTTATGTTTTCCTGCTGCAGCAGATTTGCTGGTGGGGAGGGGCTGCTCCGATGACAGAGCAGGGGGAGGAGTGGTTTGCCCGCTCCAAATGCACATGAATGTTTGGCCAGCCCTCTCGGGCCGGCCAAAACCATCATGCGCACTTTGCATGTTCTCCACGCAGGCTGCATTACAGCCTGGGTGGAGAACATGCCCAGGCTCCATTTCCCTGGCTGAGCACCGAACCACAGCACTCAGACTAACCACAACGTGGCATTGCAGCCTTGTGATTGGCTTAGGGGAGCCTGGGTGCTTTCTATTCCGATCCCATGGGATAGAAGGACAAGGAGAGACAAGGAGAGACATGGCGATCATATGCTTTTTTTTCTTTTTTAAACCCGCTTACCCCCGCCCCGATCCATTGCCACTGGTGCTCCCCCTTCGCAAGCAATAAAGAGGTGTTTAGATTTTGTATTTGATTCCTGTTTGCTGAGGGTTCAATGACAGAGGTCAAGTGTCAGGAAATGTCTTCCGACAAACTGATTCTTGTTTAACATGAAGATTAGTGTTTTGTTACTTCTTTCCCTGATTGGAAAGTCAAGGAAGTTTGTAGTGTGAACCAAATGTCAGTCGTGATGGGGTACAGGAAGTGTTAAATGCTTTCTAATGCATAACAAAAATGTAAATACTTGTGAATGAATTTACAAATATTTTAAAAATAAATCAGCATCAAGGAAGGTACAAATGAGGCTCATTATGTTTTGTAAGTCTGACATCTGATGTAAATATTTAAAAAGGATCAAGTCACTTCATTTGTGTGAAGCACAAATGATAAATCACACAACAATCCAATCTTGCACAATTTTCCTGTAAAAGTAGTTGCATGATAAAATTTAGTGGTCCTTTCAAGAGGCATTTTCAAGGAAAAAGATGATTTCTTTAAATAGCATTGCGCTACAGCAAAATGCTTCAGTCATATATTTGGAACAATGTGCTGCTAAATTTGCCACCAGACACACACTGCTCCCACACCATTTTCCACTGAATGTGCATGTCTCCTTTGGTATAGATGTTCTTTGTGTAAGGCTTTGATTTTTCACAACCCCTATTACCACATAATTCAACTCACCATCACAACTTCACCACACACCACATACATCCAATCCACACCACACAATTCCACCTCATGCCACAAAATTCAACAACACACAACATAATTAAACTCCAGAACATACCACTCCACAACACAAAATACAAATCCACATAATTGCACTCAATGACATACAATCCCGCTCCACATAATACCACATAATTACTATCCACATAATTCCACTGCACACCATGCCACACAAATCCACTACACAACTCCACAACTAACAATTCCAATCCAACCCACATAATTCCACTACACACCACATACATCCACTCTACTCCATAACACATGGTTAAAATACATTATCATTTACAAAGCTCTAACTCTTGCTAAAGCGACACCTATTGGATTTACCAATGCCTGTCTGTAGATGCTATCCTTCTGTTAAATAGTTTAATATTGTTGTTTTACAGATTAGTGGATTGAATTAGTATGTCATAAGTACCTGTGGTTCTGCATAAACACCTTCGTGCAACAGTTATGTTTCTTTCCAAAATCTTACTCTGATCAATACTGTACAGTGTCGTTTGTATGATCTTTAAAGTTACTACATTTATGCTTCTTGTTTCTCCACGGTGTCCTCTTGTTTTAATATGCCCTTATTGTTTTAATATGCCCTTAGATTACGCTGAATTTAGTAGCAGGTTGATCGTGGCTGTCTGCAAACACAGTGCAAGCAGGCTTACTTGTCTCTTTTACTTTCATTTTCTTATCTAATCACAGTGTAAAGACTGATAATATTCTTAACAAGGGACAATACACCCAGGATTTCACATATTTAGTCCACCTCTAGTAGCACCTGTTTCCACCCGGACTGTAACAGTTTTTTTAATAAAATGTGTGGTTGATAACAATACTTCTATAGGTGCTCTTCTGACCCATCGCATGGAAAAAGGTGTTTCCAACCCCAGGTTAAAGGTTATGACAGCAGAATATCAGTCATACCGACAATTTGTGCTTTTGAAATTAAAACCCAAAAGCATTTTGGTCCATTAAAAGGCAGGATATTAATCTGGCCACGATCTAAAAAGTTGCCCATAAAGGATAGATCAGGAAAAACTGCTGCCTATTATCTTTGCCAATGCCTGTTGTTATTTGTTAACGCCCAGAGAGAAGTAGCTAACTACTGGTAAGATTCCACCGGTGTGTTGAAGTGTTTGTTCTTGGAACTATTTTCTATTTTCCCTGCTCATGTTGCACATATATGTTTTATTTGCAGCTCCTCCTTGCTTGGGTCTGAAATTGAAGAGAAGTTTGTGCGTTTCAACCATTTGTTGGTGGAAGCAATGAATATGCCTCTTCACTCCGCATAACATTATCCTGCATGCTGTCACAACGCGGTCGTAATAACGACCGCGTTGTGACAACGCATACTATTACCCCGCAAGTCGTTACAACGACTTGCGGAGGGGGGGCGCTGGATGTTGGAATAGTAAAATTTACTATTCCAACTCCAGTCTGTGCGGACTGTAGGGAAGGTGTTGGATTTTAAATCCAAAACCTTCTCCCCCCTCCGCAAGTCGTTGTAACGACTTGCGGAGTTATGGTATGCGTTGTTACAACGCGGTCGTTGTTACGACCGCATTGTGACAGCATGCGGGGTCACGGATGCGGGGTGAAGGTAGTTTACCGGAAGGAATATGCTTCTTCACTCCGCATACCATTATCCGGAAGCAATATGTTTTAGTTTTGCGAATTTGTGCACAATGAACGGCCGACTTTCTTTGGAATTATGTTTCATCATTTTTAAACTTGGTAAAACAATCCATGCAAATATACTCCACACCATGCTACATAATTCCAATCGGCATAATTTCACTCAACGCCACACACTTCCACGTAACACAATTCAACTCTACACATTTCCATTCCATGCCACATAATTCAACAACTAACCACATAATTGAATTCAACAACAACAAATACACAACACACCACATACATTCAATCCACACCACAGAATTCCACATCATGCCACAAAATTCAGCAGCACACTACATAATTAAACTTTACTACATACCACTCCACAACACAAAATACCCTTCCACATAATTGCACTCCATGACACAAAATCCAACTCCACATAATTCAAGTACATTCAATACCACATACTTACTATCCAAATAATTATACTGCACACCATGCCGCACAATTCCACTACACAAATCCACTGCACACCACACAATTCAACCACACACAATTCCAGTTCCAATTCAAACCACACAATTCTACTACAAACATATACATCCACTCCACTACAAAAAAACACAGTAAAAACAATATCATTCACAACACCAATAGCTCTAGCTTTCACAAATGGGAAAACCGATTTCATTGCGAAAATGCTTGTTTCTTCATGTTATGAGCTTATTTTGAGCTGCATGGTTAAACACTCCCCAAAAATGTATGTTTATAATTTTTAATTCTTACTTTGACCCCAAGTCATTGAATTTGCCATTTCCAGACAAACAGTGTCACATAACTTAGAAGCTCAATTCATGATATTACATATTGACCCGCTCTACTAAGGCACAAGTACAGTTCCAGGGCTCCTCTGCCTGGTGCTTACATCATCACACTTTGGGAATGCTAAGTCAAATGCTGAAAAGGTGAGACAACGTTGTGTCCTGAAAGTGCGCGTTCCTCCCTGTAAAAGAGCTTTGCTCTCTTGGTATGGGCAAGATCCGGAGGACACGCGCGGCTGGTGCGATACCAGCAGGTGTTTCTCTGACAAAGTAAGTGATTGGACGCAACTCACTCCAGGGTGGCTGTACACACCTGATCTGGGTGAAAAAGATTAATAATATCATTTACCTCCCAGGTGTGACTACAAGCGGCCTCGGGTGCTCATCCATGGGGCATTTACTCCGCTAATACAGGGTTCGACTGGTATGAATGAGCAATGACTGCCTGTAACCCTCTGAGCATGAAACAGTCAACGGCAGCTCCTCCGCAATGGTGGAGGCGCGTCGCCCCATTGGCTCACAACCAGCAGCTGAAACATAAAACAATATTTTACTATTGTTTTAGTTTTCTGCTGCTGGCTCTGAGTCAGTGCGTTTAGGGGCCTGCATGGGAGGGGGAGGAGAATGTTTTGCACTTCTAAGTGCGCTTGTTTGTTTGGCTGGCCGACCTAGGCCGGCCAAACAGACATGCACACTTAGGTTTCTCTAACCCGGCTGTATCCTACAACCAGGTTAGAGAAAGGCACAGACTTCCTATGCCTTAGCGGAGCATAAAACCAGCCTGCTCAAGCCAATCCCCACTCTGCTCTCATGTGAAAGCAGCATCTGGATTGGATGGGGAGTCTGTCTTCCCAGGGATTGCCGGGAGCAGCAGAACGGTGGAGCACCGAAGCGTGAGGAGGTCACAGAAACAGGTATTTTTTTTCTTTTAATTCAACTCCCCAGCCCCCCCCTGCTCACCGCCCCCAGCTCCTGCTGCCCTGCTGCCTCGCCACTTCATAGTGGCAGTAGCCGCGAGTGCAAACAGTCACACTACATTTGTGTGCTGTGTGCTTTCGAACGTTTCTTTTGGGAGTGGTACTGAGTGCATGCATTTAGTGAGACAACCCAGACCATTTTCGCTGCATGCATTTTTTAATTTCCTGTCTTGTGAATATGTTAATTTTTCATTTATTTTGTAGGACTTAAGCATTTAAGACATGCAAAACATGAGTATACTGTAATTCTTATGCATGAAAGCTATGAATGATGGATGTATGCCATATGAATAAGTGGGCATAATTTTCAGGGAACCCTGTCCTGTAAAAACCAGTAACCCTTTCAGGGCATCGTATGGCTGAAACATGTTGACCTATATGGTACAGTACGAATAGTTTCAGGGCATCCTTTCTCTAGTTTAATCATTTCCACGGTACTGCAGTATTAAAGTATTATGCTTGGAAAGTATCTGGAGATTTTTAGTCTTTAGTTCTGAAAGCCACCTGTCACTATCACCAGTGTAAGTACTCCCTAAATATTGACAAACATCAATGTAAGAAATTGGGTTATTAGTTGAGGAGGGAGGGGCAGTTACCCACCTCAAGTAATAATCCCAATCCTTGTCAGGGTGAACCATTAAAGTCACTAATTTAACTTGAGCTCACCCCGGCAACTATGGCACAGAGTTGACAGGCCTAACTTGGAGGCCCTGTGTAAAGTATTCATGCAGTACTAACACAGTAACAAGGTTGAAGTGCAAAAAATACCAAAGCAAATTAGAACAAGCATTGGCATAGCCAACAGGTCTCGCCTTTGGGACCATATAAGTGTTTAGCCAGAATTTTTGTCTTTGGCAATGTATTAAGCAATATCACCCAAGCGAACAGATATGCCGAAGTAGAAAGGAAAGAGTTTGATGTACCCAACGATTGAAGATCTTGTTAGTGTGGATTAAAATGATACAGAGACCCTAATGTTTTAATAAAATGTGTGGTGTTTTCAATATATCAACTTTAGAAGCATGAGGGACTGAGGTGGTGCTAAGAGCAATGTACACAACGTTTGGCTGGGAAAAAATACTGTGTTTTCCTTGTGAAGTTTCTAATATTTTTAATAACCACCCTTTCACATTACCAGCACCTGGGTGTGTTGTGTCTGTTTTAACGCATTGCTTTAGCATAAACCTCTATTAGTTAAGGTCCTGCAATGAACACTAGTGGCCATTTTGCTAAAGACCAAGCAACCAATGACCTGCGTGTAGCACAAAAAATATATTGGAAACATATTGTTTTTTACTTGGAAATATTGTGGGCTATTGGGAAGTAAATGGCATTGTACAGTTTAATGTATCTTGTCAAAAATTTCGGTATCCAGCAGTTTATCTGGATATTGGCAAACTGCACTTTTTAAGAAACAAAATTAAATATGGTACTATACTTATAAAACAAAATGAAATAGAGTAGTATGTTTTATTAAACGAGTTAAAAACTAGGTGTGTTGTTAAATAGAATGTTAACAGTCATTTCACAAAAAAAGGTGCATTAGGAAAAATACGCAAACATCAACAAAAGGAGAAGGGTGGCATTTTTCACCTCAGATTTGCTACTGAGACCAAACATGACCCATGCCCCACGCCGATACACCGCTTGCCCGCGTACTCTGCGGTACCCGAGACTGGATGGAAGGGAAGCCACTGACAAGACTTTTACCAGTGACCATAATACCCATGCTCTAGATATATGAAGAAGATTCTGTGTCTGTGAGAATAAATGCGACCAACTCGTGGGAATCCCCATATTGGCAAATTGTATCCTAAGTCCAACCATACTGAATATAAAGCCCTGACGAAGTCTGCTGTGACTGAAACAGCTAAAGGCGAAACACATGTTGGCGAAGGGGTGTGTCTAAAACAAATGAAATAAAAGAACAACTGAAACCACGACCTCTACTTTGGCTATCTGTATGCTTGGAGACTTTTTCTTTTTGTATGTATTATCCAGTTCAGTGGCAGCTTACTCTACCACAGTAAGCTATACTAACCCCTAAATGGCAGATTAAATAGAACAAACAATCTTAAACTCACTCTCAGTCCAATGTGTACCATTTTCTTAATGGTATGCTCCTAATTTTCCTCGAGTTGCCCTGCAAGTCAAACCGTTCAACAGAGAGTCGACGCTGGTCTAAGATTTCCGATCAAGAGCTGAGAACCATTTGTGAAGGGTTTGAGGGCAGCTTTGGGTCATACAGGGCCTCCTTGAATATTTATTACCAGACCATATACAGCATCCAGGTACTAGTATGCACATACCATCAAAAACTTGATAATCCCCAAGAAAAAGAGAGTATTCTCCTAATATTTTAAATTGAAATAATGGACGCTTCAGGTGCAAAACAAGTGAGAAACATGAATATTGAATGGGGTAAAGACGCTTGTACACATGGCGCCCTGGCTGAAGATAGGATATCCTTGCTGGGTTGTTTTCCTCAGCGTCTACTTGGGGATCATACTGAAGGCTTTGCTCATGGAGCTGCAGGGGACGTCTGGTGCCTGTTCTCTGCGCTCAGTGCCTGGAAGCCGGTGCTCCATGGTTGGCTGTAGGTGCTACGTGCTCTGTGTTGTGTTGGACAAGCACAACAACAGTGCTCTGAAATCGCTGCCATATAGTGTGAGGTGCCTTAGATAACAGCGGCCTGGGAGGAGACTGCGGGGATTCCCACAGCCTGAGCCCACCCATGGAAACAAAAATATACCATGTACTCGAAGGGACAAGCTGGAGAGCAGAAGGCGGAAGTGCCTCTTTCTGACCATACATGCCCAGGCACGGCCTGCTTGCTGACCAGCGGTGCTTGAGTCCATCCTGTCGCTTATTCACATGTAAATCACTTACTTAAAAAAAATTTAAATCATGATTAAGGCATATATATCACACCATGGTCCTAGAAGCATCTGCGCTTCTACTAAATTTCATATGGTAATTTCTGATTTACGTAAAGGCATTCCAAACTTGCCTGCAGTTAGCACACGTGGGAGCACTGGTGCGCTTCAGCTCCAGTAATTATGGTGCTGCTGGCAATCCCTGCAGAGTAGGAGTGTTGGGATCCATCGGTCCAATGTAGGTAAGCAACTGTAGGTGCCAAAGTATTGCTGTACTTTGGACTAGCAGCGCCAGTGCTTTCGGCAGTGTTTTTAGGAAGCCACAGTGTTTTAAAAACAGGCAGTATTTCCAAGTCCCTGCGTCGCAATGAACAAGTTGTGGGCGCTTCCTTCTAAAGGAATTATGGTAACTGCAGCCCCTTACAGACAACACCGGTGCAGTCCTTGGACCAGGACAAATCCTCGGTGACTCCCACCCCCTTGACGAAGGGTACATGATCCCTCAGGATCATAATAGGACAACAGAGCACCCAGCGACAGCCCCGGGATCTGCAGTGTGGCACACTTTGTGAGGCTGTTGCAGGACCAGGAAACTGTAGTGTCGCTGCGCCAGCACAAATGACGCAGACACTATCTTTACTCAAGGGAGCTTTATTCACTTGCATCCCTTACATTCCCATCCCTGCTCTGCTCTGCTTTCTCCCTCGCTCCTCCTCTTCTGCCACCCAGCTCTCCACCCATCTCTTAGTCTCATGTGCTGGTCCTAGTGCCCAGCACATGTCACAACATTACATCTTTCCCCTTCTTAAACAATTTTAACTATTTTAGATGTGTCCGTGCATGCCAGAATAAACTATAATATAATACAACATAGTAGCAGTTCTTCAATTAGGCGAACTGGTCTTCGAGGAGTTCGTTGCGGCCGGAGATGGCCCTCGTGAGCCGCCTGTTCCCTTCCGTCAGGAGATATGGAAGGTCGATGATCACGGACTGACTCAGATGCATCTTCTTTTGCCACACTGTGGGGTGCAGTCAACGCTTCTCAGACATTGGGCGTGCATTTCTGAAAATGTGTCACATTCCTTGTGACCCTCTTGTTCTCCGACTCGACTGTAATCATGGTCCCTTTTTGTTTTGTCACCAGCAGTGGGCATGCATGATATCGACAGTCTGCTTTTCTCTGTTGTTCTTGTCGCATCAATACCCAGTCCCCTTCATGGATGGATGGCTGTGCAGCTTTTCTCCGTCGGTCTGCATATTCCTTCATTTTCTCCTTTTTCAGTTTGTCTGTGGCTGCTAATTCTTCGTGTTCAGAGTCTTGAGACAAACCACTAGCTGCATCTTCCCAAGTTGGTATTCTGGTGCGCACAGTGCGACCCAACATTAAGGTTGCCGAACATTTGCCTGTGGTAGTATGCGGTGTGGTTTGATAGGAGCGTAATACTTCATTTAGAGCCACTTTCACATCACACTTTGAAAGTTCGGCCTGCTGGATGGTCTTCTTTAGAGTGGCCATAAAGCTTTCCACCATTCCATTGGCCTGGGGCCACAAAAGAGTGATTTTCCGGTGTCTGAAATTGAGGTGCTTGGCAAATTCAGCGAAGTCTTGTCCATTGAATGGTGGGCCATTATCTGTTTTCACTACCTTCGGTATGCCCCATGCTGCGAACACCTCATCAAGTACCGGTATAGCGGTGGCGGCTTTGGTTGACGTTATGAGGTGCGCAATAGGGAAGCATGAGTATTCGTCCATTATGACCAGGACATACTTGCCGGATTGTAGCGGTCCAAAGAAGTCCACTGCGACATGATGCCAAAAGCCATCCGGCAGTTCAGACATTTGAAGCGGCGCAGGGGGATCCTCTCGACTTACTAGCTGACACTGTGGGTAATCTTTCAGTGTAAGTTCCACCATCTGATCCAGCACAGGGAACCAGACCCGTTCCCGCGGTGCTCTCTTCGTGGCTACAATACCTCTGTGTCCTTCATGTGCTAGGTTGATGACTCCTTGGCTCAACTGTTTCGGGATGATGATCAGCTTGTCCCTTAGTACAAGACCATCTGAGGTGATGGACAGTTCCTCCTCCACATGTCTGAAAGAGGACAGTTCCTGATTGTCAATCTGTTCACTCTGTCCGGATTCTTCCAAATGCCTCCAACTGTTTGTCCGAATGCGATGTTTTACATTTTGTAGTGTGACATCTTCATTGGTAGCGTCAAGGATGGCCTCCAAGGGAATTGTGGTGGTTTGGCTTGAGCCACTACAAAATGGATGTATTCCTCAGCTAGTGATGGATTGGATTTGGACGTTACCTTGGGATGTCGTGACATATAATCAGCAGGATTTGCAGCTTTTCCCGGCTTGTGGATGATAGTATAAGTGTATTCTTGAAGGCGGATGCCCCAGCGCTCTATTCAGGGTGGCATTTTGGCTCGGGGATTTCCAAAGATGGTTATCAGGGCCTGGTGATCGTGATAAGTGTGAAGTGTTTCCCGTAGATGAAGATATGAAAATGCTTGCAGGCCCATACTACCGCTAGGCTTTCCTTTTCAGTCTAGGAGGAGGCTCTCTCTGTGTCCGTGAGGCTCCGACTGGCATATGCTACAATATACCGTTGATCACTCTCTTGGTCATATTGAGCTAATATCGGTCCCAGTCCTACGGGACTCGCATCCACGGTGATTTCAGTTTTTCTTCTCGGATTAAAATATGTAAGATTGTTGGCAGATTCAACCGCAGTTTTGAATACATGAAAAGCTTGATCACATCTTGTGGTCCATTGAAATGGGTGTCCTTGTTTGGTCAGCTTTCTTAGGGGGTAGCTGATGGTGGCATAGTCCTTGATATAGCGTGCAAAGTAGCTTGCCATGCCTAGGAAGGAACGTACTTCCCCCCGTCTCTCGGCGTGGGGGTGTCATTCATAGCGGCAATCTTTTCTGTATCTGGTTTCGTTCCCGCGCCTGAGAAGATGTATCCGAAGAATTTTAATGTGGATTTGTGGAATTCACATTTGTCTTTATTTAAAGTGAGATTGGCCTCCAATAGAGCATGACAGACTCGGTCCAGCGCTGTGTCGTGTTCTTGCATTGTTGCTCCATAGACCAGGATATCGTCACTGTAGTTTAGAGTGTTGTGAATGTGATGAATTACCTTTCTGATGGCCTTCTGAAAAATCTCTGCGGCAGAAGGGACCCGAAAGCTGAGTCTTTTGTATCTGAACAGGCCTTGATGAGTCGAGAATGTGGTAATATGTCGATTTTTCGTGAAGTTCCAATTGGTGATAGCCCTTGTTAAGGTCTAGTTTGGAAAATATTTAGCATCATTGAGTGACGCAATCATGTCGCTAATATGAGGCCCCGGGTGTCTTTCTTTTTCAATGGCAGTGTTGGGTGCCCTCATATCTACACAGAGGCGCACTTTGCCAGGTGAGCCCTTCTTAGGCACAACGACCACTGGAGAGACCCAAGGCGTGGGTCCTGACGTTCTCTCAATGATCCCACCCTCATCACCAGTTGTAGTGTCGCTGCACCAGCACAAATGACGCAGACACTATCTTTACTCAAGGGAGCTTTATGTACTTGCATCCCTTACGCTCCAATCCCTGCTCTGCTTTCTCCCTCGCTCCTCCTCTTCCGCCACCCAGCTCTCCACCCATCTCTTAGTCTAATGTGCTGGTCCTAGCGCCCAGCACATGTCACAACATTACAGAAACATCAGCAATTGAGGGAAACGAAATGTGCACATTTCTGAGAAGTACTAGTTCACACCCATGCTGCTGAAATTGGAGCAAAGTGTGCGTCCTACCTCCCAGCTGCCTCTGCTCGCTCCCGGCAATACTCCATGGGAATGAACGTTTGAAAAAAGGTGGGACATACACCCACCATTAGCCATTTGCAAGCTCCAATTTTTACACGACACGCACAAAAGACAATCCAAAAGCGTGGGAGGAGTCAGACCCCACAAGTACTTACAACAGATCGCCACAGTGCAAGCATTGTGAGCTCGACCTAAAAATAGAGTAACATTTTATAAATAAAATGGCACCAATCAACAAAAATGCTACATCCTGCAATATTAATTCCAAGTCTTAAGTTGAAATAGCACCAAGAAGCACAAAGGGCAAAAAAAGCCAAAGATCGCAGTGGAACACTACATAGAAGCAATGTGGAGCTGACTGCAATGGTGCATGCGTCAGATACACTAACTAGGTTTTGCCTGGCTGAAGAATTCACCTTCTAACTTTAGTCCTTTAAGTCCCAATCGACCACAGAAGTCCCCAGGACCTCAAGGGGGTCACTTAGAGATTAACAGTGTGATAGGCAGAGGCCAACAGAAGAGTCCAGCCCAGGTGTTGTTGCCACTGGTCAGTTAGGCAGTTGCAGAGAAAAGACCTATTGTAGTTATTTGTAAACCTGTAGCTTTAACAGGAGGTCACCTTTATGACTCTTGGAGTCCACTTCTCTGTCCTGTGTACAAGAGAAAGAACAGATGCAATGTTTTAGGCTCTTTGCACGTCCCAGACAGCAGGATCTGTCCTCTTCTGACCATCAACAGGTCCAGGAAGGTTCCGAATTGGGTTCTTGGAGGTGCCACCTTCATGCCTACCACAAGCTAGTGAGTGGGAATGACCCCTGGGGATGCCCTAGCCAATGGGTTAGCAGGGGAGGGCCTGCTGGTAACACCTCTGGTAAATACACCAACACTACCAGTCGCAGAAGTAGGTAGGGACACAGGCTATTTCATTCACTCCATTAAGCTAATCTGGTGGAACATAGCTGGCATTAAGAGTAAAATTACCGACGAGGTTTGGCTGGCCCATATCAGGGATTTTGACGTAATCTGTCTACAGGAGACGTGGTCGTTAGACAGTATAGAACTTGAGGGTTACCAGGCATTTACCGTGCCCGCGACCGCTTCACGCTCGGGGAGGGCAAAGGGAGGATTGGTAACCCTACTGTCAGTTAGATTTGGGTCCATAAATGTTAAGTGCATAGTATTCACTCAGCGGTTCCAATTAATTATGATTGTCAACATGCTCCAGGAGAGAACGCTACTGGTAAACTGGTACTATAATATCTTTGATCCCAAAGATACTCACGTTATGGAAACCTTACGATCTGACATTGCCATAGCTGCCGGGAAGGGGCAACCTTTATGTATCTTGTGGGTAGGGGATTTTAATTGTACCATGTGCAAATATAGTAATGAAAGAGTATGTGGTATTTGGGATACTGATGATCAACCTTTAGCACATTTTATTCATAACCCCCAGGGAGAGGTACTGAACACTGTCATTGTGGAGAACAATCTGGAAAGTTTAGGCAACGACTCTGTAGCTCGGTTTCCAACCTTTATTGGAGGGGGGAGAGAAAGTACCATTGATTTTATGTTTATTTCCAATGAGTATCTTTCCTTAGTATTTGATTTTGTTATAAAACCTGAGTTAGTAAGTGACCATAACCCACTAATAGCGAAATTTAAAGCTATAGTCAAAACAGTAGTGGGTGATAACCGTAGCATTGAATATACCCGGAATAAGGGTGTGAGGATAAACTGGGGGGAAATTAACCCAATTCTATTTGAGGAAGAAATCATTCAATCAAATCATGACTTGATCTTAGCTTGCCTAGAACATGACACTTCCCCAGCCATACTAGTACAACATTTTGAACGGCTCAGTTCCATCGTAGCCAATAAACGTACACGTCAGGCTAAGTCCAAACAACATCGGGAGTTTCGTTGGTTCAACGCAGAATACTCGAGGGCGCACAAGTTCTTAATAAATGCCCTGAAATTAATGCCTTGAGATAGAGAACATATAAAGCAGGCGAGGTGTTTATATAAAACCACTATTAAGGTCAGAAAAGAAGAACTAAGGCACATTGCCTGGCAGGACTTGAAGAGGGCTAGTGCCCTAAAAGATACGAAAAGTTTCTGAGCAGTTATTAACCGCCCCCAGTTTACAGAGGAAGTAGGGAAAGTGGAGTGCAAGATTCTGGATGATACTTGGGAAACACATTTTACTTCAATTTTTAATCCAAATGGTAGGGAACTAGCTGTAGGGCACGAGGATCAATAGTCGACATGACACAAGCAATAGAACTCAGTAGTTCACTTACGGTGGCAGACGAGGAGGAAGCACTTTTAAAAGGAATAGGTAGAAAGGCCCAGGCCCAGATGGAGTCCCACTGGACTTTTTTAAGTTGACTGTAAAACTCTGGGCTGCCCTGTTGACCAACCTGTTTAAATCCATTATTGTTGGACCAATCCCTCGGTCGTGGAAAGAGGCTATAGTTGTCCCAGTGTTCAAAAAAGGGAAGAGAGATGACCCCGCCTGCTATAGGCTCATTTCACTAATCGATTCCACGGTGAAGGTACTGGGCAGGGTAATCCTGGCATGTCTGGAGACATGGGCCAGAGGTAGGGGTGTCGTCTCCAAAATGCAATATGGATTTCGTAAAGGATTTGGAACCACAGAACAGTGTCTGAATTTGTCCTTGATCACGGGCAAATACATGAAGGCAAAGAGTGGCTCTGTTCACCTTGCCTTCATGGACTTGTCAAGTGCCTTTGACACTGTCAACAGGGGGAAACTGTGGGTACTGATGGCAGAGATGGGTTTTGATAATGCATTAATTCAGCTCTTAAAAAGATTACATTCGAACACCTCTGTCTCAATAAGATTTGGCACTCATGGGGAAAGAACAAAACCTATTGCTTCAACAGAAGGAGTGCGCCTCTTTTTAGTATACACAAATGGTCTGGAGGATTTCCTGTTGAGGCAGAAAATTGATTACCCCCATGTCAAGGGGCAACCGGTTGCGTTACTTTCATACGCAGACGACACGGTCCTTATGTCGTTGACAGCAAATGGCTTACAAATTTCCCTGGACGCCTTTACAAATTATATGGCGACGTTAGACTTAAAGGTTAATTTTCCAAAGTCTTATATAATGGTCTGTGGCCCAAAACATGCAAAATACAGGAATTTTAATGTCAGAGGCAAACCGGTCGAAAGGGTGGAAAACTTTACATATCTAGGAAATACGTTCAGCAGGGATCTTAAATGGGATTTTTCAATTACAATGAGGGCCCAACAAACTAATAAAGTAGTGGAGGGGCTTTTTAGGTTTGCTTGTAAGCTAGGTCATAGGCTGGTGCCACAGCTTGTTACTCTATAGAATGCAAAATGTGCATCGGTGGCATCATACTGGGCAGGGGTTTGGGGTCATCATAAAAGCCGCTAGTTACAAGTGGTAGAAAATATATTCATAAAACACTTATTATTGATGATCCCAGTCAGTACGGCCACCTCTTTCTCTCATCGAGAGATAGGGTTGGATTACCTGGACGAACGCATTAGCTCTGCCCCTTTGCTTTTATGGTCTAAAATTTGGTTGAAAGAAGAACTACAGTTTACTAGGGAAATAATGGCAGATTGCCTTAACCTTGATAAGGTGATGACTATTCCCTGGTTTCGGTATGTGAAGGAAAGATTTTATGACATTGGGCTGGGTGAGTTTTATGAAAATCTGACAAATATCCCCGTAAATGCCAAAGGCATAATCAAGAAGCAATACAGGGACTGGGCACACGTGAAACATTTTCAGCAAGAGGCGACTGGCTCGAAATGTGCCTTTTTGTCTAACCAACAGTATTATCTAGCCTTTTCTACAAATTGTCAGATGCGTTTTTATTTAACCAGATTTCGCCTTGGCACATTGCACTTTTTGCTTTCTTTTCCTAGACAAACCGGGTCGGTGGAAACCCTCAGGGGCATATCATCAAGACAGGCGATAAAATTATCGCTGATTTAGCGGCAGAAAACTGCCGCTAAAACGGCGATAATGGGCTTGATAATATGCTCTATGGAATTCCAATTGAAGCTCAGGTTAGATGTCCTTCACATCTAACATGGGCTTCAATTGGAATTTCATAGAGCATATTATCAAGCCCATTATCGCCGTTTTAGTGGCAGTTTTCTGCCGCTAAAGCGGCGATAATTTTATCGCCTGTCTTGATAATATGCCCCATAGTTTCTGTCCCTGTGTTAATAGTACTCCCCAGAGCACTATGCACCGTACACTCTTTTGAACACTCTATGATGATCCGAGAAGGAGTTTTTTTGAGACCAATACTAAAAAATATCTCTCCATGTACATACCTAGAGGGATATGAGTGTTTTCAACTATTGGAAAATTCTACCATTTGTTCGGCAATGATGAGTTTCATTAAAGTAGCACTGGGTATTAGGAGACGATATGGAATGTAGTAATTGAATCGGGCAGGGAAATTAAATGATTTTAGTCTACGGAAATTATAACGTTCTTAGCATAACTAGTGTTTTAAATTCCCAGGCAAAAGTTTTCTTTTTTTGGCTTCAAAGATAAATATGGTCTTCTCCTCAAAATGCACTTAGCACTTTATGTATAATGATATACCTAGCTTGTAATTGAACCTTACATGAATTTTATTATTTCTCACCGTGATAAATTATTTACATTCCATTGTGATGATTTATGATAAATGTTTTAATGTTTTTATAGTTGATGTTTTAAAAAAAAAATGCTTTTATGGTTGTATACTAACCGAATAAAGCTTGTTTTGAATTTGAATTTGGATTAGCAGGTTCCTGGAGGTAACCCTGCCCACTTTGAGCATTTCCAAGATGGCCAAAGTCTTTGGCCACATTAAACATGGGCTCTGTGAGCTTGGTGTTTTTAAGAGGAGTGTGCCATGGGACGTTTAGTGACCTTACACATCTAACACTAAAATCCAGTAATGGGCAGTGCCTGTACACCCAACAAACTCAGAGACAGGCGTCTAGTAGAACTCCTTTGAGGTGTGCCCTGAATGTTATATGTAAAACCCCAGCAGACCTGTCAAGCAGGTCTTGACACTCCAGCAGGATCTGACACTATCATCTCAACAAGAAGTCCACTGTGATGGAGGCCAGTTTGGCAGGGTGTGGGGAGGAAGAATAGTGCAGGACTGGGTGTTAGCTTCATCTGCTTTTGACAGTATAAGGCTCTTTGAAGTTCATCAAGCCTTTGGGCTTAGCCCACATGCCATCCTGTCGAGGATAAACAAACAAATCCCCAGCAAGTTCACATCATTTGAAATGCTAATTACTGGCTGGCAGAAGTGAGAAATCAAAATGCAGATTTAGCTTTTAGGGACTCCAGCCATGGCAAAGGTAACTTTTTAATAGTCATATTCTAAACATATTTATTAGAATATATTACAAGACCTGTTGAATTGGTCTTGTAATAAATATTTCAACATTTCCAAAAATTACATTTGTAGCTTTTTGCTAGGTGAAGATAACACGTATTAATCTTAATATTGTATCCCAACAGCCGACCCTGCTACAGCGAAAATAGCTTTTAGGGTAGCAGTCTCCAAGTTATTGTGTAGTGAAAGCTACTTCTGATCAGTGAAAATCATTGTAAGCTACTAAAAGCCGATCAACTCATGCATTGTTTTGCTGCTACATTTATAGGAGCTATGTGTGCAAATGATTCTGGGTGCTTTAGCTCCAGAATGGAAAACTACTATTTGGAAGATATTGGGCATGCTGTGTTTGGTGATGTGACTTAAGCAGGTCGGGCAGTTGGTGGTATAAACCATGCCACCTCACTCAGCCTGTCCTACAGTTCACCTGCCATGCTGTCCTTAATACCAGGTCCCAGGATGCTTGTTTCCGGTCCAGGGAAGACATGGCTAGGCAGTTTGGGCTGGACTGTTCCCATGAGGCACAGGGTCAGACTGATTTGCATATGGCCATGTCTGAACTGGGGTGGCGGAGTGAGCTAAAGAATGATGATGGACTAAACCCAGATCAGTTGACTGGGTGTGAGTGCTTGCAATGTTCAACACTCCGTCCATCATCCCCTTTGGTTTTGCCTCCTTAATACCAGGGGCATAGCTACCATTGGTGCAGCAGATGCAATGGCACAGGGGCTCAGAGGCTTGCGGCGGGGCTCACAGAACCCTGATTATTTCTCTATTTTTTCATTCAAACAGCAGCTCTCGGATAGAGGGGGCATGTCCTTCCTTGCACTGGGGCACATGACACATTGACTAAGCTTCTGCACAGCACACAGCCACTTACCAATGCATTCCCAAACCACAGAGTTGGCAGCATCTCGATACTTTCTATCACTGAGGTTAACCAAAAACACCAGGGCTGTTCCAGTTCTCCTCAGAACTGGAAGGATAATCTGAGATAAAGTCGGACAATCTGAGAAAAGAAAAATATTGCCTCAAGAATGAGAAGTGCTGGCGAGAGGGTCTAAGTTCCTGGCTGAAGTGCAACATATGGAAGCTAGATCCAGGAGTTGGAAAGTAAAGTGTTATCATAGTAGTGTCAGAGAAAGTACAGAGAGTGGCAGCTTTTCAAATAGGCACCTGGAGCTGCAGGATCCGTGTGCGACCTCCTGCATTCATCCCACTTTATCACTTTAGGAGGGGCAATCTAGAGTCGGATCCACAACTTGTAACTTATGTAAATGTGACCTTTTTCTCATTAAAAAATATTTTGTTCCAAAGTATTTTATCGACGCCAATCAATCTTCTCCAAAATTCCCCCTTTTAAGCTTTCTAAAGTTGTAATTCAGCACTGTGTTTGAGAAATCACTTATGGTGCTTTGCCACTGTCCAACGCGTTTGCCACCGAGGAGGATGGTGAAACACTCCCTTAATTCACACACAAAACTCTTGTGTGAGATCCATTTCCAGTCCACTCTCATTGTAAATACGTTCTGCCATTAGGTCAGAGTTATTGAGACATCTCTACCGCAGCAGTAACTGTGAGGGCACACCCTAGAATACCCTCTTTTAAGAAAAGCTATTTTCATGTTGTGTTTTGTATTGTGGATTTGGGCTGCACTTTCAATTTCCTTGCAGTTACTTTTCCATGAAATTGTACATGTGTTTTTTCTGAACAATAATTTTGTTTCTCTCTGCATGATTGTGCAAATTTACCCTTAACTGAGGCCTTCTGCCATGACACTAATTGTACTGGATACCAATACAATAATTACGAGGGCCTTGCAATGTGCTAAAATATGCCACATTGGGCAAAATAATTTGTTGCTTCGGTTCTCACCCCAACTCCAATTATCTCAGCCAACACGTTAAGCACAATCCCATTCTTTTTACCTTCGTGAAGTGATCTTCCAAATTTCAGAGCCCCACCCTGCATTACAATGCGGAGTCAAGCACCTTGCACAGCCCCGGTGACAGGCCCCTTGATTGATTCTTTTTCCAGTGCACTGCTGCTCTGCTTCAGCCCAATGACTGCAGTGTGCTGGGTGCTGCCAACACCCACAGTCCTGGGCCTAGTTCAAGACTCCGGTGCTGTGCTGCTGATTGGTGCTTCACAGGTCTATGAGCAAGCCAGTACCCGCCCGAATTTGAAGGTAGTAGGCACAGTCACTAAGTGTCCCTGAGCGCAGTTTCAGGCAGCGCAAGGTAGGAGGCTCTGTACCGTTTGATGGCAGAATTTTGAAAATGCGTAACCCGCTCATCTTCAGCTGAGCTGTCTGCAGCTGGTATGGGTGATGGGGGGAAGCGCTAATTTACACTGAAATGGCAATACCGGTAAAACATACATTAAAAATGTGCAAAAATATTAACAACAGTGTTATTTTATCACAGGCATGACATAGCTTTGTTATTGAAGCTACAAGGTCTAGTGCTACTCTGAGAAATTGGCGAGCTACCAGTAGCTCGTGATCGACCTATTGGAGACACCTGTTTTAGGGCTTTTCCACTCTAATACGCGTTTAAAATCAAACATTTACAAGTCGTACTTTTAAATACCATGCACTTTGCCTTGTGGGCATTAAGGCCTACTTAGGTGTGACATAACTATTTAAAAGAAAAGTTTAGGCCTGTCAAAAGGGGTCATTTTATAGCTCGACTTTGCAGTTAAAACCTGCATAGCCATGCTACATGTGGCAGGCCTACTGTCATATTTAAATTTGCCACTTTAGGAGACAGGGCAACGGGAGCTGCAGTTCACTTGTGACATTTAACTTAGAGGCCCTGTACATGGACGTATAGATAAGCTAAATATGTCAATCAGGAGTGTGCCAATTTTACCGTATTGAAAAGAGGGGCACAAGCTCTTTACCAATGGTTAGCGGGGATATTAAGCAAAGAGTTCAACAGCTAGCACACATATGATTCAGCAAAAAGGCAATTTGGGATTACTCTGCAAAAACAGCACATTTCCAAAAGTCATTAAAATCATTTCTGAAAAATGGGGCAGTTCTATGATGAGGCATGACACCTAGGTTGGTGTGAGGGCTCACCTAATTTTTTAAACATCTTAAGCTCTGTTTGAACACGAGAGGCGTCCCAAATGTATGGAGATATTCCTTTGAGCACACTAAGGGGTCCAATAGGATAAGAGGTGGATCACCAAAAACCTCTGCACACTTAGGATTTCCCCCCCGACACATTACCATGGCGGGGGACCTCGGCGGATGGGAAGACCGTCCGCCGTTTTTCCGCCGGTAGGCAATCTGCCCGATTGCCTACCGGACGGAAAAGCATTTTATATGGTGGCGGTGTCTGGTAGACACCGCCATCCATATTATTATGCAGGCGGGGACCTGCCTTTCCGCTGTGGCAACGCCGCCACGGAAAGGCAGGTGGTTTTTGCTATTGGGGGCCCATAGTGGGCCACCAAGGATCCTGAGTGGTGGGGGGTGCACATGGGGGGTACCTATGGTACCCCCTGCAGTTCCATGCACAACATGGCAGGCACCACGCGGTGCCTTCCATGTTGTGCATGGAAGTGCACGACATGCCTTCTTGGCATTGTGGCGGGCGGGGCTTTCTGCACCACCCGCCGCAATGTTAACAATGCGGGATGCGCCCGCCAGTGTGCCGGGCGCATCCTAATTGTATCTGCGGGACCGCCGCATGCATTGCGGGCGGTCCCATTTCCCGGGGCCAGGGCGAGCAGACAAAGTCCGCACACCATGCTAATGGTGTCCTTAGTATTTGGGCGTTGTTGCTTGTCATTGTTATACTTATATTCAGGACAGGAACAGTAGTCCTTTGTCTTTTTTCCTAATTCTATCAACTATGCAAGGGGGCGGAGCTTGCTGGTTCAAGCAAGAGAGCCGAAATGTGAATTAGCTCCTGACGACATCGTCACAATTCTTAAATTGGGGTGTAATCAATGGCGCCTGTCCTGGTCAGCGTTACGATACCTGTGGTCTGCAGATCAGTGCACACATGAGGCCCGTGATGCAAATTAACCAGCTGTGTAGGTGAGGCCTGTGCGGGGTTGGCTGCGGCCAGAGCTACCTAAGGTGCCCTTAGCCGGAGACTTGGCAGAGACATGGTGGAACGGGCCACAAACCGCTGGCGGGATACCTCTTCCTGCAATGCTGATTCTGAGAGTGGAGCCTCGTAACCGTGTAGTGGTGTAGAGCCGCGGTGCTACAGTGGATCAGCCTCGCAACTTGACGCTGGATCATTGTGAGTGGGGGAGGGGCTCCCGACCGTGCTGTGACCGGACCTTGCCCGCACGGGGAGCTGCACCGACGGTGCATCACCTGACAGTACACCTGATGCGCTTGGCCCCCTGGGAGGAGTGAGCCCTGGGGATGGCTCCGCTCACCACCTACTAGCGAGGGGGCTCGCCCTGCACCAAGATATGGCATTGGATTGCGGCCGAGACAGACCGTGCTATGGGGCTGATCCCTGGGTCATCCCGGGGCACCTCTAAAATGTGTTGATTGCTGTTGGAGCCAGTGATCCCTGCTGGGGGCCTTATGTTTAATGGAGCCTGCACGACGGATGTGCTGCATGTGGGCCGAGCAGCGTGGGGAACACGCCTGTTATCCCTGAGGGCAAGTCCGGTTGGGAAATAGTGAAGTGACCATATTGCCATTGTGGTGACTGTGTGAGCTGGGGGCTCCATACCCATACTCAATATCACTCTGGAAAAGCCAACTGGAGTAGCTGTGCAGTCGTTGAAGGTGTCAGGCTGATTAATCTAACTGGACCTGCCCGGGCTACGGATGACGTGCCGGGGGCATAGCGGAATCAACTGCTACTTCTCCTAGAGGCTCTACAATACAACAGGGCATTGGGGAAACCCGATAAGACACAGTCAAAGCTACAATTTGATGAACGAAAGTCCACTAGGCAGCGAGATGATGGCGCAGATTCCGTCTTCAATGAGCAGGGCGTGTACACAATAAGGAGCTCTAGAGGGAAAAGAACCTAGGTCGCCCTCCACTCAATCAATCTATTACTACAAAGACCTAGGTTGAAGAAGGTATATTGGCCATAGACAGGTGGTGTAAAACCTTTTAGGTATTTAGTACTCCCCTTAATTCCAAATTTTGAGGTAGTCACCAACAAGTTTGCCACCTTCACTTTTAGAATAATAAAAAAATGTTTTTTTGCTTCAGGCAGTGTCCCCAATGAGCCTCACGGTGTAAAAGCTCATGTATAGTACACCAGATGTTTCTCTAATCAATAACTTCATGAGAGGAACGTGAAGAAAAAAATGTGAAGAAAAAATGTGAAGGAGACGTGATGGCACCTCACGTGCGCAACCCCAATTGAGCCTGCTGGCTGGTACTCGTCAGCTCTGCCCACTCTTATCATCATTGGTAGCCATCACGCTCAAAAGTAATTAAACAGAGTGTCCACAAAATCAACCCAAAGAAAATTTTTCAGGTAAGTGATGCGACTGAATAGTGAAAAATAAAAAGTGAAAAAGGTGCACCCTCTATAGGTTCAAACTTTATTCTTCGTTAGGAGTGCACCCAATTCAAAGCTTTAAAAAGGTTGCTAAGTATGCATAACATTCTTATGTGCCAACATGTTTCATCGCCAAGTGTCTTTGTAGTGATTTCGTCAGGACAACTACAGTCGCTTGGCACACGTCAGGGACACTTCTTAGAGTCTCATTCGGGGACTACCAAAAGCAAAAAGGAAAAGACACACACAACACTTAACCATTATGATCACCCTTTCTACTTGGATCAAAATGATATCTCTCTCTTAAGTCCCTAAAATTACCCTTGTGGACCCATGGCCTCGCGTACCGGCTCATTCATAGAGGTTCACATTTTTTTCTTAACGTTCCTCTCATGAAGTTATTGATTAGAGAAACATCTGGTGTACTATACATGAGCTTTTACACCGTGAGGCTCATTGGGGACACTGCCTGAAGCAAAAAAAACTTTTTTTATTATTCTAAAAGTGAAGGTGGCAAACTTGTTGGTGACTACCTCAAAATTTGGAATTAAGGGGAGTACTAAATACCTAAAAGGTTTTACACCACCTGTCTATGGCCAATATACCTTCTTCAACCTAGGTCTTTGTAGTAATAGATTGATTGAGTGGAGGGCGACCTAGGTTCTTTTCCCTCTAGAGCTCCTTATTGTGTACACGTTGAGAACGGCGGATCAGCCGTGAGAGCATTTTTAGAAATTGTTGTGACGTCTTTGTCTTCTAGAGAGACACACACACTACACTGTTTCCATTCCCTTCTTAGCTCCCCCTTTGAGAACTCACCTACATACACTCCAGGGGTTACACTTCCATCCTGCAAATGGACAGGAATTGTCTTGCGTTCACAGATGAACAGATAGCAGCAATTCTATTGGGTCCTTCACTGTTTCCCGACGCTCCCTTACTTAATGTAACATCAGCGAGGGAAGAGTGGGAAAGACTCAGTACAACTAAGAAAAAACAAGTCAGGATAGCCCTTCATGGGGCGTTGATGACAGAATATTTAAGGGCAGGAGCAGCCCCGGCGAGCCTCTTAGTAAGGATTGAACCCAAAATCTTTCTAGAAGATAAAACATTCAGACTAGATTGGAGCTATATAGCCAATAAATGCACACGAGATTGGCTCATCCTTATAATTAATACTGCCAAGAGACTAAGTGAAGACCTACTCAAGGAAATTGTTGACCTAGAGGAGAGTATAAGGAGAGACAACACCCTTGTTGATACCAAGGAACAGCTCCAAAGGATCCAGGAAGATCTGAGTGACTACAAAAATTATATGATCAATCAAAATATCAAAGGGCTAAAAAGAAATCTTGACCGTTTCTCCCACGAATGGGCATTCCCTTACGTGGAAGATAAATATTACGATCCTATAACAGAACATCCATCTAGAGGAGGTAGAGGTAGAGGTGGGAGACAACAGACCAAACGCACACCCAATAATTGGACTTTCGATAACACCTCCAGCGAAGAGGAAGAGCTAGGCCCACAGTCAAACCCCCCCAGAGTAAGATTCAACGAACAGGAGAAGAACAACGAAGACCTAGGCGCTCTCCTCCGTTCTTTTTTAGGACAGGGCCACAGGGGCAACAGAGGGGGAGGTCCACGTGGCAGGTGTCGAGGCAGGGGCAGCCAAAATCAAAATCAACGATGGCAAACCCACTCCCCGAGAGTAACTCGGAGTCGCGTACGGAACCAGTTATGATCAAAAACAACATAGTGGTGAACTTATCGGATCATGAACTCACCATCAACGAAGAAAGGGTCTTAAACAAAGGGTTAGGGTTTGTCCCCACCCCCCACATGACCCGTTTGAATGTAGGATTGAACTCCATGAAACCTTGCGAAGAATAAAATTAAAAAAATTCTTCGCCAACAAACCACAGGATGCCACACTCGTGTTTAATACCACACTCAGAAAGCCATCCAACTTTTGTCCATCTAATGTAATGGTAGGCCCTGAGGTAACGGTATTTGAAAATAAAGGAATACAGGACATTGCTCGATTGGAACAGCAAAGCACAATGCTTAAATTTAACAACATGAGTCGGGGGGATTGGGAAGCAGTCAAGGGCCTTCAGAATAACCAGCATCTGACGATCAAAAACGCAGATAAGGGCGGAGCTGTAGTTGTTATGAATACCACCGACTATGACACCGAAGTGTTGAGATTACTAAGTGTCCGCCAAAACTACCGTCCACTTGTACAGGACCCCAAGGATGAACTTTTAGAAACCATCAAGAAAATGGTAACTGTGGCGAAGGAGAGAAAATGGATAACGGCTAAGGAGGCCGAGTTCTTGGTTAATGACAAACCAAGAACTCCGGCGTTTTATATTTTACCCAAAATCCACAAACCACAACGCCCTCCACCAGGCCACCCATTGTTTCGGGGATCCAGTCGGTGTTAGAGCCCCTTTCGCAATTCGCCGACTTTTTTCTGAGAGAATCAGTCAATCAGAAATCCTTTGTAAAAGACACCACAGCAATACTTAACATCCTAGAGGACT
Source organism: Triturus cristatus (assembly GCF_964204655.1). Classification (NCBI taxonomy): domain Eukaryota; kingdom Metazoa; phylum Chordata; class Amphibia; order Caudata; family Salamandridae; genus Triturus; species Triturus cristatus. The sequence continues at coordinate 998,112,404 of NC_140592.1, read as the reverse complement.
TACAATTTGACCCAGGCAACGAACTTTTGGTAACCATCGATATAGAGTCACTCTATACTTGTATACCACAAGATGCAACGTTGGTGGCAGCAGCGCATGCTCTTAAGGCACAAGAGTGGTTCTATGATGCTCCACAATCCTTCATACTACAATGCATAGAACTCGCCCTCACATGAAACTATTTCTGCTACAAAGATACCATGTACTTGCAGACCACGGGTACCTCTATGGGTGCGACGATGGCGCCGAGTCTGGCCTGTATCTATGTGGGACAGTTCGAGGAACACATCATATACCATCAGTCCAACCTCTTCCAGAGCAACATCCGTCTCTGGAAGAGGTATATAGACGACGTGTTCTGTGTCTGGTCAGGCCTAGCTGACGGGTTATTAGAGTTTCTGAATTGGCTCAACCGTCAGGACGCAAATCTGAGGATCACATGGAACTATAGTAGCCACACAGCGGTATATCTGGACCTAGACATTTATGAAGAAGGGGGCAGGTTATGTTCTAAAGTACACCAAAAACCTACAGACAAAAACTCCCTCCTGTCTTACAATTCCTATCACCCTAGAGCACTCAGGGACAATCTTCCTGTGGGGCAGTTCCTCCGGTACCGCAGGAACTGTTCCTCTACTGTAACATTTTTGGATCAATCAGAAGAACTCTGTGCCAAACTCGAGACGAGGCAGTACCCTCGAAAAATCATCAGACAGGCTAAAAAAAGAGCAATGAACACCCCGAGGAGTGTTTTGCTCCAGAAAAATGAAAAAACGAAAGAAGACTGCTTACCGGTGGTCATGACGTTTGATCCTTTAGCCACAAAGATCCGACAGTCCATACGTAAACATTGGGCTTTGTTGTCAACTGAGGATTTCAGCATGCCACCCCCTAGGTTTGCTTTTAAAAGATCTAGCAACCTGGGTGACAAACTCGTACATACACGGGTTAAAGTGGCACAGAGGCCCACAGAGACGTCCATTCCTCCAGGACATTACCCGTGTGGTCTATGTTCAGTGTGTGGACTAACGAAGAAAACCCAAAATGTAACCCTCAACTCAGGCAAAATCTGGCATTTGAAATACTTTAGTAATTGTAATACTGCCAATGTGGTCTACAGACTAACGTGCCAATGTAACCTTCAATACATAGGACTTACAACAAGGAAGGTGAAAATTAGAGTGCAAGAACATCTGAGCACGATTAGAGTAGGCAAGCTCACGACTAAATTGGTACAACATTGTCAAAATACCAAGCACACATTCACGTGGGTGGTTCTGGAAAGAATAATGGGCTCACCCCAAAACGTTGAGGACCTTCTGGCTTCAAAAGAAGCTAGATGGATTTTCCAGGAGAAGTCTGACCGGGGGGGATTGAATGATCAAATCGAATGGGGGAAGGCGAGATAGTGAGTGCTCAGAATATGGAATTAATTACATCAAGAAAAATGGTTGCCCCCCTAACTCCTGCCCTTGACATCTGGTTTGTGGGGTGGGTACTATTAGAAAACAGTGAAATATAATTGGGTACCCCTACACTAGTTCCCAGGAGATAATGAATAGACTTAAATATAGATGCATGCAATGTGCTATATTGACTCTGGATATGTAATCTCCTTATTTCTTCTTAAGCACCTCGGGAATAACTAAGTTGATGCATCATAGATGTTGAATTGAAACCAAATCAGCTATTCTACAGCCTATTTACTGTAGGAGTCAAAGATGGCACTGACTATGCTTAGAGTAAGATATATATGTGTGCAATGTCCTACTTAGAACTACCAACTTAATACCCGGGTAAAATACATCAGGGGATAATTTTCCGGACCAAAACTTTATTACACAAGGAAAACATTACAGTAAATTAATATCGACACGTACAGCGCTTAAACCCGTCCCCGGATATATAAATAACTTCCCCAATCCAAAATGGCACGCAGACTGGCTCAACGTTACGGCGGGCGTCCATGGGGAGGGATCATAAATAGACCCGGAAACACAACACTCTCGACCGGCGGAGAGACGGAGCTCCGTGAGGCTTTGGGTGGTAAGGAGGTGTTGAAGGTTGAGGAAAGGGGGTCTTTTTGATATAGCTTGATCCCGTTGATGCCTGTTATCTGTCTTTGGGACTACCATCTAGAAGAACTCGAGAGAATGGGGCCGGAATTAACTTGTTTATAAAAAACAGCATTTGTTTAGATAGGGACCGGTGGCAAACTTGTTGGTGACTACCTCAAAATTTGGAATTAAGGGGAGTACTAAATACCTAAAAGGTTTTACACCACCTGTCTATGGCCAATATACCTTCTTCAACCTAGGTCTTTGTAGTAATAGTTCAATGAGCAGGGCGCCAGGGGCCAGAGCCTGGCAGTGATCTGAAACAGATACTGGCGGCTATACAGCAGAGCCTGTCCATAATAGATGGGAAAATAGACTCTCTCATACCACATGGACCGCATGTCGGAGCGGCTGGACAAACATGCTGAGAGAATCGATATAGTGGAGAGGAGAGTCTCGGAAATTGAAGATCAGACCGTACAGTCATCAGACTCACATAAAAAGTTGGGGAAAATTGTGGAGGCTCTGCAAGCTAAGGACAAAGATATGGAGGCAAGCTCACAGTGCAATAACCTACGTCTAGTTGGATTGCCGGAATCTGCCCCGACTGGCAATATGGAGCTGTATGTCGAGAATCTTCTGGTTACTCTACTGGGTCATGATACTTTCTCTTCAATATTTGTGGTTTAGAGGGCCCACAACTCCTTGGCGCCTAGACCGCCGCCTGGGGCCCCATCGCGCCCTATCATAGCCCGTATCCTAAACTACAGGGACAGGGACGCTGCACTGCAGCACGCCCGAGAACTTAAGACACTCAACTATGAAGGCTCTGTGCTGTCCTTATACCCAGACTTTACTCTCCAGGAGGCGCATAAGCGGTTTGTCCCTGTTAAACGCAAGATCACAGAACTTAACATCGACTATGCCATGCTCTACCCTGTCCGTTTGAAAGTGACACTAAATGGGAAGATGCGGGTATTTGCAGATCCTGGGAACGCTCAACAGGCGCTGAAGGGATACATCAGCGCACGGACCAACAAGCAACCATTAGTTGGTGACACAGATGACAACAACTCTGCGAGCCCTCTAGATCAGAATGACTGACATGCTTCCTACTGAGGACGATATAGGGGAACAGTAAGATAAAGTTGTGCAGTATATTAGGATTGGTACAAGATTGTCTCAGTTCAATGGATTGCATGATAGTTTGACCCTATATCCTTCAAGATGGGCGATGGTCACCCCTCTTAGCTTCAACACTCCTTGCGTTATAGGGTGAGGGTGGGAGAGAGGGGAAGCAGCTCTTCATATAAGGTGTATTTGGGGTGCTGTAGTTTAATTGTCTGGCAGGGATGTTGGGCCTGTTGTAAATAATTGTGGAAGTGGGTTAATATATGTTCTATAAATCTAGGTTGTGGCGATGTCCGGGTACACAATGGTTGGTTGGGTACTTATTGCCCTTGAATGTAACACACATTGTTATCTTGGGGGGGGGGGGAGGGATAGATGGATAGAGGAAAGGGAAAGTCGCCATGTCAATTGTTGGGGGACGTGACGTGGGAGGGGGTGATTGAACGATCTTGCATTGGGTTGCAGCAGCGGAACGGATGTTATTGAATGTTACGGGCTAGTCAGGCATGCATACGCTATGTCATATATTGTAATGTCCCAATATGGGTGAGAGACAGGACTATACATCCGCACAGGGAGACCGCACTATAAACATCTTGACTTGGAACATCAGGGGCCTAAATGACAAGCGCAAAATTCATAAGGTAGTATTATACTTGCAGAGACACCACATTGACATTGCAGCAAACTCACCTGGCACCTAATACCAGTCTGCTGACGCGGAGGAGAATGAAGGGTGCTTGTGTTGCGGCAAGCTTCGCCTCGCACGCATGCGATGTTCTGATATGGGTTCGTCAGGGGTTCAGTATTAAGATACATGACATAGAAAGGGACACTGAGGGGAGGTATGTGATAGTGCAATGCGGCAAAGACCATCTAGAGGTACGCATAGTGGGAGTATAAGGTCTGAACTATGATAATCCTCAATTTTATCGCTCCCCTCATAATAAACTTAATACATATTCACGGATGCATATACTGTGGGGAGATGATTTTAATTGTGTGCAATCCCCAGCAATGGATCGCTCGATGAACACAGAACAGTGTCTGAATTTGTCCTTGATCACGGGCAAGTACATGAAGGCAAAGAGTGGCTCTGTTCACCTTGCCTTCATCGACTTGTCAAGTGCCTTTGACACTGTCAACAGGGGGAAACTGTGGGTACTGATGGCAGAGATGGGTTTCAATAATGCATTAATTCAGCTCTTAAAAAGATTACATTCGAACACCTCTGTCTCAATAAGATTTGGCACTCATGGGGAAAGATCAAAACCTATTGCTTCAACAGAAGGAGTGCGCCAAGGGTGCATTTTAGCTCCTTTCCTCTTTTTAGTATACACAAATGGTCTGGAGGATTTCCTGTTGAGGCAGAAAATTGATTTTCCCCAAGTCAAGGGGCAAACGGTTGCGTTACTTTCGTACGCAGACGACACGGTCCTTATGTCGTTGACAGCAAAGAGCTTACAAATTTCCCTGGACGCCTTTACAAATTATATGGCGACGTTAGACTTAAAGGTTAATTTTCCAAAGTCTTATATAATGGTCTGTGGCCCAAAACATGCAAAATCCAGGAATTTTTATGTCAGAGGCAAACCGGTCGAAAGGGTGGAAAACTTTACATATCTAGGAAATACGTTCAGCAGGGATCTTAAATGGGATTTTTGAAGTACAATGAGGGCCCAACAAACTAATAAAGTAGCGGAGGAGCTTTTTAGGTTTGCTTGTAAGCTAGGTCATAGGCCTGTGCCACAGCTTGTTACTCTATATAATGCAAAATGTGCATCGGTGGCATCATACGGGGCAGGGGTTTGGGGTCATCAAAAAAGCCGCTAGTTACAAGTGGTAGAAAATATATTCATAAAACGCTTATTATTGATGATCCCAGTCAGTATGGCCACCTCTTTCTCTCATCGAGAGATAGGGTTGGATTACCTGGAGGAACGCATTAGCTCTGCCCCTTTGCTTTTATGGTCTAAAATTTGGTTGAAAGAAGAACTACAGTTTACTAGGGAAATAATGGCAGATTGCCTTAACCTTGATAAGGTGATGACTATTCCCTAGTTTCGGTATGTGAAGGAAAGATTTTATGACATTGCGCTTGGTGAGTTTTATGAAAATCCGACAAATATCCCCGTAAATGCCAAAGGCATAATCAAGAAGCAATACAGGGACTGGGCACACGTGAAACATTTTTAGCAAGAGGCGCCTGGCCCGAAATGTGCCTTTTTGTCTAACCAACAGTATTATCTAGCCTTTTCTACAAATTGTCAGATGCGTTTTTATTTAACCAGATTTCGCCTAGGCACATTGCACTTTTTGCTTGCTTTTCCTAGACAAACCGGGTGGGTGGAAACCCTTAGGGGCATATCATCAAGACAGGCGATAAAATTATCGCTGCTTTAGCGGCAGAAAACTGCGGCTTAAACGGTGATAATGGGCTTGATAATATGCTCTATGGAATTCCAATTGAAGCTCAGGTTAGATGTCATTCACATCTAACATGGGCTTCAATTGGAATTCCATAGAGCATATTATCAAGCCCATTATCGCCGTTTTAGCAGCAGTTTTCTGCCGCTAAAGCGGCGATAATTTTATCGCCTGTCTTGATTATATGCCCCATAGTTTCTGTCCCTGTGATAATAGTATTCCCCAGAGCACTATGCACCTTACACTCTTTTGAACACTCTATGATGATCCGAGAAGGAGATTTTTGAGACCAATACTAAACAATATCTCTCCATGTACATACCTAGAGGGATATGAGTGTTTGCAACTATTGGAAAATTCTACCATTTGTTCTGCAATGATGAGTTTCATTAAAGTAGCACTGGGTATTAGGAGACGATATGGAATGTAGTAATTGAATCGGGCAGGGAAATGAAATGATTTTAGTCTACGGAAATTATAACGTTCTTAGCATAACTAGTCTTTTAAATTCCCAGGCGAAATGTTTCTTTTTTTGGCTTCAAAGATAAATATGGTCTTCTCCTCAAAATGCACTTAGCACTTTATGTATAATGATATACCTAGCTTGTAATTTAACCTTTCATGAATTTTAATATTTCTCACCGTGATAAATTATTTACATCCCATTGTGATGATTTATGATAAATGTTTTAATGTTTTTATAGTTGATGTTTTTTTTAAATACTTTTATGGTTGTATACTAACCGAATAAAGCTTGTTTTGAATTTGAATTTGGTTAGCAGGTTCCTGGAGGTAACCCTGCCCACTTTGAGCATTTCCAAGATGGCCAAAGTCTTTGGCCACATTAAACATGGGCTCTGTGGGCTCTGTGTTTTTGAGAGGAGTGTGCCATGGGACGTTTAGTGACCTTACACATCTAACACCAAAATCCAGTAATGGGCAGTGCCTGTACACCCAACAAACTCAGAGACAGGCGTCTAGTAGAACTCCATTGAGGTGTGCCCTGAATGTTATATGTAAAACCCCAGCAGACCTGTCAAGCAGGTCTTGACACTCCAGCAGGATCTGACACTATCATCTCAACAAGAAGTCCACTGTGATGGAGGCCAGTTTGGCAGGGTGTGGGGGGGGGGAAGAATAGTGCAGGACTGGGTGTTAGCTTCATCTGCTTGTGACAGTATACGGCTCTTTGAAGTTCATCAAGCCTTTGGGCTTAGCCCACATGCCATCCTGTCGAGGATAAACAAACAACTCCCCAGCAAGTTCACATCATTTGAAATGCTAATTACTGGCTGGCAGAAGTGAGAAATCAAAATGCAGATTTAGTTTTTAGGGACTCCAGCCATGGCAAAGGTAACTTTTTAATAGTCATATTCTAAACATATTTATTACAATATTACAAGACCTGTTGAATTGGTCTTGTAATAAAAATTTCAACATTTCCAAAAATTACATTTGTAGCTTTTTGCTAGGTGAAGATAACACGTATTAATCTGAATATTGTATCCCAACAGCCGACCCTGCTACCGTGAAAATAGCTTTTAGGGTAGCAGTCTCCAAGTTATTGTGTAGTGAAAGCTACTTCTGATCAGTGACAATCATTGTAATCTACTAAAAGCCGATCAACTCATGCATTGTTTTGCTGCTACATTTATAGGAGCTATGTGTGCAAAGGATTCTGGGTGATTGAGCTCCAGAATGGAAAACTACTATTTGGAAGCTATTGGGCATGCTGTGTTTGGTGATGTGACTTAAGCAGGTCGGGCAGTTGGTGGTATAAACCACGCCACCTCACCCAGCCTGTCCTACAGTTCACCTGCCACGCTGTCCTTAATAACAGTTCCCAGGATGCTTGTTTCCGGTCCAGGGAAGACATGGCTAGGCAGTTCGGGCTGGACTGTTCCCATGAGGCACAGGGTCAGACTGATTTGCATATGGCCATGTCTGAACTGGGAACTGAGTGAGTTGAAGAATGATGATGGACTAAACCCAGATCAGTTGACTGGGTGTGAGTGCTTGCAATGTTCAACACTGCGTCCATCATCCCCTTTGGTTTTGCCTCCTTAATTCCAGGGGCATAGCTACCATTGGTGCAGCAGATGCAATGGCACAGGGGCTCAGAGGCTTGAGGCGGGGCTCACAGAACCCTGATTATTTCTCTATTTGTTCATTCAAACAGCAGCTCTCGGATAGAGGGGGCATTTCCTTCCTTGCACTGGGGCACATGACACATTGACTACGCTACTGCATAGCACACAGCCACTTACCAATGCATTCCCAAACCACAGAGTTGTCAACATCTCGATACTTTCTATCACTGAGGCTTACCAAAAACACCAGGGATGTTCCAGTTCTCCTCAGAACTGGAAGGATAATCTCAGATAAAGTCGGACAATCTGAGAAAAGAAAAATATTGCCTCAAGAATGAGAAGTGCTGGTGAGAGGGTCTAAGTTCCTGGCTGAAGTGCAACAGATGGAAGCTAGATCCAGGAGCTGGAAAGGTAAAGTTTTATCATAGTAGTGTCAGAGAAAGTACAGAGAGTGTCAGCTTTTCAAATAGGCACCTGAAGCTGCAGGATACGTGGGCGACCTCCTGCATTCATCCCACTTTATCACTTTAGGAGGGGCCATCTAGAGTCGGATCCACAACTTGTAACTTATGTAAATGTGACCTTTTTCTCATTAAAAAACATTTTGTTCCAAAGTATTTTATCTACGCCAATCAATCTTCTCCAAAATTCCCCCTTTTAAGCTTTCTAAAGTTGTAATTCAGCACTGTGTTTGAGAAATCACTTATGGTGCTTCGCCACTGTCCAACGCGTTTGCCACCGAGGAGGATGGTGAAACACTCCCTTAATTCACACACAAAACTCTTGTGTGAGATCCATTTCCAGTCCACTCTCATTGTAAATAAGTTCTGCCATTAGGTCAGAGTTATTGAGAAATCTCTACCGCAGCAGTAACTGTGAGGGCACACCCTAGAATACCCTCTTTTAAGAAAAGCTATTTTCATGTTGTGTTTTGTATTGTGGATTTGGGCTGCACTTTCAATTTCCTTGCAGTTACTTTTCCATGAAATTGTACATGTGTTTTTTCTGAACAATAATTTTGTTTCTCTCTGCATGATTGTGCAAATTTACCCTTAACTGAGGCCTTCTGCCATGACACTAATTGTACTGGATGCCAATACAATAATTACGAGGGCCTTACACTGTGCTAAAATGTGTCACATGGGCCGTAATCATGTGTTGCTTAGGTTCTCACCCCAACTCCAATTATCTCAGCCAACACGTTAAGCACAATCCCATTCTTTTTACCTTTGTGAAGTGATCTTCCAAATTTCAGAGCCCCACCCTGCATTACAATGCGGAGTCAAGCACCTTGCACAGCCCCGGTGACAGGCCTCTTGGTTGATTCTTTTTCCAGTGCACTGCTGCTCTGCTTCAGCCCAATGACTGCAGTGTGCTGGGTGCTGCCAACACCCACAGTCCAGTGCCTAGTTCAAGACTCCGGTGCTGTGCTGCTGATTGGTGCTTCACAGGTCTATGAGCAAGCCAGTACCCGCCCGAATTTGAAGGTAGTAGGTACAGTCACTATGTGTCCCTGAGCGCAGTTTCAGGCAGCGCAAGGTAGGAGGCTCTGTACCGTTTGATGGCAGAATTTTGAAAATGCCTAACCCGCTCTCCTTCAGCTGAGCTGTCTGCAGCTGGTATGGGTGATGGGGGGAAGCGCTAATTTACACTGAAATGGTAATACAGGTAAAACATACATTAAAAATGTGCAAACATATTAACAACACAGTGTTATTTTATCACAGGAATGACGTAGCCTTGTTATTGAAGCTACAAGGTCTCGTGCTACTCTGAGAAATTGGCGAGCTACCAGTAGCTCGTGATCGACCTATTGGAAACCCCTGATTTAGGGCTTTTCCACTCTAATACACATTTAAAAACAAACATTTACAAGTCGTACTTTTAGATACCATGCACTTTGCCTTGTGGGCATTAAGGCCTACTTAGGTGTGACATAACTATTTAAAAGAAAAGTTTAGGCCTGTCAAAAGGGGTCATTTTACAGGTCGAATTTGCAGTTAAAACCTGCACAGCCATGCTACATGTGGCAGGCCTACAGTCATATTTAAATTTGCCTCTTTAGGAGATAGGGCAACGGGAGCTGTAGTTCACTTGTGACATTTAACTTAGAGGCCCTGTACAAGGACGTATAGATAAGCTAAATATGTCAATCAGGAGTGTGCCAATTTTACCATATTGAAAAGAGAGGCACAAGCTCTTTACCAAAGGTTAGCAGGGATATTAAGCAAAGAGTTCAACAGCTAGCACAAATATGATTCAGCAAAAAGGCAATTTGGGGTTACCCTGCAAAAACAGCACATTTCCAAAAGTCATTCAAATCATTTCTGAAAAATGGGACAGTTCTATGATGAGGCATGATACCTAAATTGGTGTGTGAGGGCTCACCTAATTTTTTAAACATCTTAAACTCTGTTTGAACACGAGAGGCATCCCAAATATATGGATATATTCCTGTGAGCACACTAAGGGGTCCAATAGCATAACGGGCGGATCACCAAAAACCTCCGCGCGCTTAGGATTTCCCCCTGCCACATTACCATGGCGGGGGACCTTGGCGGACGGGAAGACAGTCCGCCGGTTTTCCGCCGGTAGGCATTCCGCCCGATTGCCTACCGGGCGGAAAAGCATTTTATATGGTGGCGGTGACTGGTAGACACCGCCATCCATATTATTATGCAGGCGGGGACCTGCCTTTCCGCAGTGGCAATGCCGCCATGGAAAGGCAGGTGGTTTTTGCCATTGGGGGCCATAGCGGGCCACCAAGCATCCTAGGGGGTGGGGGGTGCACATGGGGGGTACCTATTGTACACCCCTGCAGTTCCATGCACAACATGGCAGGCACCGCGCGGTGCCTACCATGTTGTGCATGAAAGTGCACAACATGCCTTCTTGGCATTGTGGCGGGCGGTGCTTACTGCACCGCCCGCCGCAATGTTAACAATGCGGGATGCGCCCCTCAGTGTGGCGGGCGCATCCTAATTGTATCTGCGAGACCACCGCATGCATTGCGGGCGGTCCCATTTCCCGGGGCCAGGGCGGGCGGACAAAGTCCACCCGCCATGCTAATGGCCCCCTTAGTATTTGGGCATTGTTGCTTGTCATTGTTATACTTATATTCAGGACAGGAACAGTAGTCCTTTGTCTTTTTTCCTAATTATTTGAACTATGCAAGGGGGCGGAGCTTGCTTGGTTCAAGAGAGCTGACATGTGAATTAGCTCCTGACGAAATCGTCACAATTCATAAATTGGGGTGTAATAGATGGTGCCTGTCCTGGTCAGCGTTACGATACCTGTGGTCTGCAGATCAGTGCACACATGAGGCCCGTGATGCAAATTAACCAGCTGTGGAGGTGAGGCCTGTGTGGGGTTGGCAGCGACCAGAGCTACCTAAGGTGCCCTTAGCCGGAGACTTGGCGGAGACGTGGTGGAACGGGCCACGATCCGCTGGCGGGACACCTCTTCCTGCAATGCTGATTCTGAGGGTGGAGCCTCGTAACCGTGTAGCGGGAGCGGTGTAGAGCCGTGGTGCTACAGTGGATCAGCCTCGCGACTGGACGCGGGATCATTGTGAGTGGGGGAGGGGCTCCCGACCGTGCTGTGACTGGACCTTGCCTGCACGGGGAGCTGCACCGACGGTGCATCACCTGACTGTACACCTGATGCGCTTGGCCCCCTGGGAGGAGTGAGCCCCGGGGACTGCTCAGCTCACCACCTGCTAGTGTGGGGCTTCGCCCGGTGGCAAGATCTGGCATTGGAATGCGGCCTAGACAGACCACCTGCGGGGCTGACCGCTGGGTCATCCCGGGGCCCCTCTAACATGTGTTGGTTACTGCTGGAGCCAGTGATCCTTGCGGGGGCCTTCTCTTTAATGGAGCCTGCACGACGGATGGGCTGCATGTGGGCCGAGCAGCATGTGGAGACGCCTGTTATACCCGACGGCGAGTCCGGTTGGGAAATAGTGAAGTGACCATATTGCCATTGGGGTGACTGTGCGGGCTGGGGGCTTCATAACCACAATCAATATCACTCTGGAAAAGCCACCTGAAGCAGCTGTACAGTCGTTTAGGCTGATTAATCCAACTGGGGCTGTCCGGGCTGCGGATGATGTGCCAGGGAGGAAGCAACTGCTACTGCTCCTAGAGGCTCTGCAACACAACAGGGCAATCAGGAAGCCCGATAAGATGCAGTCGAAGCTACAATTTGATCAACAAATGTCCACTAGGCAGCGAGATGATGGCGCAGATTCCGACTTCAATGAGCAGGGCGCGGGGGGCCGGAGCCTGGCGGTGATCTGAAACAGATACTGGTGGCTATTCAGCAGACCCTGTCCACAATAGATGGGAAAATAGACTCTCTCTCATATCGCATGGATCGCATGTCGGAGCGGCTGGACAAACATACTGAGAGAATCGATATGGTGGAGAGGAGAGTCTCGGAAATTGAAGATCAGACTGTAGAGTCATCAGACTCACATAAAAAGTTGGGGGAAATTGTTGAGGGCTCTGTAAGCTAAGACCGAAGATATAAAGGCACGCTCACTGCGTAATAACCTACGTCTAGTCGGATTGCCGGAATCTGCCCCAACTGGCAATATGGAGCCGTACATCGAGAATTTTCTGGTTACTCTACTGGGTCGTGATACTTTCTCTTCAATGTTTGTGGTTTAGAGGGCCTACCACTCCTTGGAGCCTAGACTGCCGCCTGGGGCCCCACCGCACCCTATCATAGCCCACATCCTGAACTACAGCGACTGGGACGCTACGCTGCAGCACGCCCTAGAACTTAAGATACTCAACTATGAAGGCTCTGTGCTGTCCTTATACCCGGACTTTACTCTCCAGGAGGCCCGTAAGCAGTTTGCCCCTGTTAAACGCAAGATCACAGAACTTAACATCGACTATGCCATGCTCTACCCGGCCCACTTGGCTTGAAAGTGACACCAAATGGGAAGATGTGGGTATTTGCAGACCCTGGGAATGCTCAACAGGCGCTGAAGGGATACATCAGCGCACGGACCAACGAGCAACTATCAATTGGTGACAATCAATCAATCTATCAGGGAATTGTAAGCGGGCTACTCACCCGTGAGTGTCTCAAGGCGCTGGACACAGATGACAAGAACTCCGCGAGCCCTCTAGACCAGAATGACTGACATGCTTCCCACTGAGGCCGATATATGGGAACAGTAAGATAAAGTTGTGCGGCATATTAGGACTGGTACAAAATTGTCTTAGTTCAATGGATTGCATAATAGTTTGCCCCCATATCCTTCGAGATGGGCGACGGTAACCCCTCTTAGGTCCAACACTCCTTGCGTTATAGCGTGAGGGTGGGAGAGGGGGGAAGCAGCTCTTCATATAAGGTGTAGTTGGGGTGCTGTAGTTTAAATGTCTGGCAGGCATGTTGGGCCTGTTGTCAATAATTGTGCCAGTGGGTTAATATATGTTCTATAAATCTAGGTTGTGGCGATGTCCGCGTACACAACGGTTGGTTGGGCCCTTATCGCCCTTGAGTGTAACACACATCGTTATCATGGGGGGAAGGGATAGATGGATAGAGAGGGGAAAGGGAAAGTTGCCATGTCAATTGTTGGGGGACGTGGGAGGGGGGATTGCACGATCTTGCATTGTGTTGCAGCAGTGGCAAGGATGTTATTGGCTAGTCAGGCATGTAAACGCTATGTCATATATAGGAATGTTCCAATATGCGTGAGAAACAGGACTATACATCTGCACAGGGAGACCGCACTATAAACATCTTGACTTGGAACATTAGGGGCCTAAATGACCAGCGCAAAATTCATAAGGTAGTATTATACTTGCAGAGACACCACATTGACGTTGCAATATTGCAGGAAACTCACCTGGCACCTAATACCTGCTGACGCGGAGGAGAATGAAGGGCACTTGCATTGCAGCAGGCTTCGCCTCGCACGCATGCAGTGTTCTGATATGGGTTCGTCAGGGGTCCAACATTAAGATACATAACGTAGAAAGGGATACTGAGGGAAGGTATGTGATAGTGCAAAGCCGCAAAGACCATCTAGAGGTACGCATAGTGGGAGTATATGGTCCGAACTATGCTCATAACAAACTTAATACATATTCACGGATGCATACACTGTGGGGAGGGGAGGTGATTTAAATTGTGTGCCAACCCCTGCGATGAATCGCTCGACGGGCCCACCGCGGCCCCCTTCAGCGGCAGCAAGGGCTATTGCGGTGATCGCTGGGGCTGATGGTCTGGTTGATGTATGGTGGCACCATGTTCCGCTGGAAGGGAATATACACACTATTCATCTGTACATGATATACCCACACACGTATAGATCACTGGTTAGCGTCCAGAAGCTTAATATCCTTTAAATCTTTGTGCAAACACTTGCGTACGAACGCAGATCACGCTCCAGTTCACTTGCAGCTAGATATAGGGGATATACAGCCAAGAGTCTGTACATGGCGATTTCCACAGTACTCATTGTTGGATGAGGCTTTTAAAGTGGAACTCTCGAAGGAGATCAACCTGTTTTTTTCTATTAGCTTAGGCAGCATTCCCAAGTTGGCCACCATATGGGAGACATTCGAAGTCTACATACGGGGGGCTCCTTCGTTCTATTAGGGGGAGACTGCAGAGGCCTGAGGCAGAACTTGCGGACCTGGAGAGACGAGCAATAATAGACTCTTCTCCTGATGTCTTAGCACAAATCAAGGTCAAGATAGAAGAATACAACAAAGAGGCTCAGACAGAGGTAGTGCACCTGGGTAAGTACGCGATAACGAAGGTGTACAGGGACAGGGAGAAGGCGGGCGCTACGTTGGCTGCTCTGACTCGCCCAGATGATGGTCCCGGGGAGGTGCTGGAGCTGTGAGATGAAAATTACATTATAGTAAGTGGTGCTGCAGAGATAGCAGGCACATATCGCTCCTACTATACTGAGCTATACACATCACGCCGATCCGAATTGGATGAAGAATATCTGTTCTTCATAGCCATGAAGTGGCCCTCGAACTCGCACAGAGAACACCTGATGGCTCCTCTGCGCCCCACCGAGGTCACTGCTGCCCTGAAGACCATGTCCAATAACAAGGCCCCGTGGTCTGATGGGCTCTCGATAGCATTTTATAAGGCCTATCAGGTCCAGCTATTGCCCCATCTGATAAATCTTTTTGAGGAAATGGCAACAGATGGCATAATGCCTCCTAATATGAGAGAGGCTACCTTGATAACGTTGCTAAAAAAAGACAAACCTCCACAGCAATGTTCTTCTTACAGGCCACTTTCATTGTTAAACTAGGATACCAAATTATTTGCTCCCAATAGTGGTTGCCCCCAAGCAATCTGGCTTTGTGCCCACTCGCTCGCTAACAGGCAATTTGAAGACCCTGTTTGGCATTATTGGTGGTATAGATCCGGGGATGCGCGCAGCGGCTGTTTTTCTTGATGCCCGAAAGGCCTTCGATTCTGTGGAATGGCGCTTCTTATGAGCAGTACTGAAGCGAGTGGGAGTGGGTAAGATATTAATTAAACTAGTGGATGTTCTATATGAACAGCCCACTGCGCGCGTCCGCATAAATGGTTTCCTAAACGTTCTCCTCTCAGAGCCAATTGTTATTACAAGAGGCACCAGACAGGAGTGCCCTTTGTCCCCCCTGTTATAAGCATTAGTGGCGGAGCCTCTCTCGTGTGCACTCAGGGAGTATCACGGGTTTCGGGGGATACGCTTCCCACAGTACTACAATTTAATAATCACGGTCTACGCAGATGACACACTTCTATTTGTTAACGCGCTGGTGCAGAACTTCTCACCAATCCTGCAGGAGGTGGAGCTATTTGGTCAACACTCTGGCCTGCGTATCAACTGGAGTAAGTCAATAGCGTTCCCACTAACCCCCAGTATGCTCTCAGTGGTTAGCACTTACCCTATCGAGTGCGTAAATACACACTGACCCTGAGGCGGTGATTCGAGAGAATTACGGTAGGGCGATACAAAAACTTTCGGAATCCATTGACAAATGGATCCGATTGCCGTTGTCACTGTTAGGACGAATATCACTATGATATTACTCCCGAGGTTCCTGTTCTTCTTTGTTAACATTTCCATTTTGGTACCAAAGTCGGTTTTTCACACAATATGATCTCTTTTGATCCTACTCGTCTGGGCTGGAAAACAAGCACGTGAGCGCCCCAGATTTCGAATTGTATTATTGCACTGTGCAGCAGATGCACACCTATTTCTGGGTGCATGGATCGCTGGATAGTCCGCAATTGCAAAAAGAAAGGGTTGCGGTACATCCTTTGTCTCTTCCGCAATACTTATGGAGGCACCGTGTGGGCATTTTCACGTTATAGACCCGGTGGGGAACACCAGGAGCTTACTCTGGAGGCCTCCCATAGGCAGGATATTACCTTACTTTACTCCCCCAAATTACCGCTAGAACTCTGTAGTTGGTTGCCAGTGAGGTAAGAGAAATAATTCATTAGAGCCATGCAGTTGCTTGGTATTACCACTGCAGGCGATTACTTTGAGGAAGGTGTTTGTCAAACAATGGGAGATGCTAAAAATAGACGCACTCGCTGCCCCTGCAATGGCTACATTTAATTATTTTCGTGCCAGACATGCGCTGCACGCAACACTGGGGGAGGGGTTGCTAGAGCCGCTCGAATACCATTCTCTGACATATCTGTTAAACGCTAAAACCCAGCAGCATATGATTTCGATATTATATACCCTCTCCAACACAGTTACAGGCTCTGGGCACATGAAGGCTTTCCAAGAATGGCGCTCAGAGTTAGATCAGGACCTCACGAACGAGCAGTGGAAGTATTGCTGCGCAAGCGTCAAGTCTATCTACCAAAATGGTCGACATCGTCTGACACATTTTAAGTATTTACAAAGGGTGTACTACACTCCGGTCTGACTAAACAAACACGGTCTCAGAGAGGATGACAGGTGTGACAGGTGTGGGACGGATTCGGCAAAGTTTACTCATCTTGCCTGGGGCTGTCCAGATATTCAAAGGTTTTGGGAGGCTGTACATGCTACACGACAGGACATCGTGGGAGTGGGACTTAGGCTAACTCCACTGGAGGCCTTGCTGGGCTATGTTAAAGAGTACCTGAAGAACTTGCGTAGGTTACTTGCGTTGGGCATTCTGCTGGCTAAGCGTAGGGTAGAGCTGCGGTGGATGAGGGGGCCCATCCCCACTATTAAGGAATGTTGTGCGGATCTGACATATTGTAACACACAGTCGGAAAATTGTAATGCTCTCATGCCTATCCGGAGCAAACCAAAAGACATTTGGGAACCTTTTAAGGCATACCTTGCCCGTCACACAACATCGGAAGAGTCGGAGGAAGAACAGGATAGAACAGGTGTCGGTTGACTCAGTAGGCACATAACCGATCGGAATGTACCGTTAATACCTACTACCATGAAGGGTGTGGGGGATGGGGCTGGTCGCCTCTTAGCAGAGGCTTTGTGTAATGGGGTTCCCTGTATACAATGTTTAAGTACCCAGATGTGGGGGAAAATAATCTAAATCTGTTTATCAGAATGTTTGTATTTGAGTTGTGCCTGTTATGCCATTACTGGTCTTATCTGTGGGCTGCTGCAGTTATTGTATTGATCGCTGGGATTTAAATTTGTATGCAAAATGAAAATAAAGTTTAAGAAAAAAATGCACTATGCAACTAAATGGTATACATAAGTGGACATTACAAAGTCATTTTGGCCAATCTATCACAGTCCTTACTTCCATTTTTAATAATGTCCTGTAGATTAAACACAACAATCTTTAAGGATCTGCGGGAATTTGTATATGCAGATAAAATCTTTAGATCTTTAGGAGGCCATTTAAGGACTGAACATCCTGCATGCCCCAACTATTTTAGACAGATTGAACCTTAAGCTTAAGCACTGCCTGTATGTCTCAATAATTTGTAATGTGTGTGGTACAAAGGTATTAGGATTCACAAAAAGAATCATAGGCTACAGTAATGATCCCAGATGTATTGTGAGTGGTCACGTCTACAGTACGATTGTTTCTAAGATGTGTAAGTAGGCGCTCCAAAACTAGATCCAAAGAGATGTTGTGATAATGGCAGCCCTGATGAGTACCTTTTCGTAACTTAAACGATTTGGGTATATTTCCAATGGTCACTACCTGCCCCTTAGCTTTTGTACACAGTGTAGTAACAAGAAATAAGAATGCTTCAGGAAGCTTGAAATATCTAAAAACTCAAATGTTTAAGCCATCCAGGCTTATTGTCACTTTTGGGACTTCTGAGTTATTATACAAATCCAATATGTGAAGCAGGGTACAGGCCCTGAATCACCCCAAACTTGCTAACATTTTGAAAGAGCTTAAAATCCCTCCTGGTCAAACTACATCGCAAGATAGAAGAAGGACATCGCAAATGATTCCGTATTTGTTTTGTTAATCTACATCACATGGAAATAGGGAAAAAAACAAGGCGAAATAAAGTAATTTCAAATCGTTGCACCTCTCCTGGAGAGGCATAAGGTTTTGGTGCATCCCCAGGTTTACATGGTTTTGTAAATCTGGGGAAGCATCAAAATCCGTCCGTGTTGCATGTGAACACCCACCACAACACCCATGGAATGCCTCCCTAGCGCAGAGCAAGGCAAAGCAGCAATTTGCTCTGCATTGCCTTAGTCCATATCTATGAGGCCATTCAAAGCCATGCCAAGTGGCTTTGTGGGACCTCATAAATATGTTTTTATAGTTTGCACCGCAGGAGCATACAAAAAAGTGGTGCTCGGGTGGCGCAAGGGGCTCGCAAATTGTTATTTGAAAAGAGAAAATAATGTTTTAGTTAGGTTGATTTCAACACCTAACTATTCCAGGAATGTTTTAGCTGCTACAGTATACAGTATATGCTCTTTTCATTATCCATACTACAGAGTGTGTGAAACTGTCCTCTTCTGAGGTGTAGATGTTAACACTTCGTGTGTGTCATGGTGAGTTCAAGGAGAATTGCCACCTGTTAGTCCACCTCCCCACAAAGTGCTTTGCTGGGATGAGTTATGCAGCTTCATCTGCAGGCAGTTTAGTTGGGGGAAATGTTAATTTTACAGCTTTGTAAAATGTTAATCTTCAGAGAGAACAGAACTGTAAATGTTGCCTGTAATTCAAATAGCGAAGTTCACTACCCCGCTGTGCCCTAGTCACATTTCACACCTACTTCAAGTGCATCACCTTCCTTCCACACTGACGTAGCACAATCGCAGCATGTGAACTACACCTGACCTACCCACTGACACCAGTAACATATTACATTCATACCAAGCACACTACCCCCTCTTCACCAATCGCAAATCACGCTCATAGCAAGTCTTCACCTACAACACATCAGACTTATTAAAAGTTCACAACCCCTCCTCACCACTCACGTCACTCGCATAGCAAATGTCCCATCCATCAACACTATCACAGTTACTGCACTATCCCTTTTCACTAGGCAAGTATCTCAGCTGATGGCAACCATATCACCCACTATACCACAGACTCATCACACTGAAACCAAGTTTATTGCCCTTCCCCCCAGATGCATATTGCATTCATACACTATGAATTATCCCCTACCCAGATTGCATATTATACCCATTTCAAGGACACTAACCCTTTTCATCACTCACATATCACACTCATTGCAAATGTGCTAGGCATAAATCCCTATCACATTTCACAATGATATCAGTCTACACCTTTCATAGAACAATAACACAGCACAGTCATACCACGTTTACCACAATTCTTCACTGATCACCTATTGGGATCACAGCGAGAAGTGTGCCACCCATTGGTACCTGTGGCATATCACACTCATATCCAGATGCAGCCTTATGCTTCACTAATTGCATATCACAATCATAGCAAGCGTCCTACCCCTTCATATATCACTCACAAAAAACACTCACCAATCTATAACTTTAAATTAATCTTTGCTACACACATGCTTTTCACAACCTTTATATGCATATGCACTTCAAAATTCACTGGACGCAACAAAGCATACATCAAATCAGACACACAATTCATAATCCTTTAAAATCTGGTTAAAAATCAGGCTAAGCTTGTTTTGTGCACATTCCCAAACTTTCAAGTGATAGTCATACTTAAAGAAGTTCCCTAGTGATTTAAAAAAACAGATTTTACTTCAGAAAGAGTAGGGAAGAAAATCCACTGACATCACAAGGTCTGTGGCATTTTTTCTTTATCCTTAGAAACTCTGGACCACTCAACATGCTGATGGCCCGTGCTTCTCATGGAAAATGACTGCAGTGTTACATATTTAAAACTGGTTATCACTATCAGCCACTACAATTGTATCCAGAAAAGACTGTGATGCACAGTTGTTCAAAACTCCTAACACCCTGTGGCTGCTGATAGTAACTTGGACGGATAGCATTTCTGTGTCAACAAGGCTGATGGACAAGACTCCTTTGGGTTTTGCAATGTGTATAATGCGGCATGATGCACTCTTTTGTTCAGTGCAGAGTGAATTAGCTAATTTCACTTTTTTTTTTATTGTGTAGTACTCAGTCATCAGTTTTGTTACAGTGGTGTATGTCGGCTAATTTCTGACTAGTGTATGATGATGCCTGGGCAAGCAGCCACCACAGTCCTTATCAGAGCAAGGCATAAGCAAACCCCAAATTAACCTGCACTCAACCCTCTGGTATCTTGGCACAGAACAGTCAGGCTTAACTTAGAGGCAGTATGTAAAGTATTTGTGTTATGTTATGTTACTTATATTTATAGAGCGCACGGTTACCCGGGGGTGTCCTGGCGCTGGTAGCTCAAACTCTACTGAGATCTGGTTTGCTAGGAAGGTGTAGCTGGAGGATTCTATAAGTTAAATAGCCAAGTTTTGAGTGCTTTCTTGAATGCGAGGAGGTCAGTGGAGTTCCTCAGATTCCAAGGGAGGCCATTCCAAGCTTTGCCGCACCTGTAATGAAACTTCTCCCCCCATGTAGCTTTCTTCGTGGGTGGTACTCTCACTAGTTTGGCTCCTAGTGAGCGCAAAGTTCTTTTGGGAGTGTATCACTGAAATTGGCAAATCAAGAATTTGGGACCCTGGCCATGTAGAGCCTTGAAGACAATACATAGAGACTTAAAGTGAACCTGTTTCCTAATAGGCAGCCAGTGTAGTCTTTTAATCTTCTTGGCGACAGATACAAATTTGGGGGTACTTGTCACAAGCCTTGCTGCCGCATTGTGCAGGGTCTGCAATTCATTTAAGTACCATTCTTGGATATTCAAGTAGAGCACATTGCAATAATCCAGCCGTGATAAGATAAGTGATGAGATGACCGTTCGTAAACTATCTTCTGGCAGGAAAAGTTTGACCTTTTTAGCAGTTTAAGGGAGTGAAAGGTGGCCGAGGTCGTGGTGTTTATCTGGTCCTCAAAGCTCAGTTTATCATCCACCAAAACACCCAGATTTTTTGCCTTCCTCGTAGGTTTAGGGAGGGTGCCCAGATCTGATGGCCACCAGTGCGGGGTCCAGAAGTTGGCCTTATTTCCGAACATAAGTATCTCAGTTTTGCCTGGCTTTAGTTTTAGGCAATTCTGTGTCATTGTATTGTATTGTATTGTATAAAATATTTATATCGCGCAACTATCACCCCACGGGTATCCTGGCGCATAGAGACCATGATGACATAAGGCAACCAATCGATTCGGCCACTAAACGGGAACCTACTAGCTGTTTCTGGCAAATAGCCAGGTCTTAAGGTTCTTCCTAAATAACAGTAAGGAGTCTACTTGTCTAAGGCTTAGGGGAATTTCATTCCATAGACAGGCTGCTGCCAGGCCGAAAGCTCTGCCCCCTAGCTTTGTCGAATTAACTCTGGCAACAGACGCCAGGCTTTGGCTGGCGGACCGGAGGAGTCTTTTGGGCGCATACCAGGTAAGCCGTTCTTGTAAGGAGAGCGGACCTGAGTCATGGAGCGCTCTAAAGACAAGACATAAAGATTTAAAACTGACTCTGTCCTTGATAGGAAGCCAGTGTAGATCCCTCAATGCCTGCGTCGCGGAGGAATTGCGCTGTCTCTTAAGGGCCAATTTAGCTGCCATAGACTGGACTCTTTGCAACTCCTGTAGAATGTACTTGGGAGCACCCAGATACAGGGAGTTGCAATAGTCCAGTCTGCTCATGATGATACTACGGACCACCAAAGGCCTCACTTCACTAGATAGTAGAGGAAGAATCTGACGGAGGGCTCTCAATAGTGCAAAACATATGCTGATTGTTTTATTGGCCTGGGTTTTCATTTGAAGGTCTTCATCAAACATGACTCCCAGGTAACGCACCGTCCTGGATGCCTCTATAAGGGCATCCTCTGGTCCGAACCTGAATTCACCTATCAGTTGTCTGGACAGTCTCGCTGCACCACAGTACAGCAGCTCTGTTTTCCCCGCATTGAGCTGGAGAGAATTAGCTCCTAGCCAGTCTGAGATCTGCCCCATACATGCCTGAAAGGAACTCATGGATACTGCATGCTTTCCTTGGGTGGAAAAAGACAATTGAATGTCATCGGCATAGTTGATAACATCAATCCCAAAAGATTTTATGATGGGGATCAAAGGGCTTAGATAGACATTAAAAAGAATCGGGCTGATTGCTGAGCCCTGGGGTACTCCAGAGCATACTGGGGACCATGAGGAGACATATGGCACCATACTGACCGCCTGCTGTCGACCTGACAAATAAGATTGAAACCATTTCAGGGCACATCCCCTCACTCCAATACTCTCTAGTCTTGCCATCAGTACTGCGTGGTTGACCGTGTCAAATGCGGCCGACATATCCAGTAGGACAGAGCACTGAAGAGGTCCCACTGTCGGCTCGCATTCTCAACTTGTCCATCATTGTGATCAGAGCGGTCTCCGTCCCATGCCCTGGCCGGAACCCAAACTGGTCCCTGTCCAGGAGAAGATTATCCTCTAAATAGCATGACAGAGACCTACTGACCAGTTTTCCCACAATTTTAATAGGAAAAGGCAGCAAGGATATGGGGCGAAAACTAGCTGGCAGCAAGGGGTCCAGAGATGGCTTCTTCAACAGGGGGGTCACCATCGCTTGTTTCCAGGCACCTGGTACCGCTCCTTCATTCAAGGATTGGCAACAGATGAGCCGTAAGGCCGGAAAAAGGATGGGGCCGTAATCCTTCCATATTTTATGAGGAAGGGGGTCAAGAGGTGATCCAGATGAGACCTCCAGTGCTAAACTGTTGAAAAGATCCTCTGTGAGGGGTTGGAAATATTCCAGTGATGTGGTCGATCTGTTGTCCTTGATAGTTAATGGTGGGCCCTTAGAGTCAGAAACAAAGCCCCCCACAATTTTGGCCACCTTATCAATAAAGAAGGCGGCAATCTCATTGCAGAGCCTTTGTGATGCCTGGATTCCATTGGCCGTACACCCAGGGTTACTAAGGTCCTTAACAATTTTGAAAAGAACCTTAGTACTATTGGGCGCCTGTAAGATAGAGTTGGCATAAAACTGTGCCTTGGCTCCCCTGATGGCTTGATTATATTGGGCTTGGGCTAATCTGGACGCTGTTTTATCTGACTCAGAGTATGACCTCCGCCATCTTCATTCTGCCTGCCGGCGGGCAGAGCGGAGCTTTTTCAATTCCTCACTGAACCACGGTGCAGAGGGTATGGCCTTAATTTTACGTCTTTTCCTGGGAATGCAGCCATCGAGAGTATTCTTTATAAAATTGCTGTAGCTATTATAGTTCTCCTCTACTGAGACATCAGGATCATGTAGATATTGCTCAGTAAAAGGAGAGGCTAGCCTCTCATTAGGCAATTTTGACCAATCTCGGCCCCATCGAAAGGAAGCTTGTTTTTTCCCTGTCGGAGAAGCTCTGGATATAGTAATCCTAAAGCGTATCAAGAAATGATCTGTCCAGCTTAGCGGGGATATGTTCAACACCTCAAGCTCGGACTGCTTGGCGAAGACCAAATCAAGCGCATGTCCTCCCTGATGAGTTGGCTCTTGAATGTGTTGAAATAGGCCGCAGTTTTCGCAGGTTTGACAGAGAGCTTGAAGATGATTCCCCAGGCTCCCTGTCTCCCAGAGATTAAAATCACCAAGTATTAGCAATCTGGAATGTGTTAGTGCTAAGTCGGCAATTGTATCAAGTAGGGCCTGTTGTTGATGATCAGGGCCCGGAGGTCTGTAACAGACCAGGCCAGTCAGCACTCTCCCTTTGGGTTCTTGTAAAGTAAAACCCAAAAGTTCGTGCCCAGCTATCTCATTTACCTGCAGCAGTGCGCAGTCCCATTTCTCTTTGAATATTAACCCTACTCCTCCTCCTCTTCCCGTTAAGCGGGGTTTATGAAGAATTTTATAGCCTGGTGGACAGGCAAACCCGATTTCCACCAGGGAATCTGGGGTAATCCAGGTCTCGGTAATGAAAAGGAAATCCAGATTCAGATCTTCAAGCAGGTCGAAAATCTCCTGATGATGCTTTATCAGGGACCTGCTGTTGATCAAGCCACATATCAAGTTCAATAGAGATCCCCCCCGTCCAGCCTTACCGATATTCAGCAGACTGTCCCTCGAATAACAGATCCGACCTGTACTGGATACACCAGCGTGGGGGGCGCTAGGCGCGACCAAGGCGCGGACGGGCGCAGACGGGCTTGCCTCTGGCGCGCCTCCGGCGCACCATCGGCGCGCCCGCTGCGCGCGCTGCGCGCGCACGCTGCGCACTTGCATTCCCCTTGTTAAAATAGGGCCAGCAACTAGACCGCTAACAACAATGGCGCTCGGTGGGTGGCGCCTTCCTCGGTCGTTCCGTGACTGTCTCACCAAGCGGTGATGTGGGTAACTTTTTAATGTGCAAGTAAGTGGGCAAAAACAGTTTATTTATATTTAAAAATGACAATTCTCACCAATTAAAACCTGTATCACTAGCCTAGAATATTGATACCAGCGTCGCGCTAAACAGCCTGCCCCCGTCAATAGGGAAGCAGAGCAGTGGAACAACAGCTAAGTATGGATTCCGGTAGAGTGTCCTGCAATCTGCACCCTCCGTATGCCTTGCTAAATGTCTCTGATATGTCTCTGTCATACAAGTTTTGACTGCTCCCATGCAGTCATGAAACTTCTTGCTCATCCCTACATCTTGTCCCGGTAGCAGTGACACTACAAAGTGTGTGTCAAGAGCCAAATTTCTGTTTGTAAATAATCGCTGTTGATTGAAGAGGACATCATATCGAAAGAGTTATTTGCATTAGTCAAGACACGGCTTTGAAAAAGAAATAATTGTGGTAAATGGGTTTCCGCGAGGCTGGAGTGCATGGCGGATGAACATGTAAATCTTTGTACTTACTTGCTGTTTGCTTTGTTCACCAGGGTGCTACGAGCCACGAGCGGTGCCGCGCAGCGGTGAGGACTCCACTTCCCGACAGCTTTAGTGGCACGCACGCCACACCGGTCATCAGACGCACCAGGAGGTGCTTAAAGCACGGCCAGGGCTCCCGCAGTGCGGGAGCTCGCTTTGTACTTACTTGCTGTTGCTTTGTTCACCAGGGTGCCACGAGCGGTGAGGACTCCACTTCCCGACAGCTTTACTGGCACGCACGCTGCACCAGTCATCAGACATGCCAGGAGGCGCTTAAAACACATCCAGGGCTCCCGTGGCGCGGGACGCATGCGGGCGTGCCCGTCTGCGCCCGTCTGTGATCAAACGAGGCCGGGCTGGGCTTACATTCTTGGCCTTTGGATATTTGTTGCCGGAAAAACTTCCCATTTGTGACCGTAAGGTAAGGGTTTTTTTTTAACTTCCATACCTAACATCAGACTTGATTGTGACAAATAATCTAGAGTTTATAAGCACCAGACTATACTCCTATACAGATGTGTGGATGATCCAATGAACTGCCATAACATTTTCTCGGACAACAATCAGTCAAGCCGTTAGCATCTGTTTACGTGTATTTTACGTGTATGCAAAAGAGCTGTTGCACGAATCATTCTCCTTTCTGTTGAGAAATGTTGCACGCAGCACCCTTTCCTCCTGTTGGGGTCAAGAAATTGCCCAGGGACATTCGCATTGCACAAAGTACTTTGTATTATTGGGTGTAATTGGAGTTCTGGGACTAATTAATTGGTTGTGTCTGTGGGTTAGAGTAGTGTCAGAGTGTGTTAGAGTAGAGAGTAGAGAGTCACGGTAACTAATGGGGAAGCGTAGGACAGTTGGCCCTGTTGGCGCCGTAGTAACCATGGACTCATTTTTACAGCGGGCTGCATCGGTACTGGATAAAGAGATAGAACTGGTGAATAGGCGCTTATTAAGATCTCCTGTAACCTGCCATCTTTCCCAACCTTCAGGCACAATTCCTCCTGTGGATAATAGCGTTGACTTACTTAATAATTCCGGACTATTAGACCTAGAATTACCAGAGAGTGCGTCCAGTCATTTACCCGAACAACAGATACCCCTTAGTCCCACCATCATAACTATTACTGCCAGTGCGGCAAATGCAATTTCAACTAATAGTACTGTGGGGGGTGAAAATACTGGTCTCCTTTTAAATAATCTATTAATAGACCAGTTAGTCATGGGAGGCCAGGAGGGGTGGAGTGTGTTAACCAAGGGCCGGGTGTTAAAAGAAAAGGTCAGCCACCTGGAGGGAAGGCAAAAAAGGCCAAAGGCTGATCTCCTTGCTAAGAATACATCGGTAACTAGGGACTGACTAATGAATATATGAAGCTATTTCTTGAATCCATGCAGAACATGCTTAAAGACATTATGGACATCAAGTTGGGCCCAATTATTCATCGGTTGACCTTAATCGAAAATAGTATCTTTAAATTTACTAATAGCACCCTAAGGCGGGGCGGAGATAAATCCGTTGACGACTCCTTTAATATGGGATAGTTCAAACCCAGGAGCCTTACATACAATCATTAAGGATAATCCACACCCCACATCAAGGCCGCCGAGAAAGTACACTCCCAACTGGCCTCACCCCAATCTACATTGCATACTGCTATTGACCCAGATACAACTTTAGGTAATGAAGAAAGTTCCAGTGCTCGAAGTCAACAAGAGAGCAATATACATGAGAAGCATAATTCGAAAGCACAAAAGGATGCCTTGAACATTTTTATGTATAGGTTGCCTGATATTCACTTACCACCAGAGTCAACCCCATACGTGGTGGTATTGGGGAATGTGCTGACTCTCCCCCAGGGTATGAGGGAGGATTTTGTCCAATTGAAAAACAAGGTACTATATTGGTTAACATGTAATACAGCAGGGCAGAGAGATACATATATATGGTGCGAAGGGTTAACTGGGTGGGTATCTCTCGCAAGCCTTTCCATGGTGACTGTGTCATCATTAACTTTAACCAACCCCACCTTGCAGAAAGGATTTTGTTTTCTACTACTAATAATTCACTCCATGGCCATAAGTCGTCAATTATGGCCCTTCCCCCAGGCGTCTTCTACAAACCCTATCCTATGGGGCGTAACCTTCTGGCAAAAACCCCCAATGGCCCAAATAACATCACTATGCCATTAGATCAATCTTCAAGGAACCTGGTTATAACCCGGGCACCAGACATAAAGCATTGGAATAATTCTGGATATGGTTTGCGGGACCCACTCTTATCCCTCCCTCCTACTCTTGAGCTAGCTAATCGCTTTGCACCCCTGACAACTTTAGATGCTTTTGACTGACTTAGCCCTGGGCCTGCCCCATCGTACCAAGTGACATCATATAACTTGACTTTAGTATATTGGAACATTGCGGGCGCTAATACGAAATTAAATATTAATGTACGGCCGGAATTTTAAAAAAACCTCACAAATTATCTGTATACAGGAAACCTGGCACACTGAACCCTTCTATATTGATGGCTTCTCAATAATTGATACACAAGCAATCTCCTCACGAAATGGAAGAGCAAAGGGTGGCTTAGCAATTTTACTTTCAGTTACATGGCCGTTAACCTTAAAGAAACCTTATATCAACTCACCCTATTTCCACTTGTTGGTGTTACACTCTAATGATTCCCAGTGTTTTGTGGTAATTAATTTTTATAATAATGTTTACGACAACACAAGAGACCAAGTATTTATATCACTAGAGAAGGAGCTTGATATTTTCTTGAATCAAGTTCAGAGCGATTATTTTTTGATTTGGGTTGGAGATTTTAATATCAGGAGATGTGGTGTCGTAGATGGCAAATGATGTGGATACGGGAATAGGGATGGTGGAAGTTATACACATTTTCACATAATGCTTATGGTGAAACAATTAATAGGGCAATGTATGAATACAACCTAGAAGTGGTGGACCAGTCGCTATCGGAGGGCAATTTAGAGCTACCAACCTTCGTAGGGCATGGTCAATGTTCAATTATTGATCACATATTAATCTCGGCACATGGCCAAAATCAAATGGTGAAAATGGAGGTTAAAAAGAGCTGTTTAAGCGACCACCATGCATTAATTTTTACTGTTAGAATACATGAAATACCCCAGGCAGGGCCATGCCTAGTACCGACCATAATAACGCAGGGAAAAATGGCATTTCAATTAAATGGTCTGGCATAAATCCAAATGCATTCGTGGAGAGATTGATGATCGATTGTAATAATGATATAGAAATATCTAATAGGGAGGATTCAACTAATAAACAGATCATTAGGGCTTTCTGTAACATTACTTCTGTAATTTTCCAGGGTTTAAAAAAAAAAGAGCAATAAGTTAGTTGGTTTGACTCGGAATATACAGAAGCAAACCTGCAATTAAGAAGTGCACTGAAAATCAAATCTAGAGATAGAGAACAGGTCGAAAACCATATAAACAGACCATGGATAATAGAAAGAGGGAGATATAAAATGAGGCATGGGAAAAACGTATGCAGGCTGCAGATATAAGGGACTCATCTTTTTTTGGAAAACGATAAATCACCCCTACTTTAAACATAGAGGTGCTTTAAAAAATTGAAAGTTTAGTATAGCCTCAAGATTGGATAAATCACTTCACAAAGGATTTTATTTCAGATAAGGAATCTTACATTTCATCATTAAATAGTGATCCCAATGGTACTTCCGAATTAACAGCTAAAAATTAGAATTTTATAATTATTGACATCCCAAATATGGATCCTATTACTCTTGAGAAAGTTACGTTGGCCCTGGAAAAAAGTGCAAACGGAAAAGCATCCGGTGTTAATGTGGTTCCCATAGATATTTTCAAATTCAAGATAGGTTTTTGGGCCCCTATACTACAAAAAATATTTAATACTATCGCTGAGGGCCTGATACCGAGAACATGGACTGAAAGTATTATCGTCCCGATATTTAAGAAGGGTAACAAGAGTGATGCTAAATGTTATCGCCCGATTTCTCTCCTCGATACAACTTCAAAATTTATGGGCAGGATATTGTTGGAAAGGCTGGAATTGTGGGTAGGGGAACAAAATATTCTTACTGAAACACAATATGGCTTCCGCAGGGAAATAGAGACAATAGAACAATGTATTAATTTGCATGTATTGATTGGTAAATACACGAATGCAAAAAAGGGCCACTTACATCTTTGCTTTCTTGACCTCACCAGCGTATTTGATTTGGTAAATCATTCCAAGCTGTGGCAAACACTGATTCATATGGGCGCACCAAATGACATTGTTGTATATCTCTCACAAATTTATAGTCGCTTGAGCGCCAGAGTTCGCTATGGGTTAGATGGAGAGTGTACAAAAAGTTTAAGGGTAACCCGGGGAATTAGACAGGGATGTGGGCTTGCCCCTCTTCTTTTTTCATTGTATATAAACGGGGTTGACGAGGAGTTACAAAAATTAAATGCAGACGCACCAAAAGTTGGTAAACGTTGTGTTCCAATTCTACTTTATGCAGATGACGTAGTTCTTTTATCAAGAACTGCGAATCGGCTTCAGCTCCTCATAGAAAAATTTGCAGATTTTATGTCTGAAAAAGATTTGTGCTTAATTTGAAAAAAAAAATATTCACAATGGTGTGTGGGCAAGGAAGAGTGAAAACAAAGGTTCATCATGTAATTAATGTCCCTATTGAAGTAACAAATTCATTAGGATAGTCTAGTTTTGACAGCAAGTGGATGCTGGAGAGCCCACATTGAACATTGTAAACAAAAATTTGTTAGGACGACCAAAGCATTTTTTAGATTTTCCAAAAAGATGGCCAATAAACCAATCAGAGAAATTGTGACACTATACAAGAGAAAGTGTATTAGTGGTACCTGTTATGGTGCAGCACTATGGGAGGGCGGCAAATT
This sequence comes from Triturus cristatus, assembly GCF_964204655.1. Lineage (NCBI taxonomy): Eukaryota > Metazoa > Chordata > Amphibia > Caudata > Salamandridae > Triturus > Triturus cristatus. The sequence continues at coordinate 998,082,383 of NC_140592.1, read as the reverse complement.
GCACAAGCCTTCAAACACAATAAAACGCTTTTTTTCAAAGGTTGTTAGCAGTACCTAACTCAACCCCTACTTATAGCGTCCACAGAGACTTAGGGGCTCCATATATTTGTGATTTTATAAGGACTATTAGCTTAAACACTTGGCACTGTATATGGAGTAAAGAGGGCACACAGTTCCCACAGGATGTTATTAAAGACTCCATTGCACTAGACTATGGGAAGAAAATCCCATGGCTGAAATATATTAAAAATCTTTTAAATTAATGTACTATAAACATTGATCTGGAAAATCCCTCCCACATACATGAGTATGATAAAAAAAATGTTGAAGACTAATTTGATTGACTCACGTACATGGTTGAGGGAAGTTGATGCTAATATGAAACCCCTGACAAAGGAGTATTATGACAGAACCTTTTGGACAGGGGTACAAAATTATTTACTACAGGTCACAAACATAACACATAGATTCTACTTCACAAGATTACGCATGGGATTGGCCCATTTTTTAATAGCTTTTCCAAAAATGGGTAAGTGGAATCGAAAATTGCCAAAGTGTCCATGTGATGGTACATCAAACCAGACAACGTTGCATTTTAACCTATTCTGTGATTTTTATAGAAGGATAAGGAAAGAATATTTACGTCCTCTGTTCCGAAGTGAGAGGCTATTTTTGTATAAACCTGCCTTCGAATATATATGTGGCCTAGTAAATCTAAAAGTTTGTAATGCAGTGGTGGATTTTATCCAGAAGGCAATTAAAATAAGACAGAACAATTCCCATTTGGAGGCCCTTTTATATGAGGAAATTGGGTCGCAAAATGATGGATAATGACTTGTGGAAATATTGCAGACAGTTTGATCAAATGTCTTTTTAGACTGACATTGTGTAAAAAAATATTAGTAATCCGGCCACAAAATGATGTTGTCCTAAGAATATATTCTGTGTTTCTGTGTCTCTGCACTTTTTATTTCTGCACTGTATTTTTAGAAATGTTGATGGAAATTTTTAACCATGTATTTTATTTAGGGCCATATTTTTAAGATAATATAATCATGAATGGAGTTAAATCCCTGCCTGAATGGTGGTTTTTGCAAAACAGCACTTTACATCTCTTGTGCCTATTGATCTCTGGGATTGCTAAAAACTTTTGGTCAGTTTAAATATAGACTCCTGTATATATTGTAAAGAGAAGAAGCCCCTCTGTTATAGTACTGTACTAAAACTAGAAAACAGCACATATTATGTAAGGGGCATGGGCTGTTGATGGCACTTGTGGGTTTCTTGATCAGATTTGTCATTTTTAAATGAATTTTATGGATGTGTGATGTACTTATGATCTTAGTATGCTTTTATGGTTGTTTTTAAACCGAATAAAGCTTTGAAATGTGAAAAGAAATAGAATGTGTATGTGTCATCTGCATATGAAGTAAGACTGAAACCATAGGATCTGATCAGGGGGGCCAACGGCACCACATAAACATTAAAGAGGGTCGGGCTAAGGGACGATCCCTGCGGCACTCCACATGGTAAAGAAAAAGGTTTAGAGTAGAACTTCCCTAGGGACACTGTTTACGTTCTATCAGTTAAGAAAGCTTTTATCAGCATCCATGCCTTGCCCTTGACTCCATACTCCGACAACCGGTCCATCAGGAGGTCATGATGGACCGTGTCGAAGGCCGTGGAAAGGTTCAGCATAATGAAGGCAGCCTCACCTCCTTGGTCCAGGGCTTTCCTACTTTCTTCAGTCGATTTTATCAAGGCAGCCTCAGTACTGTGCCCTTCTCTAAAACCATACTGAGTGGGATCCAGTAGCTTATTCTCGAAGAAAAAGGCACCCAGCTGGGAGTTTATTACCTTCTCAACCACTTTTCACTGACAGTGGAAGGCGAGAGATAGGCCTAAAGTTGTTTGGACCCCTTGGATCCAGGTTGTATTTTTTCAGTAGTGGTAGCATTGAGGCCATCTTCCAAAAACAGGGGAAATATCCTGATTCGAACATGGCATTGAATACGGATGTTAGTGCGGTAGCAATAGGTTCCAGGGCAAGATTGGCCACTGACACTGGAGAGTGGTCGTAAGGAGATCCCAATTTGATTGAGCCGAGAAGCATCTTAGTATTATTTATACAGAGTGGGACACATTCTCAAGTATGGGACAGGCATCTACGCTTGCTTAGCTCCGGTCATCAGGTTTCCTATACCTCCTTGCAGGAGTTGGTTGAAGGCTGAGAAAATAGCTTCCACCTTGTTCTGGAAGAACCTAGCAATTTCTTCACTCAGTTCTTGACTAGAATCGACCTTAGGTAGGCTTGGGGTGCCCAGCCTAGATACAGTTTTAAAAAGTTCTTTAGAGGATTTTTTTGCTAAGTTGATTTATAAAAAAGCTTTTTGCGTTAAATAAAGATTGTTTGTAAACGGTAAGACTTTGTTTATAGGCTTCTTTCTCAGCTGCAGTGTATTTTTTCCGCCAATTGCGTTCTAACCGTTTACAGATAAGTAGTTCTTGTAGTTCGGCCTCCACCACTGTGTTTCAGGCCCTAGTCTTTATCTGATTTCTAGAGCCCCCAGGTTTATGGTAGCCAACTGGGGTGGTAACTTCAAATAAAATTCCTGCATGGTCAGTCCAGATCAAAGGCATCGTTCTCATGCAAGTTAGATATGGGTAGTTGGAAAAACCCCATCCAAAGTGTGTCCTGCCGGATGGATGGGCTCATTCACAAGTTGGACCAGGACAGCACTGCGCATCATATCTAGCAGGGCTCTGGCATCCGGATCCATGAGGGCTTCCAGATAGAAATTAAAGTCTCCCAGGATGGTAAATGAATCGTAACAGAGCCCTTCTTCAAGTAAAATCCCAAGCGAAGTTAAAAATGAAGTTCTAGACCCCGGTGGTCGTTACAGTAGAATACACTTAAGGGAGTGATGGGGCAACAGGCTCGGAGCAGACAGTATGGCAGTCAATGCAAATAGCAAACAAAGTTTTAAAACAAAGTTTAAAAACAAAGTGAATCAGGATAACATGTAGCACCAATGACTATAAGTTAAAAAAGTCCAACAATCCCTCTAAACTATCTCCCGGCTCAAGCCTCAGGAGAGTAAAATAGTGAGAAAACCACACAAAAAAAAATCTCACACCAAGTTGGAAAATAGGGGACATTTTAATAAATACAACAAGACAAAAACAACAAAAATCCAATTTGTAGAACCGGAGTTATGAATTTTTAAAGGATAAGAACTAAAATAGCACCTAAAAGCACAAAGTGCAAACCGCGGCTATCTGGTTGTGCTGCACAGGGGCCACATTCAACAGTTCAGGCTGATGGAGCACAGGCCAGGTACAGTCCCAATTTAATCCAGCTGATGGTTTACTTTCTCAAGTTTTGAGTCAAGAGTCCTGTTCGGATTGGAGAGGGCCATGAGGACCAAGAAGAGCGTCAATGGGGGCTGTTGGCGTGGCGCGAAGAGCAGGCCAGGCATCGCAGATGGGTGGGCTGGAGCTTCGTGTTGGTGGTCACCCACAGGCGGTCAATGCTGCAGTGTAAAGAGATGGGCTGGCAGCGATTCGCGCTGATTTTCAGTGCGGTCTCATTGGTGCGAACAGGGATGTTCAAGATCAGAAAGAGCCCAAAAGCTTGATTTCAGCACCAGCGAGTAACACCAAGGGTCCAGGGCCTCAGAGGCACCACTTGGGGGTCAGGACCATGCTTCAGCTGGGTCCAGGGGCTGATTCAAGATGTTGGGGAGGCTTTTGCGTCTCAGAGGCTTAGATTAGGAGGCCAAAAGACTAGCCTTGGATTCACTTGGGGACCTGGGTTCAAGATGAAGTTGCAGGCCCAGTTCTTCTTCCCCATTCAAGAGGGCAGCAGACAGCAGGTCAGCACAGCAGGGCAGTAGCTCCTTCAAAGTAGCAGTTCAGCAGAGTGTCAGTCCTTTCAGCAGCACAGCAGTCCTTCTTCCTGGCAGAGTATCCACAGGTCCAGAAGTGTACTGAAGAGTTAGTGTCTGAGGTCCAGTATTAATGCACAGTTGTGCCTTTGAAGTGGAGAGAAGATTTTTAGTGGCATGCCTGTGAAGTGCACAGATGCCCTGCCTTCCTGGCCCTGGCTCCAGACTAAATATAGAGGGTATGTAGTTCTGTGTGTAGAGACAGGACACTGACTATTCAATTGTAAGTGGGGCTCAGTCCAGCTCCTCCTACCCATCTTGCCAATGAGGGCCCATCTAGTCACACCTAAGTCCCCCATTGTGTTTGACTGTCTATAAGGAATACAGAAAGCCTGACTGTCAGCTATACCCAGTCATGTGACTCAGAGACAGGCTGCGGGCACCAAAGGGCTAATGCAAGAATATGCCAGCCAACTTTCAAAAAATGGCATTTTCAGAATTGCAATTTACATTGTGACTTCACCATAAGCTAGGATTTTAAATTGTGATTCCAGAGACACCAAACATGAACTGGTTACCTATTCCCATTTGGAAATTGCACTTATAAAATGTAATACAGTAATTCCAATGTTATCCTAAGGGAGAAGTGGGCCTTGCACCAGGCGCGGCTGCTCTCACGAATCAGTAGTGGGGCAGGGAGGGGGTAGAGTGAGGGAGGGAGACAAAAAAAATATTTTAAATAACAGTTACCTGCTGGCCGGCTGAAGCCTCTCTTTCGTCCTCTTCCTGGCTTCTGTTGGAAGCAGGATAGGCCCCCCTAAGCCAATCTACTGTGATAGATCTGAGCGTCGCGGTTCGGCGTTACGATGGGGAATGGGAGCCTGGACATGTTCTCCACCCAGACTGTAATGCAGCCGGGGTGGAGAACATGCAGAGGGCCGGCCAAACATTCTTGCACACTTAGGGGGGTGCCACCACTCCTCCCCCTGCGCAGCCTAGCCCCACCCCACAAAACTGCCCCAGCACGGAAAAATAAAATGATAATAACATTGCGTTATCATCATTTTATTTTTCCTTTTTTGCTGTGCAGCAAGACAGTGGGACGACGCTCCTCCGCCTTAGCGGAGGAGCCTCCCTTGCCTTGCAATAGTGAGAAAGAATAACAAATTTAGGAGTTTTTCACTACCAAAACATGTAAAACTTAAAAGTACATGTCCAATTCTTTTTAATGCATTGCACCCTGCACTCTGTGCTGTCCAGGGACTACCTTACGTTTGACTTTTATGTATTAAAAAGGGAGGTTTGGGATGACAAAACGTTTATTTTGCTAGGTCAAAATGGCAGTCTAAACTGCACACACACGGGCTGCAATGGAAGGCCTGAGACATGTTTACAAGGCTACTTAAATGGATGGCACAATCAGTGCTGCAGGCCTAATAGTAGCATCAGTGCTTGAAATGAAAAAATAGAAGAGCAGGTACTCTGTAACAGAGTACCTGCTTGTTTCTGAGAAGTGCCGGTACTCTCCAATCACACGTATTACGTCACTCTTGAGAAGTGCCGGTACTCTACGTCTCAAAAGAAATAAGTGCCGGTACTCCGTACCGGACAGTACCGACCCATTTAAAGCACTGAGTAGCATTTAATTTACAGGCCCTGTGCACATGTAGTGCCACTTTACTAGGTACTTACAAGTAAATCAAATCGGCCAATGGGGTATAAGCCATCTTAACAGGTTTTGAAGGAGAGAGCACAAGCACTTTAGCACCGGTTGCAGTGGTAAGGTGCACATAGTCCTAAGGCCAGCAAAATCAAATTCAACAAAACGTTGAGGGTAAAGGCAAATAGTTTGGGGGTGACTTTTCCAAGCGGGCTAGGTCCGACATAGATCGTGGACAATATCTCATTTACAAAAATATTGCTCCATTGGGTGTAGATTTTCTATGATTAACTTCAGTGTAGTGATATTTTTGCGTGCGATATTTAGGACACAACAATTTGGTCAGAAAATAGTTAGCCCATAGTATTGGGATACCATACACTTTTTGGGTCCTGTGACCCACTACTTAACTTCTCAGGTATTGATGCACAGTATTTTTAGATACGGGGTGTTTTGAAGTTTAATACTTCTATATTGAAGGTAGGGTTTGGAACACTGGAAAAAGAGTGGGGTTCTCTAGTTACCTTGGGAAAAGTGGTAATATAATGTAACCCAAAGTTACACTAACCAGTAAAAGAAGACCCCATAGTGACCCTTCAATGCCAATGTAGGCTTTATATATCATTGTGCCGAGCTTTACATTTGGAAGTACCTCTGTGCCAAGTTAGGAGGGCAGTACTTAGAAGGGCAATGAGACATGCTTTACCAGGATTGACTCCTAAGATAACCTTGCTAGAATGAAAACAGGAGGATTCCTCCAAGATGGCTCAAAAGATAATTACAGATGCTAGCACGAAGCGTGGAGTAGTTTCAATTCTAGCAAGTTAAGTGATCAAGAGATACAAATGAAAAAGACTCATACCCATGGATTATATATTTGTAGATCGGGCATTAATGCAAATCGCAGAGGAGTCAACATTAGTTAAGCATCTAAAATACAAGAGCCAAGGAATACAAATTTGAAGGTCAGACAGGAATGCAGGCCAACCAGAACTGAGGCATTTGACAGAATGCCTGGATTTCATTCACTAGATTGTGCTACTGAATATCGACCCCAAGAATATTGTGGCACAAGAATATCGAGGGACAAAATATCGAAAGGTAAGTGCATATAAGGAAGTATAAATTTACTACTCCTAACTTCACACCTACATACCGTGAAGATATATGTACCGTATGGGTACATATATGTAAAGTTAGGTATCGAAAATCTAGACTTGCTTTCCTGTCAATATATTTTTCAATACTTTAACCTCGATGTTGAATCACATCGATATTGTGAGGTCGATACTCAGGGTACGTGCCCACTCAACAGCCATATTTCTTGCGCCATTCCAGCAGCACTGTACTGCCTTTGCATTGAGAACGACAATAGCATGCACAGTTTGCTGGCCTGCAGCTCATATACAGCTCAGGCTTACAGCAAAGGAGCTGTATGCAACGACATACACGCAAACTCACCATGATAATGTTCATGGGGCCATTTAAATGTGTGCATCATTGTACAAACCTCCATATTCAAGGACAGAGGTCTTCAAAGTCCCAGAGATCTTATGTGTGCACTTCAGGTCCTTAACAAGCGAGCAGTGCAACTGCGGTCCCTGGAGTAGACAAGTTACGCCATAGAGTGGCGTGGTGTAAGTGGGACATTTTGTGGCGCATGCTGGGGTCCATAGAAAGACAGCCAGCTTCCCAGCTGCCAGCACCCTCAACTGCTGAGTTCTTGTATTGTGTATAGTTGCAGAATGCTCTTGACAGACAGTAACCAGACAATGCACTGCAGCCGAGAGAGTCTTTGCAGCGAATGATATATTCATTCCTGGCTCAAAAGAAAAGGCACCTCCCTCTGTCACCTCACTTCCTTTGCAACTGGATTTCTCCATTGAAATATTTTGTACACCAAAAATCTAAAACTGCACCCTTCATGCCTGACATGATTAAATCGTTTTATTGACATTTCGGGACCAAAAACATATTGCTGGAGGTTGGTGTTTGCGAAAAGTGGTAGCAATAGATTTATTTTTTGTATTTGTTGGACTTGTGATGCATATGGCCCCCTTCTTTTCGCTACTAACACCCGAGAGAGGCTTCTGATAATGTGGCATCTGCCCCATTATTGTGTTACCTACAGTATTCTAACTTCTTCATTTCCTGAACAATTCATATATTTTTAATAACATTTATTTACTGTCATTTTCTTTCACACTAAATGGATGAGTGAATGAATGTATAATGTACGTTGGTACACACTTTGGACCCACTCTGCCTACCCATGGGGAACAGGGTCAAGACTGATTTGCATATGGCTGGGTCTGAACTGGAAAGGCATGGGGAGCAACAAAACAAAAGATGGATTTAGGCCCAGATCTCTGTACTGGGGCGAATGTTTGACATTGTGCAGCATTCTGTCCATCAATTGTTCTTTTTGTACCTGCAGAATGCAGCACACGTGGAAAGAGGAGCGTTATTCCCAGGTCTACCAGTATTGGTAAATCCGGGAATTCTTCAGAATCCATGGGCGGATGAATGGGAACTCCCAAGCTTCACCCATGGTGCGCCTCATTGGGGCAGGAGTAGCACAAGGCAGAGACTTGAGCTGCCTTGTATTACTCTAGATTTACCAAGCCATGCAGGGCCAAGCAAGGTGACCTTGCATGGCTTGGTATATCACATCTAGGGTTTGTGTAGACATTGCGCCCTCTTGCATGCACAAGGGCAATGCACTGGGAGGCACCAGGAGGACCATTTAGCAAATGGCATCAGTCGAGAGCTGTGCATTGGTAAAACGCTGTGTTTGCAGTATACAGCACTCAAAAATGTAATTTCCAAAAATACACTTAAAATGTCTTGGTCCCTTGATGTTGTAGAGGCAGCCAGCCCATCGTTCGCCCCCTTTCCACGTCACTGCTCACCGTGAATAAATATCTCTGTAGCCAGAACCATTTGGATGTAAAATGTAGGCCTTCTTTTTAGTGACATACTGTGTGGTGAAAATTATGTAGGTTTTTGTTGGATGAGCACAGCAAGCATAGAGGGTGCAGCTCTAGTTCCAACTTTTTTGTTTTTCTTGGATGCAATTGTAGGTGAGACAGAGGTCCAGTGTTGAGTCTTCACAGTCAGAAATATAGCATCCTGGAGCCTTTTCCGACTGAGAGTCTGAACACAAAAATGTTTACTGCATGTAGTCATTACAATTGAGGCTCTTGAGCGAGCTCCCATGATTTTCATATGGGAGTTTACTACTGATCCCACTACTGCTGATCAGTGCTCTGGAGGATCAAGCTGAAAGAGAGCCCGAGTAGACCAAAGTAGCGTCCAGCTGCTTGGGCAAAGGTCTGATCTGTGCTTTTACGGTCATTTTCACATCTAATGTGAATTTTCATTCGATCAGTGGGTGCTTGATAATCTTAATACGGGTGGAGGAATTCTTTGTTCTGTCAGTAGCCGAGACCTTTTGACTTTACTGAAATTATATGCATAATATACCTGCCTAAAGGGGCTTATAGACACCCTTTTTCATTCACCAGTCTTTATTTTGTCACTCACATTTTTCTTCCGCCCACTGCAGCATACATTATGGGGCAATAGGTCAACCCCCTTCAGTCACTGGTTAACTTCACTTTGAGTGACAGCATTCAGCTCATTTACATGTGCACATCCACATACAAAGTAGTTCCCATCAGTGCCAGGGAGGACTGTCTTTTTGAGACTAAAAATATTTTTACTCTCAGCCAAAGTGTATTTAATATACTGACAGCGATGTAGAGGTAAGTAAACAGGCACAGTGAAGCAGCAGAAATTCCTTAGTTTTCCAACTTTATTGATATAATACAGGAGCCCAACAGGCTCGGCACCAGAAATTTTTAGTTGAGTGGGCTAAGGGTGCATTTGGGTGGGCCACTGCGGGCCCAATTTGTCGCTTCCTACAAGCCCTAGATTACATTATATTTACTTGCAAACAGTCACCATGATACAACGGATCAATTCTGTGTGTATATAGAGCATGTGGAGAGTTATTTGAAAGTAAGAGCAATGTCTGGACTTAAGTGCAAACCTTCAAATTCCAACAGGCCAGGTTTCAACACAAGTACTTCCAAGCCCGATTATCCACTTTTCTACCACCCTTCTCCTGTGCACCTTATCTCACAGCTGAACTTGGGCCACAGCCCCATATCAGCCCCATCCAGCTCTACTTTCATTATTCCCATCAAAAACATTAGTAAAATCACCTTCAAACTTAAAACATTGAATATAGCAGTAAATATAATTAGCACGCACTTTAAAATATGCTCCACAGTTGTCCTAATGACCTGACTGCTAAATAAATAAAAACAGAAAGGCCGGTTTCTGGGCTAATGCGAATGTCTTTTTTGGTGCCTCACCAATGACCCCTTTTTTTTCGCAGATACCATTACTACCACCCTCCAACAGTGCCCTTCATCTCTCTGTAGCCCCTTCTCAAATGCATTTCATTTGTTGTATAGCGCTACTACTCATATCAGTATGTAAATCAGCCTATAGGGTATGTCACATGAGCCAATGAGGATTACAAGGTATAGGAATTACATGTCATTCATACTGGTGGGCAGTATATTTTAAGAGAGTTTGAACTGGGGAAGCACAAACTCAGGATTTTAAGCATACCCCAGTGGTTGGGGGTTGGCTTTACTAATAAAAATGTATATCGACCCAAACTCTTTTGAGCAACATTAAAATAATGAAAGACTGGAGAATTTCTAACTATGTAGTAACACAAAAAAGTGAAGTTCTAACAATACCATTCATGTTTGTATGCAGCTCTTTGATGACAGTTTCATAGGTCACTGTCCTATGTTAGGATTGTAACTTCTGAATTGCAAGTAACACAAGGATCTCTGTGACAAAGGCAGTAACCCACTAAGCTATCCAAATAAAATACAGCTTATCTGCATTTCAAAACTACCAACAGGCAAAGGATTGCTCTCCTGCAGGATCATTAATCACCAGTTCTCTGGACATTGTTTGTTGATGTCTTGCATCCATGGCCATGATAATGATAAAAACAATTTAAATAAATGAAGCATACACAAAGTATGTACCTTGCTGGGCCTGTGCAGATTTTAAAAATAAAACCAAATAGTAACACATTCTCTGACCTACTCCTTGTGTCACAGCCTGATCTGATAAGCAGCTGCAGGAGTCAGGAAAGGTGAATCAGAATAAACAAACTTATTTTCTCCAATGCTGAACAGAAATGGAAATATCCACACAGCACTGGATGGTAGGTAAAGGTTACTCTGTGTCAAATAATTTGTTCCCTTGCCATGCCCCTGTTGTACTTGCACGTCACAGCCCACTCTTCTAAAAGGAGTTGGGTGATTGGGGATGGCTGTGAGAAAGAGCCAAAGCCCAATCAGGCATCTCCCAGAACAGGATGAAAAACAACGTTCGTAGGAACGTTTTCAATTAAAGTGCCAATTTTGTATTGCCCTTCATGTCCTCACTGGGAGGGTCAAGACTCATCTTTTGGTGGGCCAGGCTCATGTTTGGGTGGGCCTGGCCCACTCGGCCCACCCTCCAGAACCGGGCCTGCAGCCCACTGGAGTGCGTCCTCATCCTGTGCTTTCCCGTGCAGGAGCATTCAAAACACATAGCTCAAGCAGGGGCGTAACACAGGCCCCCACATCCCACGCGGTGTGTGGGGGGGGGGCCAGCTGCAGGTGGCCCCCTCAGCACAGTACTCAGGTCTGAGAGCTCCAGATAAAATCCGGAGCGGGCCCCTCCCTGTACATTGCAGGGGGGCCCCTTAAACTTTCGTTACGCCCCGGAGCTCAAGTAAGCAGTCATGGGCCATCAGTTAAATACCAACATGTTTGTCACATGCATAACTGTAATGCCCCAACATACAACTCTATGACTCGTGCAACTAAACATATCTCCAATATAAAAGGACTTAAACCAAGTTCACATCTTCTTTCCTCTTATAAAACAAAAATGCCATGTTCAGTAATAATTAATAAAGAACAAAGTCCTTGTACTTTGCAGGTACAGTAACATTACGAGCCAGCCTGGTTACTGTTCTTCGTGTGAATAGTATGCATCAACAGTGTTACCTGTAGCGCTTGTAGGATGTGAATGTGAGTGTGAGTACGCAAGTGCTGAGTCAACATCTCTGCCCTGGGTCAGTGTCTCACTGCAAAACCAATGACAACTGCCACCTAAGTTATTACCCCGACAATGTTTCTATTTGCCTATTCAGGAGCATTTCTCGACTACTTCCCCTTAAGCCCCTCTCATGTACCGTGCCCCCCATAATGTCTTTTTACATTATTTGCCAGTGTGATTGTTGGAAGGTTGGAAGATCTGAAGCTTCCCCCCCCCCCCCCAATCTTACTGACAAAGCTACGCCCCTGCCTGTGGCATGTCTTTGGCAAATGTCTTCAGAAGCGGGTGGATATAGATATGAGGTATACAAACAAATTGGTTAGAGGCTTGAGATATTCTTCACAAAACCTCGTGTGATATGGTCAACATCAAGAAATTGGTATGAAGCAAGAATAAGGAAGTGAAGCATGTAATTGTCTCATAATATGTTTCAGTTTCACTCTTTCTCTGATCTTTTCTGCAATATTTTGTTAGCATTTTCCCTCTGTCTATGTACTTTTGCTCGAACTATGGAGTCGATTAGGATGGCGGGCAGACCTGAGTCCGCCCGCCATTCCCGCGGTTTTGGGACCGGCCGCCAGACATGCAGCAGTCCCGCAACGCAAATCAGGATGCGACCGCCACCCTGGTGGTCACATTCCGCAGTTTAACATTGGGGTGGGTGCTGCTTACAGCAGCACCTACCGCAATGCCAAATTGCCATGTTGTGCATTTCCATACACAACGTGGCAGGCACCGCGTGGTGCCTGCCACCTTGTGCATGGAAATGGAGGGGGGTACCCCCCTAGTGCACCCCCCAGCTCCCCAAAGCAAATCCCCGCCAGCCATTCCATGGCGGTATCGCTGCCATGGAAAGGCCTTACACCGCACACATCCTAATATGGATGGCGGTGCCTGCTAGGCACCGCCACCATATTGAGGCCCAAGTCCGCCCGGCCGGCAATCGGAACGATTGCCGACCGGCGGAAAAGCGGCGGACGCACTTTGTGTCCGCCGCAAATCCCCCCACCATTATAATATGGCAGGGGTATTACTCGTTACGATGGCGTAACAGTCGCGAACCGCCGGCTCGGTGGTGTTGATCTTAACACCATCATAATGAGCCCCTATGTATTTTTCTGTCCCTATTGCACATTTCCTTTATCTACCCTCCACTTTTTTCTGTATTAGTCTATTTTCCTAATGTTTCTTTATAATTGACTCATATAATGATGTATCATTTATAAAATGTAACCTTATTCTACTTTTTCTCATTTGAATGTTTGCTTCTTCATATCATAAATGAGTTGTTTTACTTCTGTAATAAATATATTGAAATTCTAGTATTTAAACAAGATAGCCAGGCAGGGCATCACCCCCTCTACTCATGAATACTCAGATCTGAATAATCTCTATCAGAGCAGAGTGATAACCCTGCATACTCTATGGCCTTCGTTAGCAGTTGGCCGAATGTAGGTGTGGATATACATGGATCCATAATCTCCCAAGTCTGGCTGGTATCCCTGCATCCAAACCTGCCCATAATGAGTTAAAGTCCCATCAATTGAGAATGACCCAGGATTATGAGGTGAAAATGTACAGGGTATTCTTGTTTATGAGGACTATTCTGCTGCCATTTACCATTTGATTTGAGAGGTGGTGTCAAGAAGAACTTAGGGGTGGCTGTAGTGCTTTCGGGGGCTACGCCTCTGTGAGCAGTCCCTGCCCTTCTCCAGCTGTGGGTTTGCCATGTGCATGTACACATCTGGCAAAACTAGGTCTGGTGGTTTCAGACACATACATTTCAGGTCCAGAAACACCAGATCACTTACAGCGAGGGCCTGTCTATAATCAGTTCCTCATCTACGTAGATCAGGAGCTGGGATTAACTCAAGTCAATAGCCCCAGAAGCCTGGAGGACACTCAAGCGCATCTCAAGACAGCACAGAGATTGATAATGCAATATTGAACAATGAATCAATCTTCACCAATCAAAGAGAGGAAAGGCGCTAGTTCATATTTTGTACGAATTTGCAAAGGTTTATTAACATGGAAAACCTTGTAATTCATGACAGTTGCAAAGGTTTATACTGCGTGATATTTATGTGAAAACTAAGAAGTTTGTGACAATTTATGACTCAAAAGGAAAACTTGCAGAGAAAAAATACGCCCACGTTTTTCATCTTTCCTAGACACAAATAGTATGAGCACTATTTGGTAAAGCGGTAAAAATGATCTTGTAGTACAAAGGCAAACCTCACACAGGCGCACCCAAAACTGGCATCTTCACAAATTTTGCAATGAATCGAATATAAGGAACTTTGCACAACTTTGTGTGAGGAAAATTAATCACGCATCAATAGTTCATATCTGCAAATTTCTCTGATCCGTTGTTGTCCTGGTACGTGGTGAGACAAGAAATGATGAGACACAGGTATTTACATCTGAAGTGGAAGGGAAATTCACCAACAGCTTCAAGCACAACTGGCTGGGTGCTTATGGGACACCTAGGGGCATATGTACAAGGAGTTAACGCCAATAGAATGTCACTTTTTCCAATGTTCTGGTGGCGTTAAGTCCTTCCCCTTACTTACAAAGCGTCTTTAAGCCACTTAATGTGGCTTAACACAGCCGTGTAAATAATGCCCCTATTCACGCAGCACTTAGCGTGAAGGGGGCGTGCCATGGGTGTTGCAGTGGACATTCCGCCACAAACCCACCTATTGCGTTTTGACACTGCCCCATATTTACAAGGTATGGGGCAGCGCCAAAAATATCACCAGGGATTACCTGGTCTTAAGCAGGCGATACGAAGAGAAAGGTTTCATTTCCTCTCGTATTTTGCTCTTTTTCCATGTGTGCTGCATTCTGCAGCACAGATAGAAACAACAAAACACCTGTAATGATTGTTTATGTGCAGGAAGCTCTCCCTCCTGCACATAAACAATCACCCCTGCAGCGCAGACACCCTTGCAACATCGCGCAAGGGTGCCTACGCTGGCGCTAGGCAGTTTTTTAGCGCCTGTGCTAGGGGAAATGCAGGGGTGCGCCGCATTCTTGTAAATACGGTTCATCCTTGCGTTTTGAAACTGACGGAGTGCAGCGTTACCAATTTTGGCGTAACACCGCGCTCCGTCAGTTTATAGTAAATATGCCCTCTAATATCAAAACTCATCCAACAATAGCAAAATAGCAATAATACACAACAGACTCTAACCCAGCTTAATGCTGGACAACGGATTCCTGCTGAACGTTTAAAGTTACACCATATTCTTTCCCAAACGAGAGAGGAGAGGAGAGGTGAGGAGAGGAGAGGAGAGGAGAGGAGAGGAGAGGAGAGGAGAGGAGAGGAGAGGAGAGGAGAGGGGAGGGGAGGGGAGGGGAGGAGAGGAGAGGAGAGGAGAGGAGAGGAGAGGGAGAACATCAGAGTGACAGGAGGTTATTACACACAAAACTCCCTCTCTCTTTTTGCCTGCTGTGCCGACATATTAACCCTGGCGATCTGGCAACAAAAGCAAAGGCCATCGTCCTTCAAAAACCGACCTGAAATGGCTCCAGACCCCTGGGAAAATGCCCAATATAATAAATGACTAATCCAGACCTGAAAGAACATAATGAAACCAAGATACACTGAGACTGCAAATGGCAAAGTTTAGCACATATGCTAATTTCTTAGTTGATGAAGTGAAATAAGGTTAGATGCAGTGGGCTCATTACATCATAAAACAAGCATAGGCAATGACAGTAGGTCTAGCTTTAATGTGCTAACGCATACATTGTTTGCACATTAGAGCGAGACCCCACGAGAGAGCAGCAGTTGGAAGCGAGGGCTCTAGTTGTAAAGACATCCTTCGTGCAGTTCAGTGCAAGCTCTATAGTAGAGAAGGAAGAATACACTCAAAGAGCCAATGGCATTAGGTTGAGAGGTGAATACTCAACAGGGTCTCAAAGTCTCAAAACAATGACTGAAAGAGGTTTGTTGAAGATAGACAATGGTTGAATGGGGTGGACCCAAAGCACACTCTTTGCATATTGTTAGCAGTAGGTCTGCCTGTCAATGTGCATAGAAGCAATGGCAGTGCAAACGAACATTAGACATTCTCTATTTCTGTCATCAGCTTCCATAGCTACAAAAAAGGCAAGTGAAAACATGCAAAACATGGAAAATTTGGCACCACCTCAGAGGTAGTCTTAATAGTTCACTATGGGGTTGATTAGGATGGCGGGCGGATCGCAACCCGATTTACCCCCCCTGCCATATTATAATGGCGGGGGTAACGCGGCGGATGCAAAGTGCATCTGCCGCTTTTCTGCCGGTCGGCAATCATTCCGATTACCAGCCGGGCAGACCTGGGCCACAATATGGTGGCGGTGCCTAGGAGGCACTGCCATTCATATTAGGATGTTTAGCTTTTAAGGCCTTTCCATGGCGGCAAAAGGCGGATGCGGATTTACATTGGGGGCTCATTGCAGGCCCCCAGGGGGGTGGGGGCATTACTAGGGACTTTGCCATGCACAAGGTGGCAGGCACCGCCATGGCAATGCACAACATAGCATCTTCACCATTGCGGCGGGTGCTGCACCAAGCAGCACCAGCCGCAATATTGAAGATGCCTGGTGCGACCGCCGCAGTGGCGGTCGCATCATGATTGGGGTGGCGGGACCAACGCATGGCTGGCAGGTGGTCCCGTTACCACTAATCCGCCCGCCATCCTAATCACCCCCCAAGTCTGAGTAGGGCAAATACACATAGAGGAAAACACGTATACGTTTAAGCAGAAAGAACAACAAATGCTGTAGAATTTACATTTTTAGATAGTAAAGCCATGAGGAAGGAAAAGTGGTGTGGCAGAAAAGGGGAAGGGGCTACGTAGCAGAGCATCTGCCTCTTACTGGAGTTTCAGGCCACTGAATGAGAATATCTTCAAAGCCAAACTGCAGCTAAATAGGAGGATTCTAAAGTGAAGGGAAATCGAAGAAGTGTACTTTTCCAGCCCAGGATTGTAAGAGCGCTTAGAAACATATGAAGAAAACCATAAAAGAGCAGCCCCAGAAACATCAACAATACGAGGCAGTGATTGGCTGCATCAAATTTGGCAACATTGTAGTAAGATGTGTAATGATGGCACATCAGAGTGGTGCACAGAGGGGAGAGAGTGATAGGCCCGAATGAAGGTTCTTTGGGGTGAGCGGGACGCAACTCAAGGGGAGAGAACGCAAGAGTGAGGGTCAGCATCAGTGATCAGCTCTTCGTGAATCTGAGAAGAGAGTAAGGCAAAAATTACCCTGTTCCTCATTAGACTCCTAAATCTTACAGGTTGTCTTCTCTGCTGTGAGTTTGTTGCCAGCCATGTACAGAGTGGTATCTCCTTACCTGACTTTATATTTGCAACTTCGCCATAGGTGAGAGGACGAGGGTGCAATCATTAATAACATTTTAATTTTTTGACAAATTTTTGGATAGATGGAAAGACATGAAGAAGCCTGAGGACAGAGCTCTGCAGTAGACATGCTACGTGCTTACTGTCCCCCCCCCACATAGTTACCATCATGACTACAAGTGTCATCCAAATATCCACTGAGGGTTGCATAGACTACATGCACGACCTCTGCCACCACCACTGTCAACGTGGGGTGCTACTCCACCTTTGCTGTTGGTGCCAATGGTTTCTCCCAGCATGGTCTGCCAGGGAGTCTTCTGCGTTTCAGCAGCTGCAATAGGCTGTCAGTTCTGATTTTTTCTTGAGCACCTGACTGGTTCCTGGCTTTGTGTTTACTTTTAACGGTTGCTGGTGTCAGCCAAGGAAAGCAACAGCCACAGCATGCCGCAGGGAGTGAAGCGGCAACAGAGTCAGCTGAAAGGGGAGCGTGACGGTATGGAAGGAAGGATGGAGACATGTAAGGCGAATGAAGAAGAGGGGGGAAGTAAATATATATATGGGGAAGAGGAGGGACTGTGAGAGAAGAAACGGTACAGAAGGCTTGGGGGACAGGGACCAGACAGTCAGGGAAGGGCCATAAGAGGCACAAAGTGGTAGGACAAAACAGCAAAGGAAGGGGTGGAAGCTTGAAAGAGAAGGATGGAATGTTACGATAGGGTGTGAGAGAAGGAGGAAACTGATTGGATGGGAAAGAAAGAATCCAGAGTGGTATGGTGTGAGAGGGAGTATTGAATTCGAAAGAAAGGGATAAAACAAAGTGAAAGGGTGAAGGATAACAAGTGAAGTGATAGGGTGAAAGAGACTAAAAGAACTGAGTGAAATTTTGAGGGAGAATGAGAATACAGTGTGACAAGGCAAGAGAAAAGGAGAGAAATGAGAGACAGGCTGAAAGAGAGGATGCATGTAGAATGAGAGTGTGAGAAAAGTAGAGTGTGGAGGGATAGGATGGGAATACAGAGTGATGAGGGTAGAGACTGGAAGCAAACTGATATGGTGACGGAAAAAGAACTCAATGAATAAGTAAGAAAGAAGGAGAGCACAGTGAATGATCAGTAAGGAGGGAAATTAGAGATAGTGCATGAGAGAGGAAATCAATAGTGTAATAATATAAAAGGAAAGTAGAGGGTGGAGTGAAGAGATGAGAATACTGCGTGGTGGGGTGAGAGACTTGAAGCGAACTGATATGCAATAAATCAATACTATGGATTTAGGTGGGAGCTAGGCTATAATTAGTGCAGTAGTTGCAGCCAGGTGAGGGGCGCTCGGCACCTCAGTGTTGATATCTTTTACTCCTAGCTGTGGAAATTGGGGCTGTCTGTAATGTCTTTAATGCCTGTGTATGTCTGTGCTGTTGGCAGGACAGTTTTTTTCTCAAAGTCCAGATTTTTATTGCTTATTAGCTTGTGGGGGCTGTATGTACCCCAATTTTGGGGCATAGGCTGAAAGCCAGAGCCACCCAAAAAAACAAGATTTGCTAAAAATCCAAACACTGGTCCAATCAGGCTGGAGTGGTCTTCCTATGATTTTCCAACTCTTTCTTGGACTTATTTGCAGACAGGACTAATGAAACACAGGGTATACAGCGAGTCACGTTGACAGGACATAAATATCTTGCGGGGAACCACCATTTTGTGTAGATACTCATGCTGTGTCTTTCATAGATAACAGAACTATAAGGTGTATGGGTGCTACAATTCATTTGAAAACTACAAAAAGCAGTACCACCGTATTGGATTTAGTGGTCTTAGTGATATAATTCACCTTCAATTTTTACTTTGCTTCTTTCAAAATAAAGAGTCATGGACATTTCAAACAAGTCGTACATGAAAGAACACCGGTTCAAGACACATATGAAACATACATAATCACAAGAATGAATACAAAATTAAAAACATGTGAATACACAAACATAATTGATAGGCAGACCTATCCTTCATTTCTAGTTGAAAAGAATGGCGGTCAGCAGATTTATACACAAGTCAAAATGTGAATGCTGCCATTACAAGCTAGTTGGGGTCGAATGGAACAACTGGCTGATTGCCATGTTTGTTGGCTGCTTGTAGTTTATACAACTTAATGTCATATCCAACTAGCTGGGTCAATGCGTTTCAAAACCCTTGAAATCTTTTCGGGTTCTCCTCAGGACCAGGACTAGGTCACAAAAAACTATGTTTTAATTCTTTGTGTAAAATTATTCCTTTTTGGGGCATAGGCTGAAAGCCAGAGCCACCCAAAATACAAGATATGATAAAAATCCAAACACTGGTCCAATCAGGCTGAAGTGGTCTTCCTATGATTTTCCAACTCTTTATTGGACTTATTTGCAGACAGGACTAATGAAACACAGGGTATACATCGAGTCATATTGACAGGACCTAAATATCTTGCGGGGAACCACCATTTTGTGTAGATACTTATGCTGTGTCTTTCACAGATAGCATTCATCCTGCACACTGTCTCCTGGACCCACAATAACCAGATATATGTGAACTCAATGCTGTGCACTCAAAGGGCTGCAATCATTTTATCCTTAAGGAACTGCATGGGTGTTGCATAGTAATATGAGGGATTAGGCTGTCTCACCAGTGGAGAGGGAAAGATACAATTGGCATGTATCCTGCACTAGTATTCATCATCAACCATCACCTGCCACACAGGCAAGTACAGGACCGCAGTGGGAGTAAACAGCAGGAATAAACAGTGTAAAAGATGGGAGTAAACAGTAGGTGCGCCTCCATAATCTGTTGAATGCTTCAAAAGAGCCTGAAAAAGAAGCACATTATGGAGTACCAAAAACTGACAAATTAAGTGGATAAAATGTAAGATTAGACAGTAAAATACGAAACAAGGCAGGAAGGCACATAGTTTCCAAGCCACACTAGGACTTCTCATCCAGTAGGTATACATCCAATATACCAACCATACAGATAACGAAAAGGTATTAAAATTGATCACAGTACACTATATTTTACTCTGGGGAATGATAAAGACGTCAACCACAAATGTGCAGAAAAGGTTGAATCAACAACCATTTAGAGAGGACAAGGTGAAAACCAAGGCATCTTTAAGAGGTGAAATCTGAAAGATCATAGAACTGTAACTGCGAGCGCCAGACTTTTATACTTGCAGCAGCTCATTCACACTCGATCAGGTGCTCAATGAGAACTATTCCTTGGTTGGCTATTGCCTATGACATGATATTGAGACTACCTTGAAGGTTCCTCTAGATTCCAATCATAGGGTCAAATCTGTTTCCCTTTAAGCAAGGGGAGATATAGTATGAAGAGGGCCATGTGTAAGAGTTTGAGTTTATTTTCCCAAAGTCAATTTAACCTCATTCTGGCCATATCTTTCAGCTGGGTACCACACATGGCAGATTCTTTACCTGCTTAGTTAAGTGGCCCAAGACAATTCCTTTATTTTGGTGGGGCAAAACAACAGACAAATGACCCTCACTCTTTTTGGAGGTTTCATTGTCCTCTGGCCTATTGGAGTCCCTTTCTGATTTGCAAGGGTGGACAAGCTAGTGATAAGGTTGAAGCAGGACCAAGGCTGATTTGCAAATGACTGGGTCTAATCTGATGCTGCATGGTGGGCAAAAAAAATGGTGGGCAAAAAAATGATGGGCTGGGATGAAGCACTGAGTAATTACCAGAGACCAAGATTAATTGAAGCATTCCTTCCATCACTTATTTGTATTCTTCAAGGTTATAATAAACCAAAGACTTGGAGGAGAGACTTAATTTCACCTTACTATGTTAATGCAAGGGGCTCATAAAGAACCCTGTTCACTTATGGGGAATGTTCAAGCCCAATGTCTTTCAGATGATACTTTCCATCACTATTAGTGCATGTGCAGGTGTCGTGAAGTGGCCCAGCAATCATCTTATTTATTTATGGCATTTATAAAGCGCTCTGTAACCCTACGGGCATCCTGGCGCTACAATGGAGGTAGAAATATGCATTTGTGGCTGCAAGAACCAATCCCAACTATGGAGAGACCAGCTAGTTTTTCTTTGAACTGGGGGAACATCTCCACGCTCTCTTAGTTTTGTTGAAAGTGCCACTCGCGAGATAATATATTACGCCTGCCAGTGCCGTTAGCAGCGCATGATATGTATTCCTTTCTTCATCCTTCTGAGGCCAGGTCCTTAAATTATCTTATCATGGTGCTACTTAAAGAAAGGAGGAGTGTTGGACCTGTCACCCGGTTCTAACAAGGACCGAGATGAGAATCAACAGGACTTTGTTGCTCTTCACCTCAGTCACTGGACTTAGGTCAACTACTTACTTACCGGCGCTGGAGTGCTCCACTGGGCCACCACCAGAGAGGTCCTCTTGAAAATGGTCTTCAGTTAAGCTTTTTCTCCCCTGTTCTGCTGAAAGGCAGAAATGCAGGCTCTTCTCCACTCGGGGGCTAGTTAGCCTGATAGGGCAGCCATGAGTTATTCCAGAGGACAGGGCAAACAGTTCCTGCCAACCCTCACTCCAAATGTCTCCCTCTTTCCACCCCATGTCACATATCTGATGACAACTGGACCTCAAGCGAGTCACTAGACTGTCCCAGTCCAACCCAGAAGTTTTTCTGTGGGCATGGGCTCTGTCTGTTTTCACAGAACAACAAAACCTTTATCAAGAGGGGGCACAGAGGAGTCTTCCAACCTCTGCCTGATCTTACACTTAACAGAGTTTGGGAGGTTTCTGTTACAGTATGTGAACATTGCAGCATGGTCTGTGGTGCAAACAATTTTGAGCCCCCCCCCCCTCTCCCCCCGAGAATGCAGGTGGAGTAGATCACTGAGTCCCTAGGCTGTGTAAAACTACGTCTTCTTCTGGAAAGAAATTACTTTTGGCACATTTCGTCCGAGGTTCTCTTAGTTCGGCCTTGTCTAGGCCTCTAGTAGGTAATTTTTCAAGCAACAGCTGCTGTCCCCGAAGAACCCCGAGTTCAGGAGTCTGGCATAATGACTTCCCTCACAAGGACTTCACAGATATTTTGCATGGCGTTCAGGCTCACTGGTTGAACATGTGTACAAATGTGTTACTCATTCAGCAATGTAGTTGAAGGTCAGTGCACACAAACCTTTAGCTGATGGACCTTGTCTTCTACCTGGAGTTTTACCAGCGCAACTATAAATTACACTGCACCTGAGCCCATTCACCCCGTCGCTCGACATATATGATCCTTGGATATTAGCTGTGTAGTTTACCATAGCGGGCTGCTTCCATCTTCCATCAATACAGGTGGTCCACAGGCTGTCAACCGTGCAACCTAAGATATACAGCAGGTCCAGTCTGAGAACAAATGAAAGAAATGACAAGCAAAGTTGTGAGATTTGAAATTTTTTAAAGAATCTTGGGTATGGAGGTAGGAGTTGAAAATGCTCCAGAAGTGCAAGCGAGGTGATCAAAAGGTCAGGACAATCATCAAGGCTGCATGATGAGTAAACAGTATCATATGGGTACACCCTGTAATTAGAACAATAAAGTACAAAGGCCTCTTTGAAACATGGTGTTAAAATGCCTAACACAAGAGAAATACTGAAAGAAAGAAAAAAGAGACAGGGCAAGGAAATGAAAGAGAATGGACATGTGGAGTGCAATAGCCCTTCTGCCGTCTATTAGGGACCAAACCAAAACACAAAGGATGGAATGCTTGAATTAATCTCAGCCAATCAGATTCTTGTGTTCCCATCTGGAAGGGACCTGGCCTGGCGGGTTGGCCTATCTGGAGGGGTCTTGGGCTTGCAGGTCAGGGTGTGATGTTCCTATTGGAGAAGGAATAAGGCTAATTTGCATACGGCTGGTCTATGGCTAGAATGGGATAGTGGGCAGAAAACAATGGACTGTAACATGGCCGGAGTACTTGACAGTGGCTGAGATTTAAATCCAGGATTCCGTATATTACTTTTTTGGTTTTATAAGTAACATACCGTAAGTGGGATGGGTATGCCCAGAAGTGGGTCCTCTGTTGACTGTGCCACTGGACTTTCCTGAGAAGGGCCAAAAGGCCATAACTGGTGTAAAGTTCCTTGTGTTCCCTTCTGGAGGGGACCTGGCCTAGCAATTTGGGCTAGACTGTTACCATTAGAAAAGGACTAAGACTAATTTGCATAAGGCTGGCCTCTGCCTCGATTGACATAGTGAGCAAAAAAAAATGATGGACTACAAGGCAGCCCCAAGAAATTACTAGTGGCTCACCATAATGCAAGCATTCCTCTTATCCCTTTTTAGTTTTGAGACATCAACAGTTTGATAGGTATACCTCTACCTAGTTGTGGGTTCCGTGCTCACTTTGCACAGGACTGAAGCTGCACTTCAATGATAAGGACGTAAAAGACAGATACTGGTGTGGAGTTAATTGTGTTCCCATCTGGAGGGTACCTGGCCTGGTAGTTTGGGCTGGACTGCCAGGCTAGCTCTTTTTGTAGTAGTCCCAAGACTAATATTCACATAGTTGATATTTGTTTAGGGTGGCATAGTGTGCAAAAACAAATGAATTCATTGGATTGGATGGCATTACAACAACAAATGAATTAATTGGATTGGATGACATTACTAGTGGTAGAGATTAATTCAAGCACTCCTTCCATATTTTTTTGTTGCTCAAATGGAGACGCCCTTTAGCTACCACTGATCATGGAACACAAGGGTATAAAACAAGTTTATGATGCAAGTGAGAGAGCATCACTGGTGTTAAGATTTGTAGGGGTGCACCATATTCACTGTTAGTCAGCACCCGCATATAATTCAAGAATATTTAGAATTATCATAGAAATATACTCGTAGATACAGAAGATGTAGAAATGTAATCAGGCCTTGAGTGAAATAAAGGCCATCAGTTATTATGAAATGTATTTGTATTACGTTTAATGTTTTAGTTCTGCAATGATGTGATGTATTAAGTAATTGTAGGACATGTTAAAAGTTAGAATGTAGGTTACTCACGTATGAGTATAAGATGATTATGTTGAAATAATGATTGTAATGTGTTTTATGTTGCAAGGCCTAATTTTCTATGTAGAAGAGAAGGCCTCTTCGTTCCTTATTTTAGCTATGATTATTAGGCTGACAGGGCTTTTAGTAAAGCTTAAATAGCAGTGAAATGTAAAACTTCATGATGCGAGGGTTTTTCCGTTCCCTGTTTTTGTTGCAGGTGCAAGGACATTTTGCTCGTTAGTTAGAATAAGTCTTTGTTGTAGGAGTTGAGATAGAAGGAGCAGACTGGAGGGGAGTGAATTGGAATGTGAAAGCGCAACTCCTGGTACGGAAGGAGCCTGGGACCCAAGGTCGAATTAATGAACAAAGGAAGATGAAAAAGTCCGGATGGAAATTTACAGAAGGAAGACCTGTCTGGAGGGGTGTGCTGAAGGGCGTGTACAAAGATTTTGGGGTTTTGTATTAGGGACAGTGCCCCGTGGGTTGAGCAGACGAGACTTAGGAGGGAGGCTAGAAGGAGCACCACAGATCGAGCTCTCATCAAGTGAAGACTTCTTAGAAAGTTTCACTGCTGACACCTTTTTATGCTTTCCTCACCTGAAAGGGAATGTTGTGTAGGGATGTCACTTTAGAATAGAGTAGGGACAGAAATGCTTTGATTAATGACTTCGAAATTTGACATCACGATAGCAATTTTGTACCTGATGCTTTTAGAAGCTGTAATCCTTTTTATCTTTAGTCGAATGCGGATACTTCGTAGAGTAGCATTTGTGTTAGTTCCCATTTATCTTTTGTGCCTTGTATTGAGGTGCCTATATATTCAGATGTTTTTGCTGATAATAAAAGGTCAAATTCCTAGATTTTGAGTCCTCTTTAATGAATGATGTAAAATTGCGGTAGATATGTTCTGATAATTGTGTTCCTTCCCTCTACGCTATTTGGCAAGTAAAAAGATCCTGGTGACCTGAGTGGGTTCTAGTAGATAATTAGGTAGAGACAAGAATCCGGCCTTCTCAGTTGGTAGAAGAAACGGATGGTTTATTTCTGGTAGCGAGGGAAGATTTAGACTAGGATAAGTATACTTGAGGCCCATAAATGTTAAGTGATGTTGAATCATCAGAAGGTGGGCAGCAGACAACCTGGCGTACGGACATTGATGGCGAGTAGCAGTGCGGCAGAAAGCAGCAGTTCGAGGAGTGAGTATGAATAGGATGCGATGTTGTAGATTGCGGTGTTAATTTGTGTGAAATGTTTTGCGGAGTTGGTGTGAACGTTGAGTGATTGTGAGATCAGGCTGTGAGCGCGCGCAGCCCGGGAAAGTCTTAGGCAATGAGAAGCCTAAGCGATTGGGTTTAGAATACACCTGTGGTAGATTTTGTTGACCACCTGAAGGGGATCGTGAGGTACCATCGATCACCTGGACCGAGATAGGGGGAGCGAATGTGTGAGTGTATGACAACCAGACGCTGGTCGTGGGTTGCTGTATGTGGATTTGAGTATTTGTAACCTATCAGAGGCGATCTGTCTGCCCGGACGGGGACAGATAGTTGTCAACCGAGGTCGACAATTTCGAGAGACTGTGGATGGACAGTCAGAGGCTGTGGACGGACAGCCAGAGAAGTAACTTGTTTGGGACAAACGGTTATTTCAGTGTATGGATGGGATGAATGCAAGAGTAAGAAGTGAGTTGGGAATAGGGAGAACGGCTGCGAGTGGAAGAGAGAAGTGATGTCAAGAGGTGTCGCGCTGCGATAGGTTGGTTGGGGTGCGAGACGTTGTCATTGGTGGACAGTTACCAGGAAGTAAACAGAAAATTGTATGCGCTCAGAATTTGGCCATTATGAAATGTTTTAAAGTTTTTCGAGAATTGTGTAGAGGTGATGAACATGTGGTTACTCGTGAGGGAGAAGAAGCCCCTCCCGAGGATATGCCAGCACACTACATGGCAAGAAATGTGGGGTTGCATACTATAATTTGGCTTGAGAATTGGCACAAATTGACCCAAAGTGAAGGAGAGTTAGCTTTCCCGAGGTATGGCTCATTCAGGCTAGAAGTGTTATACCAGTTGAAATCCGTGATGGCTGCTTTAAGACCTTTGCCTGAGCCAACACAATTTGAAGCATTACATGCGAGGATTAGAGCAGCGCATGATAGGAATAGGGATAGAAACCAAGAAAGTGTGAAAAGGTCGATTAAGGCGTTCCAGGATGCTAGATGGGATGCGCAAGAGAAAAGCTGGAGAGTACAGGCAATAGAGGGACACAGACTGTACCCCTTGCTAGTACAAACTGACAATATAAAAGAAAAGTCGAAAGAGGAGGAAGAGGGCAGTGATACGGATGACAGCTTATTGGAAAGGTTGTTATCTGAGAGACCACCTCCATATAACCCGGATGCCTCAGAAGGAAATGAGACAAAGGTAGAAGAGAGTAGGGGAGTACTACCCCGATTAGAGGTGAGGGTGGAAGGAAAGATTTCGATAGGAACCGAGAATACGAGGAATAAGCCTGTAACTAGCCTAGAGGTTGAGAGAGGTGTGAGGTTACCGGATGCGTTGAAAATACCGGTTATTATTGGACCCATTGAGTCGATGTATGAACTTGAGCCAGAGAAGGTGGGAAGCTCAGAGCAGTCAGAGGTAGGGGTGAGGAGTGTGGTCAAAGGAAGTGGGTCGGTGAGGAGAATGGAGCAGACTCCGAAGCCTATAGAATGGAGTACGCCGCTGCCAGCTACAGCTGACTCCTCGAGAGGACAAGGAGAGTCGAGACCTGGTAGACCAAGGTCTTTAGCTGAGTCAAGATCAGACTTAAGAATGTGGACACCACCAGTGAGAACCCAAAGTCAGGGCGTGTTGGAAGCAGAGAGGGAACGAGGGACGATTGCAAATCGTTCTGTACCTATGGGCATGTCAGGAGAGAGTAGGCCACAGGAACGAGAATGTTGGTACGACGAAAGAGATGGTGCGGGTTGTCGAGAAGTCCTGAGGGGAGCCCTGAGAGGGAGGATGCTGTATGTCGTAAGACTAAAGGCAGAATTGGACGAAATAATAGGCGGAAATTTACCCCTTGAGAGAATGTTAACGTACGAACAGGATGAATTACTCTTCGTAGCGAAGGATGTGACTCGCAAACCGCGGACAGCACATGAGAAATTGTCAGAGCTGGCAAAGAGATATGGGGTGGATTTGTCGAAGACTAAAGCATTGCAAGGAAATCATAGGTTACAGTACAGTGATCAGGAACTGGAAGGGAAAAGAGTCACGGGATTGAGAACCCATGTTAAAGATCTAATCATAGCAATGCGGGCATGGATCATGCGTGATAAATGGGAAGAAAGGTGGTCAAAGAAGAAAAGCTCCAGGGGAGTAGTAGGAGAGACGCCACCTCCGGGTGGAGGCATGACGGAGATAGGGAACTTCCCTTTACGGGAGGTACAGAATGGAGGGTACGTTCATGTACCTTGGAGTAGGGGTGATTTGGCTGCCTTTACAAATGATTTTCCCCGTTTGAGGGAAAAGACTGTGGAGTGGTATAAACAAGTTGATCGCTTTGTCAAAATCTCGAAAGTACTGTGGATTGACTTGAATACTTTGTTTGACATAGTGGTTCCGGGTGATCTGTGGTCGGCATGTAAAATTTCGGTTGAGTGGCCGTCCTCGGAGCCCGACAGGAACCCGATTACAAATGGTCCGTCGCCGATAGTGAAGAAAAAGTTCGAACAGGTAATCACATGGTGGAAGTTGAAAATCTCACCTCAAGACATTGACTGGGTGAAGATAGATAGGACAGTGCAAGAACCTAAGGAGACAGTGCATGAGTTTTACTAGAGGCTTTTACAAGCTTTTAAACAGTACAGTGGCCTGGATGCGTTGGATACCAAAGACATGGGACAGTTTGTTTCTAAATTTGTGTTGGGATTGAGGCCAGAGGTTAGCCTCATGATACAGCAGCATTTGATTTGTTGGCAGAACAAGCCAGTGGATGAGATTCTACGGTATGCTAGATACTGTAGCGATGAGATAGAATCTAAGCACAGGAAATTGAAAGACAATTTGCTATTGGTACAGATGCAGACAGCCCAGGGACTGCCTAATGGAGGAACCTTGAGAAGAAGACAGGGAAATTATCAAGGAGGAGCACAGAATGCCCAGGGACAGGGAAGGCCAAGGGGAATAGACCCTTGGACAGGAATAGATGTGGCGGTATTGAAAAAGAACACAGCTTGTCATCTTTGTCATCAGATTGGACACTGGAAACGTGAGTGTCCTTTGAACCCGTTGAACCAAATGCAGCAAGAAGGGGAGATAGCTCAGGCTCCTGTGACGGACACAGTCCCTACAGTGACGCGACCAAGGATGACAAAAGGGGGGACGGGTGCTCCGCAGGTGCAGGTTCCCCAACCCCCCCGGATACCGAATATGCAGCAGGGAGCTCGGACCTATGTGCAGATGCCCCTGTTCGAAGTGAATGGGGAAGATGACCCAGATCCAGTGGCGAGACCCTGCTGGGGAGGAGAGAATGATTGTATGCTCGGAGCGGTCCTAGAGGTAGATCAGAAGGGGCCCTTTGTGGAAGCTGAGATCGATGGTCACCCTACGACCTTTTTGGTTGATACGGGTGCTACGTGATCGACTGTAAGGTCTGCAGCGGTTCCGGAAGAAACTGACTAGCCCACTGATGGAACCCATACCCATCAGGATAGGGAATTTCAGGAATCTACACCAGTTTGTGGTGTGCGATTCTAGCCCAGTCTGCTTGTTAGGAAGAGATCTACTGTGCAAGCTTAATTGTACTACCTACTGTACCCCGAAGGGAGTGGAAGTGCAGATGAGGGACGATGATGCAACCTTTAAGGTTGCGAACCAACGTTGGTGTGTGGAAATGTATCCAGCACTAACGGTGGAAGAACTCCCATTCGACCTGAGGGACTCCGTGTCAGTTGATGTATGAGACCTCAGTGGTGAGGAGATCGGACTAGTTAAAGGAGTAGATCCAGTGAAAATCCAGGTCAAACCAAACGCAGACTACCCGAGAACACCCCAGTATAAGTTATCACCTGAAACTATTGAGGGAATTAGACCTGTAATCGAGTCTATGATCAAGCAGGGAATCTTGAGAGAGATCATGGGTAGCCCATGTAATTCGCCCATTATGGGATTACAGAAACCGAGCGGAAAATTCAGGATAGTGCAAGATTTGCGAAAAATCAATGAGATAGTTGTCCCATGTTGTCCCGTTGGTACCGAATCCATCTGTGATCCTGTTCCAAATCCCATGTGAAGCGGAATGGTTCACAGTGGTTGATCTGTGTCAAGCCTTTTTCTCGATCCCTCTGCATGAGGAGAGCCAATTTCTTTTTGCTTTTCAGCTGGAAAATCGTGTGTTAACATGGTGTCGTATCCCACAGGCATATACTGAGAGCCCGTCTATTTTCAATCAGATTTTGAAAAGGAACCTTGAAGGTCTGGTGCTTCCACAGGAGTCTGTCCTTGTGCAGTACATTGATGATCTGCTCGTGGTGTCAAAAACTGAAGACGCCTGCAGGATTGATACGGTAGCGTTGTTGAACTACCTGGCGGAGAACGGGCATAAGGTGTCTTCGAGTAAATTACAGTACTGTCTGAGTGAAGTGCAGTATTTGGGTCACCGGATTGAAAAAGGTAAAAGGAAGGTGTCACCAGACCGTATAGAGGCTATTTTGAAAATGCCTGTTCCGACTACCCAGAGGGCAGTTCGAATGTTTTTGGGAATGGTTGGTTATTGTCGCCAATGGATCCCAACCTTTTCCTTTGAAGCGAAGCCCTTACAGCGGCTGACGCGCAAGGATGTGAGTGATCCGGTACCATGGGATGAAGACTGTTTAAGGTCATTTTTGAGACTGAGAGAGGCCTTGTGTTGCGCCCCAGCTTTGGGGATGCCGGACTATAACAAGGCGTTCGCACTATTCTGTTGTGAAAAGGAAGGTTGCGCATTGGCAGTGTTAACTCAAGTTGATGGGCATGTCCGTAGACCAGTTGCCTACTTTTCGGCTACCTTAGATCCAGTAGCCTCTGCGTTGCCCGGATGTCTCAGATCCGTTGCTGCAACAGGTGTCAGTATCGAAAGATGTGAGAGCATTGTAATGGGTCACCCACTTACTGTGCATGTGCCACATTCTGTTGAACTATTGATGACCAGGACTAAAACACAGCACCTCACGAACAATAGGTTGACGCGTTATGAACAAGTCATCCTCGCGGCAGAGAATGTGACTTTGAAGAGGTGTTCTGTTTTAAATCCTGCCACATTGTTACCTACCCCAAATGAAGATGAGGAAGATTGTGAGGATCATGACTGTCTCGATGTGACTGAATTGTGCACCAAACCTAGACCTGATATTGTTGATGAACCACTTCCAGAGTCAGATGAAATATTCTTTGTGGACGGTTCATGTTTGAGAGACAGTGCTGGTCAGGTGAGAGCAGCGTTTGCTGTATGTACCATCACTGGAGTGGTTGAAGCCGCTTGTTTAGAAGGGGTATACTCCGCACAGGTGGCTGAGCTTATTGCTTTGACTCGTGCCTGTTTGGCTGCTGACAAGGTCCGTATAATGAGTTATACGGATAGCCAGTATGGGTTTGGTGTCGTTCATGACTTCGGACAGCTATGGTCCCAGAGAGGGTTCATGACATCATCTGGGTCACCCATCAGAAATGGGGATTATGTGAGGCAATTGTTGGAAGCGTTGCAATGTCCAGATGAAATTGCAGTTGTAAAGTGTTCTGCTCACACGAAGGGAAATGATTTTGTGTCACTAGGTAATAATTATGCAGATGAGGTTGCTCGATTTTGTGCAGAACAGGGATGTAATTTCACAGAACGACATATTGAGGGAAGCCAAGAGAGAACCGACTTCAGTGTGATGTTAGCCATGGCTGATACATGGGAAGAGCTAAAACAGCTGCAGGATGAAGTGTCTGACCAGGAACGGGATGGCTGGATGTGAGCGGGATGTGAGAAAGGAGACGTGGATGTGTGGGTTTCCAATGATGGAAAAGCTGTGTTACCGGAAAGTCTGTTGAACCCAATGGCAAGATTAATACATGGTGCTGTACATCTTGGTAGAGATGCCATGGTACGAGTGTTTCGCCAAACATGGTATAATACGAAGTTTCGGGCAGTGGCTGAAGCTGTGTGCCAGAGGTGTGTCCCTTGTCAACAAATGAATGTAGGGAAGAGAACAGCTGTGACATTGAGTCATATAGGGAGGTCAGGTGGGCCTTTCAACAGGATGCAGTTGGATTTCATTGAGATGCCAAAGTGTAATGGGTTGAGGTACATATTAGTCATAGTATGTGTCTTTTCTAGATGGGTGGAGGCTTACCCAACACGTAGATGCGACACACTAACTGTAGCTAAGTTACTGCTGAGGGAGCTTATCCCGCGGTTCGGTTTCCCGACCTCTCTTGAATCAGACAGCGGAACGCATTTCCACAGCGAAATCATGAAATTGCTGGGGCTTCTAGGATTGTGGAACAAGTTAATGGGACATTGAAGGCCCGGATGGCAAAAGTGTGCTCTTCGACTTCTCTGAAGTGGCCAGACGCATTGCCTTTGGTTCTCATGAGTCTCCGGAGTGTGCCTGATAGGAGAACTGGATTGTCACCCCATGAGATCCTCATGGGGAGAGCGATGCGTGTGCCAGCAATACCTGCCTCTGCTTTGATTAATATCACTGATGATGTAATTCTCGACTACTGTAAAGGCCTGGCTGATGTGGTCCGTTCTGTGTCCCAGCAGGTGCAGGCAGTAGCTGTTCCAGCCGCAAGTGACCTGTGCCACGACTTGTGCCCAGGAGATTGGGTATTGGTGCGCAAACACGTGAGGAAGAGTTGCTTGGATGTTTGTTGGCGTGGGCCATACCAAGTCATCCTGGTCACGAACACGGCAGTGAAGTGTGGGGGAATGCCGAACTGGGTGCATGCCTCCCATACCCGTAGAGTCCCAGCACCCTTGGAAGATACAGCCCCTCTCGTGAACGAAAACCCAGCTGGGGTGGCAGAGCCATCTGAGGGGGCAAGTCAAGCTGTAGGGGTGGCTGACGCAGCTGGTTGTCCACTGGACCGAGCCGAAAGGGGATGTGAGAATAACCCTGAATCGGAAACGGAGGAAGGAGAAGTTGCAGTGGGCAGTATTGAGTCAAATTCTGCCGAAGAAGAGAGCTGTGCACAGGGTACCAGAAGGGAGAGCAGTGGTGTCACAGAAGCAGGAAGAGTTTGGCCCGCGAGCCAGAAACGGGTAAACGTGAGATTGGCACAAAGAAGAGATCTTGCCCCAGTGTCTGAGGTGACAGAGTCAGAGCAGAGTGACGAAGATCAAGCTCCAGATGCTCTGAGAAGATCGAGGGGAGCAAGAGTGCCGTGTCAAAGGTACGCCTCGCCAGAGTGGACATACGTAGTGACAGATGCCAGGTTTGCAGAGTACGTGGAGGTTGAGATCGATCACACTGGTCAGCAGTTATCCGACTCTGAAAGTGGAAGGGCTGCTGAAGATTCCAGGATTGGAGATAGAGGGGATATTGACTATCAATATTCCGGATCCACCGCTTCTGAGTAACGTCCGTGGTCTGATCTTGGATACACTGGCTTTCCCGACCTTTGCTATCATACCCGCTCCCCAAGAACTGAAAAATCTCAAACTTGAAATCTTACAGGGGGTCCTAGAGCTGTTGGAACCGGCAAATATTTTGGACTAATGATGAACTTTGTTGAGTATAAGCTCGAAAAGAAGATAACCTAGACCCGAGTGGAAGAAAAATAAATTTAGGGACTTTTCCGTTGGAGATATCGAAAAAGGGTTAGGGAAGCCTTTTCTGAACCGAGTAAATAAGGAACTGAAATTTTGTTAGGGAACACTTGCTACAGAGGACGATTGCCTTGGGTTGAGACGCAAGTCTGGATGAGAAGGAGACTCTTGCCCATTGTCATTGAATTGGACTTTGAGCACAGTGGGAAGATGGCTGAAGCTGGAAATTCTCATCGTAGAGCCAAATTAGTGATAGGTACAATTTTAGGGGTAGTGATAGTTGCTATATTTACAGTAGTTATAGCGTCTTATGTAGTGGCACGCAAGAAGGAGGGGGAGGTTCAGGGGACACCTACACCTACCACTTCCAGTAAAAAGGGGGATACCGTAGGAGCCCGAAGAGCTTTGACACTAGAAGAAAGTCGTATGTTTCATATATATCTGTCTAGAGGCGATTTCAAACCTAATGCTTATGCGAAGCTGTTGTATGAGTATGTTGATGCGATGGATGCGAAGGATTGCTATGTGTGTATGCAGCTGCCTGCTCCGTAGATGAGGGTATTAGATACCATCACCTTCCATTGACATATGGGATCTCTTCCAGTTTATTGCTTATTATGTTCTATGAAAGGAAACAGTTCGAGTATTATTTTTCTAATTATGACACAGTGCTTCCTGACGTACCGGCATTTAAGCACTTGAATAAGTATGATTATTATAAGTCAGAAGAAAGACTTCGGACTTATTTCATACCGACTACAAGTTTAGATACAGCTTATGCGCATAGACATAATCTGACATGTTTGTTATCAGACACTGAAAAGAAATGTATTGGTCAAGTTGAAGACAGGTATAGAAAATTAACCCAGAATCAAGATGAAGGAAAGAAGTCAGCAGACTGGACTGATGAGGAAAAACTACATAAGTCAAAAGGAAGTTATGGACCCATAGCTTTAGACCATGTCCAGAAGGGGAATTTGTGTGTTGCTCGTCCTCAGTCTGATAAGGACAAGACCTGGGTTGGACATAGTACGTGTGATCATACCTTTACTATGGAAGATTCAGCTAGGAATTTTTTGCAAGGTCCGGTAGAAGAGATTCCGACAGTGTATTATGTATGCGGAAGGAATGCGTACGTGAGATTGCCTGCGCAGTGGTATGGGACTTGTTATTTGGCTGTTATTTTCCCGAAGATATATCACGCAGAAGATTTTAATCTGCTGGAGACCGGACATCATTCTAGAGTGCGGAGAGCTGCAAGTGCAGGAGCAGTGATTGGTGATATTTTTGGAGCGATGATACCCAGTTTGGGCGTGGTCTTGAATGATGTGAAGATACGAAAGTTAGCAACCGTGGATGATGAGTTGTCAATGAACACAGCAAAATCATTGCTGTTGGTGGATGGAGAGAAGTTATCGATAAGAACGATGGTTTTGCAAAATCGTCTTGCATTAGATGAACTATTGGCAAAAGAGGGCAGAGTCTGCAAATTGTTGAACAGATCACGCAAACCACCACAATGACTATTGGCTTCAGCACGTATCCGAGAACTCCTTTCCCCAAATCTGCAAACCAGTTCCCTACGTGCCCAAATCCCTTGCCAATCTTTTCCCACACATTCTCTTCTGCCAAACTTGCAATCTCTTGGTGAATCGTAGTAATGTTAACTATATATTTCCTCAATTCCTTGCTATTGTCTGGAATATACGTGAAATATTCGGGGAAAGGAAGATGAAAAAGTCCGGATGGAAATTTACAGAAGGAAGACCTGTCTGGAGGGGTGTGCTGAAGGGCCTGTACAAAGATTTTGGGGTTTTGTATTAGGGACAGTGCCCCGTGGGTTGAGTAGACGAGACTTAGGATCGAGGCTAGAAGGAGCACCACAGATCGAGCTCTCATCAAGTGAAGACTTCTTAGGAAGTTTCACTGCTGACACCGTTTTATGCTTTCCTCACCTGAAAGGGAATGTTGTGTAGGGATGTCACTTTAGAATAGAGTAGGGACAGAAATGCTTTGATTAATGACTTTGAAATTTGACATCACGATAGCAATTTTGTACCTGATGCTTTTAGAAGCTCTAATCCTTTTTATCTTTAGTCGAATGCGGATACTTCGTAGAGTAGCATTTAGAGTAGCATTTGTGTTAGTTCCCATTTATCTTTTGTGCCTTGTATTGAGGTGCCTATATATTCAGATGTTTTTGCTGATAATAAAAGGTCAAATTCCTAGATTTTGAGTCCTCTTTAATGAATGATGTCAAATTGCGGTAGATATGTTCTGATAATTGTGTTTCTTCCCTCTACGCTATTTGGCAAGTAAAAAGATCCTGGCGAACTGAGAGGGTTCTTGTAGATAATTAGGTAGAGACAAGAATCCGGCCTTCTCACAAGCGACATGGTGAATGTATGTCTCCATCCTTCTGCACATGCAGCCCTCAAAAGTGAGCATAGATCGTTCGGTGAGACCTCACTTACAACTTCTATAACATCCTTTTGGCTGCTGGAAAGGTCTCGGTCTGTATCCATAACTAACTTTTAACACTCTTTAGAGATGCTGCGATTACTGGATATGTGAACTACAGATTCCCTCCCCGTTTGATAGCTTTGGATACACTATTCCCTGCTACACACAACAGCAAGCTGCTGAAATAAATCAATAGGGCATTCAGACCAACAACTTTGAGGGATGGCCTCAAATATTTCAAATGTAATTTAATATGTGCTACCATTATAAAAGATATCTAAATGTTGTGAAACGTCCTAATGCAGTGACGTATTACAGCACTGTTAAATATATCCTGATACTGCCCTTGGCACAATAAGGCAGGACTGCCGCGGCCAAGGATATGACAACACCCACTCCATGTTCATCCTCCTAGACCTGCTGACTGCCATCGACAGTGCCAACCACCACACCCTCACCGCAAGCCCAGCTCCATCGCAGCCTTTTTATTCATGAAGTATTGGTCCATGCAGTGCTTAATTTGTATCTGAACGGTTGCCGGGGTCCAAAGCTCTGCTCAGAAGCCCCCCACCAGTGCTATTAAATGTTAGCACACCGATTACCAATGCGACACTCCCTGTCCTTTTATGTCACTTATGTTCCTGTTTCTCCCTTTGTGACACTTTTTTCGTCTTTCTCTTACTTCTTCTTTCGCCTTATGTTTTCCCTCTCTTGCTCTCAGTAAATGTCTGATGATGAAAAAAAGGAGTGCAGGTGGGTCCCAACAGCAACCGCCACCTCAAATTAAGCACTTGGCCCATGCTTCTCTTATTTGTGACTTGGCCACTATTGAGGCCATGAGGTGCCCCCCAACATTTTGAACATGCACATTCTATAGGACTACCTCGGGGATTCCCTCCCCTAAGCCGATGGCACGCAGATGTATAACAAAGCCTGTTCTGCCAAACAAACTTCTATGAATGGGTAGAATAGAAAAAGGATGTGCCTTTAGCAAGAAACCTAAACAAAAAAACTCTTCAATAATGCCCACACTTGCGTTGTCTGCCTTCTCGCAACACTCTACACCCTCTTCCTCCAAACATCCATGACTTTGACCCAATAAACCAAAGTCCTGATGGGGCACCTGCAAGGCAACCCCAATAATGTGTCATACTAAAAGAAGCCCTGACTGAGCATCTTTAATTCTTATAACACAACTCAGAAGGTTGTAATTCCAACATTCGACAGCTTTTGCGTGAAGCTCTTCTGCAAAATGTAATGTGCAACTTATATATTTATAGAGAGAGAGAAACTGTGGTTCAACCACTGGTACTGTGACCCCAGTACACAAAAACTCAAGACTACCTCTCAGCCCTAATCCAAATGTGGACAGGACATTCAGCAAAGAAGCATGAAGAGTTGCAAATTCTTCCTCCACCCAATCATGCAATAAACCCAGCCTTGCAGTGGCAAAGGACAGCACGTCCCTTCTCCTGTGCTGCTGTTGCTCAGTTCAGGCATTCCTTGGCAACGTTCCCATGTGTGAGGCATTAATCTCCCCCGAGCCTATGTTCCTGTAGATTTGTTTGACATTCATTATGCATTCCGGGTTGCTTCTCCGCCCTGGCGAAGTCCTGGACCAGCCAGTTCTCCAGCACGTTTGCGGCGTGCAGTGCTGCCTTCCCTGTTTATTCCCGGTTCCATCATCTCTGTCCCTGCCTCAAGGCGTTTTCAAACATTTAATTAGTTCTTTGTTTATTGTCTCCGCTGCCTGTTGGACTGAGGTCAACTTGTTTAGGCAGCTTTAAGCACAACTGAAAAAAACACCAAGGCCTGTAAAGGTACAAAAAAGTCTTCCTTGTCCTGTTCTGTACCTTGACACGGGGGCGGGGAAGCTTAAAGGGGAAAGGGAAGCCAGAGGCTATAGGGACGGCATGCAGTCATGCCTAATACAATCAGCTAGTGCACCTGAATTCTCATAGTTTTTTTTTTTTTTTGCATTGTTTTCAATAATGGGTTTAAAAGAAGGTCTCGAAACACACTTTTGTCATTTCGAGGCACTGTAAATAACACCCTCCAGGCGGCGAGTCTCCCTTCCCTGCTCCCCCCATCATTCAAACCAACTGCGCTCTGCTACCTTAAATCACCACAGACAACTTTCTTGGGTGCCTGAAAAGGTCGCAGTTTATTCGTAAAACAACAATTTATATATATTTGTATCACATTGCTCATGGTTATGTACATGTTGCATTGCTGGCCATGTCATATCTTCTGCTCGTTTCGCACTGCCTTGCATTATAGACCCAGCCTTCTCAATCACCTGGGAGGGGAGGGACCCCTTCTTTGGGTTTCTGATTTCGGGTCTAGGCTTCAGCTTGCTACCGATTTGGCGGGTTTCCGTTTGGACCTGTCCGGGCTGCAAGTGCCGTCCTGCTCGCCCTGTACCCTTTCGTGGGCCCTCCCTTCTCCCACTGTAAATGAGTCAGCGCTATTTAAGTACGACCAATGGCAACAACGCGTGTGCCAGTTCCCACTTCCGTGTTAATGGTGCATAACGTTTCTGATCCCTACACAACATACTGCATATTTCAGAGCTCTTTAGTAATGCGGGGGTAGAAGATATGCGTGTGTGTGTTTGTGGGTGGGGGAGGAGGTGGGGTCTGGGGATACTATGTCCCTCCCGGAACCCCTACAGAGGTTCTTCGAGCATCACTAGTGGTTACGTGAAAGATTGAATGTCAAAGTACATAACTGGCACTGTTCTACTGCAATGCCACCGGAGAATGTTGCACTGATGAAGCGACCCATTTTCGCTGCAGCAGGTGTTGGCACTTATGGAAAATCTTTAGAGCAGTAAACTGTTTTGAAATTGAATGAAGTCTCAAATTATCAAAATGGCAGACTTTCTTACAAGGTGCTGACAAAGAAGTGTTTCGAGTCGGTATGCCCGTGTTTTGAAATGATACTCGATATACCGCCCTGGGAGGGACTGAAAGTCCAGTCACTCTTGTAATAATTACATGAAATGTAATCCAGGAGTTATGCATCAAGACACATGAACAGTTCTCGGAGCTCTCAAAATACAATGCAGCACAGAGATAA
The DNA here is from genome assembly GCF_964204655.1 of Triturus cristatus. Taxonomy (NCBI): domain Eukaryota; kingdom Metazoa; phylum Chordata; class Amphibia; order Caudata; family Salamandridae; genus Triturus; species Triturus cristatus. The sequence continues at coordinate 998,044,006 of NC_140592.1, read as the reverse complement.
AAACAAGTGACTTCCCTTTGATAACGTTGGGTACACTACCTTCCTCCAGATTTTCACCAAAGGTGCAGATTGGGCTTGCACACTATAGTCCTGCCAGGATGCCACAAAGACTGGATTCTTGGAGCAGCCTGGAAGAGATGCGGAAATGCAACCATAAATATGCAGAAACTACTCAATCAGTCAGTCAGTCAATGAAATCTTTATACGGTTAAAACATGGCCATAAAAGCACAGAATAAAACATCAATATCACTCCATAATAAAAACAAGCTTTCAATATTAGGGTGTCATGAAAAGACAAAAGACATAAAAACGTGAAGACATGCCCATTTAGTGAAAACAACTTAGTGCTTTGTAGTAAACCAACCCATCATTACCAGTAAGACAAAAGCCCCGATTTTGGGCCCATTAAATTAGAAGGAAATATGAAAGGGGTACATCAATAAAACCAGGCAGTCTATACACTAGTTAATAATACAATAACATGTAAAAATGAGTGCTACACAACTAGACAAAGGTCTGAGATTAGTCTAATTATGAGGCATTTCTTAATCTTCGAGCAGAAGAAATTTAATTTACAACTGAGTAACATACTGAAGGTGCATCTAAATGCTGTAAAATGTACAACCCTTCTCGGTGTGTATGAAGAAGATTCATATGATTTAAGAGAGGGTGCAGAAAGCACGATCTTAAAGTGCAATACAGGGTGTAAAAAAGCATAGAGGGCTTTGTATATTGGGGAAAGACCACATTGAAGGCACACCTAGGGCAGTCGCGGCTCAAATGACTTGCGGGTGGGGGGGCATGTGGGGGAGGGGTTGTGCGGAATTTGCACGGGGGTTTAAAAAACAAAACAAAAACAACTTACTTTACCGGGTCCCACGCCGCCTCTGCACCTGGCCGGGTTCCACGCCCGCGTTTTCCTGGAACAGGAAGCATGCATCCTCTCTCCTCTCCCCTTAAGCCAATCACAACGCTGAAATGGCAGCATTGTGATTGGTGAGGACGGCGCCCAGCCGTGCGCCGGTACGGAGTCCATTTTCTCAATGAGGATGCATGCAGCCTACATAGAGAAAATGTAGAGTGAGCATGACTGGTTTGGTCGACCCCAGAGGGCCGACCAAACAGTCAGGACCCACATCAGCCACACCTCCCTGACCCGATCACCCGCCCGCCCCAACCAGGCATACCGGCCATCCCACCCTCCCGCCCGCCCCCAACCAGGCATAACCTGCCTTCTGCTTTCTCGCAGCACGAGATGCTGAAATATAAAATGGTATTTAAAATACCATTATATGATTCTGCTTCTCGCACTGCGAAAAAGCAGTGGGGCAACACTTCTCCGCCCTAAGAGCGGCCCCTGACCTAGGGAATGAGGCAAACAAGGAGCCTGTCAGAGGGAAGGCCACTAAGAACTGGACTGTGCTTAATCTTAGACGTGTTCGATAGAATCTCTGCTCGGGATTCCCTATCCAAGATAAGTACGGTTCCCTCCCTGCAGTAATTGGCACATACTGGAGAATCGAGACCATACCAAGAGACTTTTCTATTTTGGCATCATTTTCCCTGTCGGCAGAAAACTTTTGCTTTACCACCTCCTTGGAATGGGGTGATCCATGAGCAATGAATCAAGAAACATGTATGGTTGTTGTTGGAGTCATCAAAATGCAATGCAACACAAAGATAAGCACAAGTGAGCACTCTTTGATAACGTTGGGTACACTACCAGATTTGTCACCAAAGGTGCAGAGTAGGCTTGCAAACTATAGTACTATCAGGATGCCACAAAGAATGGATTCTTCGAGCAGCCTGGAATAGATGCAGGAATTCAGCAATGAATATACAGAAATTACTCATCTGAAAGAGTTTTACTTAAGGTAAGCAGCGGTGGGGATGTCGACAGGTGATGGAATAGGCTTTATTTATTTATTTAATTTTACCTATTCCATCATTTGTCAACTTACCCCCTCCCACCCTGCCCCACCCCACCACGCTTAACTGCGCCGCCTGCCGCTGATAATAACGGGATTGTGTGTCACAATATCGGGTACAGAAATACCAAAGTACACTATAATTGTAATCAGCATATCATATCCCAAAATATTGGGCTGATGCCCCAGTGTTCCTTGTTCTAGAGGAGGCCCCGTCAGACCTTAAGCTATGCCATTGCATGCTGGCAGAATACATGCAAGGGCAAAGAATAGACTAGGAAACCAATAGACGCTCAAGAAAAACAATCTGCTTTCCGAAGCAGAAGGATACAGAAAAGCAACACTGCTAATTTAATATCTCTTGCTGAGACCCAGCATGTCCCCATGGCAGGGGCGTAATGCTGGCACCTGCAGCATGGGGGGAGGGCAACCCTTCATAGGGCCTCCATTGAGCCCAAGACTAAGAAATATCTATGCGATCTAGGAGACGTGGTGGCCCCTCATCACATTCTGCAGGGTGGCCCCCTAATTTTGCATTACACCACTGTCAAGGGCCCGAAGGTGCTGGGACAGTGAGTGTAGGTGCAAACCATCCGCCCTAATTAGAGTGGATGGTTGGATGTACTTTTCCTCTTCAGAACCTCCAGGAAAATCCTGGTGTCCATGCAGCAAAAAACTATAAAAATGACCCCTGCCAAAAAACTCCCTTGGGGTCAGGGTAATTTTTTTTTTTCAAACTTAAACTACCAATTTGGAATTTTGTTTTTGGAAAACAAATGTTTGCATTGCGGCCGCCTGAAATAATTGTGGCTGCTCACCTACTTTTCAGTGCCTTCAGAGGAGCTGTCATAAAGGAGGCTCACCTGAAAGCACAGAGATCTACACAGGGACAGTGGAAATCTCAATATATTTTGGACAGCAGTGCAGCCAGAGTGGCGGAGAAAAGACCTATCTCACCCAGATAGACGGCAGGCTGGCCACCACAGCTTACAGGGTCTGCAGGGCACTGCGCGTACTGTTGGATCCAGCTATGCAAGAACCTTAAGAAATCAAATCACTGACATACCTGCTGTAAGCTAACTCTCCACAACGTGGTATTACAATGCTTTACACACTTTTCAAAGAGCAGGATGCGCAGGTAAAACTGAAATCTCAACTGGAATGGGAGGAAGAACTTGGGATAGAAATTACAATGGCGCAGTGGTCTTGGTGCTTCAGTAACATTAAATCGATCTCGCAGAATGGTCGGCACAGACTGCTTCATTTTAAATACCTTCATGGAACCTATTATACGCCAGTGCGGCTATTCAGATACGGGCTGAGGGAGGAAAATAGATGCTCGAGATGTGCTGCAACAGATGCTCACTTTACGCACTTAGCATGGGAGTGTCCCGGAATACGTGCATTTTGGGGTGAGGTATTCACTGTCCTGTCTAAAATGCTAGATCAGAGTCTACCAGCATCCCCCTTGGTTGCTCTACTGGGGTTTGATAAAAATATACCAAAAACGTGCGTAGGCAGGCCGCCATAGGTTTAGCGCTGGCCAAGCGCAGGGTTGCAATGAGATGGTTGCGGGGTCCTTTGCCTACTAAAACAAAATGGCACACTGACTTAGTATGCTGTTCCCCGCAATATGAAAACTACAATGCGTGGATGCCTGTTAAATGTAAGCCTAAAGATATTTGGGGATCATATCGGCAATACCTACTGGAAAAACTTGCAGAGGATGAAGCCCAAGCAGAACATGCTCGTACTGGAGTGGGTTGAGCAATATGCCGATGTGGGGATCACATGTGAAATTGGTTGTCTATTCTACAATAGATTATTTACGCATTTAGTAATATATTGATGTTTCCGGGAAGCATAGTAATCCCTTTTGTCATTATGCTGATAGATTGCAGACTATGAGTAACAAATGTCATGCTAATACTATTCTATTGTCGCTCTGTTTACTGTTCGTGCTATGCAGTGTATAATCCGAAATTACTGCTGTAGTGTTTTTCTTGCTCTTTATCTTTCTGAAAACTCATTAATAAAGTAAAAAAAAAATCAATCAACAGCATTTGTAGAGCGCAGCACTGTCAACCCTAGGGGTAGCTGGGTGCTGTGTCTCCGTCGAAGAGCCAGGGCTTGAGTCTCTTTCTGAAGTCTGCCAGTGAGGGACTGTGCGGAGCTGGAGGGGAAGGTTGTTCCAGGTCTTGGCAGCGATGTAGGAGGAGCACCCGCCGCTGCGACGAATGGGGGGGCAAGTTAAGAGAAGCGCAGGTGTCTAGCGCGTTGTCAAAGTTCAGTCGATGGTTGAGGTACGCAAGCCCTAAGTCGTGGAGGGCTTTGTAGGCATGCATGAGGTACTTGAACGGGCATCTTTTCAGGTGGCACTTCCATGGGCGTTACTTTGGTTCTAAGTTTGTGAAACTGATACATCCTAACCTTTGAGCACCAAAAATGTATCCTAACAGAGAAAAACAAATATAGAGAAGAAAATCGACCTTCAGAAGTGACATATCTTTGATGTATTCATCATTTGTGATTGGAGAGGCAACTCAGCAATGCCATTTCTGATATGGTTCAAACACCAGGATCCCAACTTGACTTTTACCTCGAAAACTAGTGGCAGAGAGTTTTCTCTTTTGCACTCCCAAGCAACAAAGACAAAATGCAGATCATATAATATAAATGATTGCACGTGCTACATAGGAATTACAATCTGAAAGTTTCTGAATTATGAAACTCAAAAGCTGCATGCATTGTGCTCATGTATCCACTAAATTAGTAACTCACTCTTTGGAACATCAGCATGACATAGAAAGTCTCCCAAATGGATGATCTGATACAAACTACATAAGCTGCATGTTGGTAGCTCTTCACAGGTGCATAAACATCAAATAAAGCAATGCTGGATTTTCAGGTTGTCTAGACACATCCAAGGATTAAATGATCATGTGAACTGGCCGTAGCTAGCTAACTACAATTTACAACCTAATATTACCAGTCATCATTACCTCGATGTGTATTGGTGAGATCCCGAATAGCAGAAATATTGAGTACCATCTAAAAAAACTGATTATTATCAAAGTGAGATCATTTTCCACCAAGTCATTAACTTGATAGCTCTTCCTACAGCATCAACCAGGCTTTTTTTCCTTTCTACTGCACCATATTTTTATTGGCTGTGGAACTCTGTGCACTTTACCCCTGCTAAAGTGTGGTAAAGTGCTTGTCTCCCTTTCAAACTTGTTAAAATTGGTATATATATGACTGACATTTAATTTGCTTTTAAGTCTCTAGTGTATTGTACTGTGTGTACCCAGGGTCTGCAAATTAAATGCTACTAGGGGGCTACAACACTTATTGTACCACCCACTAAAGTATCACTGTAAAGGAGTCCTTTTTAACCTGTGTCACTGGATTGAGGCCTACAGTATCAATTGCTTTTAAAGGATCTTCTGCTGTGTGCTTAACTCACCCTTGGCCTGCATCAGATTGGTGTGAAGTGCTGCGCAGCACAGACGCGGTGTACCTGCGCTGGGTGTATGGGTGACTGGGGAGGCTGCCATACAGGGATAATGTAGTAGTGAGTAGTGCATGTATGGTTGTATGTGTACATGTGAGTGGTGCAAATACATGAAGGGAGCAGTGTGTGCTTGTTAAGTGCATATGCTGGGTGTATGTGTGGCTGTGAGTAGTACAGTAAATAAAGGTACAGTGCTGAGTGCCATGTGTGCATGTTAAATGCTTATACTTGATGTATGTGTGCCTGTGAGTGGTACAGTACTTGGAGGATACAGTACTGTGCAGTGCATGTATGCATGCCCTAGGTTTATGTTTGCCTGTAGATGGTACAATATATGGAGGAGCATGGGTTCCATTTTGGGAGACCCAGGCCTGCATGGTGAAACATGGAGTGGCGGTAGAGAGATCCTCGCAGACAAATTTGTGGATTGCTGCATTCCTGTAAACTGGGAGGGACACACACTGGGGAGGGGAGGACCAGGCCTCCCCAGGACACTTCAGAGGATGCTCTTTGATTCAGTTAGAGGTCACATGGGAGGGGCCTAGGCACATCTCAGGAAGATGATGGGGCTAATAAGAGAACCATAAAGAGCAGGGCTAGGATCCCAGAGCTAACCTTTTGAAACCCATATCACTGTGGCTGACGTTCAGCTGTGAACTCTAGTCCCTCCCATGGCCTGCGTTGTGGGATTATTAGCTTCAGAGACACTCCTGCTGTGACAGACTGATTTTCAAGCGGAAGAGGGAACAGAGAATTAGATACTTCAAATGAAGCAGAACCCCAAAATAAAACTTCAAAGACTGAGACCATAAATCACATTTGGGGTCTGCAAATGGACTAAAAGAAGGGCAGGTTTAGACTCCAAGCAGCAAGACGGGCTGTGTGAAGAGGGGAAGCACTGCAAGGCTTCTGGCTGTGAGCAGGACTAAGAGCCAAAACATGCAGGCTGAGGGGACATCACCTAGGGAAGTCAAAGACCACCTACCCTGGAGCACCAGCGCCTGCCTGCTTGCCAAGACCAGTGTGCCCTGTGAGAAAGAGGAGGCATTGGATGGAGCAAGGTGCAGTGGGGTGCCCTGTCGAGTGGACTCCTAGTGCAAGCTGTGAATAACTGTCTACTGGACCGATCGGGCCTCTGCCCATGTGCAGGACTGAGTCGGCAATCTCCATATGCTAGGAGAGGACCCTTATGAAGATAGTCATGGAAAAGAATACATTGTTGTTAGGGCCGAACCCTTTAACGATAAATTTGTGGCAACCCCATATGCCAGAAGGGGCCATCGTGGTAAAGCCTGGCATGCAGTAAGATGCGAAGCCTGTGCGGTAATGTTCCGCCGACCTCGTATGCAAGGAGGGGCTGCTGTGGTAAAGACTGCTGTGTGGTAAGGTATGACGTTTTGTGTGGCAGCTGTGTGCCAATCCCATATGCCAGGAGGGGCTGCATGAAATACTTATGCTGTGTTGATCATGCTGCAGCCCGTAGACTGCGAGTGGTGGTGACTCGTAGGTCAGTGGGAACAATGAGGACTGTGACTCGTCCAACCCCGTTGAGAAAGTGAGGATGTCGTGGGAGCAACATCATACAAGCTCAGGATCAAGGACGAGAGCATCAGAATCAAGCAACACCCCCATTGGAATCATGGATACGCTTATCCCTCAGGATGAGTGCAAGAAACCTCTCATCACTGCCGTAGTGCGACCACGGGAGACAGCTTGCGCCGGTAGAGGGCAGCCGGTGCGTCACAGTGCAGCCGACTCACCTGTTCAAGAATTAAGCTACATCGAGCGCCCACAGACAGGGCGCACTTCAGTAATCTGCATGCTTCACTACTACCGGAGCGGGTAAGACTTCTTTCGGGCCTATCGATCCCGGGTAAACTTGCTGCTGAGAGTGCTGCGGCGCTAGGACACTTTTGATTTGAATTTAAGAATCAGAATTGACTCTTAAGATGTGGACTGCTAGTAAGGTATTCCCTGGATGTTGCCAACACTGAATCGGGAATAACCCCTATCGGTAACATGAGAGGGGAGTGGGACAGGGAATAACCATTGAAACACTAGAGTGAAGACCTCAAGGGTAAACTGTGTTATTGTTTGAGAATGTCATATTTTTCCTTTGCGTGGTTACTGATAGAAACATAATACTTTTGTTTTTTCATAAAGTGAGTATTTGGCTGGCAAATTATTTATTGCTGCAGCTGCGCCCATTTTGAGTTGTAAGCGCACATTCAGTAAACTGTATCCACACCTCCCACCCGAGAGGACTGCACAACCACGTTTGCCATTGACAGTCAAGTGTAGAAGGGGTACTTGGCCCTGTTAATCAGAATCCATAGTAGGCCGGGCCCCAGAACAACAGAAATAAAAGGTTCAACCCCCTTGGTTGGGCCCAGAAGACAAGAAGAAAAGGGTTCTGACTGGCAGGGTGCATGGTATTTAAAAAGTAGGATATTTACATTTAATGATTTACATGTCCTGGAAGTGAAAAATATCAATTTTACTGTGGCAAGGCTGGCTGTTCCATGGGTTAACACTGGTTTATACATTTACATTTAATAAGTGCTAAAACCAGTTGGGCGTAGCTAGAAAAATAATTTAACGGCTCACTTTACTACAAATTTAAAATCCAACTTAATGGTCAAGTAGTATTTTCGTAACTATTTTGGAAATTAGACTTTTAGAAAGTTGTCATTTCCCTGCAAAAACCAAAAGGCTTTCCTGTCACTGACCAGCTGTCATCTGACCCCTGATGCCCCCCCCCCCTGTAGTGAGATAGGTATTGCTCCCAGACAGTGGACAAAGTGCTCTGGGTGTAGGGATGGGGAGGGGGACTTCTCCCTTTACAAGATGGCCTGGGGTCTGTGCCCAGACCCTTCCAGAGCTTCAAAGGATGCCTACCTTGTTAGTGCCAAATGAAGCTCACATTTAAGCCTGCTTCTCTTTTGTTTCTCTGGTCAAGCTGGGCCCAAACGCAGCAGGAGGAGATTAACTGTCCAAAACTTGCTTATGGCAAAATTCTTGCCTTCCACCCACAGGCAGTACCCCACAGATCTCTCCTCAGAACACTCCTGGACCTGTGAAGTAACAGACTGCCCTGCTGTCTGAATCCTGACAGAAGACTGGTTCTGCTTGCATTGATCCCCGGACCCCAGAAGTTACTCCGTGGGTCAGTTGTCTGACCTTCTGTTTGATCTACAGGGACGCAATAAGTTCCAGAGGCCGCTGCCCCTGCAAATGCCCAACTGACCAATTCCAACTGGACCTGCTCTCGACCCTGATGCTAGCCTCTGTTGGAGTGAGTACTAACCCTCAAGTGGCGTCACCCAGGACCCTTGACTGGTGTTAGAGTGTGGTCGCCCAGAGTCTAAAACTGCAGTAGACATTCAAAACGTTTTGGCAACTTTCTAACTGAAGAACTGATGGTAACCAGAGGCATAGTTGAAGCCACAGCAGTCGAATCTCTGGTCCGTCTGGACTTGCTGGCATGCACCGCTGAAGGAGAAATAACTTCCAGAAAAGTGTCTAAGTTCAAATGTAGAGGACTTCACCGAGACCAACACCGAGCAACATACAATCGCCATTGAGGCCTTCTTGGGCATGGACTGTGCCTGTTCGGAGTTTTCCCACCTTCATTGATGACCACACCAGGACTCCATGCTTCAGCCACATGCCGTCGTCGAGCACCGATTTCGATCCAGCTTACAGCTTGTCCCTTCCACGACATGTCAACAACAACATTTCCTCCATTAGAGTTTCCAAGTCAGAAAGTAAACTTTCCATCAGGAAAACCTAGTCCCTGTATCCGATAGGTGATCTGTAGCAGCTGGCCTAAACTTTTGACTTTGACCCAGTCTAGCACAACCAGCTTTTATCACTTCATACCTCTGGTTCTAGTTATTCGATTTTTGTCATTTTATTTTTTTAAATATTCTTTATTTTTCTAAATTGTTTTGGGATTTTTCTTGTGTTGTGTTGTCACTTTATTACTGGTTGAGTACTGCATAAATACTTTACAAATTGCCTCTAAGTTGAGCCTGGCTGCTCTGTGCCATAGATAGCAGGGGGTTGAGCAGTGTCTTTTGTGATTCACTCTGACTAGGATTGCAAATATTATTTGAGGTGGTTTCTCACCACCCCCCTCAACTAATACTCAAATTTCTTACAGATAGCATAAGTCCTGTCGATGTACAAAGATACAGTCAGAAAAATCCTACCAACCATCCAATGTATACTATCAATCATGGGCACTGGACAATCTAAGATTGGGGAAAGGATATGGGTACGTTTTGTGGTGAGCAGCTTTTCAAGTTACTCACCAGGCATCAGAGTTATTAGTGGATTCCATGTTTCCATGGTATTTACTGTCTTACTATTGAAAACAGGAGGCTATGAGCAAGACAGAACAGAACAACAAAAGGTTCCCTCAGTATTAAACATAAAGTATTTGCGTCATTTCTATTTACAAAAACCATTAAACCTATATGTATTAATTGCATGCAGAAGACTTGCGGATTGTTTGTTTTATGAGATGTCTTTCAGTAGAAGCTTACTTTGTTAACAGACCTCTGATCCTTTACAGAGGTCATGATGATCATATAGAAAGTCAGCAGAGCTTGCAAGTTTTCATAATACTATACCAATAATAACTTTGACGTCACATATGCATACAAAGCTTTCATGTTCCTTCTCTGTATTCTTTCAAGGCAAACAATTTAAATACATTTTCATATCTTGCCACTACACTGTAAAGTTCTAAAAGTATTCTATACTGAATTCAATAGCATTGCACAAAATATTTGTTATCTTATCTTATTCCATGCATGACTGTCTCTAACCTTTGTCTCTTCCTTTGTTTCAGATGGACCTGAAACTGAAAAAACGCTGGAACTGACTCAAACCAGATGATTCCTGCTGCTGTCAAAAGCTGATTCTTTTAACTTTCACGACTGGGACGTTGTCCTTCAGGCAGCGAGAGAGGCCCCGCCACTCCGATTTCAACAAAGCACGATTTACTTTTTTCCAGATTACACCGTGGCAGTGGCCAAACAAAGGCGAAATTTCCTGGCGGTGAAACAAGAACCCAGAAGCCGTGAGCTCAAATATTCTATGCTGTTCCAGCAAAATTGAGGGTGGAGGCAGATGGAAAGGCATGGTTCTTCACCACCCCAAAGGAGGCACAAGATTGGCTGGAGGGTTGGCACTCGGTCCAACAACAGGGAAGATCCGGTTGGAACAACGAGCGAAATCACTCAACACAGCGATCCATGACTCAGATGGCAAACCCATCGGAAACAGAACGCCGGCCAGAGGAGGACTGAACTACTCCTGTTAAACACTCACACTGGGACAGGTTCTGCATGATCTGTTATCTGTTAAAGACTATTTGACGTCAACAACAATCAAAGCCACAGGGGCACAACGGGACATGGCCGCTAGCAGCAAAGACCCATCCATCACCTTGCTGATCCACTGAAACAATACACAAAAACTGGGCAAGTGACTATTGATCCTTTGATAAGACTTTTTGTATGCAGGGGAACTATGACATCTCAAAACTTTACATCAATATTGGTTGTAAAGGTTATTTATCCAATGTTTGACCCCCCGAGGGACATACGGAGGGCTCAATCCCCCCCCACATAGTAATTGGGTAATGGGTATTAGGCACTCTGCAAAGTTGGGGTGGCGGGAAATTCAACAAAGGTCTTGCAGGGAGGAAGGGAGGGGGGAGGGAGTTGGGATGTTCTGGGACAGTTCATATTTCTTTATTGTTTTTGTTTGTTTACACTCTTGGGCACATGATCTGACCATACATACTACTCATGCAATGTTTGAATGCAATCTACCAGTAACTGCGCAAGCGACACAAAGGCCTCATGCTGCAGTCACGTGAACCCATACTCCCCATGACATTCTTCAAACAGCATTTACTGCTCATCTCCTGGAATGTCAATGGTCTTCAGGATAAACTAAAGAGGGGGCTAGTCCTACAATATCTGAAACGCAAGGTGCCCATGATTACCCTACTGCAGGAGACGCACCTAACGGGGACAGTCTGCAAGGCACTGGACAGATGGGGTTTTAGATTAGCTGTCCATTCGGAATTAACATCTGGCTCGAGGGGGGTGGGAATCCTTCTACAGAAACAATACCCGATCATAGTCAAGCACACATACACGGACGACCAAGGCTGCTTTGATGCGATCTTGTGTCAATGGGAAGGCCGAATAATCAATATAATCTCTGTATACATTCCGCCTGCGCTCCACTCCTTAGCTTTTGCAGCACTATGCGATTTCCTCCTACGCCTCCCACATGGCTCTTTAATAATAGGTGGCGATTTCAACGCCACTTTGAATGACATTCTAGATCGTACACCCCCACGACAGCAACACCGCTCACACTCGGCACTGATGGATTTCCTGGACGCGATAGGTATGGTGGACATTTGGCAAACCCATTTCCCATCGAGGAAACAATACACTTACTATTCGGGGGCACACAAAAGCCTCTCTAGAATCGACTATTTATTGGCACCTGCAGCCGACCTAGGGAACTTCCAATCAGTATGACATTTATCAAGAGGCATCTCTGACCACTCCCCGGTTAGTGCTCTTTACACTTGGCACTCTACAGCACAGAACCGTATTTTCCCCATATATCCCGGATATTTGAAGTCTCCAGAGATAGGGAAGGGGCTAACCAAGCCCACTAAATACTATTTCACTGAAAATGTGCCCTCTGTCTCCTCCCCAACCGTCCTCTGGGAGGCTTACAAAACAGTACTTTGCGGACAAGCTACCTCACTAATCACCCACCATAAGAGGGAGAGAGTTAAAACTGTAGAGACGCTAGAAAAGGAAGTGGAGGAGCTGGAGAGATCCCACAGTCAGGACCCATTTGATGTGAATACCCACCTACTGCAGTTAAAGAAACAAGAATACAAGGAATTTCTTTGGGAAGCAGCAAAAACGTGACTCACCAGAACCCAACATACTATTTATGAAAATGGGGACAAGGCCGGGAAACTCCTGCCCTGGCTCGATAAAAAAGAAAAGGCGGATAGATGGGTGGCAGAACTCCAGCTCCCCACGGGTGATTTAACTCGAGATCCCCAGTGCATAGTGGACCTGCTAGCGGACCACTCTGTACAGGTCTTAGCTTCCATGATCACACTCACGCAAACTGACGTGGAGGAGTTCCTCCGGTATATTAAGCTTCCTCAATCGGAAGAAGCAGAGGCTCAAACCTTAGAAATAGAACTCTCCGCTGACGAAATAGCAATGGCAATCGGCAAATTACAGTCCGGTAAAGCGTTGGGTCCCAACGGTATTCCCATCGAGTGGTATAAGAGTAACACGACAACACTCCACCATATATGGCGACAATGTATAGAGACTGTTTAGAAAAAGGGGAATTGCCCCATGATAAGAGAACGGCGACAATAGTGGCCATCCATAAACCCAGAAAACCAGAAGAAGACTGTTCCTCCTACAGACCAAAATATTGTTAATTAATGCCGAGGCCAAGATATTGGCAAAGGCCTTGGCTAACAGACTTACACCACACCTAGCAAAGTTGATACATCCGGATCAATCCGGGTTTATACCCGAAGAAACACGGCGTTAAATCTTCAACGCCTTCATAATGTGCTTGGCTGTAGTCATACTATCCAGGAAGAGGCCATGGTGCTATCCCTGGATGCCTGCATGGCTTTCAACACAGTCGAGTGGCCGCTCCTCTTCGCTGTTCTCCGGAAACTAGGCTTCCGGCCGAAATTTTGCTCCTGGGTCCGTTTACTGTACATTGATCCAGTGGCCCAGGTAGTAGCCAATGGACGTAGATCGAGGGATATTTCATTACACCGCGGTACAAGATAGGGCTGCCAGCTATCGCCCCTCCTCTTTGCTTTAGTTCTGGAACCTTTGGCATCCTGGGTATGTCAAGACCCGGTTATCCGGGGACTTAAATGGACTGTGGACCAGAAGGACCGCATATCACTATATGTGAATGATATCCTCTGATATATGGCCTCCCCGAGATGCTCACTATCCTATCTTTTAGATATTTGTAGCTCCTACGGTCGAGACTCAGGGTATACGATTAACTGGGCAAAGTCAGTGTGTACGTCCTGAAGGGACCTCCTCCACTTCTCCCGACTGGCTGCGCAGCAAAAGTAGTGGACGACACTTTTAAATACCTAGAGATCCACATCACCCGAGACCCGGAATCGTTCATGAATCTTCAAGCCCCTATACGACTACAAAAAGATACTAAGCACTGGCAATCAATGCCACTATCGTTCCTAGGGAAAGCAGCCCTTTTTAAAATGATGGCGCTCCCCCGGTTCCTCTACGCCCTCCAAAACACGCCCTTCCCAGTCCCACAAACATACTTTCGGGCCATCGAGGAAGAAGTGACTAAACTCTTGTGGGACCATAAACTAGCCTGCATAGCTATGGTTAAATTATATCGCTCCTGGTACGATAAAGGTATCACACTCCCTAACATACAGTATTACTACTGGGCCTCCCAACTAATAGTGGTGAACCAAAGGATTCATGTTCCCTACACGGACCCTGCCTATGCCCTCGATAGGCTACAGCTAGGACCAACGGGACTACATCGAGCACTCTACAATAAGACCCGTCCAATGCTAGGCCCAATGAACCATACACTCCAAACTTGGAAATCAGTGTACAAAAAGTTGGGATGGTACGACACACTCACACAAGCGACACCCCTATGGAGTACGGCGAGCTGGGGAGACTGGAAAAAAGTAAGGGCTTCCATAATTGGGGCCTCATCGGCATATCGAAGGTGGGCGATCTCTGGGTGAAGGGAAAAGTGATCACATCTCCAAACACGATACAAATTGGCACCAACTGAACACTTTCGCTACCAACAGATTAAACACGCCCTTGAAGCACTAATCCCCCCCAGGCACCAACCTGCCAGAAGCATCCCCATTAGAGGACAGATTAATAACGGACTACTTAGACAAAAGAGCAATCTCCTTAACATATAAAAATATCGTTAATAACATGTCAGACCAGATGAAGAAGCTTAAAGATAAGTGGCAGGCAGACGTGGGCAAAAAATGGGGAAAATTGAATACCTCTAGGGGAGATATTTGCGAACTGTCATCAATACCTCAAGAAGATTACCTTTTACAGGGGTTCAATACTGCTGAAGGTAATGCTGTATAAATTACACTTTGAGCGGAATGGTTCTATGTACTGTGTATATAAGATTGCTAACAGTATATGTGTGTAAATGGAACAGATCATCCAACTGTAATGTATAGTACAACATATTTATTTGTGCCTTTTTTTCTCAAAATAAAAATAATTTAAAAAAATGCAAAAAATGTGCTTGTAGAAGTAATGCAAACCAGCACAAAATTCTGCTTTCGGTTACGTAGGGCCCTATTACGAGTCTGGCGGTCCTCAAACCACCAGACTCATGGTGGCACGGCCGTAGCAGATCCAGCAACTGTCGCACCAGCAGTTTGACCGCCTCATTATGACTCAGGCAGTCGAACCATCCTGGGACCAACGGCTCCACCAGGAACCCCTGTTTCCTGGCGTAGGAGTCGGTGGTCAGAGGCCACAATACACTTGGCGAGGCCACCATGGTCACGCCAAACATATTACGAGTTTCCTTTCAGCCAGGCTTTTCATGGTGGTTCCAACACCATGAAAAGCATGGCTGAGAGGCAAGAAAGGGAGCCCCCCGTGCCACAAACATATGTGGATGCACACGGGGTCATAACATGTGCCCCCCTGTGTGCATGCACATAGGTTCCTGCACGTCATGGACTTTCGAGTCCATGCAGTGCCGGAACCTTGTAGTAAGGAGCCATTGCAGTGTCTTTTTTAATGGCACTGACGCCTTTAAACAAGGCACCGCTATAGGACCATCATGCCACCTGCCTGCCAGACTATGAAAAAGTCGTAATCTGGTGGGCGGGCAACGCAAGCTTTGGCAGAGTGGCGGCACAGCGATTTGCACCGGCGCAACACCACTCCGCTAAAATCTCGTAATCGGGGCCTTAGATTCAATGGGGCATTACATGGCTGGTGCATGTGTGTTCCCATTCAGCCACCCTTACTTTCTGAGCAAAAACGTATCAACTAACTTTATTAGACAGGGATTTGCACCAAGAGAAATCTTCTGAGTTCTACTTTCTATTCCGACTTTGTATGTGTGCTGCACTGTACAGCACCCATACAAAGTAAGAAAAGTTTAAAAACTTGTCTAGTCATAGTATTTAGTACTGGAAGGCTATCCTTCCAGTACAAAAGCTATGCTAGAATCATGCACACACCCTTTTACTATTGCGTGAAGGTATGTGCGTGGCGTGAGGCAGCACAATTCTGCACCAGCGCTAGGGTGACATATCTCGGTAGATATGGCATTCTCCTAATTTCTTCCCATCACACAACGCAGTGCAGTACCTTTGGGTCCTGTGCTGCGTTGCATGACACCTTCGTAAATCTGGGTCCAAGACTTCAAAATTCAAACACTGACATATACATGCATACACTTTACTAAAGTATGGCAGCCTCAATTATCAAGTCTGCTGTTTCTGCTCTCTTGAAACCATGGGCATATCCTATTTACAACAAGATTGGGTTAACAATTTTTAGAGCTAAATGAGGCTACCAGGCAAACCCTTGTAGAAATGTATAACAAAGTAAATAAACCATAGACATACATGAACCTGGGATACCAGATCATGCATGTGGTTGCACCAGAGAAGTGCTGTGGGAAAAGTAAAGAAACACACAACTAGGGATTGTCTTTGTGGCACAATGCCGATTGGAGAGGATTCTCATTAATATTTGTTTTTCTTTCCACAGATATAGCTCTCCTTGAAATCGAGGCATGAGCTTTAAGGCACTGACCCACTCCTGGTTTTTTTTCGTTTTGGTTTTTTCTTTATTCAGCTTTATTCAGCTTAGAAATAGGCAATAAAAGCACATGATAAAATACAATAAATATACATTAAAAAAACATCATATTTCATAAGTGATTAAGTGGTTAAACATTGAAATGAGAGAGAAAGAAATCAGTAATCTATCATTGTTATTTTCTAGAGGCAGCAGCTTGAATGAACATAGTTATGCAGCAACAAATGTCATCATCAGACAGGGCATGTAAGAAGCAATATGCCTGCAAACAAAATCGTGCTGATACCCACTTGGGAAGCATAAAAGATATTTTATCGTTCCAGCCCTAAAGCTGAACAATAAGGACCGTGCCCAGCTGCTTTTCGTGTTCCGTTAGTAATCTGGGCTGAGCTCCCCTTAGTTATAATGCAGATAATTTAAAACACTACTTTTCTTACTCTTGGCCCATAATCTGTCTGTTTCAGCTTTCTCCAGTAATAAATGCTCCACTTGCTTCCTACAAACAGCAGTCTGTGGCTCTCTTACCAAAAACGTATCTATTTGGCCCACGCTTTCCAAGGCTTTTTAGACAAAGGCCTACCAGAGGATAGAGAGGCCCTTATTGCTGGCCAGACAATCATTGACTATGCTCTTTGTTAGTGTGGCACCTTTTGCACTCCAAACGGATAGCCACAGGGTAGCTGGTCAACTCTGGATAGTTGCTCAGATAGCCTATACCCAGCTCCTTGTGGCAAATGAAATGGGAGGAAGATGCTGGGGCTGATACTAACTTTCTCAGGAAGCGATTCTCCTCCCTCTGGAGACATGTAGAAGCACCCAGCCCCCATACGCCGCACCTTGGGTTGCAATCGAAATGCACTGTGATAGATATATTTGCAGTAAGGGTTTCAAGAGCCTTCCTCCCTTTGATGATGTCAAACTAAGCATTGACCCAATGGATCGTGGCACCCCTCTTAATAAATGACAACGTAATGCATGTTTATCTGACAACTTTCCTGAAGAATGCACTAGGCCAAATTAGCTTTGATATACCCAAAACATATTGGCAGCACAAGACTGAATGTTACCTTTCATACAAACATAAGCCTTAACCATACTTTAATTGTTCCGTCACACCATTTTATAGTGTGAGAATCCTGCCGTTAGAAATAGGGTTTCTGATTGGCTAGGGTATGCATCTAAGTCAGAGAGAACCCACCACTCTAGTCAGGTTAAGGGAGTTACACACTTACAATAACCCTGCTCACCCCTTTGATAGCTTGGCAGAGTAGTCAGGCTTATCCCAGAGAGAATGTGTTGATGATCTAACCACATGTTTCTACAGTATTGTCATGCGGACTTCGCCAACAAATTTGGGTAACTGCTCGCGGATGTTCACTTAAAGTGTTTACATTCTGGTGAGCACAGGATACTTTGGGGTGTTCGACCACTGAGAGCGTTGTTAGACCTTTACTTACAGGACTCTCCTATATGTTTGTGTTGCAGATGGTATTGACAATACAGTCGCAGCATGGTTGCTAGATGATTTTGGTTTTACAGCAGCACCACTTTGTGCTCTTTGATCATACCTATCAGATAATTGTGGTGTCATTAGACGTACCAGGTCGTCCGATATTAGCTTCTATGGTACGGTTGTGTTTTTTTCACCGTTTTGGACAAGCACCAATTCACGGAATGGTGATCGCAGTATTTCACCCACATCTTTTTTGTATATTTGACGGACACATCATTGGTGACAGCTTTTTTCTGTTGTTCCTTTTCATGCAGCTGTCGGCTTCTTATTCCATCTAAATTTGACAATTTCTTATCTCACTCTTTCTCTTGAGACCCAGCGTAATCCTCAGATGCGTACTGTTGACTTTAGTTTTCGTTTAGAAATGTAATAATGTATATAGTCATTCATGTTCATTTGAATTATAGATTGCCCTGATGAAGGGCGGAACAGATCGTCCTAAATGCACTGGGAATTTTGAACACTGTAATAAGAAGCTTACATCCACAAACTTTGTTATTCATGACCTGAAGTACTCTTGATTTGAATGGACTGCAAACCAGCTCAATAAAAGAAGAAGAATTTTGTTGGGCAAACATCGATTGTATATGTTTTTGTACATTATTTGTTAATTCTATTGTATCCCGAGTGTTGTAACACTTATGACGAGATTAGAAAGCATTGAGTACTTGAATACTATTTGCACTCTTCGAGTGCCACAGTGTAGTGCACATAGAGGCAAAGACTTCACAGACGGAGCATTATCTTACTTACACTTTTTAAAAGTGGCATTTCTAAAATAGTAATGAAAATTCCACTTTCACCAATAAGCAGGATTTATCCACACTATTCCAAACATACCAAACAAAGCAATGCTGCTCCTTCTAGATCAGAAATGACCACGGAAAAACATATCAGGGAATTCCCAGTGCAAACCTATGAGTGTAGCAGGCCTCACAGCAGTGAGAACCCAAATAGCCTGTTTGTCACTACCAGGACATGTCACATTGTGAAGATACCTGTCCTACATTTTACCTACACAGCACCCTACCCATAGGGCTACCTAGGGCCTACCTTATGGGTGACCTATATGTAGTAAAAGGGCAGTTACAGACTTGGCAAGTAACTTTAAATGCCAAGTCACTGCAGCAGTAAACTGCGCATGCAGGCCCCGCAGAAGCCTGAGACAGGTTTGAAAGGCTACTTTGGTGGGTGGCGTAAAAAAACGCTGCAGGCCCACCAGTAGCATTTCATTTACAGGCCCTGGGCATATGGGATACCACTGTACAAGGGACTTACAGGTAAATTAAATATACCAAACAGGTGTAGATCAATCATACCAAGTTTAAGGAGAGAGCACATGCACTTTAGCACTGAATAACAGTGGTAGAGTGCCCAGAGAACTAAAGCCAATAAAAACAGGTCAGAAAAAATACAGAAAAGGAAGGCAAAAGGTTTGGGGATAACCCTGCAAAAAGGGCCACGTCCAAAACCCGCTCTTCTTTGAGCGAAGAAGTACAAAGTTGTAGGCTGTCCAACATTATGAAGAGTATTCTTACATACTCTGGAAATTTAAACCTGGAGCACATGAGATCTCCATATTCTTAACTGGGGATTCTTTATTAACTAACTCATACCAAATAAAGAAAACCCCTTTCCAGATGTCCTCTGCATATGCGTACACACGCCCAGCAGCCATCTTTGAATATTTTTTTTTTGCTTTACGAAAACGTTTCCAAGATGACCACCATGTGTGTGTCAACATATGCATGGCAGTCATCTAGGGAAAAATGGCTTAGAAAAGCCAATAGGTGTCATGTGTAAGACCTACTGGCATTGCCAATGCATGTTCCCATAAGTGAGGCACACTCTTTAGCTATCTGTAATCTGCTGGAGCAGATCCTACTGGGGTCTTCCTTTCTCATGTAGCAGAGATGCTTCCTAAGCAGCGGCTTTCTCAGACTATTTCCCAAAGAGTGAGCCTTCCCATGCAAATCGAGTCCTGTTGGCACAAATAACCAATGTAACAGTGTTGTATTGAGCACACCGAATTCAAATGGGCCCTCACCATGGGGAGCGGTGGGTAGATATATTACAAGAACACTAAAAATCACAATCCACAGCTTTTTTAGAAAGAGTCCCTGAGAATGGGGCCTGTGTCGACATTCTCATCCATTTGAGAACCATCAATAGATTAGATAAGGGTTTCATCACCCTTGATAGTTTATGTGCTATTGTCAAATTGATTACGTTACAGGTAAAATACATTGTTTTGGTCAATTCTTGCCAAATGTCTATTGTTCTTGAAACTCTACCAGCTGATATGTAATGAAAAACATGTAGTGCAGAAAGAAATGGGTCTAACTGAGGATGAGAGTTTATTTTACGAGCACTGAGATGATTGTATAGTTCAAAGAGTACAGTGATTTAAACTCACTATTATCATTTAAAAAATAAATAAGAGATTTCAACTCACATTTCTCCACGTTTGCCTGTTGTTATCCAGAAGACGCTCTTTATAGTATGTTAATTAGTAACTTCTTTAATGTGCACAAAACACAAGTGGGTGAAAGGATTGCTCAGCTAGACACATGAGCCAATTTTCTGAAGAAGATCAGACCCTTCACCCTGAAATATAAGAACTGAAACATGTTGTCATACAGGAAGAAACAGAATCAAAGCCTAATGTTTGGACAAGCCATACACTTTCAAAGGGACTTTAGCCCCGCTCAATGGCCACTGCAAGGTGTAAAGCAAAGGTTTTGTCTGAGTTTATCCAGATGAGCTGAAGGCTAGCCTGTCCATATTATTTTGGACTACTTGTAATTTGTTCAACAGTATTCAACAGCAGTGAAGTAAGTGCTAAATACTGGTCATGCAGTAGTTCAAATGACTGTCAATGAAGGTCATGTTGCAGTCTCTTGACTTCAGTAGGAAATGATACCTTGGAGGTTCCTCAGCGGGAAGACACAGGTTAATATCACAGCATTCGCCTGGGCATCAAACTGAAGGCAATCACAAACATTGATCCTACAGCTCTGTGAATATTAAAGGAGCACAGGGCACATGTCAATTTCCCTAGGCGAAAAGGAAAGAGACCAGCCATGTCACCTACAATCATAATCTCTGCTTTATCAGACACGCTTCAGAGATTTGCCACCCATTTAGTTCCAAACTTCCAACATACACTCATGAAAAGAGGCCAGAGAAGTACCATCGCCACCGACCCTGAGCAGGATCTACGGGTCATCTGTATAAGTGTACAGGCATAGGCCATGGTCTGGATGAATGCAGCCAGTGGGACCACATACAGTGGCTACGGATGCCAATCTGAAGGGGGGGGGCAGCACAGGGTAAAAATTATATAGCCTTAGCTTTTGCTGCTGGCTGCCGCGATCTTCTACTCCCGCATCGCGCTGCTCTTGGCACTGCAATCCCTACAACCACAGGCTCCCAGACTCCACATGCAATCCCAGTGCTTCTCTCATGCTATTACTCCCAGCACAAGAAGTGCTAGGATTGGGCGGAGAGGGCCGGTTTCACACTCCAGAAGGGACTGGGAGCATGTGCCCCTTAGCACTGCTGATATCTCCAAGGAACAGCCTGGAGATATCAAAGTGCGCATGTCGGTCTGGGAGCAGTGCCTATCACTTCTCCTCCCCCTGCTGGTAATGCTGTCACATGGCCCTGCCCTAGACTACACGACTGGAAGTGAAAAATAACATGACAAAAAAATAGTTTTATTGTCATTTTATTTTCTTCTGGCTGCTGCATTTCAGCAGTGGGATGACGCTCCACCACCACGGCGGAGAAGACACTCTTGGCCCCATAAATATTTAATGACTGAGGCAATATGATGGACATGAAGCACTCTATTAGAGGAATTAAAAGCCTCAGAATAGAAAAGAGGCTGTGACCCAATCTGTATCTCTTCCCTCAAAAAGTAGCTGAGCCACCACAACTCCATGTTTTTCACTCTGATCTCGGCCAAGTCTGGACAAATGGAAGCCATGGTCAACAATGTCAAATGCCACTGAGAGGTTTCGTAAAATGAGGGCACTGAAGCCAGATGCAGAACATTCATGGAATGCATGATCAAGATCAAGACCAGAACTGCCTTCCCAATGCTGTGATGCCAGAAACTGGCTAGGGCGACATCGAGAGTATGGCTTTCTTCATGAAACAAAGACAATTGTTTGGCCATGTGGAACTCTAACAATTTGGCTGTGGCCAGCAGATGAGAGGTTGTTCTGTAGCTTGACAGCTGTTCTTGAGATAATTCTGTTTTTTTCTAAAGAAGCAAAACATTCACCTCATTAAATTCCCTGGGTGGTCTAGCAGCCATGAGGGAGCTGTTCATAATTCAGCAGAGTGGAGCAGTGAGCACCTGCACCTGGTCCTTTAGGATGGAAACAGGCCACGGATCCAGAAGCCTGCCGCGACTGATGATATAGCCAGTATTATTCCATACATGACTGATTCCCCAGCTATGGAACAGATGCTTATTAACGGTAAGAAAATGCAAACCCAAAATCCACTGTAACTGAAAGTGAACAACACATTGAGCAAACAGGGCAAATATGACCATTTACACCACTTTTGCCAACCGAAATAAGCTCCTAGACTCCATGAACACAAGGGAAATTTTCTGGCCACTCCCACCAAGAAAGCGTAGATTGAAATCAAGGAACCAAAAGAACCCACAAAACACATAAGAACAAAACAAACACATGATTCACAGAACCAAGGGTTGTTTCTCACAAATGAAAAGTGGAAATGTCATTAAATGCAACAATTTGCAAGTCCATCCACCCAAAAGCAAAACTCCCACCAAGTGTTTCTCAATGAAAAAGGGAGAACAGACACAGACAAGAATGTGATTAAAACATTTATTATGAGAAAGGAATATAACAGAAGCAATATAAGGCATGTGTGAGTATTGCAGACAAAGACATTCGAAGCCAAGGCAGCATATGACTTAGATGGAAACGGATGCAATGTTGCAACCATCGCTAATCAAGCCAAGAACATGCGAGCAAAGACTTGCAAGCCTCTTTAAAGCACAGACATCAGCATCGCCAATACTTCCTGCCACATATGGTCATAGGTTTGGGAATACTGTGGGCTAGGTAGTGAATCTATCTGTCAAACACTCGGTTCAGTATATGTACCCTCAGTATCACTCTCCAGGGAACATACCCACAATTAATGGACAAGTCCATGCTCCCATCTACATCCTTGGCATGGGTATAGTATGCTGCTGCAGAGCATCTGTAAGAAATGGGATTTCTGGTTGGCTCGGACTTGCGCCAAAGCAAGGCAGGAACCACCACTCTAGTCAAGGCAACGGAGTTACACGCTGAAGATAACCCCTGCTCACCCCCTTAGTAGCTTGACACGAGCAGTCAAGCTTATCCCAGAGGCAATGTGTAAAGCGTTTGCGCAACACACGCACACAGCAGCAACACACTAGGCACACCACAAAAGAAACTCCACACAAAGTTATATAAAAAATAGCCTTTGTATTATCCAAAACACATTAGAATCATAATCACACAATGTACACTGTGCCAAGTGGCACTAGGCAATATTCACAGGGGATTATATACAAGGCAGGGCCAATCGGGCCACTGTTAGAACCATCACAGCACAAGTCACAAGTAGTAAATAACACAACCAGTAACTACTGGTACAATAATGACCTCAGCATTATATTACATTAGGCATAAAACACATTGTGTATAAATCACAAGCATAAACACATTATGCACAAATCATCAGCGTAAACACGTTATGCAATCTCGGTAGGCATCACCCTAGGGCCTTGCGCCCTACCAACACTGAGGTACCCACCCTGACTCCAGGACAACTGGGCTAAAAATGCCCTCTGTCCAAAATGTCAGGGCCCTTAGCTTTAGGGCCTGAAAACACACATGCCCCCGACATTGCAACTACCCGAACTCTAACGGTGCAGCTGGAGAAATTGCCCTGGCACCGCAGTGCCTCCTGAGTCCCACTCTGGGGCTCTACAAGCAATATTGCCCCCAAACTTAGAGTACACACCATAGGTTCCTCAAGGGCAGCTGCCCACTACCACTCGGGGCAGCTACTCTATGTGGCCAAAGTGGTGCCCTCGACTTTGCAGATGCCCGCAATCCGGCGGTGCAGCTGTGACACAATTAGGCGGCAACAGGGTGCTTCACAGACCTTACTCACCAACCTGCACGGATGCTGGCCCCCAGAAACCCAAAGGGTCTTGCGCCGGCACGTCTGGTCTCCTGATCCCAGCAGGGATCCTTCTCTTCTCGTGAGGAACCGTGTAGATGCAGGCGGCCATCTCCAGGCTCTTCTCGTCTGTCTTTGGGTCTCGGAGCCCGCGAGGCGCCGGCTTCACCTTCCGCCAGGTCCCGCCGACAACCAGGCGAGCTCCTGCCTTACTTCTGGTTTTGTGGGCCGACTCCCACAGGTTCAGCAAATGGAACAAGGTGGCATCAAGCGCCTGCCACCCGCTCGCATGGGCACAGTGGAAGCCCTCTTTCTTGGGCAACACGGAGCGAGCCTCCTCCTGGGCACTACACACGGGGCTCTCTCTTCCACACGATAGCCCCGCTTGACTTTCAGTGTTGGCAAGGCTCTGCCCACAACCAGGCAGCCCGCCTGGTTTCCTGGTCGCCGCTCGTGGTGCGGTAGCCCCTCTTCAGAAAGGCGAGATGCGGGGTGGGCTCCCACTCTGTTCCCAGCTCACAACTGCAGGGTAGGCTCCCGCCTTTAAATAAACACAGGTGCGGGGTGGGCTCCTGCTTCCCTCGGGGAATCTTCACTCCGGACGGCACGCAAATGCGGGGTAGGCTCCCGCTGCACTCCTTGAACCATCGGGGAATCCCCACGCCAGGATTCCCTTCAGACAGGTTGCAGCCTCGCGCTGCAGGGCACCAGCACTCTCCCTGTCCTGGGAGAGGAATATAGCGCTCTCCAGGTGCTTAGTCCAAAGTTTCATGGGCACAAGGCTGGGCCCAGGCAGGCCAGCTCACAGGGCCCTCCAGCAGGGAGGCACTCCCTCATGGCGGTTCCTCCTGGGACCCAGCAGCTGCAGGTCCCCCTCTAAGTCACAAGGAAGCACACAGACATGGGGTCACAGCTCCAATATTTATATTGCATGTTCCCTTTGTTCTGCCCTTGGCACAGGGCTTGGGGGAACCAGTCTCAACTGGTTCTGAGGGGTATTGGAGTACTTTGTTTACAGGGCTCCTCTTCCCCTTTGTCAGGTGGGGGCTCGGTCATCAGACCACCACAGGGGAGCGGAGCCAGCATTCACCCAGGCAGGCACAGATCTATTCAGGGTCAGGGGACTACTCTTCCCACTACTCCAAATGCAGATCCCCTATTCAGCCTAGCACTGACTCACCCTGCCCTCCCTGGAGCCACACACACCTCACCAGCCCCTGTCACTCCAAAGCCAGACATGCAATATACATCAAATAGGCAGACACATAGTACACAGAAATGCCAACTTCTAAAAGTGGCATTTCTAAAATAGGTATAATAAATCTGTGCACACCATTGCACAGCATTTATTATTACTTTTCCAACCATACCAAACTTGACCACGCTGCTCCTCTTATTTCAGGAAATACCACTGAAACACTTATCAGGGAATCCCCAATGCATTCCCATGAGAGGGCAGCCTCACAGTAATGAGAAAACAAAAATGGCTGTTTGTCACTACCAGGACATGTCACACACTCACAGTACATGTCCTACCTTTTACCTACAATGCACCCTGCCCATAGGGCTAGCTAGGGCCTACCTTAGGGGTGACTGACATGTAGTAAAAGGGGGTCACAGAAATGGCACACACTTTAGGTGTCACATCACAGTGGCAGTAACACTGCGCGCACAGGCCCTGCAAGTGCAGAGGCCTGAGAAAGGTTTGAAAGGCTACTTTGGTGGGTGGCGCAATCAGCGCTGCAAGCCCACCAGTAGCATTTAATTTACCGGCCCTGGGTATCTGAAATACCACTTTACAAGGGACTGACAGGTAAATTAAATATGCCAAGCAAGTGTAGACGAATCTTACCATGTTTACCACGGAGAGCAAACGCACTTTACACTGGACAGCAGTGCTAAAGTGCCCAGAGTCCTAGAACCACCAACACCATGTCAGAAAAAAAGCTAGGAGGAAGGCAAAACGTTCAGGGGTGACCCTGCAAAAAGAGCCAAGTCCAACAGCATTACACTTATTTAACACTGCCATGCCTTTTGTTGCACTTTCAGCATTGCGCTAGTCACCCTCTTATTGTGCTTCACAGCTCACATGCATTCCGTCACTGCCTCATGTGGCAAACTGATTTCCTCCTATGTGGCTCATTGAGAATCAGGCAATGCTGCCAGCTCCATTTGGTCCCCTGTGGGCCTATTCTGATCATGTTGATAGTATAAAAGGGACTCAGCACTCCATCTGTGGCTTCACCAACAGCCGATGCCTTACCCCATCCACTGTTCTCCTCCGGCACGCGTGTCTGCTATCACTCTTTTTTTACTCATCCGTAGCTCTTTCCTAGCCTCTGTCTGTGCCCTTCCCTCTCATACATAGTCCTTCCTGCAGATGAGATAGAGCTGTTGATGCCCTCTCTATCCAAACCTCTTCATGAGAATGTGAGCTGAAAAAGGCAGGAAAACTACTGACCCAATGGGAAGTGCCCAGTTCATGCATGTCATCCTGCTTCTGGACACTTACAGCCAATATCTTTCCATCCTACTGACCTCCTTCCCAACATGAGCACCTTCCTGCTTCTTAGCACTCTGTATCCTTCATTGCCCTACCAACGGTATAAGTGGCGGAAGCTTGGCATCCAGCCCCCGATATATATAGCTTGTTATCGGCAAGAAAGAGGTAACTGTCGGAGATGCCTTGGCATTAGGTGTGAGGAAGGAGGTTGGCCAAAGGTCAAGCACAGTCCCTCCATTGTACTGAGAAACTAATACAAATACAATTTGCTGCTAGAACATAATGAAATCCAGGGTCATAAATGCACATTTGGGTCTCTGAGGCTGGCTGCATTTTCGTAGCAAAAGGGCCATACCATGATAGGGAGGGAGCAGGATAGGGAACAGACTTGTGCAGCTGGTGCACCCTTGAAATCTGTTATTGCTAGCACCTGTCTGTGGAGTTGGAATCACCACTAGCAAGCAAGGGAAGATAGAGTGGAAGTAACTTCAGCATACCTATTCCTCTCCTGCAGCCCTGTTGATACACTTCAATGCACACTAAGACTGTTTGGGCACCTCACTTTTCCAAAATATCTCATAGGCAAAAAAATCCCTTGCAAATAGTATTTGCGGGAAGCTTTTCAGGAATTCCAGGGCAGACAGAGGTTACTGGGCTCAGATTTTGACAATCGGAGCCTCTTATACCTTTGGTGTCCTGGAGCTTAACTTTACCAATGAGCCCAAAACTGAGCACCAAGTAGACGCTTTATTACTTGACCGCCAGGGTAGCCATGTGAAGCAGTGTAAGGATTAGTCAGGGAGGCAGCCTGTGGGGTGAGAAGCTCAGAACGTAATAACACAACTGATACAAGCCAATAGTGAGACAGCCAGTGATAAATTGTTTTGAAAAGAACAATACACACACACACACACACACACACAAAGACAGGCATCCACGCACGCACACACACACACACACAATGTAACTGTTCACATGAATGAACCAGCAGCAAATACAAGTAGGGACAGATAGAGTGGGATGTAGCCTAGGCTACTTCCATGGGACAGCCTTGCAAGACACTTTTCATGCAACTCTCTCTACCCACCCCTTGTCTCTGGGTTCCCTATAGTAATGTGTACGAGTATTTGGACTCCTCAGAGGGTGACAATACTGGGACAGGGGGCTTCATGGATGTTAACCTTTCCGGTGCTGTAGGGCTCGCTCCCCCCTTCCCCAGGCTCCATTCTAGTGCACAGTACTTTTTTGTCAGCGCTTGCATGGCGGCATCCATACCCGTGTCATGGGCTTACCCTGGCTTGACCATGATGTTTACTTAGTGTGCACTGCAAGTTACCCAGCATCTAGTGAACAGCGACCTCACCCACGCACAACCATCTGTTGTGTGGTCGGCGATGTGGCACAGATGCAGAATTCAGGTGAGAGGAGACAGCGTTAGCACCAGTTGTAGATGTAGCGGTGTAATCACAATGCTAATTCTTCGGTGGATTATCTGACTTGGGGATAGTCCATGGGTCCAGACACAAAACCCATCAATCAACTAGCTAGGTGCCTACCCCTCATGAGTATAAGTTTATCATGTTGGCCTCTATGTATCTGCTTCTCATCTCTGACACCTAGGCTTGTAGTTTGAGCAGACCCCAGACTAGGGTACAGTTTTTTGTAGTTGCCCTCGACATCATGGCACTCAGGTGGTTTCTTGCAGTGTCTTACGTCTTTGAGGTGCTTTGAGGTTGTAGGGGAGTTGGCCAGACTTAGGTTCCATGTTGCCCTCCATCAAAGGAGGGTAAGGGGTTGGGTAATGAATGCTGTAGTGGCATTTCTAGGACTCCAGGGTTTCACCCTCACATAGCAGTTCCAATCTTTCACTGGAGCTCCTTCCCAGTCCCACTTCTTGCAAGCAGCAGATCTCTTATGCAAGGACACCTCCAAAGTCCATCCTTAGCAATTGGTAAGATCTCTCTTACAGAGTTCTGACATTCAGTCCAAAATGTCATTCTTAGTTTTCTAATCTAGAACCTGGGAAGGGGAGCTAACAGTGGAGAGCCCACATCCTGCAGAACATGTTGGTGTGGAAAACCTGGAATCCAGTAGAGAAATCCCGGAATAATGGTTGGAAGTTCTGTAGCATCTTTACACTAACATTTCACTGTCTGAAAGATTGTGCATCCGAACACTAGTCTCTGAGATTGGTTCTGGGCATTTCTTCTCTTTTGCTTATTTCTCTTTGACTGATCTAGCCAATATATTTGTTACAAGGTGTCAAACTGGATGGTGAGTTGGAGCTGGGTGTCTCCTTTCAGGAAAAACCTGCAAGGAGGCTACCGCTCTCAACTGCCAGTTAACCTGTGGGTGCTAGCCCTCCCACAGAACAATGAGCCAGAAAAGGGCAGTAAAATACTCCCTAGCCTTTAAGGACCCCTCGGTTTCCTTTCGTTAACAATTCTCAATCTGACCCACTAGGGAGGATTCCTGGAAACATCTGGGAAGAAGCAGTGAAACTTACATCTGCTGTATGGGCTCTCACTCCAACCCTCCATCTTAGGTACCACTAGAATGTAGCAAACACAAAATGGAATTCAGTGTGGCTGTAGCCACATGTGTTATACATGCTCCACATGTCCTCTGACCACACAAGTAATGATACAACTATACTCAACATCTAAGTTTGACATGAATAAGTGAAGGACTGGTTACAGGTGACTGACAGACCAATTTAAAAATATGGGAGTGACTGGTATGCCATCTTCGCTAGCAACAACAGGAAAAATACCCGTCCTGCTCCTCTAGAATGATATTGCGGCTGCCACTTTTGGTCCTCTACAGCCAGGTGAATAGACGTTAGTCACTCTTGACATAACCATGACACAACCACAGTGTGTGGCTGCCCCCAATGTGTCACTTGTGGCTTTTTTTTGTTGCAGATTTATATAGCATAAACTCGACCCGAAGCCCGAAGGTATTGGAGCGCTTTACATGAGCACCCTTTACGTTACACAAAGACACATTCCTTTTTTTTTTTTGGTAGACATGGGGAGATTAAGTGATTTGCCCAGAATCACAGGATGTGGAGTCGACCCCGAGGCTCAAACATTGGTTTCCCAACTCCAAGGTCGACAGTCTAGCCGTGAGACCACATCCGCTTTCTTGAGAGTGACAGAAGCCCAGTCCCAGCTAATAAGGGGCGATACTTCAATTCATCTTAGGTGATATTAGACATCTTCCTTGCTGCACCTATCTGTTTCCTGTTGCTTTTAACCCCTTCGCTGCTAGGCCTTTTCCTCCCCTGTGCTACGCCTTTTTTTTGGCTATTTGGGGTAGTTCGCGCTTAGACCCCTGTAACTTTTTGCCCACATAAGGTATCCACGCCAAATTTGCGTCCTTTTCTTCCAACATCCTGGGTATTCTAAAGGTACCCAGGATTTGTGGATTCCTCTGGAGGGGACCCAGAAATTAGCCAAAATACAGCAAAATTTTGTTTTTTGGGGGAAAAATGGGAAAAAAGTGCTGCAAATGAAAGCATCTGGGTTTTTCCCTGCAAATGGTATCAAAAAGGGTTTGTGGGGCTGCAATCACCATTTTCCCAGCTTTTAGGGAATGACAGACTTTTGTCAGAAAACTAAAACATTTTACACAGTTTTGGCATTTTTCTGGGACATAGACTATTTTTGCTTTTTTTTTTGCTTTCAACCTCCTTCCAGTTAATGGTAGAAATGGGTGTGAAAGCAATAATGGATCCTAGAATGCTATACATTTTAGTAAAGTAGACAAAATTCTAAATTCAGCAAGGGGTCATCTGTGTAGATCCTTCAAGGTTTCTTTATAGAAACGAACAGTTAAATATAGGAAAAATTGAAAATTAGTTGAAAAAAACAGCCTTTTGTGTCAACGTTTTCATCTGTAACTTCTTCTAATTGTGACAGCTCTTTGAAAGCAATATACCGTTACATCCGCGGGACCTTACTGGTTGTGGGGATATATAGGACTTGTAGGGTAACCAAGAACCCGATGAACCCAGAGCCAAAAACTGAGCAGCGACTTGCAATGGTTTTTTATTATGTACCGGGTATATGGCAATTATTCTGTGAAAATGTATACATGGAAAAATCGGTATTAAAGACACCTATGTATTTCTGAAATGGAAACAAAATATAGAATTTAGAAACAGTAGATATTTGCACATTTCCAAAATTGGGAATACTCATACTAGCATGAGAATTATTGGTTATTTTTCAAAATGACTTCTTTTTTACACATTGTCTTTCATTTGGGAAGGCAGAAATGCATTGAAAGTCAATAGGTAATAACAGTTGCTTTACAAATCTAAATTACCCTAAGTCTCCGGTTAAAAATGAAACCTCACTTGTGTGTGTAGGCATAGTGCCCACGACAGGAAACTGCTCAAAACGTAATGTGAACACACCACATTTTCACAATTAAAAATGACCCTTTTTTTGCAAAGTGCCTAGCTGTAGTTTTTTAACCCTAGCTCTGCCGGCACCTAGGGAAACCTAGCAAACCTATACATTTTCGAAAACTAGACACCCAGGGGAATTCAGGATGGGGTGACTTGACTGGCTCTCACCAGGTTCTGTTACCCAGAATCCCTTGCAAACCTAAAGAAATGTAAAAAAAACCAAATTTTCCTCACATTTCTGTGGTGGAAAGTTCTGGAATCTGCGTGGATCCACAAATTTCCACCCACCCCGCGTTCCGCAAACTCTTCCAAGAAAAATGGTACCTCACTTGTGTGGGTAGGCCAAGTGCCCGCGACAGGAAACGGCACAAAACGCAATGTGGACACACCACAATTTCACAGTGAAAAATGACCCTTTTTTGGCAAAGTGCCTAGCTGTATTTTTTTAACCCTAGCTCTGCCGGCACCTAGGGAAACCTAGAAAACCCATACATTTTTGAAAAATAGACACCTAGGCAAATCCAGGATGGGGTGACTTGACTGCCTCTCACCAGGTTCTGTTACCCAGTATCCCTTGCACACCTAAAAAAATATCCAAAAAACCACATTTTCCTCACATTTCTGTGGTGGAAAGTTCTGGAATCTGCGTGGATCCACAAATTTCCACCTACCCCACGTTCTTCAAAGTCTTCTGAGAACAATGGTACCTCACTTGCATGGGTAGGCCTCGTGCCCGCAAATGGAAACGGTGCAGAACGCAACGTGGACACACCACAATTTCACAGTGAATAATGACCCTTTTTTGGCAAAGTGCCTAGCTGTAGTTTTTGAACCCTAGCTCCGCCGGCAACTAGGGAAACCTAGCAAACCTATACATTTTTGAAACCTAGACACCCAGGGGAATCCAGGATGGGGTGACTTGACTGCCTCTCGCCAGGTTCTGTTACCCAGAATCCCTAGCAAACGTAAAAAAATATCCAAAAAAACACATTTTCCTCATATTTCTGTGGTGGAAAGTTCTGGAATCTGCGTGGATCCACAAATTTCCACCTACCCCACATTCTCCTAAGTCTTCTGAGAACAATGGTACCTCACTTGCGTGGGTAGGCCAAGTGCCCGCAACAGGATACGGCGCAAAACGCAACGTGGACACACCACAGTTTCACAGTGAAAAATGACCCTTTTTTGGCAAAGTGCCTAGCTGTAGTTTTTGTACCTAGCTCTGCTGGCACCTAGGGAAACCTAGCAAACCACAACATTTTTGAAAACTAGACACCCAGGGGAATCCAGGAAGCAGCGCGCGCAACGAAATTTGTTTTATTTTTTTAAATGTGTACTTACCTCTGTTCATCCATATTCCGTTGTTTACATTCCCCCGCCCCGCCTCACCGCCTCACGGAACTCCCGCCACGGACCGCTACTGGTCATGGGCATCAAAGTGGCTAAGAGTCAAGTAACTTAGTAGGCACAGGCTATGGAGCATGTGTCAACGGTGGTGTTATCAGTGGCAGGTGTGGACACCTATGCATTCCTGAGGTCTACTTAGCAGGAAGACCTGCCTGGCACTGTAAGTACTGTTGCTGAATGGTACATTGTTTAGAGTACAGTCCTGGAATGTCTGTGGTGGCAGTTTATTTTTAGAGGTAGAAATCTTCCTTTTGTGCTAGTCTTGCTTTCACTGAGGGCTTCAACCAGCTCTGTAAAGTGTTTGTGTTTTTGAATATAAAACAGTTTTGGATTTCTCATCTGCTCTCATTTCGTCAGAAGCCCTTTAAAGTCCATTATTACTTAATGCCAGTTTGTAGGTGTGATTGGTCTTGGCTTTGAATGGTAGGTGCTCTTTGTTCGAAATCTGTAGCCCTGGGGGCTGTATGGTTGCTATTTGTTCGAAATCTGTAGTGTTGGGGGCTGTATGGTTGCAGCATTAGCAAAGCGATTGGAGTGTACACTTCTGTTTAGGTACGGAGCTGTAGTGGTGGTTATATGTAGAACTAGGTCTATGCGGGGGAAACTGTTGGTTAGGATGAGAATAGGTTCAGATGTTTAGTTCTTAGTTGTTCCGTGTCTTTCCTGAGTAATTGCTGTCTCCTACATAGGAGATCTGATGTTCAGTGCTTGGATGGATTTGACTTGCTTAATAAGTAGTTAGAGCTTATCTTGGCCAATTCTTCTGTCCTGGCCATGGTGCTTGAGCTGGCAGTGGTGAGGCTGAATTTGTTTGAAGGGATGAAGATTTTTAGTACTGGAGTAAAGTGATGGTCAGGTAGGTGAACAATAGAATTAGTACCGATTGTGGTAGGAACCATGTGATAGGCTGTATTGTTGTAACCTTCTTTTATCATGCGGATGGATGGAGATGCTTATTTGTCCCAAGTGGGCTACTTTCTGCTTCGCCTCCAACCTGCCTATACTGTGTGCCTTCCTACGCCCTGGATGGCCTAAGGCTGTTTACATCTACTTTTATGTATGCATATTGTTTCTAGGTACTTGTTGACTGCATTAAATGTGCCTTGCATACTCAACCATGTGTGGGATGCTACTCATACTTGGGGGCTTTTGTGACATAGGCAATGGGTATGGGATTATTTAGGCCAAAGGTTTATCTTGTGCCAGTGTAGCAGTGCCGGGAAATATTGCATTATTATTAATATCATTTTTGGTATGCTTGGTTTGCTTGCTGCATCCCACCTTTCACACATTAATTTCAGACTGGTGAACTCCAATTTTCCAGGTGAGTGTGAAATAAATTATTTGACTTGCTTGATCAGCAAGTAGGGGTTGATTAACAAAGGTATGCTTGTTTTTGTGTGTGTAGATCCCATTACAGATCTACACCTACATGTAGGTGTAAATCTTCCTACAAATGGGATTCACCATTTCCATATATAGGTTTCTATCTAGATGTAAACTTACTATGAGTCTCCACGCCTAAAATGAGCGAATAGGGAATTTTAAGAAAGTGAATTTTGAATTACAAAATATGTTTATGTTTCATTAACAAATATTAAAACACATTTCCATAACTTCTATCTGCCTAAGACTATCAAAGTAAAAAGGGACAGCACACCTGCACTAAAACTTAACATATGACATTTTAATGGAATTATTGTTTTATTTTGAAATTATGTTTTAATTAAATTGAAATAAATGTTAATTTCTCTCCCTCACCTCATACAGTATCCTTTGTGTTGAATGTTTCACAATCTTTGATGCATGTTTTGTATTATTTAATTTATGATTTACATTTTATAAAGTAATATCATTTACAATAAATTGTGTTCAAATGTTACTATGCATATTTAAAAAAGTATGTCAGAAATGGAGGTCTCTAGTTGGCAGTGGTACACACCCTGTACAAGTAGGGGTCCTTCGTTCTAGTCAGGATAAGGGAGTTATGCACCCAAATAACCCCTGCTCACCCCCTTGGTAGCTTGGCACGAGAAGTCAGGCTTATCTTAGAGGCAATGTGTAAAGTATTTGTCCATAACACACACAGTAACACAGTGAAATTACTACAAATGGTCACTGCAACAGCTTAGAAAAATAAAGTTTCTTTATCTAAACCAAACATGACCAAAACTACAAAAATGCTACATACACAACTCAAAATCTGACTTTTTAAAGGTTTAAGCAATTTTGCCCATAGGAAACTAAGGATGTGGTGATTTTACTCAAAGTACCTTCAGATGCATCAAAATTCACAAGGAGAAACAGTTGCGGAGGAGGGAAGCATTTGAAAACACAGCGATGTGCTGGTTACTGAGTCCACGGGGAGGCAATGCGTCAGTTCTGCTGCACACAGAAGTGTTACATCGAACCCGGACTGTAGGGAGAAGCGATGCGTCGAAATCCAAGACGGTTCTGGTCTGCGGGTGATGCGTCGGAAAAACTGTCGCACATGTGCGATGCTTGGAAATCTGGACGCGCTGGAGATCGATGTGGCAGCGGCAAACAGGCGCTGCATCGGTTTCTTCAGCGGTGGTCCCACGATGCGTCGATCTGGTCAGCCAAACAGCAGGGCCTGCATCAGAGTCAGTGCGGTGGTCTCAGACTTCTGAGACAGTGCGCCGAACTCGGGCTGCGGCAGTTTCTTCGGCAGCAGGCAGACGCTGC
The DNA here is from genome assembly GCF_964204655.1 of Triturus cristatus. Lineage (NCBI taxonomy): Eukaryota > Metazoa > Chordata > Amphibia > Caudata > Salamandridae > Triturus > Triturus cristatus. The sequence continues at coordinate 998,008,896 of NC_140592.1, read as the reverse complement.
ATCGATTTCTTAAGGCACACAGTGGCGGTGTGTGAAAACATCTGCCGCACAGCAGTGCTGCGTTGGAGAAACAGGGGCTGGAAGGGCGATGCATCAATTTTGATGTCTTTTTAATGCTTTTTGCAGCAGGAACAACATCCTAGATCCCAGAAATAGAATTGGCACCACAAGGCAGGTCAGAACTCCCAGCAGTGGAGTTTAGGGATGCTGCAGAAACAGTCTTTGATGGCCCTGAGACTTCTTAATAGGAGGCAAGCACACACAAGCTCTTAGAGAAACTTCACAGGCAGGATACACAGCATAGTGCAGTCCTTTGTCCTCTCCAAAGCAGAAGCAGCAAATGTAGGCCAACCCAGCAAAGCAACACACAGCAAAGGGGCAGTACTCCTCCTCACAGCTAATCAGCTCTTCTCCTAGATCCAGAAGTGATCTAAAAGTCTGGGGTTTTAGTTCCAATACTTATACCCCTTATGGCCTTTGAAGTCTTAGTAGTTTACAAGTTCCTGTCTTGCCTGGCCTTGGCTCCAGACACACTCCAGGGGAGTGGAGACAGCACTGTGAGAGACAGGCACAGTCCTATTCAGGTGCAGGTGACAGCTCCTCCCACCACTCTAGCTCAGGAAGACCCATCAGCCTTGTGATGGGTCATCAGGATATGCAGGGCACACCTCAACTCCCTTTGTGTGGATGTCTAGAGTAAACACACAAGCAGGCCCCTGTCAATCTAAACCAGATGTTGATTCCACAGGCAGGCTGAGGCACAGGAGGGTTAAACATGAAAATGCACACTTTCTAAAAGTTGCATTTCCAAACACACAATTTAAAAACCACCTTTACTAAAAGATGTGTTTTTAAATTCTGAGCTCAGAGAACTCGAACTCCAAATCTCTAGCTGGTCCCAATTGAAAGTTACACTTGAAAAATGTTACAAGGAACCTTTCAATGATAACCTATGGGAGAGCTAGTCCTTGCAATAGTGAAAAATGACACTGGCAGTATTTCACTATCAGGATATGTAAATCACACCAGTACATGTCTTACCTTTCATAAACACTACATCCTGCCCATTGGGGTACCTCATGCCTACCTGAGGGGTGCCTTACATGTAGTAAAAGGGAAGGTTAGGGCCTGGCAAGTGGGTGTACTTGCCAGGTTGAAATGGCAGATTAGAACTGCACTCACAGACATTGCAATGGCAGTCCTGAGACAAGTTTACAGGGCTACTCATGTGGGCGGCGCAACCAGTGCTGCAGGCCCACTAGTAGCATTTGATTTACAGGCCCTTGGCACACCAAGTGCACTTTACTAGGGACTAACCAATAAATGAAATATGCCAATCATGGATAACCAATCAGAATTACAATTTACACATGGAGCACTTGCAGTTTAGCACTGATCAGCAGTGGTAAAGAGCCCAGAGTACCTAACCCAGCAAAAACAAAGTCTAGCACAGTCAAAAATATAGGATGTGGTGGCAAAAAGACTGGGGAAACCACGCCAAGGATGCCAGATCTAACAATGTATGTAAACAAATGTAATAATAAACTTAAAAATAATTCCAAGTACAATTTTAAATGTTGTTTAACCCCTTCAGCGCGGCGCGGATTTCCGCGCCACGCTGAAGGTTCCGTGCGCGGGCGGGGCCATGACGGAACGGTTCCGTCATGCGCATAGCGCAACCGACGTGCATGACGGAACCGTTCCGTCATGCGCGTCGAACGGGTTAATATCATTTATTTGATATGTTTCCCTATGCGTTAGTTCATTTCTGTGGGAGTGTGTTGCAGTACCAGTGATTGGTCATGTGTGGTGCTTCACTTAATCAGAGTTTGGGCTGGAGTACATTTAAGCCTATGTTCTCAATAGTACTAATGTACTAGATTAAATATGTCTTTTACTAATTGTACTTTGCTCACACTTATGTGGTGCATGTATGTTTGTCTAAGCATGTCACTCCCTAAATCCCTCCTACAATTTCACTTAACTGCACCCATTTTTTAGCAATTATTCCCCACTTTCCAACAACTTCAACTTGTCCCTCATAAATTAACTATTAAATTCTACACTACCTGTGCAGACATTTCCATCGCCAGGATTGTTCATTGCTTTTTGGAGCACTTAAAGCAGTAATACTGCACATGCTCCAAATGTGCTTTTGTGAACAGGGCCCTTACTCTCTAGCTGTACAATGTTGGGAAAAATCCATGATTCTCTCTTACTTAGAAACACTCGAGATAAAACACTCGAAGACTAGATCATTTGATTTAAGTTGGAATATATAGTTGAGAAATACAGAAGGACATTTTTTGCAAGCCGCTGGAAGGTCCATCTAAGTCTGCTACCTTGCTGCTCCACATTCATGCAGTGACTTCCCCATTCTTTGTCTCTATTTCAGAAGCCTTTAAATAATGTATGTTCCTTCCACAGAGTGATGATTTTCAGTACTTAAATTGTGAGATTTCCTGCTCCTATATATGAATTAGTGTGCACTTATTTTTTGACTGTATTGTAACATTCGGGTGTTTCAATATGGCTGTGTCACAAATATTGTTGGTACTACCTTTGTTTTACCTTACTTGAGACCCATTTTGGTTTTAGCTAAATTTGTACATATTTTACTGCAGTTATAGATCACTTGTGGGTTTCACTTAGGTTGGAAAAATTCATGCACTATATATATTACTTCTTATGCCATTTACTATAGTTGGAAATACTTTTTATCCTCATGAGATTGCCTATTATTTTTTTTATGCGATTTTACAGTCAACCAAATTTATGGAATATTGATTCTGAAAAACCACTGTACTTAAAACGGATCAATTGACATTTACAATAAAAACGCATTTATCATTTGGAATAAAGATGTTCAAATAAGGTTTTTTGTATTGCTTGTTTGAGGCGTAAATGATTCAAATTCAAAATAAGTGGTCTTTGTTGTTCTTTCTTTGGGGATTACATAGATTTTTCATTCTTCACCCGCTGTTATTTTGCCATGCTCTGTCATTGGGTGATGAGTCACATTTATTTAAAATGACTGTTCTGGCAGATTACTTCCCAAGCCCCACTTCTCGTCCTCCCTTCCTCCCTTATGTGCTCTTTTGCTTCTAGTAATTTAGGAGTCGGACAACTCCTCCTTCATCCATTTGAAAAGTCAGTTTATTTTTCCCTGTTCTCTGTGTTCAACCTTTTTTTTTTCACTCTCTGGTACATCATTCTTCCTCCTCGGCCTTACCATTCTTTCGCTACGGGAACTTCCTTTCCCGTTTTCAGTTTTAATATTGCAATTATGGTTTTATCATGCACTCCGCAATGTTGTTCCTTTTTTACACATATGTTTTTTAGGGAATTTATATTTTTTAAATTTTCCTAGGGGTAGTGGATAGGAAGGGATGATTTTACTTTCAATGAAACTGCATTTATATTAATTTGCTTTTCCTCTAAATTGATTTTTGCTAATAAAGGGGCATATTATCAACGGCCAGCGATAATTATCGCTGGCCGTTCATAGCGATAGAAGAATTATCGCCAGCTATCGCTGAATATTATCGCCATGATAACGCTATATTTACAACGCATAGCACTATGGCGATAATATTTCAGCGACAGCGGTGTTTTCAATGGAACATCGCTGGTTTTCCAGCGATGTTCCATTGAAAACAGCGATAACATTGCTGATATGACCCTGTGGTCCTATCAGCATAATCCATATCCCATTAGAAGTATGCCTTAGCCAGGAATTTAACAGGTGTTAAATTCCTGAGTTAAGGCTGAGGTAGCGCGATTTTTTTTATCGCTGCACCTCCTTGTTAATATCGCGAAGCTGCCTTCACGATATTAACATGTGTTGTTTTCACAGCCACGCCTCTTTTGCATCTCATTAGCGATGCGAGGCGAGACTGTGAAAAAACGGGCTCTACATCAAGGAAACACGCGCTAGCGTGTCCTTGATGATATTGCGATATAATTATCGCCGCTTTTCGCCCAAAAACGGACGCTAAAGCGGCGATAATTATATCGCCAGCCCTTGCTAATATGCCCCATGGGTTCTTGGAAAAGAGTTTCTCTCACTTTGCTTTTCTATGCATTTACTCATTGCAGAGTAACTCTCACTAGACTTGAAGTTTTACGTCATTTACTTCGGACCTATCTGAAATCTGGCGTAATTCACTACTCACCCTTGAAAACCGTTACCCTTCCTGAATGTTAATTTTTACCTTTAGGCCTTGGGCAGCTACAAAGTCCAGCTCTTGCCGCTGCTCGGCTAGCGTGCATTAATTCCACTGCCAGGCTGCAATGCGCAAAGTTTAAACCCATTTGCCCATTTAAATGCCTTAACTGTTTGCTTGTTCGCCAAGGAAAGAGGATTTAGCATTCGCCAAGGATCAGAGCTGTATTCCGGTTGGATACAAAGATTCACAATGCAATGATTGTGTTTGGCATATTTATGTCAAACAGGTGCCCTTCAGCACAAGGAGGGATCAGGAAAATCTGCTGCATGGGGAAACTGCTAGGGCCTTGCGCACATTCTCCAGGATTACGTCATTTTAGAAAGGCCGTAGTTGTCAATCTCTGCCAAAGTCATCTGTACTTTTAAGAACTGCTTACTTCTGCTTTATGATTTAACTAATGGATTATGGAAAATTAAAATTTGCCTAACTCAAATGTTAAGGAGTTTGTTTGGTCCAAAGAGTGAGGCGTCAGTGTAAAAACAAAAAATGAACCGCTGTACTGAGGAAACAGATACACCTAAGCATGTACTACTGTGTAGAAAAATTGTGCAATTGTGTTTTTGTACATTTGCTTCGTTCCACTGCATCTGATCCCTTTGCTCATCCGCTCAAAACCCACTAACTGATGAGATTAAACATCGGTGGCAAGGCAAAAAGGGAGAGACGCGGATAGTTCAAAATAAAATGTTTATAATAATTTAAAAGGATGCTGCATAAAAATAGTGCAACTGCATTCTGGCATTGTCCATCTTGGGAGTAGGGTTGAACCACAGAGCAGGAAGGCAAAGGAGTTTCCTTTCACAAGAGAAGGCATGCTGAAGGAGAAAAAGCAAAATAAGAATCTTTTAGAGTTGAGGTAAATGTAGTGTGCACAGTTTCAGAGTGTGGAGAATAAGCTGGCATAAGTTCCTTAAACTAAAGTCCATTCTTTTACCTCTCCCACAGACTTGTGAACGTAAGCCAATCTGCACATAGAATGATCACCCAACCCTTAAAAATTCCAAGATTGGGTGGTGTGACCAGTCACGAACAATGGCGGATACATTCTGAGGACACTCAGCTGAGCCTGTCTGATATCTGCAGCCAGCAGCTGACCTGGTGTCGCTACAACCCCCCGTGAAGCTGCCCCAGAGACTGAGCCATGTCATGAGTTCAGCTGAGCTGGATGCTGTGGGAGACTTAGGACGGCGGTTTCCCCTGGTCAAGGCCTAGCTGCGCGAGCTGGGAGCCGAACTGGTTGGGCACGGCTCAGAAGATGCTGCACGTCCGGATGAATGTTGGTGTGATGAAATTGCTGAATTCAGAGGGCTGCGGGGGTAGACCAGAAACTGGGGTGAGCTCACCCCTGGGCCAAGGCAGTGGTGTGGCCATGATGCACACGGACCCCGAGGAGAGGGGCATGGGGGATGTACCCCCCTGGGACACTCACACACCAGTAGGGGATGGCAACAGATGCTTCACGTTTAGAAGGGAGTTGATAACCATTCAGTTTAGTTAGCACTAGCTTTTTTCATACACCAACCCAAGGAGCACTGACTCCTACCACCTACTCTCCTACTTCGATGACCCACCATGACAGCTGCACATGAATAATTTCAGATCCTCTTCTGTAACATCAACGGATTAAATAATAAAATCAAATGGAGCACCATCTTCCAATTCCTGAAATGCTATTCGCCACTGGTAGTCCTGCTACAGGAGACTCACCTGCTCGAAATCTGTGCCCCATCCTCACCCACAGTGGGTACACTAAAATATACCACAGCGGTTAAATAAATGCCTGTAGGGGAAAAATCATTCTCCTCCACAAGCAATTTCCACTGCAGGTTACAGCTGCACATCACAATAGCCTAGGGTGATACACAGTGGTAGAGGGTTGAATGGGTGATTAACACTGGACCTTCGCGTCTGTCTATGCCCCCTGCAATGGTGGAAGATACACTTCAGACTCACAAGTGTACTGCTGCTGTCCCACCCCCTGGAGAACGGTGGTAGGGGAAGACTTCAATCCAGTCATGAACCCTACTGCGGACACAAACAGTGCTCACCTTTGCAAATCCTCTTCCCTAAGTACATGGGCTATCTCAATAGCCCTTTCTGATATATGGCAAATATTCTACCCTGACAGCAAAGAATATATGTTTTACTCACACACACAGCTCCTCTTCCAGAATTGATTACTTTTTCCAGTCCTCAGCGAACACCAACAAAGTGGTGCAAGTAAAAATATTGTCACAAGCGTTGACAGATCACACACCCCTGCTGCTCACACTAAGACTGCCCATGTCTCGGGAACCAGGATCCAGGCCCTCAAATGCCTGGCGGCTGTGGAACCCCACCTTTGCCGCCTTCCTCAGAGAGCAGATTACTGACTCAATGAGGATTCAGTAGACTCCCTGGCAATACTTGGGAGGCACTGAAGACGGTTCTAAGAGGACAGGCGATCTCATACCAAACAACAGCTATGCAACAGAAATACTGAGACATTGCTGAGCTTGAAATGGCAATACTTCTGGTGGAGGATGAGAGAGACCACCCTGGCACAGCACAACATAGAACTGCTGAGACTGTCACTCTGGCAAGAGCTGATAGACTCTGGAGCCTTTTCCCACCTAGTAACGCAATACACTATATATGAAATGGGGGACAAGGCGGGGAAGCTTCTTTACTGGCTGGCACAAGGAGATCTGTAGCACCATATAGTTTCCTGCATTAACTGCATAGAGTGGTGATCTCCTTGCTGACTCCACACAGATTGCCTGTGAATTTGCATCATTCTACGAGCATCTATCTGTACCCCCTTAACAATCTCTTAATCCCTGGACTATCTAAGCGCAGACAGACAGTTGCTGGAAGAGCCATTCATGGAGGACGAGATCAGTGCCAGGATCCAATCAATTCCTGTTAGGAAAAGGTCCTGCCCGAATGGATTCCCGCTACAATTTTAAAAGAAAGACTCGGCACACTTTTCACCGCTCATCCTGTGCATGTACGCAGAGGCCTTTGCCTCGGGGGGTCTCCTGCATGGTCTCTGGGGTTGGCACGATATCAGTGATTCTGAAACCCGTGAAACCTCTGCGCGTCCAACAGACCCATCTCGCTTATCAACTTGGAGTTGAAGATGCTGGTTTAAATACTGGCAAACAGGCTGCTGCCTGTAATCAGACCGACAGTGCACCAAGACCAAAATGGGTTCACACCACAACGTGGCACCCGACAATGTCTCTGTCACCTACATACTGCAATAGCTATGTCCACCAGGGTAAAAGACCACAGGGTCCTGGTGTCCCTGGCCTTCGAGAAGGCCTTTGATTCAGTCCTATGGGAGTTCCTATTTTGAGGGATGGAGCAAATTAACTTTCTCCCATGCTTTAGGCACTGCATGGCAACATTATACCATAAGCCGTGGGAACTCGGAGGTGTCCTTTTCCCCCATCCATTTGACCTGGTTATAGAACCTCTAGCCGAATGGATTCGGCGAGACGCCCAGCTGTGTGGATTCTGTAGGCCTGGCGGGGCTAGTAGACAAAATTTGACTGTAGGCTGATGACACCCTTGTTTATATAAGTAATCCGGATACCTCCCTCCCCGCCTGATGCTTATGCTCCAACTCTGTGAAGAGGCATCTGACCTCACAGTCAACTGGTCCAAGTTCACGTACATACCTCTAACTGGACCGCAGGATGACATAAGACATGATACCACTCTCCAATGGGCAGACCAACCTTTAAGTACTTGGGTATGTATATCACGCATCCAAGACAAGATGCATGGGACATGAATATCGCACCTCAGTTCATCAGCGTGAAACGGGACATGGATATTTGGGAAAGCTTTCCTCTGAATATTGAGGGCCGTGAGACCTTATTCAAGATGATCTCCCTTCCCTGTATGCTCTACCCTCTACAAAACTACTCATTCTCTCTACCCTACACGTTTTTCACAATCCTACACGCAGCTATAGTGAAATTCCTATGGAAAGAGGGCCAGCCAGGAATCGCATTCCCTAAATTAGTGCTGGGTCCCTATGATATGGGGCTGGGCATTACAGACCAGCAATTGTATTACTGGGCCAGTCAAATTCTCTTGCTCAATGATTGGATGTTTGCGGATACCGGGGACCCAGCAATGGCACTAGCACTCCAGATCATGGAGCGGGACAACATGATGACCCTTTTGTTCGGGCCATCTGACCACACCGACCTCCCCCCTGCAACTGCGACATCCGTAGCCTGTTAGCACAGGGCACTGAGGTGGATCAAATGGCATGGAGTGCCGCCAGGGAAACCCCTTAGTGGGCTGGAATATGGCCACATCATACAGCAACTCGGAAAGGCTTGCGGGCCTTGGATATTATAAGCATCTCCAAACTAAGAAACATATGGGGAGTAACACAATATGCACATTTCAGCACCTTCAAGATACCCACGACATTCACAGAACACAATTTAATCACTACTTTTAACTACGCCACACCCTTGACAAGCACTGTGACATCCTACAGGCTGTCCCGGTCTACAATACCCTAGAGGTCTATGTGACGGTGCATTCATGGGGAAGAAGAGGATCTCGATAATATACAGAACACTAGTAAATAACACCCCAGATCCCCTGACGGCACAGAGAGAGTGATGGGAGGGTGATTTGGGTATGCTGGAGGAAGGGGACTGGACAAAGGCAAGGATAGCCTTCTGGGACCTGACTGTCTCCATGATATTGCAGCTGATCCAACTTAAATACCTACACCAGGTATATCACAGCCCAACATGGGGCCGGGAGACTGGGTGGGCCACAAATTATATGACTAGTTTGATTATTTTAAACATTGATCATGTTTGTAAACGAAACACAGTGATCCAGCACACCACATAGTCAGTTCAAGATACAGTAATGCAAGACAGAATATGTCAGTCCATTCAGCACGTCTGGTTTCAAATTTTCTTTATTGAATTTGTCTTTTAAATCAGCATAGCCAACGTCTTTCGTCCCTAAGGACTTCTTCAGGGCTACAAATGAGTAAATAAATAATATTTACAAAAAACAGATCATCAAAATATTTACAATTATATATACAATCTAAAATGAGCTGTTTTTATATATACAATATTTAAAAAGATGAATCGACAGCCCATATTTTGCAATTTATTATACACATTTTATAACAAGACTGTGAAAAAATGATAAACATCACTGTCTTTAAACCTGCTGAACCAGTATACCTTTATACAGCATGTATCAGACCTGAATGCCACTTCCTAAAATACATGTATTTTGGAGCAAACATTCGTTTACAAACACTATCTTAGGTTTTACTTTTTTTTCTTTTTTTCACAGATAGGGCAAAAACATCCATTTATAGTCACTATTTCAGTTTTTTCACAGATGGGGTAAAATTGTTCCAATAGTGACAATGTTTTGGACATATAATATTCCAACAATCATAATGGATACCAATATACCTTCTAATAACACATAGGGATCTAAGATATATTTATTATATTTCAAGACCAAAGTTTTAATCTGTAAATACAGAACACAATCTTACCAGAGTTTGATTTGTTCTTCTTCAGAACTGCGGTCTATGGCCAATGCTCCCCTTTTTTTCAACCAAAATTATATGTGGCCTAGGTATATAACGAAAGGAGGGACATAAGTGTAGAACATACTAACTTATTAATTATACTAGCAAAAAGTTACATTTTATATTTGTCCACCGCTCAAAAATAAACTGTACCTACCAAATTGTTTTCGTGGGTTAATCTGATGTTCTTGGTGTGGTTTTACCCTGTCCGGGTTCTTAGTAATAGTTATATCTGCAATATACAAGGAAAGGAAAAAAAAAATTCCGCTCATATGTTTTATATTTTAAATTTCCTTATTTATACAGATTTAGATATTTTCAAATATTTTTACACGTTAAAACCAAAAAGCTCTCACAATGTAACTAACTCAAATTACACTCAATAATATACAAGTGACTAAAAAATAATAACAAATCCAAACATACATGAATTAATGATGCCTGTGTAGAAATTTAAAACATGAGTGTTTATCTGTGCGAGTTAAACTTAAAGTATTATTTATTTTATGCTAGAAGTTCTTGATAGCGCCATCCCAAAAAGGAGTCTTGAATTAAAAAAACAAAAGACCAAGTATTAACGCGTGAAGAATTCTCGCCTGTCATTAAAGCATCCAAGCCTCTAAGCCACATTTGCCAGCTAACGCTTACTTGTATTTAGGAGAAAGGTCCCTCCATCAGACGATCCGTGCGATAATGAGAAGTCAAAGTTGCTCGCTTTAAATAGCCCACGCTGTCGATCACCTGTAGCTAATTAGAGCCATAAGGGACATGATTAGTCCTGTTCAGCCGCTAATCTTGTAAGGGCATTTTTAACTCTAATGCATTAAGATACCAAGAAAAAAGTAGAACTCCTCAGAAAAGATGTACTATTTAACCCTATATCTCAGTAGTATTCAAAATCGATAGATAAATAATATACATAGAAAATGTATATGACTTGTACTATCGTTGGCGATATTTCAAAAAAGGAAAGTTACAAAAATGAGCGCCATTTTGGGCCGGTACCAATAGCGGGAACAATTTAGGCGCCATCTTAGAGTGTCTTATCAGACCCCAAACAGGCTCTTATATACTATATAATGTTCAACACGTTGTAGAAGTGGGCCTCAGCCAGGCCTACCAGTGCTAGGGGTTCGCCCTTCTCTGCACACAAATCCTCAGGCAAGTAAATAAAAGTTGGCACGGAAGCTGAAAGGTTAAAGGAAAGATTTATTAAACCTCATGAGGTGGAACTACATTCACACAACACCCTTCGGTAGTGTATGACGCAGCACAAGGAGTAGAAGAACCATGGGTCTTTTATACCCACACAGGGGCTCAAAAGAGTGCGGTACAAGCACACATAGGAGAATTACATACCTACATGGTCATTCAGAAATGCACAGTCAACAGTAAAGGAGGAGCTAGCAGTTGCTGACTCCGGTAGAAACAACCTGACAGTTACAGACTAAAAACAGATGTATGGACAGTTACAGATTCCTCTGCGCATGTGCAGAGTAGCAGAGTCTAAGTATAGCCAGTTCTTTAAACAGAGCACAAGGGTAAACAACAGTGGAGAAGGAAACAGCACGTGGTGAGCACATGGCAGACAAAATGGCTGCCGGAAACAAGATGGCTTCAGCTAAATGCTAACACGGATCGCTGTCAATTTTCCCCAACGTAGCCAATTTAACAAGAGCGGTCGGACAAAAGCGTGCCAAGGAACGCCATCCAAAGGTGGCTTATATTATATACAGTTTAGAAAATAGGGCGCCATCTTGGAATGTCCAAAAGGGACATATTACAAAATTACTGCCGGTACCAATAACAGGAGTCATTTAGGCGCCATCTTAAGGTGTCTTATTAAACATCAGACGCGCTAGTGAACTATGTAGTGTTTAAAGAGTAACTAACTTAAAAGAGAAGTAGAACAAAAGCATCGGGATGATCGCCATCCACGAAATAGCTCTTGTTATATACACACGTTAAAAAACAGGTCGTAAATAAGGCGCCATCTTAGAGTGTATGGGAGATACATATTAAAAAGTCCCTGAAAAGGTTATGTGTACTATACCCCAACTTTACTCGAAAATGCGAGTTTAGAAAGGAGGGGAGTTTGTCAGTACACCAATAAGTATACTCATATCGCGAATAACAATAACGATGTTAAAGACATTTCTTGGGAAAAATTATTATTATAATAGAACAACATATCTCGTGTTGTGTAATATAATTTAAATTATTTATAGTGATTATTATAGATTATACAATTCAGCCATCAATATAAGTCCAGCTGTTATGAATCCCCCTTTTCCCCAGTTTGTGATGTTGCAACTACAAGTGATATATATTTGGTCTAACAAGAGCTATTTCGTGGAAGGCGATCATCCCAACGCTTTTGTTCTACTTCTCTTTTAAGTTAGTTACTCTTTAAACACTACATAGTTCACTAGTGCGTCTGAGGTTTAATAAGACACCTTAAGATGGCGCCTAAATGGCTCCCCTTATTAGTACCGGCAGTAATTTTGTAATATGTCCCTTTTGGACATTCCAAGATGGCGCCCTATTTTCCTACATTTCTAAACTGTATATAATATAAGCCACCTTTGGATGGCGATCATTCGCACGCTTTTGTCCATCCTCTCTCTTTAAATTGGCTACGTGTTGAACATTATATAGTATATTAACGTGTTTGGGGTATGATAAGACACTCTAAGATGGCGCCTAAATTGTTTCTGCTATTGGTACCGGCCCAAAATGGCGCTCATTTTTGTACCTTTCCTTTTTTGAAATATCGCCGACGATAGTACAAGTGATATACATTTTTTATGTATATTATTTATCTATCGATTTTGAATACTACTCAGATATAGGATTTTTCTGAGGAGTTCTACTTTTTTCTTGGTATCTTAATACATTAGAGTTAAAAATGCCCTTACAAGATGGCGGCTGATTACAGGACTAATCATGGCCCTTATGGCTCTAATTAGCTACAGGTGATCGACAGCTCGGGCTATTTAAAGCGAGCAACTTTGAATTCTCATTATCGCACTGATCGTCTGATTGAGGGACCTTTCTCCTAAATACAAGTAAGCGTTAACTGGCAAATGTGGCTTAGAGGCTTGGATGCTTTAATGGCAGGCGGGAATTCTTCACGCTTTAATACTTGGTCTTTTGTTTTTTTATTCAAGACTCCTTTTTGGGATAGCGCTATCAAGAACTTCTAGCATAAAATAAATAATACTTTGTTAAGTTTAACTCGCACAGATAAACACTCATGTTTTAAATTTCTACACGGGAATCATTAATTCTTGCATATGGATAAAACAATAAAAATATATTTTTTTTATATATTCTTATGTTGGGACTCATATGTTCTCAACATGTATGTTTGGATTTGTTATTATTTTTTAGTCACTTGTATATTATTGAGTGTAATTTGAGTTAGTTACACTGTGAGAGCTTTTTGGTTTTCACGTGTAACACCATTTGAAAATATCTAACTGTATAAATAAGGAAATGTAAAATATAAAACATATGAGCGGATTTTTTTTTCCTTTCCTTGTATATTGCAGATATAACTATTACTAAGAACCCGGACAGGGTAAAACCACACCAAGAACATCAGATTAACCCACAAAAACAATTTGGTAGGCACAGTTTATTTTTGAGCGGTGGACAAATATAAAATTGCTAGTATAAATAATAAGTTAGTATATTCTACACTTACGTCCCTCCTTTTGTTATATAACTAGGCTACATATAATTCTGGTTGAAAAAAAGGGGAGCAATGGCCATAGAACGCAGTTCTGAAGAAGAACAAAATTAAGCCCCTTTGCTTTCAAACTCTGGTAAGATTGTGTTCTGCATTTATAGATTAAAACTTTGGTCTTGAAATATAATAAATATATCTTAGATCCCCATGTGTTATTAGAAGGTATATTTGTATCCATTATGATCTGTTGGAATATTATATGTCCAAAACATTGTTGTCACTATTGGAACAATTTTGCCCCATCTGTGAAAAAACTGAAGTAGTCACTATAAATGGATGTTTTTTCCCTATCTGTGAAAAAAGAAAAAAGATAGTGTTTGTAAACGAATGTTTGTTCCAAAAGACATTTCTTAGGAAGTGGCATTCAGGTCCGATACATGCTGTACAAAGGTATACTGGTTCAGCAAGTTTAAAGACAGTGATGTTTATCATTTTTCACAGTCTTGTTATAAAATGTGGAGAATAAATTACAAAATATAGGCTGTTGATTCATCTTTTTAAATATTGTATATATAAAAACAGCTCATTTTAGATTGTATATATAAAATTGTAAATATTTTGATGATCGTGTATTTTGTAAATATTATGTATTTACTCATTTGTAGCCCTGAAGAAGTCCTTAGGGACGAAACGCGTTGGCTACGCTGATTTTAAAGAAGAATTCAATAAAGAAAATTTGAAACCAGACCTTTTGAATGGACTGACATATTCTGTCTTGCATTACTGTATCTTGAACTGACTATGTGGTGTGCTGGATCACTGTGTTTCGTTTACGATTTGTAGAATCTCAGATCCTAGGAGTTTAGGGGTATTGAACCTCAGATCCTTGGCACCCAAAAAGAAGTAATATTGATTTGGACCCCACTGAATGATAGGTGCAGTCACTTTGGCCTCATACCTCGTTCTTTCTGTGTATTGTTATTGATCATGTTTGTAAATCAAAAGAAAGTGTTGGGAAAAATACCAATATTTGCGAGCCACTCCAGTCTGTCACTTTAATCATTTGGCATTCAACAATAATTTCTAGTCCCCTGTTTTCAAAAGTGTGGGTATGTCTGTATGTGTCTCTTTTTCCATGGAAGATACACACATAAGCATTACAGTTCTTGCAGTCTTCACTTACAGTCAAGAAAGGGAAGAAAAAGTTAAGCAAGGGACCCACCTTTTTCAGTTAGCAAATGGAATAATTCATTGCAGAATTAGAGGCCATTATTCACTGTAAAGTCTCTCCCAAGGTTGACCCTAAGGTTGAATTAGTTGCCCTGCTCTATTGCCAGTCACCAGGCCATAATTATCAGTGTGAGCCTTGCACACTGGTCTACTCTTGTGTTTTACATTTCTTGGCACACCAAATATAACACAAGCTAATTATATTTCTTTCATCAGACATTGTGTTTTGTAACCGAAACGTTTACTTTAGCTCAGTCAGTAGAGTTCATCTTCACATTCAGGGACTTGCTTTGGAGGACGATCACTCACCACATCTGAGACATTGAGAAGTCCTCAGCCGCTGTAGTTTATTCTGGAGCTTGATCATTTATTCCGAGGAAATAGTTTTTGATCTTGATCACTGTGAGTCTCTCCACGTTTTGAGGAGAGCGACTGGTCCTTCTAACTATGCCCACTGTGCCAGCTGCACTAAAAAGCCACTCAAATGGTATGGTGGCTTCAGGATATGCTAGATATTTTACTGCTGGTGTTCTGAGTTCTGGCCACTGTTCCATTTCAACAAGCAAATAAATCAATAAGCCTTGATCCTAATCAAGTTATGTGATTATTTTGAGAAGTTTTACATGCTCACGCTTTACGATCTTTTACTGATCACTCTCCCTAAGGTCAGTACATTACTCTTATGCATCATAGTTTTGTCAGGCTATATTAGATTGGTGTCATATCTAAGGAAATTGGCTAGGGTGTTTTTCCTATTGTTGCTAAGCCATTGGAGGTATGATCATAGCAAATTATATAGAGCATACACGTCTTTAATTTGGAAGGGAGAGTTGCTGCGCTTCTCTGTACCTCTGCAAAACCAGCACCTCTCCGGAGCAAAAAGGTACTCTGAAAAGAAAGTTCCAAACCAGAAAGAGACCTATTCCCTGCTAAGGAGGTATCGCGGAGGTGCCTCTGTGACTCGCTGTAACCAGAACATTTTCGGCCGAGGAAAGCTCCTTTGAAACTCCTCTTGAAGGCTGACGACAGGAGATAACGCCAGAAGAATTAGGACAACGCTAGAAGGTGAAGGAAACCAGACGCGGGGGTAAGAATGTGTGCAGTGAGCGCGGCCGCCATTAGTTGTGGCCGCTGAGTGTGAGCCCGGCGAGTCTGCAGAAGCGGCCCAACCAGGTTGGGTGCGGCTTGTGGCTTGCCAGATTGATGAGTACAGGCCCCAGCTAGGCCCGCAAATACAAGGGTTCGCCCTCCTATGTACGAAAACTAGAAGGAAGTTGGCACGGAAACTGCAAATACAAAGACAGAGTTTATTAACCCTTAAGGGTGGTCCTACAACCTGCACAACACTCTTCAGTATTGCATAGAGTAGCACAAAGAACTTGCGTACACGGTCCCCTTTTATACACAACAGAGGTGCTCATAAGTGGGTGGATACAACATAGAGCAAAATTCATTACCATTTATGGACATTTTCGATACAGGATCAATATATGGGCGGAGTTAACAATTTCCTGAGCCCGCGAAAACATGGTCAAACAAGGACTGACTGATTACAGATGTGGTCAAGTCTGGGCATGCGCCAGACGGACAAAGGAGCTATTTATAGACTGTTACTAGGCAGATTACAAGAGCAACTAGGGAAGAGGTAGGACTCTTCTTGTGCAAAGCACGTGGAGACATGGCAATACAAAATGGAGTCCGGACATTGGTCAACATAAGACAAGAAACACGTTTTGACTGTAGAGAATTCATGTCTTCAGTGAATGCTTAATCATATCGCTGTTTTAGTTTTCAACAAGAGTGCCCTGCTCCTGCTTATTTTTGGCTTGCTCCTACCGGTCTCCACCCCCCTACCCTCACCTCCTCTCACCTCCGCGCAGTCACTGAGTTGGAGTTTGAGCCTCGGACAGGCTATGAATTATTAAACACTTCTGAACACTTTCGAGCACACATGTGCTGAACTTGGCACTATTCCCCCTCCTAGCCCTAGCCTGAGCCAAAAATGTCAGGCCTCAGTTACCAGGTGGGGTAATCATGATCATGAGGAAACCGTGAGACACGGAGAATTCCCTACCGTTGTACTCCATCAGACACATGAGACACGGAGTGCCAGTGCAGAGAAACTGCAAATCCATAAAACTTTTTGCACCCTTTTACCAAAATCTGATTTAATCGGGCGGAGCTCTTCAAAGCTATTATAAGTAGGAATCCTCTTGAAGTGAAAAGTGGACTTAGCCCCCATGAACCGTGAATCGAGGTAAGTGCGAACCCCCAGGGCAGCCTTCAGATAGAAGGCCATAATGCGCTCTGGGAGAACAAGATCAGAAGTTAAGCCGAAGGAAAAAGCTTGCCAGAATATCAGGAAGACCAGTAAGGGAGTTCCTGTTTTATCTACGGAAGAGACAGAATTGGAAATAAACCCGGAACCAGCATCAATATAGTTACCAATGCCAATAAAAAAACTAGTAGGCAGGAAAATAAAAATTACAGACTTCCTAACTTCTCCAGGGCTCCGAATTCAGGATTCCATAACAAGAATATCATCTCCAACCGCAACCATATCCAACATGCCGCTTGTACAGACCATCATCCCGCCAGAGGACAGCTTTAGTATTCCAAAGATTTTGAATCTAGCTAGCAATCAAGTAAATGTGATAGCACAAATAAACGCAAATGTAAACGAACCACCACAAACATCACAAACAAACGTAACCAAAGCGGCACAAGCAGCAACACTAGAACAACAAATTGTGAGTCTTTCATCACCTCCCCCACTTACTCCGGAGGCTAAATCAGGCGAAAGTCAAACACCTGCTCTGTCCAGGGACAGCATTGACAATTACTTTGCTGAAACTAAAGATGAAAAAGCTTTAGGGGGTCTGTTAGAGGCTTTGCCAAAACCTGGACTGGAAACACTAGAATTCTTAATAAGTTCTTTCGGGCTAACACAGGAGGCCCAGAAGGAAGAAATTCCTTCTCTTAATGCAAAAACACAAACATTTACAGGTCCCCTTCATGACTACAACACCTTACTCTCTCTGATAGAGACTCGACCAGTGTCTGGTCTCAATACTCAATCAAGCACTGGTCCGGAGGAGGACGCCATGGAGAACATCATGAACAACTCTGGAGATGGCACCCCTCCAAGTCAGCGAACGGATGTCCATCAGGCAGACCATTTTTCACCCCTTGAAGCTCCATCATGGTCTCCTTTCATCAATATCATGGAAACTATTTCTTCAGCATTATTTCAGCACTCAGAAAAATTAGAGTTGCAAGTCGACCTTTTGCAAGCCCTAGCGTTTCATGTCTTGGGTATAGTCAAGATCTAAATTCAATAATTGAGCAGGTGCAAAAAGACCCCCATACAACGTATCATGAATGTCAATGTTCCAGCACCATGAACCAACTGAAGTCCATCCCGGGGATTTTGACAGATATTCTGGTAGAACTAAAAAATACAATGAATATCGTCACATCAGCCAGTGCTTTTAGCGCTTCCACCAAAACAGGTTCAAGTCAACAGAATCTCACTAATTCTTCGGGCACTTTGGAAAGTGCGGACGAAATTAACGGTTGAGATTCAGCCTCACATGACATTCAGCCAGAAACCTCGAATAATACTCCCATGCAAAGCAATCAACAATCTGATGTTTTGTCGCCCGATACAGCAGCAGTTCTTAATCCGCAGCAACAAAAATCTACCGACCCATTAACAAAAAGGGAACACAAGCGACTGAGAAAATCAAGGTATAACAAACAGTAGAGGTGCCAAGCCATAGTAAAGACTCTCCAAAATCAGGCACAAGAGTTACCCGCCACACACGGTCAGCACGCGAATTTGCATGAGGCAGACCTTGGAAATGGGTTAATGGGAAATAAGGCAAACACATATTCCCCCGAAAACACGTCTGAACCCAGACCCCATACTGATCATTGTGGAAAGTTCATACTCCCGCCAGCTTCAACAACATCAAAGACAAGCAGTCATAAAGCATTCTCATCATCATCTCGCTCTCTTCCCAAGACCAAAAAGAAAAGCGGCCTCTTATTGCACGTTCCCCGGTTAGAACAACCAAGCATATCCCAATACTTCCCAAAAAAACAAATGTTCATATCAGAAAAAATTTGGTTGAAATGCAGCCACCGCCTAAAACGAAGCAACTTTTGGCAAATCAGACCGATCTGTCTCTTATAATAGGTGATCAAGCTGAATTTCAGAAAACAAAAACAGACTTGACAAAAACAACTCGCCTTCAAAATCCAACTGAAGGCAAAATGTCTACAGGAGGAAATGTATTCAGCAGAATTTCTGCTGGATTACATCATCACAGAGCTGACACTCCATTAGGCAATGATGGACACATATTTTCAGAAGGTTTATTAATGCTACAATTGATTCCTCATTACAACTCAAGAGGACAACATGATATTCTTAACCGCAGTGCAATACTAAAGCTCACAAGTTCTGTTGAAACATTAAAACACATAAACACAAACCATATTGAAAGTGTAAAATTCAAACCACTCTCAAGCGCAAAAGGGAGAGAAATGACGGTGGTAACCTGGAGCGACCCAAAAATTACAATGGAATTCTGGTGCCATAGAGAACTTTTTGCAAAATGGGGAATTGAAATAAAAACAATTGAAACAGAATGGTGTCCTGGCCCGCTACGTCCAACAGTAGAACCCAGAATGGTAAAAGACAGCGGATTACTCCATGGGGCAGTAGGACCCTGGAGAGCTGGTCCAATCTACGCATTATCCATCAGGTAGCACCTGGAGCAGACTGTCATAGCAGAAAAGTTATTTTTTCAACTACTCGGGGCACTGAGAAACAAATAAGTGAGGCATGAGTAAGCAACTTAAAATTGTGCTCTTGGAACATCAATGGCTTTGGCAGCAAGACAGAGGAGGCAGACCGTTTATCTATTCTGAAAAAAATGTGATATCTTACTATCCCAGGAAACCTGGTCTATGGCACCGACATCGATCAACGGCTTTAAAGAATACCATCAACACGCCACCAAGGGAAAAGCATCAGGAAGAGAATCGGGTGGCCTATCAATTTACCTCAACACCAACGTACCATGGACATCTGAATCGATTGAGCTAGGACAAACCTGGATTCAATGCATTAAAATCTCATTATTGCAATATCCTCCTAATGAATTGCTGCATGAACATGAGAAAAATTCACTACGAATATGTAATGTGTACATACATCCGGGATCTAAGGCAAAACTGGAGAAAATCGTGACCCTTATAGCCCTGCTCAAATCATTGCAATGTACCTTCCCTCAAGCAGGCACTGTGCTGTCAGGCAACTTAAATATGTTTTTATTACTAGAGGACCCACTCCAAAGCACACAAAAAAACAAATTTAAAAGGAAAAGCATCCATTCTGTAATTATAAATCACAGCAAAAAAGATCGTTATGGAAAATTCTGCTCCTCATCATTAGCCGAACTAGGGATGCTAATTTAAAATGGATGCCTACCACAAGACCAACCAGCTGCACCAACTAGAATATCAAAGCATGCAAAGTCAGTCCTAGACTACACAACAGTGGATATAGAGTTACTACAAATGATCTCCAGCTACCAAATCATCCATAGATTAGAGAGCGAACATAGCCCCCAGGAAATTGATCTTTGCATCCACATCCCGAGAGCAGCTGAAAGTAATGATCTGCTGGAAGTCCCTAACCCGTACAATCTAAAAAGGCTTGCGTGGAACGGCAAAAATGCCAGAGTATTATTGAATTACATAAAAAAAATATAACGGCGAACTCACAAGCACAAAACATGAAACCGCCATGGTCAAATTGGGATAACATGATAATGATGTTTATTTCAAACTTTTCATCACAAAAAAAGCACTATGGAAATGAACCCAGGATAACAACACCAGAGTTTGTCAGCTCATTTGCAGGGAACAAAAGGGCATTTAACCGGGAAATAAGAAAACTACATGGTAACGCCCTAATAACAAGCGAAGGTGCAAATCATCAAATCCATCAGTTAAGGCGGAAATACAAACAGGAAATATGGACTGCAAAGAAATCACAGCAAACAAACATTTGGCTAAAGCTGCTGCAGACAAGTACATTAAATAACAACAAGAAGCTCTGGGCAGAAATAAATAATATAGCTCCTTCCGCCATCATAATGCAAACATCCTAGAGGCAGATTGGATAGCCCATTTAACTCAAAACAACAAGCATGTATTTATGGAAACTTATCAGTACGCCAAGCTCAATTTAAAAAACGATCATGCAGAAATCAATTACAAGGGTATCAAACATGAAGCCATGGACAAAGATCAGCACGTCCTGCACCAATCGAAAAATGACCACGCAGAAATCGTGTCTGAGAGTAATTGGATTCGAACCAACCAAGTTGAGACTGTCTTAAAAAAAACTCAGATCCAATTGAGCACCAGTCTCAAAGGCCTTTCCAAACAAGCTCTTTAAACAAGATAATTCTTTTTGGGTGGAATTTTTCACACCACTGTTCAATTTTGCTTTCCAATCAAACCGCATACCAGCATCATGGAGAGGCAACATTCTCCATCCGATTTAAAGCTAGCACTAGAACAGACCCCGGCAAATTATAGATTAATTGCGCTTATTGACGTAGAAGCCAAACTATATGCATAAAATCTCCTCATAGATCTTGAAGAATTGGTCACCTCCAGCAAGATTCTTCCACTTTCTCAAACAGGTTTCAGACCTGGCACAAACACAACGTGTAATCTTCTGGCCCTGAATCTTCTTGTCGAAAGAGCGCAGCGAAAGTCCATCAAACTGTACACAGGTTTTGTCGATCTGAAAGCAGCGTTCAACATGGTACACAGATAACTCTTGTGGCAAAAGATGGCAAAATGGGTCAATCCACCACGGCTACTACGGGCTATAGCTAACCTGTACTCAGCCACTTGGTTCCAGATAAAATTGGGAAAGAGGAAAGAACCACAGCAAGGCTTCCAATGCACATTGGCCTAAAACAAGAATGTGTGCTAGCTCTCAGCCTTTTAAATATATTTACCGCGGATCTAGATAAAAGGCTCACAGAAGTACAAAGCGACCCTCCACAGCTAGCTCACCGCCAAGTTAGAAATTTGCAGTAGGCAGATGCTATTGTTCTATGTAGTCAGACCCCAGTAGGCTTACAGCCCCTGATCACGAACCTGTTGGAATACACAGATGAGCTTGGTCTATCGCTAAATTACAACAAAACCAAGGTCATCTGTTTTGCAGCAAACACTGGGGCCCATTAGGAAAAATATAAGTGGTATGCAGCAGGGAACAGCATAGAACAGAGTGGCTCCTACAAATATCTAGGAGTGGTGGTTGATTCAAGATTCACACTTAAAGAACATCTAATTAAAAGAAGAGCACAGGCAAATAAATTATGCTTTGCACTAAACACTCTAAAACAGAAATTAAAGTGTCCATCAAACTCCCCCTTACTAAAAGTTTCTTCCAACCCTTACTTATTGCTCTGAATTATTTAAGGGCCAGGATGCAAATTTTCTGAATCTCCAACAATCAGGCCTCTTCAAACTAATCTTTCGGATTCCACAATTCATATCTCAAGCACAAGTTCGCTTGGAATTTGGGTTATCAAACCAACTCCCGAAAAGGCAAGCAGTGATATTAAAAATGTGCTGGAAATTAAGAGCAGCCCAAGAAGAGTCTTTGCTTGGGCATTGCTGGAAGGAATTGAAGAACCAGCCAAAAGGAAAGAAAGACTTGCCAACTGCACTTGAACACGCGCTAACTACACTCAATCTGCACGAAGCCTGGGATACAAACTGTAGCTTCTCTGCATTTAAAAAAATAGCAAATAATGCTGCAAAACAAAAAGCCTGGCTAATGGACAAAGCTGCTCTAGCAAAGAAAAAACACGGCTGGATGGTTTTATCTTCATACGAGATCCGGTCATCACAGCCGTATCTTGTCCAACACATAATTCCATCTGTTCAGCATCTTCTACTTTTGATTCGACTAGGAGCCTATTGCTCAAAAGATCATGTCCCACTATGGAAACAAACATGGCCGACCGCCCAGTGCAGACTTTGCTAACAGGCAGAAGAGACACTCATACACTTTCTGTGTATCTGCCCAGCTGTAAACAAATGGAGACGGCATTTTCTACTCCGTGCTTTCCGTTCTCTTCAAGTTAGATCATGCTGACCAGCTGTAATGGCATTACTAAATAGCCAGCCGTTACAGACTTCATGCAGGGCAGCCAAATTCTTGCAACAAGTCAGCACATTACTGCAAAAATAAAATAAATAGGGCTTACTTTAGTGTTTTTCATCATATGACCGCCACATCAAATCTACATATTTTGCACAATTTTCATCCTGGTGGTGGCTATAAAAGGCTTAGCATAGAAGTACAGTGCTTACCTGGTATTAATAAGCACGCTATACACGTCTTAATGCCTTTAGTGCTAAGCCGATTTTAGATAGTACCATTTTCACAGTGATATGCAAATTTGTATTTTTGCACACACATTTTAACTATGAAATTGAGGATGATTATTATCCAACATTAACTTGTACACAGTTTACATTTCTCTTGGGTTTTAGATGCATACCGCCAATTTTTAAGACTGGTGCAAAGAACTGAGCAATTATTAGCACGCACTAAGAGCTTCCACACAAACAATGGGAAGCAGCCAGCTGACTTTTCTGCAATTTGTAATTTAATTGTGCTGACTTGGCATCTAACACACTATGTTCAAGTTTTTATGTAATAAGATCAAATGATTTTTTCCTTTTGTAAATAGGGATGTCTGTCAAACTGATGATTTTAAGTTAAAATTGTAATGGTTTTAATAAACTATACACAATAAATTCTATTTCTTACTTTCTTTATATAGAGCATAAACAAGGGAATGTGAGACTGTGACACCGGTCCTTTTGTAGATTCTTGGAAGTTGTTTCCACCCATGACACAGTTAAAGAACAGCATGTTGCAGTACAGTTAAAGAACAGCATGTTGCAGTTAGAGGTCAGTACTGCTTGTCGAAATCTATGGGCTGCATATTAACAACAAAGCCTCTTGTAATAAAAGTCTCTGTGTTAGAAGCACAGGGCATGCTTCTACTGTGAGCGTTCAGAAGAATGGGACAAATAAGTGGATAAGAATCCTGTTGAAGCAGCCAAGGGACTAGATAGTGTTGATGGTTAATGGCTCATCATATATTAGATCTGCAACACATTTAACTTCCATTACAGATTAATGTTAGATGATAGCTCAAACAACATCATACATTTGACCTAGATGGTAAAATGAAACCCTTAAGGGTTAACAATGAAACAGGGCCATTGCACACTTCAAAGGTCTCTCATACCGGGCTCAGTAATTATGAGGTTAAGATCACAGAAAGCACTGCTAAGAGTCTTATTCAGGACTTGCGCTCATCTGGAGAACCAGGTCGTAATGGTATACTGTTTTGATGGCAATGTCTCCTGCATGGCTCGGTGGAGTGTGCACCTCTGCCCTGACTTCCCTTTACAAGCCCAAAGTTTAGTCCACAATACAATTATGGACCTAGAAGCAAGGATTTGTAATCTCCTTGTTCACTTGGGTAGGTATTTTGGTTTTTTATTTCTAGATTCAAATGTAGCCAGTGATTAACTATTTTAGCAAGTGTAAGGATTGGTCAGCAACAGGTCTATATTACTGCCAGCTTTATGGCTCCATTACTGTCAACTTTAGTAAAAGCATTTCACAATAGGAGGAAATTCCCAATATTCTTAGAAGAAAGAAATTATTGGCCATATTATAAAAAAGTGCCTTAAATGATTCAAGATTATTTAGACAAAGGTCCAGGTTTGTTATAAATAAACAGGCATTTTGGGCCATAGTGATGCCAAGGAAGAGGAACTAAGTACCAATAATCATTTAGGAGATGTAATAGATTAAGAGATCATTACGGATTATTAAGAGTTAATATTGAAAAATAAATTGAACAAAAAGTAGTGACACAGTCTTCAAAAGTATTCACAAGCCAACTGTAAACAATTTTGATGGTGGGTATGTGTAGTGTGTCCAACAAGAGTGTATGTTTGATATGAGTGTATGTCTATGGTGCCTCCTAGCACCAATATTGTTCATGCTGTACATTTCTGATTATGTCAGACTAGCTAAAGTTGTCTCCTCCCCGTTTGCGTTTAAACAAAAATCTGTACTGAAGAACTCCCTGGTCTTCCTAATGTATTTGGTAGTTTTATATAGAGTTACATGTCACCATACTCTAATTTCAGAATGTTACATAGTCCTGCAATGATGCTCAATTTTCTTTGGAATACTTCAGTCAATTCCGCCTGTTCAGAATATTTAATTGTCCACAATGTTATACGCTGCTAGCGACCAAAGAGAGTTGTTCCCTGGTATTAGCAAGAGCTGCTTCTGTTTCTTGTGTAGTTTGTGTAGGTCTGCAGCATGGCTGAGGGTTGTGTAAGAGATGATTTTGTTCAAATTGTCTTGCAGTTAGCTTTTCACTTGTCTGCTGGAGAAGGGCAGATTAGGGATTGGACAGCACTGGTAGAGGGTTTTTGGATGCGGATTTGAACAATATTTTGACCGGAGATAAGTAACTTAAAATGATAAAACAGCATTTGTTGAAGGTTACACCAGCTCTGTCAGGCGTAATAATGGTTTGTTACATTAATTGGAGGCCTCGTTTTGCTTCGGACATTAAACTTAGTGATACAAAAAAATCACCCATTGATTTTGTTCACAGGGAATTTTGGGAGGAGAGACAGTAGAAGAATTTATTAAGCCCTCTTAACCTTACCCCTGCTAAAGTTGCCAAAATGAAATCCAATTATATAAACATTACCATGAAAATACTGCTGAGGCTATTACTATCTGTTTAGAAAACACTGTGAAAACCTGAACAAACATTGGAAAAAACACAACCTACAGGAAATGGTACCAAAAAATGGTGACAAAATTACTAGAATTGTAAAATTCTAATATTGTATGATAGGTTTGTTGTGGTTTACATGAACACTATGAGAAATCGGTATGCCTACTCTAAAATTCTGCCTGGTTTGAAAAATTAAATAATCGTCTGAGCCTTAAATGTAGTGGGTCTGAGAACTGTCTATAAAAGATGACACATTACAGTTAGGAAAAGTAGTAACCAGGTTATAAGCAAGAGCCGAAACAAAGTAGGTCTCTTATCATAGCAGTGGATTGAATATGTATGAGCGAAGGATGAATGTACTGCTTCTGTGTAGATGCATTGTGGCTCCCAGAAAGAAATACTTGCAAGTTATATCACGCAAAACACTATTACAGGCAGAAATTTACTTCTTATTGTTTTAAAACACAAATGGCGAATATATACCTAGGAAAGTTTTCGGAAGAAAATGTAATGTTCAGGAAACTGCATATTATGAAGAAGGTTATTAAGGAACTGAGGCATTATGAAGTTTCTTGCTAGTGTGATTTAGCGCATAAAGGTGAAGGGAATGCAGAATGCCTGTGAAGTGCTGGATGAAAGCTGGGAAAGACTGCCATGTGAGGCAATCCACAGGCAGCAATCTCGACTGTGTGCAGCACTCCTCTGTCAGACTACCAATCAATAACACTGTTTTTTATAATTGTGCCATTCTGTCATTACCTTGTAACTAGTACTTAACATGTGTGTTGAAGGGGAGAAATAGCCACCTACCTATGTTCTTGGTGCCTAGTGTATTTTTACGTTACAACAAACAAATGATGGACGGAATGCTGACAATGCAGACATTCTCCCCCAGTCAAGAGATCTAGTGTATTTTTACTGCACTGCAATTTAAACCCTTAAGTGTTAAGGTTTTCCTTTTACCCAAAACACACACCTGGCTATTTGGAGCAGATCGGGCTTAAGCCTACTTATTTTATTTTTTACCACAAAAGATACCCAGATCAAATGTGCATACTTTTCCCCTCATACTGGGGCTTTAAACGCATCAACGTTTTGTGGATTTTCCTGGAGAGAATAAAATAAATAGCCAAAATGTGTCAAAATTCGGGAATTTTTGGGAGAAAAAGTGGAAAAATGTGCTGTGCAAAAAAAGTCTGTTGTTTTCTTAGAATTGCATCATCGAAAGGTATGCTGTGCTAGCGTCACCCTTTTCCAGTTTTCACATGCATGCAGATTTGTGAAAATCACATTTCCTATTCCTTATTTCCTATTTTTGCACTTTCCACCTACTTGTGGGGGAAAGAGATGATAAAGATTTTCTGACGTCAAAAATGGGAATTACGCATATGGATACCAATTCCGTATCTCAATTGGGCGAGTTGCACATTTCACTTCCAAAAACCATATAAGTATCTAATGTATCAATGTTTTGTGACAGAAATCTGGTCACACAACATTTATATTTTACCAACACCTCAAAGGAGGTGGTAACACATTTTCAAAAACGGAAATGGCCCACTTGGGATACCTCCCTCATTATAATGTCAAAAAAGGTTGTTGAAGAGTAGGCCATGGGACCACTGTAAACTTAAGCAAACAGAAAAAATAAAGTAAACTTTTCCTTTAAACTGCAGTCCTATTTCCTTTCAGGAAAATGGGATGCATTTTTTTTTTCATTTTTTTGCAGAGTTTTATATAGCGCGAACTAGACCCAAATCCAATCAGGTATCAGAACGCTTTACATAGCACCAGTTACATTACATGAGGACACACATTAATTTTTTGTTAGGCACGGGGAGATTAAGTGATTTGCCCAGAATCACAGGATGTTCGGCGTCATTACCGAGACTCAAACCCAGTTCCCCAGGTACGAGGTCGAGCGCCCTAGCCGTTAGGCCAACTCCTCTCCCCAAAAAAAAAAGTTTACTTTTTGAAAGACAATCTCAGACATGGCGTTCTGCTGTCCCCAGTCCACCATGCGATGCGTTCCAAATGTAGTGAGTCGCAATTTGCGACCAGTATTTGGCGACCAAATATTGGTGCATCTTGCAACTAATCGTTGAACTAATGAAAGTAAGTAGGAAAAAATTAAAATAAGTGACAAAGTTTTCATCTGTAAATTTTTTACCCTGATAGCCAATCTACAAAAGTAGTATTTCGCTATATCCCAGCAGCCTCTTCCAGTCACAAGGATATATAGTGTTTGTTGGTTGTTCAAACACATGCGCTACATGGAACCATCAACTGAGCTGCAGCCTATAGGGAGTATCGACCACGCATCAATTTATAAGGTAAAATATACTGAATGAAAAATGGGTATGCACTAAACTTATGCATCTGAGTTGAGGAATAGCAGGTATTCATGCAACTCCGAATTTAGGGCTACCCATAACATCATGTTAGTTAGACGTTATTTTGTAAAAAAATGTCTTTCTTGCCCAATAAATTGCATTGGAAGCCATAAATGGAGATAAATACAATAAATAATAACAAATGGTTTATTATTCTCTGTTCCACATTTCTCCTGGTAAAAGATGGGACCTCCACTTGTGTGTGTGAACCTATCACCTGGTAGGAAATGCCCCAAAATGCAATGTGAAGACATTAAAAATTTTCCTTGTAATATCAATCCTTTGGGGATGTGGGTTGTTGCAGTATTTAGGCCTAGGGTCAGTCAGCATCAAGAAATTCTTCCAAACTCAAGACATTTCTGAAAACTAGACATCTATGGAAGTCAAGGCGGTTTGGCTTACATGAATCCCACCACTTTGTTCACCTAGAATACCCTGCAAACATCAAGCTTTGACTAAAATAACAGATGTTGTCCACATTTTCGAGGGAAATTTTCAGAATCTTTGGAGATCAACAAAATCCCCACCACCAAGCGTTTCCACGCCTCTCCGGATAAAAATGATATCCCACTTGGTTGAGTGAGCTATGACCCGCGACAGGAAAGGCCACTATATGCTATGTGAAGACATCAAGATTCTTTCATTGGAATTAAACATTTTCTTGGGATGTGGGTAGCTGGGGTACTTAGGCCCATGGTTGGTCAGCATCCAAGGAAACCTAACAAACTCACACATTTCTGAAACTAGACACCTGATGGTGGTGTGGCATGCGTGGATCCCACCACTTTTTCTTATCCAGAATGCCCTGCAAATGTCAATCTTAGGCAAAAATACAGATTTTCCTCACATTTCAGAGAGGGAAGATTTCGGAATCTGCAAAGATAATGTTCTCCCAAGAAAAATGGTTCCCCACTTGTGTGGTTGGGCCCATCACCTGTGACAGGAAAGGTCCCAAAATGCCATTTGATGACAAAAACTTTCCCTGGAATTTCAATCTTTCTGGGGGATGTGAATATCTATAGTATTTAGGCACATGTTCTGCCAGCATTCAAGGAATTCTACCAAAGCCAGACATTCCGGAAATCTAAACACTCATGGGATTTTAGATTGTTTTGGCTTATGTAGATCCCACCACATTACCTTACCCTTAAGGCCCTACAAACATCATACACTGGATAAAATAACAGATTCTTTACATATTTCTGAGACAGAATGTTCCATAATTTTTTGGGATCGACAAAACCCTACCACCCAGCACTCCCATACTTTTTCTAACAAAAGCCGTTCCCCAGTTGTGTGGGTGGGCCTTTCACACAGAACAGGAATAGTCCCAAAATATAATGTTAAAACATTTTTTAAAATTCCTCTCAATTTCAATCTTTCTCGGGATGTGGGTAGCTGTGATTGTTGGTCTCAGGCTAAGCTGGCATCCAGGAAAATTTACAAAACCCAGACTTTTTTTGAAAACTAGGCATCGAGGTGGGTCCAGTGTATTGTGACTTGCATGGATCCCACTTCTTTTTCTCAAACGGAATGTCAAACTTTGGCTAAAATCACAGAATTTTCTCTGATTTCTGGGAGAGAAAGTTCTAGAATCTGTAGGGATAGACAAAAAATGCCCCACACTTTCCCCGATAAACATGGCCCCACACCTGTGTGGGTGGCTTATCGCCAACAAAAGGAACCAGCCAAAACTTTGACCATGTGATGTCAATGAGGTCTTCACAAGGTTACAGTTTTGGTTGTTCCTATGAAGTGCTTTAGGCCCACCAACACACAAAAGAGTAGCACTTAGAAGAGTGGGAGTGCAGGGTGGTAAGACTTTAGCCAGTTATTGATTTGTGTCAAATAAAGATTTGCAAAATTGTGTTTTTTAACCCATACGTTAATGTTTGAAGGGCACTCTAAGAAACCGTGCTGAGATCCATGCAAGCTATACCACCTTGAATTCCTCTGGGATGCTACTTTACAGAAATGCCTAAGGATCGTAGAATTTCCTGGGTGCTGATTGACCCCAGTCTCAAATGTTGCACTCATCCCCCACATACAGAGAGAGGAAAGTGTATGTTTTTAGGCATATTTTCATGCTTGCAGGGCATTTTTGGTAAGAAAAGGTGCTGGGATTCATGGAAGGTACACCGCCCTGAATTACTTGGGCCTCTTGGTTGCAGAAATACCCAGGGTTGGTAGGGTTCCCCAAGTGTCAGTCCACCTAGCGCCAGAAAACTGTAGTCAATCATCATGGCAATTAGAGCTATTTGAGGTTTGTTTGGGCATAGTTTCAACATATTGGTTGGCTGGAAGGGGATTAAGCCCTCCATTCCGTTTCCCTTGGGGTCAAAAATACGGTGTCATGCCCAGGAGTGGATCCGATGTCAAGATGGTCCAAGCCCCACTGCACGCTATCCCTTTCCTTATTTTTCCCTGGAAGTTTGCTGGCTTTTATGACCTCTTGTGTGGGCACATTGGGGTTTCTACTCTACATTACATCTGCCCATTTCGAGGGGGTGGGAGGTCCAAAAGTCCACCAAACCTTCATGGGAAAAAGTGAGAAACAGAATGGGGTGTGGGGGTTGCCCATCCTGGCACTGGTCAGCAGTCTCCACCCCCAGGCATCAGACAATATTTCTTCCCCCTTACAGAGGATTGAAGAGTTCACCTGCTATCTTCCACACATAGGGGGTATCCCCCACTAAGGCACCAGGAACTGGTGTAAAAAAGCAGGATGGTGTGCAGAGCAATGGTGACTGCTTCACTGGAACAATGACTAATGAACAACCACCAGCACCACTCTAGCAGTCACTTAGTGAACCATGTGTGTTATTGTTCAACCATGTGTGTAATTGTTCATGACGCTTGGGTAATTTGAAATTTAGGTGTAAGTTATAGCAGGAGCAATTTGTGGAGCTCAAATGAAGTTCTCTCTGCCAAATAGAACTTAACAGCAAAAAGTCTGGAAGAATTACAACATTTTACTAGCATTAAGTGATGTTCTCTTGTTTTAGAAGTATATGGGTATGTCATACATTAGATTGATGAAGGGTATAGAAGAATAATCAACTCAGCTTTAGAGAAGTTCAAATATAATTCTAGTCCATGATGAAGGGACGTGCTAAGAGTATCAGCGTGATTTCAATAACATAATTCATGATCATTTAATCAGAGACCAGTTTTTGTTGGGGAAAAAACTAAAAAGTACAAAAAAGGTTATGATCTAGAACTATCACCGCATTACAGGCCAAAGTGAATATTGCCATGTGACTATGCAGTCTGAAAGGTGTATACAGAAAATTTCCTCTAAGTATAGGGCTCGATTCACAATGGTATTTTTGCCAATAAACGTTTGTTTATAGCTGAAAATAAATCCATTAATGCTCGCCCGAATTCACAAAAAGATTAATTGCAGACATAAATGGATTTACTACTGAGTATTTACAAGATGTGGTTAGCCTTGTAAGTTTGAAGAAGCCTACAAACATGTAGTTTTGTGACCACTCACAAACACAAATCGTACTCCTTCCCGCCCTGAAAATAGTCAGGCAGAATGTGAAGGGGACGAATCAACCCCCAATTACATTGAGGCACGTTGATAGTAAACAGGGTTTAGCCAACCTAACTCCAGCGGCAACAGGAGGGGACCTAACCTCAGAACCATCCAAGATAGGTTTTCAAGGGAAGTGCTCTCATTTCAATAGCTAGCTCTGGACGGGAATTAAGAGCTTCACACACAGACACTGGGATCCTACAATCTTGAAAGACCCACAGAACAAGTATCCTTGAGATTGTTTACAGTAAGACATCATGTTTTGAGGCAAACGTAGGATGCTTTAGAATTTTCTTAGAATTGGATAAGGAGTTATTACCAATCATTGGTTAGTGTGCACTATAAGAAAGGCTTCTCAACACCAGCACCATCGAAAACAACCGGACATAGATTAAGATCAAAACAGAAAGTTTCTGCTTTCAGTCAGCCTGAGAGGAAACTGAGGACTTTGCTTGTTAACCACTGGTACGCAGGGCCTAGAAGTGGGTCTCAAGGGTCAGACCAAGTGGTGTGTTATAGTCACATGGATATAAAATAAAACCAAGAAGGACTTCTGTGTAGAAGCCAGCTCACCAATTGGAAGTGCACTAGAATTGATTTTGCTGCAGAACCTGTAGATTTGAGTAGCCCTTTTGCCATCTGTGACCTGGGAGCTTCTTCTAACAGTCTGGAGCTTAAGAAGTAACCAGGAGAAAGATATTTAGTACCTGGAAAAAGTTGTGACTAAGTAATTTTTTTACCTTAAGGAGACCCAGAATATGGTGCTAATTCTGCCTAAGAAAGGGATGACCTCATAGGGCAAATATTTTGCCATGGAGGAAAACAATTCTGCTGGATCTTGTTAATTAAGTATCTCAACCTGAGGGAGCCATGCCCGACTACAGAGTTCAGCCTTACCTGGTTGGAGGAATGTCAGCTCCCAAAAAGTGACTAAGCACAAAGGTAGAACTCCAAAGTAAGAAAAGGATAGCAATACAATCCTGGCAACCAATAGATATTCGATGGCTAAGTTGTTGAAGTTTGCACCATACTACGTTTTTGGGACCAAAGCTCAAGGCTTCAGTGAGACTCCAGAAATAAGCTATTGAACTTTGTTAATACCTCACAAGACACAGTGTCCAGCCTTGCCTCAGTAGAGGACTAGCATTCACATTAAAAAGAGTACCTCATAAGAAAAACTCTTGACTGGTGAAATGTGCCATGCTTACTTCTCCACTCCATTGTAGTAGTCCTGAAAGCCTAGATGTAGGACCTAAGCTCACTGTGTCAAATGACCCAAGCTACACCCAACTAAAGAGCCCCAATCAGGTTGAAACCAGTCTTGGGTTGTTTATGTTCTGGAAAGACCTGGCCAGGCAGTTCGGGTTAGACTGTTCCTATTGGAACAGGGTCAAGACTGATTTGCTGGGTCCAAAGTGAGGTTGCATGGTGGGCAAAAGAACAATGGGATGAAATTTTGCACCAAACAATTTCCAGTTGTTAGAAACATTGAAGGCATTCCTTCCATCACCTTTTGTGTGTTTGATGCCCCAATCTAAGTGGTAAGCTTAGGCCCAGACATAGGTTCTGTGCTTACTGTGCCTCAGGAACCAAGCTACACCCAACTAAAGGGCACCAATGGGGTTGCTTGTGTTCCGATTCAGGGCAGACTTGGCCTGGCACTCCGTGCTGAACTGTGTTTATTAGAGCAGGATCAAGACTGATTTACATATGGGTGGGTCAAAACTGAGGTGGCATGGTGGGTAAAAGAACGATGGGTTGGAATGCTACCCCAAGTCATTGCCACTGGTTAGACAAATTGCAAGTGTTTCTCCCATCAACTTTTGTGTGTTTGGTAGTCCTGAAATAGCACCTAACTTCTAGTCAACCACAACCCTAGATGCTTCGCACCGTAAAATGATATGTCCAGGTTTCCTAATCTGATTTTGAAAATGTCTTTGTCACTATTCTTATTAAGTGTTACTTTCTGTTACTTATCTGGCTTTGGAATTTTATTGGTTTGTTTCTTGGCTTTAATGTTGACTTGGTGCAATTTAAATACTTAACATGAATTTCCATGGAGAAAAGTGCGTTGCTTTGTGCCACTGCTTCTGTGTGACATTAAAACTGTGTTTTGGCTTAGCAAAATACTGGATTACAAATTTGGTGGGTCCCCTCCCACAAATGAATTATCCACAACGTCACACAGTTTTATTCTGGTACTTGTAACAACACTGTAGGGAAAGAATTATTTGAGAAGCTGTGCAGAAGGAAATACATATATCCTGTCAATGTAAGATTGGGTTGTAACAATTATCTCCAGATAGACCTAGTTCTAAACTGGTATATCTTGCAAAGAGAGATGAGCAAAATAAATTGTTTAAGAAGCACACAAAGGTATGGCAATACTCATTTGGCCACATCAGGAGGAAAAGTGTATCAAATCAGACTCCACAAATAATCCACCAATGTAAACTGTAGAATGTGCACCTGATAGGGGTGTAAATGGAGTACAGGAGAGCAACAGTAAACCTAACATTTCTGAAAAAAATATGCGACAATGTGTTTACCAATTAGTTAGGAAGGTCTGAAATGTATCCTTAACCTTTAGAGATAAATTCAAGAAAATGTTTTAATTATTGTCTGATAAACATAATTTAAACATTGAATCATCAGGCAGACATGCTCCAGTGGTCATTTCCCAAAAGTCTACTTGAGATTTACATTTGTGCACTGATCTGGCTCATCTTAATGACTTCATCTTATCGTAAGTCTTAAACCTATGTTCTTGAAGTCATTTGTGATCAGGAGTAACACATTGCATCATTTATTGCTAGTAACGTAAGAGTATGAACCTCTGTTCATACTCTTACGTTACTAGCAATAAAAACCTGGTGAAGGGACTGGATTATTGATTTTCTTTTAAGGACAATTTAGGAAACTGAGAGGATGTGATCTGTAATTGAGAGAGCGTTATAAGCTTTAAGTGGGATGGTGAGCATTTCCATGTGATATTTGTGTAGAATTTGGTTCACAATTTATACAAGTCATTCATCTGCTGTCAATATGTTTTGGACAGGAGTGGGTAGGATACTGACCTTCAGGTTAGCTGTGATGGCAAATATGCAAGTATTAACAACTGAATATGTTCCCAGGTGTTTAGTAAGTTTATGACTATGCAGACGTTGCAGTTGGGGCAGAGAACTCCACACAAAGAAATAGGCCTGTCTTTTCTTGTTATGTGCGGAGTTTTCTGCCCCGACTGCGGAGTTTCCGCAGCCCAAAACGTACTATTAACTTGTAGTTTGTGAATACATAAACTTACTATTAACTTGTAGTTTGTGAATACCATAAAAATAGTAAGCTTACACAAAGGTGTAAGTTTACATTTAGAATCAGGCCCTGAGAGTATGTACAAACTATGAGGCTGATTACAATTGCGGTGAATCCGCCACTGGCAGGCTGCCGGGATCACCTCGATTTCGGGACACTTTCCTGCCTGCTATATTATGATGATGGGTGGAATCGCAGATTCTGTAATTCCGTCCTCCCGCAATCTGATGGGCTCGTAGAGCCCACCGGTTCAGCGGAGGCCCTCAGCACACAATGCATGCCAGCAAGGCCTAGCAGGCACCGCCGGTGTGATTATGATGCTGGATGACCGCCAGCCTTTCCATGGTGGGTCAACGGCCATGGAAAGGCTAGCGGGGATGGACTTTGCGAGCCTGTTTCTGGCCCCCCTTGACCAGAGGCAGTTCTTTGTAGCTCTTGGGGGGCACATTTGGTGCCCTCTACATTTCCCTGCACCATGTGGCAGACACCTTGTGGTGCCTGCCACGTAGTGCAGGGAAATGTAAAACATGCATTTTTAACATTGCAGCGGGTGCTGCAGCCAGCAGCATTCGCCGCAAAGTTAATTATAGCAGATGCGACCGCCCCTGTGGCGGTTGCATTTTAATACCCCCTGTGGGACTGCCGCCTTGTAGGCGGCAGTCCCACTCCCCGACACGAAGGCGCATCGTAATGACCCCCATGTCCTTGTGTTTCCATCTGAGAGGAGATGCAAGTCAAACTGTTCCATAGAGGTGACAATGAGAGAGTCTCAGAAGAAGAGCAGACAGTATGTGATTCAAAATAAAGGGGGGGGGGGGATATTTTGAAGATGAGGTAAGTGGAATTTCATAGATGTTGATTAATCATTCCACATTATCACTGTGACAGTGGTAAGGGCATGTTTCGGTGGTCAGATCCCATGAAACTGGCTGAGGTATTCCACAATGCAGAAAAAATTGGAAGATGGAGAAATACGTAACTTGGGAAGATTATCTATATTGCAAGGCAAAAATAGCTGCCCGAAGGTGATGTGTTTTTAGACCGTGATGGTGATGGCTGGTGGCGGTGCTGGTTTGGGTAGCAGAGTGAATCCTGCATCAAGGAATTGTGTTACAGGTGGTAGTAATGGCGGCTCAGGTGACGTGTAGTTCTACAGAACTTGATGGTAAAAATGAACTCAGAGAACACAAATTACCTATTTAGCTTGATAATTATTTGATGTATTAGCCCCTCATTTTAAGTAGACCAATAAATTGTCATGTATGCAGTAACTCCTGTTCCTGCACATCCAAGAATACCAACATTTGCTGCAAACACTGCACCAGCACATTTTACCAGGTGACTAAGTTTCAATGGGTCAAATTGCCCAGCAAGTACTGAGACATGTGGATTGTTGTGCTCTAAGCACCAAAAATCTCAGGGTATTACCCATTCAGCAGCCAAATCTCACAACAGACAATAGGTATCACACCTGATAAATTCCAAACACCTTGTTGTCAGATTTTGCGAGGTGCAACAATTGCTACATCCAACAGGAGGCCACTAATAATGGGGGCCTATGTGGGGTCTATTTTCTCATAGCTTATTTTACATTGCTCTGGGCTGGTATTTTTCTCTAGTGGTTGTTGGTGTTCCCAACATAGGAGTGGGTAACAGCGAGCGTGAGAGAGAAAGAGAAAGAGAGAGAGAGAGAAAGAGAGTGTGTGTGAGTGCGAGGGTGAGTGTGTGTGTTTTCAGGGTTTATATAGGGTCTCACGAGATAATGAGTTGGAAATAGAGAAGAGACAAATCGAAAGTAAAATGTTTACGATGTGCTAAATTATTGCATGGGATGCTGACGGATGGAAGCAGTCGGTATAAGGGGTCTTTCTATTGTGTTTTGTTGTACAATTATTCAGTGCAATAGGAATTGGTCTGTTTAATAATTTTAAGTTAGAAACTCCAGTTGGCAGTAGAGATGCACACCAATGAATAAACATACAGTAAGCCAACTAAAAAAAAGCAAGGTCTACAAGAGGAAATACGAAATGATTAAATCTAAACTATCAAACAAACACTTTTCTGCTTCAAGGACCAGTCTTCGCACAGCACTTAAGTTCCAAGCAGCAAAATGGAAGCAACAATTTGCCCTCCCTCTCATGACACCCACCATATCCTATATATGTCATACTATAAACATACACTTAACCAACCACGGATACAGACTGAGGCAACCAGGAAAATGGCTGTAAAGGCCAGTGGGACAACACCAGGCTATGTAAATGCTAAATGCACTGAAGTACAATACGATACAGGATCCCTAAGCCTAGGATAGCTAGATTAGATAGCAATTAAGCTATAGGTATCCATTTAGATTATCTGATGAGACTTTGTCAAGATGATCAGCCCACAAGGACTTACTTAAAGAGGTTTTCATAGCTTTTGCCACCATGAGAACTTCTTTACTGTCTATGGAATACTAACCAACAGAATATATGCCTATTGACCAAAACACGCCCACAACATGCCTCAAAGTGCACTGTAGCCCATGTAGTTTGTGCACATAGCATACCTCCATATGATAACCTCTCCCCCTACCCACAGCTGTAGTCCTGAGAGGACCTGCGGATTCCAGCTCACACCAAATTTCAAAAGTTATGAAAGAAAGGGTACATTTCTAGAGTGAAGTGTCAGTATTAGTGAGTATACAAGCTAAGAGTCCGTGATTTTCCCTGTCATAAATTGTGTAAGATAAACTTTGCAAAATTTATGAGGAAAATAAAACACAAGTTTCATAGTTGGACATCTCGGAATGGGAAAACGTGCAGTATTATTGCGTTAAGCCCATTCCGAACAGCAAAACTCAGAATGGGGAAAATATACCATACTCGGGGGAAAACCAAACCCTGCATTACTGTACTGCTTAATTTGTAAAAGAATAAGTGCCAGGGCCTAAAGTTTTGATCAGAAGCCTCCAGCCAGCCCTATTGAAGGTAGAGGTGTAGAATACTAAGGCTGCCTATTCTGTATTCCTTTTCATTCCTGCTCTCTGCCTTTGTCAATGTTTTCCCTCTTTCTCTAACTCCTTCTCCTCCCTTTTGTGTGTTTTCTCTTTTTTTTTTAAGTTTGAAAATGCTTTATTAAAGAAAATTAGAGAGAACAACGAGATACAGATCATACAAATAACATTGTCCATGTTGAATTAAAAAAAGGAAAACAGTATATCAATACTCGCTAACAACAGAAACATAAAAAGCATTTTGTAAAAAAGTTTTATGGACAGAAAAGGGGGGGAAAGAGAGAAGAGAAGGAGAGAGGAAAGGAGGGAAAGGAAAAATAATAGGTAAAAGGCATTATAAAGAGAATAGGAAGAAAATCAGGCAAAAGAATAGGTAAAGTAGAAAAAGCAAAAAGCCTAGGATAGGGAATATTTAAATGCAGGAGAAATAGATGTAAATGGAAAAATAGAAGAAAGATAGAAGAAGAAGGACAGAGAAAGGGCCGCTCATGGAGGTTTAAAATTCTCAGAGGATAAAGGAGAGGTACGTTTCAAAGCCATGCGGTCAAGATATGTTGTGAGAGGCAACCAAAATAAATCTCTATTAAGGGTAGGGGTGGAAGCAGCAGCAAAGCGCACATCAAGCCTATGGTAATGACAAAGAGAGTTCCACCAACATTGTATAGAGAGTTTGTTAAGATCTTTCCAGTTAAAGGATATGTGTTGAAAAGCCAGAGCGAGCATAAGATCTAATAGACCAGAGGAGTGTGGAGGAATATCTAAAGTGTCAGAAAGACTACCTAAAAAGAGAAGAGGGATAGAGTAGGGAGTAGAGATCGAAAATAGGCGAGAGACATAAGACCGCACCTGACCCCAGAGTATGACAACAGAAGGGCAAAGAAAGAGTAGGTGAAAAAGATCAGCATTAGGGGAGGCACACGCCCAACAATTAGAATCTTTATCAAGAGAAAAGCGAGAAATAGAAACTGGAGAAAGATACAATCTGTGGTATAGAAAAAACATAGATCGGGTCAGGGAGGCAGAACGAGAGATTTTTAAGGACCTGGACCAAACTTTGTCCCAAAGAGCTATAGACCAGTCACAGCCCAGATCCGACTCCCAAGCACACTCCAATTTAGATTTCGGACGATTCGGATTGGGGGAGGAGAAAAACTTATAAATAAGAGAAGCTTTGGGGAGAGTAGACAAAATCTGAAGTAGGGGGGAATGAGATATGGGAGATGACGACGAAGGAAGGGAAAAACATCAAGTATAAGGGCCATGAGGACAGTGAATCTGTGGAAAAAGGATTGCGGGCAGTGAAACAAAAGTCAGAATCGAGGAAATGAGCATGGGAGAAAACCATCAAAGAGTTGGTTAACCCACACCAGACCTTTTGATCTCCACGCATTCCAGCAAATAGGGCGATTGTTTAGGAGAATAAGCGAGTTATACCAGATAGGGGAGGCTAAAAAGGATTCACGAGTAATAGGATCAGGACGGACCAAAGCGTATAGAAGAGAGGAAGTGTGCTTGAACAAGGGGAGAGGAGTGGTTAAGTTCTTAGCAGAAAAATGTACAACCTCAGATAAAGAGAACGGAGAAAGCAATGAACGTTCAATAGAAAGCCAAAGAAGAGCAAGAGGGGAAGGTGTCAGAGAAAGCCAGTTAGAGGCCTGACGGAGAGAGAATGACTTATGATAGAGACGAAAGTCCGGAAAATTGACTCCGCCATTCGATTTTGGTTTACGAAGAGCAACTAGAGCAACCCTCGATTTTTTATGGTTCCATAGAAACTTAGAAAGACAGGAGTCGATGCGTTTGAAATAAATATCAGGAATATATATGGGGAGCATGGAAAGAATGTATATAAGAATGGGGGCTATCATCATTTTAATCGAATCAAGCCGACCCCACCATGAGAGAAAAAGAGGATTCCAAGAGGATAACAGTTTATCAATACGGGATTGGACAATAGACATATTCAACCGAATGGATGAAGAAATGGAGTTAGAAAACCATATTCCGAGATATTTGATTTTAGAAGAATTCCATGCAAAGCCAGTGGAAAAGAACTGATGAGGGAGACAAAATTTGGTGAGAGGGAGAATCTCAGTTTTATCAGAATTGATCTTGTAACCAGAGACTTGCGAAAAGGAATTAAACTCGAGCAATAGGGCGGGAATGGATTTTTCAGGATCAGAAATAAATAAGAGAATGTCATCTGCATATGCAGAGAGTTTCAAATGGGTCTTGTCATAAGGAAAACCAGAAATAGATATGTTATTCCTAATAGACGTTAGAAATGGCTCTAGGGCCAGAACAAAAAGTAGTGGGGACAAAGGACAACCTTGACGGACTCCACGTTGGAGGGGAAAATAAGGGGATAGATGACCATTGACTAAAACAGACGCCTTAGGGGCAGAATAAAGTAAAGAAATAAGAGAAATAAAATTAGGGCCAAAGCCGTGCCACCGCAAGGCGGCAAACAGAAAGGACCAATCCACTCTATCAAACGCTTTC
Source organism: Triturus cristatus (assembly GCF_964204655.1). Taxonomy (NCBI): domain Eukaryota; kingdom Metazoa; phylum Chordata; class Amphibia; order Caudata; family Salamandridae; genus Triturus; species Triturus cristatus. Next base: position 997,968,521 of record NC_140592.1, on the reverse strand, counting down.
TCAGCATCGACCGAGATGGCGGCTAAAGGGATGGTGAGAGAAGGTACTTTATTTAGGACATTGAGGAAAAGGCGGGAATTATCCGAAGTAAGTCTGCCCTTAACAAAAACACACTGTTCCTTGCCAATGAGATGGGGGAGAAGAGGATCTAAGCGTAAGGCGAGAAGTTTAGCAAATAATTTGTAGTCCACATTAACTAAGGATATTGGTCGGTAGTTTTTACAGAATTGGGGGTCACGACCATCCTTGGGTATAAGGCAGATCGTAGCCTCGTGGAAAGTACCAGCAGCGGTGCCAGAGATAAAGAAGGACTGGAAAAGTGAGAGAAGTTTAGGGAGCAGAAGGTCTGAAAAATGCAGATAGAATTCCACAGAGAAGCCATCAGGACCCGGGGATTTACCTTTAGTAAGAGTCTTTAAAGCGCTATCAAGTTCGGTAATAGAGAGATCATGCTCAAGACCAGGGAAGTTGAGATGAGAGGTGGAGGGGGCAGGGATGCTATCGAAATAGGACTGAATAAGAGAGACAGAGGGAGGCGATTCAGGAGTATAAAGAGACTGGTAGAAAAGTTGGAATTGGGCAAGTATATCCTGTTCCTTGTGTAAGAGAAGATTGTCGGTAGAATAAATCGAGTCTATAGAACTACGCTCCCTACGGGATTTAAGATAGTTAGCTAAAAGTTTACCCAATTTGTTGAGACCTCCGTAGTAACGAGCACTGCTCCGTAGTAAGATTGAAGAAGCATTATCGGTAGTAGTTTTGTTGAAGTCGAGTTTGGCACGTATAAGATCTGGTAAAACAGTTTTGTTAGAGGAAGTATAGAATTTATGCTCTAGGGATTTAATATGGGCCAGCAAATCTTTCTGTTTATTAAGGAAGCGTTTCTTTTTCTTTGAAACAAAGTCTATTACAAAACCACGAGCGGTTGCCTTGAAAGAATCCCAGATAACATGAGGGGCTAAAGAGGGGTCGGAGTTGAGCAAAAAGAATTCTGTAGCAAAGGAGAGAAAGGAAGAAGAAAAAAGAGGATCCATAAGTAGAGAATTATTGAAACGCCAACGCGAAGATTTGGGATGTGGAGGGAGAAGATCAAGAACTGTGACAATGGGAGCATGGTCTGAGATAACTATTGGTTCTATAGACGAAGATAGAAGATTTTGAGAAAGAGATTGAGAGAGGAAGATGTAATCAATCCGAGAAAAAGAGGCATGGGGAGGTGAAAAGAAGGAGTCATCTAGAGTGTCAGGATGGGAAAGTCTCCATGAGTCAATGAGGTGTGATTTAGAAAAAGTATCCAGAAATTGTGTATGTGATTTGTGAGGTGTAAAGCGGGCAGAGGATTTGCGATCAAGAAACGGATCAACAATTTGATTACAATCCCCTCCCAAGATAAACATGGTATCACTGTATTGAAAACATTTCGAAGTGATTAAAGGCCAAAAATTGCAATCAGGGTGGGTAGGACCATAAACATTAAATACAGTCAAAGATACAGAATTGATTAACAACTTAACTAAAACCCATCGGCCTTCAGTATCATTATCTTGAGAAAGAACTTTACATTTGAGCTTCTTGTGACACAAAATAGCCACACCATTCTTTTTATTAGATGTAGGAGAGAATAAGACCGTTCCCACCCAGCCTCTCTTCAGCTTAAGAGATTCAGCCTCAGAGAGATGAGTTTCTTGTAAAAGGACTAAATCAGGATTATAAGAAGCTAGATGGGAAAGTATTCTCTGTCGTTTAATAGGGTTAACAAAACCTTTCACATTCCATGAAATAACTTTGAATCAAAAACAGTAAAATTGTAAGGAACAAAGAAAAGCCATGAATACAAAAAAGTCATAAAATGTGCCAACTGATATATGAGAAAAAAGAACGAGACAAAAAGAGAATCGAGAGATACAGTAAGATAAAGAGAAGGGAGAGAGGGGAAAAGGCAAGAGAGAAGAAGTACAAGAAGAGACAGTACATATCCAAATAGGATGACTGAAAAACACATACCTGAGGGGGAAAAAGAAGATGACAATGGGGTATGGGAGGATTCGACAAGAGTGACCTCCTAAGCCAGGAGAACAACATACTGCACCAGGACGGAAGATGAGTAAGACGAACCGTATGGGATGAAGAGGAACACATCGAGAAATCTAGGTGAGGATGAGAGAAACAGATGATACAAAAATTATGTTAAACAAAACAACACAAAGGCAAACGACACATGAAAAAAGGGAATCCAATCTGGCAACCACTTAGGAACCACATCAAAGGAACAAAACATATGCCAAGATAAGAACATATCAGCAAAACCTGCAAGAAAAATGGGAAAGTTAAATAATCAACCATTAGCGGGGTTGGATGTATCCATGCCAGCACTAGTCTGGATATGAATAAAATTCTTGAGTTCAGCTGGATCTTGAAAAGTCCAGGTATTGTTTTGGTGAGTCACTTTGAAGGTACAGGGGTGAAAAAGACCATATCTAGCCCCAAGAGAGCGTAGAGGAGCTCGAAGAGACAGGAACTCCTTCCTTCTGGCAACAGTGGCATTAGAGACATCTTGAGAGAGAAAAACTCTGACCCATCCAGGATACTTGACGCTTTGTTCGAGCTGCAGAGAGGACCAGAAGAAGATCAGTAAACTTTAGGAAGAGGATGATGACCCCTCGTGGTTTAGTTGAGGAGGAGGAACGAGGGCCAAGCCTATGGGCTCTTTGGATACTTAGAGAAGTAGTAGCAGGAATGTCCAGAAGTTTCAGAAGAAAAGAGGAAAAGAACGCAACAGGATCATCTCCTTCCAAGGACTCCGGCAGGCCATAAATGCGCAAGTTGTTCCTCCTATTTCTATTTTCCAAATCCTCAGTGTGCTGTTGGAGGGTGAGAAGAGACTTCTCCAGAGAGGAAATACGCTGAGAATTAGTATGAATCTCTGTAACCTGCTGTTCTACGGAGGACACACGAGTTTCCATACTTGACCATTTAGCCTCAAAAAGCTGCATCTTCGTATTGGTCTCCTCCACAAACGGACGCAAAGCGCGTATCTCCTCCAGCAGCATTTCCATCGATATAGGGGATGGAGGCGTCTCAGGTGGAGGAGGAGGAGAGTCTTGTTTCAAGCGCTTAGACAAGGAAGTAGAAGGAGAAGACTTGTTTAAGGCAGACTGTGATGGAGAAGATCGGCTGGAAGACGCTGTCGCCATTTGATCTGTGGGAGAAGAGCGACCTGCCGTTGAAGAAGAGGCGGCTGAAGGAGAGCTCTTCGAAGGCACAAAGACAAACTTTGGGTTACGTAGTTTGCCCATAGAAGCTTGAATGTGCCAATGACGGGATGAATAATAAGCAATCCACCAATGTGCCTCGTACGTGAAATGCAAAAATTTCAATATGCTTAGTTGGAAGACACAGAGGTCAGCAGAAGCAGTAAAGGACAACAGCAAAAACCATGGAAAAACCAAAATTCAGAGTTAGTTCCAACAAGTAATTAAAGTCTACTTCCAATAGTAACAGGGAAATCACCAGCCAGCGCGGATGTCTTATGCACAGAGACTTAGTACGATAATTGCAGAGAAATCCCAGCACTTACACGCAGTATGGATGTGGTTGACTTCACTCTAAATATGGAGTCCTCAAGGATGAAAAAAGAAGCAAAAACTATATAATTCGTCAAATAGAGCACATTAGAAGCAACATTTTGTGAGGAGAATATAAAGGTAGGGGTCTTCCGTGAGGCAGTATTTATGAGAAAGAAGGAAGAATTCCACTCGTTAGGTCAACATGAAGCAATTGCTCTTTCCAAGCATATCCCAAAAAACAGAGCCGTGCTGGTTGGAAAATGGAAAGAGGCTGGAGGATTGGTGAGGTAGGAGCATTGTAGGCAGAAGGAAGAAGCGATTAAACGATAACATCAAAGTCCAGGCTCTGAGGAAATAACAACAACAACATGCCTGCGCCCTCCTCAGCCTCGCGTGCGCGTCGCGCCGATCGTAAAATGGCGGTCGCGCTGAGGCACTTACATGCAGGAGCGAGAGCGGGGCAAAAACTGCACGAAGGAGAAGTCTGGCGGTCACATCCTTAGCCTGGTGTCATCCGCTCGAAGGGGCCGAAAGAAGCCAGACGAAACGGCCGCAGATAGCGGAAAGGAAAGGAAAAGTCCGCCGCGGTGCAGCAGAGCTCCGAGCTCAGGCGGCCATCCTGCTCGGCGTCCAAGCCACGCCACTGTGTGTTTTCTCTTTAGCTCTAGATCAGAATCTGTTGATGAAAAATAAGAGCAGGTCCCTAAAAATGAGTGCAGATGAGCCCCACCTGCCACCACAAGCTCAAATTAAGCACAGGGTACTTGGATTCCCCAAGGCAGTGTTACCTCCTGGTAATACTGTGGCCAGTGTTTCAAATGCACCTTAAAATAGATGTATACATTTAAAATCACTCAGCCTCGTACAGGTATATGATTTTCTCCACTCATACTTTCCACTTTTTCTCCTTCACGCTCTGTGTCTAAGAGTACTTCCCAAACTCTTTGTAATCGTCTAGCTGGCTGTCAATATTTTGTTTGCACTTTGCATGCCCCGGGGCCCCTGTGCAGTTGATCTGGCTCAGAACAGGTTGTTCTTTTCCGGTGCTGCCTTGTATGGCCTGGACATGGTTTGCATTCTGAAGCAAAGTAGTTCTTCCTTGTACAACCGTGCTGCTCTCAGGGATGCCACATAAAATAAGTCTCTCAGACATATCAACTCTCTTCATGTGTCATTTGATTTTACTTTCAAAGACATTAGAAGGTTTTAAAGTCCAGGGTGTGGAAAATAGCCTTCTCCCCGGAGGACACAGCTTTCATTTCTTGGAATAACATCACAAGAGGAAAGACTACAAGACTGAGTGCTCTGGGTGACCTCAGATATGGAAAGTGTAAAAAAAAGAGTCAACCATCCGTAGCTACCGGCTCACATTGCAAAATACATAAGTAAATACGATCACTAGCTCATCTTTATTGATATGGATATTGGGCATGTATGCAACCACACCATCACAAACTGAACAGTCCGTTTGCGCATCAGCAATTCACACTACTATCGCCCAACTATGGGGCTGGTTTACAAAAGCTTTCATGGGTTTTGGCACCCCTGTAGTACTACTTTACCACTCTTCATGCCTTTGTGAACTGACCCCAAAACATCAATTCCTACAGTTGTCTCAATTTGTACTAGTTGTATATCATCATAAAACTTTATTTTCGATCACAAAGATCTTATAAAGTACATCTCAATACATATATATACATACGACACCATAAAAGAAAAACAGTATATCACGTTTCCCTGAATATTCACATTTGGTTACTTTTAAATGTGTTAGGGTCAATTGACAGAACCGTAAGTTTGTGCAAGAGTACTACAGGGGTGTTACTGTATGCGCTTCGAAATACCCTCGTGAGTGCACCCTTAAGGGTCTTACTTTGAATACCCGGTTTTTTGGAGGAGCCATACCACACCCAATACAGGGGAATCACATGGTACTACTGCATTTGCTCTACCCCTTTCAAGCCATGGGCTGGTACATGGGAAATATGTGAAGATGGGAAAAATGCAAGAGTGAAATATCACATCTTTTAGTTCTGATGTGTGCCCATACTTTTTTGTGTGTGGCCGAACTGAGATGAGCAGGGCACTCGCAGTGAGGTCCTTTATGCTATGGGTATTTATATAGTGTTTTGCACATCACTTGGGACGCCAAAGGTGCTTTCCAGCCGGTCTGGTTTCATTCATTTCACCTTAATAACCCTAGCAAGTTTGTGAAGCAGTCTCTTCAATGGGACGCTCATCTGTCTCTTCTGAACAGATTGCTAACACTCCTCATTTAAAAGTGGCCAATAGGCTGCTCATCTGACTATTGGGTGGACTCCATTTAATACTCATGCACATCGACTGCTGGTTCTAGGTATGATACTGACCTCCAAACTGAGGCAAGCTCCTACATTCATGGCTGCGTCTATTCTCAAATTTTTCTGGACCACCCATAATTATGCGTAGCGATATTCAATGTGCTAAAGGCCAATCCATAAACCACATACTTCAATCATGCATTGTGGTACTTTCAATTTCGGAACCACTTCGGAGGCATGGCCCTATCATGCTGATCTTGGTACCAGCGAACCGCAAATGGCAAATGCGGTATGTACGAGTGTTTTTATGACGTTTCATCGATGGATTCACCTTGTATACGATACTACATATTGAATCCTCGGCTCCATTTTAGAGCGGTAGCCATTTTGTGGTTGCCCTCACATAGGCTGCACATTAAGGCCATTTGTAGGCCTAAAGGACACGTGCACCTTCTATGGCTTCTTTGTGACCTGTGCGAACTGACTCCGCTGCCCGAGGTCAATCCTGTCTCACCAGTTCCTCTTCACTACGGCCACATGTGATTAGCATCAGGGCTTGACACACCATAAAGTCTTTCATCTCACACCAACCCCGACTAATCCCTTTCACACCTGACTCTGTTTCCTGCTTTATGGCTTGTTTTACGAGGAGGAGGTGCCCGTTTTTATTGGGGTCTGCTGTTATCTGATGAGGGTTCTGAGCCTCGCTGGGTAAATAATTGTGGGCTGGCCGAACTGAAATGTAAGATCGTCATCATGACTCTGCCTTTTGTTTGTAATGAATACATATGAATGACCATACCGTAAAACGAGGAATGTTTGCCTGAAGCATAATATTTTGTATATAAGGGGAAGACTGGCTTTGTAATTTTGAGCAGTCTCCTGAGAACATACCCGTGTTGTACTTCTAGGTTACCTGTTACTGGCTGCAGCCAATAATAAAACGATCCTTGACGCCACCGAAAGACTCTGTGTTTCTGTGGTCCAAGACAGGAAGAACTCGAAGTCTAGGGTGTGCTCCCTGGCACCGCTGGGTTCTTAAAAACCCAGTACTTCAGTTGGCGCCCACCTCGGGGCGATTTCAGCGGTACTGTTCCAAGCCAGAGGTTCGTGAGGAGCTTCGTGTGAAAATTCTGGAGGAAGGCCGCCACTTCATCGACCCCTGCATGTCGACGTGGTCCGAAAGTCTTTGCTGCGAGGTTCCCTGCTTGCCGACGGCTACGAAGGACTGCTGCCCTGACTATCGCCCTGTTTTGGACCCTTGATGATTTGGTAGAGCGAAACGATTAAACGAGTCTTCTGGTGACGTCATCGATACCTCAGTTAAGTATAAGTGGAGCGTCTCCCAGTCCTTAGTTTGGTTCTTAGTTTGGTATCCCTTTGGGATCGCTTTGATTTGGAACTTGCAAGTGCCAAAGCCGAAGGACTCGTGTATTTACGAGACTATCGTATTCGATAAACCTTTGAAGTTTGAAACTAGACTAGTGAGCGACGATGCCTGGTCCTAGTATATTTGGAAATTTGTTTTGTTTGGGTTGTAATAGGGACTCCCGATTAGAGGACTCGTGTCCGGTTCCTCCAATTGGAACTCCAACTTATGAGCTCTATGTGAAACATGGCGTGGGCCCCATTACGTATAATGAAGTATGAATCCGATACACCAGGAAGGATGGTGTTTTAAAATGGCCCCAAACTGGTAGTTTCGACACAGAAATCCTAGATAACTTGGAAGTCAAATTATTTAAAAAGAAAGCCCGGCCGGCGATGTTTGATTCTTTCCGCCTATGGCGAAAGGAAGCTAAACAGAAAGAAATCAAATTGGCAAAGAAAAATAAAAGGGAGAAAGGTATGTCGATAATGCAAGCAGCCTTGCAGTTTAAAGATAATGAGGAAGAACAAATGAATGAGCAGTTGCACAGGCAACGTAAACTAGTGATTGATAAATGCTACCCAGTTTTGCCGCCCCTTCAGCAAGATGCGGCAGAAGAAAAAGAGAAAGATCCCCTAATGTCACATTTGCTGAGTTCGCCACCCCGTATGCGCAGAGTGCTACAGCGCCTCCGCAACCTTTAAATGTACAGCCTCCAGTTAATTTGCCGCAAGCTGTCCCGCAGCCGCCAGCTCCTCCTCAGCCGGCTCCTATGCCTACGGCGTAGCCCTCTCAAGGGCCGCCGGTTTCACTGCCTATCTCTTCTGCGCTTAATGCGACTTTACCTAGTACATCAACTGTCTTCCTCGGTGCTCTTTCTGATACGATCCCTGTACCTGTATCTGCACCCGTTTTTCTTCCCTCTGTCTTTCCCCCTGTTCTTGCCTCAACTTCTCCTTCTACACGACAACGAATAGCTAGTGCGGTCACTAGTTTTATATCGCCTCTCTTTGGGTCATCCAGTATGACCCCTGGTTCACAACGTAAGCAGTTGCGTAGTCAGTTGCCTGATCCTGGAGAGAAAGAGGTACTAGACCGCATGGCACGTAGATGGATTGTTTATCCTTCAAGGTATAATGTGGGGTCTGTTGTAAATGTTTTTTATCAATGGGAAGCATCAAAACAGAGGTACGTCTTTGAGAAAATGTGTGAATTCCTCTGTGAGGAATTGGAAGATAATGGTTTAGATTTAAGCCCGCAGGAGTTGTGTCATGTACGGTTTGAATTTGGAAAAGGTACGATTGTGGGTCCCGATGTTGAGAAAGCAGTTGCGACATTATTGTCTTTTAGGATCGAGGGTCCTTCTCAGTCACTGTTTGAACATGACTCCTCTGGTAGGAAGGTTAAACAATACCCTATGAGAGAAGTCCCTCCAGTATGGAAGGACGCTGTTGCAGCTGATGCCGCTCGCGGTATCGTTGCTGCTCCAGCTCATTTTCAGCGTGTTTGGGTACATGTTCCTTGGAAGCGATCAGAAGTTTTAGCCCTTAAGCAGACATTGCCTGACCCCCGTAAAAACCCTGCAGGATATTATAAGGAGTTATCACAGACTGCAGAATCGTGTGTCATGAACCTAGCTGACATAGATATGTTATTCGGGAATGTCGTTCCGCAGCCTTTATGGGGGTTGGTTCGTAATACAGATCATGGTGCAGAACTAGGTGACACATGGGCTAATATCATTGGTACAGACACTAGACAAGTTTGTGGTGCAAAACCCGAGCCCTTAGTAGCAGAACTCCCTGGTAGAATTATTACCTATATGAAAACTTTAATGCCGGCGATGCGTGTGAATTGGGATAAATTATCCGCATGCAAACAAAAGAAAGACGAAACAGTGTCTGATTTCTTCACCAGGTTTGAAGAAACGTTTATCAACCACAGTGGTCAAGACATGAGTACGGAAGGTGGTCAACGATTATTTGTTGATAAATTTGTGCATAACTTGCTTCCCGAGTTGTGTAAGAAATTAAAAGATTCGGAGAGTTCTTGGGCTGTGTCCTCATCAGCGCAAATACTGGCTACTGCACAGTATTACGAAAATAGGGATAAAGATGAGAAGGATAGAGCAGACAAGAAAACAAAAGAATTGAAGACGAAGGTTCTTTTACAGCAGGCTTACCCGCCACGTGGAGAGCAGAATACCTATAGGCAAGGTCAGAGTAACTATCAACAACCCCAACAGTTTCAGAGTAACTCGCAAAGGTTCGGGTATTCCCAACAGCGTGTTCCTGTGGGCCCCAATCAGTGTTCGTATTGCAAAGAGGAAGGTCATTTTAAGTATAGTTGTCCTATATTGTTGCAGCGCACGAATAATGCTTATGGCACGAGAGGTAGAGGTGGTCAGCCAGCTCCTAGAGGTAGAGGGCGTGGGAATGTTCCTCAGAACACGCGTCCTCTTCCGCCTCAGAATACGATGAACAGTTTTGATCAGCAGGCTAGTGTCACTGGTGGGACAGCTCAGTACTATAATAATGACTATTATGCAGAAGATGGAAATGCAGAAGGTAATGATCACTAGGACAGCCGTAGACAAAGAGAGGGAGTTGTTTCAGTACCAGTGGATCAGAGTGGACCGTATGTTAAGGTGACTACAGCGGGTGTGTCAGAGCCTTTTCTGTTGGATACTGGTGCTGCAAAGAGTTCAATTATGCACTCAAAACTCCCTGGCGCGCATTTGTCTGGCGAAATGAATGTTTCAGTAGGTTTTTCTGGCGCCCCGGTTAGAAATCCGATCTCTAGTCCTATGCCCCTTTCTGTTGGACCTTGCGAGCTGGAAGCACCCCTTATCCTAACGACAGGTTGTGGTGAAAACCTGTTAGGATTAGATTTGTTGAAAAGATTACATGCAACATTATATTGTTCCCCCTCGGGAGTACAACTTACACTGGGTAAGGAAGTGATTTCTTCAATGTATTTGTCAAAGAATAAACTGCCAGCTGAATTGTCGTCTCTTCCGGATGTCCTTTGGGCTACTGGTCCTAATGATGTGGGCCTCTTGGAAATACCGCCACATGTGGTCACTTTGAAAGCGAATGTTAAATTACCACGCATTCCCCAGTACAAGATCTCTAATGAAGGTGAGAAAGCATTGTTAGCAATCATCTATGATTTGATTGAAAAGGATGTAATTGAAGAGACAAGAGGCAACGTTTGCAATAGTCCTGTTTTGCCTGTTTTAAAACGTACTGACCCCTCTAAGCCACCTGTTTACAGGTTTGTGATCGACCTCAGAGAGGTCAATAAAATAGTTGTGCCACAGTTTCCAGTTGTCCCTGATATAACTGCCTTGTTAACTATGATTCCATCTTCCGCTGCTTGGTTCTCAGTGGTTGATTTAAAGAATGCCTTCTTTAGCATCCCGATCGCAGAGGAAAGTAGGGATATTTTTGGTTTCAGCCTAGGAGGACGAACCTTCCGCTTCAAACCCGCTCCTCAAGGCTACTGTGAAAGCCCATCAATATAGAGTCAAGCTTTAAAAGCGCAGCTTGATGCAATTGTTTTACCTAGTGGTGCTACTCTTATTCAGTATGTTGACGATTTACTAATCGCCGCGGATACTGAAGAAATTTGTAAAGAAGCTACAGTGTCATTGTTGCGTCATTTGTCTGCCTTCCATCACAAAGTGTCTCTCTCAAAACTACAATATTGTCGACAAGAAGGAGGGAAGGAAACTGACCCCAGAAAGAATTCAGGCCATTACAAAATTGAGCGTGCCAAGAACACAGAGAGACGTGCGTGCTTTCTTGGGTATTACTTCATACTGTAGGCAGTGGATCCCGAGTTTTTCCTTGCTAGCAAAACCTTTGATAGCATTGACATGTAAAGATACACCGAATCTCGTCCCATGGTCTGAAGAGTGTCAGAAAAGTTTTTCGGAATTGAGTAAGGCATTATGTTCGGCTCCTGTGTTGGGTACTCCCGACTACAGCAAGCCTTTTACATTGTATGTTCACGAGAAAGAAGGTTGTGCATTGTTAGTGTTGACATAGTCTTTTGGAGACAAACAGCGTCCATGCGCGTATTTTTCATCGACTTTGGATCCAGTAGCTAAGGCATTGCCAAGTTGCTTGAGAGCCACAGCGGCAGCAGCTGTGTCTATTCGACAGTCTGCTGGGTTAGTAATGAATAACACGTTGATTGTAATGGTTCCACATGCAGTGGACACATTGTTAAATAGGACCAAGACACAGCACTTAACTAGTGCTCGATTGTCCGGTTATGAGTTGACACTATTAGCGAGTCATGTACACATAAAAAGATGCAACACATTGAATCCAGCTACTTTATTGCCGATTTCAGCAGACACAGATGGGATTGAACAGCATGATTGTCTGTTCAGAACAGAAGAAGAAACAAAAGGGAGAGTGGATCTTAAAGATACTGCCTTGGTTGAATGCGATGGTACCTTATGGGTGGATGGTTCGTGCTTCAAGCTTCCGAATGGTGATACGACTGCTGCATATGCTGTCACGACTTTGCACACGGTTGTTGAAACTGCACGTATACCACATAATTCGGCTCAAGCAGCAGAATTAATTGCACTTACAAGAGCATGCTTGTTGTCGAAAGGAATGAAAGTGAACATATATACTGACAGTCAGTATGCCTTTGGCGTGGCCCATAGTTTTGGGTGCTTGTGGAAAGAACGTGGGTTCCTGACTTCGCATGGAACTAAAATTCAGAATGGTCAGTTGGTGAATGATCTCCTTGAGTCATTGACCTTGCCGTTACAAGTTGCGATTGTGAAATGCAGTGCACACAAGAAAGTTACCGATGATGTTGGCCGTGGTAATGCATTTGCTGACGAAGTTGCAAAAGAAACAGCAAAGAATGTGAAGAATCGAATGTATGTTGCCGGCCCTGCAAGATGGGTTGGTGATGTTGGAATGTGTGAAGATACAATAGAAAGTGTGAAGTCTATTCAAGCTGAAGCTTCAGGGAAAGAGTTGAATGTGTGGAAAGAAAGAACGGGTAAATTGGATGAAAATGGTTGTTGGGTTGACTTGTCTGAACATCAGCGATGGTTGCTACCCGATGCATATGTGCTTGCAGTGGTGACAATGGCTCGTGGAATGGCCCATATTAGTGTGAAAGGGATTTGTAAGTTGTTAGCTCCAGTATGGCAAAATGCTGGAATTCCTAAGTGTGCAGAGAATGTGGTCAAGAATTGCATGGTGTGTCTGAAATACAATCCTGGTAGGGGAACCCCAACTCCAGCTGGTCATTTTGCGCCTCCGACGTATCCATTCGAGGTTTTGCAGCTAGATTTCATCCACATGGAAAGGTGCAACAATTTGAAATATGTACTCGTTGTTGTCTGCGCTTCTCAAGGTGGATAGAAGCATATCCCTTAAAAAACAATACTGCCTTATCCACAGCTAAAGCCCTTGTCAAAGAAATTTTCCCTAGGTTTGGAATGCCAAGAATGGTATGGAGTGATAATGGGAGTGAATTCGTGGGTCGAGTGATGAAAGAAGTATGCGAGGGATTAGGTATTGGGCAAAAATTCCACGCTGCAAATCACCCCCAATCAGCTGGACTAGTAGAGTGCTACAACGGCACTTTGAAACTTAAGTTGGCTAAGATTCAGGCGAGCTCCGGTCTAAAATGGCCTGACGCGCTGCCCTTAGCACTCCTATCAACAAGAATGACTGTGCACTCACGAGTGGGACTTAGTCCGTATGAGATCATGTTTGGCCGTCTGGCCAATATATGGGGAGTACCAAGGCCTACAAAATTCAGTGAGATCGAACATCCAGTACTGCTTGATTATCTGTATGAATTGACGGCTAATTTGCGTGTTTTACACCAACAGGTGCATGATACTCTGCCTCAGGTCTCTGAATCTCCAGGACATCCTATCAATCCTGGATCGTGGGTGCTGGTCAAGAATTTTCAACGGACGAAGAATGATGAGCCCCGTTGGACCGGCCCCCACCTCGTCCTTCTCTCAACAAGATCAGCGGTTCGAGTCAAAGGCAAAAAGAACTGGATCCACGGCGTCCATTGTAAAAGGATCCCTTTGCCTCTGCCATATGACCAGTGGGTCCAGGAGGGGATCGCTGATTCCGAGACTGAGACCGTGCCTCGTTTCTTGCACTTTAGCGATGCGCATGTGAAAGGAACAAGCTCTGAGCAAGAGAGTGACAATATTTTGCAAGAAGCTGTGCCACCGTCAATTCGATTGGACACTACAGAGCCTGAACTTTTATTTCAAGACCAGACAGTACCCGGAAGGAATCGCTATAATTTGAGGCCGAGAACTATGGACAAATAAAAATTATTTTTCTTTGATATTTTTGGGAAGTGCAGCTCTCTCTTACATCTGAGAAACTTTTTTTTGATTTTTGCTTTTTCCGAACCACCATCCGGGTTCAGCTGTAAGGTCGCGGTGCCAAGACTCTCGGGGTACAAGCCGGAGACGTTAGGTCAACGGTTCTGGTTAGTCTAGGGCGTTCCCTGGAATGACAGGTGTACTCCTGAGCAGAAGACATTCATCAGCCGCGAACAGCACGATTAGAGGATGGAGTTTTTCAAGATGGAGAGACCCGTTGAGGAAATAAATGTTAAGAAAAGAATATGTAAAATAATTAATAGCAAACGTTTTGCAATATTATGTCTGTTTGTACTATTTAGTATAATGATGTTTTCTGTAGGTTATGTATTTTTGTCTTCTCAAGTGCCATTTACACCCACTATACAGCCTATACCTCCTCCTACTGTCTCCTTACACTCTTTCCACCCTCTGCCTGAACACGAACAAGCTAGACGTTCTGAGTTCGTAAACAATTTGTTTATTCAACTCCTGCACCAGCACCAACTAGTTATGAATACAACAAATTGCTGGGTGTGTGGTCTGATGCCACATACCATTAATAAGGGTATTCCATATCTAGTGCTGCAGTTTAGCTATAATGGGTCATCATGGGCATTCCAGACTATGTTTCTTTTTGCACTAGATACTTACTCCCCGCGACCACCGCGTTCCATTAGACCTAGCACGAACAATAAGGCCTTGATGAAAGGAGTTGCTGATATGAGCAGAGATATCGATGCATATACATCTATTCCCAAGGATGAGTTGCGAGCTTATGTAGGTTGGAACGCGACAGGGTATAGCATCAGTCTGGGCGAAAAACAGCGTAAAAGTTCATCCCCAATTTGGGTCATACCCCACATAGGTCGGTTCTGTTTACAAGGCAATGGTCAGAATCCAAGAGCTCAACTAGGGAAGAGTGACTGTACTGAGATGTACACCTTTCCATCACGTTTTTGGCTGCCAAGGGTACATACTTTGTTTGCAGTGACAGAGCATATACATGGTTGCCCCCTGATTTCTCGGGCACGTGTTATGTTGCAAATTTGCTACCGCCGACATTTACTGCTGCTTCTGATTATCACAAGACCGGAGTTGTGAGAGGCGTTGTTAGTCAGGAGGATACTGCCGGTCAGGAAGCGGGAGACTTCTTCATGGGTTTCCTGCCGTTTTGGGGACCAATGGTCAATAGTAGGAAACTGAGACAACTGACTCGTGTAGTTGAATCCACTGTTAATATAACGGCTGGTGCCCTTGGTAACTTGACAGCTGAGCTCCAAGCGGATCGCCTTATGACGTTGCAGAACCGTATGGTTCTAGATGTCATACTTGCAGACCGTGGTGGGGTATGTAAGGTCATCCAATCTAGCTGTTGTATTTTCATACCAGATAACGCTCCAACAGTTTTCCAGGCCATTTCCAAACTGCATAAAATCTCCGAATCTATGCATGTGGATAAAGGAGATTGGTCATTGATGGGGTGGTTCTGGGAACTGATATCTGCCTGGGGATGGAAGATTCTGATGGCCATTGGGATGATTTTAGCCATTCTTTTCCTGTTCTGTCTGTGTGTACAGTGTGCTCCTGCAATATGTGGCCTCTGTGCTACATTGTGTGTGAGGAAACCTGTATCAAGGGACGAGCTAAGCAATAGGATGATGCTACAGCAACATCTCCATGACCTTATGAATATAGACCTGGACTCAGAGTAGTATGAGTATAGTTATTGCCTATGTAAGGGCAAAAGGAGGGTCTGTGGTACTTTAAATTTCGGAACCACTTCGGAGGCATGGCCCTATCATGCCGATCTTGGTACCAGCGAACCGCAAATGGCAAATGCGGTATGTACGAGTGTTTTTATGACGTTTCATCGATGGATTCACCTTGTATACGATACTACATATTGAATCCTCGGCTCCATTTTAGAGCGGTAGCCATTTTGTGGTTGCCCTCACATAGACTGCACATTAAGGCCATTTGTAGGCCTAAAGGACACGTGCACCTTCTATGGCTTCTTTGTGACCTGTGCGAACTGACTCCGCTGCCCGAGGTCAATCCTGTCTCACCAGTTCCTCTTCACTACGGCCACATGTGATTAGCATAAGGGCTTGACACACCATAAAGTCTTTCATCTCACACCAACCCCGACTAATCCCTTTCACACCTGACTCTGTTTCCTGCTTTATGGCTTGTTTTACGAGGAGGAGGTGCCCGTTTTTATTGGGGTCTGCTGTTATCTGATGAGGGTTCTGAGCCTCGCTGGGTAAATAATTGTGTTTGTAATGAATACATATGAATGACCATACCGTAAAACGAGGAATGTTTGCCTGAAGCATAATATTTTGTATATAAGGGGAAGACTGGCTTTGTAATTTTGAGCAGTCTCCTGAGAACATACCTGTGTTGTACTTCTAGGTTACCTGTTACTGGCTGCAGCCAATAATAAAACGATCCTTGACGCCACCGCAAGACTCTGTGTTTCTGTGGTCCACGACAGGAAGAACTCGAAGTCTAGGGTGTGCTCCCTGGCACCGCTGGGTTCTTAAAAACCCAGTACTTCAGCATCCAAAGCGTCCCAAAGAACCGAGGAAAATCAGAGCGCTTCACGACCTCACCAGGGGCAACAGGCAGTGGTGGCTGCTCCGCTAATGCGGAGGAGCGTCGCACCACTGCTTTTCGCAGTGAAAAAAAAAGGAAAAATAAATTATAATAACTCAACGTGATTATCATTTTATGTGTTCCTGCTGCAGCGTCTTGGCAGACGGATCTGCTCTGCTCTCAGAGCAGGGGGAGGACTGGTGGGCACTATGTAAGCACGCATGAATGTTTGGCTGGCCCAACAGTCATGTGCACTTTGAATGTTCGCCACACAGGCTCCATTTCAGCCTGAGTGGAGAACATGCCCAGGCTCCCATTCCCTGACTGAGCACCAAACCACGGCGATCAGACCAATCACAACACTTCATTGCAGCACTGTTATTGGCTATGGGGAGCATGGGAGCGTGGGGGGGGGGTCCTGCTTGCACAGAAGAAGCCAGGATGAGGGACGCAGCGGCTGATCAGCCGGCCAGCAGGTAAGTGATTTTTTTTATTTTACCACCCCCATCCCTCCTCCCACTCTCACCCCTTCCTGCCCCACTGCTGCTTCCCGGGAGCAGCCACCACTGGTAATAGGCACTATAAATATAAAACTGGACCAGCAGAACCCCACTTTATGCCTTGCAAGGGATATGGAAAGTGTAATATAAAGGCACATAATGTAACAGGATCAATCGTGAGTGCTCAGCTAGTCCCAAATCTGGAATCTCAACTGGGGTATAAAGAGTTATATAATAAAAAGCAAGGAATATGAAAAGCGCTATATACACAGAATGTATAGGGCCCAATTATGAGTGGTAAATTAATCACGATTCAGGCGTAAAAGAAAGTTTGAGCTCATTTCAGTAGCACAATCTGCGAGAAAATGTCCCACTTGAGTTTACATGTAATGATAGTGCCAATTTAGGGCTTTAAGTTTGTCAGACCTGGCTGTAAATATAAACTGACGTGAAACGGGTCCCTTCCGGGCTCTCTATATTGACGTCTTTATATTTAAAACCAAAAACAATGACTGTAGAGAACATGAAGGTAATCTATGTCTGCCATGTTACTCCTGTTTACATTTCACACATTTCATTTACTTTCGCATTCCCGAAGAATATTTGTTTTTTCCAGGATGTGGGTTTCTGTTGCTTTTTCCATGCAACATATTCCTAAGTGTGTGCGGAGAGTTCTTGAGTTCAGGCCAAAAGCAGTGCAAATTCCTCACAGTGCCTGTCAGTGGGTCATGAACGTGTTAAGAATACATGCTCGGAGGAGCCTAGCACGCAACCAAGATGGCCGCGTAGGCACAGGGCTCCCGAGGGCCTCCGCAACCTCTCACGTCTATCCTGAATAAATCCTGAT
Organism: Triturus cristatus; assembly: GCF_964204655.1. Classification (NCBI taxonomy): domain Eukaryota; kingdom Metazoa; phylum Chordata; class Amphibia; order Caudata; family Salamandridae; genus Triturus; species Triturus cristatus. The sequence goes on along the minus strand of NC_140592.1, from coordinate 997,950,959 downwards.
TCTATCGACGGGCTTCTACGGGCGAACGTAAGCGGAGGTGATCCCCGTTGTCCAAATTTAAATCGGGCTTCAGGAACCGGGATAGCATTGGCTTCAAGTTGGCGGCCTACTCCTGGCCTTGCCCCGGATTCGAATTGGCGTGGTGCCCGGGCAGAAAGTGAACAACAACGGCATGCACGACCTGGGCTGGTGTGTACCTTGCACTTTCACTTTCGGTTTCGGGTCTCCTCGCTGAAACTGGCTGGGAGACCCTGGCTTGTCAATGACACGTCGATAGTGGGAAGATCGGGAATCCCGACTGGATCTTGGACACTAGCCTGGCCTACACTTCGTGATCCCCGAGGCTCTTCAGATCGGCTGTCCAGAGATTTCTAATCGTGTTGGTGGACGACAACCTTGGTGGCCCCCAGACAATGGCAGCTAGATCGGACGGAGATAAGCATAAATCCAAGACGACTAGGCGGGGAGGCTATACCCAAGCAAATAACATGGACCGCTATGCTCAGTCAAAAGGATCCCCTAGTGGACTGCATAAGTCACCGGAGAGATCCAAGGAGGACCCGGGATTGTCCACGGAGTTAACGTTGCAGGATGTCATGGGCGCCATCGACGAGATGAAAGCTGCTGTTAGTCAGCAATTCGACACCTTGGCCCATAAATTGGACACGGTTTTGATCGACGTCAATCTAATCAGAGCGGACCTTTCAAAAACGAATGAAAAGGTCAAATCCTTGGATCTGAAAACGTCGAGCCTGACAACAGACGTGTCCGACCTGCAAACCGAGGTCCGTAATCAGTGGACATCCAATGATTTATTTGCCCGTCGGCTGGAGGACTTTGAAAGTAGGGCTCGGCGGAATAATGTGCGCATAATAGGGGTGCCGGAGAAATCGGAGGCTCCTGCGGCCGACCTCTTCGTGGAGGACCTCGTGATCAACCATCTTGCACCCAAAGGGCTGAGTAAATTTTTTGCGGTCGAGCGGGCCCATAGAGTTCCAGGTGGTAAGCCGAAAGCGGGCGCTCCCCCACGGCCTATTATTGCCAGAATTTTCAATTTCAGGGACAGGGACGCTATCCTGCAGGCCTCGAGGGTGAGTGGGCCGACGAAGTTTGAGAACACTAATATAAGTTTCTACCCGGACTTCACACAATCGGTCCAAAAGCAGAGACAGGGATTCATGGGTGTTAAGCGGCGCCTGAGGGACATGGATCTGAAATATGCGATGCTCTTTCCGGCCAGGTTGCGTGTTGAGTTTGAGGATCGGTCACATTTCTTCGATCGGCCGGAGGTGGTAGGAGATTGGCTTGATACTTTGCCCCAGCGACGCAGTCGAGAGGAACAGACTGAGGAGAACGGAGGGGGCTTGACGGGGCAGAAGGTTCCCGGTGACTGAACATTGCGATGACACTTCAATACTTGGGTTCGATGTTTCTATTCAGTGCCTTATTCTTATATGCCCGGGGGTTGTGGGGTGCTTAGTGAGACTCTTTCCTCCTCTGGGGTTTCTTTTTGTAGGTTAGTCAATGGTAGGGCGACAGGCACACTGCAAGTTGGGGGGGCTACATGGGCTCATGCAGGGGTGCAGGGAGGGGGGAGTTGTAACGGGAATGTTGGTGGGGAGGGGGGGTTGGGGAATGTTTGAATGTTTTACAAGGCAACGTAATGCTATATGACTGGTGGTTGGGGTCGTATTCTCTGGGGGGAGGGGGTTGTGCGTGAGGCTGGAATGGGGGGTAGGGGATTGAGAGTACTCTCATGGAATGTGAATGGATTGGGGGACAGGATCAAACGTGGGGTAGTGCTGCAGTTTTTGAAACGGCTCTCGCCAGATATTGTCTTTCTGCAGGAAACGCATCTAATTGGGAATTCTTGCCATGCTATGAATAGGCGGGGATATCGTCTCACCGTTCACTCCGGTTTCACTTCTGGATCGAGGGGGTGGGCATCTTGGTTAGAGCCTCTCTCCCGCTGGAGGTGGACGATATAATCCATGATGACAGGGGGCGGTATGCTGCACTCGTAGGACGGTGGGAGGGCAGAACTGTCGCGCTGGTTTCTGTGTATGTCCCACCAGGACTGCAGACTGTAACATTTGCTGATTTAGGGCGCGTGGTCCTGGGACTCCCGGGGGGGGGTTCTGGTGATGGGGGGCGATTTTAATTCTGTTGTATCCGGTAGAGCGGATCGTCACCCTCCCAGGGATCTCCCTGGGGCGCAGACCTGGCTGAGTGGGTTTATAGATACCCTTGGACTTATAGACTGCTGGAGATTACTGCACCCGGGACAGGCGCAATACACTTTCCACTCAGGGGCTCATGGAAGTCTATCGAGACTTGATTATGTCCTTATGCCGGCGGCCCAAGCTGCGATGGTTAGGGAAGTAAGACATTTGGCCCGGGGTATTTCTGACCACTCCCCACTACTGTTGCATATGGAGGTCGCCCCCGGGGTTGAGGGGAGGGTAGCGCCGATTAACCCTTGGTACCTGCGTAATCCTAAAATCCGGACGGAACTGGTTGAGTCTCTCGAACACTATTTTAATGAAAATGTGGGGTCAATATCATCTACTGTCTCGTTGTGGGAAGCCTTCAAAACGGTGATCCGTGGGCAAGCCCTTTCCCTAATTTCCCACACCAAGAAAAGCAAGATTGAGGAGGTGGTTCGCCTTGAGAATGAAATAGCTGAGTTGGAAGGGGACCTGGAGCGGGGTGTTACGTATGATAAGTTGCACGTTCTCAGTCTCAAGCAGCTGGACTATAGAGCGTTGGTCACTGATGCTGCCAAGGTGATGAGTTGAGAGCAACAAGAGCGCTTATACGATGTGGGGGATAAGGCTGGAAAGTTGATTGCATGGTTGGACAAGAAAGAGAGAGCGAGTCGAGTGGTACCGGTCATTGAGAGAGCGGATGGCGTGCGTGTGACTGACCCTGTGGAAATTTTTGAATGTTTCGCGGATTATTTCCACAAAGTGTACTCCCCAGTCTCGGATCGCTCTGAGGATGACTCTCAACTACTGCTGAGAGATATTGCGCTGCCGTCTTTGTCAGAGGAGGATAGGATACTGCTGGACGCGACGTTGTCGCCTGACGAGATTGCTTTGGCCATTCGCTCGGTCGCTTCCGGCAAGGCTATGGGTCCTAACGGCCTTCCCATCGAACTGTATAAACTGCGTCCGGACAAGATGGTGCCTCATCTACGTGCAATGTTCCTTGAAGCACGAGAAGTGGGCTCCCTCCCCTATGATCAGCGTCTTGCCACAATAGTCGTGATTCACAAGGAGGGGAAGTCGCGGGATCGATGTATCTCTTATCGACCAATCTCACTGTTGAATGTGGAGCCCAAAATTCTAGCTAAGGTTTTAGCTAATCGTCTGATTAGGGTCGTTGGCGACTTGATCCATCCGGATCAGTCTGGTTTCATACCTCACCGTAACACGGCGCTGAACCTGAGGCGTCTCCATGGAGTGCTCGCCAGAGCGGCACACATACGTGAGCCGGCCATTTTGGCGTCTCTGGACGCGACAATGGCGTTTGACACTTTAGAATGGCCGTATCTTTGGGCGGCACTCGCGAAATTCGGTTTTGGCCCTGGGTTTATCGGTTAGGTGAAGTTGTTGTATGATGAACCACTGGCTCAGGTGGTAGTGAATAGGGGTGGGCGGAATTTGCGGAATTAACCTTCGCAAATTATCGCGAGAATGTTTAAAATTATCGCAAACAAGCAGAAATATCGCGAAGATGCGGAAGTTTTTTTCCGGCATGTTCGCGAGATTTTCTGCATGGTTGCGGGTCGCCAACTTACCCATGTGGTTGCTTGCGGGCGCGGCCATCTTGTTTTGAGCTGTTCTCGCGGTGCATGATCGCGAGAAGAAAGACGTGATCGCGCGACGCATGACGTCACTGCGGGCGCGAACTGTCGCGAGACAGCGCAAATGGCTAAAAACAATACAACATCTCATGGAGAACGCGACCGGATCAAGAAAACTTGTCGGCGAACGCAGGGATTCAGGTAAGGCGATCGCGCGCGCGCGAGAATGTATCATTTTACAGCGCGAGCAAGAAACAAATTATCGCCAAGCTGCGGAAACCGGAATTTTTGACATTTTCGCGCTCTCCGCGGAACGCAAAAATGTCAAATTATCGCAATTTCCGCGAACGGAACGAAATTTTTGCCCAGGCCTAGTAGTGAATGGCAGAGTGTCGACACCCTTTGTGTTGGGAAGAGGCACGCGGCAGGGTTGTCCGTTGTCGCCTCTTCTCTTCGCACTCGCCTTGGAGCCTCTGGCTGCCTGGCTCCGATGGGAGCCCTCATTGCGGGGCATTCAGTGGACGCCTGAATTTGAGGACCGCATCTCTCTTTACGCGTTTGACATTCTCCTGTATCTCACATCTCCCCGGCAGTCTTTATTTGTATTAGTCGACGTTCTAAACTCATTTGGTCGTAACTCCGGCTTGGTCATTAACTGGACTAAGTCATGCGTCTACGTTCTCTCGGGTGATGCTCCTCTCCTCCCGCGTGGCTGCCCTATCCAGATTTCGCAATCGGGGTTTAAATATTTGGGAGTCTTCATAACATTAGACCCTGTGGCCCGTTATGAGCGGAATTTGCTCCCCCCACTTCAGTGACTAAAAGCCGACGTTTTGGGTTGGCGACGGCTTCCGCTTTCACCGCTCGGACGTGCAGCGTTGTTTAAAATGATGTCACTACCACGATTCCTGTATGCACTATAAAACACGCTAGACGTTATACCGGCCCGCTATTTCCGTGAGGTGGAGAGTTTGCAGAGGCAATTGTTCTGGGACGGGCGATCGCGAATCGCTCTCACAAAATTGACACCCCTTTGGTATGATGGGGGTATTGCACTCCCCGATATCAAGCGATATTATTGGGCGTCCCAATTGGCGGCGGTGAATCACGGGATGTACGGACTGGCCCTGAACCCGGCGTTTGCGATGGATAAAATGTTATTGCCTGGTGGGGATTACAATAGGGCACTTTATTCGAAGTCTCCTGGTGTGCAGTTGACAGGCCCAACAAAGATAGCCGTACGTGTATGGCATGCTGCGAATGCTGCGATGGGATGGAAGGACCGCCTGACTCGAGCGACCCCGCTGTATGCTTCAGAAAGGCTGGGCTGTTTGTGGAAAACAAAAGGATTTGAGAAATGGGATATGATTGGCATATGCAAGGTGAGTGATTTTTGGGTGAAAGGGAAGTTTAAAACGTTTGACATGTTGAAAGCGGAATACAAGCTGAACGATGGGGAGTACTTCCGGTATGCGCAGGTCCGCCATGCGTTGTGTTCGGTTTTTCCTGATGCTACCGCTATCCCGGAATATTCCCCATTGGAGGACAGGGTGCTAGATGGCTACGTGCCTGACAGCACAATCTCCTTGATTTATAAAAAGCTTATCAACGACCGGGCGGACCTGTTGACCCACCTGAGGGAGGTTTGGGTAGCTGACGGTTTGGTATTAGACGATGAGGACTGGGTATCGGCGGTGGCCTCCCCAAGGGAGGTGGCAATTCCGGCTCGCCTTCGGCTCGTACAATTGAAGATACTCCATAGAGTGTATATCACTGGACCCCGCCTGATGCGCATGGGTCTCTCCGTGGATGGTCTGTGTAAGCGTGGCTGTGGTTTGCTGGGTACCTTCCTTCACGTCATATGGGAATGTCCTGAGGTGGCTCGCTTTTGGAGTCGGGTGCATGCGGTAATGGAAGAGGCCACCCACGTCGCTCTGTTACCAGAGGCTAGAAGGTGTCTGCTGAACGTGTGGGAGCCAAATGATTATGATGTGTCGCAGACGCAGTGGGCGGCTCTGGGGAATATGGTGGCTAAACGCGACATCGCACAGTTATGGGGTTCTCAGAGGTCGCCCACGATCTCGGTATTGAAGGAGAATATGGACTGGTGCATGTTTAGAGAAAAGACGGTGTATGTGGTGAGAGGCAAGCCCCGGAAATAGTCTACGGTGTGGGGCACGTGGAATTCTTATCGCGGAGACATCTGCGCCCCTCCTCTCGCGATAGTATCGGAGGCTCCTTTGTCCCCCTAGCTGAACATTCCTAATTTGCTATGTCATGAGTATGTTACAGCTTGATTTTTTCTCCACTCCCGGCCCCCCCCCCCCTCTGTCGCATACCATTCATGATTACTATATGGGGGGGACTTTCTTACCCCAGGGAGCACGTCCTGATACTTATAATTTCTATTGCCTTGTTAGTGTGAACTGTTTATAAGTTTTATATTAAAAATTGAAACTGTTTCGATATTGGTATTCGAATACAACTGCAGCCTTCTCTTAGAGTGCGGACGGACTAACGGGATCCTTTGATTGACATGTCTGTATATCGATGATCTAACTCTTCTCGTACTACTTAGCGGCCGGCCCAAGTGGTTGTAGGCCCATGTCTGTAACTCTTTGAAGTCAAATAAAGGTTTCTTTATAAAAAAAAAAAAAAAAAAAAGAATACATGCTCAACCAATCACTGGCCTCCATGAAGAGCGCACAGGCCAGCAGTCAAGTGTGTCAACTATAATTGTAATTGAAGGCAAGAGTGTGTGAAGGAGGTACTGAGCTGTGAACTATTGATAGGTTGAAAGTTAAAGAAAATCCAATGCTTAGAGGTCGGGGTGCAGTGCAGTGTGTGTGTGTGTGTGTGTGCATGCGTGCATGCGTGTGTGTGTGTGTGTGGTGAAGTCATAAAGATTTAAGGAAGTATATGCAGGAGAGAGTGAAAAGAGACTGAAAAAAAGATAAGGGATTAGGCATGAGATATACAGATTAAATATTTTAGAAAGATAGGGGGTGAAATTGGACACGCATGTCTGCAAGACTGCAGAAGAAAGCAGTGAAGAGAAAAATATGATTCATTGAGAGACATTCCAAAGACTACAACCCCTTTCAAAAACCTTAGTAATGTTTAATTTCTTTCTCATAACTTCAGAATTGAAAGCAAAGAGCCTTAATTACTTAGGCCATACCTCTTTGAAAGTAGTACTGATCATGTGGTGGGCCACACCCCTCACATCACTTCCCCATACCACACACACACTGTTTTTTCATCCCATTTAAAGGCCTTAGTCCACTGTTGACAGTATTAATATTTAATAATCAAATAATCAGGGCACAAGTCCTAAAAAAGAAGTGGGGGGGACTAACCAACTTAGGCAGCATGCAAGTGATATCATGGCACATGGCATCACAGGAAGTGACATCACAGGAAGTGACATCACAAGAAGTGTCATCAGATCTTAAGACCCCACACATCTCTTTAACAGGTCTATCATTAGTACATTTAAGCGCATCATGAGATTTAACAAATGAGATTTTGCGTCAAGGTTGTGCCAAAAAAGTGACGTAACCCCATCGCAAAATCTGGGCCTCAATTTATACATATTTTTTTTAACTCTCAGACAAAAAATTAGCAACAAGGAGAAACATGGCAGTAAATTTGTTCTGCTCAATTGGTTGCAAAGCTACATTTTAAAATATCTTACGGGGTTAAGGCACCTGCTGCAGAGATCTTTGTGGGTCCAGTAAATTTCAGGAAATAAGAACAATGGTGAGATAACTCTGGAGGTTAAAGCATTTGCTGGAGAGATCTGTGTTTTGTCTAGTCCTAGTTTTGAATCAAAGTAGCATAGAGGGTAAATGTGTCTCCTGCTAAGCGCATCATGTAACATGATTATGACAGATTTTTAATTTCATTTAGACAGGTAAGTGGGTCACTGCTTTTAACACGGAGATCCTTTTGTTACTTGAATCCTTCTAATGCAGCACAGTGAGCGGACAGGTTACTTCTACACTTTGTAACCCTCACTGTCTTATGAAACACATTCCATACATTGATACATACACATATGATTCATTGTCAATTTATAATGTGTATGAGTGATGTAAAGCGTTCTGACATTCTGCATTAGGATTCGTAGCGCTATAAAAGAAACAAAACAAATCAGCGATATTTAAGTTGTTATTTGCGTAAATACTGGGACAGACCAACACAACTGACATTCTTAAAGTGCATGCATCTATTACACACAGTAACTGAACAAAGTCAAAACCATGCCTCTCAAGTACTTGTTAAGTAACTAGCTGTGTGCCATCGTTTCCCCTCCATTGCTTTTGCATCTAAGTGCGAGGCTCTAGATAAAAACCACACAGGATGCTCTAAGCAAAACGACACATTATGACCACCTGTTCTGGGCCCAGCTCGAATTTACAATAACAAAGCCCCCGTGGAGGCACTGATTAATTTATCCCGGTGTCTGAAAATTACACGGGGATGAGTTCTGTATATTTCAGTGGGGACCAACTTCTTGGCAGGGTGGACCCTGAGAAAATAGCGTCCCCCAGTGTAACCCCGACTTGTGCTCTGTTTATAATTATTTTATGGCAAACACCACCGCACCCACCTGTTCTGGGAGATCTGAGTTCTGAGATCTGAGATGAATATACAATGGGGAAGGCGGGCAGGATTTGCGTCCCACGTAGGCAGGCAGGTGGAAACCGGAGATAGCCTCCTCGAAATCCATTAATGAGCGAAGCGCGGAGGCGCGCGTCCGGCGCAGTATATACGTAATACACGGCAGTCATTAGCGGGAGTGCACGCACAAAGCCGAGAGCTGATTCATAACAAGGGGAGGCTGGTCCAAGGTTGGGTGCAATGCGGTCAATGGATTTTCAACCGCATGAACCGGAAAGAAAAACAAAGGCCCTGCACTCCTCACCTCTTGTCGGCCGCTGCACTTTCCGTTCAGCTTTTACGCGCGCGCAGACCAGTTGATAAATAAATGGCTTCAGAATTTCCGGTGCTCATGGGCTTGAGTCAAGAGTCAGTTGAGGTATAATTTAAAAAGTCCGGTATTTAAGGCTTTATACCCCTCCTAGGCCTTTTGAAACGTGCTAGCAAATTCACAGTCCTTTGTCTTTACCATTCAAAGTTGTAACGAGGAGCTGACTAAATCGTTTATCCTTCCAGAAGTTTCCGTTCAAAATCCGTCGGAGTTCGGGAATCATTTGGTAAATCGCAAAACTTAAACAGGTATTTATTTTTGACAAAAAATGAGTTTAAAGTGCTGGTTGGACCTTTCAAATGAGTTTTACTTTTGGTCCATGGATGCCACTGGGGGATCTCCGGGGTAGCACATGCTACGCCTTGCCTGCTCTTCTCTACCCCTGGCAGTGCACTTGCGGCCGCTGACATAGTCACAAAGGCATCACAACGAATTGAAAGCAAACACGGCTCTTTTAAGAGCCATGTTTGCATTCTGTCTTTCGTAAGGAAGGTTGTTAATTCACCAAGGTAGTGATCCAGCGCGAGACCGGAGAAAAAGAGGAATTTATATATACACAACTATCCTCCCTGCGTCGCAGACCCAACATCACACTGGCTCATTCACACATGCAGTCATTGGTGGGGCCCATAAAACCAACACTCACATGTCTCTGACTCACGAGTCTGCACACAGGAGGGATGATGATATCGCGCTGGACATGTAGGGGGGTACCTTATAACCTATAGGGAAGAAAAAGTCAATTTACAGAATATACATTAACATTCGCCACCTCTAGATTCCTAATCCCAAACATCAAGGCACTCCACCCACTTGGTCGATGGACCAAATTAGTTGGATTGGTTGATGGTGATTTAGAACCAGCTAAAACACATTTAAGACTCAGAATCCTTTATTCTCTTTAACGAAAAACCACAAACTCATAATTTCTGTTAATCAATATGTGTTTATCTAAATTTTGTTTTCAATTAATATTAGCATTAGTTTCATCAAAAGTTTTAGAATTTCTAGATCAATTAATTCAAATCGCAGGTCATAATATTTACCTATTCTTGCTATCTGGGTTTTCTCTAATTCATTGGCTCTGCATAATCTAATTAGCCATTAAATTGTCCAAATAAAACAGGCCAAAGCTCAAAGTCCGAAAGTTCTTTGCACAGCACGTTACAGTCCCAAAGATCTCCATAGCACCAGATATCGTGCAAGCATAGACGTCAGGAAATTTGAACAAGCCAGGATAAGCCAGCATCAACCCAGGAACAGCCAGCTCCCCCCTATTATACTACTCTTTTTATAATAAATTTCAGGATAACATGAAAATATTTTAGGCGGAGAAAGTCTGTGATTGGCTGATCGAAAACGTCCGATTTTTATTCATTTTGGTTTCTCATGGATTTTGCTGGTACACTTCCGTAGATGACATAGTCCTTATGTTCCAATGTTTTGGTTTTACTTGTATGATCCACTTGTTCATTTTAAAAATAACTTTATTTGTTATTTTCACGCAGTTGGAATAACAGTGGATCAGACCCTGCCAACCCCATTACCCAGCTGAGGCAACACATCCCCGGCCCGTAGGCCATGGTGGCTATTAACAATGTGCGAACCACCCTCCCTGCCGGAATCCGTCCCCCTCCCATTCCACCCACAATATCCCACCCCTTCCCTCCCTAACCCAACATCCCCTACACCCCCCTAACCCCCAAGTTACGCGTGTGCGGCTGCGCTATGGAAGTGCATTGATGGAGCAAACTCTAGCCTGCGTCTGTAGACGGTGAGGCGTCAGTAAGTCTGAGCAGGCGGAGGTATCTGGGACATGTAACTTCGTAAAATTCATTCGCCAACAGCGTCAAAAGAGGGCGCCAGATAGTTCGGAAGGATTCTGAAGAATGGGTGAGAGTTGCATGCATGCGTTCCATCCCAATAATGTACCACAGTTTGTGCAGCCACCCAGTATGAGACGGACGAGTTTGCGTACCCCAGAGTGCCAATATGTGGTGTACTGCTGCGCCCATTGCTATCCCCATTTGCTTCCCCCTAATAGATTTCAGCGGAAAGGTGATATCATTAGGTAACCCTAACAGCGTGTAGGCTGGTAGGCGGGGCACTTCTGTGTCGAAGTAGGTATCGATGTAATTCAGAACAGCCGTCCAGTACCCCGCCACCTCTCTACAGCCCCATAAGATGTGCATCAGCGTGCCCACCTCGTCGCAACCCCTCCAACAGGTGGGGCTGCGGTCTGGGTTAATTTTGTTGAGTCGGGCTGGAGTCAGGTAGCAGTAAAGGGCAACTTTAACCACTGCTTCTCTGCTCGCTGTATTTCTAGCGGTATGGTGAGCTCTATAGTAGATCTGCTGCCATTCCTTCAATGAAAAGCTCCTACCTAACTCTGTCTCCCGTCGTCGCTGCCCAGGAGAGCGCTCCAAGGGAGCCGGGGGACGCAGCATGAGATAAAGTTCAGAAATCAAGTGGCGATCAGACTGATTCGATAAGAGCCACTTCTCATAGGCCGTAAGATGCCTGCTGACCAGGGGTCGCGTGTCGGGGTGGGTCAACCAATGTCGAAGCTGAAAGTATTGAAACCGTTTGGGGTTGTGAATACCATGCCAGTCAGTTAGCTCGTTAAATGGGAGGAACCCATCAATATCAAAAAGATGCCCAGCAGATCGACAGGCCGAGGCCTTCCATTCCGAAAAAGCTCGGGCATCGAGCCCCGGTGGGAAGTCCGGGTTCTCAAATAGGGGCGTAAGGGGCAATGGGAAGGAGGTGAGATGGCGCTGGGTCGCCACCGCATCCCATGCCCGTACTGCTGAGCGAGTGATAGGAGACCGGTTAAGGTATGCTGGTCTATCAGAAGGCTTCAGAAATGGCACCTTCCACAAGGGAAGACCCGCCATCGCCCGGTCCTGAAATAGCCATCTTTTTTCTGATTCGGGCCTACTCCATTCTACCAGATATCGAAGTTGCGCCGCTCTATAGTATGTCAAGAGGTGGGGAATTCCCAGCCCCCCATCATCTGGAGACTGGTAGGCAATCTCCTGACGTAAGCGCGGGCGTTTCCCTGCCCAGATGAAGTGGTGAAGCTCCCGTTGTAATGCGGGAATGAACCGCATGCGAGGCGCTACCGGGATAGTCTGAAAAATGTATTATATTTTAGGCAGAAGAGACATTTTAACCGCGGCTACTCGGCCTAAAAGCGACAGAGGATAAGACTGCCATTTGCGAAGATCCCGAGTGATTTGGGAGTGAAGGTTAGAATAATTGCGAATGATCGTCTGATCCGTGGACGGGGTGAGAATGATCCCCAGGTACGGGATTTCCGGTTGTGGGCGCACATTCCCGAGTTCGGGGAAGGCGCCCTCAGAAATATGCTCATTGAGACCCAGCGGCAACCACATTGATTTCCCCACATTGACTTTAAAGCCCGAAACCTCGCCAAAGTCAGTCAGCTCTTGTAAGAACGCAGGGACCGAGCGGCTAGGAGTAGCAAGGGTCGCCAAGATATCGTTGGCATACAAACTGACTATGTGGCATTCTCCCCCAAAGGAGATACCCGAGATGTTGGGGTTATCCCTTAGCCGCTGCGCCAGGGGTTCGATGTATAGCGCAAAGAGCAGGGGTGAAAGAGGACACCCCTGTCTGGTACCCCGCCTGATATCGAATGGCCGAGAACCAATCCCATTAACCCGGATCGTCGCCGTGGGTCTATCATAGCAACTCGCCACCCAAGCCCGAAAGCGATCCCCTATGCCGAAACGCTTAAGCGTCTGATCCAGGAAACCCCAGTCCACCCTGTCAAACGCCTTCTCGGCGTCGACCGAGAGAAGCAGAGCGTCCAAGCCCATATAGTGAGCTTTATCAATTAAGTGCATCAACCTCTTGGTGTTATCACTACATTGCCTATTGGGTATAAAACCCGATTGGTCGGGCTCAATAATGCCTGGCAGTCGGGGGCCCAAACGAGCCGCCAATACCCCTGTAAATATCTTGAGGTCCAGGTTAAGTAAAGAGATGGGGCGATATGCCGCGCACTGGGTGGGGTCCTTCCCAGGCTTGGGAAGAACCACAATATCAGCCTCCAACATGTCCGTCGGACTGGAACCCGGACCCTCAAAAGAGTTGAATAAGCGAGTTAAGATCGGGGCAAGAGGCTGGCAGAAGGCTTTATAGAAACCCGCTGAAAACCCGTCAGGCCCCGGGGACTTCAGGGGCTTCAGACGGGAGATCGCGCTAATGACTTCCTCGACTCTGATTGGCGCATCTAGAGCTATAGCGCCAGACAGATTTAAGGCCGTCACCGCTGCCTGGTTGAGATACCCCACCCCTGAGCCGTCGACCGCAGAGTCCCTACTATATAGAGTGGCATAAAATGCACGGAAAGTTTCGGCGATCTGGTCATCGCCCTCCACCCGCTCCCCGGACTGAGTGTGAAGGGCCGCAATTCGCTGAGCCCTGGCTCGGAGTTTGCTCGCAAGAAGCTTCCCCGTCTTGTCCCCCCCGACGTAGTAGGAATGTTTAAGTCGTAAAGCTGCATATTCTGCCCTGTCTAAATCCAGGCTAGACAGTTGGGCCCGCGCCGCCTTCAACTGCCGCCACATGCGTGGGGCTCCCGTACGACAGTGGACCCTCTCGAGTTCCACCACCTTGGCCACCAACTCCGCGCGTTTCTCCTCGCGGGCCTTGTTATCCACCGCAGAGATGACGATTAGTACTCCTCTCACCACCGCCTTGAGGGCTCCCCAAATTGCCGTCAGAGACACAGCCGAGGAGTCATTGAGCAACAGGTAGTCAGTGATGCATTCATGCACCTGCTTGGAAACATCCGGGCGTTGTAAAAGGGATTCACGAAGACGCCAGCGTCCCTTCGGACGGTGTAAGGGCCGGAGATCAAGCGAGACAGTCACCGCATCGTGATCAGATAAGGCCGCCGGGACAATCTCCACCGACTCGACCAGAGCATTGAGATCAGGCGTGCCTAAAAAGTGATCCAATCGGGCATATGTTTGGTGTGCATGGGAATAAAATGAATAGTGCATGCTGTGCGGGTGAGCCGTCTGCCAAAGATCCATCAGCCCCCTACTCTGCAGCCACTCCCTCCCCGCACCTGAAAGCGCCCCTGCCCCCCCCTGCCGCTGACCAGATCTATCCCTAGAGGGGTCCATGACCAGGTTGAGGTCGCCGCCAATTAAAATGTGCCGGTCATGGTGGCGAAGTATCTCTGACAGGGCGTCGATGAGGAAGGGCTCTTGCCCCTGGTTGGGAGCATAAAGGGAGCCCACTACAACAGGGGTACCACCCACCCAGATCCTGTACGCTAGGAGCCTTCCCTTTATCTCAGCGATTTTATCACCAATGCTACCCTGAAAATGTCGTGCTGCTAAAATGGCCACCCCCCCCTTCTTATCCGGCATAGAAGAGTAGAATTGATGAGGAAACGCCCGAGAACGCATCCTGTGCCAGTCTTTTGGCAGAAGGTGCGTTTCCTGCAGCAAGCATATCGAGGCCCCAGAGTTCTCCAAGTAGCTCAGAATCGCCCGCCGCTTGATGGGATTATTCAACCCCTTCATGATAAGAGTAAGGACTTGGATAGTCATAGAAAACTTGGTAAAACTGCGAGGATATGTGCACTGAGCAGCGGCTGATCGCGGGTGAAAGCAATTGGTGTGGCGCCCTCACCTCCGGCAAACTCGCCGCCCTGGCAGCAAACTGTCCCCGCAAACCTCCCTATAGCCACACACCGGGATCCCCCACTTCTCCACTTCCCACCCCGCCCGCCCAAATCCCATCTCAACTTCCCCAACAACCAACAATGGACAATGTCCCCCCCGCTGTTCCCAGATCCCCCCCGACCCCAACCACTCCCCCTGTCCCCATCTTGTACCAACCTGCCGACCATTGCCCCTCCTCCCTCCGCCCTAACCCCAACTGAGCAGTTCCAACCATTGTCCAAAGCCTGCCCACTCATATCGCAGGCCTTTGGGAAAGTTACCTGTAGGAGCGTGTAGCTACAGCATCCCCGGCTCCCCGGACCCCCCCCACCCCGGCCAGCTAAAAGGCATTGCGAGTGTGTCCCCATCTGTAGAGCAGATCATTCATTAGGTGAGGTGTCTCTAGTCACCGCAGTGAGGGCTGCAGCACGCTCTTGCGACATGGTTGCACCGTCCGGTTTCAGTTCTGCCATAGGCGGTCGTCTTCGGCCCACTTGTTGCCATCCTCCCCTCAGAGAAGGTTTAGGGCGATCTGGGGAGGCGTCCGGTTCGCTGCGCTCAAGACCCAAAAGGGCGCGAGTCTCTTGGAGAGATCTCATTTGACGCAGCGCCCCGTTCCATTTGAAAATCAAGCGGAAGGGATGAACCCACGCGTAGGGTATCCCTTTGTCTTTCAGGAACAAAGTGACGTCTTTGAATGCCTTCTGCTTTTGAAGAGTGGTGGCCGACAGGTCCTGGAATAGCGCCACCGAGTGACCTTGGTGCTGGAGAGGTTGTTTCAGCCGAGCCTCCCGCAGAATCCGCTCTTTTAGGAGAAAGTCTGGCAGGAAGGCCAAGATGTCCGGCGGGGGAGCGGGCACACGCCACGCCAGACCCACTCTGTGCGCCCGATAGATGCGAATTTCAAAGTGGGAGCCTTCACCAAGTACCTCCCGAAAGAGGCCCTGTAGGTAGTGGGTTACATCAGCTCCCTCTGCTTTCGATGGGACACCTCGGACCCGAATATTATTGCGTCTCGACCTATTCTCTAGGTCTTCAGCATGTGCTTGCAAGTCCACCTGTTGGTCCTTAAGGCGAATTATTTCCTGTTGGAGAAGTTCAATTTCTTCGCTTCTGGTGGGTCACTGGCCTCCACGGCTGCCACCCGCTCCCCCAGACCATCCACCTCCCTACGAATCTCCTGCACTTCCCCCGCCACCTCCTGTTTGAGCATATGAAAGTTCTCGCGTAGGGTGTTGAAGAGGGCCTCCAGGAATGCCCGAGTGATCGGCACCTCCCCATCCCCACAATCTGTCTGCTGTTTTGAGGTGGAGGGGGAGGGGGCCCCCCGTCTCCCTTGTTGGGGCCTTTAAGCAGCATGTCAGTCAGCGTGCGCTCCTTCTTCTTTCGCGGTGTAGCCATGATGGAACGTCTCCACTCAGGGCTCCGCTCCTGTTGATTGCCAATACCTCAAGAGGACCTAAAACTCAGGCCGCAGTCAGTGGCCACTAGTACGTTCACCTGTTCCTCGAGTGTGTGTGACACTGAGGGCGCCTGAAGGCCCCGCTGCTTTCTCACACCGTCCTTCCGTAGTGCCCTCTGCAGTGAAGGCCGTCGAGTGCAGATCGAACCTAGGCCACTATGCGGAGTTTGCGTGCCTTGGGGGCGCTGCTTATCGTGGAGTATGGCTCCCTCCTCCCCCTTCGTTGGTCCGCTGTGTGCCGGTGAATCACGGCCCCTCGCCACCTCGCCTCCTCTCTGTGGCAGGTGCGTGGTTCTCACGACCCGGTGTTCTGCTGTGGGGCTGCCGGCTCCGGATCCTTGCTGCTGTCGTTAGGGAACGCCTACTAGGGCCCAATGTGCTGTGTGTAGGAGAACAGTGGAGGCCCGGCCACTCTCCCGGCCGTCATCCCTCTGAGCACGGGGGCCCGTCAACTGCTCCCTCTGATGCCTGTGTAACGTCTTCAGGGCTGCCCCCGCCTTTGATGGGACGCCCGTAGGGGTAGTGTCCTCGTGCTCCCAGGCTATCTTACTCTGCGTGCCCCCGGGGGACCGCTAGCCCAATCCAGACCACTGTGGACTCAATACTTCGCGCTGGGGGCAACGCACTTCGGCCCTGCAGCTTCCCGCCTCCTCACCTCCACTCTTTGGCAGATGTGTGGCCTCCCTGCGTGCAACGTCGTTGAGGGATGTTGACTCCGGTTTCACGCCGTCCACGCCGATGCGCGCCCACCAGAGATCAGCGCCGGGGTCTCCGACCCACCGCAAGGCGAGTGGCGTCCGTGCGCATCCTCGCAGGCCCGACAGCCCCGACCTCGATTTTCGCGCCGGGGTGCCTCGCCACTCAGTGCCGCCGGAGCTCCGCTATAGCCTCCGCCCGCTGCTCCGCCGCCACCGCTGCTCATCTCCCCGGGCACTGGGACTTATGGTTGGCGGGAGAGCGACAGTCCGGGGGCAGCCACCGGGGTCCTGGTATCCCCCACCGCTGGACGCAGTCGCGGCCGCGTCGGAGCTCGCTCTGTCAGGGCGCCATTTCGCGGCAGAGACCACTTGTTCATTTTAAACCAGTTTTTACTGTCTGGATTTGGCAGTCCACCGAGATCCTATTCTTGACCGATGACATTGGGTGCTCGGGTCTTCAGGAAGTTCATGGAGCCATCCGAGTCTGCGCAGTAGGTATCACGCTCACGAGACGGTGGCCACTTCTGAACTCGATTTTCGACTCCATTTTAGGGTAGGCCCAAATGCTAACTTAAGCGAAACAAACACAAAAGAATAATTAATACAAAGAAATGTTGATTCTAATGTTATACCCTCACTAATCCCTTTATGTATTAGTATTTTCCTAGCATATAGCGACATTTAAAGCGATAATATTCACCTTTAGGATCCAATCAGGAATGCAAACATCACATAAGCAACATAAATCATGCGATATCTATTACCACATGTACTACTATTAACATGCGTACGTATTTTAGTTATTTGAGTTATTTTGCCATGCAAACAGCAATTTCCCACATGTAGTTTGTGTATCCAAAGGTTAAATTAGTATAACTCACCAAACCGTTAGTAAAATTATAATCAGTAGGTTATATAGTTAGTCTTTTCATGCAAAATAGAGGAGGTATACAACATTACGTTCTACCTGCTCCATCAGTAGCTAGATCCCTGCATGTTTCAAGGCTGTCATCTTCAGCACAGTTTGGTCAATAAAAGTGAGAAACAGCAGCATCAAAGTTGAGCCAATTGGAAGGGGGAGAGTTGAGCAAATTGGAGGGGGAGCGGTGGGGAACTGCACAAGAAGGAAGAGTGTCTTAGTGAGAAGGAGAAAAGGAAGAAAGGGACTGCATTGAAGTCTGGAATTACACCATACCATTTCAAACAATAACTGTACGTAACAAGCTTGTTTTTTTGCAGTACAGAATGATATTGTGAGGATTGTCTTCTTACATCAACTTTGCACACCGTGTCTAGAAAACATACAATATAGCTCAGCGGGTTTACTGCCTTCCCTCGGAGATCTGACTGTATTATGCAGTCAAACATGAAGCCCCATCATTTCCACAGAACTGTTATTTTTCGAAGACTGATAAAAAATAATAAAAATAGGACTACTTAGCTAACTTCACAATACAAGGGTTATTTGGAATGCAGAAATTAATACAAACCACGTTTGATATATTAAAATACTGGGATATGCTTGTAATAAAAAAATACAATTAATGGTAAGATTGCAAAAAAAAAAGAAAAAGGCTTAACTACTACTTTGAGTAGTAAAATGTTTCCAAGTAATTTGACAAATCGAAAAATCGGCGATGTTGATAAACTTAAGGTTCATATTATTAAAACATTGATATAACCACATAACTTCACCCTGGTGCGTAATTTATGTTTTCATTGATAAGATGTATATAAAGTAATACACGTTTAACAGTTATGGCATCAAGTGCACGTGTCCCCAGAATACATTTTCCTTAAACAAATACTATAGGCCTGATTTAGAGTTTGACAGGCAGACACTCCATCACAAATGTAATGGATATCCCATCTACCTTATTACCAGTTCCATGGGATATAAGGGACTTTTCATAAGGCAGCAGATATATCTCTTTCATCTGTGATGGAGTGACTCATCCGCCACTCTCTAAATCAGACCCTATGTTCTGTGAAGAAACAATTTTTTAAAGAAAGGTAACAAGCAGCCGTGCAAAGATGAGCCTTTTCTGTCGTCTGGTCTTTGAGAAAACTATAGCATTTTTAGGCCAGGTCTTTGAGACCAACCAGACTATTGTTTTTTCCTCTAAAGCATACAGCATGGGGTAGTGGGTCAGTCAACATTACCAATTGAATCTCTTCACTTTGAGTGAGTGCAGAAAGCTTTTGCACATTGTTCACATCCACCTAAAAACAGTTCCATATATTAACTGTAAGCACGGGTTATTTATTTTGTGTGACTGTGTCTTCACCATTAACCCTACACTGTTTCTTGGATAGTTTCACACTGTAAAAATACCACACACATTCATAAAACCTTTGATACATCGGGACACTCGGAGATGGGAGGGATTCACAATTTTGTCAGGGATCTTTTTTTTTTAATGGTAAAAAGGTATTTAATATACAATAAAGCCTTCTCGATGACCGCCTCTGGAATAATAAGCAGTTTCAAGTGTCCAGAAGATGCGAGAACTGGTTGTCACCAAAACACTATCACAGGCGCCAAGATGCCAGCAAAGCATCTAAAAAGGTTTTAAGGATTTTCAGTGAAATAACCCAATTTTTCATTTTTTTCCTGTCACTCATAATTTATCAAAGAGATGACCACACGCCCAGAATGCATCTCAAAACTCACTCAAAATATATTATAGAACATTCTTTCACAGCCCAGCAGAAACTGGGGAAAAAGTCAGGGATCTTACAGTATAATCAAGTGAGGAAGCAAGGATCAAGAGTCAGTTTCCCTGATTACCAAAACTACAACATCTATGTGAAACATCTCTTTCCCCAAAGCCTGGTGCTCTTTGCAATCTGGTAGGGCAGGGGAAAAATCTGTCACAAGTCATGTTATATTATGTTATATTTTTGTGATATGCAAAGTACTTTCTGACATTAGGATGGCTTTTTGGCGCAATCTACACCGTGTGGCTTTGCAGATCTGTGTTGTGTGGATTCTATGCTGCTGCTAATGTGGTAATACTATGTGCATCCCTGCTCTTCATAGGTACACAGACTTGCAATGTGTGTTTTTTAGCCATGCAATTTGCACCAGAGTTTACTCATAAAAAATTGTGCAAGCAAACACTTGAATATGGGATAAACACAGAAAGGCTAAAGCATTGTGTGTGTGTGATATGTGAGTGTTTCATTGCATCGCGTGAATACACCTTGAAGGCTCCTCTGCTCAGTGATGCAGAGCTTGGGTTTGGTAGATGCTGCTCTGGTGCAAGAATTTTCAGAACCACAGAGAAAATAGAATTTTGATAATGAGGCACTCCCTTTCCATTATCAGCAATCCTGTGCCTCATCTACAAGAAAAGGGTGCTGTGTGGCGTGCAAGCCATTTAGCTGCACCGTTCTGTGTCATTTTCAAAGCACAGGGATGTGTCGTATTAACAACAATACGATGCATCCCTGCCCTGCGCTTTCACCTGTGCTGGCGCACAATTGTCTGCCATGCGCCAGTGCAGGCACCCTTGCGTCATTTTGCAAGGGTGCGTGTGCCGCGGGGATGATTGTTTTTGTTCAGGAAGGAACACCTTCCTGTACAAAAACAATAATTAATGGCATTTTCCTCTTTCTATGATTGGCATAGAAAGAGGAAAAAACGTGGAAAAATAAAAGTATTTTTCCCTGTTGCGCCATTTCTTCACTTCCCTATGGGAGGCGTAGGATTCTGTCGCATTTCCCAGTTTTACAAAATGATGTAAATCTAGGATGCGTCAAGTTCCATGGTTGTTGCGTGGAAACACCCACAGCAACAGCCATGGAACGTGCTTTTCACGCAGAGTAAAACATGAAAGGGGCCCATATTTACAAGACCATGAATATTCATGCAGGGTGACTCTACGTGGCCTTGTAAATATGGGTAAGCCCAGTGCGCCACCGGTACGTCAAAAAAATTTGCAAACCAGTGGCAAAATGGGCTTGTAAATAAGCCCCCCTATTTTTAGGCCATCTGTTGCATTCTGTGGCCACCTTGTGATAGTTTGTGGTGGCTCCTTGTGACAGCTGCTTGTAGTGGCATTAATGTAGTACCGGCCTTGAGTACAGAACCAAGAGACTGGTGTTGTTCATGCGTAAGGCAGGGTGTGCCATGGGATTGCGTATTCTACAGCCTCATTGGATTTTAGTGGCCAACCTATCAGGATGGTATTCTGACCACGTCCTCGCAAACATTCCCCAAGCCGGGTAAATAAAGATGCAGCAATGCATGCTTGAAAGGCAAACACTTTAAAATAAACAAGAGCACGTGGAACTGTTGCGGCAATAACAGAACAAACAGATCAATGAACACTGGCACCTGCTCAGTGCAAAGATCTCACCTAATAGACTACAACTGAGAGGGCGACTTGTGTTCAGCAGCGTCCTGCAAAACAGACCGTACCGCAGCGGGAGGGCGGTGCTTGTCTTAGAATGAGGAAAATGGACCCATAACTATGTATATGTTAAAGAATATAAATAAAACTGGTGTTTTTATTCAGATGTCCTTATGCCTCAAATTCCAAGGGTGCTTTGCAAGACAGTGGATGGCATGTCATGAAGATGGCAGAGAAGACCACTGGTGCATTGCAACAAACTATGCAAAGGGTAATATCTTCATGTACCTGTTTGGTCGTTTTAAATTGTACCGACATGTCACCTTTTAGTTCATTTAGCTGCAGTGTAAACATCCAACAATGCAATCAATAACAGCTGATTACTGAAAATACCAATGATTGATGGAACAGCGGCTAAAATGGCGAAGAACGCAGTTTGAAAAAAGGTGAAAGCAGTCTTCTCATTGAGCACCCAGGCCAGGAGATGGAAATGACTCCATCTACACCAGCTTTGGAGACCACTTTGCAAATGTATTTGTTTGGCAAGGCCCATTCTCACTGCAACCAATCGCAAAAGGATAGCACAAGAGGCGCTATCACCTGAATTGCATTGCCCTCTCAAAACACTCACAGTTTCATTTACGAACTGAAAAATAAAGACACGGGTTGGATAACATGTAGCTTTTATTCACAGCAAAGCAAATACAGAGATAAAAACAAGCAAGGAGCAATGCAAGTCAAAGGGGAACACATGCAAAATGGAGACACCTGCAGCATCCAATTAATAGCACAGCAATTGATGACATGCCCTTAATTGACTGTAATTGTAATTGTATTTATATAGCGTCTACAACCCCTGACGAGGCGTCGAAGCGCTTTATGGCGATTAGCACGCTAGTCAAGAACCCGAACGCATGCTGCAAACACCATAGAAGCAGAGGAGAAAGAATCAGCATCGCCAAGGGCATCACTGCTACAACACCAGAAGCAAGCAACAGAGGGTGGACAATAAGCAGGACCACTGGAATTATGCAATTGTGCAGTCGCGTCATTTTTTCCGCATAAATATGGATTTGCTGCCAGTGGCTTAATAAAAGCTGAGGGCAGCCCCCCCCCCGCCCCCCCCCCTTGCAAGACAATGCGGAAGGATCCCCTCTGCAGCTTGGCCCAGATTTTCGAAAAATTCATGCCACACACTGTTGCAGCTACGGTTGCTGCTGTGTTTGAAAGGGAGAAAGCAGAACAGCACCTCATCTGCGAATATGTGGCGCTGTTCTCCCCTCTCCCTGCGTTGGCACATTTGAGACCGCCATGTGCCAACGCACCCACTCTTGCAAGGGTGTGTATGCTTGGCAAGGAATGACATTTGTCGTGAAAGGAGACTGACCCTTACAGTACAAAAACTATCTTTTAACACTTTTCTTGCTTTATATATGAGCTCTACAATGCAGCACACATGCAAAGGAGGAAAAACAGGAAGAAATTAAAACATTTCTCGCTGTTGTGCCTTCCTCACGGAGGGGTAAGAATGTGGTACAAATCCATCTTTAAATCTTTAAATGTTTGTTGATAGGGATTCACGTCAAAACTCATTGGTGGGTGCATGGGAATGCCCATAAAACCCATGAAACGCCCCTTGATGCACAGTAATACAAAGCACGCACAGACCAACTGTGCATTACTATGGTAAAATGTCCAATGCAAATCGTGATTTGCTTTGGATATTGAATACCAGTATAACGCTTTGCACTGGGTTTGCCTTACAAAAGCAAAGCAAACCTGGCACTAAGCATTAGTAAATTTGAGCCCTAATCTTTTTCCACCCCTAATGACCACACCATATACAGTAAAAAAAAAAAAACCTTGATGTTCCAATATATGCATGTATATATGCATTGTTAGTTTCAAGAACAAATAGAAACATGCATATATTTAACAAGTTTCTAAAACAGTGAGCAGCGTTTATTGTTAATTCTTTAACATAAAAAAAATGTATTTCACATGCTCTATGCTATAAAAATATTGATTATGTGATTTTTAATCATACTGCCCTGTATAGCTCTAAGACTCTTTCTGACAGAGGCATGAGGAATATCCTTCCCAATGAGTGGTGCTTTTATCACAGGGACCTACTTCACTGGTACTAAAAGCTCCCCTTTGCCATGCTGCATGATTGTTTTCTCAAATATCTTACTTTTTCGGTTATTCTTTATATTTTTACCATTTACACAGTGCACACCACAAACTGATCATTCAATGGCACCTAAATAATAACTACTAATACTCAACTCAATACTCAATATATTGCCTGTGGCAAAATGCAAGGCTGACATAGACATTACAGAGCTCTCTGCAGTAGGCATTCAGTCCCCTTAGTTAAGCATTATGTGCATTGTCAGTGCTCACATGTGGAGGTTCTCACCTAAGTGCTACACCAACATATGTGACTTCAGATGCTGGTCCTTTCATTGGTAGCATAGGGAAGTATTTACAGTTCTGTAAGCGGACCATTCTATTGAGACAGAAACTACAAAAGTGTTTTGGGCTGCATCAGTGCCTACCTGTTGGCAACATAACATGAAAACCTTCATATATAAGCATATGTTTTAAATGACTCCTCTGAGCCTACCTCACTCATTAAAAAGCCACACAAGCTAATTTCACTGTAGCAAGGCTGGCTATTTAATTGGAAATTACTGGGTTAAATTATTACATTTAATAATGCTAAATTTGGTTACAGAGTAGCCGGAAAAATAATGAAATGACTATCTTAATAGTTATTAAAAATCCAAGTCAATGGTGAAGTCAGATTTGTAATAAATATTAGGGAAACTGTACTTTTAGGAAGTTACCTTTCCCTACCTAAAGTCTCTGGAGGTCCATTTGCATTTGCTTTCCCACTTATACCAGCCAGTAATTATCATTTGAATAGGCATGAAATTCATCCCAGGTGTAAATAATAGGCTAACGTGAATGGGCAGAGACAACCCCTCTGGACCTTACAGAATATGCAAGGTGGGGCAGTGAGCATCCTTTTTAGCATTACAGTGTCAAATCCTGCTTGAATGTTGCAATCTGCCAGACAGATCTGCTGGGGTTTTACATACTCAAAAGAATACAAAAAAGTTATGGAAGGAGTGCTTGAACTAATCTCAGACACTGGTAATTACTCGAGCCACATCCCAATCCAACGTTATTTTGCACACCATGCCACCTCAGTTTGGGCCTAGTTATGCATATCAGTCTTGATGCTGTTCCAATGGAAACAGTCCAGCCTGAACTACCAGGCAGGACCTCCCTGAACCAGAACACAAGCAACTGAGGACTGGTCTTGCGCTAGTTAGGGCTCATCAGACTGGGATAGCTTGGTATCAGTGACACAGTGAGCACTTGACCCATGTCTTGGCAAACCTCTCCCACTTAGGGCGACTCACTAAAGTATACAAAAAAGTGATGGATGTAATGTTTGAATTAATCTCAGCCAAGAGTTAATGATGAATGCAGGAAACCCACCTAAAAGCAGATTGCAGACACTTCAATAAACTCTAGGAAGAAAATTACAATTTACATGCTAAAGTTAAAATTGAATGTGATTTTACCGCTACTGTGTGGTAAATGTTCACCAGCAGCTATGAGTAAAACCCCATGAAATTGGGAATCACCATGTAGGATCGATTTTTTGGGCCATGAAACCACATTTTGATTCTTTTACTGCATACATTTACCACCCGCTCTTAGCAGGTGGGGAATGTAATGGGGATCTGTTGGTGGGATAGGGGTGAGGCAGAGTGTGGGGCGAAGGGGAGGAAAGTGGAAGGTATATTTCTGGCAGCGGGAGCACTGCTAAAGAAGAAAATGGGAATGAAGCTTGACTGCTGCTGCAACTAAAGTCTCCTTCAATTTTTCACCCAAAACCCTGTATGGTTCTCCCACACCTCTAAAAATCAAGTATGAAAAATCCTTCCCACTATGAAACAGGCGTAGCAAAATTCCATGTGGCACATTTGCTCCACATGACTGAATTGGGGCCTAAGTAGGCTTAATGGTAGCACCAAACTAGGAACCAAAAGCCTTGGCAAAAATATTTAAACCAGTCGTTCTTTCCTGTGCTCCTTCCCTCATTTCTATCTACCTCCCTCCCATCCATTTTTTCTTTCTCTGCCTCTTGTTCTCTTTTTTCTTTCTTGTTTCCTACGTCTGTGTCTCTCAATCCCACCGAGCCTGCTGTAATCAGCACCAGTGAGCTGGAGAGTGATTTTGAAGGCTCAGTGGCAGCCTGGAGCCCTCAAAAAGCACCCTGCAATGGCTTCAGTGCCAAGTTGGGGAAATACCAGTTGAGTGGCATGGCCAGTCCAGCCATGGTGGGTTTTACATCCACGGTTTTTGTTCCTCCAACCATAAATCAGGCACTAAATGTAATTAGTACCTCATTTAGTTAAGATAGTCATTGCATGTAGTTCAGATTTTCCTGTTATTAAACCAGCACATCACTGCAATATTATGATTCAGAGGAAATATCAGTACCGATGTGCAGCTCAAGCAAGTTATGGGGTATTTGTAAATATTCGCTGATGTTGCGGTCTGTGTTGCGCAATAGTGTCACAAGAAGGCAATAAGTCCGACCCAGGCTTTCAACCTTTCAAAACCATTCAAATGAGTACAATTGAGTAGGGTACTGACAATTCCTGTAATTTACAGTGGTTTGATAGCCATGTGTACCTTAGGCCTTTGACTTTTCTGTACAGTTATCAATATTATAATAGGTGGGCAAAAAGGAAGCAATGTCATTCCAAACCATAACCTTGTTCTAGCTCCTCCAAGTTTGTCCCTTTTGAAAATTTGATGTTCTCCTCCACCACTGTATGATACAAACATAGATGCATTGGTAAACATAAAATCCTAAGGCACCCGAACCCAGGAAAATGTCATTACACCAAATGAGTGAATCACATTAAATCCAGAAACGATGACAGAGTTACATTGAACTCAGAGCTGAAGACCTCACAGGGTTCATGTTTTTAAAGGGGTCATCTGAAGAACGATGTCACAAGAGATATCAAAACCCTATTTGACATAATCAAATAAAGGAACATTCCAAAATGCATATAGCTATTGATTGTCATCTTTACAGGGCTAGGTCAAGAGAACTGTTTTTCCTTCTCTACCCTGGATGGCCCCTTTAAAACTGGCAGGGAAATAGCTTAGCCATGCCAGAATGCCAATATTCAAGGACAGGAAACTATTTTACAAACCTCTGAAAAATGCTGGGTTTATGAGCATTTCAGACTTAGTATTCTGGCAGGGAAGGACAGTTGCTTCATTGACCAGGCATGTTCGTTTTTATTGCATTATTTGCATCCTAGAGTTTGACAGCAGATAAAGACTTCCAGGCCCTCCAGACTGTTAATTCCTTTTCATTCCTGCAAAGACACAAACAACTCCCATAGTCTCCAGTTTTACCCTTATCTTGCTTCATTGTACTTTTGTGCTCCTCCCATGCCCCAGATATTTTAACATTTACTTACTGTTATCATCTTTTTAGCAGTGGCCAGTTTTGCTATCTCGTCCACGACTCGCATGAGAATGTATTGTCCACAGCAGACAATATTTTATGGAGTTGGCCTATCCCAGGAGCAGAGGCTCTGAGCGTTGTGAGATTTTGGTTGCATAGGCATCCCAGGGGGACTGGGAGAGGCGCTAGAAGCAAAACAGCAGTGCACAAATATTGATTGTCCCAAAAAGACTTAAAGGGATGGGTAGGCAGAGGTGGACTCCAACCCAGCGGCCGCGAGCACTCTCATTAACTCTCTGTTTTGCATTCAATTGCAAGAGAGGCATTGGGCTGAGGTGGACACTGGGGTCCTGCCACTGTGATTCACTCTTTTCAAAGAATTTGGTTTCAAAGCTGGGAGTGGGAGGTCCCTCCTTATAGATAGGGTGTCCCACATTTGAGTTGGAGCCTATTTATAGTGGGCCTGGGCAGAGTTTGCGGAGTTTTGCTACGCAAAATTCCACAAAGTGACAAAAAAAGTTTTGCAAGTGGCAGAGTGCGTTACGTCGCGCCATTCATGCGGATGTTTAGTGCTGGGTGTTTGTCCTGCATTTGAAAATCAGAGCGAATGGCACCATGCACAGCGCAAGAGGGCGCTGCTTCTTTCTGCCGCTCAAGTTGATTTTCTTCTCAAGCGGCAGCGTGCTCAGTACGAACAGATGGTTTCTCAGTTTGAGCAGTCGCGACAGCCCACCTTGAGAAATCTCGCTGGGAGGTGGTCTTGCGTTGGAGTTCCCTCGCTCATGCTCACCAACTTAACGTTGGCAAGCGCGAGTGAGGAAAAAGCTCTGCATGCTCCACGGAGCATGGAGTGCGGAAAACTCCACAAACTGCCCAGGACTACTTTATAGCCATTCACCTTAACCCTCAAGGAAAGGCCCACTTTTCCCCAAACAGAAGGTCATTAATAGGGGGCATCCCAAATGCAACTTGATAGTTATGTTGCTTTTCTCTTTATTTCAAAGCAGAACAAGGCGAACAGGCTGCAGGGGAGTGCAGCAGCTCCTAATCAGTGATCGGAACAATCATCAAAGTACCCAAACAGGTCCCCTAAGATCTCGGAGGGTGGGGGCCCCTGTGGGGGCTGCAGAGGGTGCAATACGCCCCTGTTAGCCACATTTGCCATATGATCTACCATATGCTGTATAATCTGCAGATTTTTCCCCAAAAATATTTTTAGCTCAAACACCTCATAAATTACTATACACACTCAGCAACACGTGCTGTTGCACTGAGGAAGGCCTTTTGGAAAGGTTGACTGGCCACCTCTCTGTTGAATATTGCTATATTTGTGTGGTAAACTGGTACTAAAGAAGTGCAGCCCATGCTCAGATAGTTTTGACAAGTGTAAAAATGAGAAAATAATGAAGTAATACTATCTCAAACAGTGCCTCATTACGCTGCATAATTTGCCTTTTCTTGTTGCATAATTTAATCAACCCGCTTCATATTTTGGCCCTGCCTTGCTGCATAATTCCAGTGGCCCTGACAATAAGTCACCAATGTGAACTTGATGCATCAAGAAACAAACCATAGGGCCTGTGAATGATCAATAAGCTTTAATCTGGCATGTATAGCAGCTAAGGGAAGTCACTAAATACACAGGGCTGGCTGCAAGCCTGTTCCATGCTCCAAACATAGTTAATCACAGACAAATCCATATCTAATATGACAATGGGTACCACTAAGAGCACCAACGCAAACACTGTTCTGGTCCACTGATTCACGGTGGCAGGGTATACGATGCCGCACCACTACCTGTGTTATACACAATAAATTAGAAACTCAGTTATTGTTTCCTAGGTGGTCTCATACAACGTGCCCACCTCTGAAACCAGCCTCCTTAATACAACATGTAAACACAAAAATAAGAGAGGCACATATACAGAGGCGTCTGAACACAGTCCTTGGGTTAGTCCATAGGCCAGAGAAAAATCACAATGTCAGATTGTGAGAAAGTGCCATCTTTCTTGCATGGTATGCCCCCACTTTTTGCTGAATTGCTGAATGTACTTTGACTGAGTGTGCCCTGGACTCCTGCCAATCAGGTGCCCAGTGCCTATGTTCCTTCCCTAAAAACCTAAAACCCAAATTGTCAAACCCCGGCCACATGTCAGCCCCTGGTAAATGGTACCCTAGGCACCCAAGGCCTTGTGACCAGGGAAGGTCTCTAAGGGCTGCAATTATAGAAAAAAGCAGCTAGGTTATGCGTGAATGCACAGCTTGGACCTGTCACTGAACAGTAGTGAAAGTATTGCCCACCTCAAATGGCCAGCTGCTTAAACGGCCATGGATAAGACATATGTTCACACAGATATGAGAGGCAACACAAAAACAGATTCACTGTGTTAATACAGTTGAGCACTGGTTGTTGAGTCCACACAAAATGTATATAAGATTCAAGTGTTCTTTATTCCACTTGCATTCTTGCTAGAAAGTAGCAATTGCGCAAAAGAGATGCGTCTAGCGAAGTGCGTCAATAACTGGCTATTCAAATCTTGGGTATCCTATGTAAAGGATTATCCAAAGGGGGTCTGTAATGCTGTAGTCGCCGTCGTGTTGAGACGGTCTCTAAGGGCTGCAGCACTCATTGTACCACCCTTAGAGGCCCTGTACCCTAACACACACACACTGCCCTTGCGGGCTGAGTGTCTGGGTACAAGACAAAACAAAGAGTCGACATGGCACACATCCTTGTGTGCCATGCCCACCACCTACACTGCCCTGGCATACATCAGCCACCCCTCTAGCTGGGTGCCCTATGCCAGTGGTGTGGTCACAGGAGCAGGAGCCCTGTTCCCCTACAGTACCCAGGTCCATTCCTGGGCACTGTAAGTGCAGTGCTGCCATTTAAGAGTACATGGTGCTGAGAGCTCGTCAAACCCGAACTCCACAGCACCATAATGGCAACACTGAAGACTGAGAAGTTTGGTATCAAACTTCTCAGCACATTAAACCTGCACTGATGCCAGTGTGGAATCTAATGTACCAAACACCCCAGAGGGCATCTTAGAGATGCCCCCTGAAACCTAACCTACAAACCACGTCTGGTCTGAGAGGCTGCCTAGGCTGCCACACAGCAGACATGTTGCTGGACCCCTAGATAGGAGAGACCCTGCTCTCCTGGACCTGCAGCAATGCACATCCTGGGTGAGGTGCTAGATCTCCTCCCCCAGGATGGGCAGGGGGAAGCTTCAAAGGCATGCCGCCTATGTGAGCTTCCCCAGGCCACTGCAACCCCCCACTCTGGCGGGAAGCTTGACCGGAAACCCCAAATAAGGACAACTTACCTCTCGAAGTGGTGGTGGCACGTGAAGAATCTTCGTCCCCGAGCTTGCAGTCTTTTTCTAAACCGGAGCTTTCCCATTGAAATCAATTGAGCGCCCGAGGGCTCAAAACCACCCTGCACCCAGCCGCCCGAGTGGCCCTGGCAGTGTAACCTCGACACCTATCTACTGCCCCATTTGCCCTGAGCAAGTGACCAAGAGCCCAGCTCCCACAGCCGCATGGCCTGCTAGTCAGCAGCCACCAACCACGGCTCCCCTGCCTCCCATAGGATAACATTGGGCATAACTCTCTCTGCACCCGGCTGCCCCTGTGCCGCTGAAGGTGTAACAACTGTACCTACCTGACCCTGGGAGACCACTGAGTCTATGCCCAGAACCATAACTCTGCCAGTCGAGTACTTACCTTAAAGCCGATAACTCAATTTTCTCCATAGGGTAACATTGACTGGTTTTTCCTGAAATTTCTTCTGTGTGGACTTTTCAAAACTTAAAATTTTCACCAAAAATCAGCCGAGTAACGAAAACAAAAATACTCACCTGCTATTAGGTGAGCTCCCAGTGCTGGATCTTGGTACCCAGCCAAAAATATTCACAAAATTACCAGTAACCCAATTTTCTTCCATAGGAAACCATTGACTGTTTTTCTGTGAAATGTCTTCTAAGTGTTGATTTCTGCAAACTTTAAATATTCTTTAAAAATCGTATAATTTTTGAAAACGTAATTACTTACCTGTTTTTGATAAAGGTCCCAGTACTGAGTCTAGGCACCCAGTACTGGATTACAAAAGTAACGAGAACATACTAAACAACCAACTTGAATTTTCTTCCATAGGGAATCATTGACTGTTTTCTATGAAATATTTTCTAAGTGTCAACTTTTCAAATAGCAAAATATTGTCTAAAAATCATAACAGTAACTAAGTCGACTTTTATCACTTGTTTCTAAGTACTGACCCAGGACTGAATCTAGGATCCAGTCCTGGAATCCCAAAAGTAATCCTAAAAGTAATCTATTGCAAATAACTTAAAACTTCCATTGAACTCAATGCATGATTGTGTTTAAAATTGTGTTGCCTATTGCAACCACTTGTAACTTTCTATAAAAGTCAGTTGCATATTGCAAAAGTATTTATATAAAGCCTCTCATTCTGAGAAAGTATATTTTATTACCTATTGTTGGTTCTAAAATAAAACAAGCATATGTTTTTTTTATATATAAACCATTGGCCTAGAGTTCAGTTATTGAGTGTGTGAGACCATTTGCTGTCTGAGTGTGTGCAACAAATGCTTTACACTGTTCTCTGATACTGCCTTACTGCTCGACCAAGCTACCACTTTAGAGAGTAAGGTTATATCTAACTTTAGCCTCTGTCAAACCTCATGGACTAACTTGCCAGTTTCATATCTTGCGCTGTTGCTTGAGGTGTTTCTTTTCAGCGTTAACTCCTTGATACGCATGCCTCCTTCTTCCTGCCTGGCACTGCTTTATTGCACCGCAGGTGAACAAGCGCTGCCTTCTTTAGAAAGAGACCCAGAGGTCTACGTGGTCATGCTGTCAGGTGCCATTTTGGGTTGATGACCATGCCAATAATTTACTTCACCGACAAGAAATTGGCAAACTAACCACCCAAGTGACATATGAACAGTCTGGAACTTGTGCTTACATTCTGGGGAGTCCAGTGAGGTATGGCTCACATAAGATGCTTTGTAGAACATTTGCTTTTGCTACTGTTTCTCCTGTACCTTTCTCATGACTCAACACAACTCAACATCATGCTTACCAGACCAACCAAACTAAATAATGTTGGGGCAATATTTGTATGAGGCATCCTTTCACATATCATCACAATGGTGAGTGGCCTGTAGCTATGTGAACTGTTACAGAAATGTTGCCATCTTATGCCATCTTTTCTATCACGCAACATGTATTCAAATTATTATCAATGACAACTAAGTTTCTTCTTAATTATCACATTAGCTCGTTCTTCAACTTCATTCAATTAATGAGCAAAAGGCGTTGAATATACACACACCTCCGGGATGATTTTTATGTCAATTAACCCCATAGGAAAGGCAGTTTCTTTTAGTGGTATGAGTTTCTGACCTCTGGTTTGTGTTTTTTCTTTGGCACCCTTTATTTTGCCTTCTTTTATTTCTCTTCTTCTTAGGCAAGCATTCAGCAGGCTATACTGTCTATCATTTATCAAGACAGCCCTACGCTTTAACACCAAGTCTGAGCTTCTCATAAACAACACTGAACCTACAGTTGAAGGCTAACTTTTCCTGTTATCACAGCAAGGACTTGATTTCTGAAATTATAGGCGAGGATTCATCTCCTGTAGCTTCCTACAGGCCTACATCTTTTAGCAAGGCTGTCCTCACTGCCCCTTCCTAATGTTAGGTTCTTGACAACGCACAACATTTGAATTTGTATCTGTGATAAGTATCTTGGTGTCTCAGGTATTGCAAAAACGTGACTACAACATTTGTATGCGCTTGCCCTATCTGAGGATTTTGCCATACACTGCATTGATCAGTTATGCTGCCAAGAAGATAGAGTAACAATGATTATGCACAACAGTTACTCTGTTCATTTACTGACCACATATAGTTTCTATCACTGAGTTGATGCCACTAAATATCTCCCTCTTACCAAATGTGTATTTGCTCCAATTTCTTGCTTACAGACATCCAGGTCCATTAGTTCTATTAAAAATATCACCTACTAGTTTAACTATGGATATCAAATAAGGATTTTACTCCATTCTAGGGCTCCCAAAACCATTGTCTTAGGGGATTTTAATACCCAAGTGAACTGTCCTTGCGTTTCTTCTAAATACTTTGACTGAACTGAACTTTATGGAACTGATATCCTCCCCCACTCATGAGGCAGGTCACATTTGATTGAGATCATATTTATTCATCAGCTCAAAATTGTAATTTTACCCTGATGAGGCATCTAGGTACTTTTTGGTGAGTAGCACGCTATTCCGGAACCCCAATAGGTTTAGTGGTGAAATAGTATAGTGAAATATGAGATTAATTTGAACGGTGGACATGTGAGTCTGTTAGTTGGATTGAAAAAGGATAGTGGAGGGATAGAAGAGGTAAATGTTTTCATTTATGTAGTGCTTACTACCCCTGACAAGGCATCGGAGTCGTATTCGGCGAGCAGCACAATACTCCAGAACCCAACAAGGATTAGTGGTGAATTAGTATAGGGAAATATGAAATTAATTTGGGTGGTGGACATGTGAGTTTGTTAGTTGGATTGAAAAGGATAGCGGAAGGATAGAAGAAGGAAGGGTCTTGAAAGTGTTTATTTGGAGATCGTAGCAGTAGGAGGTGGTTTGGGATGAGTAAAAGAGAAATGGAGGGGGAAGAGTCAGAGGGAAGGGTTTAGAAATGCTTGTTTGGGAGATCTGAATAGTAAAAGAGGTTTGAGATGATGCAAGGGAGAAAGAGGAGGGAAGTGTCTAGAAAGGGTGATTTTGGGGATCATAGTAGTAGAAAAGGGTTTGGGATGAGTCAGAGACTGGAGGTAGAGGATATACAGACAGATGTATAGGGTGAGAAATAGGGTAGTGCATCGGAGAGAGTGGTAGAATGAGGTCTGGGATGAGTCAGAGAGTGGAGGTAGAGGATATATTGAGAGGTATAGGGTGAGATATAAGGTAGTGCATTGGAGCTGCTGAATTGGGAGTAAAGTAATAAATTTAAAGACACATAGGTACATGAATGGCATATATGTTTAAGGAAGGTATTAAATCTAGATTTAAGTTGTATTTGATAAACACAGAGTTTCAGGTGTTGTTGTACTTTAAGCTAATTTATTTGTTAAAACCAGTGAGTCAAATTATAACTCTTTATTGTGTGCCAATCATTTTTTTAATTCAAAGACTGATAATGTCATTCCAATTTGCTGTCTGAAACTTTGAGTGGCCCATGTCACTCAGGGCTTCCTTCTGGCAAGGTGCTCCAAGCTCTACGTGAATCCTTTACTTAGATGTCTATACTTGGATTTGATTATTCCAATTCTTTTTTCAAACATGGTTCACCTACAGGTCCATGTCCCCCTACTCAGCTCACAAAAGCTGTAAATCTGGTGGCACCACCCTTAAGTCATTTTCGTATTGGCATCCTTTACTCTACAGTTACTAAGACCTTTATGTCTTTAAGTATACAGCCTAATGTGTATCCTACAATCTAATCAAGTTTTAATGTCCATAACTATTTTGCTACTACTAGATAAAATTATTGGATAATCCATCAATTTTTTACTTTCTTCAATCCTCAGCAGTCCTTCACACAGCTCAGTCATAAGTTGGAGCCTAATATGACTCTGATAGTAGCTGCTGTCGACTTGATTCTTTCAGACCTCTCAGCAGATGTGGATACCATGAATCATTATATCTTATCCAATGGTCTATCTGAAGTGGTGTTCATACAAAGGCCCTAGAATGTCTTATTTCTTTTTTCCAAGATGTATGTCACATTGTCTCTTTTCTCATCTGTCTCAATCGTCATCTTGTCCTTTAGTTTGTGGAGTTCTGCAGAGCTTCTCACTGAGGCTCACCTTATTTAATGTGTACACTAGGCACTTGGCTTGTCTCATGTTTGTTCTTTTAAACTTACTTTACCTGACTACGTGGATGACATCCATCTTCCTATTCAGGTCACTGGGAACAATGCAGTTTCCCTTAAGTAGCTTCAAAACTGCCATTTGGCTGTTGCAAATTGAATGGCAGCAAACAGCTTACAGCTTAATTCTGACAAGATGGAGCTGTTGATACTAGACAAAACCTTTCTGTGTAGCCTAGGGAATGGGAATCTACACACTTACCTAGAACAAAGGTCAGAAATCCTGTTGTTACCACTGATGAACTATCCTTTAGTTTCCGCATCAATAAACTTGCACATACCTGCTTCACCCTCTGCGAACCTTTGGAAAGATGTTTCCATTTCTAACTACTGAAGACAGATGTGTGGTAGTTCATGTCATGATCTTTTGATCATACTCATCTATGAAAACATGACAGACGGGCAGAGCCTCTCCAATAAAATTCATTGATGCACGATTCTTTCAAAGCAGGAGAGTTCAGAGGTGTGCACAAATTGTGGGAGGTGATTGGTGTGAGGTTTTGCATCTGTGAAGTACGCTCTACATAAAATACATGGATATAGTCAGAACAGACTACTAGCTCTATGGAACTCTCCTGAGACTTGCAGTGGTTGTGGCTATCTTGGATTATTGGAATATAAGCTCTGTATGTTTCATGCCACTCTTTCCTGGGCAATTAAGAAACCTAGGTGATACAGCCAGATTCCCATTGCCAGAGTTGGAATAGAATTGCTCCATCTGGAGTTATCAGATGTTTCATTCAGAGAAGAATTGTGGGATTCCATTACTTTCAAGGATCAGATGTTTGGTATATTGAGATTTGATTTATTTTGGCTCATAATTCTTAGGGTATTATCCATAACCTGTGCTATTCATTTGACCAGAGGAGAAAGAAGGATACTCATTTATCTAGACCTATTTATGTTTTTGTTTTTAGTCACAGTGTAATATTAAGGTAATGACTCTTTTGTTACAAAGTAGTGTTCAATACTAATGTATGTTCCTTAAGTTGTAGCTGGTGAACTTGTCATATTAAGAAATATTCAGAACACAAATTCACTTTACAAATCACTGAAATTAGTTATCAACACAGAAAAAAGTACGGAAGTTCAAGTATTGCTTGCATCTATAACAAAGATTCAATTTATGTTTCATCTCTACAAAGTCTCAACGGTTCAACCTCTTACCAAGAGTGAGTTATTTCTTGTATTAGCTATCACTGCTTCTATAGAGCCCGGCTGTAAGAACAAGTAGATTGAAGATATCTGTCTATCTCTCATATCACTCCCCATTCCCCTGGACTTCTGCTGACCAGCACAGTACTTCTTACATTGTTTTCAGTTGGCTCGAAGAAGACAGGATATTGTTGTCACTCCAGTCAGATCTGTGTTGCCAGTTTAAGGCAAATCCGACAGCCCAGGACACAATTATGGTAACATCTTTTTCCTAGACCTACCCCAATATCTGCTTAACCATCTGCATGTACCTACACAAGCTTCATTGACTGCTCTTTGAGTAATGTATTGTTTTTAACTCTGTATGTCATACATAAATCTGTTTTGGTTATTGTGGAGGATATTTGAGATCATGCTTTCAGCTTTATGTGTCTACACATGTTGTAAGATTGTGTGCCTGTGCTCTTATGAGATTAACCAAGTTTAGGCTTACCAGAGTGGGTGGTTTTTCCTTTTCATTTTTAGGGCTCACCAAGTAGAATAAAGGTTCTCTCTTTTGTTGAGGCATCTAGACTTCACCAAAAATGAAAAAATTAAATCTCTCGGACAGACACATATTCGTACTACCTTGAGCAATGATTTACAACAGTTGAAACAAACCACCTACCACCTCATCAATGCAGGGGACCTCATATAACCAAACTCACTTCCTCTAAAAATGTACTTAGCACTTTAATAGGCTGCAAAGGATTATCTGTCCTTTTCCATTTTATGTCACTCAGACTACAATACTTGACCATCTTTTCAATATCTCAATTGATCGCTGCAACACAATTTTGCTCTCACTCCCACCCTCTTCAGGTGTGTTTGGCGGTAGGAGTGGAGCCTTACCAGTCAGGTGGGAGAAGTACGGGATGAACAGATTGGTCTGCTGTTCTCCTAGTCTGGCAGTAGAAACAAAGTAGAACAGTCTACAGACACACTGCGCAAACATGAGTTACATTAAGTCTCAACCGTATGTTTCTAGTGTGTAACTGTGAGGCAGTGGTGAGGGCAGTCAAAACAAGCAGTTTTTTAACAACCTTGAGGCAAAGAACCATCTTGCCTTGAGTCTTGGGATGAGAATAGGGGGTTGAAGTAGTCACTGCTAACTGCATGTGTCCCTGCCATTACCCAATGGCGCACGAAACCCCCCGTAGTCCCAGCTGTGCGGGGGAGGGGTCCTCGAGCTTCAGGGGCCTCCCCCGGCTCTGGCAGGTCTCTGACCTGAGAGCTCCAGACAGAGTTCGGAGCGTTTGAGGCTCCCTGCATGTACTTTGCTGGAGGCGCCCTCAAGTTTCTTTACGCCACTGCTCTTACCACCTACTGCATCTCCTTTGCTCAGTTCCCTCTGAACTCCACTGCACTCCCAGCCTGTTTGCCTTAAGCCAAGCAGCCAAAGCTTACCGACTGCAGCCATTATCCACACCACGTAGGTTTTGGAACTCCTCAATGTCTGGGCAAGATTATAGCTCAAAATTATGGAGGCAAAAATATTGATATTCAAAGATATCATCGCCTAATATTGAGAACCAAAAAATTATGAATGTATCTGTAGGTAAGCATAGATTTACTATTCTTAACCCTACATCCACGTACCTTGAGGATATATTTTTCGTCAACTTACATATATGTGACATTAAGGAAAACTATACTTTGAGACATACATATATGTATAACTTTGCAATATCTTTGTAGTTGATATTTAGAATATATTTTTTATTGATATGTTACCCATAATTTTCCAGTGGCTTACCCTCAGACAGAAAGCCTTTCTTGATGACATTCTAGCTATCTTTTAAATATTAAAAGTCCATACGTGACATTAGTGGACCTTTTTGGCAGCATTCTGGTTCATCTCTGGCACAAGACGGATCAATCCTTGAAATATAGTATTTAACTATGGGGACATTCTACTTAACTACAGAACAAGAGTGACCCAATCCTGGTTTATTGTGGGCTTTCCAGGAAACATCCTGGCTAACCTTGGGTCATTAGTGGCCCATATGTGAAACATAGTGGGCATTTTGTATGACTTTCTAGTTACCCTGGGTTATGGTGGCCCATTCTTCTCATATAATGGGCACTCCTGACTATTTCTGGCAAGCTAGTGAATCAACTTTGGTATACTGTGGCTGTTCATGACTACACCCTGGCCAGACCTTGCACAATAGTAGCCCATTCATGACATACGGTGGGGGTTCTTGACATAATTGTGGCTATTCATTTGCTCCAGCGCAATGGTGCTCATTCTCAACTTATTGTAGCAATTCTGGATATCCCTTGTACAATGATAATGAATGCCCTTGTCATAGGGTTCTGTTTTTTGGTAGGCCTGAGTGTAATTACGTTGGCGTAATTCAAGTAATGTGTAAATTGCATTACACATAATATGTGAAATTCCAAAAATTACGCCTGTACACCACTCGTGTAATTACGCCACTGTTTGAGGCAAAATGGCAGAATGAGAGCGCAGGAACGATATGAACAACCATAATGCCGGTGGCTGTTGTTCATGGGAATTGTGTTCTAAGTGCTAGTTTTTTTTAGCTCGCAATACATCCTCATGTCAAAAATAGATACAAAGGCGATTGTTGTGCTAAAATATAGTACTAACGGGCAGATTCATATTTCATGTAATTACGCATAATTTTGCATCATTTTAATAAACTCTTGCATAATTACACGAAAGCAAACTACTCAAATTTTGCACACTTCTAGTATTTGGTGATAATAAAAAATGGGCTTGAAAGATAGAATTTGTCCACGTGTAACAGTAGTAAATGTGTGTGTCTGTTGACAAGGCCAGGCTAAAATTTGAGGCCAAACATGTATCTACTAAAAAAGAAAATTACATTTTCGGATAATATACTATTTTATTTATGAAAACTGAAATTTTGATTGGGGGAACTGAACTTGCTGTTATACAATTCTTCTTTTTTTGTCCTTGGAGAAACGTCTGTGATTTCAGTAACAGGCAAGCTGATGTTTCTTACAAAATATCTGTATTTTTGACATATGTCGAAAGCTGTTGTTTGAGGGGAAATGCCTGGGGGATTTAAAATGCTTATAACTGATTCTGGTTTGTTGATACAGGGAACGTTCACTGCTATGGCTGTTGTTTCACTGGGTATGTGAAGGCCTTTTATTATCTCTAGCGGGCTATCTTCCTGTGATATCACTTCGGGGACCTGGTGCCTGACCATGTACAACTGGTGTACCTCTCTGCTGCATGATCATACAGCAATAGCATTGCTGTGTCAGTGTTAAGATTTGCCTTGCTCTGCAGTCTATATATTGTAATTGAGAGAACTGTATATTTTTTGTTATTTTCCCACCCTTCCCCTTTGCAGTAGAGACTCAGTCATTACTTGACCTACTCTAAAGGGATATGATGAAAAATTAGTTGATAGAAGATGTTAAAGAGGGGGTGTTGTTTGCTAACCACGATGGCGGACATGCACTACTGAGCTCCTGCATCGCAACTCTTCAAACAGACAAAATCTCCGTAGTAGCAACTATTTCAAACACTAAAATGAAGTTAAAATACACCCATCGCTTGGGTGAATTGATCATTTTTATTCGCAAAGCAGTGCTGAGAAATTGCGCAGCAAGCCAGCTCTGAAGCTGCATGGGCAACTGGATAGATAGTTTGTGTGGGCTGCATACGCATTGTCAGATCTGCTGCCGTACACTGCAAACTTCATCCTGGTGCACGAGGTGATGCTGCAATGGGAAAACCATGACTGGAGGAGTGAGGTGCGGTGAGACTCATGTTTGGAGCTTAAAGGGGAGACCTAGCCCCTGGAACTCTTGTCCCCACTCCTTCCTGCCTCTGTGTGCATCCTTGCAATGGAATCCCTGCAATGCCTCCGGGATTGAGCATAGAGCAATGTGCATCCTGGCTATGGAATCCCTGAGATGCCTGGGGGTCTTGGCCTAGAGCGACAGCTAGTTCTGGGCTGTGGACAAAGAGCAGATATGGGGGGTCTCCATGCTGCACTCAGAGGTGTGAAAGGAGTTGTAGCAGTCGGACTCACTCCTCTCTCTCCCTGGATATATATCTGGCATTACAGTGGTAATAAACACACACTAGGGTTCGGATTGGGGGCTAATGGTGATGGACTGGGAGTTGAGCTGACACTTAAGTGAAAACCCCACATCAACTTCACATTGAAATAGAGGGGAAATCCTGACTCATGAGTGCAGACAGACCCA
Organism: Triturus cristatus; assembly: GCF_964204655.1. NCBI lineage: Eukaryota > Metazoa > Chordata > Amphibia > Caudata > Salamandridae > Triturus > Triturus cristatus. The sequence continues at coordinate 997,911,038 of NC_140592.1, read as the reverse complement.
TCTTGTCGTAAATTGTTGCACTCATGTGTGGGTTTTGGGGAACGAGTGCCGAAACCTGCTCTTGACCTCGTGACTTACCAGGAAGACCTCAAAGTCAATCCAGGGCAGAACTCTGATATGGACTGAGTGATTCATCACCGTAGGAACATCAGATCCTGAAGCGAGTCCTATTGTGTCTCTCAGAAACAACGAGTCGACTATCCTGCAGGCGGAGCAGCAGAGAATACAGAGTTCACCACATGAAACCACAGAGACAATTGTCATAAAGATAATGGATCATTGAGGATCTTCAATCAAAATGGAAGCAAACCAAAAAGACAATGGTTCCAGACGAAGTGGAACCCAACTAAGTAAAATTGAAAAATATTCAAAGTCCACGGTCGGGTATATGGTAGCAGCAGCTGGAACTCCGACTACCAAAGAAAACACTCCCATTGCCATAATCAACAGTATCTAGGCAGCGATTAAGGAGTCAAGAAATTCCTTAAAAACCAAATCAGAAGTTCCACCTCAATGTTTTGTTTTTCGGTCATGATCTTACAAAATGTTGTAGACTGAATCACAGAGTTTGGGGGTCGAGTCTCCACAGCGGAAGACACCCTAGTAATTTTAAACAAAACAAGGACACTTATTACCGCCACAACAAAATGTTTCAGGAAAGTTTTGGTATTTGAGTCGGTTTAACCATCTCTCATGCTTGGCCCATTTTCACCCTTATATACTCACCACACTAGCATTTCGAAGGCCAGTGTAGGAGAAACCAACTTTGCATTCTATCAAGGAATATGAATGGCCTTAATGATAAGATTAAAAGAAGGACTCTCTTACAGTATGCAAAAAAAAAAAAAAGCACGGTCACTTGATAGCCTTCTCTTAGAAGAAAAACAAACCTAAAGGGTACCCATTGTGGTTCTCTAGGCTGATATGGGTATACATATGTATATCCTGCTGTTTCCCTATTGGTCACTAAAACATATCATGCCCCAGCAGGCTGGATGTTGATGGTTTCTGAAAATCTGGAGGGCTGCAGCTGGACCATTGTCAGCATCTATGCCACACCTACATAACTCAACACTACATTACTAAGCATTGAAAACTACTTGTCTGATTTTGAAACAGGAATGATAGCTATGAGAGGGTCTTTAACACAGTTAGGACCTCAAACTTGATTCCAGCAGCACCCCTGTCACCCTCAGACCTGCATCCTTAGCCATCTGCGTCTGGATATTGGTTCTAAATATGGTGAATCAAGCACCAAGAGTTTAGGGTATGTAAGTACTATGTACTATTCCCACTCACACCCTACACAATCTAGACTCAACAACAAGTGGAGGTGCTTGGGTAAGTTGCAGGGGTGAGAATTAATCCTAGATCCTCGAACAACTACTCCATAGAAATATAATTACATCATCTTCAAATGGGCAACAGATGTGTCTGGCACCTTATTGTGTGGCGATTCCTAAATAACATATTTACATATTATTTTTCAGAGGTGATGGAAACTTATTTTAGAATTAGCATGTACTCTGTCACCTCTAAAATTAATATATGGGAGGCCTTTTAAGCCACCATCCGAGGGCGAGCAATGTCATATTTAGCAGGTAGAACCAAAACTAGACAAGGAGAAGTTGACACACTGGAACAGCTGGCCATTGAGCTGGAGCATAAACTTTTCGTAAACAGGATGAAGATGTGAAGCATAAGCTGGATGCTGCACCTATAAACGCTGCTGTTGACCACAGCAAAAGACTAAAGTGCCATGGGACTCAACTCAATATAGATTATTTGGAGCTGGTCATAGAGCAGGAAAACCGCTATATTGGCTGGCAAATAGAGAACAAGCCACCAGAAAGATCCCTTACATAAAACATCCTTTTAAGGTCTAATTATTGACTCATTGTAAATAGCGGAAGCCTTTGCATATATGTATGAACAGTCTCCCCTGAACTAGAAATACTGTTCCCAGTTATAAACAACCTGCACATTGTCTCAATTCATGCAACATATAGGACTGAACTGGAAGCCTATATTAAATTAAAGAGCCACAGGAGGGGATAATAGGATTGTCCTCTGGGAAGACGCCTTGCTCCAATGGCGTCCCCTTAAAATGTATCAAACAGAATGTTTTCCTCGCCTCCTGACTGTACGGAGAGGCTATCCTTACAGGGCTTCTCCCATATGATGTATGTGGTGCGACCATAGTTGCATGCCTAAAGCTGGGAAACCTCTGGCAAAATGTGCATCATATCGTCCCATATCTCTTATTGATATAGAAACTAAGATTCTGCCAAAACTCCTCGTAATTAGATTACTCAAAGTCATAAAAACACTCGTTCATCATGATCAAAATAGATTTACACCTGGCCGAAGAGCATGACACTCCCGTAGATGTTTACATGTCATTTTGATTGACTTTGAAAAAGCCTTTGACCGTGCTCTGGCCCTTTATGTTTTGGTTTCTTGAGATGAAGGGCTTAAGCCCTGTTTCTTAAAACTATTTAAGATTCTTCACACTGACCTATGGGTGCAGCTAGGTGTCAATGGGATCTTCTCCAGCATGTTTCCTATGAAGTGGGGTACACAACAGGGGTGCCATTTGTCTAGGGGTGTGCAAAATTCACATAATTTACTTTTGAGCAATTATGCAAAATCTCAGCAAAATGACATGCAATTACGCCAAATGCATTTTGCACAATATTTAAGTTTAAAATGTGACCTCGTGTCAATTTTTGGTGCAAGGAGATGTGTAAACAAATGCACTCAAAACAATAGTTACTTCGCGTTCTGCTGTTCCTGTGCATTCACAGTAATTTTTACTCTGAATAGTGCTTCCGTAGTAAATATTTTACCGCAAATGGCACGTAGTTACACGAAGCTGTGCAATGGCGTAATTTGAGGAATTCGCCTAACGCACTTAATGTAAAATTTCCAAAGTGACTTACGTTGCATTGGCACAGTGTAAATTTCACCCAGGCCTGCATTTGTGCCCCCTGCTGTTTATTCTATTGATGGAACCACTTACAGAACTGATTAGAATGGATGCAGAGATTTGCTTATGGAGGAGTACATGAGGATAGAGTTTCATTATATGAAGATGACATGTTAATATACAGCCAGAAACTGAACATGCCAATTCTCCTTTGTTGGGGAAACATAAAAAGACCCCATATTCCACAAATATCTGATGTGACGTCTGAAAATTTCAAATAACTAGCAGCCCTGCCAAGTGCCATGCATCATGCGTTAGCCTAACGCATTTTAACGCATTAGAAATAATTAGCACGCATTTTGTTAGGAACGAAACTGGGCTTTATAAATACGCATGTGTGAAGCACCTAGCAGTTCCTGGGTTGTCGCGTGAGGCCTGCCGTCGCTAGCTCTGCTTCGTGATGGGAGCGCCAGCGTTCAGTGTCAGCTGCATGCCTCGCTCTAGGTTGACCCTCTTTATACTCTGCGCTTTGTGCATCCAGGCCGGCCTCGCCATGCCTCCAGAGCTGGTGGAAGAGAGTCAGCAAGAAGAGGCGCCACTATTGCCTCTTGAGCCATCTAGCTCTGGCAGTCTGTAGCCGCTGCCTCAGACCGTGCACATTTCCCTGGGTGGTGTATCATCTCTCCTCTGCCACCTTTCAAATTGTGGCTGGCAGGCAGTAACTGGACCTGACAGTCGCGGCCGGCATGGCTTGTGGGTGAGGGCATGGGGGGGGGTCATGCTAGAGTCGCGCGGGGGGTTAATTAAAAAAATGAATTAAACTTACCTTCCTGGGTCCCGCGTCGTCTTTGCTCCTAACCTGCTCTACTGCTGTCCTGCCTCCGGCAGGAACAGGAAGCAGGCAGCCTCCTTCTCCATAGCCAACCACAATGCTGCAATGGCAGCATTGTGATTGGTAAGGACTGCGCCCAGCCAGGCGCCTGTGGGAAGCCATTAGCCTACATGGAGAAAGGCAAGTGTGGGCATGACTGGTTTGGGCAGCACCAGAGGGCCGACCAAAGAGTCAGCGCCCTCAGCAGTGGGCAAGCCACTCCTCCCCTGCCCTAGAGCAGACCTGCCCACCCTCAACCAAACCCTTCAGCTTTCTCGCAGTGCGATAAGCAGAAACATAAAATGGTAGTTATTACCATTTTATGTTTCTGCTTCTTTCAGTGCGAGAAAGCAGTGGAGCGATGCTCCTCTGCCCTAGTGGAGGTGCCGCCCCTGGGACCTGACTGTCCATTAGTGCACAAACCAGACGGTGGTGCCATGACTTGGCCAAGGCCTCATACCAGTGCTTGAAATGGAAAAATAGAAGTGCAGGTACTCTGAACCAGAGTACCTGCTTGTTTCTGAGAAGTGCCGGTACTCTTCAATTAAATGTATTACGTCACTTTTGAAAAGTGCTGGTACTCTCAATCTCAAAATAAAAAAGTGCCGGTACTTAGTACCGGGCAGTACAGGCCCATAGACGTGGCACTCGCTGCCAGTTGTTTCCTGTAGGGCCCTGGCACAGGTGAGCCCCAGGTCTCTTCCCATTTCCCACTCTGTAGGCTGAACTAACCGGGGTTCTAGCTCAGCCTAATGCCTATGCTGTGAAACAGGGAGAAGCACTGTGCCCCGAACCAGAGACGTTTTAGGGCATGGGCAAAGTGGGCTCTGGCCCATGGTCTCAGCCTTTCAGGGGACCCTGACAGAGCCAGCTCTGTTCTGCAGAGGGCCGTGCCCTAATGACCTTGAATACGTTTTCAACAGATTGTTGTAAAGAGCGTTTTTCTGTCATTAATTTTTAATCGGTTAGAGTCTATTACAGACATTTGGCAGACAAAATGTCTTTGTTTCTTGCAACATCCATATAAAACGTTTCTTTTGGATCAATACAGGACCTCACATATGTGAAATGGGAGGGTATCACGGAGATTATTTACAGTAATGTTAGTGAGCTGCTGCTGTGTGACAATACTGAAAACACACATCACTTTTCCTGAATATCAGAGTACGCACATTTAGGATTGAAGCAAAGAGCTGAAACTGGATCATAAAATCAAAGCTGTTCCGAACAGTGGCCCCCAAAATACATTTGGCCCAGGGCCCCCAAAATCCTTAAAACGTCCCTGCCCCGAACGAGAGAGTGGTGTTCGAGGAAGGGACAGTTCTGCGTCGAGATCTGTGCCTGCTGCAACGTCTGCTTCCAGGGGTGCAGGAGCTGAAGCGGTCAGGGCCCACTGACCTGCAAATAGTCCATTCCCAGCCTGCTTTGCGGCTTCTCCCTGCACGTTAACTGCTCTCCCTGTCCATTAATGACTCGACAGTTAACCTGCAGGATTCACATGCCTCACGGTCCACATCACCGGTCGCCTTTCAAATTGTGCACGTGCAACACTCTTCAACCGGAGCGCTGTGCGTCATGCTTCAGGGCGCCTGCCACAGGTAAGCAGTGAGCAACTAGCAACATGACACTAGGGTCTGCAGAGCTGCGCTTGGAGAACGAAGATCACACGGGGAAGGTGCACACGCTCACACGGTCTTTCTCACTCTTTCGGGCAAAAACAGGTGGAAATGTTCTGACGTTTATTTCTGTCTACATTTGGAGTGTATCTTTGGCTAACAAGTTGCAAATCCCCAGGATTGGAAGTACAATTATTTCATAAATTCAGTGCTGCTTTCCGTTTATGCATGTGTAAATATATACATTGTATCGTTAAACATGTTTAAACGTAATACAAAATTGCAATTGTATTTTGAAACGTTCCCTTGTGTAGAAACCCCTTCATTTTCACCCCAACCATCTTTGTTGGCATTTCCACCACGGACGCAGATTTATTTTTGCCCTGGACAAGGGTGAATCTTAGACTGTACCTAGGGTGGAAATGTGTCTTTTATAAGTTGAAAAACCATAAACTTGCAGTTTTGTGGTTGTAGATTGACTTTGCAAGTCATCGCTGACTCAGAAATGTCCAGATTTTATCCCGAGAAAGGATTTGTGCACAAGGAATATTTCTTCTGATTAAATTATTTTCTGAATGTTAACTAACATTTTGGAACACAAAACTAGAGTTCACACTCGTAACACACGCCATTTGCACACATAAATCCAACTTCAGTGTGCAAATGTCTTTGCGAATCAGACCTTAGATCTTTACCCATTTTCTGTGCTGAACTATTACAGAAAATGGTCACAGAAACATTTACATTTTTCAAATTGGGATAGAGAGATATGGTCTTTCTTCTGTTTTATAAACAAAAGAATCAGACATAATGGCAATTCAGTAAAAATATTACAAATAATTATAATGCCTGCCCTGATCTCTGCACACAAAATCTTTAAAGCACTGCTACCCTGCCAACTCTCCAAAAATACAACTGTGGCCCACTGTATGCATCTCCCTTTCTGCTACTCCTTTTTAGGTCTTTCCTAGCGTAGCAGCGCGAATGCGCTACCATCGCTTTGCGAGGCATGCGCTGCCATCGCTTTGCGAGGCATGCAGTATACACTACAGCGTGGAAGCTTTGTGGAAGCTCCGCCCACTCTCTGGCCCATCTTCTTCATTGGCTTAGGTTATAAATGCTGCCTTCTGATTTGTTTTAAGCTTGTTAGTCCCTCCCCATGACAGCCATGTCAATCATTTGTATCCTTCCATGGCTACTGACCCCTTCACTGCACAGACTACTTTCTCCCCCCCTCCCTACCGCAGTCGTGACTCCTTGGAGCCACACCCCCCTTCCCCGCACTCCCGGTCATACTCCTGCCTTCTCGCGCCCACCCGCACTCCGAGTCCTATTGCAATTGTCAATGACGTTTCACGGACCATCAGCATTCTAGTAATGAACTGTTGTATATTCGGCGCAGGTGAAGCGCGTCAGCAAAGGAAAGTCGGAACCGTACATGAAGCGCTGGTTTTCAATTTAAAAAAAAAAATATCTGGTGGACAGCAATGGTTATTTCTGGAAAGCGCGCACAGTGGAACGTTTTCAGGAACCACCAGCGTTCTAGTAATAAAGTGTTTTTGACATTGGGCGCAGGGGATGCGTGTCAGCAAAGGAAAGGCGGAACCATGCGTGAATCGCTGGTTTTCGCCCGGAGCTTCTAGTGCGTAACACTGACTCGAGGAGCACATTGGGCGCCAGCTTCCGGTTTGCTTGACGGCTCACCGGATCCTCATTTCACTTATATCTCGCGGCTAGGGCAGCCCTTACAGCGACTCTCTTAGGATACACGCTTGTCTTTCTGACCGCAGCTGCCATGCGATCCTGGAGAAGTTCTCGGAGATTGAGAAGGAGATAGCACAGACGCAAAGGAACAAGGGTAAGGGAACATGGACTCGGGAGAAAGGAGTGTGGATGGTGGTTTACACGTAAAAAAGGAGCATAGAGTGTTTAGTGCAAAAGACGAGGTGTAAAGGTTCCTCCTGGACAGCCATCGCAACGTGCAGCTGTAGCTCTTTCAACAGCCAATGAAAATGCTGGTAAACAGAGAGCCGCGCTGTGGTTGGACGCACCTCGCACCACTAAATTAAATTCTGGAATGCCTAGCATATGACCCTGAAAACATCAACACATTTTAGGAAATATGCCTGATTTTCTCGCAGCGCTGCACTAGCGTTTGTTGTGATTTTGGAGCCTGCCTCTACTGTGTTACATTCCGATGCATTGCTATGAGCATTTAGACAAGCCATGCTGAAGCAGTGAGCAGTGCCCGGCGCTCCCCGTGCAGGAGCACCTGAGGCAGTGGAAATTGTTCCTTTTAACTGAATTCCGTGCTATAGGGGGGCGGTCTATAGATCTCCATATACTGCTGCAGTGCTTTCCCTGAAAGCACCCACCTTGCCCGCACTTCTGTTAATGACTTTACAAAGCAGAAAGCGTCGGGGCAGCTGTTTGGAGGAAGGCAAACTTACCAACCGAGTGCTTGCTCACAGACTGGAACGTGTTGCTCACAAAACCATGTCTAACTTCATGCAGCGAGAAGAAAGCAATTCAAAATAAAAGCGAAGGTTTCGCTAGCAAACCCTGCTGAAAACACCCATTTATTATGTAAATCTACCCGCCCTCTGCAATCCCTATGTAAGGTAACGACTATAAATACCACCGTAACGCCAATAAAATCATTTAATCAAGTTGTGCCTTTGCATAAAATGTTCGCACCTAGCAGCGCCAATGTGTTATGTCCTAATATCCGTGTGTTCTTTCACCTTCCTTTCTGACTTCACGAACTTGACACAGCGACAGCTGGAAATGTACCACTTTATTTTCAATGAACACAGAGTTAGAATAGACATCCAGAACCACTAATAAACTATGCAGCTATAGTATTGTTCATGCCGCGGTATGTACTGTGATCCCATCGATTTGAACTGTTGGTAGTGTTGCTTGTTAACTTCGAACGAGGCAACTTTTGAACATTATGTTTTCTGTAGTATTTTATATTAACAGTATGGCTTATATGATCCTAGTGACAAAAATATTTCAAATGTTTCCAGTTTCCTTCCAGTGTGTGTGCGTTAAGGTAATGAGATGTTGCCAAAACCTTAGCTCCCAAAAGTTGTGTCAAAATAATGATAATGCGTCCGTGCCAGGAAAAGCAGCGGGCACGGTTTTACTTGGGGAGGACGGGCCGCATGGAAATTAGTCAGTGCCATTTATGGACTATTTGTGTGTATGGCTCACAATTGGAGGCTCCAGACTGTCCTGCATTGTGCAGTTCGTGACACCCTGACCCATTAATTCTTATGTAATTCATCAGCCGCCTCCCCCGTGAGGCGGGTGGGAGAGGCTGGAATAAATCAGAGATATGTATCACCCTCACAAACGTCACAAACGTTGAGGGCTGCAAGCACTATGCCGCTGGCGCCTCCTCTGCACAGGAAAACCTATAGCACTTAAATACTAACAGATGTGAGAACCGCATAAACACCTATTAATTTTAGTATTATTATTATAGGAATACATTATTGTTGACATTATTTTTATAATTTCATGGGAGCAGGTCTCTCATTTTGAAGTGCAGATCTGCACATGGTATGACGTAGCACTTTAAAGCGCCCTTGGTGGTCCATGACAGAGTAGTATTAGCTGATAAGATTGTGGAATATGTTCATTAGCGCTCTGAGCTTAGTATTAACCTGCTGCATTTCTGTACTTTGCTGCGGATTGAGAGCGAGTATGTTCAAACACTGCCTGGCCTCAATTAGCAGGACAGATGTCACAGCAATCTTTAACTGGGCAAACAGCAATGAAAGGTTGCCCACATATTTTATTTAAGTCGTGTTGTTTTATGTAGGTTCATCCATGTATCATTCATCAAGAGGTGTTCGTTTAGTGAGCCATCTGTTATTATAAGGCATGTTTTGCACTATTTTTGATAGATTAATGACCCGAGGATATGTCCTCCGGCCAGCCCTTAGCTAAGAACTCACAGAGGCTTCACACAGCAGGTTCAGAGCAGGGGAATGCATGCCCTGCATTGCCTCCCGCATACACGCCAACAGACCCAATTTTTAAAGCAAAAAACTTAGTTTTGGCAGTCTACCGCAGGAAGAAAAAAAACAGGCATAGGGCACGGTGGGAATACTTGTCCCGCTTCGAAGACCAAAATGCTACTCAGAGTCAAGATGCTGTTCATGATCAGTGGCCTCAACCTAAAGAGTGTGCCACAGGCTGCATCCACCGGATACTTCGCTCACACACCAAAGAATATTGTAAAACAAACACACTGCGGGTACTAACAATGAGAAGAGCCAGCTGGCGAGTACACTAGTCCGGAAGCTTAACTTTCAGCTTCCAGCAATGGTTGTTAGTTGCATATGATAAATAAACACCATATATGGCTTTGTTGGATATAACAATGAAAATGCTTTAGTTCTGACATGATGATACTCTGAAAGAACTAAAACAAGTCTCTTTGAAGCTGTATCCCAGGCTAATGTGCTGCTTAGCTAATTACATATAAGGTCCCAAAGCGAGACTGATTGCATTGCAAATGCTTGTTTTATGTGCCTTTCCTCTCATCTGCTGTATACGAATCTTTTGAAGGTCAGCAGAAATAGACACACTGTCCAGTTTGCTCAGAAGAGGTGACTAGAATGGTAGCATCCTTGAGTATAAGCTGTGAGTTACTGCTTTTTACTAGGTTAGTGCCCTTCCAGTTATGGTGCTTTGCTGCAATTTTAAGATCTTCTTACAGTTTCTCATTGGTCAAATGGGTGCAATTTCTGTTATTTATATGTTTTCCTCATCTTCATTGGCTGATTTTGATTGTGAGAGAATGTCACTCATAATTACACTGAAATTATGCAAATGTCACACAGGACATTCTGAAACCTTGGCAACTCTGAATACTGGGTTGGCAAAAGGTTACCAATTAAGGACTTTAGGAGCAGGGATGATTCAGCAATTAGATTGGAACCATAATTACTGGAAAAAGGGAAACAGTGTTTACAACGCTGTCATTACATCGCAGTGCTATTACATTGCAGTCGTTACAACGACCGCGTTATTAGTACGCAATACATTTACATCGCAAGTCTTTAGAACGACTTGCTGTAGGGGGCGATAAGGTATTGGAAAGGAATTCCAACACCTTCCTTACTGTTGTGCAAACTGGTGTAGGAATAGTAAATAATACTATTCCTAAATCCAGCGCGCCCCCTATTGCAAGTCGTTTTAATGACTTACGATGTAAATGTATTGCGTACTAACAATGCGGTCGATGTAACGACCGCCTTGTAAAAGCACGCAGTGTAATACATCGCGTTGTAATGTGCTATATTCCTGGAAAATCCTTTTTTTTTGTACTCCTTTTTCAAACACACTACCTGTGGCCATCGCCACCCAATACAGAGTTGGTGTCAAACACTGAAACTGATAAAATGGGATTACCAATTTACAAAGAAAACTACTCTGGCTGGGTAGCTGGTTGCCATAGGTTGCTAAGCTGAAAGGTTTTAGATCATCGGACCAAATTGTTATTTCAAACCTGGGTGACATTTAGGGATGCAGCTATATTAAATCATTTGTTCATACAGCTGCGGTCCGTGCAGGTAACTACGGTGGGGCGGTCAGGCCGTGTAAGGGGGGATTCTGAGGGACGATGCAGAGGGAAAATTGATTATTTAATTTTCCCCTATGCATCGTCGCTCGGAACCCCCCCTTACACGGCCCACCGCCCCGCCGCAGTTACCTGCACGGACCGCGGCTGTGTACAAATAGGGGTGTAGTCATATTAAATGACAATGAATAATTGGTATATATAAAAAACAAATCTTAAAATACTTGCAGGTGGGAAACCCTCTGGCCTCACATGTAATTAGTTCAATACCTTCTCCGGAATCCTCTTGAACCTAAACTTTCAACGAATTGCTTTGTGAAAAGTGTGTAACACAAATAAACTGATCCTTAATCCTGAATAAACCTAATCTATTGACTGAACTGAGAACTACGTAGGAAGGTGGACTAAAAATAGAAGAAAGAGTGAAGGCCAAAATGGCCCCTCTGTCTCTTGCAATGTCATCCAGACTACTATTGACACAGTTTAAATACATTCATAGATCCTACTCCGAACGACTCTTGAAGACCGGCCAAGTCCCCAATTCCAAATGCCTTACATGTAAGAAAGAAAGAGGTACACCCCTACACACAATCTGGCTCTGTCCAACTGTTGCTTATTACTGGAGTTGGATTTATGCAACATTATAAACAGTGACCAACCTCAAGGTTATTATGATCTCAAAATAGCGCTTCTAGGTATCATGAAGGAAGTGGAATGGTTCCGGTATCAAGCATACTCATTGCAGATGGGCTACTATTAGCCAGATGACACAGAGCAAGATTTTGGTGATCAGAACAAGAGCACTTGTGAGGATAGGGGTGGAATAGACGGATTACATTGCTAAAGCTATGTAATACCAGAGACTGTAAAAATACATTTTAGAAGATATGGAGGCCTGGGGTGCATACAATAAAAATAACTGTTAAAAAAGATGCTAAATACATTTTGAAAATTGGTAGGGAATGTTACATTTCATAATTAGATTTTAATTTTATGCATGTAACTTTTTGTTCGTGTTTTTGGACATTTGTGATTAAAAATCGATTGTTTTTCATGTGTTTTTTTAAACATTTTTCGGAGAAGGTGAGATTTTGTCACTCCTGTGCAAGCAACCTATTTATTGGAATGTTTCATTAGTGTCCCTTCAGAACCTATGGCCGTGCAGCCACTTAATGTGAAACTGTGCTTTATATGCATCATTGACCCAGTTGATTAAAAAATCCTAAAGGGATAAATAATACTGAGAATCTCTCCAAAGGATACTAAGTTTGATGCGGTCATTTAGTCGAATCTGAGGCAGGAACTTCTGGTCACCACTTCCAAATTTGGTAACGGGTCACTAACTGCATGCAGCTAAGGGTCTAAGATAGATCAGACACAAGCATGCTGTCAAACCTTTTTTCTTTTAATTAGGAAGGCTGGGGGAGTGGTGACAAAAGGTAGGCACACAGAGGGATCAGGAGGTAACATGACATAATAAGACACAGCTCCCAAGGATTTTGTTCTGCTGAGCTATTCTTGTCCGTTGAAATGAATGAAATGTGCCAATTGATCTCTGCAGAGGATTTCTACAGAGATGCTGGCTATGTCATTTGAACATAGATCTCTGCCGAATAGCTCCTGCGTCTTACTGTGTCTGGTGAAGATAAAAGCTGTCACTCAGAAGGCATACATCAGGCCCCGCAGTAGCCATGCCGATGCAAGTGCTACTGAAATGCCCTAAGTGCCAAATGAAAGTTCATTAACATGTGCCTGCTTGCTAACAATCCCTGGAGTTTGGAGGGACAACTGGGTTGATGCCTCCACCTTAGGGGATAAATGCCGGCAGCCTTGCTCAGCGTGACGCTGCAGGGCTGTGCCACAGTCTCCAAAAGAGTGGAGTTGGAAGCTGCGATGATGTTATAGTTTACATAATCCCCCCCACGTCAGATTGGGCACTGGTTGATTAACCATCATAGCAATTAACCTGCCAGACATCCAGACTCTAATATAACGTTTCTGCGTGGACCCATGAGGAATATATGACATATGCTTTTACGCCACTATGACGCCAGCACCCGCCACGCCCTCAACGCCGGCCGATCATACACCAGCGTTCGGGCCACCCCGAAGCGCACCCAAGGACCCTTCTCCTGCCAGAGCTGCAGCTACACCAGCCTCCAAGCCCCTACCTCGTCCACCGGGGTAGGACGCCACCACCTCAGATGCTTACTACTCAACACCCGCTCTGCCCGCAAGCATGCCATCGAACTCTGGGACCTACTCGACTCCTCCTTCCCGGACGTCGACTTCCTGGCGGATACCTGCATGAACCCCTCCACGGCACCTGACATCGCCATAGCCATCCCGGACGGCTACATGATCACCCGCAAGGACCACACCAATGGAGCAGGAGGAGGAATCACCATCGTCCACAGAAACACCCTCAGAATCTCGACCAGCACCAACGACACCCTCAGCGCCGCCAAACACCTGCACTTCCAGATCCACATCGACCCCAACACCACCCTCAGAGGAACCCTAATCTACAGACCCATCGGACCCCGGCCACAGTTCAGCGACTCCATCGCCGACTTCATCCATGGACTATATCCTCCTCGGAGACCTGAACTTCCACCTTGAGAACACCAACGACAGCAAATCCACCACCCTGATCGACAACCTCGCCAATCTTGGACTCAAACAGCTCGTCACGACTCCCACCCACTCCGCTGGACACACGCTTGACCCCATCTTCTCTGAAAGCAAAACGTCACCTTCAGCCACACCACCGAACTACACTGGACCGGCCACCGCTGCATCCACTTCACCTTCGAGAAACCCACCACGCACCACCACAAACAACGGGCCCCCCACTGCGGCTGGAGCAAAATCAATGAAGACCAGCTAATCGCCTCCCTTGCCAGAAACCCACCAGCTGACACCGTCGACACCGACACTGCTGCCCGCAACCTCAGGCAATGGATCGATGACTGCGCCAACACCCTCGCCCCGATCAAGAAACCCTCTAACAGACGCACCAACAGAAAAGCCCTCTGGTTCACCGCCGACCTCCAGGCATCCAAGCAGACCTTCCGGAGGCTCGAGAAGAAGTGGCACCAGGAACAGACACCGGACAGCAAGTATCCGCTTCCCTTCATTCCGATCTAAAGACACCCAGATCATCCGCGGCGTACCCCAAGGATCGTCCCTCAGTCCGACACTCTTCAACGTCTACATGGCACCTCTCGCCAACATCGTCCGAGCGCACGACCTCAACATCATCTCATACGCCGACGACACCCAGGCCCCCACCATCGCCAAAACCAACCTCCACGAAGGAATGAAGGCCATCGCCGAATGGATGAAGAACAGCCACTTGAAACTGAACTCGGACAAGACGGAAGTCCTCATCCTCGGCACCACCCCCTCCTCCTGGGACGACTCCTGGTGACCAGCCACGCTGGGAGCTGCACCAACACCCACTGACCATGCAAGCAATCTGGGGTTCATCCTGGACTCCTTGCTGTCAATGACCCAGCAAGTCAACGCCGTCTCCTCCTCCTGCTTCAACACCCTCCGCATGCTCTGCAAGATCTACAGATGGATCCCCACCAGAACCAGAAAGACGGTCATCCAGGCCCTCGTCAGCAGCAGACTGGACTACGCAACACCCTCTACAGGGGAACCTCGGCCAAACTCCAGAAACGACTACAACGCATACAGAACACCTCCGCACGACTCATCCTCGACATTCCCCGCAACAGCCACATCACACCCCACCTGAGAGACCTGCACTGGCTACCCTTCAACAAAAGGATCACCTTCAAGCTTCTCACCCATGCTCACAAAGCACTTCACAACACCAGGCCAGCATACCTCAACAAACGACTCACCCTCTAAACCCTGAACCGCCAGCTTCGCTCTGCTGACCTCGCCCTCGCTACCGTCCCCCGCATGCATCAGGTGACCGCCGGCGGCAGGTCTTTCCCCTCCCTCGCCAAGACATGGAACGCCCTCCCCATCCACCTGCGGCAGACACCGGACCTGCTGACCTTCAGGAGACTCCTCAAGACCTGGCTGTTCGAGCAGTAGCAGCACCCCCCCCCCCCACCCCAGCGCCTTGAGACCCTCACAGGTGAGTAGCGCGCTTTACAAATGATTGATTGATTGATTAATTACATCGCAGTTTTTACAACGCAGCTACCATTACATTGCATGATTTTACAAAACATACTATTATAATGCATTTTTCAAAACTACCATCACAATGCATTCTATTACAACGCATACCATTACAACGCATATTACTTTTAGTGCAACAGTAGGGTAAGTGTTGGATAGCGTAGGGGTAAAATGTAATATTCCTCCTCCAGTGAGTGCAACAGTAGGGAAAGTGTTGGATAGCGTAGGGGTAAAAATTACTATTCCCACTCCAGTGAGTGCAACAATAGGGAAAGTGATGGATAGCGTAGGGGTAAAAATTACTATTACCAACTACCCCAAAACCTATACCCACCCTAAACTTAAAAATCTCCATTACTAACCATATAATGCGTTATGATGGCATGCGTTGTAATGGCATGCATTGTAATGACATGCGTTGTAATGGCATTCGTTGTAATGACATGCGATGTAAAGGCACTTGCGTTGTAAAAGTTGCGATGTAAAGGCATTGCGATGTAATGCGTGCGCTGTAATGGACGTTTCCCCCCATGAGATGACGGGTATATGATTGACTTGCTAAGGGCACAACAGTGGTGCGAGAACAATTTTTGAAGCCTTTCACCTCCATCTACACAGATTCTAGTGAAATCTCCATCAGCAATTGATCCATGTAAAAATGTTTGAAATTAATATGGTTGTCTCAGCCTGGCCGCTGCTTAACATACTTTGCCTAGTTGGAGATTAGTTAAATCCATCTAAGAACCTTTCTCAGCTATTTGGAACACACAGAAATGTATTTGATTGAGTCTGAGTGGGAAAGACGAAGAAATGCAGTGGATGGTAAAGGAATCCGTACTTTCTACGACACCGAAAAGGTGCGTAAAAACTAGAGGAGTTCACCTGCTTTTGCCACCAATATTATTGAAAAACAAGATGCAAAATTCTATTTCCGGTGTAATCAGGATAAGGATGTATGCATTTGTGTGGTGCAAACCCAGCTGGAAAGAAGTGGAGCACTGTACACATGTACACATGTTAAAGTGAACTATTACTGCATCGTGATGGTGCGTTCTTTGGAAAGATTTGTCTTCAGGACCGTCCTAAATTAGAGAAGGTTGGGGCCATCCTGATGGACTCAGAGGTGTCATTCGAGATCCTAGGGCCAGAGATAGTGAATGCCTGTTTTATTCTGTTTCTTTTTTCTTTGTCTCCAGTCTGATGGTGTCCTGGCTGTGGGTGTGACAAGAGCCACCAGAAAACATGTCAGACAGATAGGCAGGTGTGCAGATCATGATTGCTTTACAGATAATGCAGCTGGTTTGAGGATGCTGTGGGACAGCAAGGTGAGCCAGTGGAGCTTCATCAGTGGTCTCGTTTCTTTAGGCCATTGATGAGGTGTGCTGCATCATGCAGGATGCCGTGAAAAGGTTAGTGTGGAGTGTGGGAGGTTGTGAACCAGGGATTTGTGTGTATACAAGGGCTGGAAAGGTGTTCTAAAGTCACTTTATGGGAGAAATGGTTTCAGTTAAGTAGAGAGGGCTGGTTCCAGGCCATCTTGGTTTTCTTGCCAAATTGTTCCTTGAGAATGAGGTTGTTAATCTATGGTGATCTCTTCAGATTCATGTCCTTAACAAAGATTTGGATTAGTTTCTGATTGTTGTTTTTGGTGAATAGCATGATTTCTGTTTTGGTCGGGTTAAGCTTCAGGTAGGTGATGTACATCCAGGTCTTCATGAAGTACAATCAGTGTTTGAGGCATCAGATGTCTGGAGCAGAGGAGATAGTAAATATAAATAGTGGGCTCAACAATAAATTATGCTACAATTGCCAGGACTTATTAGCAACCTGCTGATCTAGACTTGCTTATGTTCCCCTTTAGACACAACTTGTGCCCAGTGTGCAATTCCAGCCATTTCTTAATTATGAAACCCAGAGCCTAGTGGTCTAGCATGGGTGTCGTGTGTCCCAATCCAAGTAAGGAAAAAGTGGTCCAAGCCCCTCAGTTGGGTATGAAAATACAGCAATAATTAGAGTGCAGCGGGTCACTCACACCTCTGGGCCATAGATATCCCTGGAACATAGTGATGAACATTCTTCTAATGTGATTGACATAGATTGTATTTGATAGCGAAGGTAAATAGGCATCAAGGGCAGAATGTGTCCATTTGTGACTGTGTTCAGTGTGAGTTCTTGATAAAAATGATAAACTGATGTTTGGAGACCAAACATTTTTATTTAACTAAAAATGAGAATCCGGCATTCCAGGACAAAAACATTTTTCATGAAAATGGAAAGTTTCTGATTGGAGAATGGAGACTTTTTTTGGCCAAATTTCCACATTTGTATACTAACTGTCTGTTCTTTCAGATAAGGCGTGTGGATGTTTCTGACAAAATTATTGGATTTTAGAAATATGTCTAAACCTGATATTTGAGGGTAATGACTCCTGAGTTCGGAAGGCTTAGCACTGATGTTGGTTCCTGGGTACAATAGCTCACTTCTCTACCTACAGTTTTCTTGGGCTTGTGTGGATACATTTAATGATGTTTACTGAAAAAGCTTTCTAGGATATCACTGCCGCCCTCTGGGCCTTGAACATGTAAGATTGGTTTACCCAGTCTGGTTTAGGATCCTGTAAATTTCATGTCAATTATGAGTAGCATTACTGTCTCAGACAGTCAGATTTGTCTAACACTGATGTTTACTGCCTATGATTGTGAGGTTTTATCACTTTAGATTCTCAGTCACCCAGTCATAGTACACTACAATTAATGAGAGCAAGCTGGAGAAACAAATTAAAGAAAATATGTTTCATATTTTTTTAAAAATGCTACACATTGAGAAATTGCATAATCAACATAACTAATTGCATGTATTACATACAGTCCTTTAATCAATTTTTAAGGAACTTGTGCAGAAAACTCCACTGTTCTCCACCATTTAAAAAAACATATATTGTTTGTGGTGAGTGAGCTTCAATCCCTCTGGAGAGAGTAAGACTTGGTTGGCTTATCATGCGTTTTCCAGAATATTTCATTTGTGCTTCTTAAGAATCCCTGAATTTTTAGTCAATTTATGTGAAATTGATCTATAAAATGCACAATTTAACCAAGTTTTTAAAAATCATTCTCAGCTTGATAGGCCATGAGCCAGGACCCCAAATCTAGGCCATTGGATCTGCACGGGGATGGATTCTAACATGATTTTGTGGCAAGGTATGGATGACTAATGGTGGAAAATGTGTGATAACAAGTCAGCACTCTTTTCCTTTTGTCTGATATTATTGAATTAGCAACCATAGGCGAAAAAAATAATGATTTTCATATTTTTTATAAATTGCATACAAATTCATCATAAAATGTGGATAAAAATAAATCTAATTCCACCTGATTGGTTACATTCAATATTATGTAATAATAATTATGATTATTAATTGCAATAATTACAATATAGTCCGTAAAATAATAACAATAACACTTCATTGTATTCCTCATATATTGATATAGATTATATGCATAATTTTCACTTACAATTTCAAATAATAATAGTTGTTACATCTTACATAGGCAATGTATGTCATGAGTGAACATAAACACAATTTTATCAATCACATTCAGTGTCATCATTTTCACAGGCGGGAAGTCTGCACATGACAGTGTACTTGAGGTCATTCAGACAGCAGACATATGTTGGCAGGTTGCTTTCCTAGTGCAGCTGCAAGCTAGTAGATCTAATACAGCCTTATGTGTTGGCTGCCCCTCCCTCTATTACACTACCAGTTGCTCTGCTCCCTCATGTTTTTCCAACTTCCACCCTCTCCCAACTGGACTAGGTGTCTGTGGATTATTTAGAAGGCATCTCTTGCTTATAGCCACTTGATAATTCGCACGTTTAACGTGTGGTCCATTGTCATGACAAAGATATTCAAGGAGTACATCACAAAGCTGTTTTACTTCTGCAAAGGCTGCATTCTGCAAGAGGTTGTCTAATCTCTGTTGGCATAGGGTATTTTGCAAAGTCATTCACATCCTCAATGAAGGAGCAGACTACCTGAATGTTCTCTTTGTATTTCTTCTCCACCAAGGAAATAAATTCCAACCAAGCCGGTCTCAACATAACTTCATACACACACTTGTGTACTCAAACGGCAAGATTGTACATATGACCGTCTAGTACTAATGATGCTGATCCTTCACTTTGCTGTGCATTTTCCACACTAGAGCTGCCATCACTAGTTGAAACCAAGATTTTATCACACTTACAGGCTTCTACTTTTCCCTGGTGCTATTTCCTGGTCTGTCATGGTGTGTGCTGATTGAGAAGAGGGACAGATCACCAAGTTAGCCCATTCATCGATCGTCAGCCACCGCTATTTTTGGTCGGTTGACGGTCTTGTGTTGCCAATTAATCTGCTTCTGGGCTACCAAGAGGCCATTCATTTGGAGGCTTGGCGCGTAAGCGCACCGGACAAGCGCAGCATGCGCGCCGCTTGTGCCAAAGGAAAGCCCATCTGCACTTGGACGCCACTAGGAAGGCTGCAACTTTTCAAGTATGATCATGCCCATTTACTTGTTATGTTATTCAAGCTTATGTGATGTTATTCAAGCTTATAGCATGCAAGGAGTGTCCCAGCGCGAACCTTGAGGAGTGAAAGGGAATTATTAAATAAAGAGGAGTGTTTTCAATCTTTTTTTTTAAAGATTGGGGTCCTGGATGCTGCGCAGAGCAAATGGGAGCAGATTCCATGCGGACGCAGCCCTAAAAGCAAAAGAGCTGCCACCCATCCTCTGTAGACGAAAACGAGGAATGTGTGCTAGAATCTGGGAGGCTGAACAAAGCTGTCTAGCTGGCGTGTAGAACATAAAGCGCTTTCTTAAATACATTGGGCCGGCACCTAGCAAAGCACGATGGGCCAAGACTAGGGCTTTGAACTCTACTTGTTCGGCAACAGGCAGCCAGTGAAGAGTGCGCAAATGCTGCCTAACACTATTTCTGATAGGGATGCTGAGAAGAAGCCTGGCTGCCGGATTCTGGACTACCTGTAGTCTTTTAAGCAAATAGTCTGGTAGGCCAACGTACAGAGCATTGGCATAATCGATGCGTGAAAATATCACGGCTCAAATTACTTTTTCCTAGTGGGAGAAATTTCCTAAGGGATTGAGGGCCGGATGTACCACCGTTTTTTGCGGTTGTAGAGGGGTTTCAGACCCCTTTGTGACCGCAAAAAAGGAGTTGGCCATGTATTATTCCTTTTTTACAGGTCACAAATTATTTGCGACTCGCAAAATAGGACTAGCGAGTCGCTATTAAGAAGGGGCGTTCCAAGGGCATCCCTTCCTAATAGCGAGTCCTCCAGGTATGTATGACTCTTTTGCTGCCGCAATTGCGGTCGCAAAACAGTCGCAGTTTACCACCCTTCTCAGAATGGGACCCCTTTTTTGGGATTACAGGACACACTTTCAGGACTTGAAGGGGTTTATTGAAGTAAGGTACAGCGATCCCCAGAAGCCACCCTCTCAGCTCCACAGCCAAGCTTCACTGTTGGACTCTACAATCCAGATTCCAGCAGTAGAACCTTGTTGCTAGGAGATGGAGTAAGTACAGTGAAGCACAGTGAAGTACAGTGAAGTACAGATTAAATGAAAACACAACACATCTCCCTTTTTCAACAAAAACTAAAATGAACAACTGGAAATCAGAAGGAATAAAAATACAATGGTAAATAAAATCAAAATAGCAAAGGAAAGATTTAATGGATGCAAATGAAACGATTAATTGCAAACATAGCTCTCCAGGTTTTTTGGTCTAAACTTAAGACGTTCACTTGGAACTCTTCTAGTAATGTCATTTGAATTATTGACTATTTTAGGATTTTTATCCATCCAAGTTTTCACTTCAACATCATTGCATTTGATTGCCCTACGTACATTCCACCATTTTCCATTAGACAATTTGATCAAATTGCCTTCAACCTTCACAACTTCCTTCGGTTCAGATAATTTAGAATCACCCTTCTTCACAATATTGCCTGCACACAATCTTACAAAATCTCCTTCCACAAAATTTCTGAAACCCTTTTCTATCTTGTCATTATATCTCTTTTGATAGACATTTTGATATTTCTCAACTTTGGTGCGTAAGTCCGTATCATTAACATTTTTCTTGCCACTTCTGCCCATCCATGCTGGTACTGACACAGTACAAGGAACTCTGGGGCATATCTACAAGCAGGCGTTAAAAAATTATCGCCGCTTTTGCGTCCGTTTTCGGACGAAAAGCAGTGATAATTTTATCGCTTTATCTGCAAGGTCACGCTTTTGCGTGAAACCTTGCCTTATCTCCATTTCCCTTAACGCCCATCTTTGCATCTCCCCAGGATAACGGGAGAAATGTCGCAAAGCGACATTTCTCCTATTATCAAGCCTCACGCAAAGCAGCATAGCGACAGGAAAAGTAGCGATAACCTCTGTTATCGTTACTTTCCTTACGCCTGCTTTGAAACTGACTTAGCCATGATATCCTATGGAAGGTGGATATCATGGCTAAGTATGTGAGGCCCTATCAGCAAGCTATCGCCAAACTTTGTGGGATTATCGCTGGGATTCCAGCGATAATCACATGTTTGGCAGTTAGCGCTAGGATTTTTATCGCTTTTGAGATAATCGTTGCTAATAGCACGCTATTTCAGCGATAAAAATCCACGCTAGCCGGCGATAATTATCCTAGCGCTAAGTGCGCTTAGCGAGATTTATCACCGGTTGTTGCTGATATGCCCCTCTACCTTTAAGCAAACTAAAAGGAGTTTCTCCAGTTACAGAGTGAGGAGTAGTTCTGTAATTCCATAACATTTTCTTAACCTCTGTTTTCCAACATCCATTCATAGATATACATAATTTAATGTTTTCTCCCAACACACGGTTAAAGCGTTCCACTAAACCATTTCCCCTGGGATGATAAACAGGGATTTTTAAATGTCTGATGCCCAACTTTTTGAGAAAGACACCAAATTCCTCAGAAATAAATTGGGGACCGTTATCAGTTAGAATTTCAGCAGGGCAACCCTCCCTTCGAAAAACTTTGTCACAAAATGTAATAACACTGCTGGATTTGACTTTGCTGACAAAAGCTAATTCTGGCCACTTTGAATAATAATCCATCATTACGATACCGTACTTTTCAGATGCACCTAAACAATCAAATGAACCGCATATATCAATTGCTAGTCTATCCCAAGGTCTTTCTGTTAACTTAGTGGGAGTAATTGGTGATTCTCTCAAAACATGAGATTTGTCACTGCATGTGCAAGATGCACACTCTCTCACAAATCTTTTGATGTCCCTACCCATGCCCGGCCATCAAAAATCCATTCTAGCTTTTCTCTTGACTGCAGACATACCTCCATGACCCTCATGCAATAAATCCATCAACCTGGTCTTTAAAGATTCGGGTACAACTAATTTGTCACACCTTCTTAAAATGCCACCCACAACAGATAACTCCTCCCACACATCTTTGTAACTTCTGACATCATTGTCTAACTTCCAACCATAGGCAGTAGGTAACATCTTGGTAATTTTAACCAGGGTCACGTCTGCACTCATTCTCACTGATAGCCAGACAAACATCAACGATGTTAGCCTCCATCCACTCTTCATCATCAATGTAATCCCCTTCATCACTATTTACAGGCAAACGGGATAAACAATCTGCATTCACGTTCTTCACCCCAGGAACATACTTCAAATCAAATGAAAATTCTTGTAAACGATACAACCATTTAGCAATGCGTGGAGTAGCTCTTCCAGCCCCCGCTGTGGTAAAGATATCCAGCAAAGGCCTGTGATCTGTGTAAAGCTCGAATTTAGTGCCCCAAACATAAACTCGAAAGTGTTGTAGACCCCACCAATAAGCAAGCACTTCCTTTTTGATGGTGGAATAGGAAGACTCAGCACCTTTAAGAGTACGTGATGCGAAAGCCACTACCCTTTCTTTCCCATCACTTCTTTATATAAGCACAGCACCCAGTCCATAACCGCTGGCATCAGTCACAATTATAGTTTCATCCTGTGGGTTGAACAGACTTAAAGCAGTAGCATTGGCCACCGCTTTTTTAATGGCCACAAATGCTGACACTCTTCAGACCATACAATGGTACCCCTTTTTCATGAGATCACGCAAGGGATGTACCAGCTCAGAAAAATGGTAAACAAATTTGGCATAGTACTCGGCCAAACCGAGAAAAGATCTCAATTGATCCTTGTCATGAGGAGAAGGAGCCTTTTCTAAATCTTCTACTAAATTCAATTTGGGTTTGATTCCCTCAAAAGACAAGGTGTGTCCCAAGTAATCAACCACATGTTCACCAAATTTACATTTTTGGAGACTAATGGTAAGACCTGCAGCTTCCAACTTCGTGAACACTTCTAACAAAGTCGCATTGTGATGCATTTCATCTCCACCCCATATTAATACATTATCTTGGAATACTAACACATTTTTTACATCTTTTAAAATGGTTTGCATCACCCTTTGGAATACTGCAGATGCCGAGGCTAGACCAAAAGGCATCCTAACAAATTGAAAAGCATCTTCCAGTGTTATGAAGGACGTTATGTGTTTTGATTCTGGTTGCAAACGCACATGGCGGTAGGCGCTGGATAAATCCAAAGTAGTAAAACATTTACCACCTGCAACACTAGACAACATTTCATTTATACGCGGCAAGGGATGTCTGTCCACCCATATACATTCGTTTAAATCTCTTAAATCCACACACATGCGAATATTTCCATTGGATTTGTGCGCGATCACAATCGGACTTAACCACTCCGATGCCTCTATAGGTTCTATTATTCCCTCTTTACACAATCTTTGTAGTTCATCCTTTAATTTTCCTCTCAATGCCATGGGAACATTACGAACCTTGTGCACTTTGGGTATGGCATCCTTCTTTAGTACAATTCAGTGCTCAAACTTTTTGAGACATCCTAATTCATCCTTAAACAAATTTGGAAACATTTTCACCCATTTGTTATCATCATAGCCCATTAATAAAACTTGTAAAGGATGATTGGGATCGAGAATGATCCCCAAGTTTTTCTGTTCCTTCCATCCCAATAAACATTTTCCTACCTCTACCACATAAATTTTAGCTTCAGTTCTCCTCCCCTTGAACGACATCATTGCATTAAAATATCCTAGGACAGATAACTTTGTTCCACAATACCCTTGAGGTTAACATCAGTAGGAATTAAATCTTTGTCCCCTAACTCCTTCCATTTCTGTTTGTCTATTAAAGTAAAAGGGGAACAGGAATCTTCCCACATGGGAATATCATAGTCATTTATGGTAATAATGCATTTAGGGGGAACATAAGCACCAGAGGCCTTGTGACCAGAAGTATTACTGTGTCCTACAACCATTACTTCTATATCAGAATCATTTCTACTTTGTGCTTCAACTGTGGAACGAACTGCAGAAGTATCATTTATGATGTTTACAGATTTTGATTTGTTACCATTATGAAAGTCTTCTCCCTTACAAGCTCTCGAAAAATGACCAATTCTTTTGCATTTGTAGCAACGACTTTTAGAGGCAGGACAATGACTAGCCTCTGCTGTGTGTTTATTACTACCACATCTATAACATATTTTTTAAAATCCTGCTTCCTGTTTCATAGAAGGAACTTTCTTGTCTTCAGTGTCTGTTTTTGTACTTTTCTTAGAGGGATTTAACATACATTTCTTACTTTGGTTCGGATCACTTTTTTGTTTATTGTCAGCCAAATCTTTGACGCATTGAGAAGTATTTTCAATAAGTTTGGCGATCTCTAAAGACTTATCTAACGTGGGATCTTTCAAATCTAATAATTTCTCTTGAATTTTCAAATTGTTGGTTCTATTAATTAATTGATCTCTAATGATCTCGTCCCTTAAATCTTTAAATCTGCAAATTACTGCTAATCTCCTTAGAGCAGCAACGTACTGTTCAATTTTCTCACCTTGTTTTTGAGTACGAGAGAAAAACTTATGCCTTTCAACTACTAAACTTAATTTTTTACCAAAGTTTTCAGATAATGCAGACATGGCACTGTCATACACATCATACTGGTCATCATCAGAATCCACATTACCGGCACTTGCCTGGAAATTAGGTAATGTGTTTAACACTGTCCTACCCTCAACACCCAAGCTTAGTTTCAAAATGGCAAATTTCCTCTTTGCCAAAAATACATCTCCTCCAATGGCTTCCAAGTACGTAACAAAAGCTTCCTTCTAATCTTCCCACTCCATGCAGGTGGGACCGGGTTCCTGTAAAAACGTGGGCGGTGGAGGAATATTCTGCGTAGGCATAGTTCATACGTAATCTCACAACAACACACACCCAATGAACAATAATGTTCCACTGAACCACAGACAATAAATAATTGAATAGCGATACGCAAACAATACAGTAGTACACTTTAAGGCAGTTGTCCTAAAATGACGTTATTAAAATAACACTCCGATCGTGGTTTTCACTCACTAATGACAACTGTGAGGTTATGCATGCGTATAAATGCAATCCAAAAGCGTCAGTCTCAAGCGATCACTCGTACTAATGCGAGGCTTGAAAACAACTCAAAACGGAAGCTTCTGTGTAGCTAAGCATCTAAAAAAAAAAGCTGAGGATAAACTCATCTATAAATCAGCCTTAAGGAAATATCTACAAAATATCCATGCGGCAAACAAAACCTTTATATTTGATAGAATTAACACTGCAAGCAATTCTTCAAAAGAGCCTTATAACATTCTAAAAGTATTTACCAACCTGGCGGTGTGCATTGCCTCCATCCCAGCATCTCAGGCATTCTGTGATGCATCACACTTTGAGCAAATGATTAATAACATCTACCAATCTCTATCAAATAACACAGTTCCGTTAAGGCAAGCGCCATCAGAACCATTGGCTAGTACTCGGACCACAACCCTAGAATCTTTCAATCCGGCCACTCCTGAGCAAGCATTGAGCTTCTAGATCTCCTGATGATCTCCCTCACATTAATGTTACTTTGGCCCCAATACTTCTTGCTCCCATTACGGACCAATGTAACCTCTCTTTCAATCTGGAAGCTCTTCCCATTAAATGGAAAGCTGCTCGGGTTAGGCCTATACTTCAAAAACCTTTGGCCAACCGTACAGACCTGGCCAACTACAAACCAATATCATTGTTTCCTTTTCTCTGGGAAAGTCACTGAGGGGCATATGTTCAAGCCCCTAAAGCCACCACAACGTCACTTTTACCGACGTTGTGGTGGCGACAGGGGCTTAGCCTTATTTACAAGGCAGCGTTAAGTCACTTAACGTGGCCTAACGCTGCCTTGTAAATAAGACCCCCTTTAACGCTATGGTTAGCGTGAAAGGGGTGGGCAGTGGGTGTTGCGGTGGGCGTTCCACCGCAACACCCATTGATTTTGATGCTGCCTCCTATGTACAAGGACAGCGTACATAGAAGGCAGCGCCAAAATTAAGACCAGGGAAAACCTGGTCTTAAGTTGGCAAAACAAGGAAAATGCTTTTTACATGTGTGCTGCCTTGTGCAGCACACATGGAAAAAGCAAATTGCCATGGACTGTTTATGTACAGGAAGGCCCCCCCTTCCTGTACATAAACAATCTGTAAAACAAAAAAATCCATTTTATGACTTTCATGTGTGCTGCATGAAGCAGCACACATAAAAGTTACAAAATGAAATTTTAGGATTGTTTATGAACAGGAAGGGACACCTTCCTACACATAAACAATCCTCCCCTGCAAGGGTGCCTGCGTTGGAGCTACACTGCTAAGTGTAGCGCCAGCGCAGGGGGAAACACAAGGCTGCACCAAATTCTCGTAAATATGGTGCAGCCTTGCGTTTCTGAAGTGGCAGAGTGAGGTGTTCAGCCATGACACCTAATGCCTCACTCTGCCACTTCCTCATACATATGCCCCTGACTGTTTGGTAAGCCAACAACTTGTTTCTTTTTTAGATACCCATTACCTTTTAGATTCCTCCCAGTCAGGTTTCCGTGCTTCACATAGCACAGCCTTGGTGGTGGCCACTAACATAACTCTGCAATGCTGGTTCTCCTTGATCTATCTATCAGCAGCTTTCAATACCATCTCTCATTCCATCCTAATCCAGAGATTAGGGTAGACCGGTGTCAGTGGCAAATGTCTGGGTTGGCTGGAAGCATTCTGCTGGATCGAACCCACACGGTACAAGTAGATCTCTTTAATTCCAGAACCATGGTCCTGGATGAAGGGGTCCCACTGGGATTTATTTTGAGCCTTACCCTCTTTAACATATATGTGGCTCCCATGGCTAAGGTTATCAGGTTGTGTGGTTTCGATACTATTCATATGCTGATAACACCCAACTTGTCATCACTATGGACCCTAATCCGAAATCTACCAAACTGAAATATGGGACTGCATGTTATAAATCACCTCCTAGATGAAGGCTAACTTTCTTCAGTTTAATTCAAGTAAGACGGAAATTCTGCTCTTTGGGAAGGCACATGGAGTCTGGGCAACGGATTGGTGACCATGTGAATTGGGACCGTCTTCCAACTCCCAAATAAAGGCCAAAATCTGGGTGTTCTCCTGGATGACAACCTTTCCATGACTGAGCATGTCAATCCAATTTCTGGGACATGTTTAGGTGTTATGCACATGCTTAGGAAAGCCTTTCATCATGTTTCTATGCAGACCAGGAAAACCTTAGTCCAGGCTCTAATAGTGAGTTGCCTGAACTATGGGAATTGTCTCCTGGTGGAAATGAACGAAGGCCTTTTTTTCCAGATTTCAGGTGGTGTAGAACACGGCGGTCCACTTTGTCCGCAAAGTTCCGCCTCGATCTCGCTCTGAACCTTTGTTATGTTCCCTTCTCTGTCTTCCCATAAAAAGGTGTTCTCTTTTGAAACTTCTTTGTTTAGTCTTCATATCTTGGCATAGAAACGTACCATGGTATCTAAGAAACAAGTTGCAGCCAGCCATACATCCCGGCTCGCAGACACTTAGATCTAACAAGCTACTAATGTTACGCCCTAAGTATATTCATACAGTTTTTTGATCCCTAGACACTGGAATCAACTACCCCTTCAGTTACGTTTCTTTTTAGATCTACCTTCTTTCAAAAAATCTCTGAAAATTTAGCTGTTTGATCTCTAATATCTCCATTGAACTGTGACTTGTGCGGGCTGCTCAAGCGTCAAGAGATCTCTTCGGGGATGATTTGTGCACTTAACAAATTTAATTTGATTTGATTCTGTTATCATGTCTGCTTCACTGCAAAAGTCGCGAAGGCCAAAGTCTTGAAAGTGTTTTCCAAGAATGGACATGATGTTGCAAATGGTGTGAAAGGTGCCCATTCGAACAAATGATTCTGTTGTACGTTGCTTATGCTTCTACATGATCTCAGTTGCTTTTGCTTAGAGAGCTTGATCCATGACCACTCCAATTTCTGCAAAATGCAGTGATTCACTTATCAGCTCTGACCGTTTCAAAATTTCAGAAACAGTTGTCAACTCAATTGCAGGGGCAATAATGGTGGGCAAGTAACCAATGGAATCCTCTGATACACTAACTAGGTCTCTAGTACTGATGTGAAACCCTGTCCAGCTTGGTATTACCTGTGCAATGCTTGCTTCTTGTCTTGTACCAACCCAGATTGTGTTGTTTTGTGCATGCTTCAATTGGGCAACACATTGCAGCATGACTTCTGTATTTGTCATCAATGTTTGAGGCCCAGCTCGTTCACCAGAAACCTACATGAACAATTCTTCAGTATTTGTGGTGGTCAATATCTTTTCTTTAGTTTCTCAATGCTTGCAGAGGAGCTTTAACAGGTTGTGGTCCAAGCAACTTGGGCTGCACAGCTATACTGTTGACTCGATGAGTTGTCCCCTTACCAGTTAGAGTCTCTTCCAGCCTATCAGTGTTATCCCAGGCTAAGTTAGTGAAGACATGAGGCTGAATGTCGGTTGGAAGAACAACTTGCTTATTTAAGATAGCAGCAAGTTTCTTCCAGTTGTGAGTATGAAATCCCATGACCAAGTCTGTTTAGAGTGCAAATGATTTCAACATTGCCTGTCAGCATTTTTACGGTGAATGGGAGCAACATTGCTTGGGGAGCTCTGCTGGCCATTTGTCACTGCATATATAATGTCCTGACTAAATGATTGCATAAGTAAGGTGACCCTTTTGGACGGCTTTCTGTTTTCTGGATCTCCAGTCAGAAATCCTAATAGGAACAGTTTAAGGTAATCAGGCACTGTAAATTAATCTTTATCAACGTCTTAATGGATGACATGGCCATGGTGTTGATCTCAAGTTTGTTTTAATCATTGTTCTTATGTGCGATGATGTTTGATCAATGATCTTGCTCATGTCTGTTGCCTTAACCTTTAAAACTGATTCCCTTTTTAAACTCAGTCCTGTAGCAAGACACTAACTACCAGGTTGGACCAATAATTTTCCTTCGTTTTCTTGGAATATGTGAGGGCTGTCATCGACTTCGGAGTCCAATTTTCTTCTGATACGCTTCTTGGTTGATTCGTCTATTGCCTGTATTCCTCTGAATTTCATGAGGGTTTCAAGCGTATCAGTGAGAATCGTCACAAGTATTAGCTCTTTGTTAGGAATAATTACAGTTATTATGTATTGAAATAGTTAATCAAATGCTTCATCTCTCATACGTTTGTAGTGATAATCTGTTTGCATGCTAGATGCATGATCTTCCTCCTTTGCTTTAACCTTAGTGTAGTTCCTTTAACAAGATGCATGGTAATGGGCTTCTGAAGCCACTATATCCCGACTACAAACTGCTAACATTTTTAAATCACAACTAATGGTTACATACTCTTGAAGCCTTTTGTCAACTCTAAGCACCATGAACTTGATTAATTTCTGACACGTTGATGTTCCCTTGTAGCATTTTATCTTTCCACAAATTATACATTCTTCAGCGTACATGTCGTTTGACTTTAATGATAATCTTCTGTTTAAGCGTTTACTCATGCACTCACTTGATCCGGCCTCATCACTGACACTTGCTTCAGCTTTTCACTTCATAGACTGTAAATCTCTCTTCATAGTAAACAGGCTTATGCATTTCCTGTTGTAAAATACTTGGGGAACCGTGTTGCTTTCCACATTTCTTGCAATGTCTAACAGTGGAATGTGATTCCTTACTTGAGCTGCCTCTAACAAAATTTTCCTGAGGGCTTGTCAGCGTAACTCCATGTTGGACATTTCACCATAAATGATTTATACATTGGGATCCAAGGGACAGGATGTGCTTGTTTCAGTCCAGTCTTCTTCATGTTACTGCACGGTCATTCACCACCAGCTCTGGGAAACAAAAATATTTGAAACATTTATAAATTTTACTTGGTGTACTTAATAGAATCATAGTTATTATTACAATTATTATCAATTTATATAATCACATTTATTGTAATTTTTAATAATTCAATTCAGAATAATACAAATTATGACAACATTTCCATTTACATAAAGGTATCTTAGGAGTGGAGTGGTAACACAAAAGGAAAATAGTTATGACTTCTTATTACATATTTTCCACCCCTAGGCATCCATACCTTGCAATGAATTATGTTGGAACCCATCCCTCCAAGTAATAACGATAACATGGTTGGCTCAAGGCCTATGAGAAACCCCTGGGCTTGCAGGTATTTCCACTCACCACTTTTGAGGTTCATTCTCTACCTCTACCTGCATCAAGTAAATAGCTGACATCGTCAGAAACAGTTCAGAAAAAAGCTTGCTCTCGACTGGTTGTTTATTAAGTAATTGAGGAGAGATGTTGTGTAAGGACCTCTCCTGGCGCACTCACGCTTAGGACTCAGGAAGTAATACAACTGAGCATAAAACAGGTACAGTGCTCATGGATTCCATTCAAATCCTATTGAATACAGTACATAATTCAAATGAGCCAATTCTGCTTTGAAGAAGAGGGTTCCTATAGGGCTGAGTTCTGCTTTGTAATTTGAACAAACATTTTCAAAATCACGCCTCTGTTTCACTGTGTCTCTTGAAGATGAAACCTGGCACTCAGAGGCTGTCTGTTTATACCAGTGAAACGTCAGGCTTTGCAGTGGGCATGCCAAAGCGTGTGCCCTTTGTATGGCCACAATGACAGCTGCCAGCTCCGTAATGGATGCCTGTTTGCTGTCAATCCCAGCAGAATTAGATCTGGCACTAGTAGGGACCCCTGGATGGAAGCCCTCACTCACAGACGAGGTGCCAGCAATCTGGTACAGCTTGAAACTGCCACTCTCTGCCAAATCGTGGGGACAAGAGCTGCAATGGCATAACAGCTTACATCCCCAGTCCACATCAGACCACACACTGAATAATTTACCATCCTAGTAGCAGAGCTAAAGGGTTTGTATCTGAGACCTAAGCTTTTCAGAATGGTATCGGACAACCAGGCTCTGTCATCGACCTACTGCATGGATCCACGCCATGACAAGAATGAAGCAAAGATTCCGAGGGGGTGGAGTGCGGCGAGGTATTTCCTGATCACGGTAAATATCTCCTACTTCAAAGTTTTGATTGGAAATGAAGCATAAACTGTGGGATTGGTATTCAATGCACCAACTTTCATGTTTTGTCTTTTTTCTATGCGTTTCCCTGCAATAAATTACAGCAGGTTTGACCTGCCCAAATGTGTTTTTGAGGAAACAGAGTGTCTGCCATAATGATCTCGCAGCTTGGAAATACTTTCCTTCTGTAAATCATTCCGCATAAATTATGCAAAGAAGAAGCAGATAACTCTGGGTAGTTCCCAAGCTTAGGTGGAGAGCAGCTCCTGTATAGAGCACACCAGCAATACTCTTACATTTTCTCAAAGTAAATTTTGCTAGAAAAGCAGACATCGAGATGAGCAGATTCAGAGTGTTGCTGGTGTTATAGGGTGCTCCATACAGGAGCTCTTCTCTACCCAAACTTTGGAACATGTTTGCATAATTTATGCATTATTTATGTGGCACTCTAAACTTGAAAGAGTATTATTTTGACTTATACTGGGTACGCTATTGTGTCTGGACTAAGCTAAACCTCTTGGGAGAGCTATAATGATAGCAAAACACGTCAGGGGTTGCTTTTATTTATTCCAGGTTGGCTTGGAAGGTATTTTACCAATCCAGAGCTGTAATACTGCTCCTGGGGTGGTAAAAGGCTTTAGTCATTTTACAGTTTGGCTTTGATGGCACTGGGCTAATCCTATGCTTAAAGACTTTGCTGTAGAAATGGCTAAAGAGTTTGTCTGTTTCTAGCTCAACGTGAATGGCACTGTGCTAATCCTATGCTTAAAAGCTGTGCTAGAAAAGCAGACATTTGAGGTCAGCAGATTCTCTGGTGTTGTAGGATAATATATACAGGAGCTGCTCTCCACCTAAACTTGGGAACTACTGGAGTTCTCTGTTTCTTTTTTGTATAAATATCACCAACGTAGATATTTGCAGTTAAAAAATAGTAATTCTATTCTAACTATTTATACTACACAATATTTTTGATTTTTTTTCTAGGATATTTTAGCACAATGATCTGCAAGAATTCCATCAGTTACATTTCATATAAAGATTTTCACTTTATAACACTGTAGAATGACTGGAACATTTATTCTACACAAATGAATTCTTAATCATTCTGCGAAATTCAAAGTCTTTGAGCGTGTCCTCTCAGTTGGTCACTTGTGCCACTGCCTATTGAATTTGAATCATTCAGGTGCTGGGTTCTTCTGGACACTCTGAAAAACTCTGAGTCTTCCTGAAGCTGCACAAAAGTGTATTTTAGACAGTTTTCAAAGAAAGAAGCATAGAACTTGTGTATTCAGTCTCTATTATTACAAATGTCTGTTGGATTTCACATATAATACGACTGTTAAAAAATAAGGCATTAATTAGCACAGCTAGATTCGGATGCCATATTTCTAACAGCGCCCCCTGCAAGGATTTACAGTGGGGTAACCTGGAACTGGTTGAGCTAATTGTCAGCTTATGTACACATCTGTGCTCTTTATGGATTATCAAATGACCATTTGATGGCATTATTACTAAGCATTTTTAGTGCTTTTAAAAACCATGTTTGTTGGATACCACAGGAAAGAGGCTTCTCAAGGTTCACCAGTGTCCTTTCTGCTTCTATGGTGTAGCTCTGCATTGGAAAATTTGAGCAGCTGAAAGGACAAAACTTGTTTGTCGGACAGTCATACTTCTTCGTAGGTAATTCCGTTTTTACGTTTAACAGTTCAAGGCCCATTTCATGGCATGTTTCCAAATTTACCTTGTGCTGATGACACCATAACAATGAATTGTGAAATGCATGAATTCTAAAGCATTACCTTCCATTGTTCCTTACCTATATTTATTTTTTTATATTCCAAGTTTTACCCTATGTAAAAGGCTATTGTTGCACTTCCTAAAGATAATATTCAATTTTGAAATCAAACTCATCGTTAAGGCAAATAGCACACACATATAAGGGAAATATACAGGGAAAAACTAAGGTGTATGTCTGCATTAAAATAATTAAACCT
The DNA here is from genome assembly GCF_964204655.1 of Triturus cristatus. Taxonomy (NCBI): domain Eukaryota; kingdom Metazoa; phylum Chordata; class Amphibia; order Caudata; family Salamandridae; genus Triturus; species Triturus cristatus. The sequence goes on along the minus strand of NC_140592.1, from coordinate 997,877,295 downwards.
TCGGGTGGCAGGGTGCTCTCAGAGTAGTTGTTGAAGACCTTTACCAATCAGTGCCTGCCTGCCCAAGCAGGATGTAAACCTTAGCAGACTAACAAGTTAGACCCATCGAAAACCAGACTATGGCCTTCAGGATGCAACTTGGTTTATATCCAATGGGGCCACTGAACCAGTTTTGAGCAGCTCTTATAAATATGACTTTGAAGGCCAAAGACAGCCAGTGATGATAGAAGTTTGACGCTTTGCTCGTCAGGCATTGTGGCAGCAATGAAACAACATAACAGATGACCACATGAAACCTAAACATCTGAACCGCAACTGCATGCCAATAATAGTCACTGTATAAACAAGGTATCAACCAATTCCCATACGACAACCAAACCTCTTAAACAGCACCACTCCACATCCAACATTATGAAGTAAAACTAAACTAGTATACAACTGCAGAAAATCTAAAAAACACACACCAAGCCACAACTAAAGATATAACGCAATACCCACACTGCCATTAAACATCATAACATCACTACCAAAAGAATTAATTGGTAATACATTCTAACTAAAACCATTAACTAGTACTATGCCACAATGAATAAAACCAACCAAGCGAAACCACGCTAAAGTGTCATTAATAAATGCAGAACAATTAAAAAGATTTACAACACCATAATTAACTATCTTATCCCGTACCACAACTACATTATCAATTAATATCCATACCCTATCTTAACCAATAACATAACAAAATTATCAAACAAAAAAAGGTATCACAACCAAATATCTCAACTAAAACCTGGAATTTTGGAAATTCAAGAAACAACAAGTACTAAAGTAATGCTTGGGGGTAGCCTTGATTTATGAACAACAATAATGCTGGCTCTGTTACTCACATCATGCCTGACAGTGTTTCTTTAGGAGCTCTAAAACAGCCTGCATTCACATCCCACCATGAATCATAAATACAAAAGTCATGTAAGGAAATCCTGATTTTCTGCACTTCGCGTTTAAGTTTTTACATTAAAAAAAACGTATCACATCTCTGAATGCACACAGCTAACTCCACTATTACAGAATTATAATCAAATGTTTTAACTGACTGCACACTATAACCTAAAGCTATAGGGCCTGTTGTAGAGTTTGTCAAACAGGGTACTCCATCACAATGTGGAGGAGTACCCTGCCCACTAACCTGACGGCCCTCCCACTCTATGTAGAGTCGTATTGACTGTCATGTTTCTGCCATCAGTGCCCACACTTGTTTTGTCGGTGGAAACTCTATACTGTTAACTGATTTGAGTCCATCGGTGCAGGTGCAGCAGACAGCCCGCTCTATTTAAAGCAGTCAGTCTGGCATACTGATTTCAGTTTGGGAGCTGAACAAAGCAAACCCTGGCAGTCCTGAACCAAAAAAACTAAAAACGACCCCCACACTCTGGGAAAAAGTGTCAGGGTGATTATATTCTTTTGTTGTTCAAAACCAAACCCAATGTTTGCTGAGAGGCTGCATGAAACATGATGGTCCTTCAGCAATCTTTCAGTGCCTTCAGAGGAGCTGCAATGGCATCAGCTCCTATGAAGGCACCAAGATATCTGCAGGGCCGATGGAAGGAGGTTGGTTGGGAGATTAGAGATAGAAGGGGACAATGCTAGCTGGTAGGAGGAAGCATTATTTGCTCAACTGTGTCTTTTCTGATGGGTGAGAGCCAGGGAATGGGTTGGGCTGCACCTCAGCCCTTGTCCAAGGTGATTTTATATGACAGATTTTCCAGTCGTTTCATTGGTAGATTGCGCCTCATCCTGGTAAAGCCAGGCACAGGAGCAACTAATCAATTCGTGATTGAGCGGAGCGTAATTTCACACGGAAATTCAGCTACATTCAACTCATACTCGAGGGTTTCGGAATGTCCAAACAAAGGTAGATTTAAAAATTGAAAAAGATATTAACTAGAAACCAAAGAATGTTTGAGGGTGAAAATAAATGTTGCTGTAGTAACCAAAGTTTCAATTGTTTTTTTAAGTTCTAGATTGTAGCCCTTTGTACGAAGCTTGTGGGGATGGGTTCTCAAGATTATGGGAGATCAAAAATGTTCATGAATTATTTTAAGGGTCTCATTACAAGTAGCCTGGGTTTCTGAGCCATAATTGTCATATATGATAAAATCCAACACCAACGTGCTCATAATTTGTTTGCTATAATTATCGCCTATGACAGGTATGCAAAATGGGACATACCAGCAGTTATAAAACATATCAGAATTACACGGGCCACTCGCAATATGGGTCTCAGGGCCTGATATAGAGTTTGGCAGACGTGCTACTCTATCACAAAACATGGCGGTTATCACATCCGTCTTATTACAAGTCCATTATACCCCTATGGCCATCGTAATGAGGCAGGTAAGATATTTGTCACATTTGTGATAGAGTATCTTTCTGCCAAACACTAAAACATGCCCAAAGTGTTCTGAAGGTTCTTGTGAGTGTGACCGGAGTCAAGGGCCATCTGCCAAACTCGAAATCAGGCCCTAAGAATTTTTACTCAGAAGCTCATGAAGATACAACAAAACAGACAGTCCTTGACAACAGTAAGCTAAACTAGCATGCTGGGGGTACTTTATAACAAAGATACTCTTAGGTTCCTGTTTACAATTACATGAACATACAATTACTATTCTGAACTGCTGAACATAATATGTAGCACGAATCATGTAAAATGACTAACTTAGAGTAAGTGAACTACACAGTTATGCATAAAAGTGTCACAGTTGTGGTGTTGTCATCTTCTAATAAATCATATCTAGTTTTATACCTGGTGAAAGCTTGTTAACATGGTCTTTAAGTCGAATGCTAACTTTGTGTTGGCTGCACAAAGTACTATTGAGGAAAATGGTCTTGTAACATTGTGTCATTTTTAAGGTTGAACTGTGTCGCAGTAGCATCAGAACAGACCAACTCTTTGGACACGCCACATTGACATTAGGATTGCTCTTAATACTTAAAGACATGCTGATTTGGAAAACTGCATAGTTCCCAATCAGCTGAAGTCAAACAAATAGAAAGAGAAAAGATGATTGTGATTCAGCAGAAGGAAGATGGATCAACTGAAAAGGTCTTACAAACTTACAGTAGCAATATATATGGGACTCAGTGTATCTCGCAAATATCCATCACAAAACTTGTAGTACAGAGTACCTCAGCAGAAAGACTCACGGTCATACGCACATCGTGCAACCCCACTAAAAGTGTTCATTTCTGTTCTTCGATTTAATTATTTAAGGATGTCTTGAAAGTGTGAAGATGGATGAGGAGGGATAGAAGAAATCTGTAGATCCAGTGTCTTGTTTTTAGATTGACAGCAGATTTAGGGAAAACGCTCAGAGTCAGCTGGTTGGTTTTAGAAAGACTTCTTCCCAGTCCTACACTGAACACTGGAAAAGCAGTGAACAAGGTTTGTGCTAAGGTATCCATGATAAGAGCTAGTGAAATAGAAAACGCGGATGCAGACCACAAGTGTATGTTGTTCAGATGCAGTTGGGAGCCATGAAAAATGAAAGTGTGCCAGTATGTAGAAAAGTTTCAGTTCTATTAAGGTCACAGAAGGGTAGATCATGCTTTACTTTCTTTACTACAAATACACATCAGTCAAGTACAAATTGCAGTACCTAACAATCAAGCATGATAGTAACAGCAGCCATGCAATCTATTTAAACTATCATAGTCCACATAGGAATATACAAGAGCATTTTCCTCATCCACTAGCCCTATTTCTTTAAACATATAAAACCTGTCTGTTCGTCTTGATACAACTTCCAACCCATACTATTTGTTTTCTGACACTGTAGGCGTACAAACACTTAACTATCCTATTTTACAAACAATAAGGCGTGTAATGCATCTTAAGACCCACAACATTAATAGTAAGCATTATTATAAGTAGGTTTTCCTGTTTTTAGTTTCTATTTTTGGTAAATTCTGTTGGGTTTTTTCAGTGTTTTCCAGTGATTTCAATACCTTAACAAAACAGTGTTTATCAGTGGTTACACATTTTCACACCATTAAAAACAACAGAAACAGTGTTTTTCCTGTGTTTATGGAACGTTTCTGCACTGATAGATCATGGTATATAGACAGTGTACATACAGTATGTATGCAGCCAAATAAACGTTTTACAAATAAAACTTATTGTAGTACACCATACAATACTTCTTCAGTGAGTTTTTGGTCATGCGCGCTCGCTCTTTCCTTCCCATGTAAACTTTTATCTGTGAAAAGGCCCTCTCAACATTGACCATGGAACAAGGCCACAGCAAACTGTGGCCGGATCATGGCTGAGCTCAGACCAGGGCACATGGGAAGGGCCGGCGTTCACCTACAGCAGAGGCAAGGAGAGGCCCTTTGTGTGTACAATAAGGCTGCCCTACTCTATTGACGGCTGTTCTGCATGTTTTACCGAATTAATTTGCTCCTGTATTCTAAATTCACTTCTAGATTGCAGTAGCATTATTACTGCATGGGGGTCTTACCCCCCCACAGCCCCCAAGTTAAAGCCCAACTGTAGATTAGGGCCTCAGTAGGGTCTGCCTATAGCAGGCACCTCTACCTACGGTCATACACAACAGAGTAGCTACATACTTGACCAACCAGAAAGCACCTTGAGGCCAATACAAGAGGTAGGAGAGCGCTACACCAGTTCTACAATACAATGCAGGTGAGGGTCTGATATAAAGGCTTGGAGATCGCCATTTCCAGCAGCCGGGGTCTGTCAAGCTCTAGGCGTCCAGAGGAAGTGCAGCGGTCCTGGGTGCTAGGGTGGTCCAGTGTCACAGCAGGGGAGCAGTATCGGGGAAACAGAACGGACACAGAGTAACTCAGTACTTATTTCAAACATCCCCACAACAACGGCCTTGTATACACTCGCACTCTTGCAAATATTATTAAAAAGAATACGCATACACATTCTGCCAATATTGCAAATGCCCTTATTTTGTGCATAGTAAAAACGGCACACCCGGGAACTCCCATCTGTATCTCGGTGTTTCACCATTAATGGATGTGTGTTTATCTTTGCATGTGTGTTGAGGTGATTTAATACATAAACACAGGTACATTCTAGATCATTCCTGTCACAGTGGCTAATTTGCCCTCATCCTCTCAGTACAAAGATAACTTTTTGTTTGCGCGCACGAATAGCTGTTTCCCGGCTCCGGACATGCTGAGCGGGTCCCCAAACTACAAATATCACAAGAAAAAAAGCTCTTATGAGAAGCTGAATGACTCAGGCCTGCCTTCCTCACGGCACTTTGTGGAAGCATTTTCTCTTGCCAGTGTGAAAGACGTCACCCACTTGATTTAGCTCATTTACTGCGTCTTTGTCCTTTTTCATTCCACACACAGAAGACATACCTTGAACAAAGATCTACAGTGAGTTTGGGCCTGGTTTTAACCAGAGTACACAAGCCAGGATGTAAGGGGGAGGTGGGTGATAAGATATTATTACGAAAATAATAGACAATATTATACAATTGGTTGTCACTTATTTTAATACCTATATTTACAATCTAGAACGTGTGGAATAAAAGTGGTGTACCCAGGATTACACAATTTTTAGAAAAGTTCTAAATCTGGTATAAGGGATCTAGGCTGACAGTATACAGTCAACATAGTTACATTTTAGATTTGCTTCCAAAGATCTCAAATCACTACATGCAAGGTGTGGTCTGCTCAGCCAATTCAGATTTTTGATGCCAGAAAAGTTAGTGTTTTTAGGTCGATGGTTGTATGTTTATGACCAGGATTTAATTGTGTGCTGCTCATGCTTGTGAAATCTCCTGATGTATGCCACAACTGCTTTGTGACTCGGTTTGCCACTCTGTGGCCTTTTGGCATGCGGGACACTTGTAGACAGTTCTGGTTTCATAGGCAACACCATTATGGGACGTGCAGTTTTACTTTCAAAATAAGTACAGGCTGAAAAAATCTAAGGGGCAGATTTACAAGGAACTGATGCATCAGTTTCCTTGCATCAGATCCAAATGTCCGTGCGTCATCATGGATGCACTGTATTTACAATACAGTGCAGCATGGCGCAAGGAATTCAGATGCATCAGAAATTCTGATGCATCTGTTGGAGCAAAAGTGACGCAGTGTTGGAGTTGGTCACAAAAGTGACGCAACTCCAGCAATGCACCAGAAAACATAGGTAGGTCCCATGTAAAAATCCCTGCATCGATCCTTATGTCTGGTCTGAGCAGGCGTAGGGATTTTGACGCAGTGAAGGCGTAGAATGACACAGTGAAATCTTGTAAATTTCACTGCGGCAGTTCTACGTGGCTTTTTGGATGGGAACGCCTACCCTGCATACATTATACCTGGTGCAGGTATAATGTGACGCAGGGCTTTACAACGTGACGCATCTTCCTAGATTTGTCACGTTGTAAATTGGCTGCATTTTTTACGCCGACGCTGCGTCACAAAAGTGACGCAACGGTGGCTCAAAAGTGACGCAAGTGGCTTGTAAATCTGCATGCAAAGTGCTGATGGTTCAGAAGTCACAACTACCTTATGCTATGGTACCATATTGTGGAGTCTGTATAGTTTGCTTTACTCCAGCAGGACACAAAGTTACAAGTGACGTCTTCTGCCAGTCCATAATTTTTTTTCCAAAAGCAAATCACATTCTGAAACGTAGTTTTCTTTGTAACAATATGAGATTGGGCTTACACATCTTCAGCATAAGAACTTGTGTTTTTGTAAATCGCTTTGCAGATTTTAACCATATCTCAGCACTGCACATAATGACGCAGTCATCCAACTGAATGTATGTAGTGGTATTGTGCTGACCTGCTGGGGAAAGAGACGTGCACAGAAATAAGGGAACCTGCCTGAAAAAAAGAAAACCTTCAGAAAGGCATAAGGGGCCCTACTTGTGAAGTAAAAAGAGAGCTTTACACAGCAGTAATGGGGCCTGCCTAGGGGACATACCTCTGGAGCAAAAGAACAGCCTTACGCAGGATAATCAGACCTGCCTGTTGCAGTAAAAGAGTGATGGGTGTAGAAATAAGGAGACATACCCCGGAAGTAAAAAAAAAATAAAAAATAAAGCAGCTGTATATATAAATAAAGGGGCCTGCTTGAGAAGTAAAGGAAAATGGTCACAAGAAAAGGGAACTACCTGGGAAGTAAAAGAGAACTGTACACAGAAATAGGGGAACTGCCTGGGAAGTAAAAGAGGAATCTACACAGAAACAAGCATTTGCAATGCAATCGGTCTCGCCTTTGGGACCTTATATGTATTTAGCTATGCAGCAGGTGCTGAAACATCTACTGTTCTTTAACATGGAGGGAAAGTAAGCACCATACTGAGTGGCACGCCAGGTATGGGGAACACATGGAGAGAAATATTGCCTTTCAGCAGGAAATGGTATTGTCCAAAGCTCTGTTTTTAATATAAAATCAGGGCCTTCGTTGGTCAGATCACTGAAAACACAAGATTCAAAAGAAATATTATTGCCTACGGGTGCTCGTGGAAGACAATTTCTATGGACTGGAATCTAGAGAATGCTAAGGCCTAGAATCTAGAAAATGCTAAAGTGATTCTGGTATTTAATTGGCCTCCGTGGTCGTATTTTATGAAGAAAGTTAAATAGAGGCAGTTGCCAGAATTTTTTTTTAAAGAAAGTCCTGTTCACGCCCACGTGTTATGTACAATGCGAGTGAGCACAAATGGTCCTAAATATACATCAAGTAAAATGAGTCGGTGCTGCAGCCAGGCTTAAACAATTGGCGGTAGGTTAGGTGGGACCTATTACCACATATAGTAAAGAGCATTGTTCAATTCGCCCGCCGGACCGTCTTTCAGACTTTTCACACCGCATCATGTCTTTGTGGCACTGTACTTCTTCGTCTCTTACTCCTACACAACTATTTTCATCAGGAAATGTATAGGGCAGGAGTGTAAATATTCCCCTCGCGGTCAGATGCCTCTGGTTCAAAGTGGGTTGCTGTACTCGACTGCGTTACTGGATTAGTACAACAAAAGAGCGGGGATTACCCGTGTGTGTGTGTTGGGGGAAGGACGGGTTAAACCTGCAGAAATTTGGCCAAGGGCGAACACCACAAAGACAAAGTAAGTGCTTGTGTCACCCGTGCATTGCTGGTCTGTTTTTGGAGTTTCTGTGCAGACCCTGGAAAGCAGCTCGTCTCATACTTCACGGTGCGTGGGCAAACCCCTTGCCCAATTTGCGCACGCCTGCTACCAGAAAATAACCTCTGGAGGTGCAATCCCGCCACATCCTGCAGGGTGCTCACCCAAACACCGCCCCCAAAAGGGGACACAAAGAAGAAGCGCTCATGTGCGGTGCTGCCACCTCCCCCCAGGTCTCTGTTTATAATTACCACGAGGCGGGTAGGATTACGGCAGACGTGGCATTGGCGGGTGGCTGGAGCTACCCTATCTAGGAACTGTAAACAAAGGGGAGCCGGCCAAATGGGATGGGGGGACAAAGTGCTGTGGAACTCTCGTAAACGTGTCCACTTTAGGACTGTGGAGTTTTTCTGGTTTAACTCAATACAGGGTCAAAACACGGTAGCATGTGCAATCTGTATGGAAACATTGAGAACTTAGCAAGGGGCCATCCGTGGCCGTCTGGTCTTGGACCATGCCTAGTGCCAGGGCCCCTGATTCTCGGACCTTTCAATGATATGACGCCAACACCCTCCTCACCCTCAACACAGGATGTCACACCGCCTGCCACCTTGCCTCACCGAAGGACACCCAAGGACCCTTCTGCTGGAATTGCAGCCACACCGTTTCCCACCCCAACACCCCAGCTCCTCTCGCTGCCCAGCTGTCCAACATCGCACCTGACCTGCCCAGCTGCATCCTCCTAAACACGTGCTCCCTCCACAAACACGCCACAGAAATATAGGACCTCCTCAATGCCGCCTCTCCTGACATTGCCTTCTTCACAGAAACCCGAACCAACCCCTGCTCTGGTCCGGATATTGCCACCGCCATCCCTAACGGCTACAAAATCACCAGCAAGGACCGCGCTGACCAACCAGGAGGAAGCATCGCCATTGCCCACAAGAATATTCCCCGTCAAACCACTCATTCAAACAACCCAGTTACAACTATGAAACACCTCAGTTTCCAGACCAACACCACGCTCCGGGCAACTCTTCTACAGGCCTCTTGGTCCCTGCCCACCCTTCACCGATGCCATCGTAGAACTCATCACAACCCAAGCTCTCACATCCACCGATTACATCTTACTCAGTGACCACAACTTCCACCTGGACAACCCCAGTGGCTAGAACACCGCATCCCTTCTGGACAACCTCGCCTACATCAGCTAGTCACCGCTCCGACCCACACAGCCGAACACATGCTTGAACCCGTCTTCGCCACCAACGGAAACATCACCTACAGCCACACCACTGAACTCCTCTGGACCGACCCCTACTGCGGGCACTTCACCACATTCACCATTGCCCTCGCCGTCCCCTACGTAGCTGGAACAAGGCCACCGCAGAACATAGCCTTCCTCTGCACTACCACACCGCCGACATCAACAGATGCCAACACCCCAGCATGCAACCTTCACCATTGGATCTCCAACTGCGCCGATACTCTGGCACCCCTCAAAGAGACACCAGGCAAGCAACACTCCAAGAAAGTCAGCTGGTTCACTCCTGCCCTCCACGAGTCCGGACGCACCTGCAGATGACCCGAGAAGAGATGGAGAAACAACAAAACACTGAAAATCTATGCAACCTTCAAAACCACCATCAACGCACACCACCTTTTCCTCAAACCCACAAAGAAAACGGCCTTCCAAGTCAGAATCAATGGCAATGCACCCAACAGCAAAGAACTTGTTGCAATCGTGAAGGAGTTCGCAAGGCCCAACAGTGAGACCACAGACGTCCCAACCTCCCAAGACCTCTGCAACAAATTTGCCACCTGCTTCCACCTCAAGATCAGCCAAATCTACAACAGCTTCGACACACAAGAGCCTGCCACAACGCCCGTCACCACCGCATGAAACCACACCACACTCCAACAGATCCTGCTAAACTGGACGACACACTCAAGACCATGAAGAGCATTCACTCCAGAGCCCATTGGACCCTTGCCCGTATCACATCTTACATAGAGCAGCCACCTCCATCGCCCCCGAGCTTTGCCGCACTATCAACTGCTCCATCAAAACCATCACTTTCTTTGGTGACTGGAAACACACTGATATCAACCACCTGCTGAAGGAGCCATCCGCTGACCCAGCAGACCCATCTACCTCTTCCCCTTCAAAGCCAAGGTCATCGAGAAGGCCATCAATGCCCACCTCACCAAGTTCATTGACGAGAATGATGTCCTGGACATCTCCCAATCCGGCTTTCGAAGTAACCACAGCACTGAGACCGCAATCCTCGCCACCACCGACGACATCCCCTCGACCACAGTGAAACCGCAGCCCTCATCCTACTGGACCTCTTGGTGCCTTTGATACTGTCTCCCACCGCACCCTAATCATGAGACTCCATGATACTGGCATACACAACAAGACCATCGACTTGATCAACTCCTTCCTTACTGGCTGTACACAGTGAGTCAGACTACTTCTGTTATGCTCAGAATATACAGAGATCGGGTGTGGAGTACCACAGGGCTCCTCCCTGAGCCCAACCCTCTTCAACATCTACATGGTCTCCCTTGCAGCCATAGTCAGAAGCACTGACTCACAAACCATCAAACCCACAGCCACCACAATCAACTTTCACAGCAGGATAAAGGCCGTTGCCACCTGGATGAAAGATAGCTTCCTCAAGCTCAACTCGAACAAGATCAAAGTATTCATCCTGGGACCTGCCCCCTCAGCCTGGGACGACTTCTGGTTGCCTGATGCACTAGAAACCCCTCCCACCCCCACAAACCACGCATATTGTCTCAGCATCATTCTGGACTCCTTGCTCACAATGAACTGAATCCTGATCCTTCTTCCGCACGCTCCGCCTGCTTCGAAAGACATTCAGATGAATCCCCACAGAATCCAGAAACATGGTCGCCCACGCACTCATAACCAGCAGGCTCTACTACGGCACCACACTCTATTCCGCGTCACCCAGTAACAGCTCTGGAAACTACAGAATGTTCAAAACACCGCAGCCAGACGGTCCTTGACATCCCTTGCCACAGCATCATCACACAACACCTCCGACAACTCCACTGACTCACAGTAAACAAGAGAATGACCTTCAAGCTCCTCACACATGCCTACAAAGCTCTCCTTGATGCAGGACTAGCATATCTGAACCATCGCCTCTCATTCCACGTGCCCGCCAGAAAATGTCTCTATGCGCCCAACTTGCCCTGGCCACCATCCCACAGATTCACAAGACCAGACCAGAGGAAGATCCTTCTCCTAAGTCGCCGCTAAGACCCAGAACACCCTGCCATCCACCTCAGGCAATCCCCGTTGCTGACACAACTCATGAAAGATATTGAGACCTGGCTCTTCGACTGAACCTCCACACCCAGACGGATGAGCAGCCCCCCCCCCAGTGCCTTGAAACCTCATGGGGGAGTAGCCACGCTATACAAACTCCTGATTGATTGAGTGATGACACCTTATCAAAAGGGTTCACCTTTTTGAGTAGCATAGAACCCTGATCCTCTTTAGGGGATTCACATCCACCCACAGGGTACATCAGCCTGGTACACCTTACAAGCCCAATGGGGTCACTCTGGGGTATCCTCTATTTTCTTTAAGGACCTTGGATATGGCTGCTTCTAGATGACATGGATACAGACAAAGATCCATTCCAAAGGACTTGATACACAGTTCTGCCTGACATAAGCATGACCTTCTGCCATCTCACTGTTTCACAGTATTATTGTGAAGAGTAAAGTATATTTTCTCTTTGAGCTGACTCAAAAACTTCCAACAGGAGAAACACGCATTATTAGCTCTATCTAGTTTGCGGAAGCTAAAGTTGCTCTGACACTGTTTGGATTGTTATTTGGCAACCGAACACCCTAAAGACTACTTCTATGCCCTGGACTCTGACAGTATGGAATAGCTTAACTTGCATCTAGAGTTTCTTGAGATTCTAGAGTCCCTTAGGATTCAGCCCACTGGTCCTCACTGACAAACTTTAGGAAGAAGCTCAAGACCTGGCTCCTCGACTGAAACCCACGGTTCAGTGCCTGGATACCCTCTCGGGTGCCAAGCTGCCCTATACACGTACTATATGATTGATTGATTGATACCTGTTTACAGCAAGAAGCTGTAGTTATCAGAAGGCTGGGAGAGAGTGTTCCCTTCAAAGGAAAACACAGATCAGCTGGGCTCACCTCGTCTCCTCTTGGAATTGTCTTAGTATCAGCTCTCAGCATAGGAAAGGATGTTGTGGCAGTACAGCAGTTTGGCAGTCCCTGTCAGGATCTCTGGCAGAATCTCTTGCGATAATCTGGGTCAAAGGACCTCTCTGCCTCAGTGCACACTTCATGGAGTTTTTATAGTATTGGCCACCAAAGTTTACCTTACATCGAGAATTTCCATTAAATTCCATACATATCCTGTATGCATCACATGATAATCTTAACACAAACCAGTATGACAAAAGTGTGTCAATTCAGACAAAATTGCTTACGTTATGTCCACTATCTGATCTTCAAATAAAGATAACAAGGAACTTTTGACAGGTTCTTTGGAAGATAAGGACAGAAGATATTTAGGTCAAAGGTAGACAAGCAGGTGATTGAGCAGAAAACACTGCAGAAAATGGAGTCTGGCATTTGGGTCTTTACCAAATTTTCACGTTTGGAATGCATGTAGAGCCAAGTTCCTAAGATGTTTGACACACAGTCCAATGCTGGAGGAGGCATAGGTGTATAGGGGACTGCTCCCGGCTGTGTTTTTCTTCTCTTAGATGGCAATGGCTGCCCTCAGGGAGTTGTCCCCCAGCCACTTCCTAAGCAGATGTATTGTTTTCGTGTGCGGAGCTGCATCTGTCAGACTGGTGCGGCCCCTCACACTATTTTGTGTGTTTGCCACTCAAACATGAGTGCCGCGTACAAATACTGTGGTAGTGGTCGCACCTCATGTTATCTGCACATGGCGCATCTGCTCAACACTGGGCTCTGCCGCAAGGCAGATGCCACTCGTAGCCACATGTGTTTCATATCCAGCAGGCAAAGTCAATAATAAGTAGGTGATATTCGATATAATTAAAATCACAAAATAATGGAAACGCACTTCTCTCGGCTGCTAAAAGCAGCAAAGAAAGTGAATGTGGAGAATATCCTTATATACTCACATGTTGATTGTGATTAGTTGATTAGATCATGTGTTTGTTGTTACTATGTTGCTTTATTGTTGGGTATTGTAGCCTTTAATTGCCTGCTGTGAATTTTCAGAAAATAATCCACAGCCTAATCTTAGCCTCCCGTCCTGGCACAGAATTTCAGACGAGTGAACTGCAAAAGTCGACCGTAGAGAATGGGACTCGATAACAAAGGATGGAATGGAGGTTAAATGAACAATTTCATTTAATGATGTAGCAATGTGTGTTATTTGAACCTTGTTAATGTAAGATTTGAGTTGATTAAGAAAACGTTTGAGGGAAAACTGTAACAGAGATGCCGCTTTATCCTAATAGTATTAATTGTTTAAAATGTCATACTTGCTGATCAAGAAATTAAAAATTGCGGCAATGCACTGATCTTGAAAGCAGAAGATCTTTCCAATTGATTAAAGGATTAGACAATTGTGTTTAAATTTAATGTAGCTGTCTCAATTGCAATTAATGTTATAGTTGGAATACAATGAATATATTTTCAAGATTGCTTGAATGCTGTCTTCATTTATTTGACAAAGAATGGTCCCATCCACTAGAAACTAAGTTAGTTTTCTGAAAGAACTGAATAGACCTTCGGTGTGAGGGGAGGGGGAACACATGAGTCTGGAAACAAACACTCTTTTCGGATAGTTTTAGGACTGGAACACATTTAAGAGGTGATTGTGACATTCCTATTAAAGGCTTTGCAGTCTAAAAACCAAAGCACCCTGAAGTGGCTGTAAGAAGACACTTTGACGCTTTTATGAAACATCTAAACAGTAAATGAATATAAACTGCAGTGTCCCTGACTTTTAACTGGCAGCCTCTTTAGGCAGCTTGTCTTGGAAATATAATGTTTGTTGAGATGCAAACAGAGTTCTTTAGTCCAGATTTATTGTGGGCGACATACTTTTGGGCATGCTGCAAATTGAAGACGACACTGGTATGTAAGCCCACGTAGACAAAGTGGGCATTATCATTGCTGAGACAATATCAATGTTCTATAGAATGTATAGGAATTAAATGATCCCCGGAGTAGCATCATGCGGTGAATGATTCTATTTTTAATGGATGGAGAATAGTTCAGCATAAAATCTTAGACCTTCAGTAGATACGATTTCTGGGGTTGAAGAACCATAGACCGGGACTTCTCTAACTTGGGGAATAATCCATTGAACAAAGCATTATTATTTCAGTTTTTGAAGAAGTAGGCCTTGTATGTGGTTATTTGTGTGGTTTAGCTAATCCTGCTGGTGGATTCCTATGGTACGTAGCTACATGTCTGTATAAAACACGATTGAAGTTTGTAGTTATTTCCTTTTAGTTTCACCTTTTATTTGTTGTACATTTTTATGGAGAACCTAAGACACAGAGTAATCATGGAAGCATCAATCAATACTACCCCTTTCTGGAAGCCCTTTTGAGATGGAGGAAAAGGAGGCCTTGAAAAAGACCCCACCTAATCTTGAGGTGTAGAAGAGCAGGTTAGTTATAGTACCACTGCTTGGTCTGTAGTATGTACCTTCAAGAAGAAGATATAAAAGTGGTTCTGCGTATTGTTTTTGCAGTTCTCTATTTCTTCTGGATGCCACTGTGCCAGGGCTCGAGATGTCACCGAAGGCAGCAGTATCAGAGGATGCCATTCTGGAGATGCCGAAAGTCTACTGGTAAGTTTGGTGGTGAGCTCAGAAGGGTGTTTTGCAGGTCCTCTGGTTGTAGTCAGCCCTAGAATGTGAACATTGCATAGTGGGGTTTGTGAGGCAGCAGTAGGCATCAAGGTAAGGACAGGGTTGTATGCCACAATACAGAGTTAAAAATCTTCACCTGCACATAAATTGACTAACATCATATCCTCCAGGTAGCATATATAGGGAAGTATAGATTAAACACTCTTAACTCTCACCTACTTTTTTCTGGAGAGTTTTATATAGTATGAACTCGACCCGAAGGTATCAGAAGACTTTACATGAGCACCAGTTACGTTACATACGGACACATTCATTTTGGTAGGCACAGGGAGAAAAATGATCCAATTATGATGCAGGCGGTCGAAACTGAAACCAGTCTGTAATTCCGGCTGGATTCCAATGGCCTCATGCAGCCCGTCGGGCAGTCGGAGACCAGCACTTAATCCCAATGGATGGTGTTTCTGCCGGTGGGATTACGATGTCGATTTTTGATAGGCATTCCATGTTGGGCTTTCCCACATGAAAAACCTGTAGGAAAGCAACCCTGCGATTTCCGGTTGGGGGCAGAGGGGGCACCTATGGTGCATTTCTGTGAATCCCTGCACTGTGTGGCAGACACCTGATGGTGATGGTGCCTGCCACACGGTGCAGGGATTCACACAAACTCCCATTTCTCTATGGGAGCTTGTGCTACGCCCGGTTTACAGCCGCAGCACAAGCTCCCATAGGGAAATGGGAATTTGCACCTGCACCATGTACGGTCACATTGTAGTTTAGATTGTGGAACCGGAGACCAATGATCAGGCGGTTCCCATGCCAATACAGTGCGTCCGCCCAACATCGCAATAAGGCCCTAAGTGATTTGCCCAGATGTTGAGCTTCCCTGCCGAGACTCGAACCCAGTTCCCCAGCTTCCAGGTTGACCTCTCTAGCTTTTAGGCCACATCCTATTGTGATATGTTGGAAGCTGATAATGTCAAGTCAATATAAGTGGAGATCCAAATTAAAACATCAACATTATGGTAGAATGCTGAAGGCAGGCTGCTAAGGGCAGTATATTCCAAGATTGCAGGTGAACATACATGATGTGGGATGGCTTGACTTGTCCCAGCATTCAAAGGGTGCAGTGATGGTGGTAGTTTAAAGAAGAGGACTAAGTCCTGCAAGACACCATTTTAGGGAGAGTTACTAAAAGAAATACTTCATTAATAATCATTATCTTTAAAAAGAACTATTCCCTGCTCCTGCTCTGCAGTGTCTGGAAAAGTGACAAAACTGGAATGTATTTCCAAGCATCAGGTGATGGAAGGTTGTTGCAACATGTTCTACTTTGCGGTTGACCTACTTTTCTATTTGTATTGAGCACTCCCACAGTTGACCTACTTTTCTATTCTTATTCAGTGCTTCTCACTTACCCAATTCTTGCAGATGATATCATAGAAATGTGGAATATTAATTATATGGTGACTTAGCTGCAGGTAACTGGCAAGAATGTTGCCTACCCACTTGAGCTAAACAAACAAAAACTAATTGCATTTACTCCACCCTGTCTGTCATATGTTACCTACACTGACATGAGTGGTTGTTTGACTTCTAAGTACCGAATATTTGAAGTCTATGCAAGTCAATGTGTACGTTTGCGTGACTGACGTTTTTGGAAGTAGACCCAAGCCACCACCCTTATTTAGTTTATTTTCTTTGGCATTATATTTAGCATGTCAGGTTGGCACTGGACATTGATTCATCTGAATTCCTGACTTTTGCTAGCACCAACTCAGGATAAAGAAAGCCTCATCAATTGCAGAAAATATTTTATACTAGGTGTAAAAAACGTAGGGCATGATTTCTGGTTGGGTCGGAATTGAAAATTCTTCTATGTCTGAAGGAAATGCTGAAACAGAAGGAGATACCTCTTGTGGGACTTTTTCCACTAAAGGGATTTTATGGTGGTATTGGATTCTCCTCCAGGTCTAGCACTTCCACCACTTCTACTGAGGATACGTATTCCTTCTACTGCTTACAATAGTAACTCAGAAATGCAAATGCTACAGGTGTCATTACATGATCTAAAGAATAAAGGAACTGGTCCGGAGATCTTGAAACTCTAAATACAACTTTAAGAATGCCAAGATTTCCATATATTTTCTACCCAGGCACCAGGCTTTTGCCCATTTGTTGGGGTCACCTGTGCATCTTTCCTTCCCTTGAAACAACCACTGACACAGCATATAAAACGTTCTGTTTAGGCTGCCTTAAATGTTTTACAGTAATACCATACTATAAGAACAGACAAAATAATCTTTGTTAGTATTCAGGAATATTAGTCGATTCAAAGTATCGAAAAGCAGCTAAGCAATATTAGACGTTATGGGCTCTTAAAGTAATTAGTGGCCTGCGGACGTAACCAGGCTTGGATCATAAGACCATGGTCGTGGTGACAATAACAACTTTGGGCCCGCTTCACAAAAGCAATCTGAGACAAAATCCTAACTTTACGACTTTCGGTATTCACAGAAGGCATTTAGGAGTACTAGTCGTAAAGTTAGGATTTTGTCTCAGTTAAACTTAAGTTTAACTTAAGACAAAAACTTAAGATTGACTGAGAGAAAATCCTAACTTTAGTACTCCTAAATGCCTTCTGTGACTACCGAAAGTCGCAAAGTTAGGATTTTGTCTGATTACTTTTGTGAATCGGACCCGCAGTACCTCCTCCCACTGGTTGCAACTAAAAGACATAATGGCCTCAGTAATGAAAAACATTCACATAAGTGCTACTGTGCTTAGTATAGATGGAGGAGCAGATGCAACCTGTGCACATGGGGGTCCAGGCCACTGTGAGTGTGAATAATTGCACTGCCCTCTGTTTGTGCCTCCTCTGCTCGTTTTTCATAACTCTGCCTATTCTGCTCTTTTTTCTGCCCTCTGTTTGACCTATTCTGCTGGTTTTTCTGCCCTCTGTTTTGCCCTCTTATGGTCTGTTTTGCCTTTTTCTGTTCTCGGTTTTGCCTTTCTGCTCATTTTCCTGCCCTTGATTTTGCCTTTTCTGCTCCCTCTTCTTTCTGCCATCTGTTTATGCCTTTTTCTGCTTGTTTTTTCCCTCTTCCCACCATTTCCTCAAGACCTGGCTTCACAACCAAGACCTCACACCCCAGCCCCCAGAAACCTCCAGGGGTGACAGTGCCACGCTCTAAAAATGCTGATTGATTGATTGATTGATTGATTGCACATGGAGTCATCCACTCAAACACTGCACGTGTGAAGGAGAAATTGAAGAGGAATTCATCTATACATATTCAGAAAACCCAAATCAGCACAGCCATTTGAAACTGTACACAAACACGTCTCAGAATCATCTAGGCTGGACCTGGAAGATATATTTCTACCAGCCACAACCAAATTCCATTGCTACCAAGAATACTTTACCAATATTAGTTATTGTACACTGTTGATATTATCTGCACATTATCGTTTCATGTCAATTTTTATCAAGTTTGCCCTTTGTGTGTATGTGTCGATTTGACTGTTGATGTGAATGATGGATGAATGTAAAGCCATGGGCAACTTTGTCTATTGATATCATTTATATAACTTGAACATGTTTTTTATATCCATAAACTTATATATAAATAAATGCTCTTTGATATATTTATATAATAACAAATAAAAGAATATCATTTTTTAATACATTTTCAATGTTCCTTTTTTCACATACACTTTGTGCCTAGTTCTATCAATTCCATTTCTCATATATTTTTCATTGTGTAGAGTGTATATACCGCCATAATATACTCAAGAGTAGCCCTAGGTTTTTTTTTTATATATATATTTCCCCTGCCCTATGTTCGCATAGTAGTTTGCAGGGGGTCTCCTTTCCTTACACTAGAATCATCTAGCTGACACTAGAATCATCTAGGCTGCCATCTTTCTGTTTGTGATTATATAAGAAGGCCATAGCCACTACTCCAGTGTTCTTAACCTTTGGCCAGGGACCCATTAGGATTCGCAAAGTCTACTCATGGGGTCCATGACTGCTTAGAGAATTAAGTAATCTTAACAGATCAATAAAGTGTACAGAAATAAAGAAGCAAAATGTATAACCGAAAATTTTAAAACATTCTGTCAAGGTATTTTAAATTGGTGGGTACAAATGAAGTAATCATCAGATTGATTCATGGCAGCCATGCAAGCGCATTAAGCAGAATAAATTATGGATGACTAGTTGCCTTAATTGGATTCGACCTTCTCATTAAAAATACAATTTAGATTATTCTATATTTGTTTGTGCAGTAAATAAAATATTTCACCATTTGTATATTTATTTGAATGTTTGTTTCTGTATTTTTTATGTATTGTTTTGCGGATCAAATATCGAAGGCCGAGGTCCCCGATTTCCAAAAGTGATTCAGTGAGGTTCCCGGGTTCCAGTAATGCTTAAGTGGGGGTCCACAGAAGTCAAAAGGTTAGGAACCACTGTTTTACTCAATGCCTAAGAACTTTTTGGTTGAGACTCTGGCTTGATCTTATTAGACTCCCTATTAATTACTTTTGTTTTTGACTCTGACCAAAATGTCATGATTGACAAGCTTTTCACCTACTGACTCAACATTGCATGTTGACATCAGACCGGCAGGATAAACCTCTGAGTATCCAAATATCTTACCATACCACAACTCATGAACTTTAGTTTGCCTACAAAGACTGCTCTGTACTTTCATAAGCATGTTTCCTATTTTGTTTTTCCAGCTTAGGTTCTCTGGGTGTTTCTTCAGATTCCTTTAATGTTGTTCTACTTCTTATCCTATGATTACCTGCAATGAAGATCAACTAGGGAGTTTCCGTGCTGTTCCTTCTTTACATCCCTACACTTTCAAGGCCACATGGCAAAGGAATTTCTGCAACACCCAGCCACTGTCCTATTTACTGCGCACAGGTGAGTGTTCAAAAAGCTGCTATATTGGCAAAGTTATTCGAAAAGAAACCTTGTTTCACAACTGCGCCCGATGGATTGAGAAGTATACAGTCTGCATGGACAACAATGTGCTTCTGTCATTTGGGTAATATGGTTAACTCGCTCAAGAAAACAAATGAATGGAATTTCCCAATAAAAATGCAGAATAAATGGAGGAATTTAAAGCGGTCCACATTGAGAATGCTCTTCAAGTGACAGTAGTACCCTACAACTAGAAAACTTTCAACTAGTTGGAAACATAGTAAGCAATCCTGATGAAAGCATGGTGACTGTAATGCTTGAAGATTCTACAAAACGTTTTTAACTGCAATTTACTTTATTGTGCCTTTGTCACCTTTTAAACAATTTTTAATGTATCGAAGAACAGGACTGGAAGCTAAAATTGCTTCGGAAATCAAATTTCTAACAAGATCAATATTACCCCAAACCAGCCAGGTAGTATGAGGGTTCTTCCCATAAGAGAGCCTTTAAAGAAAATGCTGTCATATAATTAATTATACACTAAAATTAAAAGTCATAAAAAGTAAACACACTGCCATGTAAAAGTGGCATGCATATGTGGCCTAATGGCTTGATTGGTTGACCTTGAAGCTGGGGAACTGGGTTCTTGTCTCAGCACGGATGCTCAACACCCTGTGAGTCTGGGAAAATCAATTAGGGCATAATTACGATGTCAGACGAACTCATGTATACCCGACACCTTTGCAGTTTTGGAACCGTGTGACCTCCTGTCGGTTGCCCAGACACCGCAATTACAATGTGGCCAAACATGGTGCGGTTGCATTCTCCCATTTCTCTATGGGAGCTTGTGCTGCGGCTGTACACTGGCCATAGCACAAGCTCTTGTAGAGCAATGGGAGCCTTGGTAAATCGCTGCACCGTGTGACAGTCACCTCATGGTGCCTGCCACACGGTGCAGGGGTTTACAAGGGGCACAATAGGTACCCTCCAAGCCCCCAACTGGAGGGCCAGGGAGGAATGGTGCCCTGCTAGGGACCCCCAAAGTTACTTTCCGACAGCAAATCCCTGTCTAAAAGGCCGACATGGATTTGCTCTTGGATAGTGCCATCATAATTCCAAAGGTGGAAACACCTTCCTCACAGGATGTTGCAGCCATTCCGACTGGCCGACGAGCTCCCTGATCCGGCCGGAAGTCAGCTGGATTGACCGGCCGGTTTGAATTCCGACTGCCTTATTTGTAATACGGCTGTCGAAAGTCAAACCAGAGATGTCGGTCGGAAAAACTCCGACCAGCGGTCGAAGGCTTTCCGACCGGCATCCTAAATAGCCCATTAATCTCCCTGTGCCTAACAAAATTAATGTGTCTGTCTGTTACGCAACTGGTACACATGTAAAGTGCTCTGATAACTATGGATCGAGTTTGTACTAGATAAAAATCCAATAAAAATAAATTGATAAATAAAATAATAAAGGTAGTCCTAGGTTGCAGACATTAATAGTTCCAGCTCCTGTCCTGCGGATGAGCATGCTGGTGGCAGAAGTGTGCATGTTTTGTCAACACTTCCCAGCTCTGTAAGCTGTCAAAGTCATTTTGATCTCCTGCAGTTAGCATCCCATCCCAGTGTGTTCGGATGCAATTATAAGTAGTCCCATACTTAAAAAATCCAAGCTGTCTGGCATTGGCTGTCAAACTGTTGGCTTTATCAGTGCTGTTTTCTTTGAATATTTGTGTGGAAAGTATAACAAACACTAGTCAACGATAGCCTCCTGTTTTCGCGAATAGGTACAGATTTATGAGCAGCCATCTTGGAATTATTTTTAGGTCTGGCTTAGAGACAGATATAGTGGCTCATCTACTTCATGTGTTTCCAAAAAATCATAATAAATATTTGCAAATATATGTGCTTTTCTTCAGCCCTTTACATCCACGGTTCTTTTTAAGTATCATTCACATTTTGCCTTCACACATCACAGCACACAACCTGGGGCAGTAGGTCAGCCCACTTCAAACATTGACTCTCTTCATTGTGCGAGATGGCACGTTTACTTGTGCACAACTGCCTAAAATGGATTGAACTACTGAGTAATAACACCAACAATATTGTGGCATACTAATATCAAGGGAAAAAATATCAAAAGTTAAGTGCATATAGGAAAGTGCAGATTTAATATTCCTAACTCCGCACCTACGTACGTTAGAGATATATGTACTATGTAGGTACATATATGTGGAGTTAGGTGAATTTTATTTTCCATATTCGGTCCTCAATATTTGTCCCATCGATATTGTTGATTCAATATTTAGGGGGCACACCCATAAAATGTAGCAGACTTCAGTGCCAGGACTGATAGGTCAATCTTTGCTTTTATATTTGCTTTCAGGTACATTTTTAGGTCTCGCATAGGCAGCGCATGTGCTGCCTCTACGAGGCATCGAGGTAGCAAGTAATCAGTAGTACTACTGAAACTCCTCCCATTACATTTGTCTTTGTTTTGTCGCTTGCCATTGGTGGAATCTGGCATCGCTGTTCTTATCTTGCTCATTGTTGGCTTGTGGTCCGATACATCACTTCCTTTTCCTTCCGTTTCTGGAGGAAGCAGCATTGACCAACTTCAGTTAACTTACGCTGCTGGCTGTTGCTGTTATCTTTATATTTAGGGACTACTTTTTTTCTTTGCTATTGGCAGTTCCACATCTGGCAGCTTCCTGCACTTACCGACCCTGTTTATAAGTTGGCAGGGTATGCTCAGACGTTGAGTCCCTTGCTCACTTTTCCACTGGATTCAAGCAAGCCTGGCTGAAGACGGCTGAAATGCCAGAAACCGGTCCTTGGAAGCTTGTTTCCGGTCCAGGGAAGGCGTGGCTTGGCAGTTCGGGCTGGACTGTTCCCATGAGGCACAGGGTCAGACTGATTTGCATATGGCCATGTCTGAACTGGGGTGGCAGAGTGGGCTAAAGAACGGTGATGGATCAAACCCAGATCTGTTGACTGGGTGTGAGTGTTTGATTGGTTCTGATGCTCCGTCCATCACCACCCCCTTTTGTACCGCTTTGTTCGCCATAAGTTGGCAGGGTATGCTCAGACGTGAGTCCCTTGCTCACTTTGCCACTGGATTCAAGCAAGCCTGGCTGAAGACAGCTGAAATGCCAGAAACCGGTCCTAAGAAGCTTGTTTCCGGTCCAGGGAAGGCATGGCTTGGCTTGGCAGTTCGGGCTGGACTGTTCCCATGAGGCACAGGGTCAGACTGATTTGCATATGACCATGTCTGAACTCGGGTGGCAGAGTGGGCTAAAGAACGGTGATGGATCAAACCCAGATCTGTTGACTGGGTGTGAGTGTTTGATTGGTTCTGATGCTCCGTCCATCACCACCCCATTTTGTACCGCCATCTCCAAAGTCAGCAGCTTCAGCAGCGCGCGCAGCCTGCCATCTGTTTTTGGGTCAGGTTACAAATGATTTCATTTTCGCAGCTTCGCTACCGCTTGTTTTCCCCGACGAGCACACACCACTCATTCACTTTCTTGTGTTTTTAGAGCCGTGCTGCCCTGCTAGTTATCAGGGGCCCATGCTCTGTTTTCACAAGGGCGGGGTGAATACTGCTGTACCGTTACTAATCAAAGTACAAGCACCGCGATCGAATTAATGGGCGTTCATAAACTGCAAGCGACGGGAGCCCACTCTCATATGAGAGTTTCAAACCCCGTTTAGGGGCGAAGACACCCGGCAGACTCTGAAAAGCCCCAAATACCCCTTTATCACCACTGTCCGCCATACCGGCCCTTCACATATGCAGCAGAGGTAGGCCATATTTACTAGAGTCCTCAATATCTGTAAAGTAGTCATTGTATTGCATTTGCATTTATATTGCGCTTACTACCCTGGACAGGCCGTCAAAGCACTTCTTCGGCGAGTCACACTGGCCGAGGCTGCAATGTTTGCTTTTCATTGACAGTTTCTGAAGCAATGTGTTCGTGCGCTTCAAGGGATGACGTCGGAAATGCTGACCATCCCAATCCCGGCCTTTGAATAGGTTTTGAAAGAGGAGGTAGGCCTCCTGTTTTT
This sequence comes from Triturus cristatus, assembly GCF_964204655.1. Taxonomy (NCBI): domain Eukaryota; kingdom Metazoa; phylum Chordata; class Amphibia; order Caudata; family Salamandridae; genus Triturus; species Triturus cristatus. The sequence goes on along the minus strand of NC_140592.1, from coordinate 997,853,275 downwards.
GAGCAACACTAAGCCCCACCTACCCCTGTATCGCCACCGTCCGCCATCCCGGCACTTCGCATATGCAGCGGAGGCAGGCCGCATTTACTAGAGCCCTCAATATCTGTAAAGTAGTCATTGTATTGTATTTGCATTTATATAGCGCTTACTACTCCGGACAGGGCGTCAAAGCGCTTCGTTGGCTAGTCAAGCTGGCTGAGGCTGCAATGTTTGCTGTTCATTGACAGTTACTGAAGCAATGTGTTTGTGGGCTTCAAGGGATGACATCAGAAATGCTGACGAGCTCAATTCCGGCATCTGAATAGGTTTCGAAAGATGAGGCAGGCCGCCTGTTTTTGGGCAACACTAAGCCCCACCTACCCCTCTATCGCTACTGTCCGCCATACCGGCCCTTCACATATGCAGCGAAGGTAGGCCACCTTTACTAGGGTCCTCAATATCTGTAAAGTAGTCACTGTATTGTATTTGCATTTATATAGTGCTTACTACCCCAGACAGGGCGTCAAAGTGCTTCTTCGTTGAGTCACACTGGCCGAGGCTGCAATGTTTGCTGTTTATTGACAGTTACTGAAGCAATGTGTTTGTGGGCTTCAAGGGATGACGTCGGAAATGCTGACCAGCCCAATCCCGGCCTCTGAATAGGTTTCGAAAGTTGAGGCAGGCCGCCTGTTTTTGGGCAACACTAATACCCCCTAACCCTCTATCGCTACTATCGGCCATACTGGCCCTTCACATATGCAGCGGAGGCAGGCCGTGTTTACTAGAGTCCTCAATATCTGTAAAGTAGTCATTGTATTGTATTTGCATTTATATAGCGCTTACTACCCGGACAGGGCGTCGAAGTGCTTCTTCGGCGAGTCACACTGGCCGAGGCTGCAATGTTTGCTGTTCACTGACAGTTACTGAAGCAATGTGTTTGTGGGCTTCAAGGGATGACGTCGGAAATGCTGATGAGCCTATGAATAGGTTTCGAAAGAGGAGGCAGGCCGCCTATTTTTGGGCAACACTTGCATTTTCCTGGAAGAAACAAACTTTCGATTAGATGCTCCTAAGTAAACAAGCATTTGCAATGCAATAGGTCTTGCATTTATGCAGGTTTGAGCTATTGACATTTGAAATAACAATGCCTTTTTATTTTTGTTTTCGTTTTTAAAACATAAATAAAAGGCAATGCATTTACAATGCCAATAGCTCAATCTCGCATAAATGCGAGACCGATTGCATTGCAAATGCTTGTTATTCTTCTTTTGCAATGGTTCATTTATTACCTTTTTGTTGGGAACATACGCATGCCACTGTTAGACAGAACGATTTTTACTTGTTATTGCTTGCGGTGTCCACACCATATGTAACATATGTTTGCAAAAGATAATAAGCCCAAAAATAACTACAGATTTGAATAGGCCAGGGGTATTAGCATTGCATGTATTGTAAAGTTATGAAGCTGAGTACTGCTTGCAATACACACATAGAATGGGGAAAACTGCATGTGGCAGCAAAGGCTTGGTAGCAATGTCTAAAGAGTTGCCACACCCCTAAAATTAAAACAAGCATTGGCAACACCAAAAGCTTTGACATTTGCGTGGTGCTTGCAACAAGGCACCATGCAAAAGTTGCACACTATACAGGCACAGGTTGCCATTGTTGGCGTACTAGTGGAAAATATTGAAAACATTCTTATGTCGTGCGAAAATCCGAAATGAAAGAGCTAATTGGGTCTTCAAGCCTTCCCATCTTCATTTCATAAATATTCGCCGATTAATCTGGCCTTTTTTAAGTGCACTAATTTGCTATTTTGTATGCCTAGGTGATTCATCCATTCTTACACTCCTTCATCCATACATTCATGAATGCATGCAGACACACAAACCCACCTGTCAATGAAGAAGCACTTTCAGAAACAAATTTTGTGTTGGAGAGTGGGAGTAAGAGAAGCCTATAGATTCCTTATGCAGCTTTTATTTGAATAGAACAAAAGTAGATCATTATGAACAACTCAAGGGCATGTTTAAAACATATGACAAATGAATGACAAATGCAGACTTGCAAGTACCTCATTTACATTTCCCTAACATTATTATGTGCAGCTGATGAAGTGTCAAGTGCCTTAGGGCTGGGCCAGCTGACTCTTTCCTTTTTACCACAACATCTTTAAGGGAAAATGGTCTAGGAGACGTGGAATATACATTCAAGGCAGCAGTTACATTTACATTTGCCAACTATAGCAATGACAGGAAAGTGGCAGAAGGCTAATGTTGGTCACTCATTTGAAGTTATACAGGTGGGTGACTTGCAGACCCCTGGAACAGGAGCCTGGGGATTTACCCATCCTAAAGCTGCAAACTAGGACTGTCCCAGTGAAATCCAGATGAGGGTGCAGCTGCTACAACATGGCGTGGCAATACCAACTTACGTGCGAATGGACGTGTGCACATATACACTGTAAATGCACATGTTTTTCATGCTAGGGTAATCAATACTTTAGACCTTCTGCCAGAAATAAGAGCAGCCTCCCAGTGTTCTTGTTTACAAATAACAAGAGACTGTCAGGCTATTGCTGTACAATATTTCCTCACCCTACCAGTTTGTGTTAAGTATATCAGTGTTCGATTCCCATTTATATGAAAAAGGCAAGAGATGTAAATCATATTGTGCTATGGCTCAATTTTACTGTTGACCTTTTTAATTTCGCTGTATGGTAACTAAAGCAAACATAGCCAAGGAGCTCCAAGAATGTATACATGGTTTTTCACTAAACATGCTTTAGTCAGCTGGAAACAGCAAATATTTTATTCATTCGTTTTCACGGGTTCTCGTGCATCACTTTTTTGACATCGATCTCAGTCTCCAGTGTATGAATTTCAGCTGTAATTTAATTGGGTAATATGGAATACCATAACCCAATAGACATTTTCACTTGAATTAACAGTGTGCCAAATTCTGCTCACCACTTCATTCAAACCCCTTGGAAGTGGGACCAAAGTTCAACAAAATGTACTCGGAACCATAGGCCTGAATCAATATTCAAAACACACAAGATGATGGACGGAATGTTGCACATTGGCAAAACATTCACCTCCAGTCACAGATCTGGGTTTAATCCATCGTTATCTTGCTCACCACGCCACCCTAGTTCAGACATGGCCATATGCAAATCAGTCTTGACCCTGTGCCTCATGGGAACAGTCCAGCCCGAACTGCCAAGCCATGTCTTCCCTGGACCGGAATCAAACATCCTAGGACCGGTTTCGGGGTTTCACCCCTTTCCAGCCAGGATAGCTTGACTCCAGTGGCATAGTGAGCACGGGACCCACGTCTGGGCACGCCCTTCCCACATAGGGCGAACAGCAAAACACACAAGATGATGGACGGAATGTTGCACATTGGCAAAACATTCACCCCCAGTCACAGATCTGGGTTTAATCCATCGCTATTTTGCTCACCACGCCACCCCAGTTCAGACATGGCCATATGCAAATCAGTCTTGACCCTGTGCCTCATGGGAACAGTCCAGCCCGAACTGCCAAGCCATGTCTTCCCTGGACCGGAATCAAGCATCCTAGGACCGGTTTCGGGGTTTCACCCCTCTTCAGCCAGGATAGCTTGACTCCAGTGGCGTAGTGAGCACGGGACCCACGTCTGGGCATACCCTTCCCACATAGGGCGAACAGCAAAACTCACAAGATGATGGACGGAATGTTGCACATTGGCAAAACATTCACCCCAAGTCACAGATCTGGGTTTAATCCATCGTTATTTTGCTCATCACGCCACCCCAGTTCAGACATGGCCATATGCAAATCAGTCTTTTTTTTTTTTTTTTTTGAAAACCTTTATTGACATTTCAATCAATTACACATATGGGCCTACAACCCCCGGGGCCGGCCGCTAAACAATCAGAATAACAGAAAGCAGGTCTATCACAGTCAGTACCTCGGGGAGCAAAATCTCGACGCTAGCATACTCTCAGTCTCTGAACAGCCCAAGTAGGAGACCAGGATAATAAAGGTTTACATTTTATAATAGAAAAGGATGGAAGGATCAGGTGCCAAACAGTTTCCCAGCAGCGAAAAATGGCAGGCGGAACGATGAACGTAAACAATACACAGCAGTCTATCTAAGCAATGGCGCTGAAACAGGAAGTTCAGGATGTGGAGGAATGACACGGCCATTTGCGCCTGCAACCCCCTGCCCCAAGACCCAGGAAACTCCACGGAAATTATGGCACTCCGGAAACAGCAGTGATTAACAACAAAGGAGTACTACCATGCTGATCCCAGAAAAAGACAAAGAAGAATAAGAGAAGAAAAGGAGGCCATAGAAAAAGGAGGTGAAAGACTAAAGGATCCCCCCCCCAACCCCCCACCCTGCACCTCTGCAGATGAGTACGCCCCCCCCCCCCCCAGCAGTGTGCCTGTCGCCCCGGAACCAGACCCGAAATATAGAAGAAACAGAGAAAAGAAGTGGGAAAAGAGCCCCCACCAGACGGGGGGGTAGAGAGAGTATTAATAAACTGGAGGAGGGCCTGCAAAACACGCCCCCGGTTTCTCCCTCCCGCACCACACGGTTTCCCATAAAGCATACAATAAAGAACACAAAATCGACCCTGTCAAAGAGGAGTAAGGAGCATTACGCACTTGGTACACTAACAGTTATGCCGTGAGAGCACACAACTCCCGAGCCCGCCCGCCTAGTAGGTGGCCACCTCGGAAGGGTCAGCATCATCCTTGGCCACTCTTTGCAAACCCACCCATGCATACCCCTCCTCCCAGTGCCACGTCCAATGTTACCAGGAAGAGAAGTGTCCAATAAAACTCAGGAAGCGACACACACAGGTAGGGTAGAGGGCTCTGAAGATCGACACAGTCAGCTCTAGGGAGGATCGTCTTTCCCGATGCCGAGCCAGGATTTACACTGCACACCAGGCCCAGGAAGGCGGAATCAGCCATGGCGGGCGACCGTTGCTTGGACGTTGCCTGGGTCGTCGGAGACCGCGCACGGGACAAGGCCACCACCCCCCACTCAGGTCCGAAACCTCCGGAAAAGACCAAATCCACAGCCAGCTGATCGCACGTTAATATACTGTCCGGAGAGTCCAGGCGTGCACTATTCACAGGGGCGGCCACGACACTGTCCCCCCGTGCGCGGCGTGAGAAGTCCCAGTGTACCTGGGGATAGGCAGGCGGCAACTGTTCCGACGCTGATGTCACTCCATCGAGCTTGCTCCCCAACACCCAGGCTCCGTGAATCAGGGTGGAGTGAAGGGCACCGAGAGCCTCGAGAAGGTCACCGTACCCCAGTACAACTCCCGGCGCTCGCTCCGCTACGCTCCTCAGAGTCGCACCCTCCCAATCCTGCTGCAACCCGGTGTACAGGATGGTGGACTCTGGCATACCAAAATGGCCGCTGGGTAGGTCCATCCCAGATCGGGACCGGGGCTCAGACACAAGCGCCTCGGGTTCCATGGCACTGGTAACTGGGTTCCGAGGGCAGGCAAACAATGTGTCCGGTGTGTGGTCACGGGCCACAGTCGTCCCCACCACGGACCAGCGCCCGCGAAAATCCGGGAGCAGCCCGCAAGAATCGGGACAAGTTACGGGCGGCGTCCGGGCAGCTCACCGGCGAAGGCTGAAGCAATCACCGGAGAGTCTTGGAGTTGCCACCTCGGGCACGCACTCGTTCAGCTACGCTTAGTGGTAGGAGCGACCACGGCGAAGCGCAGTCCGACATTCGCACCACTCCGGCAGTCCGACCCCACCCAGTCACCAAAGGCCGTTGTTGTTGCACTGCCGCCCGGCCACGGCGTTCACTCGAGGTCCCGGCTCCGGGGCTGCACAGGCCGCAAACTTCAGACGGACATTTCTCCGGCGGTACCGCTGCCAGAAACTTCGGGGTCACACGGCCGGTTGCCGCTCGCGTTCACCAACACGGGTAGATAGCGCAGGCTAAGGATCTCGTGCAGGATATCTGTGCGGGGTGCGGAGGTTCACGGAGCCGGGAGCCTACGCTGCCGTCCCGGTCGCCATCTTGGCTCCTCCCCCTGCAAATCAGTCTTGACCCTGTGCCTCATGGGGACAGTTCAGCCCGAACTGCCAAGCAATGTCTTCCCTGGACCGGAATCAAGCATCCTAGGACCGGTTTCGGGGTTTCACCTCTCTTCAGCCAGGATAGCTTGACTCCAGTGGCGTAGTGAGCACGGGACCCACGTCTGGGCATACCCTTCCCACATAGGGCGAACAGCAAAACACACAAGATAATGGACGGAATGTTGCACATTGGCAAAACATTCACCCCCAGTCACAGATCTGGGTTTAATCCATTGTTATTTTGCTCAACCCCGAAACCGGTCCTAGGATGCTTGTTTCCAGTCCAGGGAGGACCTGGCTTGGCAGTTTGGGCTGGACTGTTCCCATGAGGCACAGTGTCAAGACTGATTTGCATATGGCTGGGCTCAAACTGGAATGGCATGGTGTGCAAAAATCGATGGAGTTAGGCCCAGATCTCTGTACTGGGGTAAATGTATGACATCGTTCTGCATTCTGTCCATCAACTGTTGTTTTTTCATGAATCAATATTCATTCACATAAATTAGGATAACAAAAGAATACCACTTTGCCGACAGTCAGGCTGTAATCAGGGGCCATTTCAAATGCACTAGCATAACATCCATTTCTTGCAATTTAATGACTGCAACACCAAGACATAGGCTAACACTGAAATGAGCTAGACCAAAAGACCCACCTGCTGCTTCCCCCTAAGGCTCTACATATAAAGTTATGCTATGGTATGCAGTTACCCCTATGACACCTATTTGGGGTAAGGATGCACCTTTCAGGGGCTTTCTTAAGAACTGAATGGCTTCCCGAGCACAAAGTTTCAGACTTCAGTTACAAGTTGTAACATTATTTAACACCCTAAAATGTGGGATCACAAACTGGTGGTTGAAACATACTTATCTTCGCAGCAAAGTCTAAAAAAGTGCACATTTACTTAAACTGAGGCAGAAGTATAAACATGTTTTTTTGCACTATTTTTGTCGCTTTTGGAACTTTTTTAACAACTTATCTGACTCTAAAAATGACTAGAAAGCTTTACATCTTCCACTTACCCATTTTCTTGTCAGAATAGTTCTGAAGCAAACTTTCATTCAGTGTGCATGAACACTGTGATTCAATGAGCCTTTAGTTTCACAGTAGCATCCATGTTCTGTAAGAAATCACTTTCAATGCAGTTGGATCTAACAATTTAATAATAGGTTTCGGACAGCCAAATTACACAAGCCCGAGGCAGGCTCTCAGAGGAAACAAAATAGAGATATAAATGCAAAGTCTGTAGGACGCAGATGCCCCAAATTATTACTCTTTAAAAATAACATCTATAATTCATGTTACACGTAGTTTTGTAAAAAGAAAAACAAATTGCTCATGAGCCAAGCACTGGATTAGCACCCCTTAATAAGAACATTTCGGTGTCATTCAGCGGGTAGCTTTGCCAAAGGATTCAAGTGTTAAGCAGTTATTTAAGCAACAGTAAAACTACAGATCCTTGACATAAAACTTAGCTGACTATGGTGGGCAGTTGGATTGGGCTCTTTAATGAAATAGAAGTGATGGTGCAGTTTGTTCTTTTTAGGTTTCACCTGAGACAGCGCATGTCATGTCGCTTGCATTTCTTACCATTGGTTGATTCAACATCACTCTAGTTTCCTTGCTTCTCATTGGTCAATCCCTCTTACTTTCCCTTTTTCTTCCTATGTTTGTCTATCCTGTGGAGCATGGACCAAGTACAACTTCCAGTCTGCAGCAAGTGTCCTTCCGCCAGCCACGCTCTTCTGGAGTAATTTTTTGTATTTACTTTGACATTTCATAAGAGTTCATATGTTTGCAGTCAATCACCCTGGTCTGCATCCTTGCTTACCCCTGTACCTTCTACCCCCCTCCCACTGTCTGTGGCATGGCTTGCTCCCTCCCCCCGTTGGTGCTTGTCCCGTCCCCTGTCCCCCTCCCACCTTTCTCCTGCTGTCCATGCATTTATTTATTTTTGAAAAACCTCTTTATTGGATAGATTTTTTAGTTATGATACATGTTATACAACAATAAGGTACATTTTTCAGTGTATTACATCTGGTATCAACATTTCAACAGGGGATAGCTGCGTGTCCGTTGGCTGTCCATGCATTTACTTGCTCACTTCCTTCCTCCATCCGCCTTTGGTGGTGTATCTTGTTCTTACCTCCCTCCTCCCACTATCTGTGGTCTTGCTTGCATTTCTCACTCCCTCTTGTTGTTGACCATCCCGCACTCCTCCAGTTGTCAGTTGCTTTGTGCCCCGATCAAGCTTCCTCCCACACTATCCTGCATTGAGTGCACCTCCCACCCTGCCGTCACTCCTCTTGCTGTCGGTCATTTTGCTTGCCCCATCCTACCCCACTTCGGCCCGTCCTACATTGCTTACACCTCCAATCCCACCATGCCACAAACAAAAAGCATTGACAAAGCCAAACTGCTCTCTCATTTGCAAAAGCTACTTGTCTTTGTCAATGTTTTTTTGTTGCCTTGTTGCACAGTAGCACAGAAAGCAAAGAAAATAAAAACGCTATGTGCAGCCAAGTTGTATGGGCCCACTGGACCTGCCTGCCCTGGCCTTTTCTGGCAGCACAAGGACTACTGCACCTCCCACTTATGGGGCACATCAACCTTGGAAGAGGTGCCCTGCTTTTCTGCCCAGTCCCAGGATGCTCTGTCTCTCTGAAGATGAATGCCGCCTGGCCCAAAAAGACCTTGAGCTTGGCTGGGAAAAGTAGAGATTATTTGATGCCCATTTCTCCAATTTGTTTCTTGGTGCTCAGGAATGAGGCACGTTTATGCTGGACGGCTAGAATGTGGTCAGGGTAAAAGAGGACCTGGTGATTGCCTGGTTTTAGGCAGCCTATCTGACATGATCTTCGAAAGATTTCAAATCACTCTTTCAAATACAGGAGTTTGGCAATCATCGGGCATGGAGGGGACCCAGGGAGAGAGTGGTGCATCCTGTAATACGAAGGGGTCATTCAACAGATAAGAAAGGGGTGAGATTGTGAGGAGAAGTGAAAGTCCTTAACCAAGCTTTAAGGAACTCCACCAGAATGTTCCCCATCAGAACCTTTGCTAATCTGACCGCTCTTATATTTCTCTTTGTGGAGTGCCCTTAGGCTTTGTACACTCTACCCTCCAAGTAGCACACAGGGTTCATCAGATCAAGACGTTGTTGTTGCTGATCCACAGTCTGTTGTTGGAGGTCCAGTATTGGCTTTTCATATCCAGAGACACTCTCACTGAGTAATTATTGAACGCTTTGTAGAAGGCATACCTTGATTGCAATGGTATAAATTTTAGCACTAAGGGCCATATGTAGGTAATTTATATTTACCGATTCTTAAATACCGAATTTTACAGATTCAGTATTTATGAATCGTAAATATAATGTAGGTAAAAAATCGGTAAATTTTACCGATTCGGTAATATTCGGTATTACTGATTCGGTATTAACCGAATCGGTAATAAGGAATACCTTCCTATTCATTCCTATGGGCCTGGAGGCCCATAGGAATGAATGGAAAGCCATTGACTATTACCGATTCGGTAAATACCGATTTGGTAATAGGAGGAGCAGATTCAAGGGTGGCAGGGTGTCACATTGACACCCTGTTGCACCCCTGAATCGTGCATGTGTGCACATGTGGCGCACATACATGCCCTAAGGGCATGTATGTCTGCGACATGGCATATCTAGAAAAGCACAAAAGTGCATTTTTAACAGGTATTCAGTATTTACCACCAAACTGTAGTTGGTGGTAAATAACGAATCCTTGAAACAAAAAGGCACTCACTTGAGTGCTCCCTACATAGGATTTGAGGATTCGGTAATTTACCGAATCGGTATTTTACCGATTTCTTAAAATACTGATTCGGTAAATTACCGAATCCTTAAAACCTGCCTCCTACATTGGAAAGGGCTAAATACCGGTCGGTAACGGGAAAATTACCGATTTTCGGCCGTCACCGACCGGTATACCGGTCGGTAACGGCCGAAAATCGGTATACCGGTCGGTAACGGCCGAAAATCGGTAATTTTCCCGTTACCGACCGGTATTTAGCCCTTTCCAATGTAGGAGGCAGGTTTTAAGGATTCGGTAATTTACCGAATCGGTATTTTATGAAATCGGTAAAATACCGATTCGGTAACTTACCGAATCCTCAAATCCTATGTAGGGAGCACTCAAGTGAGTGCTTTTTGGTTTCAAGGATTCGTTATTTACCACCAACTACAGGTTGGTGGTAAATACTGAATACCTATTAAAAATGCACTTTTGTGCTTTTCTAGATATGCCATGTGGCAGGCATACATGTCCTTAGGGCATGTATGTGCGCCACATGTGCACACATGCACGATTCAGGGGTGCAACAGGGTGTCAATGTGACACCCTGCCACCCTTGAATCTGCTCCCCCTTTTACCGAATCGGTATTTACCGAATCGGTAATAGTCAATGGCTTCCCATTCATTCCTATGGGCCTCCAGGCCCATAGGAATGAATAGGAAGGTATTCCTTATTTCGAATTCGGTATTTAAGAATCGGTAAATATAAATTACCTACATATGGCCCTTAGTGTGGTGAGTGATGAGCCAGTAACCTCCAATATGATGTTAATTTGTCCCCACCAGAAGCTGAAGGGACCTCCTCTGATGTTTTGGGGGCACTCTCCTATGACTCAGAACTCCTCTTAGTTGGCTTTGTTCTGCCCATTGTGACGTGGGTGCCTTGCTCACTTTGCTACTGAAACCAAGCTACACCCAAAGAGGCACAACTAGGCCAAAACTGGCCTTGAGTTACTTATGTTCCAGTTCGGAGAGGACCTCACTTGGCAGCTTGGGCTGGATGGTTCTTATTGAAGGAAGAAGCCCGATTTTCATGTGGCTGTGCCTAATCTGTGGTGGCATGGTGGGCAAAAGAATGGTTGGTTGGAATGCTAACCCAAGTGTTTGCCAGTGGTTAAGTTTATTGCAAACATTCCTTCCATCACCTTTTATGTGTTTGGTGAGGTGGCCCTTGTCTCGGTCGGAGTACCCTAGAGGTGTGGCTCATAAGAGAGCCCTAACGGAGATGAAGTATGATGCTTTATAAGAGCTGTGAGTTGGAGGGTACTGGACTCGCTTGCTTCTCCCAGGAACCCAGAAATACCACCGGTAGCAGTACAAGCAGTCCAGATATGCTGGCTGATCAAAGGACACTCCCAAGATATAGTTGCTCTAGGTGGACAGGAGAAAGTCACAGTCGGTGCTACAGAGATTACTCAGAGGGCTTGATCAGAGTTGTGTTTAGGAGGCCAGCACGAGCCCAGTCAACCGTGGTTGGGTAGCACAAAGGTCTATTGACATAGCATTGGTGGGACCCAGTCTAACCCCTTTGGATTCAAGGTTCAAACTTCAATCTTTTATGTGTCTATAACAAGACTCAGTGCTTCCATCCAAACTCTGGGACACACACAGAAGTCTTCCTCACTTGGACTGGTGAAGCTGATACCCAGGTCTGGGTGCAGTTGGACCCTAACACGATGGACTGATACCAAAAGCATCTGGCAGTAGGGTCACTTTATGCCTCTAAGAGTCTCCAATGAGGGCATGTTCACTCTAATAACTTTGGGACACCGGCTAGTAGACTTCAGGGTACAAGGCTTCAAGAACTAAGGTGGGAGGGATGGGGATAATGAACCGCTCCCACCTCCCAAGCTGACAGCAGAGAGATGATTGGTGAGCGTTCCCTGGCCTCTCGTGTCTGCATTACACTTGTGATGAGTCCCTCAGCTACCGCCAGGCACCTCAAAGGGGATGGGGGGTCGACTCCATGCAATTTTAGAGAGTTTCACTAGTGAGGCACACCATCCAGCTCCAGTGGCTCCTGAGCCCCACCAAAGATCAGCAGGAACTGAGCACAAGACACTGCTTACCCCCCCAAATAATGCCACAGGGCAGTGAAGGTTCTGTCTACTCCTCAAGATGGAAGGCCCTCTGAGAATTGGCCTGTACCTCCCAAGTCCAGACTTTGAATCTCCAGCAGGGCTGTTCCATGGAGGCAGTACTTAGCGCCGGGGTCTTGCAGTACTCACAGGGGCTTCAGAGAATGCCTCCCCACCCGGCTTCCCCAGTGTCTTGGGCTGCCTGCAAAGTCCTCAGGCCCCAGTGGACCAATCAAGGACAGGCTAGAATCTGATCAGGGAATAGGTAAGTTCAATATAGGAGCATTGGACACTTGAGTCACTGTGCGCTTTCCTGGGCCCCAGCCCATCTCTGCACTTTATCCACGGCAAGGCATTATAGGGGGAGCTCACCTCAGGGTTCTCTAACATCCCTAGGCGCAGTCCGTGAGTTAGGAGTAGGCCTGGCTCACTTCAGAAGGCCAGTGGAGTCCATGGTAAGGGCTGCAGGTCCACGAGGTCCAGTTGCTCTCCATGGACTTTGGAAGTTCTGACACCCCGCCCATCTCAGCCCAGCTGGGCCCCCTCAGTTAGCTGGATCGATCCCTGCAACCTGGCCACAGGGCCAGGGTGACAGTGGATGTGGTGGGGAGAGAGCTGAATTGCTGGGTGGCAAGACTGTGAGCTCTCTAGTGTGTGTCCGCATCTTGAACCTGTTATCCACACCTCCTCATGGTGCAGTTTGTTCAACAACACTACAAAGAGAACAGGGTTGGGGTCACAGCTGAAGACCCCCCTTCTTTAGTGTAGATTTTAAAAAGTTAATGAAAAGAGAAAACTTTTTTTGTAAAAAGCATACAACAGAGGCACTGAAGGGGACTACATTTGAACCAAATGTGCCCATTGTGCACAGGCAAAATGTTGTCACTCATAGCTAGGGGAGCCAGAGGCCGAAGCGGACTAGCCCATTAACCCATGTTGTATGCTGTTGTGGGCAGAAGCAAAATGTGAGTGACACTACAACAGACCAGTTGAGGAAGACAACTGACTGAAAGCCCCTATGTGCATGAACATATGTGTAAGTATTTTTCAGGAATTGTTTTGCAAAGCAAAGGGGCATATTTACAAGAATATGGTGCAGCCCTGTGTTTCGCCCTGCGCTGGCGCTATATTTAGCTGCCTAGCGCCAATGCAGACACCCTTGCACCATAGTGCAAGGGTGCCTGTGTTCAGGGGAAGATTTTTATGTGCAGGAAGGTCACCCTTCCTGCACATAAACAATCTTTAAATGCTGTTTTGTTACTTCTATGTGTGCTGCTTAATGCAGCACACATAGAAGTTGCAAAACAGCATTTTCTTAAAATTATTTTTATTGTACAGTAAGGGAGACATTGGCATTCTGATGTTTGTATGTGTGTCCTAGACAACACACATGGAAACAGCAAAAACGAGGAGAAATAAAGCATTTCTCCTCGTTTTGCCTGTTTAAGACTAGGTTTTCCCTGGTCTTAATTTTGGCGCTGACTCATATTTACGCTGCTCTTCTGAATATAGGTCAGTGTCAAAATCAATGGGTGTTGCGGTGGAACGCCCACAGCAACACCCATTGCCCTCCCCTTTCACTCTAAGTACAGAGTGAAAGGATGCCTTATTTAGAAGCCTGAGTTAAACCACGTTAAGTGGCTTAACGCTGCCTTGTAAAGAAGGCAAAGCTCCTTTCGCCACCACAATGTCCACAAAGTGTCTTGGCTATTACAAGACTAAGAAAAAATGAAGAAAGAAACAAGAGAGAACATACGAATTGGAGTCTTGGACCTAATACAGTTGTAAAGAGAAAGAGACAGAGAGTGAAAGAGATGGAGTGGTAAAGGAATGTTAGAGAACCATTGAAATTAGAGAGTTATAATGAGAAGAGATAGGAGGATAATAGGAATGTCTAGCATAGTGTGGTGGACCACTCAGTTTCATCAGATCCAAAGTGTAAGTGAAATTGTGAAACAAACTATTGGGTATAGTATGGAAGACTGTGTGCACTGTACACGTGATTGAATCGCGAGTTTGTCATAAATCTGGGGAGTGTCTGACACACCACTTAGAGGCATCCGCCTCCACCTCTTATTTAGAAAGAGAGAGATCCCGAAAATATGCCTCACCATAGTATCAGGCTAATTAGCACCGCACGTGTACAAGTGACTAATTCAGGGCGTAAGGGAAAGTAAGAAACAAGGGCATAGGCAATTTTGGCATGCGATTTAAAATAATTATTCAGAAACTGTTGGCGAACTCATATACTGTGTAGAAGCAGTTTGCACTAACATGACACATCAAAGGGCGGCAGCAGGGAATGAAAAGGAACCTAGACAGACTGCAATTAGACATGCACCTGCAAAACGTGCACTAAGAGAGAACCACGAGGCATTGCGCGGCAGATTAGGGGTACGGGCAAGAGTTCCTGAACACAGGGGCGTAACAAACACCCCCGCAGCCCCCGCGGTGCGGGAGGGTCCCCAGGTGAAGGGGGCCCCCTCAGCTCTTCGGTAAAGAGCTGGGAGAGAAAGGCTTGCCGTAGAAAGCAGGTGCAGTCTGCAGCCCTCCTCGCTCCTCGCGCTGACCCAGGACTGAAGAGAAACAAAGTAACAAGTTACATTGTTTCTCTTCAGCCATAGCCGGGCCGGAAAAGGGATGGGGGTGGGGGCCCCAGAGAGAGCATTCCCCACTGGCACAGCCTCTGAGAAGGGAGGAGGAAGCACAGAGCTGACAGGGGCAGGAGAAGGACTGCAGCTCCAGGAACAGTACTCTGCTGGGAGCATTGGAAGGTAAGCAAGCACTGGAAATGCAATTGGCTTCGTAGTCTCCCTGGATGGCACGGAGTGTTTCCTCGGTGGCCTGCAGTGTCCCCGATGCTGATAGTGAACATGGAAACGTTCCCAGATCTCCACAGAAGAGATAAAAAAAAATGGCTCAAGAATGTTTGAAAATGGATGTACGTGTACAAAATGACAGAGAGTAATTTTTTTTTTTTTTTTTTTTTTTGAAAAACCTTTATTGACATTTCAATCAATAACAAGTATGGGCCTACAACCCCCCGGGGCCGGCCGCTAAGCAATCAGAGCAACAAAGATCAAGTGTGAACACAGGCAGCACCTCGGGGAGCAGAATCGTCACGCTAATATAGTCTGACCAGTGAACAGCGCAGGTAGGACACCAGGATAAAAAGGGTTTTCATTTTATAATGAAAAAGACAGAAGGATCAGGTGCCGAACAATTTCCCAACAACGATAAAAGGCAGGCAGAATAATGACATAAGCAATAATCAGCAATCTATTGGATCAATGGCGCAGACACAGGAAATTCAGGATGGGGAAGAATATCATGAGCAGTTGCGCCTGGAGTCCCCTGCCCGAAAGCCCAGGGAACACCCCGGAAATTGTGGCACACATGAAAAGGCGACGATTCCCAACAAAGGAGATGTACCACGCTGATCCCAGAAAAGAAAAAACAAGAAGAATCAGAGAAGAAAAAGGAGGCCATGGAAAAAGGAGATGAAGACTAAAGAACCCCTTCCCCAACCCCCCACCCTGCACCTCTGCAGATGAGTACGGCCCCTCCCCCCAGCAGTGTGCCTGTTGCCCCGGAACCAGACCCAAAATATAGAAGAAACAGGGAAAAAAGGAGTAAGAAAAGAACCCCACCAGACGGGGGGGTAGAGAAAGTATTAATAAACTGGAGGAGGGCCTTCAAAACATACCCCCGGCTTCCCACTCCCACACGGTAAGTTTTCCCCAAAGCAAACAGTGAACAGCACAAAATCGACCATATCAAAGAAAAATGGGGAGCATTATGCACCGATTATGCTAATAGCTATACCATGAGAGCACGCAACCCCTGAACCCGCCCGTCTACTAGATGACCACCCCTGAAGGATCAGCCATATCCTTGACCACTCTTTGCAATTCTGCCCATGCCTACCCCTCGACCCAGCGCCATGTCTGATGTTCCAAGGTAAAGGAGTGTCCAAAAACGACCGGGAAGCGACACACACAGGTGGGGTGGAAGCCTCTGAGTACCAACACAGTCCACATCATGGAAGGACGGCCTTCCCAGTGCTGCCCCAGAGTCTGCACCGCACACAGGGTCCAGGAAGGCGGAAGCAGCCAAAGTAGACAACTGTTGCTTGAATTGTCCCTGGGTCACCGGAGGCCGTGCACGGAACGAGGCCACCACCTCCCGCTCAGGTCCAATACCTCCGGAACAGATCAGACCCACAGCCAGCCGATCACACTGTAGCATACTGTCCGGAGTGTCCAGCTGTGCACCAATCCCAGGGGTGGCCGCGACTTTGTCCTCCGGTGTGCAGTGTGGGAAGTCCCTGTATACCTGAGGACAGGAAGGCCGCCACTGTCCCAACGCTGATGCCACACCATCGAGCTTACTCCCCAAGACCCCGACGCCATGAACCAGGGAGGAATGAAGGGCACCGAGGGCCTCGAGGAGGTCGCCGTACCCCAGCATAGCTCTCTGCGATCGCTCCGCCACATTCCCAAAAGTCACACACTCCCAATCCTGCTGTGACCCAGTGGACAGGATGGTAGGCTTCATCGCAACAAAATGGCCGTCGGGTAGGCCCGACCCGTATGGGGGCCGGGACCCAGGAACAAGCGCCTCGAGGCCCACGGCGCTGGAAACAGGGTCCGGGGGCAGGCAAAAATGTATCCGTTGCGTGGGCACGGGCAACAGTCGTCCCCACCACGGACCAGTTCCCGCGAAAATCCGGGAGCCGCCTGCAAGAATCAGGGCGAGTCACGGGCGGCGTCCGGACAGCTCGCCGCCAAGGGCAGGGGCTATCACCGGGGAATCTGAGAGTTGCACCCCCGGGCAGGCACTCGGTCCGCTTCGCTTAGCGGCAGGAACGGCCACGGCGAAATGTAGGCCGAGGTTGGCACCGCTCCGGTGGACCGACTCCACCCAGTCACCACAGGCCGCTGTTGTTGAACTGCCACTCGGCCAAGGCGTCCACTCGAGGTCCAGGCTCCAGGGCTGCACGGGCCGCAAATTTAAAATGCACTTTTCTCAGGCGGTACCGCAGCCAGAAACCTCGGAGTCACACGATCGGTTGCCACTCTCATTCACAAACACGATCGCATCGCGCAGACTGAGGATCTCATGCAGGATATCCGTGCGGGATGCGGAGGTTCACGGAGCCGGGAGTCTACGCTGCCGTCTCGGTCGCCATCTTGGCTCCTCCTGTCGAGAGAGTAATTTTTTTAATAGTTCAATATAGCGCAAGCTCGTCCCCATGGTATTGGAGCGCTTTACACGAGCACCAGTTACATTACACAAGACCACACTTATTTTTAAGCACGGGGATATTAAGTGATTTGTTCAGAATCACAGGATGTTGAGCCAACGCTGAGACTCGAGCATGATCCCCCAGTTCCAAAGCCAGCATCTCTGGCTGTTATGCCACATTTCATTTGTGTCAGTGGTCTTCCCAGTTGCAAAGGAAGGGAGAACATGTCTGTGGTTGTTGCCCATTTTTGAGCGACATTTGAGACCAAGTGCAAAACTATCTGGAGCCTTCAGCAAAATTCTATTTTTTCTGTTTTTTGCTCCCTCCTTGGAATTAATTGGTAATATTTGAAGCTTTTGGTGTCAATTTGGCACTGTCTGGTGCTGGCACCCTCGGCATCTGCCTAGTATTATTGACTCGCTTTATCATCAGCCCTTTTATTTACTTTGACTCTGGCCATGGGCGTACGTAGCAATGGTGCCGCATGTGCAGTGGCATCGGGCCTAGGAATGGGAGGGGCACACTGACTATAGCTGTCTTTCAGTACCCAACCAGGAGCCAGGGGGCACTTTCACCTCCTTAAATGAGGGCGCGTGAGGCTCGTGCTACGCCACTGACTCCAGCTTAACTGAAAAACTCACATTTTAGGGGCCTCCGGAGTACTATAGGGTTGGGGAAAGTCATTCCCAGGTTCCACAGCACAGAACCTTCATTTTCTTTTTTTAGATACATTTTAGGTATTCAGTTTCCGCCCATGCTGTGCACTTTTTATTTTATGTTTGTTTTCCTATGAATTCTATTTCTTGCTATTCACATTGGTAATATTTTTTATTGAAGAATCCAACAAAGAGCAGGTTATAAATTGGTACTTAAAGTCTAATGAAACATAGAACGAGCCCAGAACAGCAACGAAATGCTAAAATAATAGAGATATATTCAGGTAAATAAATGGGACTGGAGTGTAGCAAACAATCACCAGTCATATGGGAGAGAGTAGGACACACATAAGAAGGGAAGGACATTATGGGTGGAAGGGGAGAATCCATGTAAGATGTCATATCTAATAAGTATTGGCAAAGCGAATAGGTCTGACGTTGGTTGCAGGACTATTGGCTGTACCAATGTATGTTTCTTTTGCTGTAGTTTATTATGACTTTATTGTTCCAAGATAGCTAATAGATGCTGAGAGAAGAAAGACATGAAGAAATCATTGAAATACGAAAGGGTGTAAATACAGTGGGTGGACAGTGCTGTATGAGAGACAATGAAATACAGGGTGTAAATACTGCAGGTGGACAGTGGTGTATGAGAGACAATGAAATACTAAAGGGTGTAAATACAGTAGGTGGACAGTGGTGTATGAGAGACAATGAAATACTAAAGGGTGTAGATACAGTGGGTGGACAGTGGTGTATGAGAGACAATGACATACTAAAGGGTGTAAATACAGTGGGTGGACAGTGGTCTATGAGAGACAATGAAATACTAAAGGGTGTAAGTACAGTGGGTGGACAGTGGTGAATGAGAGAATGAAATACTACAGGGTGTAAATACAGTGGGTGGACAGTTATGTATGAGAGACAATGAAATACAGGGAGTAAATACTGCAGGTGGACAGTGGTGTATGAGAGACAATGAAGTACTAAAGGGTGTAAATACAGTGGGTGGACAGTGGTGAATGAGAGAATGAAATACTACAGGGTGTAAATACAGTGGGTGGACAGCGGTGTATGAGAGACAATGAAATATCAAAGGGTGTAAATACAGTGGGTGAACAGCGATGTATGAGAGAAAATTAAATACAGGGTGTAAATACAGTGGGTGGACAGCAGTGTATGAGAGACAATGAAATGCAGGGTGTAAATACAGTGGGTAGACAGTGGTGTATGAGAGATAATGAAATACTACAGGGTGTAAATATAGTGGGTGGACAGCGGAGTATGGGAGACAATGAAATACAGGGTGTAAGTACAGTGGGTGGACAGTGGTGTATGAGAGACAATTAAATACTACAGGGTGTAATTACAGCGGGTGGACAGTTGTGTATAAGAGACAATGAAATACTACAGGGTGTAAATGCAGTGGGTGGACAGCGGTGTATGAGAGACAATGAAATACGAAAGGGTGTAAATACAGCGGGTGGACAGTTGTGTATGAAAGAAAATGAAATACTACAGGGTGTAAATACAGTAGGTGGACAGTGGTGAATGAGAGACAATGAAATGCTACAGGGTGTGAATACAGTAGGTGGACAGTGGTGAATAAGACAATGAATTACTACAGGGTGTAAATAAGGTTGCACGACATAGACCATGAATGAAGACAGAGCAGGGAGTAAACACAGTGGGCTCTGAAGTCGTGACCCACAGCTGTCCTGCAGAGAACTGTACGCCAGTGCCCCATAGCCAATTACAGACCCCGCATCACGCATAAAGGTCAAGCTATTTTTATTCTCTATAATTTCTCCCCATACTTTCCTAAATAAGTGACCATTCCAGGATGGTTGATATGCCTTTGACCCGTGGAAGGGTACACGGGACATATGGTTTTCCTTGTGTACTGTGGGAAAGGCTGTGACGAGAGTGGGTGGACTGTTAAAGAGACAAACAAGGAAGCCGTTCATATCTTGTTCTCTCTTTTCCATAGTTGCCTTTGTGTAGAAAAAACAATCACTAGGTAAAGAGGGGAGCTTGTCACGGCCACTAGTGAGATTCTACAGAGCTACCCCATTTCAACACCAGCAATGTTCCATGATTGTGTACTTAATAAATAAAATAACCTGACATAATGTTGGCCCTGCCATAATGGTGGCACATATCGGCCCAATGTGCTCACCCATGGTATAATGGAGCCCAAACCGCGTAAAATGCGGGCACTGGCATAATAGTGGTAATTCCTGTCTGATTGCGTGGTGCACAGCCCTCATGCTTGCTTCGGCATAATGGCGGTAATTCTTGGCATAAGATTGGCGCATATGACATGCAACTATGACACATAGATATTGAAGGCGGAATCTATCATGTGTTTTAGTGGATCATGACAATAATTGAACGTTTTCACAAAAAAGATAACTTCTTTATTTAGGGAATTTTCATTATTTTTCAAGAAGGCAAAGCTGGTATTTAATAGTAAAACGTGTCTGCTTTCATAAACTGACAAGCTGATATTTTGGAGACAAATGACGGAATTTATTTAAAGCTGAAATTTGAGTGGTTAAAGGGCCCACTTGGGAAGGCCAACCCCCAACACTCCTCTTTCACTTTGGTGTGCTTGCTGCACTCACTTGCTCCTTCAACTTGGTTCTCAGCTTTTCGTTACACCACTTTTAGGATTCACCAGCCGCCACTGGTGCATGCGCAGCAGGCCCCTGACCTGAGAGCTCCTGACTGAATCCGTGAGCGTGGGGGGCCCCCTCCATGTTCTTTGCAGGGGGGCCCCCTCAAGTTTCGTTACGCCACTGCCTGAACACCTGTGCAGCTGTGACATCTCTGCCATTGTGGCCTTTGTCACTGATTGTTCCCAAGTATTTTTGATTTTCTCAACTGTTTATGGGGGCCTCTGGTTCAGACAGATCCCTCAATTTGGAAATTTGAGTTCAGCGGAAGAACCTTAGGAGTAAAAGAAGATTGCTAATCTGTTTACAACGCTGTAGCTTCCAGTTAGAAACCTCCTGTGCCCCCCCCCCCCTTTCACAGGTGCTTGTTGGTGGCATAAATTAAATCCAGGGGCCTGTGGCAGATGAGAGCCCCTTCATGTCTATTCTTTTGTATGATTGGACACGTTTGCAAAGGTTTTCTGAATTGCTTTAGCAATAATGATTGATAACAATGGAAGACATGCCCACAGTGTATAGCACCTTTAGGAAACAGTTAAAAGCCTTCCGTTTTTTAAAATGCCCTGTTCCTTCCAGTCTTAGGATAACTCTAGCAAAGCGCCGAGATGCCCCCGGTGAGTCGCGCGCTATAGAAGCTTATCTAACATAACATAACATAACATAACATAACATTGGATGGTTTTAGTGGCTCAACTGTCATTATTGAGTATCATGAGCTCAACCCGAACGTATTAATACTTGGAAAAAAGTGATTGTCTTCAAGATACTTCTAAAGGGAACACACAATATTACCTGCCAAAGCCAGCACCTGTACTTTACACATAGGTAGTGGCCACATTCTGGGCCACTGTGAAGTACAGTTTGGGAAGAAGGCAGATAATCCAATTCCCAGAAGCCCCTTGAATGAAAGGATTTCTGACCCAATCTGGTTGGTTGGATTTTTGAACTATAAATTTGGACAGTATTTGGTTGACAGTGTGGGCTCTAGAGAGCTGGCAAGCAAGATGGACACACTCATGTGAGGCTCCTGCAGCCTGGGAGCACTAACTGTCAATATCCTAAAATAGCGGCGCTTTCGACAGCCTGTAACCTGCACCTTAAGTTCGCTCACCATGCAGCGACACAGATTTGAGCCTATCACTGCTGTTAAACGACAGAGAAAAAGCAAATATTGCCGGAGTGAGGTGTGAGCTGCTGCTGCGATAAGATGGCGGCCTATCGCCCTGATCGGAGGGTTGTGCTACCATTATATTCAGCGGCCCTCCTGCTGAGCGCCGTACGGACGTTTCCGCCTCGTCTGCACTGAATACCTCGAAGCTGACTCCGTAGAGCGGGCTGTGGTGACTCGCTGACAGAGCCGCCGCTACAGCAAGGTGAGCCTGCCTGCTTGGAGGGTCCGACGGCTGTGGCCTGGGCGGAGCGCCGCGGACGGGAGACTCGCTCACCTTCGGATCCCTGGGCCTGCTTGCGGGGGGTTGGATGGCCAGCGGCTTGTGCCCGTGGGTCATGGAGTTACTGCCTGGGGTGTAGCAGCCTGTACGTTGCCAGGACTGCCGCTGGGGCTGACGACGAGGGAAAATACCGGTGGACCCTCGGAGTCTGGTGCGGGCTGCTTGCGAGAGGGCAGCTGTGCTGAGCGCTGCATCCTGGTAACATCGGGGAAGGACGGGGCCCCAAGCGACCTGGTGAGCAGCTTCAGCGGTGCAGACCAGGGGCCACTCCTTGCTGCAATGTGCTTCTGCAAATCATCAGCTACGCATGCGTAAATTGGGCGATGGCTTTGCGGCCTGAAGAACAACCACTCCTTTACCTCTTCTCTTAGTTTACGATCCTCAGAGGCGGTAGCCACAACCATTACACTTCTTGGGTTCTTCAACAACCATTATACGAGCTACCAGACTGCAGCAAACTCTGTGCACAATGTTTGCACATTGCTGTGTCGACAATGGGCCGGGCTGAGGGAAAACAAACTAATCTACAATTTGAGGCACGCAAATCCACGCGCACCCCTGCTGAGGACACTGAATCCAATGGTGCAGAGGAACATTCATCCACATTCTCATTGTCAGATGCTGACTTGAAAGCTTTGCTGCTGACCATGCAACAGAGTCTCATGCCCATCGAGTCCAAAATGGACTCAATGAGTATGCTCATGCACTTTATAGCACAAAGCCTTGATAAACAGGAGGGTCGCATTAATGAAACTGAACAAAGGATATCAGCATTGGAAGACACCTCATCGGCAGGGGGAATGACTACACGATATGGAGAAGATCCTCAAGGTCATTTTGGCCAAAAATGAAGATTTGGAAGCATGCTCGCGCAGAAACAATGTGCACATTTTGGGAATTCCTGAATCCACATCCACTGGCCGCATGGAGGATTATAATGCGTGCCTGCTGATTGGCCTCTTTGGTGCAGAGGCCCAATCCAAGCCATTAGTGATCGAGAGAGCCCATCGATCACTATCCCACAGGACCCCGCTGGGGACCCCTCCTCAACCGATAATAGCGCGCTTGCTCAATTATAGAGACCGAGACTTTAAGACTCGCCAGAGAAAAGTGGGACCTGGTCTATGAAGGGAACGTCATCTCTACATACCCGGATTTCACCATTGCAGTACAAGAAACATGAAAAAACTTTACTCGGGGAAGCGTAGACTGTAGCAGGCCAACATCCTCTACGCTATGCTGTACCCAGCCCGACTCAAGGTTTCTTACCAGGCAAAAATGCATATTTTCACCACTCCTCATCTGGTGCAGGAGTCCCTAAAAAACATAAATTGCCGCTCACCCACGGCCCAGGGCGGAGGCTCTGGATCTCAGTCACCGTTTTCAGTGTCGGAAGTGGAGTAGCTGCGGAATCTACGCATGTAATGCGGACACACTCCTCATAACTGATGGTCCCACTGTCTCACCATCGCTGCGGCGAAACCAGCACTCAACATATACCTACTGAACGTAGCCCCTGCCACTTCTAGACTGCAGTACTGATACGAGCAGCAGGACTGCAGCATAATATTTCTTTCTCCTGGGCACCCTCACACGGGGGGAGGAGAGGTGCCTGGCTCTCTAACGCACACCCCCAACGAGTAACCCCCGGTCTATGTTATGGTTTGTCTAATTCTCTTCTCAACTCTACTGATTCTATACTGGAGCATACTCTTTAAGGATTTTACACTTTTCTCACTCTTTGACTGATCAAAACTCCTTCTTTAACTGTCACTTTTCTTCTTCCATCTCATGTTGGAGATACTGTTGGATATCTGGGGGTCATGCTTTTGCCTGCGGGATTGGGCTGTGGATGTGGGTGGAGGGAGGTGGGGGGCTTTCTTGAAACAGCAGTACTGCATGTAAAGTTCATGATTGCAGCGCTGTTAGAATCGGTATATATATCGAAGTAAGAGGCTACTAATGCAATGCAATTATATAGATCTCATACAGTCAATGGTATATCTGCCATCATATGTGTACACTTAAAGTTCCTGCAGACCATGTTCTTTATCTATCAACGTGGAATGTGCAAGGTTTATGAGATCCCTGCAAGCGAAGGCAGTTACTCAGCTATCTAGACAGACACCACGTCCATGTGGCAATATTGCAGGAAACACACTTAGACCCTAGGACACTGCCCAGCTTTGCTGGTAAATGGGCTTCTCATAGATGTTTTTCATCCTATTTGACCTATTCCAGAGGAACTGCCATTTTAATTAGGGCTGGGGTAAGATATTGCCCAGAGGGCACACACCAGGACCTACAGGGGAGATACTATGTGATGTG
The DNA here is from genome assembly GCF_964204655.1 of Triturus cristatus. Classification (NCBI taxonomy): domain Eukaryota; kingdom Metazoa; phylum Chordata; class Amphibia; order Caudata; family Salamandridae; genus Triturus; species Triturus cristatus. Next base: position 997,828,920 of record NC_140592.1, on the reverse strand, counting down.
AGGTAGGCTTGCTGAGCAGTCTATTGCACTGGTTAATTGTTATGCACCCAATGTGGATGATGCTACATTTTTCGATAAACTCTGGGGCCTCATATTGGACATCAAGTCCACACACCTAATATGTTGTACTGAAACCCAGCATGAACCACTCACATAGCACCCTTGGCCCCCACAACAAAGAAGGGAAGCACTTAGACACTATCTTTGCTGACCACCATTTGTTGGACGCTTGGAGATCCATACACCCCACGCACAGAGTGGGTACTTTTTATTCTAGTGTGCACTCCAGCTGATCTTGCATTGATTACTGGGTACTCTCGTGTGGCCTCTGTATGTGGCTCAAAGAGGCAAGACATCTCGCACGAACATACTATGATAATTCTCCTGTGTTACTTAAACCAAGTTCCCCCGCTAACGAATCCCCGCACCGATCATGGAGGTTTGCCCCCCACCGTGTTACTCGATGACACTTTTCCCGAAGAACTGTGGCAAGACATCCTCGCATTTTTCCCTCAAAATATAGGCAGTGTCCAGTCATTAGCATGCGTCTGGGAGAGTTTTAATGGGAGAGGGAGGGTTTAAATAATTGTAGGCAAGCCGCTGAGCAGCTGAGAACTTTCGCGATATTCGTAATCAAGTTGAGCACCTGGAGCCAATGCTTCGCTGTGGATAATATAAATACTAGCCGGGAAACAAGAGTTGCCTTTGCTTCAAGGATATAAGAGATGCGTTTTCGCACTTTTCGCAACTCTATGATGTGGAACACGCTTTTTGTAAAACTAAGCTGGGAGCAAGATAAGCCATGTAGCTTACTTACCTAGAAGGATTCACCACGTTTGTCACTGTAAGCGGAGCAAGGCAGAATTACATGGGGCATTTTAAACATTGTCTGTTTAAGCAGGGGGAATAAGGCGAAGGTTGGTAGATCGGAGGTGCTAAGGATGGCGGGCTTACAGATTTTTTTTCGTTTTGAAGTAAACAATTGATGTGACTCCGTGATTTTTTTTTGTAACTGACGTGGCTCAAACAAGTCTGGTGATTAAATAAGCATGCATTATTGACATACACATTATATATATAAAATGAAAGAAGTGTATTATTGTAAGTGAAGTTGAAGTTCAACAATGATGTTAATTTAAAAAAAAAATTGTATTGTAGATACCCCCGAAGAAGGGATTGATTCCCGAAATGCATTGGGTTATTTAATAAAACGTGACTTTCTAACACCATCTGGCCTCCTGTGTTTGAGTAAACGATTGTCCATTGAAATGAGTAAAATGAATTGAAGACACAAAAATGGCAGTAAAAAGTAAAGGATTAATGGAAAAGTTAAGAAAAATAAGAATATTAGGATTTGATTGATTGGACTCATGGAATTAATGGCTGTGCTGCCGGTATTGGAACTGCAACAGGTTTCAGAGTTTTAAAGTCACCATCCGTGTGCTAAATGTTGCTAAGGGTGGGGGAATCCTCCTGGACATTAGAGGATCTCTGCAAAAACTAGAATGCAACATTAAGGCTGCCGAGGCTTCTATTGCTGAGGCTCCTGCACTGCAGCTTCGCGCACAGCTCAAGGAATTATTGATAGACTACTCAGACACTGCGGAGAGGTAATTTCTATTTTGATCCAAATATCATCACGCCCGAACATATGGGGAGGGTGAGAGACCCGGTAAGGCACTGGCAGAGATAACGTGGGCCCCTAGATTTGCCAACAATATTTTTCACATAGAAGAAGAAACAGGGACGTTGCAAACAGACCCCAAGGCCATACTCAACACCTTTGCTGATTATTACTCGCGACTCTATTGCATGCATAGAGCTGGGCAGATCGATGTATCGTCGTATTTTGAAGACAAAACCCTTGGCTGGGTAAGTGATTTTAGTAGAGAATGTTTGGCTGCTGACATTGAAGAAGATGAGTTACGTGTGGCCATAATGCAATTACGGTCCGGCAGAGCCCCCGGTCTGGAAGGCCTACCGGCTAACTTCTATAAGTGCTACATTGACAAACTAGTTCCCATTGTCAAACAGGTGCACAAAGAAGCTCAAAGCAACCCGCCCTCTCCCATCGTCCATGCGACAAGCCATGATTATTTCACTTCTTAAGCTGGGCAAATATGCTTCCGAATGTGAAGCCTACAGACCTTTATCTTTAAAAAATTGTGATACCAAGATCCTGGCTAAAGTTCTAGTCAACAGGTTAAACCTACTGATGGAGGGGCTGGTGCTGTTCGATCAGGCAGGTTTATACCCGGGAGGGCAACTTCACACAATTTACGTACTATATTTGCACTGTTACAGGTCATTGATCCTGCATCATATGCAGCAGCTGTATTTTTGGGTGCCTCAAAGGCTTTCAAGTCGTTGGAATGGGACTATATGTTTGCGATATTGTGCAGAATGGGCCTCCCACCTGCCTTCATTTCATGGATTGCGCTACTCTACAGCCAGCCTTTGGCTGTCGCTCAGGTGAATGGCCTCAACTCCAATCCCTTCTCAGTCTCCAGGGGAACCAGCAGCCGTCGTCCGTGCAGGTAACAGCGATGAGGCGGTGGGGCCTCATTAGGGGGGATTTCGAAGGACGATGCTGAGGGAAAATTATTAATTTATTTAGTTTTCCCTTTGCATCGTCCCTTGAAATCCACCACAACACGGCCCCACCGCTGTTACCTGTACAGACCGTGGCTGGAAACCAGGCAGGGTTGTCCCCTTTCGCTATTGCTCTTTGCCCTAGCTGTTGAACTGCTTACTGCTAAACTCCGTCAACATCATAAAGAATACGCAATACAGTACCCCTCGCACCATATACTAGTCTCACTCTACACTGACAATATTACCCTCTATCTCCATGAACCGACCATAAGTCTAAACCCCATTCTCAGGGAATTTATCTGGTTTGGCGATATTTATGGGATTCATATAAACTGGAATAAATCACAGATATTCCCTCTCACCCACAATATTCCTGAGTTTCCGCTTGAATTTCCATTGACGTGGTGTACCTCTGAAATAAAACATCTGGGAGTGGTGATCTCCCGCGATAGAGGGGAGACACAGCGTGCAAACTATGGAACCGCTTTCGACTCAGTTACTAACTTGATAGCCCGCTGGATCTAACAGCTGCTTTCACTGGCAGGCTAAGTTTCATTGATGAAAATGGTGATTCTAGCCAAACTTCTTTACTTATTCCTTAACATACCGTACCATCCCGGTCATCCCATTTTTGACGCAGTTAAATCTCAGCTTATTAGGTTGTCATGGGGGGGGGGGGGGTAAACAGCCCTGAGTGAGCTGGCAGACTTTGACACAACCATTTTCGCGAGGCGGCTTTGAGGCACCAGGCACTGAATTATGCTTCCTGTGCGCCCAGGCCCACCACACGGTGTATTGGATTCACTCACCAACATTTAAGGCACGTTTAGCCATTGAACAGGGCTACACGGCCCCCTTACCCTCGACCTCCTTCCCAGAAGCGCAAGTTCCAGGGAAGGCACAACCTACTCCACAGTAGCATGCACAAATCTGGCAAGGAAGTGGCTTGTTAAAAAAGTGGACAAGCCCTTACTATACTCACCGTTGATGCAGCTCCCATATCACTACTGTGCTCCAGTTACTCATGAAGCCGGCTGTAGAGGCGTGCTCCATAGAAGACACCTGCACACTTGGGTGACCTTTATCATGAGGGAGTGTTCAAAGACAGGCAGACACTCTTGGGTGGGGAAGATGCCATGCCTCTAGAAATCTTTCTATACATTAGGACTAGACACAAGGTGAAAGCCAATACCCTTGAATCCTCCCAAGAACCACCAACATGTTATGCCCTACATGCTCTCCTGCAGATGACTGGGCCAGCACACGCTGTGTCTAGACTTTACCGTGCTGCTTTACTAGAACGGCCAAGCACACAACATTAAGCAGGGAAAGGCTGGGACCCTGACTTAGAAGCCCTACTAACTGATAAACAATGGGCGTATTGCGGCATGCAAACAGGGGCTATAACAGCGAGTAGCCATCTGCGGATAATTCCTTTTAAATGTATACACAGAGTTTACTACACACCCATGTGATTACACAGATACAAATTGAGGGTGTTGATCACTGTGACAGGTGTAGGCAGGAGGGAGCGGGCTTTCTCCCTTTGGCTTGGCAGTGTGATAGAGTGCGGAAATAATGGGTGGAGGTGCTGGGGGCATTGTCGAAGATGGTTGGCTCCTCCAGCCCTGTCTCGCCGATAGCGGCATTGCTGGGGTACACACAGGGCCTACTAGCCGCACATAGGAAATTTATTGTGCTGATCCTGGTACTAGCAAAGAGGAGAGTGGCGTGCAGGTGGGGCCGGGGGGTGCACACCTAAGTTCAAGGATTGTCTCACAAACCTGATATTCTGTGAAGACCAGCTAACACCCTATACAGAACTTCTACCAATGACGTCTTGTTCGTGGGACATCTGGGACCACCTGCTGGCCTACCTGCACGATCACACAGCCTGAGGTAGCATACGGGTCCCCCTTGCAATTATCTGTTCCGGCCTATGTCATAGAGTTGAATGAGCTTGTCCATTAGGCCAACATACCATAAATAAACACTGGCTGTATACTAATGGGTCAAGATGCTTGGCTTTCCAAATGCCTAATGTGTCCACTGTCCTGTATGAGAGACCATCCTAACCACTGACTAATGTTGAATGTCTTGTAGCTGAGATATCTGCATTGTCGTCCACTGTGTGCCCTGGCGAGTTTATTGTATGATGTACACTGCTTGTAAACAATGTTGCACTTTTCAGATAACAAAAGATGTCTGCCCATCGAAACATGACTGTCCTGCTGTACTTGTTTGACAAAATCAATTTAAAAAAAAAAAAATCCAAAGTATTTGGTTGACAGTAGGTTGAGTCCAATGGGCAGGACGATTAAACAAAAAACTGAAGCTCCACACCAGACAACAGAACAACTTCTTGGAGACAAACCTGCGTGGATCTTTCTGCTGGTTCTTCCAGTATTCGGAACCGAGTTCTGGCTTGCACTGCTGCTTCTGACCTATATGCCTCGAAGTCACCAGCCAGCCCAAGTATTCCAGAGTTGTGGACAGCACACAGATGCCCTGTCTACCTCTACCAGAGAGTGGTGAGGGGCTGCCTCAAGATGCTGTTGCTACAAGGGGAAGTGAGCAAAGTGATAACATAAATGTAGAGAACCTTACCCGCCGGAAAATCTGTTTATCACTTTTGTTGCCCTGTAACCTAGCTTTGCTGCAGAGGGCCTTCATCCCAGTGGTCTGCATGCTAGGCAGGTCAAAATAGTTGCCCCAGAGTGGGCCTTTTTTCCCGCTGAGCTCACACAACATTGTCCTGTGGTCAGACTGAGATCTTCCCTCTTATCAGTTATACTGGTGGCCCCTTGAGTGTGGAGACACTGATCCATAGCCTCTATGGGCCTCTGTGAGACATCCCAATTTGAGGACATCAGCCTACCACTGATGTTGAACCTGAATAAAGGCTTATGTTCATGGCTGTTTTAAATTACTTCCCCAAACCCTAAAACTTTCACCTGAAGGCTTACTGTAATAGTACTTAATGATTTTCCATTGTGTATTCCTTTTTGCTGTTTTCAGTGTTAGCAATCATCAGAGCTGTGAACAATAAGGCTTGCGAACCCATAACAAATTTTGTTGGGAGGACTGCAGTCCTCAAATTTATTGTTCCCCCATTTATTTGTTCACAATCTAGTAGCAATCAAAAACTTTAATTAGGTACATATACTAATTTGGAGATCCCCGCACATGGACCATAATACCCATGCCTTTGCAGAATCTCTGTCACATATTATTCACCATTTCCCAGTGGAAATATGGTCCCCTTAAACCAGGGGTTAAGACTCCTATGACTGAAGTTATGACCATAACATTACTACTTGTAGCTTTACAACCACCAAGCGTATAACAATACAGCCACTCCCAAGGTTTTTGCTTTTTGCTCTTGGACTGTGTGAAGACCCACCACAGCCTTAGGATACAGCTCACCCACAAATGGAGATGAGGAACTTCACTCAGGAGGAGTCTGACTTGTATTTACCTTCGCTGTAGATCACCACAGGAATCTACATTATCTGACTCCATACACACTCAGTGGACTGAAGAAGGGGCCATGTGGCAAGTACTAACAGACTCTATCAATGCTTTGACGGTGGTGGTGCTGAGCATGGGGGATGAAGTATATGATTTTCAAGACATAGGTGGTAAATGTTGTAGGAGTTATTTTGAAGCTGGTGCCATGAGGGAATGTACGTTTGGTTGGGTCAGGGGGAGAGGAAAAGGCGATGAATAGGAGAATGCATGGCACAGTGAAAGTTGAAGATGGACAATGGAGTACAGATGGAATATGAGATTGCAGGCATAGAGAAATTAACAGAGAGAAGGCACAATAAAGGAAGTGGGAGTGGAAGAAGGAAACAAATGAGAGCGAGATGGAAGGAAATGCGCTTGAGAAGGAATGAGCGTTTGAAACATTCTAGACTCCAGTCTAACTACGTCATTGCTCTTTGGAGGCTTTCTTCCCCTTGACATTTTCAAGGTGGAGTGTGAGTAGTCAGGTTGTGCAAAATGCATGGGTTTGAAAGTTATGCAGGCCAGTTCAAATGTTATTCTGGATACTTGCGGAGGTGGGGGGGGGGTTCTTTCATAACTGAGGGGGTCAAACTTTCAACAACTTGACAGTGATATTGCTACTGAGTGAAAGATAGCAGTGAGTGGATACAACTGCCACGACCTGAATACATACAACTGAAGAATAGAGACGTCCATACCTCGGGTCAGATCAACTCCTGTATCAGGCGTCAGGTTTCTGAATGGAACTGTGTACAAGGGGAACAGAGTGTGGAGAGAGCCCACTTCCTGGGCCGATATCTGTACAGGGCCTTATAGGTTGTACTGTAGACATACATTCAGACATTTTAAGGCATGTGTAAAGTGGGGTCCAGCCCAAGCCCCAGTCTTTCAGGGGGGGCCCTAATCGAGCCAGCTCTGTTCTACGGAGTCACAGAGTCTTGCCCTGATGACCTTGAATAATTCTTAAACAGTTAGTTTTAAATACCGTTTTCCTTGAATTTATTCTTAATGTAGGTGATGTGTGAGAGTCTCTTACAGGCATTTTCCTGAGAAATGTCTTTATGTTTCATGCAACATCCATAAAAGTTTCTTTTAGATAAAAACAGGGCCTCACACATGTGAAATGGGTTTCACAGAGATCATTTGCAGTAATATTAAATAGCTGCTGCTTTGGTACAGCACTGAAAAAACACTGGCCACTGTTCTTGACTATTAGATGTAAACACATTTAGAATTTGGACCAATGTGTCTGTGCACTGTCTGTGGCATGGCCAAAGAGGGAATTAAATAGCTGTAATTGTATTATAAATGTAAATCTGTTCCAAATAGGGGACCCCAAAATACATTTGGCCCAGAGCCCCCCAAGATCCTCCTTAAGATGTCTCTGCAGACATAGTGCTTCATCTAGCCTGTCTTGTTAAAGGCAGAACATGGCGTCCATAACTTGTGCCTTGGCTGAGGATGGCGTTACCTGGGCTTATCAGCTCATCAGGAGAAAGTATGTAATGCTTTTGCGGTTCAGGTTTTTGGCTGTCCCATCCTGGCCTTTGAAAAAAGTGCATTGGACTTTGCCTATGTTATTTATAGTGCTGTGTAAGGTTCTCTGTGTATCACCCTACTACCTCATTGTGCAAAGTGTCTCTGAGCTGTAGCTTGGTCGTTTTGGGTGTTCTTAATCTAAAGATGCCGTGTTTGGGCTATAAGGAATATTCGCTCTTTGCCTCTTTATGTATTTAGTGGAGCTGTTTGTGATGTTCAGTCATGCCACAAATAAAACCTGCAGGTAGAGGTATATATTCTGTTGCTGTGTGTTGTTTGGCAGACCACTGACACTGTTCTTTTTAATGCCTCTGCATTGTGAGCTCGCCCTCCCCCTGGAGACAATCTAAAGTTTTCTTTCACTGTTTTCTTGAAACCATACATGTACTTATGTGTTTGTATTTATTTCATTGCTGAGTTTTTTTTGTAAAGCACTACGTCATAGTGGTTATCCATGGGTGGCTCTACTCCATGGCAAGCCATAGATTTGCAGTGTGATATTTTCCCTCTTTGGCAAGTCATAGTTTTTGAGGTGCCCCTGAATGAAAGCTCACTGAGATATATTTTCTGATGTTAGAGTGACGGTATTGTTGGAGCTCCCCTTTAAATTTGTAAACATGTGTGCATTATTCTGACTTTCATATGCTGACTGGGCGCCCCTTGCATCTCGGATTCTCTTAAATCCACCACTTTTATGTGAGCAAACAAAACTAAAAAATAAAGTTTTCATCACAACTGGTTGAATTTTATATGCTGCTGAACTCGATATTGTTTCACCAGTTACTTTGAATTATTTGTGCCTTCAAAATGGGAATTGTTTGTATAAGGGTTCGATTTTAGTGCTGCTGAACTTGTTATTGTGTTACCAGTCACTTTGAAATATTTGCAACTTCATGCACAAACCAAAGGGGCATGGGTTGACTAAACTGGATTTATTTTTGGATGCTGCTGCCTGCCGTACTTGTTGTTGTTTTAACAGTCACTTTGAAATATTTTCACCTTCAAGCACAAACCAAAAGGCCATAGTTTGATTAACCTGGTTTGATTTTTGTAAGCTGTTGCACCTGTTTTTGTTTGAATACTCACTTTGAAATATGTGTGCCTTCATGTACAAATCAAAGGGGTAATTGTTTGACTAACTTTGTTTCATTTTTGCATACTGCTGGACTTGTTTTTATGATGCACCTTGAAAGTATTTTCACCTTGATGCAAGAAGTAAAGGGGATTGTTTTACAGACCACACTTGATTTTTGTATATTGCTGCACTGGTGATTGTTTAATTATGCATTTAAAAAGTATTTGCACTTTTTCTGTTACTTTACCCAATACAATTAGTATAGATTCTGTTTTGGATACTTGCTAATATGGTTTGTTTTTATTCTACACGATGTGTTATTTATGGTGTTGTTTGCACCTGTCTGTAATATGTGTGCCTTAAATCTTATAATTAGCATTATTTAAACTACAGACATGATAAAGACTAGGCAGTGGTTATTATCATGCACTACCCCCAACAGACGCATGTGTGTGACATGCAGGTCATTCACATCAGTCTATTTCTCTTGGAGCTGGGAGGATACTGAGCTATATCTTTTGTACTCCTTGTGTATATTGTCAGTCGAGCCTTTGAAAATGCAGGTTTGGGTTTGTCTTTCAAATGTTGAAGTTATTTTCCCATCAATGTCAATTCTAAGTCAGACCCTATGTAGTTATTCTTTGTTCTTCAGCGATAGGCAGTTCCTGAGACAATAGGGCCGCTCCTTGGCATTGTTCTTATTGCTGTCTCAGTTAAATATTCTGCTGTTGACAATAATGTTACAAATGGCATAGCTTATATGTTAAGAGTGTTTCTCACTTTCTTATTAAAACTTTGAATAACACATTATAGAGGCATTTCATTAAATGTTGGAGGTTTCAATTCAAAATATACCAGATTCTTTGGTGGTGAGGCAAAGTGAAAGGTGGTGGGCCAGGGGCGGCCTCCATGTATTTCACAGGAGGGCCCCCTCAAGTTTCGTTACGCGACTGCCACCATGCACCCTGACCAGCCTGTTTTCAGATATCCCAAAATCAGAGCTTTAGCCCCTCTCTCTTTTCACATGTCACACTGCCCTCCCCATCACATATCGGCACACATCTCACACGTCACTCACACATATTTACCACCTTCCTTTAGTACATAAAGAGAGTGTAACCTCTACTGTGGCGGGGGAAAACCTGATCCTGCATCTAAATGCATTCTACCACCTACACAGATATGCTGCACTGCTATCAATGTCAGACCCGCACTATAGAACATTTTTTTTGTTTGTCGTACCTCAACACAGCCATTCCTGAATTTTCATTATATATGTAGAGACAAAATATTATCAAAACGTACTTATATTGACATTGAATAGGCCTCAAATGTGCTCATCAATGTCAAGACTTCCTTCACTTTGAAGGTCAGTGTTGTCTTCCCATCTGAAACCTGCCCACACCTACTCTCCTGCTCCAACCAGTGCACCGACATGTGAACTGGTAACAGACACCGGTGGATGGCATAACCTGGTAAGTCTTCAGCCAGATTAAATGCAATCTTTAAAACCACATTTGTGTCTGCATAAATGTCAGGATATTTAACATATTATTTTATAACATAATATAGACCTCATGCTCATCATGTGTCAAATACATTTTCTATTTCAATCATTTTCATTTAACTTTAAGCAAAATGTAGAAAATAAAACGGACTATTTTTCAAAGTAATCAAAGACCTTTGAGATAGTAAATGCATGTATATGTCAGGTCTGTGCTGTAGCATATGGCAATATCTCACGGCAGATAATTCCAAGCCTATCCAGCTGGTACCTACCAGTCATTACAGACTGTTACTGACAGTGACAAAAGCAAAGAATAGAATTAACCATCTACACCAGGCGGGCCTGGAATAAATCCAGTATCATATAAGAAATGAGCCCCAGACCTCCACAAAGATGAGTAATTGGTCATTGAACTAGTATATCAGTTATTCATAGATGGTGGATGCATTGACTTCCAACAGTTAGTTTGCAGAATTTTGCTATTGCTAAAACCACTCCTGCTATCACTTCTTGTGATTAGTAATTGCAAGTATGTGTTGACTGTAATGGCGGAGGGTACATTTTGGTTAAGCCTGCAGAGGTAGATCACTTCCTCTCCAGATTGAGGTCCAGAATTGTTGTTTTTCTCAAGCGGTCCATAGGATATCTGTCGTATTGCCTTTGTTTTGTAAGCATCTCTAACACATTGCATCTGTGGATATTTTGGCTCTGAATGGTTTATATGCAACCAGTACTGGTCATGGATAACCGTAAAGTAGCTGAATTTTGACCTTGCCTCATAGAGACTGCAATCATGAGTGGGTAATAGGCCAGACCAATCCTGATCTATTAGTTCTGTTTGCTCATGAGGTTGCCATTTCAATTGAAGAACTTGAGATATTGTTTTGGAGAATTTTTCCTCAATCAGTATTCCATAAATCCTGGATGCTAGTTTCTTTTAGCTTCCCCATTTTTTCAAATAGTTATGTATCAACAAATCTTTTACAGCTAACTTCTCCTTTTTAAATGTGTTCACTAGACAACTTCATACTTGGTGGTATCTTAGGTGATATGTATTATCCAAGGGATTTGCTGAGATTGATTCCTGGAAGCACTTTATAGTTGAACCTGACAGGACATGGTCTAGAACAATGATACTGAAAGTACAGCCCAGAGGCCTCTTGCGGCCCTCCTGATCTTTCCATGTGGCCACTTGGTCAACAGCAGCACTGGTATGCTGTTTACCTTGACTCAGCACTAACATTCAAAATGGAAGTCCTGCACCACTGAACTTTAGAAACACCTTCATTTTTTAAAGCTATTTTACAGCAAATGTGTGAAAATGTGATAAAGTCTCTTCATAATTAAAAAATGTGTATTTCGTTAACATGCAGAACCTTTCCGCCTTAGTGCCTCCAATTACATCACTGCATTGAGCGTGGGCAAAAGGACGTGCGCAGCACTAGCCAGGTAGTGATCGCGACGGCCGTTGGCCGACGGGAGCACAGAAGGGGTTAAATGCTGGTTTAAAAAAAATTAATTTAGAAACTTCATGCTTCCATCGATCATGACAACGATGCCAATAGTGAACTAAGAGGCAAGTCAGTTGCCATGTACACCCTCTGGGCAGCCGCGGCCCGTGGATGGAGTTCCGTGGGGCGGGGCGGGGGAGGGGCAGGGTGGGGGGTTCTAAAAACCGGAATATGGATAATTACAGGTAAGTAAACAATTAAATAAATAAAACGAATTTCGTAGCGCGCGCTGCCTCGCATTTTGCCCCTCCCCCGCCCCGCCTTACCGCCCCACGGAACTCCCTCCACGGACCGCGGCTGCCTCAGGGTGGTCTGAGTTACTATTATAAATAGACAACAGCATAGTTTATTAAATCAAACACAAGAGAAGGAAAAGGAGGCAAAGTGAAAAAAAACAATTGCCTAGGATCACATATTATGGTCAAGTGGGGAAAGCCGGAATTGATCCCAGGTTTTCTAGATTTGCATTGTGCAATTCAGCCAATAAGTGCACATGCTTTTCTTCCCCGCCACCCTACTGGTATCAGTGTGGCTCTTGGGCACACCACAGACCATACTTTCAGCCCCCTGGGGGAATTTTTGTGAATATCCATGGCCTAGAATAAGTATTCCCTTTTGTTCTCAATGTATACAGTTAATCATCTGAACAGCTATACAAATTTTGTATTTGTTCCAGATAGGTGCTTATGAGTGCAGAAAGCCATATTGGTTAAGGATTTATGCACATTCGTCTATATCTGAATTGAGTTTGAGATACTCAGATTTCTCCTCCCATGTTAATTTCATAAATAGAGCAGTTGCTTACCTGTAGATCCTATCTGTGAAGGGCTTTCAATTATCACTTAATCTGGGGTTTCAAGTTCTCAACTAAAATAGTATGCTAGCTGTGATAAATGTTGGGCATTGCAGTACATTGTTAAGTTGGGGAGGTATAGACCACCAAAGGTGGTTTCCACACAGAGCATTTCCCTGGCTAGTCGGGAATTTTTTTTGTGCTAGACATATACGTTTTAATGAGTTGATTTATTTGCCTAAGTTTGAGGTGCAGGACAATTTCTGATGGGTAAACTTCCTAATGTCTCTGTCCTTATGTCACTAAATACATTTGTTGGTGGAGTGAGAAATTGGTGCAATTTGCTTTTGCATAATTACAGGAAATTAAACAGAAATATGGAAAATGCAGATCCGTCATGCCACTCTATATTGCAGCACAGCATATGTTCTTGCATCAATTTTTGATGCAAGGACACATTTAAACAAAAGCACTGCAAGCAACAGCCACTCGCGTTCCGTTTAAGGGTGGGCGGAACTCGTGAAGTTTCACTCAGCAGGATTCTGCAGAGTTACATGAAAACACAGCGAGATTCTGCGGAGTTTCGTGAATGGGCAGAATTAGGCACACCACGCTGCTCATGCTGATTTTTGGTGCCAGGAGCTTGTTCTGTGCTGAAAAATCAGCCCGAACAGCACCACCTGGCGCGCAAGAGGGCACTGCTTCTCTAATAAATTTTTCTGCCAATCCAGTCGATTTTCTATTTGAGCGGCTGCTTTTTTACCAAAAACGGTCGCAACCAACCACGTTGGGAAATCACTTTCGGATGCCAAATCTTGTTCGCACCTACAATTGGCGAGCCGCACGCGAGAAAAAACAATGCAATGCAGTGGTTGGCGGAATTTGGCCAGAACTCCACAATACATGCATAACGTGGAGTGGCTAAAACTCCGCCAATGGAGCGGAATGTATTGCCCACCCCTAGTTATGTTGTCCCCTGTATTCACAGTACATTTTTACTGCAATTGCTGCTGAATTATGCACAGTAGCATAGTGCCATAATTTTGGGAATTTCTTGTAATTAGCGAAAAATAAAATTCCCAAAATTAGGCTGCACCCAGGCCTAATTACAGACACACACATGTCTGTCTCATGTCACCCACTCTATCCAGCTATGTCGCACTTTCACACAATTGTTAAGTAAGTTTTCTTTGTAACAATACCTAACACTCTCATGTCATGTTAGTGTATGGATACAAACAATACATTTATATCAAGGCTGACACTCTGGAGACATTTTTGTGCGTGTTTATGTACTGTGTGTACACCCTCAGTAATTACGACAAAACCCGCCTGTAGTCTATTGGATTCAGGGGGTGAGTCTCCAGACGAGGGCTCCCTACCTGCTGGTGGATGCTTCCTCCTCTGCCATGATGGTATCCTCTCCTGCGGCCACCTAGCAGCTGAGGTTCTCGTTCACCATCATCCCTGGTACAGCCGGTCTCTGCTTTGGCCTTAGCTGTCTGCTGAGTAGGACAGATAAGAAAATAAACAAGCATTGGCATAGCCAATAGGTCTCGCCTTAGGGACCTTATAAGTGTTTAGCCATGCAACAGTTGCATAACTAAATACTTATAAGGTCCTAAAAGCGAGACCTATTGGCTATGCCAAGCGGCCGTGAAAGTGATCACGATCAAACATCAAAGCGGCCGCAAAAGTTAAAGTAATCACGGAAAAGCGCGGCGCAGGCGCCCGCGCACATGCACTGTAGCTCTAGGCTGGCCTGGTAGCACTTTTTGGAGCCCTCTCAAAAAGTCTCGCCAGACCAGCGCATGCGCTGGGTCAGGCGAGACCTAAAAACATATGAGGGTGTATGCCCACTACTTAATGTACATTTTTCAATAGTAGAATATTAAATGAGACCAAAAATGATGATGTTATGTAATTCACTTCCATTTGGTATCAAAAGTTATAATTCCCACATGCCACTTTTAACAATGTATAACTCTAGTTAGCAAAGGTGTAGCTAAGGCATGTACCAATTCCCAATAAAGCATCACAATTGTCTATGATATAGAAACAGAAATGTTATCATAGCACATGGGATGCCTTGAAATGCCAAGCTATGTCACCATTACATAATCTTACGATGGCAGACTGAAAATACATAATTTAAAGGTCAGGGCTTGATGACCGATTGGAACACCATAAATGGTTATATTTTGAAAGTGCGATGGCTGATAATTGTGAGTGTACATTTTATGTATATTACATGATATTTTATATGTATTACTTCGTCAAAATGTCAAAGGCATGTGTTTCACACTGTCTATGAAGTTAGTCTGACATGATATACAAAGACTTAATTTAGAATATAGAGTATATTCACTAAGTTAATTATACACATGCATATTTACTGCTACACCTTGGTGTGATTCTATACTTATTTGCTAGTCACCATTTCAGAGTGTAGATGTACATACCTCCAACTTCCTTAAATCAGGGGATGGAGCCTCTTACAACAGAATTTAGGAGTGTAAAGTTACTTCTAGTAGCTTTGCACAAATAGGTGGACATCTCTGCTACGGAAGTGGAGATCTCCCTATAATAAAACATTTGAAAAATTATTATAGTTATTAGAAATATTTTAATCGAAAATATAAATTAAAGTTAATTTTAAGTATGTATTTATAATCAGAACTAATAAAATAAAATGTTACAGCATGTTAACTCATCAAACTAAATGATGTCTACCAATAATTTGTTTTAAATATATTAATTTTTTTTAACATTTAAAATAATTAAAAATATTCCCACTCCCATGTACATATATATATATATATTACCTACTGGCGGTCGCCAGTAGGTAGTTATAGTTAGGACCACGTTTCCATAGGAAATCCGCAACATTCTATTTTGAATAACTTTGGCGCCGGTCGACGAATCCTCGCGAATTTTTCAAAATAGGTGGGGCACTACGCTCCGCTCCTACCCTAAAAGTCTCGGGGGGATTCGTCAAGCGGGGGCTGAGATAAAAGGGGGGGTCCCAAAACGCGTTTTTCCCATGCATTTTTCCATAGGACCTTTAGACAGGGCTACAGCCCGAACGGCTGAACAGAATTACTAGAAATTTGGCAGAGAGGTAGCCATAAGGTCAAGGAAGTGCCTTTTGTAGGTGTGGTGTAAATCTGTTCCGTAGATTCTGAGAAAATAGCCTTTAAATCAATATATATATCTGAGCCAGCTTACGGTGCGCTTACGGTACGCTTACCGTACGCGAAACCAGGAAGCCGCGGCCGCCATTTTCTCTCTCGCACTGAGAGTCATGTTTAAAATATAAAGCATAAAAACATGTAAAGGGGCTGTTTAGACAGCTCCCACACACATAGCCATGTTGTGGGAGTCCCCAAAGGTCCCTCAAGGCCAAAAACGGAATTTTTATTTTTTCGCTAATGTCGCCGATTACGCTTACCGTACGCGTACTGTAAAAAAATTATAAAAAAAAAAAAATTATCCACACTCTCTCGACCCCGTGTGCTAATGG
This sequence comes from Triturus cristatus, assembly GCF_964204655.1. Taxonomy (NCBI): domain Eukaryota; kingdom Metazoa; phylum Chordata; class Amphibia; order Caudata; family Salamandridae; genus Triturus; species Triturus cristatus. The sequence goes on along the minus strand of NC_140592.1, from coordinate 997,812,867 downwards.
TGCCCGAAGGGCACCATTTGTGCATGGCTTATTACATATACGAAAAATTAAAATATTACCTTTCAAAACGAAGTGCATCATATGTCCTCCATGTGCGCACGGTGCGCGAAGCGCATCGTGCGTACATGGCCCATCTAGCGTAACGTGGGCATGCGGTGCGCGTAGCGCACCACGTGCCCACCGTGCGTGCACGGCACTAACTGCGTAAAGTGGGCGCGCGGTGCGCGAAGCGCACCGCGTGCTCACTGTGCACGCACGGTGTGCGAAGCGCACCGTGCGCGCACGGAACGAACTGCGTTAAGTGGGCACGCACGCCACGAATGGCGTAAAGTAACTTAGCATTTAAAAAACCCTACAAATTCACTGAAAAAACCATAGGTTTCACACACGTTATAGTTAGGAATTAGCATTTAAAAAACCTTGCAAATTCACTGAAAAAACCATAGGTTTCACACATGTTATAGTTAGCGGAAATTTTACTGATAAAAAACCAATGAAATTCCCCCGTTATAGTTGGTGCAGGCAACTATAACTCACGCGACCGCAATCTTCTGCTGATGACATATGTGTCTTTATGAAAAAAAAATATTTGTAATATATGTATAGCTAAAAATGTATGGAAGAAGACATGGGCAAATAAGTGTCTAAATACAGTATTAGCATCAGCAGAGGATTGCGGTCGCGTGAGTTATAGTTGCCTGCACCAACTATAACGGGGGAATTTCATTGGTTTTTTATCAGTAAAATTTCCGCTAACTATAACATGTGTGAAACCTATGGTTTTTTCAGTGAATATATATATATATATATATATATATATATATATATATATATATATATATATATATATATATATATATTACCTACTGGCGGTCGCCAGTAGGTAGTTATAGTTAGGACCCCTTTCCATAGGAAAACCTCAACATTCTATTTTGAATAACTTTGGCGCCGGTCGATGAATCCTCGCGAATTTCTCAAAATAGGTGGGGCGCTACGCTCCGCTCCTACCCTGAAAGTCTCGGGGGGATTCGTCAAGCGGGGGCTGAGATAAAAGGGGGGTCCCAAAACGCGTTTTTCCCATGCATTTTTCCATAGGACCTTTAGAACGAGCTACAGCCCGAACGGCTGAACAGAATTACTAGAAATTTGGCAGAGAGGTAGTCCCTATGTCAAGGAAGTGCCTTTTGTAGGTTTGGTGTAAATCTGTTCAGTAGATTCTGAGAAAATAGCCTTTAAATCAATATATATATCTGAGCCCGCTTACGGTACGCTTACCGTACGCTTACGGTAAGCTTACGGTACGCGTACGGTGGCGTGCGCGAGCGCGATTCTGATTGGCTGTTAGATCTTAGTAAACATTTGAATCGGCCGAAACCAGGAAGCGGCGGCCGCCATTTTGTGTGTTTCACTCAGAAAAAAAAGAGTGAAAACAAGAAAAGGGGGCAATGAGGAGAGTTACAGACCCCCTTACATTTGTGAGGGGGTCAAAGAAGGACTGTAAAGTACAAAGAAAACATTTATTGATTTTAAAAAAAATCACGGGGTACGCGTACGGTAAGCTTACGGTAAGCGTACGGTAGAAAAAAAAATAAAAAAATAAATGAAATTCAGATTTAAGTGTTTAGATATTAGGGGGCTCTAAAAAGAGCCGTTGTGTTTATGAAATGATTTTTTAGTGGTACCTACAAGTAAGTACCGATGCAGAGTCTAAGGTTCAAGAGGAAGACTCTGTTCCCTTCATCATTGAAGTGCACACCATCTCCTCTATAAATGTCTTGCATGTCATAACGCAAGTTGTTGTGGTAAATGGCACCCATACCATAGTCACGGAGGAAAGCAGAAACAGATTTGTTGACGTGCTTTCTTGCTTTGTCATCGCACCGCGTGCCCACCGTGCGTGCACGGCACTAACTGCGTAAAGTGGGCGTGCGGTGAGCGAAGCGCACCGCGTGCTCACTGTGCGCGCACGGTGCGCGAAGCGCACCGTGCGCGCACGGAACGAACTGCGTTAAGTGGGCGCGCACGCCACGAATGGCGTAAAGTAACTTAGCATTTAAAAAACCGTACAAATTCACTGAAAAAACCATAGGTTTCACACACGTTATAGTTAGGAATTAGCATTTAAAAAACCTTGCAAATTCACTGATAAAAAACCAATGAAATTCCCCCGTTATAGTTAGTGCAGGCAACTATAACTCACGCGACCGCAATCTTCTGCTGATGACATATGTGTCTTTATGAAAAAAAAATATTTGTAATATATGTATAGCTAAAAATGTATGGAAGAAGACATGGGCAAATAAGTGTCTAAATACAGTATTAGCATCAGCAGAGGATTGCGGTCGCGTGAGTTATAGTTGCCTGCACTAACTATAACGGGGGAATTTCATTGGTTTTTTATCAGTAAAATTTCCGCTAACTATAACATGTGTGAAACCTATGGTTTTTTCAGTGAATATATATATATATATATATATATATATATCCAAACAAAGTCGCCTCCGCAAAGAAACAACAAGGGACTCAGCGGGCAGTGCTCAGGTAGGTTTATTCAAGAATGTTGTGGCATAACGCGTTTCGGAATTCTCCTTCGTCAGATGCCTGTTACTCCCTAAAACTGGCGCCAGAAACAGTCCCCCTTTAAATGTAAAATACATCCTCCCCAGTGGTGGAAATAAAGAGACTGCAAGTTCCAGCATCCTTCATTGCGGATGATGGAAAAGGCTGCCAGAATCCAGAAAAATTTCCTTGTGGGACTGAAAATGCCGTCCTGTACTGCCCAACGCCTTCTGCAGCCTCCGTTACGGGCACATCCGGGAAGCGCCGTGTCAGTACTCCGTGCCTCACCGTGAAGTCACGGTCCCATCTAGGCCAGATATTTGCCCTCCCGTGGCCGCAGCGTTCCAAGCACACTATCGATCCCTCGATTCACCTCCGTTGTACCACTCAGGTGCTTGGTTTGTTAGGGCGGGTCTCCTCAATTGCGTTGTGGCCCCGCAAATAATATCCAAACAAAGTCGCCTCCGCAAAGAAACAACAAGGGACTCAGCGGGCAGTGCTCAGGTAGGTTTATTCAAGAATGTTGTGGCATAACGCGTTTCGGAATTGTCCTTCGTCAGATGCCTGTTACTCCCTAAAACTGGCGCCAGAAACAGTCCCCCTTTAAATGTAAAATACATCCTCCCCATTGGTGGAAATAAAGAGACTGCAAGTTCCAGCATCCTTCATTGCGGATGATGGAAAAGGATGCCAGAATCCAGAAAAATTTCTTTGTGGGACTGAAAATGCCGTCCTGTACTGCCCAACGCCTTCTGCAGCCTCCGTTACGGACACATCCGGGAAGCGCCGTGTCAGTAGTCCGTGCCTCACCGTGAAGTCACGGTCCCATCTAGGCCAGATATTTGCCCTCCCGTGGCCGCAGCGTTCCAAGCACACTATCGATGCCTCGATTCACCTCCGTTGTACCACTCAGGTGCTTGGTTCGTTAGGGCGGGTCTCCTCAATTGCGTTGTGGCCCCGAAAATAATATCCAAACAAAGTCGCCTCCGCAAAGAAACAACAAGGGACTCAGCGGGCAGTGCTCAGGTAGGTTTATTCAAGAATGTTGTGGCATAACGCGTTTCGGAATTGTCCTTCGTCAGATGCCTGTTACTCCCTAAAACTGGCGCCAGAAACAGTCCCCCTTTAAATGTAAAATACATCCTCCCCATTGGTGGAAATAAAGAGACTGCAAGTTCCAGCATCCTTCATTGCGGATGATGGAAAAGGCTGCCAGAATCCAGAAAAATTTCCTTGTGGGACTGAAAATGCCGTCCTGTACTGCCCAACGCCTTCTGCAGCCTCCGTTACGGGCACATCCGGGAAGCGCCGTGTCAGTACTCCGTGCCTCACCGTGAAGTCACGGTCCCATCTAGGCCAGATATTTGCCCTCCCGTGGCCGCAGCGTTCCAAGCACCCTATCGATCCCTCGATTCACCTCCGTTGTACCACTCAGGTGCTTGGTTCGTTAGGGCGGGTCTCCTCAATTGCGTTGTGGCCCCGCAAATAATATCCAAACAAAGTCGCCTCCGCAAAGAAACAACAAGGGACTCAGCGGGCAGTGCTCAGGTAGGTTTATTCAAGAATGTTGTGGCATAACGCGTTTCGGAATTGTCCTTCGTCAGATGCCTGTTACTCCCTAAAACTGGCGCCAGAAACAGTCCCCCTTTAAATGTAAAATACATCCTCCCCATTGGTGGAAATAAAGAGACTGCAAGTTCCAGCATCCTTCATTGCGGATGATGGAAAAGGATGCCAGAATCCAGAAAAATTTCTTTGTGGGACTGAAAATGCCGTCCTGTACTGCCCAACGCCTTCTGCAGCCTCCGTTACGGACACATCCGGGAAGCGCCGTGTCAGTAGTCCGTGCCTCACCGTGAAGTCACGGTCCCATCTAGGCCAGATATTTGCCCTCCCGTGGCCGCAGCGTTCCAAGCACACTATCGATGCCTCGATTCACCTCCGTTGTACCACTCAGGTGCTTGGTTCGTTAGGGCGGGTCTCCTCAATTGCGTTGTGGCCCCGAAAATAATATCCAAACAAAGTCGCCTCCGCAAAGAAACAACAAGGGACTCAGCGGGCAGTGCTCAGGTAGGTTTATTCAAGAATGTTGTGGCATAACGCGTTTCGGAATTGTCCTTCGTCAGATGCCTGTTACTCCCTAAAACTGGCGCCAGAAACAGTCCCCCTTTAAATGTAAAATACATCCTCCCCATTGGTGGAAATAAAGAGACTGCAAGTTCCAGCATCCTTCATTGCGGATGATGGAAAAGGCTGCCAGAATCCAGAAAAATTTCCTTGTGGGACTGAAAATGCCGTCCTGTACTGCCCAACGCCTTCTGCAGCCTCCGTTACGGGCACATCCGGGAAGCGCCGTGTCAGTACTCCGTGCCTCACCGTGAAGTCACGGTCCCATCTAGGCCAGATATTTGCCCTCCCGTGGCCGCAGCGTTCCAAGCACCCTATCGATCCCTCGATTCACCTCCGTTGTACCACTCAGGTGCTTGGTTCGTTAGGGCGGGTCTCCTCAATTGCGTTGTGGCCCCGCAAATAATATCCAAACAAAGTCGCCTCCGCAAAGAAACAACAAGGGACTCAGCGGGCAGTGCTCAGGTAGGTTTATTCAAGAATGTTGTGGCATAACGCGTTTCGGAATTGTCCTTCGTCAGATGCCTGTTACTCCCTACAACTGGCGCCAGAAACAGTCCCCCTTTAAATGTAAAATACATCCTCCCCATTGGTGGAAATAAAGAGACTGCAAGTTCCAGCATCCTTCATTGCGGATGATGGAAAAGGCTGCCAGAATCCAGAAAAAATTCCTTGTGGGACTGAAAATGCCGTCCTGTACTGCCCAACGCCTTCTGCAGCCTCCGTTACGGACACATCCGGGAAGCGCCGTGTCAGTAGTCCGTGCCTCACCGTGAAGTCACGGTCCCATCTAGGCCAGATATTTGCCCTCCCGTGGCCGCAGCGTTCCAAGCACACTATCGATCCCTCGATTCACCTCCGTTGTACCACTCAGGTGCTTGGTTCGTTAGGGCGGGTCTCCTCAATTGCATTGTGGCCCCGCAAATAATATCCAAACAAAGTCGCCTCCGCAAAGAAACAACAAGGGACTCAGCGGGCAGTGCTCAGGTAGGTTTATTCAAGAATGTTGTGGCATAACGCGTTTCGGAATTGTCCTTCGTCAGATGCCTGTTACTCCCTAAAACTGGCGCCAGAAACAGTCCCCCTTTAAATGTAAACTACATCCTCCCCATTGGTGGAAATAAAGAGACTGCAAGTTCCAGCATCCTTCATTGCGGATGATGGAAAAGGCTGCCAGAATCCAGAAAAATTTCCTTGTGGGACTGAAAATGCCGTCCTGTACTGCCCAACGCCTTCTGCAGCCTCCGTTACGGGCACATCCGGGAAGCGCTGTGTCAGTACTCCGTGCCTCACCGTGAAGTCACGGTCCCATCTAGGCCAGATATTTGCCCTCCCGTGGCCGCAGCGTTCCAAGCACACTATCGATCCCTCGATTCACCTCCGTTGTACCACTCAGGTGCTTGGTTCGTTAGGGCGAGTCTCCTCAATTGCGTTGTGGCCCCGCAAATAATATCCAAACAAAGTCGCCTCCGCAAAGAAACAACAAGAGACTCAGCGGGCAGTGCTCAGGTAGGTTTATTCAAGAATGTTGTGGCATAACGCGTTTCGGAATTGTCCTTCGTCAGATGCCTGTTACTCCCTAAAACTGGCGCCAGAAACAGTCCCCCTTTAAATGTAAAATACATCCTCCCCATTGGTGGAAATAAAGAGACTGCAAGTTCCAGCATCCTTCATTGCGGATGATGGAAAAGGCTGCCAGAATCCAGAAAAATTTCCTTGTGGGACTGAAAATGCAGTCCTGTACTGCCCAACGCCTTCTGCAGCCTCCGTTACGGGCACATCCGGGAAGCGCCGTGTCAGTACTCCGTGCCTCACCGTGAAGTCACGGTCCCATCTAGGCCAGATATTTGCCCTCCCGTGGCCGCAGCGTTCCAAGCACACTATCGATCCCTCGATTCACCTCCGTTGTACCACTCAGGTGCTTGGTTCGTTAGGGCGGGTCTCCTCAATTGCGTTGTGGCCCCGCAAATAATATCCAAACAAAGTCGCCTCCGCAAAGAAACAACAAGGGACTCAGCGGGCAGTGCTCAGGTAGGTTTATTCAAGAATGTTGTGGCATAACGCGTTTCGGAATTGTCCTTCGTCAGATGCCTGTTACTCCCTAAAACTGGCGCCAGAAACAGTCCCCCTTTAAATGTAAAATACATCCTCCCCATTGGTGGAAATAAAGAGACTGCAAGTTCCAGCATCCTTCATTGCGGATGATGGAAAAGGCTGCCAGAATCCAGAAAAAGTTCCTTGTGGGACTGAAAATGCAGTCCTGTACTGCCCAACGCCTTCTGCAGCCTCCGTTACGGGCACATCCGGGAAGCGCCGTGTCAGTACTCCGTGCCTCACCGTGAAGTCACGGTCCCATCTAGGCCAGATATTTGCCCTCCCGTGGTCGCAGCGTTCCAAGCACACTATCGATCCCTCGATTCACCTCCGTTGTACCACTCAGGTGCTTGGTTCATTAGGGCGGGTCTCCTCAATTGCGTTGTGGCCCCGCAAATAATATCCAAACAAAGTCGCCTCCGCAAAGAAACAACAAGGGACTCAGCGGGCAGTGCTCAGGTAGGTTTATTCAAGAATGTTGTGGCATAACGCGTTTCGGAATTGTCCTTCGTCAGATGCCTGTTACTCCCTAAAACTGGCGCCAGAAACAGTCCCCCTTTAAATGTAAAATACATACTCCCCATTGGTGGAAATAAAGAGACTGCAAGTTCCAGCATCCTTCATTGCGGATGATGGAAAAGGCTGCCAGAATCCAGAAAAATTTCCTCGTGGGACTGAAAATGCCGTCCTGTACTGCCCAACGCCTTCTGCAGCCTCCGTTACGGGCACATCCGGGAAGCGCCGTGTCAGTACTCCGTGCCTCACCGTGAAGTCACGGTCCCATCTAGGCCAGATATTTGCCCTCCCGTGGCCGCAGCGTTCCAAGCACACTATCGATCCCTCGATTCACCTCCGTTGTACCACTCAGGTGCTTGGTTCGTTAGGGCGGGTCTCCTCAATTGCGTTGTGGCCCCGCAAATAATATCCAAACAAAGTCGCCTCCGCAAAGAAACAACAAGGGACTCAGCGGGCAGTGCTCAGGTAGGTTTATTCAAGAATGTTGTGGCATAACGCGTTTCGGAATTGTCCTTCGTCAGATGCCTGTTACTCCCTAAAACTGGCGCCAGAAACAGTCCCCCTTTAAATGTAAAATACATCCTCCCCATTGGTGGAAATAAAGAGACTGCAAGTTCCAGCATCCTTCATTGCGGATGATGGAAAAGGCTGCCAGAATCCAGAAAAATTTCCTTGTGGGACTGAAAATGCCGTCCTGTACTGCCCAACGCCTTCTGGAGCCTCCGTTACGGACACATCCGGGAAGCGCCGTGTCAGTAGTCCGTGCCTCACCGTGAAGTCACGGTCCCATCTAGGCCAGATATTTGCCCTCCCGTGGCCGCAGCGTTCCAAGCACACTATCGATCCCTCGATTCACCTCCGTTGTACCACTCAGGTGCTTGGTTCGTTAGGGCGGGTCTCCTCAATTGCATTGTGGCCCCGCAAATAATATCCAAACAAAGTCGCCTCCGCAAAGAAACAACAAGGGACTCAGCGGGCAGTGCTCAGGTAGGTTTATTCAAGAATGTTGTGGCATAACGCGTTTCGGAATTGTCCTTCGTCAGATGCCTGTTACTCCCTAAAACTGGCGCCAGAAACAGTCCCCCTTTAAATGTAAAATACATCCTCCCCATTGGTGGAAATAAAGAGACTGCAAGTTCCAGCATCCTTCATTGCGGATGATGGAAAAGGCTGCCAGAATCCAGAAAAATTTCCTTGTGGGACTGAAAATGCCGTCCTGTACTGCCCAACGCCTTCTGCAGCCTCCGTTACGGGCACATCCGGGAAGCGCTGTGTCAGTACTCCGTGCCTCACCGTGAAGTCACGGTCCCATCTAGGCCAGATATTTGCCCTCCCGTGGCCGCAGCGTTCCAAGCACACTATCGATCCCTCGATTCACCTCCGTTGTACCACTCAGGTGCTTGGTTCGTTAGGGCGGGTCTCCTCAATTGCGTTGTGGCCCCGCAAATAATATCCAAACAAAGTCGCCTCCGCAAAGAAACAACAAGGGACTCAGCGGGCAGTGCTCAGGTAGGTTTATTCAAGAATGTTGTGGCATAACGCGTTTCGGAATTGTCCTTCGTCAGATGCCTGTTACTCCCTAAAACTGGCGCCAGAAACAGTCCCCCTTTAAATGTAAAATACATCCTCCCCATTGGTGGAAATAAAGAGACTGCAAGTTCCAGCATCCTTCATTGCGGATGATGGAAAAGGCTGCCAGAATCCAGAAAAAGTTCCTTGTGGGACTGAAAATGCAGTCCTGTACTGCCCAACGCCTTCTGCAGCCTCCGTTACGGGCACATCCGGGAAGCGCCGTGTCAGTACTCCGTGCCTCACCGTGAAGTCACGGTCCCATCTAGGCCAGATATTTGCCCTCCCGTGGTCGCAGCGTTCCAAGCACACTATCGATCCCTCGATTCACCTCCGTTGTACCACTCAGGTGCTTGGTTCGTTAGGGCGGGTCTCCTCAATTGCGTTGTGGCCCCGCAAATAATATCCAAACAAAGTCGCCTCCGCAAAGAAACAACAAGGGACTCAGCGGGCAGTGCTCAGGTAGGTTTATTCAAGAATGTTGTGGCATAACGCGTTTCGGAATTGTCCTTCGTCAGATGCCTGTTACTCCCTAAAACTGGCGCCAGAAACAGTCCCCCTTTAAATGTAAAATACATACTCCCCATTGGTGGAAATAAAGAGACTGCAAGTTCCAGCATCCTTCATTGCGGATGATGGAAAAGGCTGCCAGAATCCAGAAAAATTTCCTCGTGGGACTGAAAATGCCGTCCTGTACTGCCCAACGCCTTCTGCAGCCTCCGTTACGGGCACATCCGGGAAGCGCCGTGTCAGTACTCCGTGCCTCACCGTGAAGTCACGGTCCCATCTAGGCCAGATATTTGCCCTCCCGTGGCCGCAGCGTTCCAAGCACACTATCGATCCCTCGATTCACCTCCGTTGTACCACTCAGGTGCTTGGTTCGTTAGGGCGGGTCTCCTCAATTGCGTTGTGGCCCCGCAAATAATATCCAAACAAAGTCGCCTCCGCAAAGAAACAACAAGGGACTCAGCGGGCAGTGCTCAGGTAGGTTTATTCAAGAATGTTGTGGCATAACGCGTTTCGGAATTGTCCTTCGTCAGATGCCTGTTACTCCCTAAAACTGGCGCCAGAAACAGTCCCCCTTTAAATGTAAAATACATCCTCCCCATTGGTGGAAATAAAGAGACTGCAAGTTCCAGCATCCTTCATTGCGGATGATGGAAAAGGCTGCCAGAATCCAGAAAAATGTCCTTGTGGGACTGAAAATGCCGTCCTGTACTGCCCAACGCCTTCTGCAGCCTCCGTTACGGGCACATCCGGGAAGCGCCGTGTCAGTACTCCGTGCCTCACCGTGAAGTCACGGTCCCATCTAGGCCAGATATTTGCCCTCCCGTGGCCGCAGCGTTCCAAGCACACTATCGATCCCTCGATTCACCTCCGTTGTACCACTCAGGTGCTTGGTTCGTTAGGGCGAGTCTCCTCAATTGCGTTGTGGCCCCGCAAATAATATCCAAACAAAGTCGCCTCCGCAAAGAAACAACAAGAGACTCAGCGGGCAGTGCTCAGGTAGGTTTATTCAAGAATGTTGTGGCATAACGCGTTTCGGAATTGTCCTTCGTCAGATGCCTGTTACTCCCTAAAACTGGCGCCAGAAACAGTCCCCCTTTAAATGTAAAATACATCCTCCCCATTGGTGGAAATAAAGAGACTGCAAGTTCCAGCATCCTTCATTGCGGATGATGGAAAAGGCTGCCAGAATCCAGAAAAATTTCCTTGTGGGACTGAAAATGCAGTCCTGTACTGCCCAACGCCTTCTGCAGCCTCCGTTACGGGCACATCCGGGAAGCGCCGTGTCAGTACTCCGTGCCTCACCGTGAAGTCACGGTCCCATCTAGGCCAGATATTTGCCCTCCCGTGGCCGCAGCGTTCCAAGCACACTATCGATCCCTCGATTCACCTCCGTTGTACCACTCAGGTGCTTGGTTCGTTAGGGCGGGTCTCCTCAATTGCGTTGTGGCCCCGCAAATAATATCCAAACAAAGTCGCCTCCGCAAAGAAACAACAAGGGACTCAGCGGGCAGTGCTCAGGTAGGTTTATTCAAGAATGTTGTGGCATAACGCGTTTCGGAATTGTCCTTCGTCAGATGCCTGTTACTCCCTAAAACTGGCGCCAGAAACAGTCCCCCTTTAAATGTAAAATACATCCTCCCCATTGGTGGAAATAAAGAGACTGCAAGTTCCAGCATCCTTCATTGCGGATGATGGAAAAGGCTGCCAGAATCCAGAAAAAGTTCCTTGTGGGACTGAAAATGCAGTCCTGTACTGCCCAACGCCTTCTGCAGCCTCCGTTACGGGCACATCCGGGAAGCGCCGTGTCAGTACTCCGTGCCTCACCGTGAAGTCACGGTCCCATCTAGGCCAGATATTTGCCCTCCCGTGGCCGCAGCGTTCCAAGCACACTATCGATCCCTCGATTCACCTCTGTTGTACCACTCAGGTGCTTGGTTCGTTAGGGCGGGTCTCCTCAATTGCGTTGTGGCCCCGCAAATAATATCCAAACAAAGTCGCCTCCGCAAAGAAACAACAAGGGACTCAGCGGGCAGTGCTCAGGTAGGTTTATTCAAGAATGTTGTGGCATAACGCGTTTCGGAATTGTCCTTCGTCAGATGCCTGTTACTCCCTAAAACTGGCGCCAGAAACAGTCCCCCTTTAAATGTAAAATACATCCTCCCCATTGGTGGAAATAAAGAGACTGCAAGTTCCAGCATCCTTCATTGCGGATGATGGAAAAGGCTGCCAGAATCCAGAAAAATGTCCTTGTGGGACTGAAAATGCCGTCCTGTACTGCCCAACGCCTTCTGCAGCCTCCGTTACGGGCACATCCGGGAAGCGCCGTGTCAGTACTCCGTGCCTCACCGTGAAGTCACGGTCCCATCTAGGCCAGATATTTGCCCTCCCGTGGCCGCAGCGTTCCAAGCACACTATCGATCCCTCGATTCACCTCCGTTGTACCACTCAGGTGCTTGGTTCGTTAGGGCGGGTCTCCTCAATTGCGTTGTGGCCCCGCAAATAATATCCAAACAAAGTTGCCTCCGCAAAGAAACAACAAGGGACTCAGCGGGCAGTGCTCAGGTAGGTTTATTCAAGAATGTTGTGGCATAACGTGTTTCGGAATTGTCCTTCGTCAGATGCCTGTTACTCCCTAAAACTGGCGCCAGAAACAGTCCCCCTTTACATGTAAAATACATCCTCCCCATTGGTGGAAATAAAGAGACTGCAAGTTCCAGCATCCTTCATTGCGGATGATATATATGTATATATATATTTATTTTTTTAATACACCACCTACAGTGAGCAAGGCTGTTCCGGCCGAAACGCGTTGGTGTGACAGACTGGGCTCTGTTAATAAAATCTAAAAACAACTGATAAAGTTCCAGAGTGCGGGCGTACTTTGTAATAAAATTGATGTATGGCCACTGGTTTGGCCCAACGCCTGCACCCGCTGCCGAGCAATCCGGATGAAACCACATTGTGAGGGAAAAAAAAAAAAAATATATATATATATATATATTTTTTTTTTTTTTTTAAAACAATCGCCAAGCTTTTTTGAGCGCACTCGACAACTGAGGGCTCGAGAAGCTCAAAAGTTGAACTATACATTCCACCATGCATTGCACTAAGCAACGCCCATTGGGGGCAGGTACTATTAAATGGCATGCATGAGCAGTCGGTGAGACTTGTTATCAGCTGCCCAGGAAGAAGAGGTAAAGTACCTCGAAACGCGTCGGCATCAAGATTTTAAACCGGGATGATCCTGTTGGTCGCCAGACAAATGGACCGTGAGGTCTTCAGCAGCTGTCGAGTGCGCTCAGAAAAGCTTGGCGATTGTTTTAAAAAAAAAATATATATATATATATATACTTCACTGCAAAGTGTCAATACGCTTCTGCCGTGGAAGGTTTGCCCATACAGAAGGAGTCACTCGGCATTCATCAGGACCCTTCGAGACCCAAAAAGGGAGGTCCCCTCTGATCCTACCTCCGGTATCTGTGGCGAGTGCTCCCAGTCATGCAGAGATACATTGAACAACACACAAATCATGTTTGAGTTTCATAGATAAATTCTCTTGAACTGGCGAGGTGTGGGGGTGACCCCCTGTAGTCACACTTACATCAAGGTGGGTACACCGACTGGAAGGTATCCAGATCCTCACAGCATAGTAGCAATTTGTGTAGTCCCAAAGGCCAGCGCCATAGCCAGAACTTGGGAGGCATTTGCTTTTAATCAACATCAGCAGCTACCTGATCAGATTTTGGCCTATTTTACTGGCAAACCTGAAGATAGATTCTATAGCTCTCAAACATTTTATTTTGGATATATTTAATTGGCTTTCCCAGGACCCTGATGCAGTGATCTGAATTCCCAGGTGTGAGAATATTTGTGTCTCTGCTAACCTCTCCCCCTTTACATGGTGTATCCTCTTTTTTGCTCTTCCTTTTCCAGTTACCATAGTAACGGTTTCCTTTAAATTTACTTTCATGTCTTTGTTATCCATAAATTTAACAAAGTTATCTATCAAGAGCTGCAGCCCATTGGCTGTTCTAGATAAGAGGACTGCATCGTCCGCACATAATAAAATCGGAAGGGAATGAGATCTGACCATGGGGGCATCAGCTTTAGATTTTTGTAAACGTTCATCCACCCCATTTCTGTAGAGCGAGAAGAGCAAGGCCACAACCCTGTTTAACACCTCGGGTGACCTTAAAGCTTTCTGTGTACATTCCCCCTTTGGTCCATCTCGAACCTGCGTGATAAGGTAAGAGTACCATTGGGACAGATAGTTGATAATACCCTGAGGGGCTCCCATATCCACAAGTGGTTCTGAAAGTTTATTATGATTTACCAGATCGAACGCACTGCTCAGATCTGCAAGGCATAAGTTCACATGTCCCGCCCTTGCTACCGTATATTTATTGATTAACAGATGTAGATTAACACATTGTTCTATTGTTCCAATATCACTCCTGAACCCACAGTGTGTGTCAGTGAGTATGTGTTTTTCCTCCATCCATTGTTCTAACCTACCCAGGAGGATTCAGCCCATTAATTTAGCAGTGGAGTCCAGGAGGGATATTGGACTATAACATTTCGGATTCCCTCTGTTACCTTTTTAAATATTGAGGACTATTGTGCTTTCTGTCCAACCAACAGGGAGGAACCCCTGTTGGGTCAGCATCGGGTCCATAAAATGACGTGCTTTAAAGGTGTCTATACGAACACCATCCGGGCCTGTGGCCTTTCCACTTGCTACTTTATTTAGAGTGTTAATGATCTCTTCTAGGGTTATGTCAGGGATATCCACAGCATCAATTTGGTATAAATGTGTGGTTGGCATTTTTAAAACACAATTTTCTGGATTAAAAATAGTGTTAAAATGTTCTATCCAATCCCCCTGTTGTACAGATGACTCAATCCTTGGTTCTCCTCTTTCTTTTCCTTTAAGGCTTTCCTTAATTTTCTGTTTATCGAGGAACATTCTGTGTTAAACCATCCCCTCTTTCTATTTTCTATTTTATTTCCTTCTGAACGGGTATCTAAGTTTCTACGAGATTTTTGCCATGATTTTACAGAAGGCTACCAGGAGCACAGCAGGGAGGACTTCAGGGCAGTTCTTATATAAAAGTCTCTAAGATTTTCTACCATGATTTACCCCTGTTGTGCTTATGCCATCTATGTTTGCCCATCTTAATGTAATACAATTTCTGCCCTGTATTTCGATTTGATTCATAGTTTGTGAACCATTTGGCCTTGAGATTTTTATATTAAAGACCAGTGTCAAGGTGGCATGGTCACTGAGGGCACTTGGGGTAATGCTGAAGGATTCTATAAAACCGTTCCTTGGATCCTTGTTTCCAGTCCAGGGAGGACCTGGCTTGGCAGTTCGGGCTGGGCTGTTCCCATGAGGCACAGGGTCAAGACTGATTTGCATATTGCTGGGCTCAAACTGGAATGGCATGGTGAGCAAAAAAACGATGGATTTAGCTCCAGATCTCTGTACTGGGGTGAATGTATTTCTGCATTCTGTCCATCAACTGATGTTTTTGCGAAGCATTCTATAAGGCGTTGCCCATTTTCTGCCACCAAAATGTGGTCAATGACAGAATGTCTGCCATTCCCATAATATGTTGGTGCTAACATTAGATCTTCACGATTGCATTGTTCCAGCAAATGCAGGCTATATATAAAAATCATTTCATTTAATGCTTATCCATACGGGCTGTGTAAGAAATGCCTTCCCCATTTGTTTTTACATAGCCACAACTTTTATATGCCTGCCTGCAGCATTGGCTCAGACTAAAATCTCCTAGCCATAATAAAATATACTCATCCTTAAAAAAGTAAGGAATAATTAAATCTCGCTACTTAATTCCATTGTAAAAGCTACTTTAGTTTTATCAAAAACATTATTATAAAAATTGATTATAACCAGGTTAACCTTTTCTTCTGTTGATATGTGGAAACATTGAAAATAGGGGGAAGATAGGTAGGATCTCAATACTTTTAATAATGCGGTTATGCATATTAGAACTGCCAGGCCTCCGTTAGCCCGCCCTCCCTGTGAAGAGGTTGCCTGGGTTAGAAGTGGAATAAAACCTGCCACAAAAAAGTCTGTTGCCCATGTCTCTTGTAGGTAGACTAGTTGAGTTTGGCTGATGGCTGCCGGCCACTTTGGGTTTGTTAATTTGTTCTTTATTCCAGCAATGTTCCAGGTCTTAATTGCAAGGTTGGAGTTTCCTGTATTTGGACAGGTTAAAATACCTGGGTCAGAGTTCTGTATTTCAAGTTCAGTATTATGTACCTCAATGGTCAGATTAATGGGCTTCGTCTTTGGGCAGATTGATATACACAGGTCAGAGTTCTGAATTTTATGACCTGCATGATATACATCGATATACATCTGTGGGCAAGTTCAGATACCCGAATCAAAGTTCTGTGCTTCATGGTCTACATGAAGTACATCAATGGGATTGCTGCCCTTTCTTCCCTCCCCCACCTGTTGTCAATCCTGCTCATCAAAGTACGAGAGGGGGAGGAATTGGTTTGTGGTTGGGATTGTTATCTGTGACCTTTTAGTGGAATTTGATTGTTGTTGGGTAACGTTCTGCCCAGCTGATAAGACTGAATGTATAGGGTTGTCAGTCCTGCCCAGAAACATTTCTGGCCTGTAGAAAAAGCCCAAAGGCTCAGCTCGAATGTTCCCACTGGCATTCTTAGCACCGCGTCTACATCCTAGACCAGAGAGAAGGGTTCTTACTAGATGGGGGGGGTGTGAAAGTTCACCACAATGCAGTCACCTTCACTAGTTTTCTTTGAAGGGCTTATCCGTCATAATATCATGTAATACAGAGGGTGTTTTGCAAAATGTGTTCTTGCACAGTAGCCTACATTTAGAAACCAAAAGTTGATACAAATTCAATAGATAGTAACAAATGTTCTACTATTCTCTGTTCTGAAACTTTTCCCAATAAAAATGGCACTCCACTTGTGTGGGTGGGCCTATCTCCTGCGGCACAAAAGTCTCCATTATACAATGTGGAGACATCAAGACTTTTCTTTTGACTTTCAGTATTTCTAGAAATGTGCCTAGCTGTGACATTTGAGCCTAGGCTTAGCTGACACTCAAGAAAGCCTACTAAGCCTAGACATTTCTGAAAACTAGACACCACGAGTGTCATGTCCTTTAGGCTAGTCCTTTCATGTATACCCCTTTTTACATACATTGTCCCATCCACATGACAATAACGGTTCTGATGAAACAGGTGACCTTTTACCTAGTAGCTTTCTCCTGTCTCTTTGACACCAGCTCTGAGTATTCTATCCTAAAGCCTGTACCTGACGTACATAAACATGTCCTTAGGCATGGCATAATTACTCTGTATACGGGACACCACTTTTTTTCACCCTTGGCCAATAGCCCGCTTTGCATGATCGCATTTGTTTGGAAAAACACTTATGATTGTTTTCAAAACATTTATGATTGTTTTCAAAACATTTCGGTTCTAGAAGAAACTCTGGAGTGACCACTCTAGTATATAAGACCCTTATTTCCCCCTGCAAAGTAGAGGAGAATCCCTTCCAAGCTGACACGGGGTCCTGCATGCTAAATCTCCGACACTCAGCGGTCTAACATCCCTTGCGGGGTGCCATCCTCGAAGCAGAGACTGGGTCCTTCATTCTCAACCAACAGGTGAGTGGGCTGGTTCTTGCGTAGAGGATTCCTGGCTACATATACGCATATATATGCTACACATACAGTTCTAGGTTAGGTACACCTAGGCGAATTACTTAGGGCACGCATTTTAGGAATATGCAAGTGCTTCTGTATTTATCTAAACTGCTTATGTTCATCCTATTAGCACTACGGTAGAAATGCATCTAGTATTTAACATAACATAACATAACATGTGTATTTGTAAAGCGCACGTTCACCCAGAGGTATCTTGGCACTGAATAACAGATGTTGCTTGTTACCCAACTCAATGGTACTCTATTGGTACTTGCAACTATTTTGTTTGCTTTTGTCTACTGATTGTCGCATCAAATATGTTTTGCACAAGACTGACGCTGGACCAATAAATACGTATTGAAACGTCCTAATTGCCTTCCTGTGTATTTTCTGAGAGTAAGCATGCACGGGCATCTGAATGAAAAGTACTGTACTGAGGAATCAGGGTTGTTATGTTCAGTGGTTGCCAGAAACTACCTACACCACTGTAAGATACAGGGAGGTGGTATTGACACTGTAGATCTAGCTGTTCTAACGGCTAACATGTGTCCGGAAGTGGTTGGGACACCAAGCCCTCAGTTTAGGTCATCCAAATGCGCAGGTCCTGGGGATTCCTATGAACTACATGACAGTAGAGTCCAGGGTGGTGTGACCATCAGGAACCCCACTCCATTTTCTTACTCTGAATGCCCTGTAAACTTCAAACTTTGGCTAAACTCACAAATTTTCCTCCTCCCATTTCTGTGAGGGAACCCTCCGGGATCTGTGGTGACCCACAAAATTCCTACCACCTAGTATTCCTGGACTTCTAATAAAAACAGTACCGCACTTACGTGGCTCGATATTCTTAAACTCTAATCTGACCCTTTCTCTTCATGGATTGACAGGAGATTTAATCTAACTAAGGAGTCAATCTCAGATCAAATGTTATGACCGCAGAGAAAAAGGTACAAAATGTGTTGGTTTGCACAGGGTGCTACATTTCTCCTTTGTGGAACTCAACGCTATGTAAATCCTGCACTGGGAAATAGGACTAGACAGAATAGGTCACCTGCCATTCCCTGAAGTACATCTGGAAACCTGCGCCTAGGCAGCGTGTGGATAACTATCACAATGAAAAGGATATTTAATGGCAGGTGATGAAATGCTGACGTTGCCATACAAAGGTGGAGATTTGCAAGAGTTACTTTTCAGGAATGAATGGAGATGGATACAGCAGTTCAATTTAATTCAACATGGCCTGGAATAGCATTGAATAGCATTGCACTCACTGAAAGGCGAGACTAGCAATGACAACGTACTTCACATTAGACCCTAATTTTGAATTGATATTTTTGTATGTCTAATGCCTTTATTGGATAGTATTGGATAGTATTATTGTCTATTTGAATCAACATGTATTGAATCAGCAGTATACGAGCCCTTTTGTGGGTGGCAATATACAGCAACCCTCCTTTTCAACATCTTCCTCAACTTGATAATGTAGTTTTTTACACTTTTTCAAGAATTATCCAATTTTTAAAATTCTTTTCTATATAACTTTTCTTCTGTGAAAATTGTATTAATCTGTTCAGTATTTTATAAAAGTATGTAGACATCTAGGTGCCGATTCCGATCCTGGAAAAACCGGGTACGATCCGTCGGTCGGAGCGTTTTCTCCGTCCGACTCGTACCCGGGAAAAAAACATTACAAACATGGAAGTACGATTCGCACGGAAACACCATTTCCGTACGATTCGTAAAAAACACCGACCGACGAAAATATACATACGAATGTGATCCGGGAATGCTCCGACGTGACGTCGGGACGCTTTCAGGCAGCGTTTCATGAACCAGGAAGTACGATTCGAACCGACAGCAGTCCGGACGGCAATATTTTTACGGCACCCAAAAAGTGCCGGAAAAGCGAAGTACGCCGCGAAACGACCAGATTAGGGGGCCCGGTACGCGCCGTACCCCCCCCAGCCCCCGTGAGTACGCGCCGAACCCCACCCGTGTATGTACACCCGTGTATGTACGAGTCGTACCCCCACCCATGTATGTACACCCGTGTACGTACGAGTCATACCCCCACCCGTGTATGTACACCCGTGTACGTACGAGTCGTACCCCCCGTGTATGTACACCCGTGTACGTACGAGCGTACCCCCCGTGTATGTACACCCGTGTACGTACGAGTCGTATCCCCACCCGTGTATGTACACCCGTGTACATACGAGTCGTACCCCCACCCGTGTATGTACGGTGCGTACCCCCAGCGCGTAGCGCTGGGGGTATGCACCGTACTCGTACGTACACGGGTGTACATACACGGGTGGGGGTACGACTCGTACGTACACGGGTGTACATACACGGGGGGTACGACTCGTACGTACACGGGTGTACATACACAGGTGGGGTTCGGCGCGTACTCACGGGGGCTGGGGGGAGGGTCGGCGCGTATGCGGGCACATGTCTCCATGGTTGCTATGGGAGTTCGTCCGTACGGTGCATTTTCCATACGGGTGTACATTCGGACGGACGGGACAGATCGTACTTGCGCGGTGGGACTTCACTTTTCACATTTGTACGGTAAATCGTCCGGGGACGTGTCGGACACTTTTTCCGACCCGAGGACGTGTGGGGAATTATTCCCAATGCGATTCGTATGGACTTTTTCCCATGCGAATCGTACTTGGCAGTTTGTACGGCACTTGTACGATTCGTACGGTAAAAAGACCGGATACGAGTCGTACGGGAAACATTTTTCCAGGATCCGAATCGGCACCCTAATGTGCAATCTATAGTCTGTTGTCACTGTTACGTGTATTTCCGGCCATCTTGTGGTCCTCATATTGACTCCGGTATTATCTTCTCTGTTCTTGTGAATTCATTCCTTTTCTATTTCATTGGTCTTCGTAAATCTGGTTGTGCTTGAATATTGGAGCAAACTGGCCATGTATCAGTCTGTCCTCGGTGGCCTAATGATGCATGTCTCCCAGGATGCCACAGCGTCACACACACATGGTCATGCCGGCTGCTACTCTTATCGATATCCTTTCCAGGTAGTATTGTTCAGCCTGGTGGACCGCCTTCATCCTAGGTTTTCTAATTGAATTTAATTACTTTCTATACCATGCTCCTCAGACTTATGCATATGGTATCCACCATCTATTGGTGAAGTGGGATCATTACTCATTAGTCGATTCTTCAGAACATGGGGTGCTAGTACTCTTTCAAGCACTGTTCTCTAACCCTTACTATAATCCTTGCACACCTCCTATTCCAGACTGGACCTTGTGGCAATTGCTCTCCTTTGTAAGTCTAACACTTTTATTCATACACAGGACTGAGTTGTCCCATATTATTAGCATCCTCTTCATTCTTTGAACCTCTCATATAAGTATTCATTTTGCCTACTGCAGTAAGTACAATTTATATGTGTGCTTCCCATTTTTTTGAACGAGTTTAGGCACCTCGAACGTACCAATTCATTTTTGCTGCACATGTTTTTGTGTGAAATCCTCGCTAGCTCATCTATTTGTAAGTAACAATTCATGTTTGTTGCATTAGTCTGGGGATCTTTATCTCTGTACGGACTCCCTGTTTTTGATCTTTTAAAGATACAGCGTAGCCAGTTGTTATACTTCTAATTGTAGTAGTAAGTGGATTTCTCTCTGCCTCCCTCCTCCCTTTTCCTTCCTCTCCCGTTTTCCTTGTTTCCTTTCACTTATTTTCTTCTGCCTACATTTCTTTTCGCCTCCCTTTTTTTCTTTTCTCTCGCCCCTTTTCGTTTTTTTTCTCATTTTTCCTTTTTTTCCTCCCCCTTTTTGCTTTGCTTACTCTGACTTCTAGTGCTAATATATGGCATCTTATTCTTTCAGGGCATGGTGCAGTGTCCTGATTATGAATCCCCCACTCTATTTGGGGTCGAAGTGTCATTGGCACATAAAGGGTTATTCGCCCTTAAATAATTGACCATTAGGATCTACTATGCTTTGTTGTTTTAAATAATTTTTTTAAGCCAATTTTGTTCCCATATTTTTTTGTATGTGCACACTTTTACATTACGCGTCTTTTCACTGTGTGATCACTTCGGGCCTCATTCACAAAGGGAAACTTACACTTTTTTGTAAGTTTACTATTGTTTTGCTATTCACAGATGTATTTTACCAGTAGTATATTTACGACTGCGGATTCCTCGCACATAAAAATATAGGAGAGTCCTAACTTCAAAGTCGTAAAGATACTAATAGTAAAATTCCTCTGTAAATGAACAAACGTAAACTTACACAAAAGTGTACATTTACCTTTGTGAATGAGGCCTTTTAGATCCCTGAGCATCAATGCTCTGACGTTTCGAAACTGCACAGACTGGTTAAAATATGTCAGTGATTATTTTGGCAGAGAGATGTATTGATTGATTTATCTGTGTAATATTTCATCATCTAAACCGTTATCTGTTGAATTATACCACTGTTCGCCTCCATGTGTTTTCTTAAAGGCAGCTTTCCAAGCATATTTCTGGGAATGTTTGTGAACGGAAAAAAACAGTAAAAGTACATTCATGCCAAGATGTAAACTTCTGCCCATACTTTTATGGGTTTTTCGTGAATACGGTCCCTTGTCTTAGGTCTGCGCATGTCAACTGAGCATGGAACGTTTCTTTCCACTTATATGCACCAGTTCTTATCTTTCCCATTATCTCTGTGGGGTCAAGGAGTCTCACAACAACGAACATGTAATTCTCCATACTTTTCATTAAAGAGAAAATGTACCTATGCATGGTATGTTCATGCTTTTAAAATCTAATGAGGCGGTAGCACACTAATAACATCTAACCTCGCCAGACTGGTGCCAGCTAAATACCTCTCCAGCCCCCAGCTCGAGATTGAAATCAGAAGGCTATGGCAAGACATTGTTATCTTCTTGTTCATGAGACATTAACTATTATTCCCTCCGGTCGTGAAGATGCTCGTCTGTTTTTTTGGGTGTTGGTTTATAAATCTCCCTCTTCCGTTTCAAGGCAAGAAGAGACACACTGGGGTTAGAATCCTGGGACAAAGAGACAAGTAAGCTCCAACAGAGACACAAATACTAATGCTGAAAGTGGGAGACACAGTCACAGGGATAGGGAGACAGGGCACTGGGAAATAGAGGGAACACTGGCGAGGAGACATAGGCACACATGTATTTGACCAAGGAGACACGAAAACTAAGAAGGTAAGATTGGGGAGAGGATGTGGCCAAACTAATAGGGTGGACGATCTCAAAGCTGGGGAACTGAGTATGAGTTCGAGTCTCGGCAATAACGCTGAACATCCTGTGATTCTGGACAAATCACTTCATCTCCCTGTGCCTAACAAAAATAGATGTGCCCTTGTGTAACGTAATTGGTGCTCATGTAAAGCGCTCTGATACCTGAAACCTTCGGGGCAAGTTTGCGCTATATAAAACTCCGGAAAAAAGATATTGATATTCAGCTAATGAGACACACAGGACAGGAACACACAGAGGGGCATATGTACGAGGAGTTAACGCCACATTAGCTGCACTTTTCCGATGGTTTTGCGGCAAGATTTTTATTGCCTGATGTACAAGCTACAGATAACCCCTGTTAGCGGCAGTTTTCCGGCGAAAACGTCCATTATAAAGATCGCCACTTCTGTTAGCGATAAAGGGAGGCTTTCCCGTGCAAAAAAGGCTGCTAACTCCACTTAGGGATATTTACAAGGGGATTACTTACCTGCAGTTAGAGGCAGTTTTTTAAGACCAGAAAATAGCTGGTCTTAAAAATGGAGATAAACCTTGTGGCCTCATTTCAGCAGGTTTTGTTGCTGGACCGCGCTGCAAGCGATGTTGCTGCGCTGCCCTGTGACAAAACTACAGGGCAGGAATGCGCACCATCAGTTAGATAGTGTGCATTCCTGGGCCTCACTCATGAAAAGTGTTGCAGTGCTGCGACAAGGCAGCGTTGCAACACTTTTCAATACCCCCTTCTGCTATACCACATATGGACATTGCTCCATGACGCAAGTAATGACAGATACGTCTGGAATCCTGACGTATCTGTCTGCGCTAAAGTCACCCATTGCTGCAGTCATGTCACAACCATGACGCAACTCCAGCAATGACTGGAACCAGCCTATACCTGTGGCACTGCGTCACCCTTACACCTGCCATCATGCAGGCATAAAATACTGACGCAGTGCCGTTCTTGAGGGGTGCCCGGCTGTCGGGGCAGTAGGAGATCCATCGGTGGCAGTTGCACGCTGCAGTGTCATCGTCTGTAAGCATTGGTGGAGTGGTGGTGCTGAGGGCATTGACAAGATGCACTTCAGTGGCCTTGATCCAGCTGCGAGGGGGGCGATGATAGCGGTTGTGTACGGTGGACATGGTGAAGACGTGATGTATACAATGATGGTCGGTTTAGGAGAGTCCGGTGTTGTGGCTGTAGTTGAACGTCCGGATGGTGGAGGAGACGTGCTCGACCGTATATCCTGTTATGTGGCTTGCTGCGGTGACTAGCTGCTTGAGTCTGATGTTGGAGAGCTACCCCAGGAGAGGGTAGTGTTCTGGTCACTGGGGTTGTCCAGGTGGAACTTGAGTTCGCCGAGT
This sequence comes from Triturus cristatus, assembly GCF_964204655.1. Lineage (NCBI taxonomy): Eukaryota > Metazoa > Chordata > Amphibia > Caudata > Salamandridae > Triturus > Triturus cristatus. The sequence goes on along the minus strand of NC_140592.1, from coordinate 997,789,178 downwards.
AGGATGTCGTCGGTGGATGGGAGAGCCTGGTGTGCAAGGAGGTCTACAATGGTGTCGGAGAATGGGTGTCCATGGCCCGGGGGGCCTGCAGATGAGAGTGCCGCAGAGGATAGGCATGGGGTTGGGGTTGGTCCGGATCTGGAAGTTGAGGTGTTCCATGGTCACCGTTGAGGCATTAGAGTGTGTGCTTCTGTAGGTGATGGCAATGCCTCCTTCTGGACGGTCCAGGTGGTCCTTGCGAGTGATTTCGTAGCCGTCAGTGATGGCGATGGTGATGTCCGGTCTGGAGCAGATGTTGGTCCTGGCAGGCGATGTGGCATCCAGGGGGATGGCGAGGAGGGTGCTGGCGCCATAGGGGTGGGGTGTCGAGAGGAAGGGTTCTTGGTGCAGAGCACGGTCCAGGGGAAGACGGACTCAGACGGGCTTGCCTGTGGCTTGCCTTTGGCAGGGGAGATGTCCATTACAATGCAGGCATTACATTGTAATGCCTTTAGAACGCAAATCCAACAACGCAGGTGCCTTTACATCGCATTCCATTACAACACATTGTGAGGTCAGTAATGGGGTATTTGTAATTTTTAGGGTGGGTATGGGTTTCGGGTGTCGCAGATGAAATGTGGTGTGTATTGTGGGGTAAAATTTGGAATTTGGGGTGTGTTTTGGGGTCAATCATGAAAATTGAGGTGTGCATTTGGGTCAGATATGATTTTTAGGGTGTGTTTTGGCAGCCAAAGATGAATTTTAGGGTTCAGGGTTTGCTTTGGTGTGCAAGGATTAGTCTTAGGGTTGCACTCACTGAAGTGGGAACAGTAATGTTTACATCTCTGCAATCCAACACCTTCCCTACTGTTGTAATATGCCTGGTATTAGTATGCATTGTAATGGAATGCGATATAATGGTATGCGTTGTAACTCCATATATACCTTTGGCACACCAGTGGTACTGCCCGCTGCGCATGGCCGCACAGCGGGCGCCATTGAGAAGTGCTGCGGGGGGGACTGGACAGCTGGGAGGTGGGAAACTCCGGAAAGAACACTGGTTGGGGCATGGACATGGGGGGGGAGTGTGTGAGCGGGTGTTGTAAATATTTAGATGAGAGAAATCTTACCTCTAGGCCGGGTCCTGTGTCATCGTTGCTCCTGCTCTCCTGAGACTGCTTGCAGGAACAGGAGGTAGGCGGCCAGGCTCACTCCCCTAAGCCAATCACAACGATGCAATGCAGCACCAGGATTGGTCATTGATGCTGGGACGAGGCGTTCAGCCAGGGGCTGGAGGTGTGGGCATGTTCTCCATGCAGGCTGTAATGCAGCCTGCATTGCGAACAGGACAGTGCGCATGACAGCTTTGTGCGGCTTGAGCGGACCAACCAACAAGTCACTGCGCACTTGACTGGGCATGCCACTCCGCCCCTGCCCTGCTCCGTGAGTGGAGCAGGCGTACCTACCCTCCCGCCCGCAAAGGAAACATGGCACGATAACATCAGGAAGTTATCATCATGTGATGATTGTTCCTCTTCTTGCACTGCTTGGAAGCAGTGGGGCAATGCTCTTCCACCATAGCGGATGACCGACACTGGGGGTGCGTCATCTACAGGTGCTAGGCCTGGGCGACTCGACCCCCGGGCCTCCTCCGCTACGTGTCCCACCTTCTCCATACCTGGACATTGACACTGTGGTGCAACCCGCTAAACTCTCTCCAAGTCTGTGACTCAGCCAGCAAGAGCCTCAGCCAGGTGGGATTGCACAAGCGTGTGTACAGCAGTCGCCGCCAGGTCCGCTGATGAACCTCCTGATGCAGTTGATGCAGCAGGGCCCCCTAAGGTGTGAACTTGCAGCGCTCCCACAACACAAGTTTGGCGCACCTCAGGGGTCTCACCCTTCACAGTGTCCGACCTGCGCAACCTCATCCGGCCTGTGATGCAGAGAGGTGCCGCCCACTCTTGGTAATCATCTCTGTGCACACCGGTGTAGTGGTGGATCGTAGTATGCAATGCAGACTTCCCTACGTTGGTGCACAGGAGCGCCTCTACCATTCACAGCTCCAAGGGGGGCAAGGCGGTCTTCTCACACAGGTCAGCAACGTGTCTCCATGCAACCAGCCAGACTTCACCACCAGGTATGGGCGTTTGCCCCACCTCAATGTCTACCGCCACGGCTCATCGACTGCACAGCTCCTCCGCATCCCACTCCAGGCTCCAGACGCAGGTCCAGCAACGCATCCAGGCTCCAGACGTAGCTCCAGCAAGTCATCCAGGCTCTAGACACAGGTCCAATGAGGCATCCAGGCTCCAGATGCAGGTCCAGCGAGGCATTCAGGCTCCAGGCGCAGGTCCAGCGAGGCATCCAGGCTCCAGGCGCAGCACAAGCGAGGCATCCAGGCTCCAGACACAGGTCCAGCGAGGCATCCAGGCTCCAGGCGCAGGTCCAGCGATGCATCCAGGCACAGATCCAGCGAGGCATCCAGGCTCCAGGCGCATGTCCATCAAGGCATCCAGGCTCCAAGCGCAGGTCCAGCAAGGCATCCAGGCTCCAGGCGCAGGTTCAGTAAGGCATCCAGGCTCCAGGTGCAGGTCTATCAAGGCATCCAGGCTCCAGGCGCAGGTCCAGCGAGGCATCCAGGCTCCAGGCGCAGGTCCTGCGAGACATCCAGGCTCTCATCCTGGTCATCCTGGTTGTTAGGTGGCTTGAGGGGGTTGTTGATGTGTGCTGCACTTGGCCCTGGCTGCTCCATTCTGCATATCATAGTTTTTTTTTTGTGCCTATTTTCTATTGTAGGTCGACTGATAGGCTATTTTTTCCATTAGAGGCAAAAAAACTCACGTTGGGCTGACTAACGTGCGAGGAACTGCACATCTAGGGGCAGATTTACAAGCCCCTTGTGACAACTTTACTCCGCCGTTGCGCCACTTCTGTGACGCAGCGGCGTCGTAATCAATGCGCCACGTTGCAACATATTTACAGTGTGACGCAGGTATAATGTATGGAGGGTGGACGTTCCCACACAGGAAAGCCTCGTAAAAGTGATGCAGTAAAATCTACAATATTTCACGGAGTCACTTTTTTACTCCGCTACTGCATCAAAACCTTGCGCCTGCTTGAAGCAGGAGTAAGGCGTGACGCAGCATGTTAGGAATGGGCATTCCTAACCATTGCTGGAGTTTTTTTTTTTTTTTTAACTTTATTTTGTTCTGATAACTCACTGTGATGTACATTGCTTCTTGCCTACAACCCGGAGGCCGGCTGACACCGCTTCATGAAAGTTATTGCAGCACCACTCATCCCGGATCCCAGCAACCTGTTAGTACAGTCGTCAAATTTGCAGTGTGCTGTGCACCGCCAATATTTCAGCACAGTACATCATTTCGGTATACTTCTCTCTACCATAAATCACAATTTTCTCAGTTAACATACCTATATAAAACGCCCAACACCCTCCCCACCCTCACCCGAGCCTGCAGTAGTTCGTAATCAGCAACCCATCCGCAATTCCCACTCCAGTACATCGTCCTGCTTTGGGGTCCCTTTTCAGATGCTTCCTCCCCACTACTCTACCCCTTGCTCCCAGCAGTGTGTCGACATTGACCATGATGATAGCCCTAGTCTTTACGCCCTATCTGCGCAAAAAAGGATATCCGCTCCTCAAAAACAGTGCTACCTCAGATATAAGACAGTTATCGTAAAAGCTAACTAGACATCAGCATCCCCCACATTCACCTCGCCTTCCGCTCCCTGCCCAGTGTCCGCCGTCGCGCGGTTCTTAAGGTTCTCTGCATATAGGCCCCAGAAATTTTTCAGTCTGCTACGCGGCGAGAGAAGTTCGCTGAAAGTGTCCGACTGCGTGCAGCAGTAAAGCACGTCTCGCTCCCACTGTGCCACTGTCGGGAGAGGCCCCCTCATCCAGCACATCGCAACCCTACGTTTTGCCACCAGGAGTCCCATGTCTACAAGCCTCCGTGCCGCCTTAGATAGTCCCCTAGAATAGCCCAGTAGAGCAACTGCAGGATCAGGGGGGAGCTCCAGCGTAGCTATTCTACCTATCTCCTGAAAAATAGCTTCCCAGAATTTAAAGATGCCCGGGCAATCCCACGCCAAATGATAGAAATCCGCTACTGGGTGGCCACATCTCTCGCATGACGCCTCCTCCCGTAAACCGTACCTATGCAGCCTTTCCGGCGTGTAATAAATTCTATTTATATATTTAAAGTGGATCAACCTATGCTTGTCGTGAAGGGAGATACGACGAGTGCCTACACAGCAGTAGGACCACATGGCATCGTCTATAACAGTGCCCAAGTCTCTTTGCCACGCTAATCTAGCCTTGGTGTATTGCTGGGACCGCTGGGACATCGCAATGTTGTATAAGTGAGATATCAACTTGCGAGGGCTTTTGTGTTTAATGAGGTAAGTCAGTTCTAGGACCTCAGGGGGCTCCTCCATGTCGTCTCCCAATTGCTGTCTCAATGCCCCCCTCACCCTATGGAACTGGAAGCGTTGCAATAGAGTAGGGGCTTCAGCCGCCCCTGTCACCTCGTCCCAAGTTTTAGCCGCGCCATCCACAAACAACTCCCCCACCGTGTGGACTCCAAGCTCACAAAGTGCTCGTGTCACTCCCTTTACCCTGCAAGGAGGCAGCCACATCGCCCACTCCAAGGGCATCAATGGAGAATATAGCAGTGCCCCGGCAGTTTGCTGCAATATACAATGCCAAGCATGCCTAGTGGAGTTGAGCGAGTCCAGAAAACCCACCCTGCGGTCCAACGGCTCGCATATTATCGCCGGAAGAGGCAGCGGATCGGCAAACAATCTCTCCAGCTTTAGATATGGGACCGACTCCTCACCGTGTATCCAGCTATGTGCTTGGGCACCCTGCGCCACTCTGTAGTACAGCTCCAGGTCTGGTGCCCCCAGGCCGCCCATATCGCAAGGCAATGTCAGCACCCGCCAACTGACCCGCGCCTGTCTACCCGCCCATGCCAATCGCAGCAAAGACTTACTAAGCCTGGCGAAGAAGGAGCGGCAGCACCATAGGGATGTTAGTAAACAGAAATAGGAATCGGGGTAATATCACCATCTTCATGATTGATATTCTGCCTACCAGTGACAGAGGCAGCCCGATCCAACTTTCAACGTCGTCTTCCAGCTTATCTATGGCACTACCATAATTTTCGCGCACCACTATTTCAGAGTCAACATGCAACTGTATTCCAAGGTATCTTACCGGGTCGTCATACCACTGGAGCGGGTAATCCATTTCAAAGATTGCGGTAGCCGGAGTCAATGGAAAAGCAATAGATTTGGACAAATTAACGCGTAGGCCAGACAGCGCTCCAAAGTGCACAACCTCACGCAGAACCGACGACAAATTATGCTCTGGGTCCCGGACGTACAGCAGAGTATCGTCTGCCTACGTCGAGACCACAATCTTATAGGAAGGGAAACTCACTCCCCTGAGGGTGTGGTACTCCCGCAGTGCGCACGCCAGAGGGTCCGCAACTATCGCATATAGGATGGGCGACAGGGGGCATCCATGTCGTGTCCCTCTAGTAATTGGAATCGTATCGGAGACCCAATCGCCGAGGCGTATTCTCGCAGTAGGGCTTCTGTAAAGCGCCCCAATCATCTGTAAGAAGACCGGTCCCAACCCCATTCTGGTCAAAACCTGGCTCATAAAGGCCCACTCAACAGAGTCGAACGCCTTCTCCATATCTAGAAAGACCGCGAGTGCCTTAGAGTCCGTCCGAACATGTTGGATAGGACCAAACACGGTGCGCAAATTATATGTAAGGTTCCTGCCTGGTACAAACCCCGCCTGCTCCGGGGCAACCAGCTCCGGAGTGCGCAACGCCAAACGTGTGGCCAGGACCTTTGCAAACAGCTTGGCATCCACATTAAGCAGGGAGAGCAGCCTCCGGGGGTTTCCCACGTTTGGGGATAGCCACAAGGATGGCCTCGCACATAGAGCGCGGCATCTGGCCCTTAACGCAGATATCATCGAACAGTGTCGAAATATGCAGGAGCAGCAGGTCTATAAAGGTTTTATAGAACGTGACCGTGAGGCCATCCACTCCCGGCTCACTGTTCGCCCTCATGCTCGCCAGAGCTTCAAGTATTTCATCTTTCTCTATGGGCAGGGCCAGGAATTCCCTGTGCGAGTTGGTTAGGAAGGGCAGTTTTATATGGTCAAGATAGTCTTGTATGTCGTCATCCATTCCAGTCTGTCTCGAGGCATAGAGCGCTGTGTAGTAAGACTTAAAACGCTCGACTATATCCATTTCGTCCATTAGCAGTGCCCCTCCTTCCGATCTGATCTTAGTGATATTGGCCTTACCTCTTCGGACCTTCAGCATGTTTGCAAGTACGGAACCGGGTCTCTCCCCCTCCCCATAAACCCTGGCGGTAGCATACTTCCCCAAATGCTTCACCTCCGCATCCGCCGCCTCATGATAATCTGCCAGCGCTTTTTTCAACTCCTCTGCAGTATCCCCCCCCGGCTCACTTTGCTGCCGAACCTCCAGTTACCCCAGTCGGCACTCCAGTGCCGCTAACCGACGCCGGATGTCGCGAAGTACCCCAGAGTGTTTCCCCATAGCCACCCCTCTGATGCAAACTATAAAGGCATCCCAGACAGTTTGAAAACTATCCACCGTACCAGCATTAATTTCAAAATACCCTGTTATCGCCTCCGCGATGTCCTCCCTAAAGAGGGGATCAAGCAGCGAGTACGGGGGAAACCGCCACGTAAAGGGCGGAATAATCTTTTTCGGCAGGGAGAGTGTCAGTACTATAGGGGAGTGGTCCGACAGAGTGCGCGGCAGAACCTGGCAAGCATGTATCTGCGGGAGAAGAGACACCGACGCCAGCCAGTAATCAATCCACGTGTGCAGGTCATGATATGCAGAGTAATGTGTAAAGCCCCCCTCCGCTGGGTTAAGCGTTCTCCAAACAACCACCAGTGCCATACTCGTCAGTGCTCTATCAACTATCTTGACTGCAGCAGCCGGAGCTCTGCCCTGTCCTTCCGACCTATCTACCCCGGATGTCTGACCACGTTGAAGTCTCCGCCCCACAGCACATGAGGTAATGCATAGCACCGCATTGCATTAATTAAGGATTCATAAAATTCCGGACAGTCGCAGTTTGGTCCATAAACATTAACTAGCAAAAGATCAAGGCCTCCGCCCTGACAGCGCGCTAACCTGCCCCCACTGTCCGCCGCCATCAACTACAGCGTATATGCCGATTTAGGGTTCATCCAAATCATGACACCTCTAGCATGAGTTGTGAAGCCAGCCGCCAGTGCATTCCCCAGTATCCCCTTCGCGCGCAGCATGGGACTCTGGTCAGGGAGATGCGTCTCCTGTAGGAAAGCCACATCAATATGATGCCTATTAAGGTAGTGCAACACCTTGCGTATTTTCCTGTAATCGTTAAGGCCCCGGACGTTTCAAGTCACAACTCTAAAGGAACCCATCGGACCCCCACGCGCTACGTCAGTCGACATTACTCGCTTGTCTTTGCATCGTTACTTCACGCAAATAGTGTTTAGCACAATTTCGAGAGTGGGCATGGGGCAGAAACGAACCCTTCATGACTACATTCGGCTCAAAACCAAAAGAAACACCCTCCCAGACACCCCACCCACAGCAGACCTCCCCCAACTCGGCCATGCCGCTCCCTATCTAGGGACTACCCACACCTCCCCCTACCCTCCCCAAACCAAATAACCAAATAACTCCTGACTTCTGTGGTTCACACTCGCGGGCGGAGGTCGCTCAGTGCTGAGTCTCTAAAGGGAATTAACCCTGCATCGCATCAGAGCTTCCGCGCGCCTCTAACTAGCCCTCACTCCTTTGCCGGGACATGAGTTAACTCTGCATCTAGCACTGCCGGGCCGAAGCTCCGCTGCCAGGCACATCTCCAATAGACCAGCCAGGCCTCAAGTATCGCAGCCACCAAACTCAGGTTTCGCGAAAAACCAACATGCTCAATCACCTCGGACCCCCGCCTCCCCAGCAGTCCATCAGTCGCTGCCCTTAACTCAGAAGTTCTTGATGATGTACACCCCACATTGCGCCCCTTAGGTCACGTAATCCCCAACCGCCTTCACCACTGCACCGGAACCCAGTCCCCAGAGAAAACACCCACATATTTCGTACGTTCACCAACATTAGTCCTGATAGTCAAGCGAGCTCTCCGCCTCGCCTCCCTGCGACAGTTTCTCTGGACTTCGCCGCTTCTCCTTGCTCCAGTCATTTAGCGCCTTTTGCAATGTCTTAGAGTCCAGGAAAATATGAGTTTTCCCCTGCCGATTATCTCTCTACTTGGCAGGATACAAGCAGCATTGCATAGTCCAGTCCCATATCTCGCATTTGCTTTTTGGCCGGGGTGAACTGCCGCCTAGCCTCTTGGACTCGGGCCGTAATGTCCGGGTATAGTGCAATGGTCGACCCCTCATAGGACAGCGTCTTTTTTTCCCTGGCCGCACTCAAGGCCGCGTCTCTGTCGCGGTAGTTCAATAGTTTTGCTATGATCGGTCGCGGTGGCGCACCCGGAGGAGGCCTGGGCCCCAGGGACCTGTGCGCTCGCTCCACCACGAACATAGTAGAGAATGTTCCCTGACCAAGCAGCTCAACAAGCATCTTCTCCACGTAGCACTCCATCCGTCCTGTGGGCGTCGACTCTGGCAGGCCCGTGATGCGCAGGTTACAGCGTCGCGAGCGGGCTTCAACATCCTCCATTTTATCCTGCAGAACCTGCATAAGGCGCCCCATCTTCACATGGTCCGCCACCGATGCAGTCTGCACTTCTTCCACCTCTACCAGCCACTGTTCCGTTTGGTCCAGTCGCTCCGCATGCTTGTCCAGACGCTCCGCCATGCGGTCCATATGATACGAAAGGGCGTCAATCTTGGCCCCAAGGGAGGTTATGCCAGTCTGCAACCCTTTTTCCATCGTGAGGAGCAAGCTCCGGATATCCTGTTCTTCCCGCGGCGCGTTGCTGGTCGCCCCCTCAGTGGCAACCGGGCTCCTGGGGCGCTTTTGCTCAAAGGTTAGTTTCGTCTGTGACTTGTCGGATTTGCCCATCTTGCACTGCTCCGCGACCCAGCACCTCTAACCGCAGCCGCCAAATTATCGCCAGGGGCCTATGCGTAGCCACCAACCGGCAGTCACCGTCAGATCCCCACTCCTTAATGGCCTGGTCCTTCCATGCGCGACCCGGCCCAACTCCAATGGCAGTCCGTAGGGCGGCCACCCCCTACTCACTCCTGCGAGGGGGTAGTTGCTGTCACTCAGGTATGGGCTAGAGTGGTCCCCACGAGGCCGCAACTCCCAAGTGCCGTGTCTGCGCCGGCTCCGTTGCTCTTAGTATCAGCCCCAGGGCACCCCACGAGTGCAGTTAGTGTCGCAGCCCAGGCCCACCACTTATGCGCACTTATGTGCACGGGAGAGGGGGAGGGCCCTACCGCCCAGCCGGATAGCGCTCCGATGAATTCACCGCTCCTCGGGGGCAGCGGTCGCAGCTACTTATCTGATCTTTGCTGCGTGATCCGTGACTCCCCTCCGTCGCTGCAGCGTAATGACAGGTCCGCACTGATATCGGCTGCAGCCGCAAATGCTGCCCCAGCGCTCCTCCTCCGCACCTTCCAGCGTCGCCGCAGCAGCCCCAGCCGTGTCTCCACTGCTTTGCGGCCAGCGGGCTGCACTTTCCGAGGCAATTGCAGCAAGGGCGAGGCGCGGGACCAGGACCCCGCCCACAGTCCAGCCGCACGCACAGCCACGTCGTCAGGCAGCCTCAGTTACTAGAGCCCGGGGATCGGCGGCCCTCCTCCGCACTTCGCTCTGCTAGGCAGCAACCATCGCCACAGCGTCCCTTCGAGTCTTGCTTTGCAGCCGCTTAGCGCGGACCAGCTTCCGCTCTCCGGCCGCAGCAGTAAAATCAAAATCCGGCAGTAGTGGGGCAGGATAATAGGCGGATAGTGACACCGCGCATCGGAGCTCAGGGCTCAGGTGGCCATTCTTTGTGCGATCCAAGCTCCGCCCCCCAACCATTGCTGGAGTTGCGTCATACTTGCGACACGACTCCAGCAATGTGCTGCCCTTATGCCAAACAGATGCGTCACGCATCTGTCTATCCTTGCGCCACAATGCGTTGCATTTAAGGTGCATCCATGGTGGCGCAAGGTTTGTTTTACGTGTCGGAAATGAACTAGTGCATCACTGCCAATACTCAGGGATGCACCAGTTCTTGTAAATCTGGCCCCTAGGACTTAATGAGATAAATACCGGAAGATGGAGACACACTCAGTAACATTGAAGAGGAGATACATTGACAGTGGGACAGGTGGCCCAGACCCTGGAATAGGTTGCAGAAATGTAGGGAAACTGGATCACTGAAACTAAGAAATACAATAAAACGTTCCGATGGCAGGCAGACAAGAAAACAGTGACAAAGACATAGGCCGTCATGTTTGACGGAGCCGTCCGTCAAACTTATACATGGATAGAAACTGCTGTGAAGGCGATTCCTGCCAATGAATAGAGATGTCCGTAGGGCTGGCAGACATCGCCAATCGCAGAGTACAGGTATTCCGTCAGGGCAACGGAGTATTTTTAATCCATTGCCCTCACGGATTAAATTCCGTATTCTGCGCTCTAGATAAAACCCTAAGTGTGGCGGCAGATAGTGGGCCTACAAATAACTCAGAAAGACACTAAAGAAATGAGGATGTACCAGTCACATCATGTGATAAGCCTGTTTGGATGACTCAGCATCTAGGAGAGAGCGCGTGAGAATGACAATATTAACAAGGCTGTGATGATGTTTATTTGCCTCCACCTCTGCTATTTACACATTGTATTACTGAACACAGCACCCAATTAATATCTCATTTCTGGAAGATTAAAATTCTTGTCTTTGGGTTACTTTGCCACCACCTTTGCCCCATGCACTTATTCGCAGATAAACACCAACCTTAAATCGCTCTGCCAAATATTGTCTATGATTCTTTATTAGAGACATCATGCCAATCAAGTGCAATGATGGATCTCTAGTTACAGAACTCACGCTTCTATTGAGTACATTTATCAGTACGCGTATATACCACATGAAGTCGGTGCCACAAGCATATGCCTTTGCTACCTCAAACCTTATGACTCCCTGAGTGAGTTACCTACAGTATTCATCTGTGTGGCAACCCAGCAAGGGCCTCATTTACTCTTCACTATTGTACAACATGGATGTGTAAAATGCACAACAACTCCTTTGCGAATACAAATGCAGGTTGCAATGGAAAACATGAACTAATAGTTTGCAACAAAATTGAGCATTCACAAGGGATTGCAAAACAACCCTCATAAAAACGTGCTGCTAATGGAGATTAAGCATTTCGCAGTTTGCGATCCCCTGTGATTGGCTGCAAATGCAGGGAAGAAGACACTCGAGGGACAAAACACTTCTGTCCCTGTTTTTAGTCTTCCAAAACATGAAACATGTATTGTAAAGCTCATCATGTCCATTAAAAGAATAGGATAAAAAAAGCAAAAAAGGATTCCGAGTTAGGAAGACATGCAGAGGTGCAGAAGTACTTATGCATTAGGGTAGCAGATGATAGTAAATATTGAAGTGGGTAGAAACTGCGTCACTGCTAAAATCCTTGTACAGACAAGGGGTGGGCGGAGTTCGCAGAGTCCCTCCTGGCTGACAAGTTCACTAAACATTTGGCAGCCATAGCAGACACCAGGCAGCATCTGCGCACCAAAATTGATGCTGTGGGAATATGACACTTTACCCCGCACGCATTTACAATGCATGCCATTACCCCGCATTTTTTTACTCCGTAAAATCTTTTACAGTGCAGGGCTTTACAACGCAAGCCATTACAACGCATAGTCCATTACTACGCAATTTACTATTCTAACTCCACTGGGGCGTTGTAATGGGGAATGCGTTGTAATGGTTTGCGGTGTAAAGCCCTGCGTTGTAAAAGATTTCCCGGAGTAAAAAATGCAGGGTAATGACTTGCATTGTAACACAGTCGTTGTAAAGGATGTTTACCATGCTGTGGTGACTGAGGAGGGCCTCCTCCGAGAGGACCACGGAAAAGCTTTCAGGGAGGGTCTACTATACAAAGTGTCCGCTTGACGACCTGAGGCATGAGGCCCAAAACCAATCACTGGTGACCAAGGTCCCGGAAAACAGAGTGAAGGACTCAAAGGTCGATCCCGCCGAAATATTTTCCAGGTCGTTGAATTACTTGAAGGAGCAGAGGGATGTGACCCTTTGTCCTTCTTTGAAAATTGGCTTGCACAGGTAATAGGTCTGGTGTCACTATCTACCCATAATCAGGTGGAGCGAGCGCACAGGATAATCACATAGAACATTCAATGATGGAGATCAGCGCATAAATGACACTTGGTCCAACAGTACCTACAGCAGCGTCACAATAGCCAGATAGTTATGGTACATTGTCTGCACACCGTTTGTCCATAGTGTTATTAGATGTGCTCACTCTCTTGGGTCAACCGAAAAACCCAAGTCTATACATATAACAAAACAAAGTGAGGAGCACAACCACAAAAATGTATTATTATTACAAGAGTCTAAAACAATCTCTTACACATCATAATATTTGTAACCCAATTTGTAACACAACTCTTGACAGCAAACAATCATATAATGCACATTATTCCTCCCAATTATTTCTCATCAATTTTTATTCATGATTTTCAAGTAAAAACAAGATGACATATCCAAGGTGAACAGCCACAGCCTACGCGTTTTGTTCCTATTCACTTGGGACTTCTTCAGGGTGGCGCTGTATGTTGTTGGAAGCCTTGTCGTCAAACACCAATTGTTTGCACAACACTCTTCCTGTATTCTTTCAAACCTCATGCAATTATTCTTGCCGTTCAAAATCTGCTGTGTGCATCAATGCCGCAACCAGTTTTCTCAGTGATGTCTTGTCCTTTTCCACAATCTTTTATATATGGTGCTCCTCGTCTTATTAGTTTTGGTGTATTTAAGTGTTGAGGTCCTCTATTGTTCAGGCCTCACTCCTTTAGGCCTTATCCCACATGCCTGTCACCAACAGAACGAGTAATGTCTCCTGGTTTTCTCATGAGTCCGATTCCGGCAGTATTCCACTACAGCAGCGCAACACACACATAGCTTTCCTCCAGGAAACTCATGTAGCGGGTGGTGAAGAAGTTTGCCTACAAAAGCGCTGGTGTGGGCAGTGTTATAGCACCACCGATTTTGGGTTTGTCCGAGGGGCGCTAATTTGGATTTGTCCCTCTGTTCCCTTTAGGTGCCTTGCGAAGGAGATAGACCCGAGGGACGATATGTATTTGTGGAGGGCCAGTTGGATGGCTACCCGCTCCTGTTAGGTAGCATATACATGCCGAATGTGGCACAACAGGCATTCTTGATCGTCTCACGGTTACCCTCCCAAAATGGGAACATATATCGTGGTACATTGGTGGGGACTTTAATAGTGTCCTTGAACCTATTCTTGATCGCTCCCACCCCCATTAACTAATTCTCCTGGTGTCAACTGCAGCGTGCTTTGCACAGTGGTTTGCACATTGGTCTCTTTTAAACAACAGGTACACATTGCTACTCCTACTACTCTCCGCACCATGATCTCCATGTTCAACTGTACCGTATTCTTTGTCACCCGACCACTCACTCACAGATTACGCTTGGGGAGTACCTTGGTCAAACTTTTTCTGATCATCACCTACTACAGCCACAGCTTAACTGGGCAGCCACTTGCCAGCCCATCCCTACCTGGCGCCTTCAGCCAGCCGTGCTGGAGGACATTGCATTCCAGCACACGTCCTGGGACATGTTGTCTCAATACATGGAGGAGAACTGGGGCACAGCCACGTCTAGACTTATTGAATGGGAGGTACTAAAAGTGATACTTCGTGGGCACTTCATTAACACTGGGGTGGGGATAAGGGTGGATCTTCACAGGGAATTGACTGAACTTGAACTGTCCCTGGACGCCCTAGAAGCGGAGTCCCACAGAACCCCTGAAACCTGGGGGGTACTTGTGGATGCCAGAGAACACCATGCCCAACTAGTAGACCGAGTGAAATGTTTAGATTTTAGAGCCTATCAGGCCAAGATACCTGCTAAGGGAGATAAATCTGGCTGGCTATTGGCTTGACTTTCTCCACACTGCAGGTCCATCCACGCCAATCACCATGATTCACCAATCCCCTACCTGAACCGTCACATGTCAGTTAGACAGACATACTGCCTTTACAACTTATTATAGATCCCTTTGCGACCCCTCCAGCCACTGATCGTGCTGCCAGTAGACAGGCCAAAACCTCCTGCTGCCCACTGTCGATCCGTTATCCTGAGATGATCTGCAGCTACCCATAACAGAACAGGAGCTCAAAGCAGCCATTCTGGGATCAGCTACATGTAAAAAGACCTATAAAGAACTCCTAGTCCCTACATTGCTGGAGTTGTACCAAGAGGTGCTAGAGGAAAGAAGTCTTCCTCTGACTTTACGTGAATCATTCATAATTTTGTTGCTGAAAGCTTACAAGGACCTGTTAGAAGTGGCGTCTTACAGCCATTTGTCCATGTTAGGGACCGATTACAAACTACTTAGTAAGGTTATTGCATGCCGTCTTCTAGAACATATGCCCTAGCTAGTCCAATCAGACCAGAATAGTTTCATTCCCCAATCTCTCAACCATCCTCAACATCTGAGAGTACTGGCGCTGGGACCGGCCCACTGGCCACACGCAGCATGCCACGTGATCAATTTGAAGAGAGTTTTGACATGGTGGACTGGACCTACATGTTTGCAGCGCTTCCGAGGTTCGGCATCCCTGGGCACTTACTGCACCTCATATGCTAATTTTACACAGCCCCTATGGCCCGTATTAAAATAGGTCAACTAATCTCGGCCCGAGAGAGATCAACAAGAACACATACCAAGGAAACACACTGTCACCACTCCTCTTCACATTGGCGGTGGAACCACTTGCCCAACAGTTGCAGCGTGATGGGGAGGAGTGGGGTATTTTCTTTGGGGACACACTGCATGCCACCTCCCTCTATGCAGACAACGTCCTCATTTGTATTTGGGATTTCAGGCAGTGACTCAGAAATATTGAGATAGCCCTTAATGAATTCCGAGATGCTCCAGAACTGCGTTTGAACTGGACTAAGCCTGTCTGTCCCCCAGGGCCCAGATTGTCCGCCACATCATATAATGGTGGACATTACACACTGGGAGCCATGCACATGCCGTTACCTTGGTATTCGTATTTATTATGCTACCCAGGACTTAATAGACCATACGCGATCCATTGCCTCCTTGCAACCACAACTGACATTTTGGAGCACACTTCTGCTTACGGTGCAAGGCCGGGTTTCACTGTCCAAGATCATAATGCTTCCACGTCTCCTGTACCATTTCCACAACATACCGGTCCATATTCCAAGTTCCACATTTCGTACCCTCCATGGCATGCTACTTGCAGGGACTACTGCGGGTAGCCCTTCGGAAGCTCCAGTTGCCCGTAGAAAAAGAGGGTTTGGGTGCCCCTAACTTTGAGCACTATGATTTGGCTGCTCAACTGCAATTGCCAGCTCAATGACTAACAGGTACCACTTAGTTGACTTAGTTGAGATGGGCCTCCCCACATTGGATTGTGCCGACTGAGAAATCCAGGAACTGTTGATGACAGAGGGTAAATTCCTTGCATGATCAAACAAGCTCCGGGCCATAGCGCATGCCAGATATGCTAAAAGCCTGTGACTATTCCCGAGGCTAACGCTGTACATGCCAGAGATTCATATTAACTCCATACGCCCCTTCAGGGAGTTGCTTGGGAGGAAGGGGTTGGAGCTCTGGGAGTCAGAGGGAGTAGATACCCTGGGTGCTGTATTCCAGAATGCCACCCTTAGTCCATTTGAGCAACACTGCGCCGATCACAATATTCCCTTGGACCATTTTGTAGCTTATCACACCTTGTTGGCAGAATTACAACGTAACTGGCAGATTATAGACACTGAATCAAACACTCATCCCCTAGTGCACGCGGCCCACATAATGGGTAGTGGGCACCAACTTATCACATGGTTTACGTGAGCATTAGCATACATCCCACAAGACTTATTGCACCACATCAGATAACGTTGGGAGCTGGATACTGGTTGCGCTGTGTCGCAGAAAGAGTGGGACAGGATCCTCTTATTCCCGCAAAAACTCTCTTGCAATGCAAAATTTCAATATATTCCACACGGCATTCTACATAGAGCGTACCTCATGCTTGTGTGCTTGCATACAATATATGCAAAAAGAACAATTGATGGACAGAATGCGGAACAATGTCATACTTTCACCCAAGTACAGAGATCTGGGCCTAAATCCATCACTTTTTTGCTCACCATGCCATTCCAGTTTGGACCCAGCCATATGCAAATCAGTCTTGACTGCGCCCAATAGGAACAGTCCAGCCCGAACTGCCAGGCCATGTCCTCTCTGGACTGGAAGCAAGCATCCTAGGACCGGTTTCGGGCTTTCAGCCCGCATCAACCAGGATAGCTTGACTCCAGTGGCATGGAGAGCACGGGACCCACGTCTGGAAATACCCGTCCCACTCGGGGTGACAAATGCAAAAAGAACAATTGATGGACAGAATGCAGAACAATGTCATACATTCACCCCAGTACAGAGATCTGGACCTAAATCCATTTTGTTTTGCTCACCATGCCATTCCAGTTTGGACCCAGCCATATGCAAATCAGTCTTGACCCTGCGCTCAATGGGAACAGTCCAGCCCGAACTGCCAGGCCATGTCCTCCCTGGACTGGAAACAAGCATCCTAGGACTGGTTCCGGGATTTCAGCCCTCATTAGCCAGGATAGCTTGACTCCAGTGGCATGGAGAGCACGGGACCCACGTCTGGGCATACCCGTTCCACTCGGGGTGACAAATGCAAAAAGAACAATTGATGGACCGAATGCAGAACAATGTCATACGTTCACCCAAGTACAGAGATCTGGGCCTAAATCCATCGTTTTTTTGCTGGGGGTGAATGTTTGCATTGCCCAGCATTCCTTCCATCAATTGTTTCTTTTGCATATGTCACCCTAAGTGGAAAGGTTATGCCCAGACGTGGGTCCCGTGCTCACTACACCACTGGATTCAAGCTAGCCTGGCTGATAAAGGGTGATGCCCTGAATCTGGTCCCAGGATGCTTGTTTCCGGTCAAGGGAGGACCTGGCTTGGCAGTTCGGGCTGGACTGTTCCCACAAGGAACAGGGTCAAGACTGATTTGCATACGGCTGGGTCCCAACTGGGTGGTGTGGTGAGCAAAAGAATTATGGATTTAACCCAGATCCTTGTGACTGGGGGTGAATGTTTGCATTGTCCAGCATTCCGTCCATCAATTGTTTCTTTTGCATACAATATATGCCACTGCAGCAACTTGTCCCCGAAGTGGCTCCCAAAATGCTGACATGGCCCATATGTTTTGGATTTGCCCAGAAGCAATGACGTGATGGAAGGCGGTCCCAGATGTCCTGGCAACCTGATGAGGATGGAGAACTAGACATTATGGAAGCAGGTTTTTTTGGGCGGTACAGCCGTAGGAAGGTGGTGAGTGCCTCTAACCGATTTATAGACCTTGCATTACTAATAGCTTGGAGAGCAATTACAATGAAGTGGAATGATGCCCACCTTCATGTATTACGTACTTGTACACGTCCACCCTGAAATGGGGTAAGGTTTCATCCTTTGCACTCCGTAGGGAAGAAGTTAGGGGCCTGCACACAGTTCCCATCATGCTGAAGAGGGACACATTCCTCCATGAGCTGCAGGTACTCACAGAGGAGCCCTAATGTCCTGAGGTAAATGAGGAGATGTAACGTCCAATACACTCTCTAGTACTCTGTGAGAGCCCCCTGCTATGATCACCCATGTTCCCATATTATCTCTTGGCACGAACATAATGTCTGTTATTGGACTGCCCTTCTGTGCAACTTTTACTTTAATACAGTAATCGCGCTTAGGTACTGATCCTTCGGGTTTCACACAAGTGCAGCCATGCCTATATATTATTCTACCAGTACTTTAGATCATCTGCGACCGGTATAACCTGCCAGTTGTAATTGTTTGACAAGTTTGTTGTTTTATGAAATGTTTGAACCAATGCCTTGTGTATGCTTGATGCCATTACTAAGGGTATCAAGACCCTCTGGGAACCTGTACTGTAATGTAGCTCATAACTGACTACTATTATTGATGTAAACCTGTCTGCATCGATTGAAATCAGTAAAAATGTTTACAAAAACACAGATAAACAATTAAGTTATGCACTGAGTAAAGTAGGTCACTTCACCACATAGTTCTTTTGTCTGAATAGATGTAGTGATGGCTGGAGGATGCTCCCTCAGTCAATCTTCCAATACCTGGAGGTTTTCCCAAGGTGCTTTCTTTATGGTAATGCTCTAACAGTGAAGGCATCACAGCGAAGTCCCACTCCCACCTAGGTGATCAAAAAATGCAGGATTAATAAAAAAGATCGCAAGCAACTAAATTGAAAGAAAAACAGAATTAATAGGTTATACATATACATTTGTATTATAGCTTTAGAAAGACTGAGTACAGACTACTACCACCATGACACATCAAAGAAAATGATACCACATATCATAACAAAAGCTAGCAATAGTAAATTATTCTGAGCAATGGTGAGCATGGGATTTGAAAACCAAAGTTATGAAATCCTCAAGTCAGGGAAAATGTGCTTAAAGTCTATACTCTAGTTTACAAGGTTCAGCATCTTATCTACGCATAATAAAGGCACAAATGTTGATGTTGAGGAATGACGTTTGTGGTTGGGTAAGTGGAACTGGTGTGGACTATTGCTCAGGCAATAAGAGATGCCGCAGTGAGTTGGTGTTGCATTTAACCACATTCGACCCACCAAGTGTGTGATCTATTTAGTGTATATTAAGACACACTTCCAAAAAAATCACACAGCCAGGGGAAGAGGGTTAGGGGTTTGTAGAATGGTTGGGGGAAGGGAAGTTAGGGAAAGGGGTGCGCTATCAAAATATCGTTTTTTTTTATATTGACCTACACTAATATCGAGTTTTTAATATCGTAGGGACAGAATATCGAGGTCAAGAATATCGGTGACCAGAATATCGACCCTAAGGTAAGTAATATCGTTTTTTTTAATATTGAGGTAAGTAATATCGAAGTAATTAATATCGTTAGCAAAAATATCGTTGTTAATAATATTGATATTTATATTATTGTTATGTATTTTATATGTATGTTTAAATTTTTTGTAATGTATTTTTATTATTTATAAATATATGTATTAAATGTTTAGAAATTAGTAATATTTTTTTTAATACATTTTGGTTTTAGTATCAGAGCGGGTTGTGGGTTTATGGGGGAATAGGGTGGGAAGTAATTTAAATATAATTAATTAATTGATTTGTTTTTATTAATTGTTATTGATTATTAATTTATTGTTAATTAATTTGTAATTAATTGGCAATTATTTTTTCTTCATTGATTCATTTATCATTATGTTAATTATTAATTACTTTACTATTATTTTTTATTTATTGTTATTGTTAATTAATTATTAATCGGTAATTAATTTTTAATAATTGATTAATTGATCATTACATTATTTATGTTATTTTTTATGTGTAGTGGGTTGTGTGTTTATGGGGGAATAGGGTGGGAATTAATGTAATGTTATTTAAGTAAATATTAATTACATTTTATTGGCGCGATGGCTGCGTACCACACCGCGTAGCCATACGTGATCTCCGCCCCCCGCCCCATGGCAATGGCGGTCTGCTTTGTCTTCTCTGTATCCCGGTGAGGAGACGCGGAGACGCTGGTTCACTATCAACGGCTGCATTTCTCGTGCACCCGGAGGCGGGAATGTAAATGTAAATGTTGTAGACTTGTAAAGCGCACAGCTGCCCCAGCAACGGGGCGTCCCGGCGCTGTAGACCGCTGGGGAACCCGTCCTGGCTATCCCTGTGAGATGGTCCCTTTCTGGGTATCTCCAAGGTGAAACCAGGCATCCCCGGTGCCTGTGGGGGGCCGTTGTAGAGATGAGGCAAGCTTAATGCCCAGAGTTGCCGAGTGTGTTCCTGGTTAGAGTAGGTACCGAGGCGAGAATTATCGAGTCTGTTTTGACCCTGGTCCACGACCCTGCCGCGTCGGGAATTGAATCCTGGTCTCTGGCCGATTCTCTGCTTACGGATCTGCCACCTCTAACCAGTGAGCCACACCTCTCCACGGGAAGCGGATGGCGGAATATTTTTTCAGAGGTAGCGGTTAGCTTGAGGCGCTTGGCACATATGCTGGGATCATCGGACTTCGCTGGCTGCATTTCGGACATAATCCCCGCGCTTCGTCCCTGGTGGAGGAAAATTTAGTACTGGCTACTGGTGAGGAGAGGAAAAGCTGCTGGTTAAAGAGACTGTAATTAATGCTGGAAATCTGGAAAACTTGAATGGCTGGTGTGAAAAAGAAAAAATAATAACACTCTGAAATTTGAACAACTTAACATTCTCTACATTTGTCCCTTCTTATAGGGTTTTTTTTTGTAATTTTTTTTTTTCAGTAAGGTGTAGTAAGAAGCAGAAAGCCCTATAATAAGGTTGAGCCCAGTCCAGTAGTTTTAGAAGAGATCCAAAGGGCTGTGTTAGAAAATGAGAAGGAATATGAATACGCGCCCTAAAGCCAAAAAGCGCCTCCTACTAGCTAAAGAAACTAGAGAACTGGCCTGTGGTGCCGATAAGGACATTAGCCTGAAATCACCTGGCCCTGACTCTATGTTTGAGAGTTCAGAAGAAGAGGAGGGTACTGCAGCGATTTTGGTGGAAAGGGACGATAAAATAGAAAAAAATAAGAGTGCTTGTATCTCTCTGCCAGCTTTAGCCCATTCTCAGATCGCTGAAAATCAAAAGAAGCTGAAAGTAATTAAAGAAACAAAACAGTTTCCAGTCTTTGCAAAAAAAAAATGGCAGCACTATCCTCCTTGGTTTTGAGTCCAGCCTTGAACCCTGCAGCAGTCTTGGTACTGCCGTCGACAGAAGGGGTCGTGTTTAAAGACTCCCAGGATGCCTCAAAAGAGATTGGACTGGTTTCAATTCAAGGCAGTACTGCTCTGACTACTGCAGAATGTTTGGAACAGGGGAAGGACTCAGAGCCTCTGGAGGTTCTACAGGAGCCCGTCAAAACAGTTGTGGATATTCCTCCTCTAATTATGCCTGTAGCAGCAGCAGCTTTATCTAGCTCGAGACATAATCCTCTAACGTCTCCTAGTGGAGATTTCAAACAATCAGAGGCTACTGGACAAGAAATGCAGCATATTGGACTTCCTAATAAGATTGGAAGTGAACAACTATTATCTGCTCCGGACGTGTCCCCTCTCGCTAATTTAAATTCTGTTATGGATTCAGAGATTTTCTGCTGAGCATTAAAGATATGCTAAATCTAATATTAGATGAGATCCGGGACTTAAAAAGTTCGCAAAGATCCGAACTGGCCTCTATCCATCAAAGATTAGAAAAGATCGAAGGGACAATGTTAAGTCTTCCTACGAAACTACAAGAAGCAGAAGCCAGAATTTAATCATTGGAAGATCAAATGGTTATTGTATCAGAGAAAGTTAAAGAAGCCGGTAAAGATAAAGATACCCTGATAAATAAATTAGAGGAGTTAGAGAATCACGCTAGGAGATGTAACCTTCGAATTGTGGGAATACCAGAGGGTCTTGAAGGATCTCAGCCCTTGCAGTGGATTAACTCTTTTATTAAACAAAAAGTGGTCCCGGAATTCGACGGCGATCTTACAATCACTGGAGCTCATCAGGTGCCGTCACATCCTTTTCCTAACTCCTCTCTGCCTCGAACATTCTTGCTAAATTTTGCAGTCTTTCATGTGAAAGAAATAATTTTGTCTAAAGCAATTCAACAAAGACAGTTTGCTGTTAATGAGACAGCAAGTTGTCGGATCTTCTCAGATATGACAGCAGCTGCTGCACGTAGAAGAAAAGAATTTGTGAAAATGCTCCATCTTTTTAAAGCAAAAGGAGCACAAGCGTCGATCGCTCAACAATCTAAACTGAAAGTGTTGGTTAGAGGCAAATTTATAATGCTCTCTGATTTAGAGGAAGCCCAGAAGCTGTTAAAGGAAATTTCGTAGGGCCCTAAGCTGCATTAGTGGTCTATATTTAAGGAGGCTTTTAGGGTAAGAGAATAGCTGGATTGTGGGTGTTCTGAGTCGTTCTTAGAGGTTAGATACGATATTTATGAGATGATTGAGTTTTGAGAATTGGGGGGTCGGGAGGGCAAGGTCACGGGGGTGTAATTCCAAGACACCCAGGTTAATTGGGGGAGGTAAAATGTGGAAGGTGTGGTGTTGGGGAGGAGTTCCACATTTTGGGAAGGGTAGGGGTGGTGGCATAGGGGGAAAAATGAAGTCCTTGAATTTTTGGTTTTTTCAATTCTACTGTAAAATTATAAAAGATAGGTTGAATTTGATTCAGAGGAAGGACCATAGGTTGATGGAGTTCAAGTCGAGCAGATATGATGCCCAGTATTGAATTACTGAAGGTTATTTCATTTAATGTAAACGGCCTAAATAATAGCAACAAAATGCGGGCCATTGAATTATGGATTAAAGCAGAAAATCCGGCAGTGATAATGTTGCAAGAGACGTATATTTCCAATATTAAGCTGCCTGATTTTCGTATGTTTCAATCATGGGCTTTGTATCGGGGGTTTTCTTCATCCTCTGCCTCCTTGAGAGGTACTGCCATATTTCTAAATAAAAAATTACATGCAGAGGTAGTGAATTTTGAAAAAGACCAAAATGGTCGTTGGTGCTGGGTAACTTGTACCCTTAGAAAGTTTAAAAAACCTATAACTTTTGTCAATTTTTATGCACCAACAGAAGATAGACCCAAAGTCTATGAGGAGTTATTTCAATCTCTAATTCAGGTACCGGGGATCTGATAATAGGGGGGGATTTTAATATCCTTATGAATCCTTTATTGGACTCCTCCGAGTCAAAGCGAAAGCAGTGGAAACCTAGATCTTTTAAAATTCGACAACAATATAGCGTTACTCTTGACTTACATGATCCCTGGCGAATAACTAATCCAAATAAATCTGCATTTCCATGCTGGTCTGGGAGGTATCGTTTCTCATCTCAAATTGATTTCTTCCTGGTATCCCGGACGTTAGGCTTTAATCATCAGGCTTTTCTTTTTAATGAATTTTCTGATCATGCGATGCTAAAGTTACAAATCGAACTGTTAGAGGTATCAAGAATCCCGAAAAAAAGGAGGAGGAGCCTAGCGCGCAACCAAGATGGCCGCGTAGGTGCGAGGCTCCCGAGGACCTCCGCGACCTCCTGCATAAATCCTGACAGAATCCTGTCCCAGATGAGGGGACTGTATTTGTGAGCCCGAGCAGAGGTGACGCCCGTTTTCCGTTTTTAAATCGGACCTCGGACACCGGCAGGAGTATCGATTGAGGTTTGCGGCCTTCTCCACACGGGCCCCCCGTACGGGAGTTGTGGGGCGATCCGGACACAAAGTGAACAACAGCGGCGGGCAAGGCTGGGTGACTCGCGTACCCTGCACTTTCACTTTCGCTTTTGCGCCCTCCTTGCTGCCAGGCGAGGTTGGGTTGCGGGGCGGTGTGCGGTGGTGTGGTCTCGCTGGGGTGCCCTGCCGGTCCGCCAGCTACGGTCCGTCCTGCGGAGCGGTGGTCGCTCCCCCCTGGACCCCTTGAACTGGATTGTCGGCCCCCCCCTTTCTTGAGGAGACTGACTCGTCTTGGGGATCGAAACCATGTCCACAAAACAAGATGGCGATCGGGCTAAGA
Organism: Triturus cristatus; assembly: GCF_964204655.1. Lineage (NCBI taxonomy): Eukaryota > Metazoa > Chordata > Amphibia > Caudata > Salamandridae > Triturus > Triturus cristatus. Next base: position 997,765,268 of record NC_140592.1, on the reverse strand, counting down.
TAAAATCGACCCGCCGTGGCGCGGCCCAGCAATCCAACAGTATGGACCGCTACACCCTCCAGAAGGGATCCCCAGAGGCGCCGCGTAAGTCCCCTACGGGCCCGACTGATGCTTCCGCTCTGCCCACGGACCTGACCCTCCGAGACGTCATGGGCGCCATCGCCGAGATGAAGGCCTCGGTGGACCAGCGCTTCGACACTCTGGCCCAGAAGATTTACTCGGTCCTCGTGGACGTGGGCCTCGTGAGGGCTGATTTGTCTAAAACCAACGACCGGGTCGACTCTTTGGCCCACTCTACCACGGGCCTCACAACGGACGTGGCGGCCCTCCAACAGGAGGTGCGCAGGCTTGGCCAGGCGAGCGCCCTGATGAATCGTCGGCTGGAGGATTCCGAGGGTCGGGCCCGGAGGAACAACGTTCGCATTATCGGGGTGCCGGAGGGACGCGAGGCGGAGGCGGCGGATCTATTTGTTGAGGACTTGGTTCTCACCCATCTCCGGCCTCGGGGGCTGAGTAAATTCTTTGCGGTGGAGCGTGCCCACAGGGTCCCCGGGGGTAGGCCTAAGGTTGGAGCCCCTCCGAGGCCTCTCATCGCCCGGATCTTCAATTTTCGGGATAGAGACGCTATCCTACAGACTTCCAGGCTACAAGGGCCGGTCAAACTTGACAATATGGACATCAATTTCTATCCTGACTTCACTCCGGCAGTCCAAAAGCAGAGGCTGAGCTTTCTTGGTGTTAAACGTCGCCTAAGGGACCTGAATCTCAAATATGCGATGCTTTTTCCAGCTAAGCTGAGAGTGGAGGTGGATGGCCACACGCACTTTTTTGATCGACCCGAGGTGGCCGGGGACTGGCTAGACACTTTGCCCGGAGATCGGGGCCGGGGGGGTGGGGGGGGTGCGGTTGGTGGGGAGGGCCCGCCGGATCAGGACTGAGGGACTAATGGTAGGCCTTGCTCTGGACTGCGTTGTTGTCACTATTGACTGTTAGGGTAAGTTCCCCTCCTGTGGAGGTCGTGTGGGGTCTCTTGGGGGATCTCCCTCCTCCTCTGGGGGACTAGTTAGTTTTCTTATCTATGGGGCGACAGGCACACTGCACTTTGGGGGGGCTGTTTGGGCTCATGCAGGGGTGCAGGGTGGGGGGAGTTCTGTTGGGTTGGGTGGGTTGGGGTGGGGTGTGGTTCGTTTTTACCGCAAGGCAAACCCGTTATTGTATTGTTGTTTTTGAGATGCTCTGGGGGGGACAACTGATGGCTTCGTTACGTGATGGGGGGTAGGGATTTGACATTGTTGTCCTGGAATGTTAACGGACTGGGTGATAGGATCAAGCGGGGTGTGGTCCTGCAGTATCTGAAACGGATTTCGCCTGATGTGGTCTTTCTGCAGGAGACACACCTTATTGGTAATTCCTTTTGTGCCATGAATCGGCGTGGCTATCGCTTGGTGGCCCACTCGGGCTTCACGTCGGGCTCACGGGGGGTGGGCATCATGGTGAAGAACTCGCTCCCGTTGGAAATAGACGAGGTGCGCCATGATGAGAGGGGACGCTACACTGTCTTGGTGGGGAGGATGGAGGGCAAGGTAGTTGTCTTTGTCTCTGTGTACGTCCCACCGGGGCTACAGTCCACCACCTTTGCAGATCTGGGGCGCCTCCTCCTTGACCTCCCGGGGGGGCTTCTGGTGGATGGGGGGGATTTCAATGCGGTGGCTTCTGGGACTATGGATCGTCATCCCCCTAGGGACCTCCCCCGGGCACAGGCGTGGTTAGCGGGCCTTTTAGACACACTGGGATTGGTGGACTGCTGGCGTTTAAAGCATCCCGCCCAGCTGCAGTACACCTTCCATTCGGGTGCCCATGGTAGCCTCTCGCGGCTTGATTATGTCCTTGTCCCTGCGGCTTATGCTGGGAGGGTGGGAGAGGTGCGCCATCTGGCGCGGGGTATTTCGGATCATTCCCCGCTCCTACTGCACTTGGGTGTCTTCCCGAGGGGAGAGGGCAGGGTAGCCCCAATCAATGCTTGGTACCTGCGTGACCCCACTATTCGTGCTGACCTGATTAAATCACTGCAACGGTATTTTGAGGAGAATGTGGGGTCCGTTCCGTCGGCTATCTCCCTGTGGGAAGCCTTTAAAACAGTTCTCAGAGGGGAGGCCCTCTCCTTTATCTCCCATGCCCGCAGACGCGCACAGGAGGAGGTGACCCGGGTGGAGGCCGAAATTACTGAATTGGAGGGTGGTCTGGGGAGTGGGGTGACTGACGCGGCGCTGCATGTTCTACACCTTAAACAGGCGGCCTATAGGGCCCTCGTCACGGAGGCGGCCAGGGGCCTTAGCAGAGAGCAACAGGGGCGACTGTACGATGTGGGTGATAAGGCTGGCAAACTGATTGCGTGGTTGGATAAGAAGGAGAGAGCTAGTCGTGTGGTCCCGCTGATTGAGAGGATGGATGGTGTACGAATTACTGAGCCGGAAGGCATTGTTTCTTGCTTCGCGGATTATTTCCGCGAGGTATATTCTCCGGTCTCTCCCTGCTCGGAGGAGGATTCCCATGCCCTGCTGCGGGACATCGCGCTGCCCTCGCTTTCAGTGGAGGACAGGGATTTGTTGGATGCCGCTCCCACCTCGGATGAAATCGCCCTCGCCATACGCTCGGTCGCCTCGGGCAAGGCCATGGGCCCGAATGGCCTTCCTATCGAATTGTACAAGCTGCGACCGGATGTACTGGCACCTCACCTCCGCGCGATGTTCCTTGCGGCCCACTCGCGGGGCTCCCTCCCGCCGGACCAGCGTCTAGCTACCATCGTGGTTATCTACAAGGAGGGGAGACCGCGAGACCGGGTTACATCCTATCGGCCGATCTCGCTCTTGAATGCGGAGCCTAAAATCCTCGCCAAGGTGCTTGCCAACCGGCTGGTCGGCGTGGTGGGCGATCTGGTCCACCAAGACCAGTCCGGCTTTATTCCCCATCGCAACACGGCCCTTAACTTGCGGCGCTTGCACGGGGTGCTCGCGCGTGTTCCATTCGTGCGGGAGCCGGCCATCTTGGCATCCTTGGACGCCACCATGGCGTTTGACACGCTCGAGTGGCCGTACATCTGGGCGATGTTGGCGAAATTTGGATTTGGCCCGGGATTCATCAGCTGGGTCAAACTGTTGTACTCTGACCCATTGGCGCAGGTGGTGGTGAATGGTCGAGTCTCGGCCCCATTCGTGCTGGGACGGGGCACGCGACAGGGTTGCCCCCTGTCGCCGCTCCTGTTTGCACTGGCCTTGGAACCCCTGGCGGAGTGGCTGCGGTGGCACCCCTCTATCCGTGGTCTCCGTTGGACCCCTGAGTATGAGGACCGCGTGTCCCTCTACGCCGACGACATCCTGTTGTACTTAGCCTCCCCGCGTAAATCACTGATTGTCCTGGTCGATGTTCTACGCTCCTTCGGCCGTAACTCAGGTCTTGTCATCAACTGGGCTAAATCCTGTGTCTATGTGCTTTCCGGGGAGGCTCCTGTTCTCCCGCGGGGCTGCTCGATCCAGATTGCCTCGCAGGGGTTTCGTTACCTGGGCGTCTATATTACGCTGGACCCAGTGGCCCGCTACGAGCGGAATTTGCTTCCCCCCCTCCAGCGCTTGAAGGAGGACGTCGCGCGCTGGCGGCGCTTGCCGCTTTCGCCGCTCGGCCGGGCGGCATTGTTCAAGATGATGTCGTTACCGCGCTTTCTGTACGCCCTCCAGAACTCGATGGACCCGGTCCCGGCGCGTTACTTCCGTGAGGTGGAGAGTTTGCAGCGCCGCCTGTTCTGGGACGGGAGGCCGCGTATCGCCCTGGCAAAGTTGACGCTCCCGTGGTATGACGGAGGGATTGTCCTCCCGGATATTAAGCGGTATTACTGGGCCTCCCAATTAGCTGCAATTAATCACGGCCTCTACGGGCCCGCCTTAAACCCGGCATTTGAAATGGACAAGATGCTCCTGCCCGGTGGCGATTATAATCGAGCGCTCTACACTAGCGTGCCCGACTCCCGCCTGACGGGACCCACGCGTGTCATGGTGCGAGTATGGCACGCGGCCAATGCAGCTATGGGATGGAAGGACCGTTTGACCCGGGCGTCACCGTTGTATGCGTCTGAGAGGTTGGGCTCCCTATGGACCTCGAAGGGCTTCGATAGGTGGGACACGATAGGCATTAGTACAGTGGGGGACCTCTGGACGAGGGGAGGATTCAAAACTTTCGAGGCACTGCAGGCGGAGTTTCAGCTGCAGGGCAGTGAATACTTTCGATACCTGCAGGCCCGTCACGCACTGGGCTCTGTCTTCCCAGACGTGGCCGCCATTCCGGAGTCCTCCCCACTGGAGGATAGAGTGCTAGATGGCCACGTTCCGGACAGCACGATCTCCCTCATCTACAAGAAGTTGATTAATGACCGCTCGGGCTTACTGACTGGGCTCCGCGAGGCTTGGGTTGCCGATGGGTTGGAGCTGGACGACGAGGACTGGATTTCCGCGGTGGCCTCCCCGAAGGAGGTGGCCATCCCGGCTCGCCTTCGCTTCGTCCAGCTTAAGATACTTCACCGGGTGTATGTGACGGGGCCAGGGCTTCTGCGTATGGGCTATGCCGAGGATGGACTGTGTAAGCGTGGGTGCGGTGCATTGGCGACCTTTTTACATATTCTGTGGGAATGTCCGAGGGTGGAGCGATTCTGGCGTGGTGTGCATGAGGTCCTGCGAGCGGTTACGCATGTCGTGCTGGTGCCTGAAGCGAGGAGATGCCTGCTGAATGTGTGGGAACCGACCGACTACTCGGTTCCGCAGACGCGATGGGTGACACTGGGTTATATGATTGCTAAACGTGACATCGCTCAACTGTGGGGATCCCAGAGGCCCCCGGCAGTGTCGGCCTGGAAAGAACACATGGATTGGTGCATGTTCCGAGAGAAGGTGGTGTATGTGGCGCGGGGTAAGCCTGGGGCGTGGCTGAAGGTGTGGGGCCCCTGGAACGCCTACCGCGGGGGGATTTGCGAGCCGCCATTGTTGCCTCCCGCTTCACCAGCTCCGTCCCCCTAGATGACCCCCTCCCTCAATCCCGGGCACAGAGTTTTCCCAGTCCCAGATCTATTCCCCTTCCCCTCCTTCGATTTTAGTGTATGGTTGGGGTCCCCCCATTTGAGGAGCGTATGTTGTCATTTTCGCTCTCGGGTTGCCTTGCGGGTGTGGTTTTATGTTGTTGTGTTGTATAAAACGAAACCGTATTGTGGGCTCAGAGTCATGTGGCCCACGTTGCTGATACCTCCTGCTTTAGCGTCTCTGTAATGCCAAGTGCCTTATCGTATATATGTCATTTATTTCTGTCATTTTAGCGGCCGGCCGGAAGGTTGTAGGCCCGTACCTGTATATATTTGAGATTGCAATAAACGGTTTAAAAAAAAAAAAAAAAAAAAAAGAATCCCGAAAAAATGGTCTCTTAATCCACACTATTCATATGATGAAATTTGGGTGGGTGCCTCCATGGAGGAGATTCGACATTTTTTGAGCCGAAATATGGGCACAGCATCGCTACATATGATCTGGGATGCACTTAAAGCCTTTTTCCGGGGGTTAGCTATTGGAAGGGATTCTGAATATATTAAAAAAGCGAAGAAGGACAAGAAAGATTTGGAAGACAAGGTGCAAACGGCATATGCTCCCTTCATAAAAACTCCTTCCCAGAATAATAAAAAACTGTTGACCCAGGCTAAGTATGATCTTACCTCTAATTATTATGCTCAGGGGGAATCAACTTTTCAGAATGCACAGCAAAAAATGTATGAGGAAAGTAATTTTACTGGCCGTTTCCTAGCGTGGCAGGCTAGGGAACGAGCCACCTCAAATCATATAAAAGCATTAAGATGCCCGTTAACTCTTAGACAAAGTAAGGACCCTGCCTATATTGGTGAAATCATGGTTTCACATTATGATTCCATATATGGCCACCAGCAAAATGTGGATTTGAATGCCCTTAAAAAAGTAATATTAGAAAATAATCTACCAAAACTTAGTCAGTTAGACAATCTTTCTATGGCCAGCCCTTTCACAATGGAAGAACTTGTAAGGATTGTTAAAAACTTGCCGAATGGCAAGGCCTGTGGCCCGGACGGACTACCATCTGAGTTTTTTAAGGTTTTCTTTAGTTCATTTTCTGAATTTTTTCTCCAATTATTGAATTCTATGTTAGAGGGGGGCGAAATACTGGAATCTTTCACCAAGGCAATATAGTAAGCTTTTTAAAAAAGGGGAAAAACAGTGAAGATCCGAATGCCTACCGGCCGATAACGTTATTAAACTTGGATTATAAAATGTTAACTAAATTGTTATCAGTTCGGTTTAATCAGTATGCAGATGACTTGATTCACCCGGATCAAAATGGCTTTATTGCTTCTAGACAATTGGCTACCAATATTCATTACTTAACGGAAGCCCTTGACTATTTCGAGATACAGAAAATTCCAGCTCTCATTTTATTATTAGACGCCGAGAAGGCCTTTGACCTCGTTATCTGGGACACATTATTCATGATTTTGGATCAATTTGGTTTCTCTTTCAAAATTATATCATTAGTTCGGAAACTATACCAAAATGCAGAAGCAAATGTCATTGTTAATACTTCAGTCGCCGGGGTGGTTAAAGTGAGGAGAGGCACAAGGCAGGGGTGGCCTCTCTCACCGGTTCTTTTTGCATTCTTTATTGAACCTTTGGCGGCGGCCATAAGGAATTGCCCGATTATTTGCCCTCCAATACCGTCAATAGCAAAGTTAAAACTACATGCGGATGATATAATGCTTATCATCAAACCGGAATTGGAGGCCCAAACTAAAGCCTTTCAGCTTTTTGAAGTTTTTGAAGCCTTAGGTGGCTATCGTATTAACAAATCTAAAACAGAAGTAATACAATGTGGCGGAGACATCGGGGTCTTACATAGAGAAATTCGGTCATGTATTAACACTAAATCAAAAAGATATCTTGGCGTACATTTCTCATGTTCGGTCTCTGATTTATATCAGTTGAATTATGTACCGCTTTTGCAGAAACTTCAAAATCTTTTTGAACGCTGGGATTCTCTTCCCCTCTCTATCTTAGGTCGTGTTGCATTAATTAAAATGTCGGTTCTTCCTTTATTTAATTTTTTATTTTCAATTATTCCATGCACTTTATCTAGCGCATTTTTCAATCGAGTTGAGTCTATGTTTACATCTTTCTTATGGGCGAAGAAGACTCCGCGCATTGCAATTGGCACTTTATATGAGGATGTGGATCAAGGAGGCTTAGCACTTCCGAATCTAAGGGATTATTACTATGCGTATTTTGCGCAAGCCTCTACCACAGAGTTATCCCTTTATCAATAGCTTGATGGATCTAATTCTCAAGGAAACCAAGATTCAATCCCCCCTGCAAATTTTTAAATCACCTAAATTGGTTTGTTATAAATGTTTACACTGGTTTTTTTTTAAAACGACAGGCATTGTTTAGGAGATATGATATTCCTGCTATTAATTTAGCTACACTACTCTCAGGGATTTTTTCATTGGCAGGGATTTCATTTTCCTTAGATCTTACTATGAAATGGGCTGCTGCTGGATTTTACAAGGTGTCGGACTTTTTAAAAGATGGAAAACGGTTTACTAAGAATGAAATGACTAATCGGATTCCCAATGATTTTATTCTTCATGGGTCTTATAACATTTTATATAATTTTTTATCGGAATTAGATATCCCCCAAATCTGTGAACAAAGTCAATTAGTTAATGATTTGCTTATAGAAACTGTTAACAGACAACCGGGTGCTTGGAAACAGTGCTTAGCATTTGCTAAGAGTGTGGATCTCGGAAATAAAGCAATCAAAAAATGGGCTGATCAGGAGAAAGTGGTGATGACTTCCGGGGTTTGGTTAATGATCAACAAACTTAATTTTCACACTTTGAGGGGCGCAAATTGGTGAAGAGTGTTATTCTTTAGTAAATGGTTGCTCTATCGAACCCCCTCTCTTCTTCAAAAAATGTATCCTAATCACTCAGAAAGTTGTTTCCGTTGTATCAATCATCCAATAGCTAATTGGTCCCACATTATGTGGTCGTGCTTAAAAATTCAGAAATTTTGGGAGGATATTTTTGGCTTTTTGGAGAATGAATGTGATTTACAATGTATCACGACCGAGAGACTGATTTTGTTGGGGTATGATACAGATGCTTTATTTTCACCCCAAATGATTAAATTAGTATATATTGCAACAGCAGTAGCTAGATCACTACTTTTGCAGAATTGGCGGACCGAAGTAGTTCCATCAGTGGTAGAATGGTCCCGCAAGATGCAAAGGGTGAAAAAAAGTGAATACATTTATGCGAGGAGAATTGGAGGTCTTAAAAAATTTATTAAAAAAATATGGGCCTCCTACTTTGATTTAAAAAAAAAAAAGGGGATTTTTTGCTATTAACCCTGTGGAGGTGTTTTTTAGATCCTGATGAGGTTTGATCTGCTGCTTCCTGAACTGAATGTATTATTTTATCTTCATGTATTATGGTGCTAATTGTTGGTCATATTTGGTACTGTTTTCAATGTGTTTTCTATGTTTTATATGTCTTTTCTTGGACCTCTATAACAAATATTTATTATTAACTTTCTTGTTAATTAATTATTAATATGTTATTCATTTTACAACAAATATTTAATCAATAAGTATGTTAATTTAACCCATACGCTATCCTACATTTTCCACACTTTTAAATTCACTGGAGTTGGATTAGTAATTTTAACCCCTACGCTATCCAACACTTTCCCCACTGTTGCACTCACTGGAGTGGGAATAGTAATTTTTACCCCTACGCTATCCAACACTTTCCCTACTGTTGCACTCACTGGAGTGGGAATAGTCATTTTTCCCCTATGCTATCCAAACCTTTCCCTACTGTTGCACTCACTGGCGTGGGAATAGCATTTTTACCCCTACGCTATCCAAACCTTTCCCTACTGTTGCAATCACTGGCGTGGGAATAGTAATTTTTACCCCTACGTTATCCAACACTCTCCCTACTGTTGCACTCCATCGAGTGGGAATAGTAATTTTTATCCCTACGCTATCCAACACTTTCCCTACTGAAGCACTCCCTGGAGTGGGAATAGTAATTTTTGCCCCTACGCTATCTAACACTTTCCCTACTGTTGCACTCACTGGAGTGGGAATAGTAATTTTTACCCCTAAGCTATCCAACACTTTCCCTACTGTTGCACTCACTGGAGTGGGAATAGTAATATTTACATCTACGCTATCCAACACTTTCCCTACTGTTGCACTCCCTGGAGTGGGAATAGTACTTTTTACCCTTACGCTATCCAACACTTTCCATACTGTTGCAGTCACTGGAGTGGGAATAGTAATTTTTACCCCCACGCTATCCAACACTTTCCCTACTGTTGCACTCACTGGAGTGGAAATAGTAATTTTTACCCCTACGCTATCCAACACTTTCCCTACTGTTGCACTCACTGGAGAGGAAATAGTAATTTTTACACTTACGCTATCCAACACTTTCCATACTGTTGCAGTCACTGGAGTGGGAATAGTAATTTGTACCCTTACGCTATCCCACACTTTCCCTACTTTTCCAATGTTTGGAGTTGGAATAGTAATTTTAATGCTTACGCTATCCAACACATTCCCTAGTGTTTCAATTACTGTAGTGGAAATACTAGTTTTTACCCCTACTCTAGCCAACACTTTCCCTACTGTTGCACTGTTTGGAGTTGGAATAGTAATTTAATTCCCTCTGGTATCTAATATTTTTTGTATTATTTTAGTTAATGTAGTATATAATTAATTTTTAAAATATTAAAAATAATTTAAATGTGTTAATTTGTTATATATATTTATTTAATTTGTACTTATATTATTGTTTTATATGTATAGATGTATTTATAATTTATAAGATATGTTTTAACAATGTATACGTTATTAAAATAATTATTACAAAATATTAATAAGTAAGTATATATATGATATATTATCCACTCGAGACAGACCAAAATACGTGCGCTCTCAGGATCAAAAACACACAATCCAAAGTAAAGATGCAACCAGGTTTATTCCACAACACGTTTCGACTACGTCCGCAGCCTTGCTCACGTCTAATTCGTGCACAAACCAAAATTGTCTTATAACATCAGATCAGGAGTCTGCAAAACAAACAAAGGACACAAAAGTAGCTTAAATTGGCAGCCATATTGGAGTGGTGAATACGAACCCCAAGTGTTGTGACATATCATAGAATCCAAAATAAAGTAAATGGGATGATCCACACAATATCGTGGTTGAATTGATGCATACATAATGTTACTAGTGCATTGATAATACATCGTTTGGCTTGTGGTTCACAAAATAAAATAAAATAAAATTATATAACATCATGTAAAATACAACCGAGTCTGTGTATATGACCCCAAGATTGGATCACAGTGATCAGAAGTAATCTATACTCCCTCGCTGGCTATGAACTGAATGCGGTTTGCAAGTCGTCTGAATCTAAATGCTGCGCATGCGTGGCTGCATTGTTGTTGGCTTCATGTTGACAGAGGAGTCATGTGACCATTGACACCCTAGCGGCGTGTGTGCGCATAATGCTGAATGTTTAGACGCTAATTAGCGCAGCCAAGACATAAGCATTGGTGCTCTGCTACTCAATGCCCCACTAGTAAAACGTTATTATTAGACCCCGCACTGAATACTTGTGTTTACACTTTTTAAATGTGCTGTTAATCGAGATCTGCTTTAAATTGAGATACTGCGCTGTTGCTAACATTTGCTTTTAAATTGCGATACTTGCACTGTTGCTTAAATCCATTTTAACTGAGATACTTGCACTGTTTGCCACTTTGCACTTGCCTCTCCCTGGTCCACCACGGGTGTTGTCCCGATTGCGTGGAGGGAGGAAAAGGCAACTTTCGGTCCCGGGGGTTAGCGCTCTAGCCTTCGCGCATCCCCCTCCATTTAACCGGATGCTCTGGCCTTCGCGCAGCGGACGCGCGCAGCGGGCGCGCAGGCGGCACGCCAAAGGCAAGCCTGTCTGCGCCCGTCCGCGCCCGATCGGGTCCAGGGGCCACAACCCCTGTTTGCCCTGGGGTCGGATTTATCACTTACAGCCCTCATTCTCTCTATGCACTTCGAACAGCCCTCACAGAAGCCTGCTATCACTCCATGAATGCACTAAATGAAGTTGTGCAATGCCCTCACTGTGACTTTGCCTTCTCGCCTCCTATTAATTCGTCCGATTGCCCTGATTCCCCTCTCTTGTTAAAAATGTTTCTACTGAATTGTAGATCCCTCCCTAAACACTCTACGGAACTGGCTATGCTACTAGACGATGTTAAACCTGATATTCCTTTTTTAACTGAAACATGGCTCCATGATGAGTCTGACCCTGTTCTGGTACAAACCATCCCCCCTGACTATGTTATAAACCGGATTGATCGGAAAACTGGTAGAGGAGGGGGTATAGCCATCATCTATAAAAATACCTTTCTATGCCGTATCACTGCAGACCCGTTATTAAACTGCGAGAGTCTGGCATTCTCCTTAGTGATTTCTTCTACTAGCACCTTTTCTGGTATTTTGTTGTACCGCCCTCCTGGGAACGCTAGACAGTTTCTTGATGCGCTACCATCTGCAGTAGCAGACTTAGCCCTGGGACCAGCTAATTTTACCATATTAGGTGATTTTAACGTACACTTAGATATTTTATCCGATAAAACGGCTATGGAGTTGATTGAGAGTCTGTCAGCCCTCCAGCTCACGGAGAAAGTATCAAACCCCACTGATTCCAAAGGTCATCTTCTGGACCCAGTCTTCAGTAATTGTAGGGAACTTACTAGTGGGCTTCCCATCCCTCTTCCCTGGACTGACCATTTCTTAATTCCGCTAAACTGGGAAATCCCCTGCTCGCCCCCCCAATGTGATCCCGGTGTGTGAGCGAAACTGGTCTAAACTCACTACTGACCAGTGGAAATCTGTCCTGGAAATCAACAGGCCATCCCTGGATGAAAATTTTAACCTGGAAAATGCAAATAAGAGATTTAATTCCTGGATACAAGGCTCCTTAGATACAGTTCTCCCCAAAAAACCATCGTATATAATTAACAGGACAAAAACTGCGCCTTGGTTCACTCATAATCTGAGAGAATTTAAACAGCGCTGCAGATGGTTGGAAAGGAGTTGGAGGCTGGATTACTCTGATATTAGTAAAACGGAATACAGGGAATCCATTAGATGCTATACATTGAAAATTAAAAATACTCAAGCAATTTTCTATGAACAGAAAATTGAATTAGGCGCTAACTCTCCCAAATAAATTTTTACAATTGTCAGAACCCTTACTAAACTGCCTCAAAATCAGCCTAGGCTACAGGATCCTTTGACGCACTGTAACACTTTGGCAGAATTCTTCCATAGGAAAATCCAAAATATCTATCAGGCCTTTCTGCCCCCTCAGCCTACTATTCCCATTACCACCTCTGCTGAGCTGTCTGTAGGGCCCCTTTTCTCACTAGCACAATTTCCTCTCCTCAATTTTGCCATGCTGGATTTAATCATGGCACATATAAAATCAGGCTCCCCTGTGGACCCTGCCCCCCCCAGGTTCTCACCTTAGTTGCTGACACTGTTCGCCCTCTAATTTTGGATATGGTGAATTCTTCCATCTCCTCAGGAACAGTCCCGGTAGCATGGAAATGTGCTATGGTCAAAGCCCTTTTAAAAAAAAACAATCTGGATCAGGATCATTTTTCCAACTAACGCCCCATTTCTCTCCTTCCTTGGGTGAGCAAGATTCTAGGGAAACACGTAAATAACACTATGGTAGCCTTCTTGGAAACCCATAACTTGCTCCACCCGTCTCAGACGGGGGTTCGTCCCCAATTGGGCACGGAAATTGCTCTCCTTGCGGTGATAGAAGAAACAAAAAGGATTTTGGATCAGGGTGGAACGGCGGCCATTATCCTTCTTGACCTCAGCACCACCTTCGACACTGTTAACCATGCGACCCTGCTCCTCAGACTCAAGAATGTGGGAGTATCAGGTATGGCAATACAGTGGTTTCAATCCTTCCTCAGTGACCGCTCTTTTAGGGTCTTTGAGGGAGATGCGGTCTCTAATGAGTTTCCCCTTAATTGTGGAGTCCCTCAGGGCTCGGCCCTTAGTCCCACGCTTTTCAATATATACTTGAGACCTCTGGCAGAGATAGTCCAACCGTTTGGCATAAAAATTGTTTCCTACACGGATGACACCCAACTTGTGGTGGCACTTAACCACTGTAAAATGGCCTTCTGGCACTTTAAGCAGTTGTTTAGAGGAGGTCTCCAAATGGATGGAACATTCGTGCCTCAAACTTAACGGGGACAAAACAGAGTTGATGCTCCTGGGTAACTCTCCTGCCTTCAACCCGGCATCTCTCTGGCCGGACTGCCTAGACCCTGCTCCGGCCCCCAAAGAGCAAATTAAGAGCCTAGGCATCTGGATTCACCACTCACTCACCTTTAGTCACCAGGCTGCGAAACTCTCTGCAACTTGCTTTGGGATTCTAAGGATGCTTCATAAGATTCTGCCCCTTCTTCCCTTTAATGCCAGATGGATCATGGTTCAAGCTCTGATCCTTTCCCACCTGGATTACGGGAATGTATTATACCTAGGAGCTCCGCAGTACACCATTGATAAGCTCCACGTCATTCAGAACTCTGCCGCTCGTAGATTGCTTCAAATCCCCCGTTGGCACTCAGCCAAACAAGCACTAAAGACCTTGCATTGGCTGCCTATCAGGGAAAGGATCCAGTTCAAAGCTATGTGTCTGGTCCATAAAGTTTTCTGGAAGAATAGTCCTCCTATTCTTCAGCCCCTGATCACCCCCTATCACTCGAAAAGAGACCTCAGGTCGTCTGTATCCCTCCTTGCTTGTCAACCTAGAATAAGGAGGGCCAGATGTGGGGGCCGGTCCTTTGCATATAACAGCGCCATTGACTGGACTGCCCTCCCGCTCCATTTACGGAAGGTACCTAACCTTCTATCTTTCCGCAAGCTCCTAAAACCTTGGCTGTTCTAGCTCTTTCCTTTGCCTTGCTCTCTGCTGTTCTCTGTCCGCAGCGCTGGGAGGCCTTTGGGTAGCTTGTGCGCTTTATAAATTCTACTTCATTCATTCATTCATTCAATTAGCAATACATCGCATGGTGCTTGAAATTGCTGTATCGCATAGAGTTGAAAGTTGAGACGGAATTAGCAATACATCGCATGGTGCTAGAAAGTGCTGATGGTGCTCAACTGTAGGTAGTGTATGACTCATGGTAACAAGTCACGTGGTATGTACAACAGTGTGTCCGGGAGCCCCTTTGTGCCAAGCAGTACCTGGTACCACAAGTAACTACTTGGTGTGTGGCACAATACTCAAATGTAATGCAGTGCGCGATATCATGAGCCAGGTAGGAGTCGAAACAGGTATAACTTAATACACAGACAAGTCATCCTGAAATTCTGCCATGTCGCAAATCCCAATCAGTTAACTGGCCGTGGCGAAGTACGAGAACACTTTGGAGCTGAACGATGAGGACGAGTGACCTGTGAAGCAATGGAAACCCTGAGGTAAGCTTGCGCGAATGCTATCCGTCCCTAGTGAGGGGTGGGTTTGACGCGCATCGGCGGGTGTGCGGCATCCCCTATCTTCCGGGGCAGCGGTAGTTTTCGGTGGGTGTTTACTTATCGGAGAATTGCTATTTCAGCAGCAGTTGGCCATGGGATTTCGGCACCCCGGAATTTGGTGTGTTATACTGTGGCTCGCAGTGAGCTCAAGTCCTGTGCATGCCATCGTTTTCTTGTGAGTGCCTTTTGGGTAATTACCTCAGTAGACACTCGTTCATACGGCAGAAGGAACCTTGTATTGATAAGGGGGACAGAGCACACAATCCAAAATAATACATTGCAGTGCAACCAGGAGAGTGCATGATGGAGGAGGAGGCGGAAAGGAGAGCGGCTGCTCTCACCTTATTTACAACGAAACCAGGACAGAAAATCATGAGGGATAATAAGAACTCTGAGGTCCAGCCCATTGAGGAAACATTGAAAAAAACTAGAAAAACTGAAAAGAACAGAGATATCGAAGTGTTGGGAGGCCATTTCACTACTGAATTATGTTGATCAGGAAATGGCCCCAAAAGGGTTACGAATTTTCATTATACCCTCATACGAAACACCAAAATGCTTGAGGAATGGTCCATGAACTCTGCACTTCCAGGCGAATACTGGAAATATTGATAAAATACGCCTCGAGTGATTGTGAAATACTCATCGCACAGATCAAAGAGCTGCAGGTAGAACTGCAAACAATCATGGACACTGATGCGTTCAACAAATCTTTGTCAGCTATGAAGGAACAACTGAACAAGCATGAGGAGGACATTAAAGCACGAAAACAAAGAAAATTGAATAGAGACTATGGCGATTATGAAAGTGGTAGAATACTCACTTTCAGCAGAAAATACGACCACCTCTATAAAGAGAAAGCCTCAATGGAAACCACAACAACCACCGCCACTGAAGGCGGTACGTCCGAAGTATCAATGGATAGCGAAAGCGAATCAGACATATCAAAAGGAGATACCTCTGGAGAAGAACGAGTACAGGACACTGCGCAAGGGATGACAAACGACGAAGGACACTCCAGCCCCAAGAACGAGGGGTCAGAGAGGGCGGGGTCGAGGCAGAGGAAGAGGAGACGGAGGAACAGACGACAACGAATCCGGCAACAATGGCAAAAGAGGCATAGGAAGGGTCCACATGAGAAGCAGCAAGACGCGCTCCAAAAAAACATACTGATGGATCCTGCCATGGTTAATAGAACTATTATTAATCTTTCAAAGAGACGTCTCAGTGACATTGAGAAATATACGCTTTGCCTTGGCTTATCTTTCTGTCCCTCATCTTCTTTTAATTACGCTGATATCAGGATCAACCTTTTTAAGTATGTGAGAAAGTTAAAACTCAAAAAAGTGCACACGTTAAGGCGACAGAGACCCAAGGGTAATGTGGGCACCAGTGCATGTGACAGCCTAACCACCTGCTTGAATATAGGTGACATCGACACACTAACTACAATGTTCGAGCTACATCAAGACACTGATAACAGTATCTTCATGTTGAGCAAACAGCAGATTCTAGATGAGCTGGGCATTACCGGTGACTCAGTTGCCTCCACTAAGTTTAGACCATGTTCAACCTTTTTACACTCTCTACCACATGACAGCATAGACACCTTTCATGAGAGTGTCACTAGGGCACTGACCAATTTTAAACATCAAATCATTTAGTAAGAACAAACTTGACTTTCAAACAATGACAAGTTCTTAAATCTCTAGCTGATGATGGGGAAATTGTCATACGCCCAGCAGACAAGGGTGGCAATGTCGTCATCCTTGACAGGGATCAGTACATCACAGAAGCTTTACGCCAGCTAGGAGATGCAACATACTACACACCGATCACCAGGGACACGTACAACACCAGCATTACCACCATATAGGACAAATTGACCATGTGGAAAGATAAGGGGATTCTCGAGTGGGAGGAGTTCTGCTATCTCAAGAGAGACTATCCAAATTACCAGTTCTTTACCTACTACCAAAGGTGCACAAAGACCCAGTTACACCACCTGGTCATCCCATGGTCTCTTCCAGAGGGAGTGTAGAAGAACATATATCCAAATATGTTGACCACTTTCTCAGGGACTTTGTCATCCGACTTCCTGGTTACATCAGGGACACCAAGGACTTTCTGGGTAAAATAGATAACATCAAATGGGAGAGAGACTTCCTTTTGATCACACTAGATGTACACTCACTCTACACCATCATTGATCACCAACAAGAGTTAGCTGCCTACTCTCACTTTCTGAAAAACAGACACATCAAGTACTGGGAGCACAGCCGCATGATCTTAGAGATGACAGAATATTGTCTGACCAACAACATTTTGCTTTTTGACGGCATTCTCTACAGGCAAAGCACCGGGACAGCGATTGGGATCATGCTTTGCTCCCAGTTTTGCCAACCTTTTCATGGGCCTCTGGGAGAAGGAGATATTCTCAGGCACCATTTGCATACAAGACTTGAGCAGGGTAGAACTCTGGCTCAGGTATATTGATGACTTGTTCATTATCTGGAGGGGCAAAAAAACTGAAGCCAACACGTTTGTAGATGAACTTAACAGAAATTATCCGGAATATACGACTCAGAGGCAATATCAGTGATATTAGTGCTGAGTATCTTGATGTCAAATTGGAGATCAAACAGAACAGAATACACACTTCTTTAGTCTGCAAAAGCACAACGGGCAACAGCATTCTACATGCCCTCAGCAGTCACCCCAAATCATTCAAGTGGAGTATTCCTTACGGTGAGCTGCTGCGGGCAAGAAGAAACTGCAGCAGTGATGAGGCGTACAGATCAGAAAGCAGTGATATGGTTGAAAGATTTACGGCTAGAGGTTATCCGACGTGGGTACTCAAGAAAGACATTGACAGAGCAGAGGGCGTAAGTAGAACGGAGACACTTTCTGATGAGGCACACACTGGGGAGGAGTCACTGGAGACCAGCACAAGGGTTATTTTGACCTACAACTCTGACTCAGACAGCATCAGACGCATCCTAGCACGCAACTGGGACACACTCAAATGAGACAACAGCATAGGTTACACCATCCCTGAGAGACCCAATATCACTTATAGACCGGGTAGGAACATAAGAGATATGTTCGTACACAGCGACATCACCCGGAAACAGGAGGTAGGGACACATGACCTCAAAGGGTTCTTTCCTTGCGGACATTGCAAGGCCTGCCTAACCAGCAGTTTCCGCAATGAATTCACACACGAAACATGTAGGAAGGCTATTACTCAATTTTTTGCTTGCAGTACCACATTCGTGGTTTATGTGATTGAATGTCCCTGCAAGCTGCACTATGTAGGGAGTACCACTTTGATGGCAAAGAAGAGAATCTTAGAGCACAAACGCGCTATCACCAACAAGGATCCCAAATACCCTGTGGCACGTCACTATCAGGACAAACATTTTTCAGACTCCTCACTAATGAAATATTTCATACTCCAACAGATCAGGCTGGATCATAGAGGAGGTGACAGGGTTCTCAGGCTCAGACAAAGAGAGTCCAGATATATTGTGGATTTACAGACTAGAACACCATGGGGTCTTAATCAGGACGAGGAACTTGCCATACATCTCAGAAAGGAATAAACTCTTTGCAATCATAGATTTATCTTTTCTGCACCATCTACAGTTCCTCCATGCTTTATATTCTATTTCTTTTCATATATGCGTGTCTGACATTTTGCACTTCCTTATCTCTGTCTGTTGAACTACTTACTTACTTAGCCCAGCGACTTAGCTTTTATGTTATGCACCTTTTCCTCCTTAAAACTGTGCATGAGAAACTAGTTTTGTTACGGAGTGTCACTAGTGCACCATGTTTTAACATTTGCTTTTGTTTTGTTTCTTTTGCGGGAGGGAAGGAAGGGACCTACCCACTTACACAGGCCACCTAACCTTTTCTTCAAATTCACTTTTTGGGACTTCACCTTTTGGACACTTTAACACCAGATTGGGATTTGCGACACTATGCGATACAGCAATTTCAACCACCATGCGATGTATTGCTAATTAGCGTCAAAACTTTCAGCATTATGCGCACACACGTCGCTAGGGTGTCAATGGTCACATGACTCCTCTGTCAACATAAAGCCAACAACAATCCAGCCACGCATGCGCAGCGTTTGGATTCAGACGACTTGCAAACCGCATTCACTTGAGAGCCAGCGAAGGAGAATAGATTACTTCTGATCACTGTGATCCAATTTTGGGGTCATATACACAGACTCGGTTGTAGTTTACATGATATTATATAATTTTATTTTATTTTATTTTATTTTGTGAACCACGAGCCAAACGATGTATTGCCAATACACATGCATCAATTCAACCATGATATTGTGAGGATCATCCCATTTACTTTATTTTGAATTCTATAATATATCACAACACTTGGGGTTCGTATTCACCACTCCAATATGGCTGCCAATGTAAGCTACTTTTGTGTCCTTTGTTTGTTATGCAGACTCCCGGTCTGATGTTATAAGACACTTTTAGTTTGTGCATGTAGTACATGTGAGCAAGGCTGCGGACTCAGTCGAAACGCGTTGGGGAATAAACCTTGTTGCATCTTTACTTTGGATTGTGTGTTTTTGATCCTGAGAGCGCATGTATTAAGGACTGTCTCGATTGGATTAATTGCCAGCGCGCTCCGCTGGCATGTGTGCCACCTTCCATGGGTGTTTGCTATCCGGAAGGAGCAACGTTGGGAGATATTATATATTATATGTATATGTTTAATTTATTTTTACATTATATATATATTACTTATAATTTTTTTTTTTTTTTTTATATTTTTAACTATGTTTATTTTAATTATATGTATTATTTACCTTATTTAACATAATTTTTTTAACTTAAATAAAAAACGATATTTTTAACAACAATATTTTTGACATCGATATTTTGTTTTCGATATTTTTGTACTTACCATAATGTAGATAGGATGTCGATATTCTTGACTTCAATATCCTTGCGTATAAATTTCTGTAGCTCGATATTCTAACCTTCGATATTCTGTCAGTGATTCAGGGAAGGGTATGCCAAAGACAAACACAACACAAGAACAATTTTCATAAGGCCGATGAGCAGCACATCATCATCATCAATCTGTTGTGGAATTAAACAAAGGACTGAGTATGACTGTTAAAAGAAAAATGAAACTGATTGCCAAATTAGGTGGTGCATTTGCATTCTCCTCGAGAATGTCTGTCAGTCTTGGGTGCCTGTCTGGACCGCTTGTCAAGAACATTAACTTTGCACCAGTACAGACTTTCTGTCCAAAAAGGACTAAAGACAATCCATAGGAAAAGATCACAATAAATCTATCACGTACCTTGCTGAATAGACTGAGCCAGGAGCCTTGAAAGAACAAATTATTATGATGAAATGGTCAGTACAGCTCCTTTTTTGCTTGCGGCCACCATGTTTAAGATAGTGAAGTCAGCGTTACAGTTTTTCCCTGCATGAATGCTTGGAAGACTCTAACGTGCTCGCTCGCTGCAGAAACGGAGCACTGCAACTCACTTTCGTATCAGATGGTAGTGTCTAGTTTCTGTGCTTTCTCTGACTTTGGTACCATTTTCTGGTACCAGCCCACATTTGTTCGGTGTGCACACCCAGGCATGTTCACAAGAGCTGTGTTTCATAGAGTTGACATTTTCTGAAGGTAAAAAAACAGCTCAGCCTGAGTCAGAGTTACCTAAGGCATCAGTTGCTGAGAATAAAAATTATCGGACTGAAAGAAGAAAGAAACAAACCAAGTAAGGTGACAGGATTATTAAAGAAAGAGCTATAGACAATTCTTACAGAAAGGAAAGCTAAGGAGAATTGAATTACTGTGTCCAGAGAAAGTTCGAGCATGAGGAGATACAGAGGAATTCAGACTTATTCAAAGAAGAGAATATTTACTCTATTGCTTATCAGAAGAATTTTCAGAGAGAAGCTACATCCTCAGGAATTTTAGGTAAAAGGGAACAGGAGTCTAGCAGGTGGTTGTAGTAGAATGTATGAGTGAGTGAAGTGTAAGAAAGAAAAGATACCTAAAACTGTGTATAATTATATTTTTAGACATAATGTTATCTGAGTAACCGGCCCCACTGATGAAACAAAAGAAGGGTGACTGATGATTCTCTGAAGGCGGCATAGCAAACTCCGAGGCAGCCTCTCTTCTTTTTTCCAAATCCCCATTCCCCCTTGTGACGACTTGCATTGTGAGTTGAAAAAATCCCTTTGTGGTTTATCACAGAGGGGTATTGTGGAATGCTCATCTGCTCCTGTGGTCTATGGCACAAGGTTAGTGAATTTTCCTGACAGATTGAAGTGCCAGAAAAAAGACTCCACCCGAGCAGATATGGCTAAGGGATTGGATTTACATAATTTAGCTGTTTTATTAGAAAATATGCAAGAACAATTAAACCTTACTATGGAGTTTTATAGAATAAAAATTTGAGAGAAGAAATTAAAAGATCACATCAACAAACTCAACTCTTGTTTCAAAGATTAGATGCACTATCAGCAGGGTCTTCCTCTGAGCCAAAGGAGACTAATCCCGGGGTTAGAGTCACATCCACAGCAGCCACAGAATTTACAACTCAGGTCATACATGCAGTCTCCCCAATTATTCCTCTAGCTCATCCAGAACGTTTTAGTGGGGCTCCTCATAAGGCCCAAATATTTTCAACACGTTTTCTCCACTTTCTCTGCCGTTCTATAGTTTTTGCTGGAATTTCTAAGATGGAATTTCTTCACCTTTTTGAGAGGAAAGCAGCCACCCAAGCCACAGACAATGAATTGTTGTTTTTAAAGCAAGGCAATCAAGATTTGATCGCTTACTTGGCCCAAGTTAATAAACTAATTGTCAAGACAGAATGGCCTGAGTCAAAAGAGCAGCCATTTTTTATTCAGGGCTGGGAGAATAATTGAAGGATGCATTGGCACAATACCGGATCGACCAACTGAAGTTTCTAAGCTCATAGATCTGACACTACAAATAGATCAGAGATTGAGCGAACACAAAACTGAGAAGAGAAGGAATATTTGTATAATACCTCCTCGATTTCATAGAGCAAAAACAGATCCTGTTAAAACTACTAATTCAACCCCCTCGCAAGGACCAATGCAGTTTGGGAGCATTCAGGTTCCATTAATTAAGGAAGAAAAAAAGAGATGTCGATCTAGGAATCTTTGTATGTACTGTGGTAACTCCGGCCATTTCTTGAAGGAGTGTCCCCAAAAAAACCAAAAAACAACTGTTCAAAGGAAGGCCCCATCAGTACGAGGAGTTGCTTTGGTGAGTGCTGTTGAAGAAAAGACAACTCCAGTTCCTCAATTGATCGTCAATACACTACAATCCTCCGCTCCACACTTGGCAAAATTCGATACCACCCAATTTGGTGAGAAAGAGTTTTTAGGAGTCTCCGTGATGATTGATTCGGGAGCCACCGGAAACATTTGTGATATAAAAAATGCCAAAGAAATTAGGATTCTCGCAGTCAAGAGGAAGAACTTTGAAAATATTTGTGCTGTAGATGGAACCAATTTGACCTCAGGGCCTATTACTGAAGAAACTGAACCAGTGAAACTAATTATGAGCGAAGGTCATAGTGAGAAAATCAATTTTAACCTAATCGATGCTCCTCAATTTCAACTAATTCTTGGATTGCCTTGGTTGACTAAGCATAACCCCACTATCGATTGGGAGAAAATAACTGTGAAAATGAATTCAAAGTATTGTCAAGGACATTGCATCCAAGAAACCTAGTGAAGATCAAGTTTCTCAAGCAACCATCAGAGCACAACAATGCAAAACAATATGTACTCTCGAAACTATGGAAATTCTGAATGAGTATCGAGACCTAACTGGAGTCTTCAATGAAATTGAGGCCAAGAAACTTTCTCCTCATCGATCCTATGACTGTAAGATAGACCTAGAGCCTGGAGCAACTCTACCCTACAGAAGGATCTATGCCCTGACAGAGAATGAGAATAAATATTTGAAATTTTTTTGGGACAAGTACCTTGCGAATGGATTTATTCGCCCATCTCAGTCCCCAGTTTTGTTGCCTTTGTTTTTCATCCCCAAGAAGAATGCTGACATCAGAACATGCATAGATTATAAAGCCTTAAATAAGGTCACAAAAATAAATTGATATATATTTCTGCTAATCGAAGTCTTGTTGAATCAAGTCAAGGAGGCCTAGATTTACACCAAATTGGATCTCCGGGGTGCCTACCACCTTATTAGAGTTGCCGAGGGTGATGAATGGAAGACGGCCTTCTGTACTCGTTTTGGCCTCTTCGAATATCAAGTCATGCCCTACGGCCTTTGTAAAGCTCCGGCATGCTTCCAACACTTCGTTAATGACGTTCTCAGAGAGTTCTTGGACCGGTTTGCCGTCATTTACATCGATGATATTTAGATTTTTTCCAAGAACCAAGAGGAGCATGTACAGCATGTGAGAACCATTCTAAAAAGGTTATTTGAACACCAACTGTATGTAAATATGGAGAAGTGTGCCTTTCATGTGGAACTAGTAGAATTCCTAGGATTCATACTTTCCCCGCAAGGAGACTCTATGGACCCTGCTAAGGTGATAGCCATCCAGGACTGGCCCGCTCCAACCTCAGTGAAAGAGGTGCAGAGTTTTATTGGATTCGCTAATTTCTATTGTCGGTTCATTGGAGAATTCTCTCAAAAGGTAATTCCTATCACTCGACTTCTTAAGAAAAGAGTAACATTCTTTTGGACCACAGAAGCGGAAAAGGCCTTTACATTTGTTTAGGCTCCTATTCTTTTGCATCCAAACCTAGAGGAGCCCTTTTTTGTGGAAGCTGATGCCTCAGACTTGGCCATTGGAGGAATGTTGTCTCAATGTCACAATACAACCGGCCAACTTCATCCAGTGGCTTTTCGTTCCAGAAGATTAATTCCTATCGAAATAAACAATTCCTTCGCAAATAAGGAACTTTTGGCTGTCAAAGATGCGTTCCAGGAATGGAGGCACTATCTTTTGGGGGCATGACATGTTGTTACCGTATTTACTGATCACCGAAATTTGCAATTTTTAAAATAAGCCAAACCATTGACTCCCAAACAATTAAGATGGTCATTATTTTTTGCAGATTTTGATTTCATCATTACATACTGATGGAAAAGCAGATGCACTTTCTCAAGTAAGCATTGAAGTCAATTCCGAAAAGCCTGAGGTTGGTTCAATATTGCCCACCGAAAGATTCATTGAAGCTATAACATTTCAAGACATAGAAAATAAAGTGTGAGAATCATTATCGTCTGAAAAGATTAAAGCATGGGTTGAAGAAGCTCCTGAAAGAGAAGAATGCAATGATTTGCCCTATTTTAAAGGAAAACTATATCTACCCAAAATAAAATTGCAAGAGCTGGTTTTACAAGGTTTTCATGATGACGAAATTGGCAGGGCAAAAAGGAGTTTTGAAGACTACTGAATTAATCAAGAGACAGTTTTGGTGACCTGGCATGACCTCTCAGATAGAACAATATGTGAGAACTTGTGACAAATACATTTAATGAAAAACCGATAGACAAGTTCCTCAAGGACTTTTGCAACCTCTTCCCTTATCACCTAATCCTTGGCATACTGTCATAAAGGACTTCATGGTAGATCTTCCTTCTAGTCAATAATAAAACACAAGATTAGTATTTGTAGACACCTTTTCAAAGATAAGTTATTTCATACCCCTAAAAGGAGTTCCACAAGCACAACAATTAGCCCAGCTATTTACTGACACATAGTCAGGGCACATGGGATTCCAATAGTGGTGATTTCAGATCGTGATACACAATTTGTTTCTCACTTTTGGATGGCTTTCATAAAAAGGTTAGGAATAGACTCCCAGTACTCCACTAGTTACCATCCCGAAACAGATGGCCGGACAAAAAGGGGGAACGAAGAGTTAGAACAATACTTATAATTTCTAGACCAAGAAGGAGAGTGGCCAGAGTTGCTGTGGACAGCAGAATTTGCTTATAATAATGCTGTTCATCTTTTTGTATTTTTCTGGCATTTTATATCGCATGAACTTGACCCGAAGGTATCAGGGCGCTTTACGTGAACACCAGATATGTTACACAAGGACACATTCATTTTTGTTAGGCACAGGGAGATTAAGTGATTTGCCCAGAATCACAGGATGTTGAGCGTCATTGCCGAGAGTCGAACCTGGTTCCCCAGATTTGAGATCGACTGCCCTAGCCCATTAGGCCACATCCTCTCCCCACAGGTTATTCACCACCCCACAGGTTACTCACCATTCTATTTAAATCATGGTAGACATCCAAATGTTTTAGTGGGTAAGGTTAAGAGTCCGTGCCTGCTGTTAACATCCTAGTTAAAGAACAGCAGTTGGCTTACCAATCGGCTAGAGGGAGTTTGCAAAAGGCCAAGGACTCCTATAAAAGACAAGCAGACAAGAGAAGGAGACTCAATACAAGATATTCTGAGAGAGAAGGTTTGGTTGTCCACACATCATAAACACATGAGAAGTAATAGAAAATTCCAGCCTAGATTTTTTGGTCCATTTGAACTCATTAAAATGATGAATCCAGTGACTGTCAAGTTGAAATTACCACCACAAATACAAATTCACCCAGTTTTCCATGTGTCTCTCATAAAGAGAAGGCCAAAAAACCTATGTGTAAAATCCCTTCCCACACTAATTCAAGTAGATTCTAAGAAAGTGTTTAAAGTGAGTAGAAGAGAGGTCATGGGACCCCCTCTCAAAACATTCATGCCCCCCGTCTGGTTAGGGAATTCCATCAGACCTTCCAGTTAAAACCAAGACAGTTGGCCAGCTCTTTGTAGGGGGTACTGTCAAGAAACTTAAATTTGCCCCAGTACAGACTGTTCATCCAAAAAGGACTAAAGACAATCCATAGGAAAATATCACAATAAATCTATCATGTACCTTGCTTAATAGACTGAGCCAGGAGTCTTGAAAGAACAAATTATTATGATTAAATAGTCAGTACAGCTCCTTTCTTGCATCGCGGCTGCCATCTTTAAGATTGTGAAGTTAGCGTTCCAGTTTTCCTCTGCATGAAAGCTTGAAAGACTCTAATGCGCTCATGCACTGCAGAAACGGCGCACTTCAACTGACTTTCGTATCAGAGAGCAGTGTCTAGTGTCTGCGCTTTCTCTGATAGGATTTTGCTGAGAGGATATTCCTCATTTTCTGGTACCAGCCCACAGTTTTTTCGGTGTGCACACCTGTGAATGCTCATAAGAGCAGTGTTTCATAGTGTTGACATTTTCTGAAGGAAAAAAAACAGTGTAGCCTGAGTCAGAAGTTACCTACGGCATCCGTTGCTGAGAATAAAAATGATCGGACTGAAAGTAGTAAGAAACAAACCAAGTAAGGTGACAGAATTATTAAAGAAAGATCTATAGACAATTCGTACAAAAAGGAAAGCTAAGGAAAACTGAATTACTGTGTCCAGAGAGAGTTTGAGCATGAGTAGATACAGAGGAATTCAAGCTTATTAAAAGAAGAGAATACAAATCTATCGCTTATAAGGAGAACTTTCAGAGAGAAGCTACATCCTCAGGAGTTTTAGGTAAAAGAGAACAGAAGTGTAGCGGGTGGTTGTAATAGAAAGTATGAGAGAGTGAAGTGTGAGAAAGAAAAGAAAACTAAAACTGTGTATAATTATATTTTTAGTCATAATGTCATCTGAATAACCGGCCCTACTGATGAAACAAAAGAAGTGGTGACTGATGATGTTTTAAAGGTGACATAGCAGGCTCCAAGGCAGCCTCTCTTCTTTTTTCCCAATCTTCACCCCCCCCCCCCCCCGTGGCGACTTGCATTGTGAGTTGAAAAAATTCCTTTCTGGCTTAACACAGAGGGGTATTGTGGAACGCTCATCTGCTCTTGTAGTCTGTGGCACAAGGGTGTTGAATTTTCCTGACACCGGTCCGGTAGGTAAGCAAGAGGTTTGAGCTCAGCTTTCAACTTTCATTCATGCAGAAGCCCTGTGGATTGCAAAACAGAAACTGTATTGTAGAGTCAAGGAGAAGGACAGAAAGAAGGTAAGCTTCATGAAGAGTGTATCAAGAAGATTCAGAGGCAGAGCAAAAAACAAGATGACTCAGGGTTTCACTTTTGCCACCAGTGCAACACACACACTCAGCAACATTCCCCAAACTAAGCACCTCTCTCCATTCCACACAACTGAGTACTAAGCCTCAGAGTCATGGTTTCCCTTTGAAGTCAATAACTTCCTTAGTCTCGCTGTTGATGAGTTAGTCCCGCCTTATGTCCTTCCATCCTCCTCCTGTCTCCAAGTAACTCTGTCTCAGTCCTGACCCGAGCAAGATAGACGTGTAGTACACTGCTGTTGAAGAACAAGTAGAGAAACAGAACTGCAGTACTTTGTATAGGTTTGTGTTTGTTAACTAAAGTGACTGGTCTGGTCTCTGAAGAACCATAACAATGGAGTGGACCCTGCTAGTAAATATCGCTCATTATGAAAGGGCCCATTGCCTTCAGGAAAAAGTGATCAGCAATCAGGCGCCAAATATTGGAAACCATCGAAACGAAGTTTACAAATTAATTGAACACCTTCCCTCACTGTTTTCCACCACATAAATCATCAATCATCACTCACAATCACTCAATAATATATCACTCATTGATACAATAGTTATCTGCTCCAATCCAAGAACAGTGGTAGGTACACAATTTTATCACCTCTTTGATGGAAGCAATACATTGGAATTTTGCAGTCTTGTAAATCAAATGAACAGCTGGGGAAGCCCTTCTAGGTGAAGAAAAAAAGAAGGATAGGAGTGGACCGTACAGGTACACTTTTGCTAGCTAAGTTTGGCCAATCACCTTCAGGAAAAATGATCACCCATTAGGCACCAAAAATTACAATTCATCGAAATCAAGTTTACTATTAATTGAACACCCTTCCTCACTGTTTGCTAACACATAAAACATCAATCATCACTCACAATCACTCACTCATTGTTGCAATACTTGTAGTTACCTCTTCCAGTCCAAGCATGGGTAGGTTAGGTAGTAAGTAAACAATTGTATCTTTGACGCAGGCAACACATTGGAATTTGGTATTGGCACTCTTGGAAATCAACAACTTTCTGGGGCAGCCCTGCTAAGTGATGCAAAAAAGGATAGGCATGCGAGGGAGGCAGGCATTGTCTCCAATGTCATGAAGGAATTGTGGAGGCTTCTTCACTACACACTGGTCCAACTGCAATTCACACATATATATGTGACTAAAAAATGGTAGGGCAGCATAAATCTGACAGAAATCCACTAGCTACTTCTTTTTGCAAAGGAAGAAGTTCAACGAGAAATAATTAAAAGGTTCTATGGTGGCAAAGGCATACTCAGTCCGAGAAGTAGAGTTTGTCCACAAATTCAGGTAGTTCACCCCGAAGTTGGTCAGCTAACACACTTGATTCTGACCAATACTCCTCCTCCTGTGCTATTTCAGGAAGGGTGTAAATGTGTGGTATGAAATGTTGGTTCATTTTGATCATGGTCAATCTCTCCACGTTTTGAGGTGCTAGACTGGTCCTTCTCACTGTAACAACTATGCCACCTACACTGATCACACGCTCAGCAGACACCCTGGCTACAGGACAAGCCAGATACTTCATTGCCAGTATGCTGAGCTTTGGCCATTGGCGGATCTCCCCATACTAATAAATCAATGGGTTGTGATCCACATGATAATAGATCAATGGGTTGTGATCCACATAGACCTCTTTTGGATCATTCAGATACTCCTGGAACATCTTCTGGATGGTCATTGGTGCTGTCACTTACTTGACCTCTTTTGCCTTCATCTCTGCACTGGACTTAAGCCCTGTCATTTGATACCAATGCAATGCAGAGGTTGAGTTCAATCCTTCTACTGCTGTTGTTGCCAGTGTTCTGGTTGCTGGTGTTGGCTGGTTGACAAGACTGTCCTCTCTGGCAGTTGAAAGCAGCAACCCAGAACTGCAGAGTGGGACTCTAAGTTCCAGCCATTCTTCTTCCAGGGCTCTGGCTTGCTTAACAATCCACTTCTTGTATTTTGAAACATCCCATCCAGAAAAAGGAATGAAAGTGGGCAGAATGTTTTTGTACCGTGGATCAAGTAGCGTGGCACAGAGGTACTGTTTGGATGAGATTATGTCATTTTGCAGCCTTCCATTACACGACAAGTACAAAAGTAATCTCTCAATCAAGGCATGCACTTCTGTGATTTCATTCACACCTGTGAGCGCAAACTTTTCAGACACCTTCTTTAGCTGGTCCTATACCAGATGCAACAATGGGATAGCTTGGCCCATTGTACTGTCCTCCTTGCTAACTTCCCGTGTAAAAACCTCAAAAGGGAGTAGAATCTTTGTCAGGCAATTGACTAGGCCCCATTTGTCCCCATCTATGGTCATAGCTTTCCCAATTGCACTACCTCTTATTTAAATTACATAGTCATTGATCTGTTTGTACAGATCAAACAGATTTTGCCACATGCATTATGTCATGTTCCAACGTGATGGCACCTCCTGTATCAGGGCTTTAACTGGTACTATATTAACTCAACTGCTTTCGGTCTTTAAAAGAATGGCTGAAATGAGTGTGCATTCTTCTGCAGGTGGTCAGTATGTTGCTGACTATGTCTTCTTTTTTGAGAAAATCGTGTACCACCAGGTTGATGCAATGCCCAAACACAGGACCCTGAAATAGTCACCGTCTGCCATGGCGTTGACTATGTCACTGCCACAGTAGCAACAAATCTAATCCTGAGACCTCGGGGACGCAGCCATTCAGACACAATCAATCAATCAATCAAGACATTTATATAGCGCACTACTCACCCGGAGGGTCTCAAGGCTCTTGGGGAGGGGGGGGTCCGTTACTGCTCGAACAGCCAGGTCTTGAGCTGCTTCCTGAAGGCGAGATGGTCTTGGGTCAGGCGGAGGTGGGTCGGGAGGGAGTTCCAAGTCTTGGCAGCCAGGTAGGAGAAGGACCTTCCTCCTGTGGTGGCTCTTCGGATGCGGGGGACGGTGGCGAGGGCGTGGCTGGTGGATCGAAGCTGACGAGTGGGGGTGTAGAAGTTGAGGCGGCTGTTGAGGTATCTTGGGCCTTGGTTGTGAAGGGCTTTGTGTGCGTGGGTGAGGAGTCGGAACATGATTCTCTTGCTGATGGGGAGCCAGTGCAGGTCTCTCAGGTGTCCGGAGATGTGGCTGTGTCGGGGGGTGTCGAGGATGAGTCTTGCTGAGGCGTTCTGGATCCGCTGGAGTCTCTTCTGGAGCTTGGCGGTGGTTCCGGCGTAGAGGGCGTTGCCGTAGTCCAGTCGGCTGGTGACGAGGGCCTGGGTGACCGTCTTCCTGGTCTCGGTGGGGATCCACCGGAAGATCTTACGTAGCATGCGCAGGATGTTGAAGCATGACGAGGAGACGGCGTTGACTTGTCTGGTCATGGAGAGGGAGGAGTCCAAGATGAAGCCCAGGTTGCGTGCGTGGTCTGTTGGTTTGGGTGCGCTGCCCAGGGCAGGGGGCCACCAGGAGTCATCCCAGGCGGAGGGTGAGGAGCCCAGGATGAGAACTTCCGTCTTGTCTGCATTCAGTTTCAGGCGGCTGTTCATCATCCACTCGGCTACCTCTTTCATCCCTTTGTGTAGGTTGGCTCTGGCGGTGGCGGGGTCGTTGGTGAGGGAGAGGATCAGCTGGGTGTCGTCGGCGTAGGAGATGACACCTTGCTCTTAAAATTGTCCAAGATGTTTGAAGCTGTCTTCAGGGCCAAGACCTGTACATAGCTTTTGCTTTACCCCCACAAAAGAGATCCAGTGTGCAGTGATGCACATGTAATCAGTTGCCTGACAACTCGTCAACATGTCTGTCGTCAGCTGCGTAGTGTGAGCAACACTTTGCTGCACAGTTTGTCCAACCAATTGCAGCATGTCATGATGCAGAGCTGGAACAACAACTCTGGCAAAATTGGTCCGACTTGAACCGTTCCTTTTCAGGCAGATGGCGGCCACAAATTCTAAGAATCCCACTCCTTCCACAAAAAAAAAATGGGAGTAGCCGCATCACTAACATTTTTGCCAGCTTTCCATTGTAAAAACGTGCCGCTTGGTGGTTGTGGTCATAGGGCCCCTCCTGCCTAAATGTGCCTGTTGGAAAGTCATCATGTTCCCTGGGCACACCCCCCAACTTTTTTGCTGACTGGTTCTGGTGGTAACTGACCCTGACTGACCCTGGGCTCCGCCTAACCAGGCCCAGGGCCAGTGCTATGCTGAAAGAAACACATTCATAATAAATTGAAAACACCAACATACACTAGGGTACACTCTGGGTTGGGGTACCCCTGTGATTGGCATAACCTAGCCTATAAGTCCCTAGTACATAATAGTGCAGGGGGACTGAAACTACTTCTCAGTCCCTAGTATATAATAGGGCATGGCGGTTTAGAGGTCAGCAGCCCTTTCTGCACTTTCATGTGTGCACTGCTGAAACCTGAGGTCAGTTTAAAAGTGGCTCTGTGTTGTGCCCAAACTCGACTTTGGTGTTTGGGGCACTTAAAAATGGATAACCTACAATGTTTGGGCATATTAGGTACCCGCAGGGTCTCCTCTAGGTGTCCCAGGGGTGGGGGATCGGAAATTTCTAAGGAGGACCCTTAAAAATGATTTTTAAATGCCTTGGGTTAAGTGAAATTGCACATTTCACTCCCCACATTGTGATAAAGTGCTGCCCAAAATCGACTTTTGTGCTAGGAGCACAGTGGTGTTCAGGGGTGGGCGTCCTGTAGATTTATGCAGAGTGTTTATAAAATATGTTTTTGTAAGCCCTGGTGCTGGGAAACTGGCCCAAGTAATTTGTCCCATTGCAAATCCCTGCCACATAGGTTAACATGGCAAGAAGTTATTAACTACTAACTCTTGATAGAAGAAGGATAAAAATACAATTCAAAGACTTCCCAGAATGGTATTAATTAATCAAACAATATGATATTGTTGAATTTCTCCTAAAATGTACAGACAAGAAGTTATAAGACTTTCTTGTTTGTAAACCCAGATTCAGCCTTCCAAAGGTCTGTCCTGATTGGTCAGAGTTAAGTGGATTAGCCAGGCTCCTTTGAAGAGGTGATAAAGAGCCCTGGGGTTAACCAGTTCTGCTGCTAGAGCAGTGTTCTGTTACGCGGGAATGCCAGGGCAGGGGGAGGAGTCGTAAACTATGGACTTCAAGGGAAGGGGAAGACACCAGTATCATTTACAACTCTACTCTTTGGAACCCAGCCAGATGCTAGTCTTGAGCAGATGCAAGGGGAGGGACTATGGAGATCAGCCATCCTAGAGGTGTGTTTAGCCAGCTCTTCTCTCCCTGATGGATAACAAGCCATTATGAATTTTTGAAGAATTGGTGCACTCTGGGACAAAATAGTGCCACACTTTGCAGGATGTGGTCATACCTTTGGGTGGTACCCTGCCGCCCATTGGACAGGAGCAACCTCCTGCTTGACCCAGAAAAATTGGAATAAGCATCTGAGAAGGGCAAATTCTCTAAAATCTCACATCTTCTGCTTGCAACTTAAGAAAGCAAGACGGGGCATGCTGGCAAGTTTGATGGGCATTTCCTAAGGCCTGCACTCTAAAGATTGCACCTTCTGCACCATGTAGAACTACAGCCCTGTGAACAACCTTGCTGTAAAAGGACTAAAGAGTGGACTCCCTGCAAGCTACAGGTTAACAGAGCTCACCTGGAACATCACCACCAAGAATCATCAACCAGGAGCACGTCCAGTGGATTTGGAAGGGTTTTTGTCCGAGTGGATTGTGGGAACTGAAATCCTCAACTTTCAAGGACCATCTTGGAACATCCAGACCCTTGGAGTGAGTTTGAGACACTTTGGGACCCTTTGGGGAACTTCAGGAAGAAGTTCCAGACGTTTGGAGAACTTTAGCGCAACATTGGAAAAAAACGTCATAATGGGACCGACTCAACCTGGCCTGCCAAACCGCCTGCCTTCAACCTCAAGTCGGCCTGCCATCCAGGTTTGTCCCGCTGAAAATCTCCGTAGGTCCTACTTCCAGAGATTGATCTGTAATAGTCAAAATCCGAGGCCGGCGAACCCTCACCGATTCCGGCCTGGTGAAGTGCATCGAGGGACCCCACGAGAAAAAGCTCTGTAAAAGTTTCTAAGTCCAAACGAAGAAAAGGTGCCCAGGAGGGCCTTCAACCGCATGTTGGCCTGGATCCTTGGTTCTTCCTGCTGGAACATTCCGGAGGTCGGACTTTCATAAGTTTGATTGGGAGCTCGTCGCAAGGCAATCCAGCGAACCCTCACCAAATCCAGACTGACTGAGAGCTTCGAGAGACGCCGGGAAGAAAGAAAGGCTCCAGAAAAGTTTCTAAATCAGAAGGTAAAAATTTGACCGAGACCTACTGCGAGCAGGGCTCCTTCACGGTCAGCCTTAAACTTTGACTTTGACCCGGTCTATCGCAACCGGACGTCCCAATAAGCCGCTATAGGTTTCTATGTACTAGATAATGCTAAATCTTTGAAAATTCATATCTCTGGTTCCCTACATTGGATTTTTGTCGTTTTGTTGTCATTTTAAAGATAGAAATATTTCCTATTTCTATAAATTGATGTTGGATTTTTATTGTGCATTGTGTCTTAATTATTTACTGAATTGGTGTTTTTAAATGCTTTACATACGTGTCTTTGAAGTTAAGCCTGCCTGCTCACAGTCAAGCTACCAAGGGATGAGCATGGGAATAATTTTCTAAGACCTATACTGAGCCCTAAACTGTGTTGGTGACCTTATTGTCAGTGGCAGATATTCATTACTAATAATCCACTTTCCAACATTTGGTGCTCAGTAGTGTGGATGAGGACTTGTGCTTAAAAAGTACACCTTTCAGTAAAATGATGAAGATTGTAAAAATCCTCTAAATTGCCTTAGAAAAAAACATTTGAGTTTGATTTTTGGAATTTGGACTAAACTGTTTTTAATCCATTATTTTGATTTTTCCAAATTGTTCTAAGTCTTTTGTGCCTAGCTATTGTGACCCAAAACTACGGAACCATGGAGCTGGACCTGGCTAAACTGTTCCAGTTCAGGACGGCTGATCTTAGGGTACAGTGTAGGCGTAGGGGGCTGCCTGCTCCCAACAAGATTAGGAAGGCAGGGTTGCTTAAGTCCCTACAGGCCTAGGCAGGGGTATCTGAGGAGATTCAAGGGGGGATGGAGGGTGTTCCCCCAACCTCACCCAAGAGGAGAGTGAGGATGGTGTCGCTTCCATTTTCTCTAGTGATATCCATATAATTCCAGATGGTGGGAGGGGGAATGGTCCCTTACTCAGGAACCACCACTGCCCCTTGCAGAGAGACAGCTTGAGGCTCAATTAGCTTTGATAGTTTTTGAGCAGAGGAAACTAGAATTGGCTAAGAAGAGATGGGAGAGGGAGGAAACGTTCAAGAGAAAAGGTGGCAGTGAAAAGATTTTGAGATGTCCAGGGGTGGTGGATTTGATCAAATACTTCCCAAGGGTATAGTACCCAAGTACACCGAGGGGGATGACATTGATGAGTGGCTAGCAGCCTTTGAGAGGGCCCTGAGAATGAGCAGGGTCCACTTTAAGTATTGGGGTGCACTCCTATGGAGTTGATTCCAGTAGCTGGGAGGGATAGGCTCCTGACCCTGAGGGCAGAGGATGCAGATCATACCAGCAGATGAAGGCATGCTTAGTCAAGAGATTTGGTCTG
This sequence comes from Triturus cristatus, assembly GCF_964204655.1. Taxonomy (NCBI): domain Eukaryota; kingdom Metazoa; phylum Chordata; class Amphibia; order Caudata; family Salamandridae; genus Triturus; species Triturus cristatus. Next base: position 997,730,785 of record NC_140592.1, on the reverse strand, counting down.
AATCCAGAGCAGTACAGGGTGAAGTTTGGAGGCACCCAGAAAGTGAGTTCACTTTGTGGACGTTTTCAGTGAAGGTACTGGAAGGCTGGATTGTTGGTAACAAAGTTGACACATATGAGTGATTATATAATTTCTTTTTGAAAGAACATATTTTGACTCATTGTGCAGAAGAAAAGTTACGCCAGTATCGAGTGGACTCTAAGCTGACAGACAACAGGGAGCTGGGAGAAGCAGTTGATGAGTGGGTGAGAACCCGAGTTTCCATTCAGCACCAGGGGGGTGACCAGAAAAAAAGGAGGACAGGTCCCTCCCCAGGGGTAAGCCCAGGGAAAAGAAGGTCAAACCCAGAAGAAGTCCTCCAAAGACCCACAAAAACCTGAGCAAGGAGGGGGAGCCCGAGCCAACACAAAATTTAAGGGGAGGAGGTATCAGGCAAAGAATGGTTGGTTCTTCGATCCCTCAAAGGTGGGTAAGTGCTTTGAATGTAACCAGCCAGGGTACGAAAAGGGAGATGCTGTCTGCAGCAAGAATCTCCCCCCTAAGGGGCCATCCACAGGGATGGCCAGTGTAAGTGTCGGGATGGAGAGTGGTGCCCTAGAGAGGGGTAGTCAGGTGATGGAAACAACCTTAGTGTCCCTGGGTGGGGTAACTATTGAAACACTTGCTGCCTTACCTCCGAACATGGACAAGTAAAGGCAGAGGCCTAAGGTGAGGTGAATTAGACTGAGGTTGAGGCTATCAGAGGCGGCACAGGGGCTAGTGTTACTATGGTCCTGGATGAGCTGGTGCCTCCAGGGAGCTTGCTACCTGGTGAGTTTCACCAGGTGACTTATGTAGACAGCAATACTATACTCCATCCTATGGCTGTGGTGGATTTGGAATGGGAAGGTATGACAGGCCCTATGAAGGTAGCTGTGTCAAAGGTGCTCCCAGTCCAGTGTTAACTGGGCGATGATCTTGAAGCCTCTGAGTGGTCAGAGGTGGAGAGAGGACTTAATATGAAAATATTGGAGCTCCCTGAGTGGGTATGTCTGGTGACTAGGTCACAGACTATGTCAATAAAGAGAGGGGGGACCAGGAGCTAGTTAACGGTCCAGTGCCCAGGCTCCAAGCGCTAGACGTGAAGTCAAAAAAGGGGGACAATGGTCCTGGCGAGTGGTGCAGTGAGTCACTCACTCGCTAAAGAGGGGGAAGAAGAAAAGAAAGGAGGAGGGGATCCTAGGACTAGAACCTACTAGATGAGAGGGAAGCACAAGTATTGCCTCTTGTGGCCCTCACACACCCCGAAGGATGTCATGCTTCATCATCGTTTCCGGTCCAGGGAGGACCTGGCTTAGCAGTTCGGGCTGGACTGTTCCCATGAGGCACAGGGTCAAGACTAATTTGCATATGGCCAGGTCTAAACTGGGGTGGCATGGTGAGCCAAAGAATGATGGATTTAACCCAGATCTCTTGACTGGGGGTGAATGTTTTGATTTGTTCTGCATTCCATCCATCAATTGCTTCCTCACCCTAAGTACGCCGGGTATTCCCAGATGTGGGTCCCGGGCTCACTGTGCCACTGGATTCAAGCTATCCTGGCTGAAGAGGGGTGAAACCCCGAAACCAGTCCTAGGATGCTTGTTTCTGGTCCAGGGAGGACCTGGCTTAGCAGTTCGGGCTGGACTGTTCCCATGAGGCACAGGGTCAAGACTGATTTGCATATGGCCAGGTCTAAACTACGGGTCCCCAGAAGGGTCACATTGTCGTAGATCTTTTGAGGACTGCCTTCTGGTACATGTGGGTATTGGGGGTGAGTCCATTGTGGAGGGTGACAAGGTGAGTGCAAAGGTTTAAAACTGACTAAGGGTTACCAGGAGAGGTATGTTTAATGTGATGGTAGGTACCCTTGCCAGTGTAAAAAGCCCGTAGGTTGAAGGTTACCCCTGAAGGTGCAATGTGCCCAGGCAACTAAAAGGTCAACATGTTTCGCGCCTATGTGGTCACAAGGATCCGCGGTGTTTTATCAGGACCGAATAGACAGTGTGCGGTGTGTTGTGCACGTGAATAGTGATAAAAGAGTAAACACCCTCTGGCCGATCAGAGCAGGCCACAAGTTGAGAACCCTGTAGTTTAGCCTACGACGCAATAGTTGGAATCGCTCTAGATCATGACCTAGGATAAGAAGAAACAACAACTAAGACATACATCAGGTAAGTATATGAGGCTATCCTAGGTAACGATCATGAGTGGTTCCAACTATTTCGTTGTAGCCTAAACTACAGGGGTAACCTTCAACCTACAGGCTTTTTCTTCTGACAAGGGTACCATCAGACAGCAGTTCTCAAAAGATCTCCGACAAAGTGACCCTTCGGGGGACCCATAGGACATTGTAGCGCCGGCCCGATGAGGAGCAACTGCCCTGATGAAGCATGACATCATTTGGGGTGTGTGAGGGCTACAAGAGGCAAGACTTGCGCTTCCCTCTCATCTAGTGTGTTCCTCCTTTCTTATCTTCTTCCCCCTCTTTAGCGAGTGAGTGTCTCACTGCACCACTCGCCAGGAAGAGTGCCCCCATTTTTTGACTTTAGGTCACAGACTAGCCAGAAAGGAGGGGCGGACACTTAGACCCTGGAAAAAGAGGGACAAGCATCCAAGGACAAGGGTACTGGGCTTGGTGAGCCAGCCCTGCGAACTCCAGAGGTGCAGGAAGAATCTCACCCTGATGGGCAGGATCTGGCCTCTGAGGGAGGAAGTCCATCCCTGCCAGAGCTGTCAGATTTGGCAGGTGGACCCTCCAGAGAGGAGTTCAGTGAGGGACAGAGAGACTGTCCCACCCTTGAGAGCTTGAGGCGGATTGCCTCTAAGCAAGAGGAGGGGGGTGACAGTGGGTTTCATAGAATCTACTGGGAAGATGGACTGCTTTATACTGAGGCCAGAAATCTCAAGGAGAGGGCCACCATGAGTTTGGTGGTGCCCCATAAGTACAGAGAGTTCATCCTGACTTTGGGTCATGATATTCCCTTGGCAGGACATTTGGGACAGACAAAGTCATGGAACCGGATGGTGAACCATTTCTACTGGCCCCATATGTCTGAAAAGGTAAAGGAGTTTTGCAGCTCCTGAGTCACCTGTCAGGCCAGTGGCAAGGCAGGGGGCAAGACACACTCTCCCCTAATACCACTGGCAGTGGTTGGGGTTCCTTTTGAAAGGGTGGGGATGGACATTGTTGGTCCCTTGGACCCACTTACTGCATCAGGGAATAGGTATATCTTAGTGGTAGTGGACCATGCCACTAGGTACCCTGAAGCAATGCCTCTCAGAACTATTGATGCTCCTGCAGTGGCTAGAGCACTGCTTGGTGTAGCACCAGAGTGGATTTTCCGAAAGAGGTGGTGTCAGATAGGGGCACAAACTTTCTGTCTAGCTATCTGACTGCTATGTGGGATGAGTGTAGTGTCAACTACAAGTTCACCACCCCCTATCACCCACAAGCAAATGGTCTAGTTGAGAGATTCAACAAAACCCTGAACGGCATGATAAATGGGTTGTCAGAGAATCTCAGGAGGAGATGGGATATTCTCCTCCCATGCCTACTGTTTGCTACAGGGAGGTGCCACCGAAAGGGGTTGGTTCCAGTCCCTTTGAGTTGTTGTTTGGACACCTTGTGAGGGGACCATTGTGCCTGCTGAGAGAGTCTTTAGAGAAGCCTCTTAAAGAAGCAAAGGACAATGTGCTTGACTATGTGCTAGGCCTGAGATCTAGAATGGCATTGTACATGTACAAGACAAGCAGGAATTGGAGGCTAGCCAGGAGCTCTTGGAGCGCTGGTATGATCAGAAGGCTACTACAGGAATATTGGTGTGGGTGTTGGAGCCTGTGTCTCCCAAGGCCCTCCACGACAAGTGGAGTGGGCCCTATCCAATCTTAGAAAAGAAGGGTGAGGTTACATATTTGGTTGACCTTGGCACCCCCAGGAATTCTCATAGGGTCTTGCATGTGAATAGATTGAACCCCCATCACGACAGGGCAGATATGACCATGTTACTGGTAACTGATGAGGGAGTGGAGGAGGAGACTGAGCCATTGCCTGACCTCCTCTCCAGTAATGTGCAAGATGGGTCAGTGGAGGGAGGGGTACTCTCTCCCAAGCTGACATACCAGCAGCACAGAGACTATAAGTAGGTGCTGGAGCAGTTTGCTGTCCTGTTCTCTTTGACCCCAGGCATCACTGTGTGGTGTGTGCACTACATTGACACAGGTGACAGCCTACCTGTCAAAAATAAACTGTACAGGTTGTCTGACCATGTCAGAGCAGGCATTAAACCTGAGGTTGCCAAAATGCTGGAATTGAGGGTAATTGAACCATCTGAAAGTCCATGGTCCAGTCCAGTGGTGCTGGTGCCGAAACCCAGTACACGGGGGTGACCCAAGGAGTTAAGGTTCTGTGTGGACTACTGAGGATTGAATGCAGTCACAAATACTGACACTCACCCTATACCTAGAGCTGATGAGCTCATTGACAGATTAGGAGTTGCTAAGTACCTGAGTACTTTTGATTTTACTTCAGGTTACTGGCAGATTGCCCTCACTGATGGAGCAAAGGAGAGATCAGCATTCTCCACACCTGAGGGACATTATCAGTTCAAGGTGATGCTCTTTGGCTTAAAGAATGCACCTGCCACCTTTCAAAGGTTAGTGAACAGGGTCTTGTCTGGGTTGGAACAGCTCAGTGCAGCTTATCTAGATGATATAGCTATATAGTTCTATCGGGGGGGATCACTTAAGCCACCTAAGGGAAGTGATTCAGGCCATGCTGCAGGCAGGCCTGACTATTAAGGTAAGTAAGTGTCAAATAGGGCAGAGTTCTGTGGTGTACCTGGGCCACCTCCAAGGTAAAATCCAAACTATTTTGGATTGGACAGCTCCTGTTACCCAGACTGCAAAATTATGGGACCATTGTGGGGCTCCTAACAGAACTCACTTCTAAGAAGAGGCCCAAAAAGGTGGATTGGACCCCAGAGTGTTAGAAGGCTTTTGCCACTCTGAAAGGTGCTATGTGTTCAGCACCAGTGCTGCTGGCCCCTGACTACACAAAAGAATTTGTGGTTCAGACAGATGCCTCAGAGCAAGGGATTGGAGCAGTGTTGTCACAGCTAAATGAAGAGGGCCATGATCAGCTAGTTGCCTTTATTAACAGGAGACGTCTTCCCAGAGAGCAGAAGTGGAGTGCTATAGAGAGAGAGGCTTTTGCTGTGGTGTGGTCCCTGAAAAAGTTGAGTCCATATTTGTTTGGGACACACTTTCATGTTCAGACTGGCCACATGCCTCTCAGATGGCTCATGTAGATGAGAGGGGAGAATCCCAAGCTGTTAAGGTGGTCCATCTACCTACAGGGAATGGACTTTACAGTGGAACACAGACCTGGGGTTGCCCATGCCAATGCGGATGGACTTTCCAGGTTTTTCCACTTAGCTGGTGAGGACTATCAGGGTGTAGGTTAGTAACTCATCACCTTTCATTTGGGTGGGCTATGTTGGAAAGTCATCCTGTGCCCTGGGCACCCCCTAACTTTTTTGCTGACTGGTACTGGTGGTAACTTACTCTGACTGACCCTGGGCTCAGCCTAACCAGGCCCAGGGCCAGTGCTATGCTGAAAGAAAAACATTTAGACTACAGTGAAAGCACCTACATACACTAGGGTACACTATGGGTAGGGTACCCCATAGGGGTACCCCTGTGATTGGCACGACCTACCCTATAAGGTCCTAGTATACATAATAGGGCAGGGGGATTGAAACTACCTCTCAGTCCCTAGTATATAATATGGCATGACAGTTTAGAGGCCAGCAGCCCTTCTGCACTTGCATGTGTACACTGCTGAAGCCTGAGGTCAGTTTAAAAGTGGCTCTGTGCTGCAGGACTGCTTTTAAAAAGTTAATTGTGCCCAAACCCGACTTTGGTGTTTGGGGCACTTAAAATTGGATAACCTACAATGTTTGGGCATATTAGGTACCCCCAGAGTCTTCCCTAGGTGTCCCAGGGGTAGGGAATCAGGTATTTATAAGGAGGACCCTTATAAAATGATTTTTATATGCCCTGGGTTAAGTGAAATGGCACATTTCACTCCCCACATTGTGATAGATTGCTGCCCAAAATCGACTTTGGTGCTAGGAGCACTGTGGAGGGAGGATCTGCAATATTTTCACCTATTTAGAACCCCTAAAGTCTCCCTTGGGTTTTCCAGGGATAGGGGTCCTGTAGATATATGCAGCGTACTTACACAATATGTTTTTGTAAGCCCTGGAGCTGGGAAACTGGCCCAAGTCATTTTTTCCATTGCAAATCCCCCGCCACATAGGTTAACATGGCAAGAAGTTATTAACCACTAACTCTCGATAGGGGAAGGCTAAAAATACAATTCAAAGACTTCCCAGAATGGTATTAATAAATCAAACAACATGATATTGTTGAAATTCTCCTAAAACGTACAGACAAGAAGTTAAAACACTTTCTTATTTGTAAGCCCAGATTCAGCCTTCCAGTGGTCTGTCCTGATTGGTCAGAGTTCAGTGGATTAGCCAGGCTCCTTTGAAGAGGTGTTAAAGAGCCCCTGGTGTTAACCAGCTCTCCTGGCAGGATAGTGTTCTGTTACACAGGAATGCCAGAGCAGGTGAAGGAGTTGTAAACAATGGACGTCAAGGGAAGGGGAAGACACCAGTGTTATTTACAACTGTTGGACTTGGCCCTTTTTGCAGGGTCATCCCTGAACTTTTTGCCTTCCTCCTGTATTTTTTCTGACCTGTTGTTGGCTGTTTTATGACTCTGCGCACTTTACCACTGCTGATCAGTGCTAAAGTGCATATGCTCTCCCTATTGTAAATTGATGTATGAATTGGTGATTCCATAATTGACTGATTTGGTTTACTTGTCAGACGCTAGTACAGTGCACTGAGTGTGCCCAGGGCGTGTAAATCCAAATGCTGCTAGTGGGCTTGCAGCACTGGTTGTGCCACCCACAAAAGCAGCCTTGTAAAATGTGTCTAAGGTCTCCCATTGCAGAGCCTGTGTGCAGTCTGGTACTGTCATGCTGACTGGGCAAGTGCACCCACTTGCCAGTCCCTAAACCGTCCCTTTTCTTCATATCAGACACCCTTATGGTAGACCCAAGGGCAGAGTGCATTGTAAGTATAAGGTAGGACATGCCCTGGTGTGTGTGACATGTCCTAATAGTGAATTACAGCCATTTTCGTTTTTCACTATTGCACGGCTACCTGTTCTCCATAGGCCAGAATGGGCAGTTAGATTATTACATTTTATAATCCTAACTGACTCAGGGAACATGGTAGAAATTTGAATTTAGTATGCCTGAACTCAGAATGATAAAATACATCTTTTAGTGAAGTTGGTTTTAACATTCTGTGTTTGAAAATACCACTTTTAGAAAGTAGGTATTTTCTTGTCTAACCATTCAAACCTGCCTCTGCAAGGTTGTGTATTCCTTGTCTGGAGTTTGAGTGACAGGGCTGGGGGATTCCAGGAGACAGAGTGAGTCCGCCCAGTGGTGAATAGAGAGATCTGCATCTAGATGGGGGGGAGGAGTTGCACCTGGGACCTGAATAGGACAGTGCCTTCCCCCCACAGTGCTGGCTCCACCCCCTGTGGTGCGTCTGATGTCCCTGCCCTGCACTATGAAAGAAGAGAATGAATCATGTCAACAAAGTGCTCCAGGGCTGTGCTTTCTCTCCACAATGCTGGCTCCACCTCCTGTGGGGCGTCTGATGTTTCTGCCCTGCACTGTGAAAGGAAAGAAGGAGTCATGTAAATAGAGTGCTCCAGAACTGGTTTGGACTGGGCAAAGGCCCCTATGCCCTCAGACGACAAAGGATTTTGGGGTATAAATATTGGGACCCTGATCCCAAGAAATTAGATCACTTTTGGAACAAAAAGAAACCTTTACTGAGGAGCTGAATCTGAAGAAACTGAGGAGAGACTATCCCTAAGCTAAAGTGCTGCTTGGGGGATTGGCCTGCAGTGGTTTGCCTGACTGCCAAAGGAAGGAGAAGAGACTTTGTGTGCTTATTTCAACTTGTAAGGATCTCCAAGGGCTTGGAACAGAGCTTGCCTCCTGCTGAAGTCTCAGGGACAACAGACTTCAACCCCCAGCTCCCCAGAGTTCTATGGAAGTGCCTGCTGCTGTTTTGGGCCTTCTGAGGGACTGCGTGTCGCAAGGAGCTGGAAGTGCGACTCAACGAAGCCGAAGCGTGTCGCCGTCGCTGCTGCTGCCGTCGCACTTCTGAACAAGGGTGTCGCCGCTGGAGTTGTTGCACTGCGCCGCATCGAGAGAAGCATCTCGCAATGAAGCAGAAGCGTGTCGCTGTCGCTGCCTGCCGTCGCAGTTCTGAACAAGGGTGTCGCCGCTGGAGTTGTCGCACTGCACAGCATCGAGAGAAAGATCTCGCAACGAGGAAGAAGCGTGTCACCGTCGCTGTTGCTGCCGTCGCACTTCTGAACAAGGGTGTCGCCGCTGGAACTGCTGCATTGCACCGCATCGAGGAAAGCGCCTTGCATCCCAAGAGAAGCGCGCCGCCGTCGGAGCTGCTGCCATCGCATTTCTGAACAAGGATGTCGCCGCTGTAGTTGTCGCATTGTGTGGAAGCTTCACGCAAACTGGGAGAAGAGTGTCGCAGCAGAAGCTGTTGCCATCGCACTTCTGAACAAGGGTGTCGGCGCTGCAGTCCACGCATCAAACCGAGAACTTCTCGCATCCCCGGAGAAGCGGGCCGCATCTGGAAGATCTTCACGTCTTAATTTCTTCGCACCAGAACTTTGCCGCATTTCCATCGCTGTGACATTGCTTGTCGTGGAAGCTCAACGCATCGTAAGGTACATTGACGCACAGTGTCGCATCTTAAGAACTAAACTGAACTGAACTAAGCTAAAAACTACCATCTTAAAGTAATAGTATTGTGTATTTTTGTCATTTATGTTCTTGTGGTAAATCTATATAAAGTATACTTATTTTTGATATAAAACCTGTGTTGTGCCCATTTGTAGTGTTGTCACTGGATTACTGTATGTGGTCACAAATGCTTTACACACTGCCTCTGAGATAAGCCTGTCTGCTCGTGCCAAGCTACCAATGGGGTGAGCAGGGGTTATTTTAGGAGTGTACCCCCTTACCCTGACTAGAGGCAAGGGTCCCTATTTGTCACAAGTACCTACCTGTGCCAACTAGAGACCCCCAAATCTAACAACAACCCTACTCTTTTGAACCCAGACAGATGCTAGGCTTAAGGAAGGAATGAGCAGATGCAAGGGGGAGAAACTATGGAGATTAGCCATCGTTGGGGTGTGTTTAGCCAGCTCTCCTCTCCCTGCTGGAAAATCAGGCATTATGAATTTGGAAGAATTGGTGCACTCTGGGCCAAAATAGTGCCACACTTTGCAGGATGTGGTCATTCCTTTGGGTGGTACCCTGCAGCCCATTGGACAGGAGTGACCTCCTACTTGACCCAGAAAATGTGGAATAAGTATCTGAGAAGGGCAGAGCCTCTACGATCTGCTGCTTGAAACTTAAGACAGCAAAACGGGCTATGCTGAGAAGTTGATGTGCATTTCCTAAGGCCTGCACTCTGATGATTGCACCTTCTGCACAATCTAGAACTACAGCCCTGTGGACTACCTTTCTGTAAAAGGACTAAAGACTGGACTCCCTGCAAGCTCTGAAGTTAAGCCTGCCTGCTCACAGCCAAACTACCAAGGGTTGAGCATGGTAATACTTTTCTAAGACCTATTCTGAGCCCTATACTGTGTTAGTGGCCTTATTGCCAGTGGCAGATATACATTTTTCCTTACTAATAAACCACTTTCCAACAATGCCTGTAATAGTAGCCTGTATTTATTTTTTTCTTCTTTTTTGCGGCTACTGACGCTAGTGACTTTTGAGAAATAGGTGGTGGTAGACTGTGCGTCATGTTGGGGCAGTCACTGTATGCGGTGGTGTTTCCATCTGATTTTGAGTCTTGTGTCATTGTGAAGTCGCTGAGGCGGTGATTCTGCTGGTGCACTGCTGGGGACAAAGCTGCTTTGCACGAGAATGTCACCCTCTTCTTCCTCATCATTCACTTCCCTTGGACTTGTAACTGATGTGCCCCAGCTCTCCTGACCTTCACCACCACAGAAATAAATTTCAACAAATCCAAGGTTATGGCAGTGAACTACAGGAAAAAAAGGAAAATCAGCTGACACGTAAACGGTCAAGGGATGGACCTGGTAAGCACCTACAAATTCTTGGGAGTAATTTTGGGCTACAAGAACTCATTCAAACCCCAATTGGAGTCCTTACAAGGAAAGGGAACCGTAACCCACCTGGCAATACAATCTTTAAAAGCTAAACTCCCCGACCTAATGCTCAACCCTCTGCTTTAGGTTTTGCATGCAAAATTACAGCCGAATCTCACATATGGGAGCAAACCACTTCAAGGGAAGGATGCTGCTTTACTGGACACAGTGATAGCTAACTCCTACAGGGCTATCTTTAACCTGCCAAGATACGTCTCCCCTGCACAAATTCGGTTAGAATTTGGTCTTTTGAAACAAACACTAGAAAGGCATAGCGCATATGTTACCAGCTGTCACAAGATTCGCAGCGCTGAGGTAGGCTCTTTAAACTCTAACCTATGGGAAGAGCTGCTCCGACACTACACATCCTCAGCCAGAGATTATCTATTTGATTCACTTCAAGTCCTGGGACTGTCAGACCTTTGGGGCACTCTAACAGATCTCTTGTCTTTAAAAAAAGTCACGAAAAAATCAGCACGAATTATCTCCTCCATTGAGGACAAGGAGGCATTAGCAAAAATAGAGCATGGTTGGATCACGCTCAGCGACTACGGAAGAATGCAACCTCAAGAATATCTTAACATTGGAATGAATTTAAAGATGAAAGAAAAGTTTTTAATATTACGCCTTGGTGTAATCTCGGCGACCCCGCACTTACCACCCTGGGTGAGGAAAAACTTCCCCCAGTAGTGCCGCCTGTGCAAAGCTGACAAGGAAGACATCATCCATGTTATGTGTTTCTGACCTAAATTAAAGGATTTGAGGTTGAATTTATTACGTCCTTCCTTCAAATTATACGGCGTTCGGACATGCAGGCAGGCTGTCAAACTGTGCTTTAACTAAAACAAAATTAAACTGTCGGGTCGTTAAGTTTTTTGAACTAGCAGAAAAAAGACACCAGAGCACGCTGGGGGCGGTCCAACAAAAGCCAGATGTCTGTTGACCGTCGAAACATTTTATTGACAATTATTAACTGATACTAAGTGAATTTGTAAAACGGAGGAAATCGCACATAATGAACTTTTAGCAATTTTTCGCAACGTTTTATTGTTTTGTAAAGATTTTAATAAAACATGTACAAATAAATAAATTACCTTACCTTACCTTCCCCACCATGGCCATGTTCAACAATTTGTTTAAGGTGTTCTTCCCACCGGATTTAATTATGTTTTTTCAGATGGGTTATTTGGCCTCCAGTACCATAATGTGAACCAGGCTTACCTCAATAAACATTTGTGTGACAAATGGTGCATATTGCAATGTAATAACCGTAAAAAAGTCCCAAATTAGAAGTAGTTTTTTTACTGGGCCACTGCCAGTGCCTGAAGAAGAACTGGAGGAAGCTGGGCATGTTGCCGATTGATTTTCTGCAGTGAATGCTTCCACTGAGCGGCATCTTTACAAATATGGGAGCTTGCTGTGCTACCTGTGCCACATCAACCGGAGCAGGTTGAATAGCAATGTCGGACTCCTCTGTGTCACCTTCTCCAATGATTAGCTCGTCGTCATCCACCTCCTCATCATCCACTTCCATAATTCTAGGGCTTTCAGGAACTTTTCCTCTCTCTTGCCTCTCCTGGCATCCCCCAGACTCTGGGGTAGTCCACACCCTGTCCTTATCAATCAACATCATCATCAGAAGTGGTGCTTGGAGCAGATATTGGAGTAGTACCCTTCCTTTTCCTTGCTGAATGTCTGGGAGCCAAAGACTCTAAAAGAGGAGGTTCTTACTCGGCAGGAAGCTCGATCTCCTGTTCTGCTCCAACATCACAATTGGGTACTATTTTGCGAATGGGAAAAATCAAATTCAACGTCACTGCTAGTCGGCGTCGCCATGATTTCAATGACTGCCTCACTGACAGACATGGTCTTCGACTTTTGGTGGTTCCATTGATTTTGAGTGCTGCTCCCAGCTTGCTCCCCGGAGGCCAATCTGGTGGGCATAAGACGTTTCCCACAATGGGTTTGGGCTCACATGCCAAAGGTGGAAAGCTTCTTCTTCTCACTCACCACTTTAGTGAGAGTAACTTTCTTTGGGGCCACCTTAAAGCACTCAGTTAGCAGTGCCAATAAGCTGTACAAGCGGAAGAGATTGGAGGACTGACATCACTGTACAGGCCTTCTGTACAGCTGTACTGTGGGTTATGTCTCTTCTTCTCTTGTGCACCTACAAGCAAACAAGCAAGAAAAACAATTAGTGAAATGTGGTATTGTTACAGTTTGAAGTAGTACAGAAAAAAGCAATTTTAGTGTGGTTGGTTACTTAGGTAATAATAAATCAATTACTTTAAAGTCAAACCACACCACCACACCATCAAATTTAATTTCCCATTAGGATAACACAACATACAGAGAGAGCTCTTTCCTTCATGTCCACATATTCTGAAGGAGACACCTATGGCACTCAGGGAACTGCATGGGTAAATGGAATAATAATCTTTAAAAATAAATTAGAGGTTAGTGTGTGCCTATGGCAGGCAAAGTGTTGCAGGGAGAAATGGAATAATATTTTTTTTTAAATTGATGTCTGCAGTGTATCCCAGCCCGGGTGTCCAGGAGGAGATGGAATTATACCTCAAAAAACTGAATGATTTTGCGCGGCTATATGCCAATGGTGGATGGATGGATAGATCAACCAAGGCATAATGCCACATGGTCTAACAACAAGCAAGGAGGCATGTGGAGCAAAGAACACATGCAAGTCCATGGCAAAGGCACACTGGCTGGATGCACAAAATGGCCGCCAGCCAGTGTCACATGGTCAAACAACAACAGCAAGCAAGGAGGCATGGTGGACAACAAACACATGAAAGCCTATGGGAAAGACACACTAACTGGATGCAAAAAAATGGCTGCCAGGCCAGCCAGTGCCACAGGGTCAAACAACAACAGCGAGCAAGGATGCATGGGAAACAAAGAACACATGTAAGTCCATGGCAAAGGAATACTGACTGGATGCACACAGTGGCTGCCAGGTCAGCCAGTGCCACATGGTCAAACAACAACAGCAAGCAAGGAGGCATGGAGAACAAAGAACACATGCAAGCCTACGGCATAAACACACTGGCTAGATGCACAAAATGGCTGCCAGGCATATTGCCAAATAACAACAGCAAGCAAGGAGGCATGGGAAACAAACAGATCACATTCAGGCCTATTGACAAACATCCTCCCAAGGCATCAAATACTATCTCACATACATACATTTTGCACACAAAAGAAAATTAAATTAAAAAAAACACCTCATTTTTTTTATTTAATCCAATGCCACCCCAGCCCTAAATGGTGTTTTAAAACAGCATATACCAAAGAAACAATTGTTTCATGTACCCAGGACTAGCACTGGCCTGGGCCTATTGAGTGGATGGCAGATTAGGCCACATAGTAAATTAAATAAATATTGCAAATTTAACAAACATGGAGAAAATGTTCTGAACTGCGAAACATTGTTCCTTTACAAACGAAGAAAAATTAAATGCAAAAATATAACTAGACCCCTACCGAAACTGCAGGTCATCTACCACAACAAATTTGAATTTTTTTTATAAAAGTACATATAAATACTGGTGCATGCCCTCTATTAAACACCCTTATACAAGAGTGTTTTAACTTACTTTTAAATCTCAGATACAAAGGGCCAGATGTAGCTAGCTAAATTGCTATAGCAAATGCAGAAATTCACAGAATTTCAGCATTTGCGATCGCAAAATCGCATTGTGCAATGTAGGGAAGATAAAACCCATTCGCAAAATAAGAAATCGCTAAAATCGAGATCATCCATTTTACGATTCCTTATTTTGCGAATATTAACTTACCGAGTCCCAAATTGCGACTCTCTGTTTGTGAATTCACTATTAAGGATTTACAAACTAATGTATGAAAAATCGCAAAGGCGATTTCAATGAAAATTGCTATTTGCAACTCGCAAATTACCACCAACTCAAAGCAGGTGTTAACCAAGTGCACAGCATATAAACAGGCCCAGAATGCCTCACTATTTTTCACAATGGCAGCCCTGTATGTCATAGTGAGAACGATGCAGATACAAGCAGCAGTACAAAGAATGAGGAGGCGACAGGTACGCATATACAGAGTGCGCATTACCCTGTTCCAACAGACAGAAGAAGAAATACATGATAGGTACAGGCTTGAGTCAGCTACCATACTAGACCTGATACGTGACCTGCATCTAATCCTTGAGCATAAGACACGCAGGATCCACGCAATTCCAACACATGTGCAGGTCCTGTGTTCACTACACCTACTTGCATCAGGTAGTTACCAGGGGGTGATAGCTATAGCCGGAGGGGTCTCCTAAAGTTGCCTGTCACGCTTCTTCAACACCTTCCTGGATGCCATGCTTCAAAGAATGCACCATCACATCCGGTTTCCCACCACGCAACAGGAACTGCAGAAGACTAAAATGGATTTCTACCAGATGGCTCAATTCCCACGTGTCATTTGGTGCATTGATGGGACACATGTCGCAATCTGTCCCCCCTCAGCTACTGAGTATGTGTATCAAAACAGAAAATCCTATCATTCCATCAGTGTCCAGGTCATTTGTAATGCATCACACATAATCACTGATATTGTTGCCAAATTTCCAGGATGTACACATGACTCTTACATCTTCAGGCATAGTGGAATCTATACACGTCTGACTGAGGGAGAGTTTGGAGAAGGATACCTCCTAGGTAAATGCATGTGGCACACTCTGTTGTACACCGTGGATGCATTGGAAGTGGCCTGTGATTAATGTTTTTTTCCTTTCTCATGTAGGTGACAGCGCATATGCATTGCGTTCATCCATACTCACCCCATTTATCAACCCAACTACCCCAAATGAGAGGAGAGACAATGCTGCCCATAAATCGACTTGGAATGTTGTGGAGCGGACATTTGGACTGCTGAAGAGCAGGTTCCGTTGCCTCCACAAAAGTGGAGGTGCACTGCAGTACCGCCCGAGATAGGCTGCAAAATCATTGTTACCTTGCCATGCTACACAGCCTGGCTACAAATAAGGGAATCCCAGTGGACATCATGGATTCGGACTCAGAGGATGAGGAAGGCCCACGGCCACATCATAGAGCAGCAGGTGGTGTAGGTGCCGCAGATGGGAGACACAGACGTGATGAGATCACACGCAACCATTTCTAAGTGAGTAATGAGACAAAGCTGAAAATGACTTGAATAACTGTGTTTTATTGTCCTTGACATCAAGCAATACGTGTGCACACAGCCTCACAATTCTGCCCTCTGTGTGCTTTGAGTTGCACATCATGGCATATTCACACTCCATGCACATTTACAACCCTTTTACTGTTCTCTCATGGGTTGCCTCATCCATTTGCAAATGTCTGCCACAGCATGAACTTATTTTTTGCACCCACGCGCAGCACTGCTACGGTCAGTGTTCACACTGCCCTCCCTTGACGAGGGTTCTGCTGCTGTCCCTTGCCTTGCACTCCGCCGTCTGGGCTTAGTGACAGGTGGAGTGATGCCGCTGCAGCATGAGACCTCCTCACTGTCCCCAGCATCCACAGATCCTGTGGCAGCTATGTTGGCTGTCTGGAGCTGTTCGACAGCACTGATGACCTGCACCAACCCCCTCGCAACATCCTGGCTGCAGTGGGCCATTTCCACCTGCATGGCAACTGTGCATCTGCTCAGGACAGCTGTAGCATTGCAGAGGTGGATGACCGCCTTCGTGTACCCATCCATGCGGCTGAGTATGTGTTGCTTTTCACGGCGCCTTGAGCCATGTTCCCTCTGCATGGTGGTGCATAGCTGTTGTATTGCCACAGTCATGTCCTTCATGATCTCTGTATTGGCCCTCTGACCCTCTGCAACTGTGGAGCTCAGATCAGAAATGCCCTCCTTGATATCCCTCATGTTCTTATTCAGGGACACCAGCTGCCGTTGTATTGATTTCATGCTTTTTAATTGCAGACACTGCACCTTGACCATGCGCCCTCATGACCCGAAAAGACAGTTGATTCCTCCCCCTGCTCAGCAACACGTGGCCTTGGTCTGCATCTGAGACGACTGGTGTGAGTACGCTGCACAGGAGACTGTTGAATTAGAGGCTGTGCTAGCTCTTCGGGCATGGACTGTGTCTCTTCCAATCCTCCCTCCATCTCCTGTAGTGTTTCCACGGTGTACTTGCTAGGTCTTTGTGCAGGTGTTGTTTCTGTGCCTGTGTGAGACTCTTCATCCCCTGTATGTTGTTGCTCAGGTGCCTCATCTGTCTGGCTGTCTTCTGCCTGTGGCGCGGGTTCACCTGTGGATACAAGAGGACCATTTACTGTGTGTCCTTATTTCAATTTAATTTCATTAAATGTACATGATTTGGTATTCACACTAAAAGTGCTTAGCTTGGTTATTGACTGGTGTGAGTCCCCTGCAGATGTGCACCTGTGTCACTGCTTTGCTATTTAATGTTTGGGACTGCATCTCCCATGATGCATTGCTGGTTGTTAACAAAATGTGGACTGGAGTGGCAATCTAACTTGCTCATGTGTTATTTGGGATTAGGGAGTTGGGAGGGTGAGGGTTCAGGACAAAATGTGCATGCATCTTACCTTGTCTGGTGTTGTCTGTGGCTGAGCTGTCCACTTCTCCTATGCCACTTATGCTCTCAGGTTGGAGGGTGGACTCCACCATGTGCTCTAAGGGTTTTGTTGCTGGCTCTGGTGATGGTCCTCCACCTGTTTTCTTTTGCTTCCTTCAGCTTATTTGCAACACTGTCTTTCGCGCAGGAGTGCAAGTCATACCAGCGCTACTTTACATCATCGATGGAGCGCTGTGTGACCCCAATAGCATTCACTTTGGCTTTTATTTCCAGCCAGATCTTCCTCTTCTGCGATTCGGGGACATGCAGAGACTTTTTCCCAAAGAGTTGATCATGAGTCTTCACTACTTCCTCTATGAGGACCTCCAACTCCTTTTAGCTGAATTTGTGTTTTCTTTTCCTTGCTGTAGGCTCCTTCCCCTTCTCCTGTGTGTCCATTCTATCAGTTTGTGCCTGTCTGAGCACTCCTGTTCAGCTCCTTGAGGTATGCTCCTGCTCTCGGCCTCTCCCACAGCCTCAGGCACTCTGGAACAGCATGGGCGGGGTCACTTCCAGCTTGTGATGTCATCAGACTGCACCTGGATAGCAGATTCGCAAAATTGTGATTCTTTAAAATTGCGAATTCACAAATACCTATTCGGTAATTGCGATTTGGTATTTGGATTAGTGAATTTTAAGGAATCGCTAACTATTAGCGATTTTGTTCTTACATTGTGGTTTGCGATTCTCAAATAGCGATTCGGTAAATTTGGATTTTCATACATTTGGCCCAAAGTCCTTAAATCGAATGGTATATAAGCAGCAGGCAAAGAGAGAGATCCTTCCAGCTCCAAATCCAAATGAAAAGTGACCAAGAGAGGGACAGATCACTGGAAGGAGCCTACTGGACAGGAACACGAAGATGGAGGGCCCGATTCACAGAACTAACTTAAGACAAAATCCTAAACTTACTACCATTTTGGTATTCACAGAAGGCACTTACTCATTTTGGTATTCACAGAAGGCACTTACTCATTTCGGTATTCACAGAAGTTAGGAGTCCTAACTTTAGGACTCCTAAATGCCTTCTGTGAATAACGAAAGTTTTAAAATTAGGATTTTTCTCACTTTAGTAGTAGCAAAGTTAGGACTCCTAACTTTAGGACTCCTAAATGCCTTCTGTGAATACCAAAAGTCTTAAAATTAGGATTTTTCTCAATTTAGTAGTAGTAAAGTTAGGACTCCTAACTTTAGGACTCCTAAACTGAGAAAAATCCTAATTTTAAGACTTTCGGTATTCACAGAAGGCATTTAGGAGTCCTAACTTTAGGACTCCTAACCTCTGTGAATACCGAAATGAGTAAGTGCCTTCTGTGAATACCAAAATGAGTAAGTGCCTTCTGTGAATTCCAAAATGGTAGTAAGTTTAGGATTTTGTCTTAAGTTCGTTCTGTGAATCGGGCCCGGAGTCTCTGGGGCACTTCCTTCATGTTGGAAAAAAAAGGCTTCTCACATAAACAAAGACTCCAACGGTCCAATGGAGAAGAAAAGCCACTCCAAACCGTCTTATTGTAGACTTAGCTACTTCTCAAGCAGAAAAGGTACTCAAGTAAATGTAAATGTAAATGTGGGTGTACTTGTAAAGTGCACTGTGACTCCATGGAGTATCCTGGCGCTGAAGACCGCTGGGGAACCCGTCCTGGTTTTCCCTGTGAGATGTCCCTTTCTGGGTATCTCCAAGGTGAAACCAGGCATCCCTGGCGTCTGTGGGGGGCCGTTGTAGAGATGAGGCAAGCTTAATGCCCAGAGTTGCCGAGTGTGTTCCTGGTTAGAGTAGGTACCGAGGCGAGAATTATCGAGTCCGTTTTGACCCTGGTCCACGACCCTGCCGCGTTGGGAATTGAACCCTGGTCCCTGGCCGATTCTCTGCTTACGGGTCTGCCGCCTCTAACCAGTGAGCCACACCTCTCCAAGTGGTGCACTCACAATTGCAAGCAGCACTACATTGACACCGTCAAGGGAGGAGGCCATGCAAGCGAGTGCAAAGTCTTGCGCTTGCTCGCTAGCTGCCCAAGAATAGCGTGGCATTCGCAAGCAAATGCCAAAACAAATCTCAAGGGCACAAAAGGAAAAAAACTGAGCTTCGCACTCGGAGGGCAGAATGTTTCTGTCAAACAAACAGACTCTGCCTGTTTGTTTGAGAGAAAGCACCCACTCTGAAGAGAGCTACAGTGCAAAGTGCTCATTATGTTACAGGAATAGAAATACAGAGATGAATTTTATTCCGGTGCTCTCACTCCCGCACAATTCAGGGGTTGGGACTGACCCTAAATTCAAAGGCTCAAAATTGAAAGTAGGACAGAACATGGCAGCACAAACACACATATGACACAAAGGTTGTGTGAAATCCCCATATGATGAGGTAGGGCACACGTGCTTACATTTAATTGTAACATTTGGTTGGAGGAAAACCTCTTGTTTGCAGACAAAAATAACCTGAATTGTTCACCTGATGTTACTCTCTATACATCAGTACAAATGAAGAAACAGATTTGGCTAAGAAAGCAAGCTCTGCATTTTAAAAAATTGAGATAAGGATCTGAGAGAAGGATTTATTAGGTTCTGTGTGAGGAGCTGAGATGTAAAGCATCATATTCTGATTGTAAATCTGAAATATGGAATGTTAAAACAAATATTTGAATAAAACCTATGGAAGGTATTAAGTGCTGGAAGGGATTCAGCTGGGCTGGGCCGCATAAACTCTGCAGTTTGTGGATCAACAGAGAAAACGCCAAATCGTAAGCTCTAACCGCAAGCAAAAATATGTGTTAATTCCTACAGTAACAATCAGTAATGTACAGCTAACTGTGGAGCCCTAATTATTCTAGTTAGCACTGTAGAGTGTTTCCTCCCAATCCACGTAGTGGCAGGGACCACCTCACAAAATCACAACTAAGGAGCATATTTACAAGGAAACTGTTGGAGCGTGGTGTTGAGGCAAAATTGCTAACGCCGTACTCTGACAGTTTCAAAACACAGGGATGTACCCTATTTACAAGAATGTGGCAAACCCCTGCGTTACCCCTATCACTTGCACTAAATTTAGCTCCCTAGTGCCAATGTAAGGGTGCCTATGTTGCAGGGAATGTTTCTTCATGTGCAAGAAGGTGTCCCTTCCTGCACATCAACAATCATTAATGGTGATTTGTAACTTCAACATGTGCTGAAGAATGCAGCACATATAGAAAATGCAAAATGTCATTTTTTAATGACTGTTTATGTGCAGGAAGGGACACCTTCCTGCACATGAAAAATCACTAATGGTGATTTGATGCTTCTATGTGTGCTGCAGAATGTGGCCCACATAGAAACAGTGAAAACCAGGGGAAATTATTCATCTCTCCTCGTTGCACCTGGTCTTCTTTTTGGCACTGACCATATTTACGCCACCCTTGTAAATAGAGGGGAGCGTCAAAAAGCAATGAGTGTTGCAGTGGAACGCCCACAGAAACACGCGTTCCACCACAACACCCATTGCCCGCCCCTTTGCCGCAGTTGACTGCTGCGGTAAGGGGCATATTTAGAAGGTGGCGTTAAGCCACATTAAGTATCTTAACTCCACCTTCTAAATATGGAGCAGGGCACTGCACCACACAAACAACATTAAAAGTGATGTTCCTGTGGGGCATTGCCCTTGAAAATAAGCCCCAAATCTGAAGGTGTTATGCACTAAAAGAAGCTCAGGGTACTCAGGGACATATTTAGAAGAGACTTGCAGAGTGTTGCGTTAAGCACAAATGGCTAACGCCATACTGCGCCATTCCGAAAACGCAGGAATGAGCCATATTTACAAAGATACAACACATCCCTGCGCCTTCCATAGTGCTGGCACTAAATTAAGCTGCCTAGCGCCAACCCAGGCACCCTTGCACCATAGTGCGAGAGTGCCTGCATTGAGCAAATTATTGTTTATATGCAGGAAGGTGTCCCTTCCTTCACATAAACACTCACAAATGACGATTTGAAACTTCTATGTGTTCTGCATTGTGCAGCACACATAGAAATTGCAAAATGTCATTTTTTTAATGATTGTTTATGTACAGAAAGAGACTCCTTCCAGCACATAAACAACCATTCATGGCGTTTTGCTGTTTCTATGTGTGCTGCACATTGCAGCACACATGGAACTAGTAGAAACGAGGAGAAAAAAAGCATGTCAACCCGTTTTGCCATGTAAAGACCTGGTTTTCCCTGGTAGTAATTTTAGAGCTGTCTCCTATTTATGCCACCCTTATAAATAAGGGGCAGTGTCAAAACAAATCGGTGATGTGGCGGAATGCCCATCGCGTCACACATTGCCTACCCCTTTCATGCTAAGTATAGTGGGAAAGGGTGCCTTATTTACACGACGGCGTTAAGCCACATTAAGTGTCTTAACGCCGCCTTGTAAATAAGTTTTCATTTCATAAAAAATAGCAAAATGTTAATAATATTTCGAAATAGTCCTCTTTGATTGTCCTGCAGCCTCGATCCATATTAATGACACGTTCTCTGCCCTGGTAGCATCGAATGGGGCGCCTGCTATTAACGCCCCTCCTTCCATTGCTATTCGCCTTAGCTACTGAGTCAATGACAATTTGGACATGGCGGATGCTCTTGTTCAAGACTTTGAGTGGAACAATGCAAACTGAGCAACCATTTTTCCAGTACCTTCATTGGTCAGGTCAGATCCTGAAAAAGATACCTGCGAAGTTTGATGTTCTCTTTGACCTAAAAGTCAGTTGGAATCAATCAGTTATCCTCCCTCCGCAGGATGCGGACTGTGGTGGGTGGCAGACACACCTGTGTATCAGAAAGCATAGCTCTAAGTATCTCGGTATGCATATGACAGCTTGTCCAGTGCTTAGTGAGATATTAAATATGGAGGGACAGATTTATGAGGCCCTTGCGCCTCATTTACGCCGCCGTTGCGTCACTTTTGTGACGCAGCGGCGGCGCAAATCCTGCGCCATGGTGCGGGGTATTTACAACGTGACGCATCTGGGAGATGCGTCACGTTGTAAAGCCCTGCGCGACATGTAGGCGTTCCAGGGCAGGTGGGGGCGTTCTAGCGCAGGAACGCCTCCTAAAAGTGGCTGAGTGAAATCTACAAGATTTCACTCAGTCACTTTTGAGCCCATGCTGCGTCAAAACCCTGCGCCTGCTTGAAGCAGGCGTAAGGATTGACGCAGCATTGTGCAGATAGGGCCCCCCAGAGCATTGCTGGAGCTGCGTCGCGCTTGCGACGCAACTCCAGCAATGCGCCACTTTTACGGCACAGATGCGTGACGCATCTGTGCCGTTTTTGCCCCATGGTGCGCCGCATTATAAATGCGGCGCATCCATGGTGGCGGAGCTGGGGCGCAAAATAACTGGCGCATCCCTGCTGATATACAGGGATGCGTCAGTTATTATAAATATGCCCCGGAGTGCTTATTGGAAGGCTTTCATAGGCACCTGCAGGGATGGAGTTCTATCTTTGGACAAGCTGACCTTATTGTCGATGATTGCTCTTCCCTCTCTTCTGCAGAAGTACGGGTAGGATGGTTAGTGGAAGTGGGCCAACCAGTTCTAATGAGTATCTTCTTATGGCATTAATTCACACGGATTAATGTTGTCAAATTGCACTGATCTGATGGAAAATATCAATCCCTCATTAATTACAGGTGTGGTTCCTATAGACCTAAAATAAATGTGTGGATATTGTTTTCATTAAAACACCTCATTTAAATCCGGATGGTCTGGAAAGTTACAGACCAGTATGTCAATTCCTTTACATTGCAAAGTTATTGGAGCGTGCTGTCTTCGGCCACGTTTCTGCCATTGTGGAATAACAAACATGAATTCATCCTACAGAGGCAGGTTTCAGGGCAGGCAGTGGCACTGAAATTATGCTCACTGTAATGATGGATGATCCTCGACATTATGCAGATTGCGATATGCCTGTTGTGCTCATCTTACTACACCTGCCTTCTGCCTTCGAGACATGGATCACAAGGTGGCAGGCCCCAGGCTGACTGCGCGCGGTTTCACAAGTGGCATAACAATGGTTTTGAAGCTTTCTGTCTGCTAGAAGCTTTCGGCTGGAGCTTTGTATGTATTTATCGTGATCGAAGCCTCAATTTTGTTTTTAGGTTTTATATAGTGCAAACTCAACCCGAAGGTATCAGAGGGCTTTACATGAGCACCAGTTGCATTACCGAGGGACACATTCATGTTTAGGCACAGAGAAATTAGGTGATTTGCCCAGAATCACAGGATGCTTGAGCCTCCCGCCAGAACCTGATTCCCCAGCTTCAAAGTTGGCCGCTCTAGCCGTTGCGGAGTACTTCAAGAGTCAGTGTGATCAGGCGGCTCCTCCGCAAAGGCGGAGGAGCGTCGCCCCATATAGTTATTATCATTTTATTTTTTGCAGGTTCGGGGCTGAGTTAGGGCAGGGCGGGGCTGGAGGCACAGGGGGAGGAGGGGTTTGCACACTCCAGATGCACATGACTGCTTGGCCGGCCGTCTCGGTCCGACCAAACAATCATGCGCACTGTGCATGTTCCCCACCAGGCTGCATTTCATAGCCTGATGGGGAACGTGACCAGGCTCCCAATCCCCATCTAAGCGCCGATCCACTGCTCAGACCAATCACAACGCTGCATTGCAACGTTGTGTTTGGCTATGGGGAGCCTGGGACTCACCGGAGAAGCAGAGGAGAGATGCGGCCAGCAGAAGAGGCAAGCAGTATTTTATTTTTATTTTATTTTGTGCCCCACCTCTCGACCCTCTTTCCCTGCCAGCCGCTACTGAGTGTGATCGCCTTTATTATTAAATCGCTAGACAGCAGCCTTGGCCCAGCTGATTCAAACTAAAGGACTCAAATTCAAATTTATTACTAATGTGCATAGTTAATAAAAACCATTACACTTGCAAGAGTAACATCTGACAAATAAAAACCTTTACACATGTATGTTAAAACAACGCAAATAGTAAACATTTGATAGACCATCGTAATTCTCTAATTCTTTATGTCTGGTACCAGGAGTTGGCATGTGCGGGGTATTATGTGATACACAGGGGCATATTTTCAAGGGAATTGCGCCACCGGAACTCACTTTTTCCGACGTTCCGGTGGAGTAGTGCAGTGCTCCATATTCACAAAGTGGTGTTAATATCGTCCGCTTTCACACAGGGATCTGAATGAAAGGAGAGTGCAATGGGTGTTGCTGTGGGCGTTCCTTTAAAACACCCACTGCTTTTTGACGCTGCCCCAGATTTACAAGGAGGTGCAAGTCTGAGGCAGCACAAAAAACTGACGCCAATGAATAGCAGGCGATAGATTGGCGCAACAAGGAGAAATACTTGTTTCTCCTTGTTTTTGCTCTGTCTATGTGTGCTGCATTCTGTGGCACACATAGGAAGAGCCAATCGATTTATAGATTGTTTATGTGCAGGAAGGTGTTCTATCCTGCACATAAATATTCATCCCTGCAATACATACACCCTTGCACCATGGTGCAAGGGTCCCTGGGGATTATTTTAGCACCAGCGCAAGGGAAAATACTGGGTGCGCTGTATTCTTGTTAATATGGCACATCCCTGCATTTTTTGAATGACGCAGTGTGGTGCTGCTAAATTGCGTGCAATGCCATGCTGCGCCATTTTCTTGTAAATATCCCCCAGAGTTCGCCTAAGTGCCTCTGCTCCAGCTTTGACCCATGATTTCGCTCATAATGAGTCTTAAATTCATTTAGGCCAGCAGCTGAACATCTCAAGATAAAAACAGTGCAGGGTTAGTGCCTAAGCTCTAGGTTAGACCCATGATATTGATCTTGATGTGTTCTTAAGTCCTTTAAACCAGCACCTTTTAACCCAGACCATCGTCCTTTGGGCAAAATTCCTGAATAACCCAAAATGGAAACTGCACAATATTTATGCTCTGGGGACAGTGCCTACACAACGAAGGTGGAAGCTGTGCAAAATATGTTGAAGTGCCAGTACTCAGCCAGCAAATATTGCACTGGAATGTCATGTCA
This sequence comes from Triturus cristatus, assembly GCF_964204655.1. Taxonomy (NCBI): domain Eukaryota; kingdom Metazoa; phylum Chordata; class Amphibia; order Caudata; family Salamandridae; genus Triturus; species Triturus cristatus. The sequence goes on along the minus strand of NC_140592.1, from coordinate 997,705,849 downwards.
TCCCTTGGGGTCAGCAGCACTACTTATAGCAGAGTAGGAGAAAAAACGTATACCTGGACATGTAGGGGCATATTATTAAGGACAGCGTTAAAAATTATTGCCGGTTTAGCGGCAGAAAACTGCAGCTAAAGCGGCGATAATGGGCTTGATAATTTACTGCAGAGAATTCCAATAGAAGTCCATGTTCTGGTGTGCACATGGGCTTCTATTGGAATTCTCCAGGGCATATTATCAAGCCCATTATCGCCGCTTTAGCGACATTTTTCTGCCGCTAAACCGGCGATAATTTTAACGCCGTCCTTGATAATATGCCCCGTAGTGAGCCTCGTTTATAGATTACTTGGGCCTTTACTCTGGCTTCAAATGTAGACAGGAACTTCACCACCCATGTGTTTAAGCAGGTGTATTCTGGATTTAAAGCACAATGAGGGCTTGTTTGCAAGCTCGAATCGCGGCTTGGTTGAGTACCTCATGCCGCATCTTTCTACGATCTGGTAGCATGGTTGAACATATTCAGAGGGCGTGTTTCCTTGTCTCATTCCCAATGCCACTTGTCTGCAAGCTCGAATCATGGCTTGGTTGAGTACCCCACGCAGCATCTTTCTACTTGCTTCTGCTATTTTTAACCAGGCCGGCTTCTGGTTCAATATAGGATAGGCTCCTAACCAGAGATGCAGGAACTTGAGCTTTGAGTGGTATGAGTACCCAGTGTCAAAGTATGGCTGAAGTTTTAAGCTCTTGTAACTGTTGATGACTTGCCAGGCATGTGCCCGCTTAGCCAGGGTCACTTTGTCTTCTTGCAGAGAGAGAATTCTGGCTATGCTTTTTAGATGTTTTTTTAATTGACTAGTTGACACTAGAGTGTTCCATTAACTGACTGCAGTGTGTCGTCTAAAAAGTGCCTGAAAGAAAACAACTAGAGGACTCAGTACGCTCATGTACGCAGATGTCACCCAGATCTTTTTTGTGGTGGACAGTGAACCAGAGCAGAAAGCCACCAATCTACAGAAATACTTGGCCAAGATATTCATCAATGGATTGATGGATGGGACAAAATCATTTAAAACTGAATGGTGGAAAACTGAGATCCTTGCTCCCTTTCACCATTCTGCTGTTTGAAACAAGGCTTTCTGGTCCACGTCTTTGGGCCAAAAAACAATCCGTTGATTGTGTGAATAATGGAGGGATCAAAATGGGTGCTACATTAGCACTGACTGAACAAATGTAGACTAAATTACTAAAATTAACTTTTTTTAACTGAAACTTTTGAAGAGAATAATACATATGTTTTCAGTTCCTCAAAGGTTCAAATTGGTGATGCATGTATTTTGTCTAGATTGAACTATTGTAACTCAGTGTAATTAGGACTTCCAAACAAATCCATAAAAAATTCATCAATTCTTGCAAATAGCAAAAACGTGGGCCAAAGTCATTAGAGTGCTTTACATGCGCACCAGATTGCACAAGGTTAGATTTTTTTGTTTAGGCTTGAAGAGAGTAAGGGGTATATTCACAAGAACGTGTGCTAAACATCACCAAAAAATGCTAACGTAATTTTACACATCTCAACCTATCGCTGGAAAATTACCCCGTGTCAACGTGGAATTTACAACAAGGCAGTACCATGCGATAGTCTTCCGAAACTGTGGCCAATGTCCGCGATACAACCACCTCGAGGGAGATAAAAACACAAACCACAACACAAAAAAAGTGCGATGAGCCCCTTTGCGATGACGAAAGTAGGGATAAGCACCACCAGGCCCGCGACACACACGGCAGGCCGGAATAAGCACAACAAAAGCCTGAAAAAGAAAGACGAACCAAACAGAAAACAACAGCCAAGCACAATAGAGGCAACCCGAGCCAGCAGACAACCCCACAAGCCCCATTGGCAACAAAACATTGTACATGGCAGGCCATCTTGGACAACGTGAATGCAGCCTGAGAGCGGAGGAGGATAATGGAAGAAAACCAGAACATCCGGAATGATGCGAAAGGCACAAACAAGCAGAAACACGCCAACAACAAGAAGGCAGCAATGTACAACTGAGGTGGGAGTCCAGCGACACACCAGGAGCTGGATGACATGGAGGAAATGGTGTCCACCACATCAGTCTAGAGATGGTGGCAGGACTCGGGGCTCGGGAAGTGCCCAAAACAACAGACACAACAGCAACAGGGAGAGGAACCAGTAGGGACTGGGAGGACGGGGGAGATTGGCACAATGGCACACATGCACAATTAAGCACAGCACAACTGCAGACAAACCATGCCCAAGAATAACAACACCAACTAGGAGCACAAGTCACACAACCCAGCAATGTCACACCACTGAACAAGCACAGAAGTGAAAACCACACATCCTGAATGGGAGAAGGGTGAGCCAAATCAGAGCTGAAGGGACATCTCACACACAATGCAGCACACACACATAGGAAGCCGAGCACCCCAACATCGAACACAATGTGGTACAAACAACAACATTTGCACAACCAAACACAGGACACAAGTGCACCCGTATGTGGCCGGTAAACGGCCATACGCATCTGGCTAAGCACGAAACAGGGACATGATAATGCACTAGTACAAACCCACAGTCCTAATGGACTTGCAATGCACATATGGCAGAGAGCCAGAGAGTCCGTTACACACACATTAATAATAATAATAATAATACAGCATTTTGTAGAGCGCAAACAGCTACCTCACAAGGAGGTGTCCCGGCGCTGAAGACCGCTGGGGAACCCGTCCTGGCTTTCCCTGTGAGATGGTCCCTTTCTGGGTATCTCCAAGGTGAAACCAGGCATCCCCGGCGTCTGTGGGGGGCCTTTGTAGAGATGAGGCAAGCTTAATGCCCAGAGTTGCCGAGTGTGTTCCTGGTTAGAGTAGGTACCGAGGCGAGAATTATCGTGTCCGTTTTGACCCTGGTCCACGACCCTGCCGCATCGGGAATTGAACCCTGGTCCCTGGCCGAATCTCTGCTTACGGGTCTGCCGCCTCTAACTAGTGAGCCACACCTCTCCACGTCTCCACACCTCGCCCTGCGAACGAGGCCAGGCAACTGACTCATGCATCCACAGGACTGATACACATAACACTTGGCATGCATGTGCCAAGCTCCCGAGCGATCTTGTGCTCCAACATGTCCCCGTACGTGCGCACCCGCCTGCCCCCCTGGTGCATGCCACATTGCAACATCGACTACTGTGGCCCTGGTGGCGACAACACCCCAACACAGAGACACATTAATTAATTAATACATCACTTAGGAACTTCGTGCCCTTTTCTTGTTCACTGATTACAGGGCATGTACGTTGGACCTACTCAAGCCCCACTCGTCCCTTTCTTGTTATAACGATGACAACACAGACACACTTGCTCAGATGGTGTGAATGGCTACGGGCACGTGCGCACGGCCACATTTATTAGCAGGCACACGTACCGAGTGAGACCTGTGTTGGATGTGTGTGGGGTGTGTGCACACCGGCCGGCAAGGGCTGCCTGGTGCAGTCAGAAATCGACAACAGTGTACATCGTAAAGGACACAACCATTCAACCATAAAGGCCCCATGACTTGTGCTGCACAGAGTTAGTGGCCCTGGATGCACAGCGTCCTGCACGGGCCTACCGCCACGGGCCGCTAACTTGCGGGGCACTGGGGCAGGGTCACGAGTGCAGAGCAGGTTTCCGTAGATGACAAAGGGACTTGTCGCGGAGTGTCTTGTTGGACAGTGGAAGGTGTACCCCCAGGGCATGATGCAGAGGGCAGGATCACACTGAAACAGTCACTATGGTGTCGATGAATGGAACAGACACATGTCGGACACCAAGCCCGGCGCAGCAAGATGAAGATGCAGAAGACCACCAGGCAGTGGACTCAGACGCCACAAAGGTCCAACCAGATGATGCCCATGACTCATTGCGCCCAGAGTTAGTGGCACCAGTGCTTTTAGGGGATGCCGCATGCGATGAGGCGTGTCCAATGGTGTGGACTCCTCCACATCTTACCCACAACACAGTTCCACATGTGTGACCTACTGGACCGCAGTGTACACCTGAGGCAGCGGTCAGCATGGGCCATTCACCGAGTGTTGCCGGCTTAGGTTGGATGGCCCTACCTGCCTGCGTAGTTCAGGTTCAGTGGCACCACAGGTCACGTACTTGCGGTGAACGGGGTTGATGGCACCAGGTCAGTTGTTGATAGTGTTCGATCACCTCCGTGACTCTGATCCGGCTTTCGTCCGTAATGAGCATCATCTTCCTCTTACTCCATGCGTTTACTGGTGTGGACTCTGCCATTCATGATTCATGACTATGTGCTGGATGTGGGACCTACTGCTCCGCAGGCTAGGCCTGAGCCCTCATCCCCATGTTGCCGGCTTGCGTTGAACAGGGTTTTTGGCACCACGTGTCGCCGGCTTGCTTTGAACAGGGTTAGTGGCACCACGTGTCGCCGGCTTGTGTTGAACAGGGTTAGTGGCACCACGTGTCACCGGCTTGCGCAGAACAGGGTTAGTGGCACCATGTGTCGCAGGCCTGTGATATGGAATTATGCCTCACTGATCAAAGGGAGTCTGGCGCTGTGGCCGCTGCCACGGACATGGGGTCACTGCCATTCAGGACTCAGGACACAGTTTCACATGTGGCACCTATTGGGCCGAAGGGGACGCTGGTGGAGTATGTCAATGAGAAAGGAGTAATGTGGGCCAGCGTTGGGGGGTCCAGCGATGGTCTGCGGAAGCTGCAGAGGTCGCGGGACTGGTGCTTGGAGCTTGCACCGGCACGTTGTGGGCCCTCTTTGACACACGCCGGTGTAGGCAGGTGAGCAGAGCCTCATTGGTGCGCTGGCGCAGGAATGAAGGGTCTGGGAACCAGCAGCCCAGGGTGCAGCAGGCGCACAGGGATGCAGGTCCCGCCGCGCTCGGTGCAGGACTCGTGGCGGGCTGAGAGGCCACGCCCTGTCAGAAACGTTGTCCATTCAGAATGAGAACCACGAGCAGTGCAACGGGCTTTTTGTTCACACCCCTACGCAGGTCTGACGTACGCAGGTCCAACCCACTATGCACACGCATGCAGTGGCGGACGTAACAAGCAACATTTCCACATTCTGCCCACAGCCTGTGGGGACATGGTAGCGTCCATTGGCCACTGCACTCCATGCACCAACAGTTGATCTCCACATGGCCATTTCCGTGGTTTGCATTCTGTGGTCTGTCCGGCACCTCCATGCCACACCTGGCATTGGGTAGGTTCACATTCCTTAGTCACTTGCCGCTCTCGCACATACCTGCCTCATGCCTCTCCTCACATCCTGCTATTCTGTGTCTGTGGTGCATGCCGTGGCGTGGTTGTGGGCATGGCAAGGCAGGATTCCCAATGGAGTTGTGTTGTTGTGTCTGGTCGGTTGGCATATTGTGTGTCATGTTGAATGTAGTTGTGCTGCGTGCCCATTGGCAGTGTCGTGAGTTGCATGACTGTGGGCTGGAGGTGTGTGGTGTGTTTATTTTGGACTTACTAATGGGCACTGCATTTCCATGTGTGCCATCCTGGGAGCGCTGGGTGATGATGGACTGTCGGGAGATGTGAGTTTCATGCACTCTGCCTGGGGATTTAGTCACAACATTGTTGAGGCGTCCCGAGCGGGCCACTATTGCCTGCACATTCATGGTATGCGTGTGCTTTCTGTTGTGGTAGTTGTGTGCAGTGTGGCCAGGGGGCACGAGGGGTACATGTGTACAGTTGATTGCCCCTGACACGTGAGGGAATCCAGCTATGGCGTAGGGGCCTTGCTTTGTTTCCAGCTGCTCCTGCACAGTGTGGGTGACGTGGGGGTGCAGGGGTACCAGGCTGATGTTGGCATTCAGGACAGGTGTGATGACCTTGGCTGTGGCTGGCTGTGTGACTCCTCCGACTCTGGCAGTTGTGGGTTGGATGATACCAGAGGCCGGCATGTGCTGCACAGCCGTCAGCTTTGTCTGCGGAGGGATGTTGGTTGTCTGCTAGGTTGGTACCATCAGCAGGTGGGGAATGTGGGTCAGGATGCGGGGGATGGTTGTCCTTTTGGGCCTGTAGTGGGCAATGTCCTCCTCTGGCGTTGGGTCTGTGCGGCAGGTGCGTTTCAGGTGGGTCTGCTACCTTTGTGTGCGCTGCCTCTGTGGTGTTCCCAGGGGGGGGCCAACGGGTCCTGGGGGGGGTGGCGGGCCTGGGGTGGTTGCGGTGGGTGTTGTGGCCTCTTATGGGTATCCGCGTTGCATGATCATTGTCTCCATGGCATCTTTGGGTCTTCCAGTGTGGCTGTTGGCTGGGCTCCCTTTTATGCTGCAGGTAGTCGTCCTGCTTAACACCAGAATTCCCTGCTGCTTCCGCGGCTTATCGCCTGCTTTTGGTACTCATCGCAGGTCTGTCAGTTCGTTGTGAAAGTGGTGTTGTGGTTTTTTCGTGTGTTTTTGCACGGTAACGCCTACTCTGCATCCCATTAGGGTTAGTTGGTGGTGTCCACCGTGGAGATAAATTTGGGGGTTGTTAACGCGGGAATACTGGTGATGTCTGCAGTTTGCACCAGCTTGTGAATGGGGTGTTAAATCTATCTCCACTTTTGATGCGTTAAGGTGGTGATAAATCGGAGATAAGACATTGTGAATATCCCCCTATGTGATTTGCCCTGATTCACAAGATGCTGAGCGGCCACAGGGACTCTAGCCTGGTTTCCCATTTCCAAAATCAGCAACTCTGGCAGTTAGGCCACATCTACAAATGCTTCAAATGCAGCAGCCAGGCTAATAATAAACATCAGCAAATTCCATTCTACCTCGGGGCACTGGATAAATTCCATTGACTGACAGTTTACCAAACAATCAATTTTAAAACATTGCACCTAGTTCCATTGTGCCTAGTTCATAAAGCTGTGTGCTGGCGAAAACATAGTCCTCTAACAATGATTTTCTCTTTTTACGCTCGGAAACTCAATCAGAGATCGAAACAGGCGTTACTTGTAAATGTTTCTAGATTTCACAGATCAAGGCTGGGGGGCAGAGCTTTCTCAGCATTTGCTGCAAAACTGTGGAACACCCTTCCACCCCAAATTAAAACCAAAAGGTCATTACTGAAATTTAAGAAGCTGATCAAGACATTACTTTACATTGAATAGGATCTGGCTCATCTGCACATCTGCAGCTCTTGAATTGGGATCTGTGTGTTTTCCAGCCATGAGGTACCTTTGGTTGTTTGTTTGTGCTTTATAAACAAGCATTGGCAATGCCAATAAATATCGCATTTGCGAGAGTTAGCGCTATTGGCGTTGTAACGGACAATTCCTTTAACGTATGTGTTTTGATTTGGAGTGGAGTGGATGTATGTGGTGTTGAGTGGAATTATGTGGGTTGCACTGGAATTGTTAGTTGTGGAGTTGTGTAGAGTGGAATTGTGTGGTGTGGAGTGGATTTGCGGAGTGGAATTATGTGGCATGGTGGATAGATAGGGGTGACAGCTCTATAGAATAGATATCAGCATGTGTAGACATCAATATATACTGATGTGAAGATATGCTGATGTCAAACCCTGGAAAGGTTATAGTTATAGTGCTGGCTCCCGAATGCGCTAAACACAACACAACGTCTGCAAGTTTGTGCATGCCTGCTTGTGTATGAGTGTGAGTAGATACATTTTTGCTACATTTATTTAAAAGTATATTATCTAGCAAATATAGTGTATGCATATCACTTATATTTAATAGCCATGAGGTACATATGTATGTTTGCATAATATACCCCTGGATGGGAAATAGATGAATGTACAGAGGTTGGTGTTGGAAAGACACTGGGTGGGTAAATGGATGGACGGATGTAGATGATTGTTGGAAGGACAGTCCGTGGATGGACCAATGGAGGGAGTTGGATGTTTGAAGGACAGTGGGAAAGTGGATGGACAGAAGGACGGTCTTGCCTTATTGTTTAGTTTTTTTTTTGTTATCTATATTGATCTATAGCTATTTAGATAGTATGAGTTCATGCACTGAAATTACTATTTTTATTAATTAGTGACATATTTTATCTTTTTTATCATTTTATTGCATTCAAACAATTTTTTGTACATATTTATTAGTATACTGTTTTCCTGTTGTAGGATATTGTATTTACATTACATTTTTATTTGCATTGTTGTAATTGTATATAGATTGTGGCAACATATTTTAATATTTGTTTAATAATTGCATAGAGATTGTTTTCATTTTTAAAAGTTTTATTGCATACAAACATTTATTTGATTTTGTATTAGTATAACATGGGTTATGTTTTAAGATATTGTATTTACATTCCATTTTTATTTACAATATTTTAATTGCATTAAGATTGTGGCAACATGTTAGGTGTGTGGTTTTAGCATAGATGTATGGGAAGAGGAACACTACAGCCTGCAATGCATAATGTGTTTTTTAAGCATATAAATAAACCTGCATTTTACAGAATATCCAATCAGCAGTATTCAGAAGTGAGCTGGGCCTCGGGGAGTTAGGCAAGCCATGGGTGGATGAGCTCTATAGGCAGCTAGGGTACTGATAGACAGCTAGGGTACTGATAGACAGCTAGGGTACTGATAGACAGCTAGGGTACCGGCCATTTATACCACATATAAAAGAATATAATTGTTACCAGCTAAATGGGATACCATAAGTATTAGCGGAATAAAAGGCTGTGTCAGCCCTGCCGGATTTCTAAATTAAGACAAGTGTTTAGCAATTAAAAGGTGGTAGACAGCAGGTGTTTTTGGTGCGGCAGCTGGAGACAACTTTTGTTTATTACATGCCTTCATTCGTGCTGTACATAACCCTCTTTGCTGTACATCTGCTTTGCACCATTTGCTCATTCTAGTCTCTACCCAGATCTGAAATAGAGCTCCAGACATAGAAAGAATGCTCCAATTACATTTGAAATTATATCCTACTGATAAAAAATTTCGTGAAGTATAAACCTCAAAAATATGCCTGTTAAATTGGATAAAAAGCGATGTGTTTGCTATGTGTTATTAATTGATATAATTTAAGGCATAAAACCAAATTCTACGAATAAACTCAGAATGGACATGAGGACAGAATCACTGGGGGCATTGACATTTTTTTAGAAAGTTCTAGTTAGCTAATTGTTTTTTGGGCATAATACAATGAAGCAATTATTCAGAAAAAGTGGTATTGTGACTGTTTGCTTTTATGATAGAAAGGAAATCATTATTTGGATGTAAATTTGCATACAGACATGAACATAAATTCACATCTAAATGACAAATTTAGATGAACTTCACATTCGATAAGGTCCCCGAAGACAACGTGATTACAAAATGTAAGAGTTTTAAATGAATAATGTAACAGAAGGCAACAGCAGCTGCGGTACTAAAGGAAACAGCATCAAAGTGTAAAACACACCAGTGCTTGCGTTTTAACAAAAGAGCTGTTTCTAACACTTCTGGGAGAACGGAAACAGGAAAAAAATGTAAATCTTGAGCGCACGTCTGTTATTAATAAAGAGATCTTTTGTACACTTAACTTGCATTGATAGTTTAAAAGAAATATAGTCTTTTTGATGATTTCACATAGTAACGGAGGGAGCTGTAGGTTCGGGGAGAAAGAAAATATCCATATAGTTCAAAGTATTGAGTGCATGTGCATTTTTTTTTTTTTAGAAAGGAGCCGGAGTCAAAATACCTATAAATTAGATTTAATTCTGATGGAAATGAAGGGCCATATTATCAAGAACGGCGATAACATTATCGCCGTTTTAGAGGCAGGAAACTGCCGTTAAAGCGGCGATAAGGGGCTTGATAATATGCCCTAGATAATTCCAATAGAAGTCCAGGTTCTGGTGTGAAGGACATCAAACATGGGCTTCTATTGGAATACTAATACTAATACTGCTTGTAATATTGCCAAGTGTGATTCATGTCCAAGATTCCATGATAAGGCCATGTTGGACTCCACAACCGGTGAATCCGCTCACCACCAACAAGGTGCTTTTGCGTGCTGAAGTACACACAGTAGAGGAACCACGTTGCTGCAGATGCAGGCAACTTCTTGTGCTCCACACTAGGACTCCAGGCACGGTTCTGTAGTTCCAAGAGTTCACACCGCGCTGATCAGCTTTCAGCAGGTGATGTGGGCACTTAGAGGGCACTGCTCTCCAGATATCACTGGTAGATGGTATGGGGCCCTTGTAGGAGATCTTTGATATCCCTGAGATCCCCGAGAGAACAGGAGACCAGCCAACTGGTCCTTGGGAGCTCACATCAGGGTGCCACACATCAGCAGGTCGCTGGCCCAGGCCAGCCACTATTCAGGAAGGCACACGGTCCTTTCCACGGGAAGTTATCCCCCATGTCCCCATGTGCACAACAGAGTCCTCTGGTAATGTGCACCACGCAGAAAAGGTTCTCCAGTCCTGCATCCCCACAAGCGAATCTCTCCTCATGGTGGGGTGGTACTGGGTAGTTATCCCCCATTGGGCAGATGTGTCCCTAAATTCCCGTCCTGTCTGCCATGAGGCCATGGAATGCGTATCCCTATCTTTACGGGGTGCGGGAACCTGTCCCAGAGGCCAGCTGTCGCATTCTCTGCCCCCTAGATATTCTACCAGGCCTGCAAATGTCAGAGTTCTGCTAGCTCAATTGCTTGCCCAATGGTTTATAGCTGTCGCCCACTTGTGCTACTCCGGCCTCCAGTCTTAACCGGCACCATGTGCCATGGCACACAAAGAGTTTGATGCATAAACATTTACACTTTCCATAAGTGGCATTTCAGCGCAAGATATGCCATGCCCACCGTTACCATGGAGCAGGTTTGTAATCGCGAATCCATTGATAGGAAACTTCATAAGGCTGTGCCACTGCAATCCCTTATTGCAGCGTGGGATACCGGCAACCCCTACCCCATGCTAACTTAAGGGAAGAGCAAGTCTTCTCGAGAGGGGAACCCTCGTGAGTCAACCATCCTACATGGGCAACAAACACCCATAGGTGCTTGCCCAGCCCTTCACCTTCCATCTTAGTGGAGGTGAAAGACCTCCTAAAGATGGACCGAGTTTGCTGTAGGCCAGCCGGAGTACACGCGCAATGGCGCTTTCACAGGATTGCTGTGGCAGGTCGGACACATGTTTGAAAAATGCACTCCTTGCGAGTGTGCACACTGGCCTGCCAGAGCAGGTTGGACACATAGGTTAACCACACCCGAAGTGTAAGTGCACAACCAGGCTGCAATGGCAGGCTTGACCTACATTTACAAACATAATGTCCACACCATTACCTAACATGTGTTAGAAAGGTGCGGGGACTTTCACACTGCAGTACAGTGGGAAAGGGCCCAGAGCCTTAAGGCTCTACACAGGAACTAGTACGCACACTGGCTTGCCATGGCAGGCCAGCGGCCTGGGTCTCCAGGACACCCATGGTGTCCGTGCGCTATACGGCTGACAATTGGTGAACTGGACTCAAGCTAGGCACTTCTGTAGTGTCACTGTGCACACCGGCCCGCCTTGGCAGTCTAATGCCGGGGGTCTAGAAACATCACTGGAGCAAGAGCTCAGGCCAACCAGCCTAGTAGGCCGGACACGGGCCCAGCACAACTTTGGAGCTAGCGCACCCACCGCTTGTCATGACAGGCGGATGATCCGTTTCACCCCCTCAAGTAAGTGCTGCTTTCTACAAGATGTAGGAAGTGTGCTTGCCCTTCCATACTGCACCCTCAGTGGGAAAGGGCCCAGCCCTAGGGCCGTAATGGGGCCCGCAAGGTGTCCCATAGAGGGGGACTGACTAGCCAGGTTGGGGGACCCCACCTAGGGTTCTCCCCTGTTTGGGTAGCTGTCCAATTTGGGCCTGACCTGGCCACTCACCTACCCCTGCTCCTGCGGTAAAGGAGGCCTCCCCCGGGTCGGCTCACCCATGGCGATCTCAACCTGATTAGGAGACAAAATGGGGCTGGCAAGTCCCACAGGGCTTGATCAGTGCCACGTCCCCCAACTCGCCAGTGCCGTACCCGCCCTGAGTATGTGGTGTATCCTTTCATAGGGCACTCCCGGGTATGGCACTTAACCCAATCGTGCGAGCACCCCACTTCTACCCTGTGTTGGGAGGGGGCTCATACCTTCCCACTGCCGTACAGTGAGGACAGGTTCCGAGTTCTAGGGTCACGAACAGAGAGTAGGTGAAGATTAGGAAGTAGAAAAAGCTAAATATTTCAGGGATGTTCCCCTAAGAAGGCCATGTTCAACTCTCACACATATCACAAACTTGCTGTCCAATAATGATCAGATAAATAATCTTTAATTGCATTAGCCTTTTAGCAATTTCTCTTAAAACACCATTCAAACCCTTATTGCTGCTTGGTAAACTAGAAATATATGTTGCATCGTAAAAGTTCCAGAATTCTGATATTTATATCAGCAAATGGTAAATGTAATCGAGTAAACATTTTACATTAGACGAACTGGCAGGAACACAGCTCAAGTGTAACTACATGATAGAAATCAATCTTCAACACACTGTAGTGGATATTTTCAGTTTTATGTTAATATTGGTATGTAAAAACATAAAAGTAGATTGTACCCAATGCGAGGCTTGAACTCACGACCTTTAGATTATAAGACTGATGCGCTGCCTACTGCGTTACTGAAGGGTTCAGACACAAGCTCTCTCAAAGGGGGCGGGCTCTGAGCCCTTAGAGTGACTATGTATATGGAAAGGAGGGGGAGTGCCCATAAAACCCTCTAGAATCTGGGCTACACCACAAACATGTGAACAAAGAGAATAGCTCTATCAGGATAGACAAAACTTGCAAGGAGGCCCACTTTTCATTTGTAACCTCTGGTGGAACTACTCACCTAATATAATTCTTTCATTTATAAAAATGTATGAAATATATCAGTTGAATTTATAAAGGTATGCTGTACCAAAATCAAGGAGGACACTGACTGCAATATTGCTTTCTTATTCAAGACATTTACTTAATTAAATAGTATTTTTTTTTATGGTGAGTCACAACACATTAATTAGTGTTACAATCTGTCAGTTCATTATACAAGCATAAATCAGAATTAAGAAACATGTTAATACCTAAAATTAGGTGAATAAGGTGTCCGCAAGTGACAGATAATCAGCCCTTCTTTAGGCAGCAATAAAAAAACCGTCTTCAGGTACCAATACTAATTTTAGACCAACTTGTACATCTCTCAAATTAATTGCATCCAATATTTTTTGGGGGTCTAAGCCCTAATGGTTTTTTTATGTATCTTTCTTTAAGATGAATGGTGTTGGTCCTGGATAGCGAGAGTCGACACGTTTCGGACTCCAATGATGGCCTCCTCAGGACAGTGCAGGACCGGAATCACCCAAGCTACAACTGGTTATGACCAGAATAAGGAGCTTTCCGGTGTGGAAACTCCAAGGGCCTATACGGATTCACCAAATATCAGCAAATGTGTTTGTAGAAACCCCAAAACGGCACAGGGTATGTACTTCCTTCCAAGTTGTCAATGGTCGGTGCTGTGAGCAGCAACTAGCTCTTGTCAGGGGTCTTTCGGTGTGGCGTAGAAATTTCCTGGAAGCAAAGTTGGGTTGTGTCTGAGATCCACAACCTTTCCGCAGTGCCTCTATCTTGCTAGAGCTATTCTCTTTGTTCACATAGAGAGACCACAGCATGTGTCGAAGAGACAGTGCAAATGCTGCCTAGGCTCAACCTAAAAAGATAAATGAATGTACCAGTACAATTTTTCAGAAAAGTGTGTAACTACCCTTGGACCTGCCTCTGGGCTGGTAAAGGACCCAGGGCTGCATTTGAAAAATGTGTCCAATCAATATATGATTGGGGGAGTTTCTCACAATTGTTGGCATGCAGCTTTATTGCTTGTCTGTTCAACTCAGAGTGGTGAGTGACTTGTTCTTTGGAAATTGGGTTGACATGGCTCTGCACTTTGAATTTGACTTGTTCCTTGGCAGTAATTCCAAGGGTATAATCTAATGAAGTCCCATACCTCCATCGCTTCCACCAGCCGCTAGGGTGGGAAGATTATTATTTTGAAAAGCCTTCTGATGGAGGAGGAGTGATCACCAGGTATCCAGAGACACTCCCCAGTGGTGTGGAAAGTGGCTGTTTCACAGGGTACATCTTATCAGTTTCCACTTTTAAGACCTAGTAGACAAAGGAAAGCTAGGGGATGTTGGAGAAAGGCTCCATGTGAGTTTAAGCTGCACAAGAGCCAGATTATCAGATGACTTCAGTTATGTCATGCCCTTGAATAGCATCAACCAGATTTGGGGAAAACTACTGAGTTTAATGCATTAGAGGCCAAACTGGTGGTGGGCAGGTTGGATGTGATAGGTACTTCTGCCTTTTTAGTACCTTGGTGCGTAATGCCCTCAATTTATTCAGGGAGTGAAGGCAGCCTTGGTAGAATGATTTGTGACGGCTTGATGAAGATGAGTAAAAGAAGGGTAAGATGGCCCTCTGGAATTGGTATCTCACCAAAATTGTGGCTAATTCAATTGAAATATCTTCATAGAGCATGTTATATACTATAACAGCTCTGGAAGATAGAATAGATAGATGCCCATCCATGTGCTGTCTTGGTTACCACTCACAGATTGGGAATCCCTTGCACACAGTACAGGGGGTATGACGTGATTCACTATTTTAATTAAAGGTTGCTCATGCCCTGTCCCATGTCTCAGGGTAGCATGTGGAACTTATCCCCACACTGGTGTTCTTAGGTATCATGGAAGACTTAGGCTAATCAAGGGGTGGCTCACTCTTTGGTTTAGACTGGTCTGTAGAGGAACAGCTGCGAGGGATTGATTTATGTACCATGTTGGATGAACCTATATACTGGGCAATGGGTAGTCCTCCAGAGCATATCTGTATTTGGGGTCCCTGGTGGAAACAGTTTTACATCTCTGTGTTAGGCTATCGCCTGCATCTAATTGTTGATACTAGATAGGCCACTTTTTTCCTATCTGCAGCACAGCAAAACTGAGGCTTGATTGATTTTGCAACTCACTGTTCTTTGGTCATTGACTGTTCTGTGACCCTTGAGTGCTATGCCAATAACATTGTCTATATAAAAACTAAAAATATGTGTTTAAAGATAACATAGGCCACATGTACAAAAGCTTTTTGCATTTGCAAAAGGTCCGAATGATTCATTAAATTGGGTCATTTGAGAACCAAAAGAGCCTTTTTGTATGTATGAATGACATTTTCTTTGCTATTTAGCAAACTGGATGACTGCCTAATCGGTATGTTTGTGACTCCAAATACCAAATCGCTATTCGAGATTTCCTAATAGTGATTTTGTATTTGTATGCGTTCGCAAATTGTGACTAGTGGCAAACTGCTAGGTTTGTGAATGCAGTTTACTACCAACTCAAAACAGGAGGTAACCAGGTGCAAACTATACAAACAGCCCCAGAAAGCCTCAGCATTTTCCACAATGGCTGCTTTATACATGATGGCGAGAAAAATGTGGCAACTGACAGAGGAAGAAATATTTGACAAATACAAGCTAAGTAGCAGTGTCATCTTAAGGAATTCAGCGGGCCCCGGTCAAGACAAACTTTAGAGGCCCCGGACTGAAACAGCTTTGCATTTTATTCCCAGTTTCTGCTAATTTAAGCCCCACAATCCCATACAATATTGAATAATACATTAAAGGTTGAGATGGAGCAATAGACAGATGTGGGACGGAGAGAAAGTTCACTTTTGAATGGGGCCCTTTGGAGGGTGTGGCCCTGGGCAATTGCCCACTTTCCCCAATTGTTAAACATCCCTGCTAAGCAGTGCACTCATATTAGATTCTATAGATGGAATTAAGCCTCAGCTAGACAGAAAAACACCCTGAGGAGCAATTCAATCCCCATTCATGCACAGGTATTTTGCTTACTCCAACCTTTAACCTCTGGTGGCTACCAAGATGTGATTGCTGAAACAGGGGGAATATCACAAAGTACACTCTCCCAGCTTTTCAATGCTTTTCAGGATGCAATGCAGATGAAAATGAACGTTTATATTACATTTCCAATAACTGCATGGGAATTGCAGTTAAACCAGGTAAAATTGCATCAAACTGGGAAATTTCACCATGTCATTGGTTGTATTGATGGAACCTATGTTCCAATATGCCCACCGTCTGACAATGAGGTCAGTTTCAGAGAATACGCATTTGCTAAACATACAAGTTGCTTGCAATGCATCAAACTTAATTACAGATATTGTGGCAAGATTCCTTGGAAGTCCCCCTGGTTCATTAGGATTAGGCATAGTGGGCTTTACGCATGCCATCTTAGAAGAGAATTTGGAGACATATGTTGGTAATTTATAGCATACTTACATACGTATATGCTGAACATGGTCATCCATTCTATCTCTAAAATATTTCACACTTTCATATTGTAGGAAGACTGTGCTTATGCTTTGCCTTCCTGGATTTTAACACCTTATCCAAACTTTGCAAATCCAAATGTGCAATGCTACAGTGCTGCTCATAAACCTACATGAAGTGTGGTAGAGTGTACATTTGGGCTGCTGAAAACTCAATTCCACTATCTCCATAAAAGTGGTGGGGCACTCCAGTATACACCAGTGACACGTTCCAAGATAGGAGCAACATGTGTTATACTGCACAACATACCAACATAAAAAGGAATACATGTCACCTTGTCAGAACAAAAGTCGGATGAAGAAGATCTGCTAATACATCACCCTTAGAATGGCTCAGGGGCAGGAGAAGGAAGAGCGCAATGTGCAGAGATCACTATCAATTATTTCTAAAGTAAGAACCAAATTCAATGTCGGATGGAACCCAGCCACAACAGTGTTACTTGCAGTGGTGGCTCCTCCGCTAGTGCGGAGGAGCGTCACCCCACTGCTTTGCAGCAGTGAAACAAAGGAAAAATTAAATGAGGGGTCTGCTCCGATGACAGAGGAGCAGAGAAGGAGTGGTTTGCCCACTCAAAAGTGTGCATGACCGCTTGGCTGGCCTTCTTGTATCGGCCAAACCGTCATGCGCACTTTGTATGTTCTCCATGCAGGCTGAATTACAATCTATGTGGATAACATGCCCAGGCCCCCAGTCCCTGTCTGAGCACCGAACCACGGCACTCAGACCAATCACAAGGCTGCATTGCAGCCTTGTAATTGCCTTAGGGGAACGAAGCACAACACTGAATTGCAGCCTTGTGATTGGCTCAGGGGAGCCTCAGCCTGGGTGCTTCCCGTTTGGAAGACTGGCTAGTATAGAAAACAGCAGGATGACGGCAGAGAAGCGCGGCAAGGTGTGGTATTATTATTTTTTTTTACCCAGACATTTAAATAGGATGAATGGAAAAGAAGAATTTTGAGAAGGAGGATTAATCAAATTGCCCTGATGAAGTCCCTATAAGGGATGAAACCCATCGGCTGGGTCTGTTTTAAGTGTGATGGAATAAAAAGAACTTTATGGAGAAAGACACCAATGTCTAGCAATTAATTGAAAAACGAGATACAAAAAGTAATTGAAAACAAAAGAGTGACTACAGATACATGCAATTCCAATTGGAAAGTACAATGTGAATAAGGAAATTAGGTCACCCTCCTAATATAGTGAAAGCATTTATTTTGTGTCGTATCTCTTTATTAACAGTTTAGATGAGCTGCCTCATGACAGCAATAATACAGCATAGATTATAACGGCCGTACCAATGCAATGACCATAACAATAGTTAAATAATAACTTGTGTGGCTTATGCTCCATACAAACATTACTTTCAAAAGGTATGTAGTGAGAGATAGAATAAGTTAGAAGAGTACAATAGTGGGGGGGTGCAAGGGAAGAGATATAGGGAATGGGGGAGGAGGGGGGTGTCCGCACCAGGGGAGGCACGTGTCCAGAGATGTCTTTGTTGGTGTACCTAATCTGGGTGAATGTTAATGGGGCCTGCTCTTGTACTGATAGCGGGGGCGTGCTGGGATCAAAAGGAGGGGGATATAATCATGTGGCGAGGCCTAGGGTGGTACTTGTACATGTGAGGTGGTAGTGTTTTTGGGCGGGTGCCTGACAATTCCTGAATGGTTCCTGGGGTCTCTGGACTAGCAAATTATGGGAGCGGTGTTCCCACTTGTTTGCAGTCATGTAAGAGCTGATCTAGGGAATGAATGCCCACAGTCTTCAAGATGGGCCAGGACAGTGTTTGCCTGTCAATGCGTATGCCTGCATTTTCCCATATCGGGGCTTTTTCATGAAATCGCGGGTACGAGCCCAAGATGCGATGCACCCGGTGCCAGGCCTTGTACATGGCAAACAGGACCGGGTTGGCAGGGTCCTGTCAGCTTGTCCCCATCCTGTAGATGGCGGAGAGACCCGTCTCTGTGGACAATAGCTGCTGTTCTATGTGTATCTATTGTGGCGCGTCCAAGGTCCCTGGCAGCATATACACCAGTTGGGAGAGCTGTAGGGCAAGGGCGAAGTGTTCTGTTGATGGGCGACTCAATCCCCCGTATGAGCGGCAGGCCTTCAGTTTCAATGCTGCCAAACGTGGCTTTGAAGAACCCAACTCAAAGGATTTTAACCTGGAATCTACTAGGCGGAGCGTAGTGAGAGGAACCTGAAGGGGGAGCATTCCGAGTATGTAAATGAAGCGCAGGAGTTACCATGCGTATGACTTGTACCCTGCCCCACATAGAGAGTCCCAGCACTTTCCATTTTTTGAAGTCTCGTTGCATCTGGGTGATCAGTGGGTTTATATTGTCTGCCACCATTCCCTCCGTTTCCTTATTCGCCAGGACGCCTAGGTATTTGAGACGTGTGAGTTGCCAGTGGTAGGGGAATCCATGTATGGCTGCTATTGTGGTACCATCTGAGATTGGTAGTGCTTTGCTCTTGTCCCAGTTGGTTTTGTAACCAGAGAAAGATGAGAAGTAATTTATAATGCGGAGCAGTGATGGTAAAGACCAGTGTAAGTCTGTGAGGGTAAGTAGAATATCATCTGCATAAAGGTAGATTTTGGTCGGAAGACATTTGCCCGTTACCTCAGCCGATTTACGTATGGTGACCACCAGGGGTTCCATAGCCAGAAGGAAGAGGAGTGGGGAGAGGGGGAGCCCGGTGTGTACCCCAATGAATCTGGAACGGGTCAGATACAAAGCCCCCCAGTTTACCTGTGCTTTAGCGTTGTCCTACAGCAATCTTACTTTGGTGATGTATTGTTTGCCTAGTCCGAAGCTCTTCTTTACCTTAAAGAGGTAACCCCACTAGATGCAGTCAAATGCTGTTTTTGCATCTAGTGAGAGTACCAGTGCACGGTCCAAAGGCCTTTGGCAGCCCTGAGTGTGTGGGCCAGGGTGCGCAGGTGGTTTCTAGAGGAACAGCCGGGTACAATTGCTACATGCGTGTGGTGGACCAGGGAGGGGATGACTCTGCAGAGTCGGGAGGCTAAGACACTGGGCAGGATTTTGATATCATAGTTTAACAGCGATATAGGGCGGTAGCTACCGAATTGTAAGGGGTCTTTCCCAGGTTAGGGCAGGACTGCTATCACCGCTCTGTTATAAAGGGGGCCTAGGGAGAACTTGCACTCTGCTTCTTGAAATGCCGCATGCAGGGTGTCAACTATCCCCTCACCTGCCCAGCGATAGAATTCCGCTATGAAGCCATCTTCGCCCGGGGATTTGTGGTAGGGGAGGTTGGTTATCGCATGTGCAATCTCTTCTTTACATATCTCACCGTCAAGGAGCTCTCTGCCCTTGTCTGAGAGGCAGGGGAGGACGACTTCCGTAAGGAAGGTTTCCAATCATTCTTGCTCTGCCGGGGGTCCTGGGGTATACAGGGATTTGTAGAATTAAGCAAATTTGTTCACGATATCCTGGGGACACATAAGGGTCTCCCCTCCGGCTGACTAAATGGCCGATATGGCCACAGCCGCCTCACGCTGGCGAAGCTGCGCTGCCTGTAGTCTGCCTGCCTTTTCCCCTTGCTCGTAATGTCTCCCTTTCATCCTCTGTAGGGCATATTCCGCCTTGGAGGTAAAGAGACCGTTCAGTGCCGCGTGGGTCTGTGCCAGGGCCCTGCAATGCAGATGGGTAGGTTGCGCAGTATATAGGCGGGCGTAGGTCAGAATGTCTTTTTCTAAGTCTTTTAGCCGTGTTACTAGAAGTCTATGGGCTTCAGCTGCGTACCGCATGAGCTGGCCCCAGATAGTTGCCTTTGCTGCTGCCCATAAGGTCCTGCCAGAATATACGGACCCCTGATTGTTAGAAAGATACACTTGGGGGTGCGCTTGCAATTGAGATTTGACCTTAGGGGTCCGGTGTCGCTGTATATTCATGCCAGTATATCGCTCATCAGGGCTCTGTCTGCGGCATTACCTCTATCAATGGGCCCCCGCCGATAAGATATTGTGAGGTGCCTATTTCTACCATTAGGCTGTTCAGTTGGAGAAGGAACAATTTTTTTGTTCCGGTTGGGGCGTATACAGATCCTACGCAAATATGAGTCTCTCCTATTCGTAGTTTGGCAAACACATACCGTCCGCACAGGTCCATCCACTTCCCGGTCACAGTGGCCGGTAGTCTTTTATAAATGAGGATCGCTACTTCACATTTGCGTGTGGGGCGGGAGCCCGAGACATCGCTCCCCGGTACACTAATGTAGATCGCCTTTCCCACCCAGTCTCTGTGCAATTTTTCAGCCTCTGAGCTGTCTAGGTGGGTTTCTTGGAGTGCTACGTCCACCCATTTAGATTGGCGGTAGGAAAGGACTTTTTTTCATTTAATGTAGCGTGTCAGTCCGTGGACATTCCACGTGACTGCACAAAGTGGATGTGTGGTAGACCTACTGAGAAGACCGTGTATCTGGGCGATGTTAAGAGGCGGCAAATGTGTGTGGAGGGCTTTTTGTTGAATAGTGAGGTCCGCTAAAGGAGGGGCGGGGGCAGATCCCAGCTACTGTATAGGTGTGGGGTACCGGAAAGTCGTGGTGGTCAATCGAAGAGGGGAGGGGAGTCTCGAGTAGAGGGGGGCTCAGGTACAGCGACTGAACGGAGGAGGGAATGGGGGTAAAGGAGAATCCAAGAGCAGGAAAGAGGTTGGGGGGTGAGGTGAGAGGGGTGTCTTGAGTCTGTCTGGTGTGATAATATGGGGGGATGGGAGGAGAGCAAGGGGAAGGGGAAGAGGAGGTTAGAGGGAGGGGGAAATGGTGGGGTGGGTAGTTGGCAGGGGTGGGTGCCAGGGACGGGAACTTCCCCCGGCACGCAACAGAGGTGGTATAGTCCAGAGAGACGGCTAGAACAGGCTGTGTATGTGATATGGACCTCTGTTTGGGCCACAAGGGGTAAAACAGGTGGGGTGCGGAGCGGAAAGGAAGGCGATGGAGGGGAAATAAGTAGGAGGGAAGGGCTGTCAGCTACTATGCAGTGCCGGGGGTCCTTAACTTTCTACTGCGGGTCTAAACTCGCTGGAGCGTCGCCTTGGGGTAAGGGCCCCCTCGAGAGGACGGGAAAATATATAATAGTGATATGAGATTATACTAATATATTGTAACGTAACGTAGCAACTGGGGCTGAACAGGGCAGAGGGCAACGGCGCCGGGTGGGCTAAAGGGTTTGCAGCATAAATGGGAAAAGGAGGAGGAGGGAGGAGATGATAGGAGGGGGAACGAGGCGAGAGGAGGGAGCAGCATAGCAGCGCTTTGGCGTATTTTGTGGCATGATGAGGGATCAGGTATAGGCGGCTGGCAAGGCAGGGTCACAGGTGATTGCACCCGTTGTGTCATATAGGGCAAGGGATAGGATGTGCGAACCAAAACAGCGAGAAATATACCTAAGATATATAACTATTCGAACATGGTACATGTAGCATGGTTGAACACTATATAACGTAATGTAACAGAGCATAGTATGACATAATGGAAGGATGATACTCAGCTGTCCGACGTCCGAAGGCCTGCTGCCTTCTCAGCATAGAGTCCCTGTTCAATTATGGCTCTAGATTGGGGAGGAGAAGGGGTAACCCCCGCGATAGCCCCTTGGGTTCAGTCTGCATTCGAGGTGGGTTTTAAAGGAGAGCGGGATATGTCTCTTTGTTGTTCCTATAGGAAGGCTGCAGCAGTTTGGAGGGCCGAGGCCTTGTCCTCGAGGACGCGGGCGGATCTCTCAAAGTCTCTGCCTCTGTGTCTTGAACCGCTGGTGCTCCATCTTCCGTTGTCCGGTGCTGGAGAGAAGAAGTCGGTTTGCGCCTGCTCCGGTGCCGTGTTTTGGGTGTCCATAGACTGTGGCTCTGTGCGGTCTAGGAACATGCGCAGGTCTTCTTGGTCATAGAAGTCCCTGGAGTCCCCATCTTTAGTAATACGGAGGCGGGCAGGTTCGAAGAGGCCGTATTTGACATTCCTTTGCCGGAGTCGATGGTTCATACAGAGGAACGCCTTGAGGAGATCCATAGTCTCCCTGGAGAAGTCCGCTGTCATGCGTATGTTGTGCCCTTTGTATGTAAATGGACCTTGGGTGCGTGCTGCTGGCAGTAGTTGCCTTGCCTGCTTGTGTCTGAGAAAAGAAGCTATGAGGGGTCTCGGGCGTGTGGTGGGGTCCTTACGGGGGGGGCGATGCGGTGGGCACGTTGTGGTTCTAGCAGCGGGTCAAAAGAGATGCCGACCACCTTCATGAGGGTGTCGCCGAGAAATAGTCTGACAGCCGAGCCTTCAATCTTTTCCAGAAATCGAAGGAAGCAGAAATTATCTCTCCTGCTGTGGTCTTCCAAATTGACTAGCTTGCTGTGGAGGAATAGAAGTTCTTGATCCCTGCTTTGTATGGATTCGAGGCGACCCTCAGCCACTTTCCGTCTTTGATCCAGCCCCTCCGCTCTTGCGTGGAACCCCGTAATGTCTGCTCTGATTGACTTTGCTTCTGCCGCCAGGGAGGAAATATTAGTGTCCACCCCCTCAAGATGTTGGATGACTGCAGAAATTTATAGTAGAATATGGTCCATGGTCTCTGCCTGTGCAGAGGCTGAGACAGGCTGGGGGAGAGCCTCTGTGGAAGGGGTGGGTCCCTTAGTGGACATATTGCGTGGCTGCTTGAGTGCTTCATTGAAGAGAAGTTGCCTGGAGGTCTTGTTTCCGTGCTTGTTGGTGGACATTCGTCTCTGTACAATGCACTGTATTAGCGCAAAAGTACAGAAAGGAATGGCAGGACCAGGTCTGTGGGGATGTAGTGATGGACCAGGAATGGATACCTGCTGTGGACTATCCATGCGTGGAGGGCGGTAGATATGCGGCGCCGCTTTTAACACAGATCATCGGCCCCTCGGTTGGCCTCTTAGTGTCGCTTTCCGGGTTTGGTGCTGAAAATTCCCTACTTCCAGCACCAGGTCTGTAGAAGGTGGGGGTGATATGAGCAGCCACGGAGCAGCTGGCGGGCAACTCCCTTCCCCCACTGGGTACAGGGCTAGGTACCTCGTGGTTAGTGTGGCTGTGGTGGTCCACGCTGTTCTGAGTAGCCTACCTGGCGCCAGCCCTCGCACCCTGCCAAGGGATAGTCCGCAAAGAGCAACCGGAGGTGGGGGGGCGTTGGAGCCTGGCCCTGTAAAATACTTGATCCCCTCTCTCCACCGGTCTTATGCAGAACCTGGGTTCGACCAGTGTCTGCGTGATGTGTGGGGGTGTCATCTCCACTCTGTGTCAGGTCCAGACAGGAGAGGATGTGGATGGGAGGGGGGCTACCTCCCTGGTGGGAAGTAGCGGTGTTGCTGGCCTCGCTGCAGATAGTACGACCAGCATGCGCGGAATCTATCTTAAATGGATCCGAAGGTCACTAATGTCAAGCCAGGAGGGACTCGATGTGGGGAGGTGTCGGGTGATGCTAGGCCCCTGAAATCATGTTGCTCCCTCGTTCCGTCCCTCAGCCCACTCCTCTCTCCTCATTCATTGCTTGCCTTCCCCTGGTGTATCCTCTTGTCCACTTATCTCTGCTCAGGGGCCCCCTAGCCGTTTTGAGTCACGACGGGTGTCCATTCGGGTGTGTCCGATAGCACTGGTGCGTGGTGTCATGTGGCGAGCGCTAGGCCCTCATGGTGGAACAATTACCACACAGACACCAATGGTTACTCTGTAGAACTGGCCTCAAGCACGTGCACCCAGCCTCTTTTATTGACAGGGTCACCTGACTGGTGACACCAGTGGTGGGTGGGTGTAAGGTGTGTTACACTTGAGGGCCGAACACTAGAACGTGTCTGGCTAGACATGACACGTGGCCCCAAGATATTTGTTTTGCTCCGAGGCTTCAGGGGTCACTGTTTTAGAAGGAGGAATGTGTACAGGCTCCCCCCATGGTGCGCCCACTGCCTGTTACATTCAAATTAACACGGGCCTGTGGCGCTAGGAGCTCTGTGTCTGTAATTGGTGGGCAGCTGACTACACAATGGCTGAGGCTTCGTTCATGCCTCTAGGCCCAGCGTGCCTGTACGCCTTTCGGAGTGCTCTTCCGTGGATGCGGTGCCGCTATGGTGCCGGTTCTGAAGTCCATGGCAGCAGGGGTGCAGAATGTTCTGTGCAACGTTGTTATGGTGGTGTGCCCTTCTTCAACGGTCCGCGGTTTGCCTGGCGTGACTCAGAGCCGGCTGTCAGGCCGCAATGGGGGTCCTGCGAGGGGTTACACCTGTGTTGCCCCGATATGATCGAGTATGCGACAATGCGCCCACTGCCTGCTGGGCTTGGTGCGTCGTGACCCATACGGTCTTGGGAGCTTCTGGGTGGTGGATGGTGGGTGGGGTCTGTGGACTATACATTGGCCGAGGCTTTCTGCATGCCTCTAGGCACAGCGCGTGCCCCTGTTTCCTTTGGCGTTCTCCCCTGTGCGGTCACCTGCGGTGTCAGGTCACGGTCTATTAGAGGTGGGGATTCAGGGCACCCCAGAGGACACCAACAATCCATCCCCAGCTGCTTCAGATAAGCCATAGCCTCCCTCCGGGGCCTGTCCCGGAGCAGAGCTCGCAGATCAGTCGGCTATCATTGATCGTGACCAGACCACTCCCCCCATTGTGAATGCATTTACCAAGGCTTGAGCTTTTTGGGCAGTTAGTACTCCAGGAGTGGGCATTAGAGAACTATAAGAATTGGATATTTGACCTGTGCTGTCCAGAAACACCACTGCTGGCTGTCTTTCGAATCTGATAAAGCTGGATATGGACCAGAGAAGCCTTGGCCTTCCAGACCTTCATCTTTATTATCTCACTGGACTCCTCCAGTACTCGGCACAATGGTGCACTGAGGGGTCAAACACAAAGAAGAAATTATTGGCGGGCTGGAACACAGAGGCAGACCTACCATGATACCTTATGATGGGCTCGAGGGCCCCCCAGGATTATCCATTCATGGTCATTCAGGTTCCCTGGGCACGTGAGCGGTGCGATCACCCTTGTATTACGGAGTGCCACATACGCCTCGCCACAACCCTTAAAATGGCTTCATAGCTTCCCTCATATACCGACGGTGATGGATCTTTCTGGATGGTTTAACAGTGGCTGGGTAACAGCAGGTGATCTATACTTAAATGGAACCTTTCTCTCCTTTACAGATGTGAGAGAATGTTGCCACATCCCGGAGGGTCACTTCCTGCAGTACTCTAAAGTAATGCACACCGCACATGAAATATGGACCACATTCCCTGAGGAGCTGGTGGATTCCCACACCCTGATGACAATCATGGACCCGGGTTCCTTTATGGGATTGATCTCTCGTTGTATAAAGCACTAAAGTCAGACCGTGGAGTAGATTTATCAAGGGTCTAGGGTAGGTGGTTGGAAGACTTGCTGACACCTCTAAAGGAAGGGGAGGGAAAGAGAGTGTTTGTGTAGGTACAGGAAGTGGCCAGCAATGCTCGTTTTAAACTCACCCAATTTTATTACCTGCAACGCACATACATGACCCCCCTCAGATTATCGCAATTTGATCCGGTGCACGCATCACCATGCCCTCGATGTGGAGCTGGCCAGCCCATTTTACACGTATGACCTGGGACTGTCCTCACCTCTCCCTTTACTGGACGGAGATCCTGGAAATGTTGTGAAAAGCAACGAGATTCCCAGTCGAGGTGTTGATTAAACATTACCTCTTAGGTGTGTTTCCATCCCACAAAATCAAAGATCCGCTTGCTATACAAATTTGCTTCTCTGGGGTTGGTGTTTAAGTTAAAAACAGATAATAGAACCATGAGATAACGCAATACATTTGAAATATAGTATTGTTTATTTAGATAGTACCCACGATAGATGCCTGATGCCTTAGGGGCGAGATTATCTATATTGACATGTAAGTTGTAATGTGTACTATGCATGAGATAATGTCCTGACGTGTTATACATGTAACACCTATGTACAGTCCTCAGGGAATGATGATATGTACCACAATGTTACTATTCACCTCGGGCTAGTACCCAGGATATATGCTATATATGTATATGCGTAAATGCTCTTTACATCAAATGCTAATAAAAAAATGGTTAAAAGAAAAGATAACAAGTACTAGGAGAATCATTGATCTACTACCTCTTTATCCCTCTCAAAGCACTTGCCCTTTCTATGGCCTCAACATTACGACTTCCTGATTCATCACTACTTTTGAGTGCGACACAGACTCATGGGGCCCGATGTACAACCATAGGAAATTGCAACTCGCAATTTGCGCCAAATAGGGAGTCGCAATTTGCGAGTCTCAATTTCCTATGTACAACAGTGTCTGAGACACTGTTAGCGATTCCCAATGGGGTCGCAAATTGTATGCCTCATCAATATTCATGAGACTATAGCAATTTGCGACCCCATTGGGAATGGCTGGCCCTCCCAGGGATGGTGGCCTGCTGTGGTTAGCAGACCTCCATGTCTGGGACTGCTTTTAAATAAAGCAGTTTTTTTTAAATGCAGCCTGTTTTCCTTAAAAAAAAACTGGATGCATCACTGATGACATCATCCAGTGAATGTGATTTGGTTCGTTATTTAAATATGTATTATATATATATATCAATTTGCATTGAAGAATGAGTGGATATACAAATATAAATATCTGTATGGTGGATTTAGTAGCGGTATGATTGACTGTTTACTTGACTAATTTATTGCTGTCTCACTAAATATATTGGATTGTGACTAAACTGTGTGAATATCTGTATCACTTTGTCAGTTGTTGTGTAAACTGCTGCACTAGTTGGTTACTAGCTAAGTGAAAGTCTATATTATTTATTGATTAGTTAACTGAGTATTTGTATGGGAGAGTGAATGTGTGTGTGGTTCGGTGGGCGGTGTGTGACTGCCCAAAGATGTGTG
This sequence comes from Triturus cristatus, assembly GCF_964204655.1. Lineage (NCBI taxonomy): Eukaryota > Metazoa > Chordata > Amphibia > Caudata > Salamandridae > Triturus > Triturus cristatus. Next base: position 997,678,539 of record NC_140592.1, on the reverse strand, counting down.
AATAGTTGATTCAGTGGGTATATGAAGTTAAAACTACATGTTATAACAGTTGTTTGGGTGAGTGAATATCTTTTTGGGTGTGGCGATGAGCAAATATATGTCTCAATGGTACATGTCCAACAAACTAGAAAAATAAAAGCCAGTGTATGTGTCAGTTGTTGTATATAAATAAGTATACATAAGACTCAGTGATTGTATGAGTGACTGTATGGATAACTGTATAGTTGTAATAGTGATTTTATGATACACTAAGTATGAGCTATTATCTATATGAATAGGTGAAGTGGTGTTTTTATAAGTGTATAGTTAAGTAAAAGTAAGTATGATCCGTTGTTTACATAAGTGAGTAGGATGACTTCATAAGTGATTAGGATGTGTGCTGGTGTGTAATGTCGATATAGGTGTATAAGTATATTTGATAGTGTTCTATTGATCATTGACAGCATGTATGGGTGAATCTATAGGTAAGTGATTAGATGTGTGTGTAGATCTAGGAATCACTGAGTGGGTGTTTAGAAACTTGTATTGGTGTGTCAATGGTTTTAAATCTGGCACTCTATTTTACAGTGAGTGATGAAAGGTTATACTAGTGTATGATGAGGTGTATCTGATTGTCACGTGGATGATGTCATCAGTGATGTAATCAGTGATGTCATTTGAGATGTCATCAGTGATGTCACTGACCATGTCATGAATGATGTAATATGTGAGATCATCAGCAGTGGATTGCGGGCGCGTGAGATGTAGTTAGTACAACTAACTATATCGGAGGAATTTCAATGGTTTTGTTCGAGTGAAATGTCCAGCTAACTATAACACCCCTAAAACCTATTGTTTTTTCAGTGAATTTTTAAGGTTTTTTAAATGCTAATTCCTAATTATATCAGGCCTGGAACCTATGTTTTTTTCATTGAATTTCAGAGGTTTTTTAAATGCTAATTCCTAACTATATCAGGCCTGAAACCTATGTTTTTTTCAGTGAATTTCAAAGGTTTTGTAAATGACAATTTTTAATGTATTAATTGTTATACTAATTTTTTTTATACTGATTCACTACATTTTTTTAACTGTTTATTTTTAGATATTTTCTTTTAAATTACATTATACATTACAATACAAAATATACTTTCTCAGAATGAATTACTTTAGTTTAAATACTTTGCAAATAGGCAATAGACTTTTAAGTACAGTAGTTACAGTTGTTGCAATGGGCAACACAATTTCAAACACAAAGCAACATTGAGCTCAATGTAAATTTCTAGTCAAATGCAATTAGTTACTTTATGGATTACTTTTCAAACCACAGGACTGGATCCTATATTCAGTCCTTGGACATCTCCTGTAAACAGTTGAGTAAAAGCGTTTTGGTTACAGTAGTGATTTTTAAGGATTATTATTGTATTTTAAAAGTTGACACTTCGAAAAAATTTCACATAGAAACGCCAATGTTATCCTATGTTAAAAAAATTCAGTTAGCAGGTAAGTAGTGTTATCGTTACTTTTTCTTACTCAGTGGTGAATCCTGGATCCAGCACTGGCCAATCTCCTGTAAACAGTTGAAAGAATGTGTTTAAGTCATACAGACGATTTTTTAGGAATATTTTTAGTTTGTGAAAATAGACTCAGAAACTTTTCTGCTCAAAACCACACAATGGATTCCTATGGAAAGAAATACAAGTTACTTGTAAGTACGCTTAGAATTACATTTCAGGGTCAGTGCTGGGCTAAAAGATGCAGCCCTGGGTTCACTCCTGATAACAGGTGAGTAAATCGAAATTCGTAGTTCGGCTGATTTTAGAGGAATATTTGTACGTTTCAAAAATGGACACAAACTTTTCTGGTGAAAACCACACAATGGATTCCTATGGAAGGAAATACAAGTTACTGGTAAGTACGCTTAGAATTACTTTTCAGGGTCAGTGCTGGGCTAAAAGATGCAGCACTGGGTTCTCTCCTGACAACAGGTGAGTAAATCGGAATTCGTAGTTCGGCTGATTTTAGAGGAATATTTGTACGTTTCAAAAATGGACACTTAGAAACTTTTCTGGTGAAAACCACACAATGGATTCCTATGGAAGGAAATACAAGTTACTGGTAAGTACGCTTAGAATTACTTTTCAGGGTCAGTGCTGGGCTAAAAGATGCAGCACTGGGTTCTCTCCTGACAACAGGTGAGTAAATCGGAATTCGTAGTTCGGCTGATTTTAGAGGAATATTTGTACGTTTCAAAAATGGACACTTAGAAACTTTTCTGGTGAAAACCACACAATGGATTCCTATGGAAGGAAATACAAGTTACTGGTAAGTAAGCTTAGAATTACTTTTCAGGGTCTGTGCAGGGCTAAAAGATGCAGCACTGGGTTCTCTCCTGATAACAGGTGAGTAAATCGGAATTCGTAGTTCGGCTGATTTTAGAGGAATATTTGTACGTTTCAAAAATGGACACTTAGAAACTTTTCTGGTGAAAACCACACAATGGATTCCTATGGAAGGAAACACAAGTTACTGGTAAGTACGCTTAGAATTACTTTTCAGGGTCTGTGCAGGGCTAAAAGATGCAGCACTGTGTTCTCTCCTGATAACAGGTGAGTAAATTGGAATTCGTAGTTCGGCTGATTTTAGAGGAATATTTGCGCAATGGTGAAGGAAGGGGGCGGGGCCTGAGGTGACATATGCAAACACGCCCTGTGGCGTGTTTTAAGTTGGAGAATTAATTCCTCTTCAATTCTGCGGTCCCCTGGGGGCCAACAAGCCCACCAGATACCTCCAGTTTGCGCCAGGGAGCTGCGCTACAGAGAGGTGTTCAGAGGCCATGCCCCTTTTTACAACACTCTGCAACGCAGCCCGTGGCGCTTACTGGAGGTACCTGGTTGCCTAGTTGGCCCCTAGGGGACCTCTGGATTGAAGAGGAATTAATTCCCCAACTTAAAACGCACCACAGGGCGTGTTTACACACATATCAACTCAGGCCCCGCCCCCTAGCTTCACCACTGTGCAAACGCGCCCTGTGGCGTGTTTTAAGTTGGGGGATTGAGTCCCCTTGAATCCTGAGGTCCCCTGGCGGCAAACTAGCCCACCAGGTACCTCCAGTATGTGCCAGGGAGCTGCGTTTCAGAGAGGTGTTCAGAGGCCACGCCCCTTTTTACAACACTCTGCAACACAGCTCCGTGGCGCTGACTGGAGGTACCTGGTGGGCTAGTTGGCCCCTAGAGGACCTCTGGATTGAAGAGGGATGAATTCCCCAACTTAAAACGCGCCACAGGGCTTGTTTGCACAGTATCACCTCAGGCCCCGCCCCCTACCTTCACCACTGTGCAAATGCGCCCTGTGGCGCGTTTTAAGTTGGGGGATTAAGTTCCCTTGAATCCTGAGGTCCCCTGGCGGCCAACTAGGCCACCAGGTACCTCCAGTAAGCACCACGGAGCTGCGTTGCAGAGAGGTGTAAAAAGGGGCGTGGCCTTGTTTCTACCCTGCCTTGTTTCTACCCTGCCCCCTTTTTGCGTTTTTCACATTTGTTTTTTAGGTTTCTTGTGCCTCGGTTCTACCGAGGCACAAGATGGCTGCCAACACTTCCTGATCTGGAGTGTTGACAGCCAATTAGAATACAGCTCGTGCACAGCAGGGTGCGCGCTGGGTCCGGGGAGGGTGCGCGGATCCTCCGAGGCCATAGATATATATGTACTTTTACCTCAGGAACTACTGAACGGATTTACACCATTTAAGCAAAAGGCACGAGTCTGAACTGAGGACTACCTCTTTGCCAAATTTGGTGTAATTCCGTTCAGCAGTTCGGGCTGTAGCTGCCTCAAAAGGTCCTATGGGAAAATGCATGGGGAAAACACGTTTTAAGACTCCCCTTTTTGTCTCGGCCCCCGCTTGACGAATCACCGTGAAATTTTCAGGACAGGAGCGGACCGGAGCTGGCCAAAAGTTTGGAAAATTTCGTGAAGATTGATCAATCGGCGCCAACGTTATTCCAAATAGAATGTTGTGGATTTCCTATGGAAAATAGGTCCTAACTATATCTACGTGCGCCAGTAGGTAATATATATATATATATATATGTATATATATATATATGTTGTCAAGGTACATATAGGGTGATATAAGTATTACACACTCATACATACCTATATATACTTACCTTGTCGATAATTTGGCTGTCCATATTTTGCTATGATATTCCTTGAAACAATTGGTACCCTACACAAACTTCCTATGTTGTAGTGTCACAAACTTTTTTCCAAACCTTTCCCACACTGGAATGGTCAAAGCTTTAATCTTGGCAGGGGCAGTTGTCGGACTGAGTGCAGAACACACCCAGCATTGGTGGGGTTCCAGCATTGGTGGGGTTAAACACTTTTTCCGCCGGTAAAAGCATTTTCCCTATGGAGTAAAAACGAAAAAATGTACAGTTGCACACAGGGGAGTTTACCATGTGCAATTGTACATTATGAACAATTACACACGAGGAAATGCCTCTGCATAGAGGTAATTTGAAATTCACAATATGTTACTTACAGTACTCCTGGAAACTGCGACTGCTGCAGGTTTGCAGGAGTACTCTTGGAAACCCTTGTGAATTCCAACAAACCTTAATCTGCCCTTATAGGAGGCGATATACCTATGAGCCCTGATTTTGGAATTGCTTTGAAAATCAAGGCTTCTTGTGTCCCATCTACATGTGACGTATGTTTCACTAGCCCTGCTGGTGATACATGGATCCGTCAATAAAGAGCTTTACTGTGGGGTGACGCTCCTCTGGCTGATGACACTGATCCCCCGTGTGAAGAGCACTTGTGGTATCAGACACTGGGCTGGAGAAATATTGGCATTGGCTGGAACCGAGCATCCAGCATAAGCTCGGACTGAGCCCCAGCGTTAGCTATTGGAGCATGTCCCAAACCAACAGTGAAGAGTGTGTTGGTTTATGCTTAAAGAGGCTCAAGAAAACAGGCCGGCCAGGGTAAATCCTTAGCTGGTGTCTGCAGAGCTCACAGATGGGGGCCTTGGAAGCCGCAGGATGGACCGTGCTGGCCGCCAACGCTGGCTGGCGGCTCTGTTGGATCAACATACCTCCGATTCCAATGGCAGCTATTCCCAGGGTCAAGAAGCGACAGGCTGGGCTCGGTCTGGTCTTCCAAGGCTCCCCAGCATGCTTCTCCGCTCCAAGCCAATAGCACCATTTCAGCAACTAATTATTGGGTAAGGAGTGTTCTAGCACTGGGTCTGTCACGGTTAGGGTGTTACATAGCTACTACCCATAGGTTCATTTTCCCAAGCGATTAGCCAGATATACATACGTGTACATGTTGAGATGTACACAGTACTTCAGGTAAATGTTCTCTGGCTCTGAGCATTACATAACTAGGGCTAAAGAAAGGGATGTCAAGTAGACAAATCATTTTTTCTATTCCACCTGCAACAGACGCTATTCACATGAATTCTTGGCTCTCAAGCATCCCAAATCTCGCTCACACAGTTCGACTAATCCACCTTTAGATCAAACCCTTTTGTCATATTACATTCTACAAGCCCTATATGTCACTCCAAGAAGGAAGCTTGTATTTCCTTTCCAAATCCCACCTGCAATAGTTGCGTTCAAATACCTGTGAACCAAACAATTTCTCATCCTTATGCTTGACCCCCACAACTAATTCAGACAAAAAATTATTCTCGGGAGAGTCAACCCCTGAACTAATACACAAAGCGGCATATTCACAAGAATATGTGATAACCATCGCAAAAGTTACTTAACGCAACCTCCAACATCGCAGTCTATCGCGGGAAACTTACGCCTTGTTAACCAAGTATTCACAACACAGCGGTACCATGTGATAGTCACCTGATAACGCATCATATGGCTGCGTTAAAATCAACGCCACGCCGCAAAAATGTGAAACACGAGCGCCAAAAAAGCTGCGATGAGGCCAAGCGTGATTCAAAAAGCTGCAAAAACCAACCACAGGCCTGCAAATCCCACGCGTCCGGCTGGAAAATGCACTAAGAAAGCAGAACACAAAAAACACACCAGAAGCAATCCAAAGTGCGTAGCAACATGGATGCACCCTGACCGAGCGCAGAGGCCAACGCAAACTCCACAAGCCCCACAGACCGCCAGCAAGGTACAATGGGTTCGGGGAAGGCCAGGGAGAAGAGGGAGAGGAAGACGGGGTGCAGTCCGCAGGAAAACAAGACCAGCGTCACTGAGGTGACAACACTACCACCAACTGATCCACAATCCGACTACCTAGAATGCAGCTGTAGTGTCGAGGAGGCCAATGGAGGAGGCCAAGAGGCGCTGGCATGACCTGAAAAACCAAACCAGGCACCAAGGAGGCCACCAACAGGAAGGCGACAGGAGGTGGGAGTCCTGCGCCACCGGAGGAGCAGGAGGATATGGAGGCCAGTCATCAGTGTGGAGACGGTGCAAGGAGGTGGGAGTACGGACACAGCCAAGAGGACCTGACAACAACAACAGGGTGAGTAACGACCAGGGACTGGGGCGACGTGGGGAGATGGGCACAATGGCACACATGCACAACGATGTGTAGAACACTGCACAGCACAATGACCCTGGATCACCCCCTGAACCCCGTGGCACACCGCAGCACACACACACATATCAATCACAGCAAATCCCATGACAATGTGGCACCAAGTGCAACACCGACACTACAAAACAGGGGACACAACTGGGTCCGCACATGCGCAGAAACAGGCCACTCACATTGAACAGAGCAGGAAACTCTGAGATGCGTATGTACGGGTACAACCTCACACCCGTCATGTAGTCCAAATGTCCACTCTGTGACCCTCAAATTGCCATCCCTGCCCAAACAGTCACAATGTACATTGTCACACAGTCTGCATGTCAACCAGAACAATGCGCCAACATACATGTCAACATGCATCTCCCATTCAGATTGTAGAGGCACAAAAAATACCTCCAGCAGGTCAGACCAGACAACCTAGCAGTGATGCCCGAGACGACCACCACACCTTCGACACCGACGCCATACAACAGCTCATGGATATCACAGGCAAACCACCCCCAGGAGCAGGCAGCCAAGCGACATCGAGAAGACCCCAGCCCCTGCACAGACTACACATCAGGAACGACCCGCCACCATGGCTGGCTCCCAACTCTCCACCTAGGCACAAATCGCATTCCAATGCCAGATGTCAGAATGCCAAAAGGAGGTGGCCAAACAGGTGCGGGTGAGCTCAGAGCACATGGAAGCTGAAGTAGATCACATACATGGGTGTTCAAGTCCCATCAATGACCAACTACACCCCACAAATGAGACCCACACTGTGACAGAGACACATGCAGATAAACATTCCCAGCACAGATCCACGCCCAGGGGCACGCACATATCAGTCACACACCCACGTTAGCTCTGCATACGATGGCCCAGTACACCCCTCTCATCGTAGCGAGTGGCTGACGACAAAGCGACATGTCCAAGCTACGACCCGCTGCCTGCGGTGACATGTCTGCGTCAGCTGTACACAGCACAATGCAATTTCGTAGGGCCCTCATGCATCCAACAAGACCACAGGGACACACGCATATATCATATAGAACTGGCTACGGGCACGTGCACCCGGCCCCTTTATTGGCAGGGCCACATGTACAGTGACGCCTGTGCTGGATGTGTGTGGGGTGAGTATAAGCCAGCCTGCACGGAGTGCTTGGTGCTGGCAACAACTTGAACAGTGGACACCAGTGCAATGGAAACAACAGAAAACACCTGCATAATAAGAGTCAACTGCTGAGCAACATGGAGGGAGCCGGAGCAAGGACAGAGGTCACCCAACATGCAAACAGAAGTGTCCGTGAGTTGCAGTGCACTGAGGTCGGGGCATGAGAGATGAACACGCTCATGTGAAGAAATTACCAGAATTGTGTCCCTTCGGGTTGTTCCAGTTGCAGCTGCGGGGGAGGGGTGGTACACCTGCAGCATCTTCCTCATCATCGTCCCTGGTCTCCCACATTGCCTGAGGTGACATTTCTGTGTGAGCTCGCCACAGCACATAACCAAAACAGTAATGGAAGATGATCCGTGGTGCACTGAGTTAGTGGCACCTGGAGTGCTGAGTAGGGGAACAGGCAGGAGATGGCATCCAAAATATGTGCGAGCTACTCCGTAAGTCTGACAGTACGACCCTTTCGGCACTGGCAGTTGGCATTTGGAGTTGGTCCTGGCAGTGGTGGCGTGTGCCTCCTGCGGCGATGCGACGTCCAGGCCAGTCAGGACTCGATTTGACGTGTGGGCCCTGGTGTGTGACAGTGGAGGCCGGAGGCAGCGGACAGTGCAGGGCCACAGACACGTGGCGTTGATGACCCCAAGCCATCGCCTCAGAGGGCATCCAATATCTCAGAAGAAGGGGTCCCGGACCTGACCAGCACAGAGTTAGTGGCCCCGGATGCACAGCGGCCGGCACAGGCACCCCGCCACGGGACGGTGTCTTGCTGTGCAGTCAGATGGTCCACGCGAGCTGAGCGGGTCCTCATCAATGTCCACAGTGTATGTGGTGGAGTGTTGCGGGGGACAGTGGAAGGTGTCCTCCAAGGCATGATTCAGAGGTTTGATGTTATCTGGAAGCAGCAAATGGGGGAGTGGAAAGCGACAGCCTCGTTGCCTACACCAATTAGGCATCAGCCACATGAGGATGAAAACTAACCCCTAGTCCATGGACTCAGACGCCACCAAAGTTCAACCAGAGAGTGTCCATGAATGTCGGGGAACAGACTTAGTGGTACCGGTGCTGGGAGGGGATGCAGTCTGCGATGATGCCGGTAGACTGATATGAACTCCGCTATTGCTAAGTCAAGACTCTGTGACCTACTGGACTGCAGTGTAGGCTGGATGCAGCGGTCAGCAGTGGCCCACAGCCACGTGTCTTTGGCTCGTGATGCACAGAGTTAGTGACACCAGGGCAGTTGTCGGTTGTGTTCGATCACCTCCGTAATGATGATCCTATTCCCTCCAGACTGCAACTCGTCATCCACTTACACCTCTCCTTGCATGCAGTGATATGTATTCTGCCTTTGAATAATCAATCTTCAGTTCCAATTCTGTGACCTACTCGTGCGCAGCGTAGGCCGAGGGCAGTAGTCCGCGTCGGGCCACAGACACGTGTGGTTGTAATGCTATGCACAGGCTTGGTGGTACCACATCGAAGGGAGTATAGTGACATAACCTCTGCCTTAAATAGTGTTCACTGCCATGTTGTAATCAAGACTCAGTTCCAAATGTGCGACCTACTTGTCCGTAGTGTAGGACGAAGACCGTAGTCAGCACGGGACAACAGGCATGTGGCGTTGGAATGCCATGCACAGAGTTGGTGGCACCACATCGAAGGGTGTATACTGACATAAGATCTGTAATGAACATATGTACTCTGCCATTGTGTAAGCAAGACTCAGTTCCAAATGTGTGACCTACTTGACCGTAGTGTAGGCCGGGTGCAGCAGTAGAGTACGTCAACGAGAAATGAGTAAATTGGCCCTGTGTCGTGGAGGCCATGATGGTCTGAGAGGCTGCTAGGGTCGCGGGCCTCTGGTTTAGAGCTTGCACCGGCACGTGGTGGGCCCTCCTTGCAACACGCTTGTGTCGGCAGGTGATCAGTGTAGTCTGGCTGCCCAGGGGCGGGCCTAACGGGTTCAGGGTGTAGCGGGCCGGGGATCGGCAGGCGCACAGGATCGCAGGCAACTCCGCTCAGGAGGACGGCGTCAGCCTCGTGGCGGGGTGAGAGGCGCCGCCCTGGCAGAGATGTTGGGCATTACGGAAGAGGACCACGCCCAGGGCTACGTGTTTTTTATTCACACCCCTACGCTGGCCTGGCATACGCCAGGCCATCCCACTCCGCTCACGTTTAAGGGGGGACGTAACAGGCAACATTTCTGCATACTCCCCAACTGGCTGGGGTGACATGGTTGCGTCCACTGTCCACTACACTCCATACACCAGCGGTGTATGTCGCCATGGATATGGGTGTGTTCTGCATACTGTGGTCTGTCCAGCATATCGCCGCTACTCTTGGCATTGTGTACTTTCCCAATCATGGTTCTCCTGCCTCCTTCGCACATGCCTGGTTCCCACCTCTCCCACATTCCGCTACTGTGTGGTTGGGTGCCATGCCGTTGATGGCTCATGTTCATGGCTTGCCCAGGTTAACATTGTAAGTTGTTCTGTCGTGTCTGGTGGGTGGGCATGTTGTTTTGCATGTTGTATGTGATTTTGTGAAGTGTGTATTGTCAGAGTTGTGAGTTGCATGGTTGTGGAGTTGAGGTGTGTGGGGCATTCATTTGGAACTTGCCAAGGGGCAGTGCATTTCCCTTGGTACCATCCTGGTAGCGCTGGTTGATGATGGAATCATGCACACTGGCTGGGTAGTTGTCGATGACATTGGTGAAGAGTCCCTGGTGGTCCACTATTGCCTGCACATTGATGGGATGCGTGTGCTTTCTGTTGTGGTGATTGTGTGCTGTGTTACCAGGGGGCAAAAGTAGGACATGCGTGCTGTGGATTGCCCCCAACAGGTGCGTGCATCCAGCTATGGCGTATGGGCCTTGCTTGGTCTCCAGCGGATCCTGCGCATTGTGGTGGACGTATAGATACTGGGGTACCAGGCTTATGAGGGCATCCAGGACAGGTGTGAGAGACTTGGATGCGGCTGGCTGTGAGACTCCTCCGACTCTGGCGGGTGTTGGTTGCGGGGCACCAGAGGTCACCAGGTGCATCACAGCCAGCAGCTTTGTGTGGGGTGGGATGTTGGTTGTCCGCTGTGTTGGTGCCTGTTGGGTGATGATGGTCAGGATGTGGAGGATTGTTGTCCTTTTGTGCCTGTAGTGGGTAATGGCATCCTCTGGTGTTGAGTCTGTGAGGCTGGTGCGTTTCCTGTGGGTCCACTGTCTTTGTCCGTGCTGGCTCTGTGGTGGTCCGGGGGGGTCCTGGGTGTGGTGGTGGTGGGTGCTGTTGCCCTATTGGGGCTCCGGGCTGCATGTTCAGTTGCCCGGGTGCATCTGTTTGGCTTTGGGCTGTGCTCCCTTGTCTGGTGCCGGTTGTCTTCCATCTTTACACCAGGTCAGAGCAGGTGTTAGTTTCCTGGTGCTACCGCTCCTTATCGCCTGTTTTGTGATCATATCGCCGATGTGACTGGTCGTTGAGAATGTTGTGGAGTGGTGTTGTCGCAGCTTTTTGCTCGGGAACACCTACTCTGCGTCTCATTAGTGATAGTTGCCGCGGTCATCATTGGCGATATTTTTTGCATCTGCTATCTTCAGAAAACTGGTGATATGGGCTGTTTGCACCAGCTTGTGAATGGGGTGGTAAGTTTATCGCAAATTTGGCTGCGTTAAGGTGCCGATAACTCAGCGATAGCTCTTTGAGAATATGGCCCAAAATCACTCTAAAACCAACAACTGCATCACCAACCTCTTTGCCATGGACAAGCTGATTGATATAATCATACACATACATCATCACACATACATAGAGCATACCCTCAATTCACTTTCCATAAAAAGAGCAGCATTGTAAACTGAGACGCCATTGATGTGCCATGGGCCAATGACTGACCTACTCAGACTTTCATTGAATGCCTGCTCCCTTGAACCCACAACCAGCGAGCTCATCACCTGTAAGAACTTTTCTCCGGTTCCTGTGTTAGTCATTGGTTGCTGTCAGTATCCTTGTTCACCTCTACTAACCCAGAGTTGCACTTCAACTGTGTAACCAAATTACTCTCTTTGTAAAGTTGACTCTAGAAGGGTAGCTAACACATGCAGTCATGATTACTAGAGGGTTTGGAACTCAGATACTGTCTACCACAATAAATTAGTCAATACATGTAATGGCCAGAGAGAGATATGTGTTTGAAAACAAACCAGCATATTATTTAAAGGTAGGAAAAGTAACCAACTCATTCACCAAGCCAACACTGAACTTTAAACCCACACACTCACACCTCCTACCCATCGAGACGAAACAGTTGTTTGTTATGTAATATATTGTTGCTTCTCACTCAGATTATTGGTATCACCCACTGGATGGATTGCTCTAAATGTATCTTCTTTTTCTGTAGTTCCTGTACTCAAAAACCTAATAAAACATTTTCGAAAGTATCGGTAGAAAAAGTACAACAGATCAAGACAAACACCAACACAAAAGACCAGAACCATTCTGACCAGAAATACAGCTCCAGACATGCTGTAGATCTTATGGGTTAAGGTTCAATACTACATACAAAATGGGGTACTGTGGCCAATGGTATTCTATGGCGAACAGTTTGGGTTTTTTCTGCAGTCTTTATTGTTTTGGGTTTACTATGGGGTTTGCTTGTTGCAGTCATTCAATGGGCAGAAGCACCAGATAATGCAACAATAATAAAGAAAGCTGTGCCGCATGTGTTATCTGCCACTGTTTCTTACTAGCTCAGAGCATAAGCCCCGAATGAGCTGAAGCAGCAGAGAACCTATCAAAAATAGTCAAGAGGCCAAGTAACCCAAAACCCCATTAGCAAAAATATATTTGAGTTGTAATTTAGTAAAGGAGGATGCCGCAGTGCACCAGTGGGCTACTTCAGGGGTGGTTGATGTGCAGTGGCAATGGGCAAACGTCAAGGTGGGAACATTTAGGGATCAAACTGGTTTCAAAGCGAAGGGGCACTACAGGTGCTGGCTTTAAACTGAAGTATGTTTACTAGGGCATCACCACCTTAAAACCTGTCAAATGCCCACGGCACCCACCGGACCCACATAGGCACCAGGTAGGGCTGTGGATGTGGGCTATAGGTTTAGCATCAAACTGCAGCTTCAAACTGTGATGTCAACTGAATCCGAATGGCTAATACGACTCTCTGGAATCAGGGCTACTGGCCACAGCTAAAAGAACCAAGCCGTTGGACCTATGTGGCGAATAAACTGAACAGGGGCAGTAGAAAGGTCCAAAATGTCAGCTATGGTGTGGCATGAGTCGGCGGCAGTGCAGGCTTGATACACACACGGTCTGTATTGCTTTCTGCTGCCCTTGGCTTTCCAGATGACGCAACCGTTATTGGATTTGTTGTGAGTAGCTGGACTGCCAGATCACTGTGGGTCCTGTGTGGCTTGTTTCTTTGAGCCATCCTCCGCAAGAGCTGTTTGTTCTTTTGAGTATCCATTCGACACCGTTCTCTCGGTGTAATGTCTTCAAATGACACGACAAACATGCAACATGCCATGGGAAACAACCATTACAATGCAGTCATTACAACACACTACATTTACAATGCAGTCATTACAACACAACTGCCTTTACATCGCATGCCATTCCAACACAGCCATTTAAACGCATGTCACTACAACGCATGCCATTGCAATGCAAGTCACTACATCGCATGCCATTACAATGCATTATAAGGTAAGTAATGGGGAATAGTAATTTTTACCCCTACACTATCCAACACTTACCCTACTGTTGCAATAAAAGTATTATGCGTTGTAATGGTATGCGTTGTAATGGAATGCGTTGTAAATGTAGTTTCTAAAAATGCATTTGATGGCATGCGTTGTAAAATCATGCATTGTAATGGATGTTGCGATGTAAAAACCGTGTTGTAAAGGCATTTGTTGTAAATGTTTGCCATGTAGAGCTTTCACAAAAGGCCATATACCAAGCCAACAAAGTGTAATTTAGTGGTAAATTAAGAGAAATCAAAACCTTTCAGAAAGAACTGTTCACATCATTCTCTCAGATCATTAAACCCTGCCTACTGCCAACGTCCTTCTCCCTCCACTCCTGTGCAATAATGTCCTTATAAAATATAAAGAAAAGCCAATGGTACATACCTCACACATTGAGGCTTCAATCCAAAAGAAAATGCAGACACTTGACCTCTAACAACACAACACACCATCCTGCTCTGGCTCTTGTTAAACTCCTCCACCACAGCCACCACAAGCTTTGGCACTCACAACCAAATCCAATAATTCCTACCACACAGTGCAGGCACATCCCCTCTGACCTCAAAAAGCATTCACTTCTAGGTTAACTTTTCACAGCATGCTAAGCATTAGGAAAGTCAAAGCATGTTACGTGCTCCAGGCTGAAAATAAGACCTTGATACCACTCTGATTTTAACGTGTAAGATGAGAGCTGTGCACTCCCAAATCACTATGCGCATGATTAGTCTTGCAACAAGGCCCGGAGTTTGCTTGGCAGAGAATTTTCACTACATGAAAAGAAAAGCAACTGGGAGCATCTGTATAGGTAGTGTAAGAAATATTTTTTGTATCCACAAAAAGAGGAAAAGGAGGAAATGTGAGTGTTCTGGGTAACCAGACTCAACACACAGGAAAAATGCAAAGTTTTTAAAAATGACCTTACTGTGAGAAGTTGGCCTGGTATATGCTGTCCACTAGTTATAGTGGGAACCTTGTACCAGTCCAAACAACCCTTATTGATGAATAGGTTTAACCTTTTGTGAAAGCTATCCTAGTGGTAGCTATGGAGAGCAGCCTTCAGGTTAAGTCTTGAAGGAGTGTAAAGCAGCTTGGTTTACCAGATTATAGGAAAAGACAGATAAGAGCAGTTCCTCTAATTGGCCAATTTGGAAAAATAGTAGTAATTACTATGATCTGAGAAGGGAAAGTTCAAATTCAGATCTTGTTGCCCTCACACACCTGTTAGGGTGTCATGCTTCATCATTGGGCGTGCTCCTCGTCGGACCGGCGCTGCAATGTCCGACGGGCCTGGTGGCTTCTTTATCGGAGATCTTTTGATCTGAGTACGCCGTTTTGTATGAAGACCATGTGAATGATTGTGGAGGGTAATAGCTCCTAAGAGTGTGGGGATTCAAGAAAAATTAAAATAGGCCCTGGCCCCTCGATAGTTTTAATAAGGTTAGGTAGGGCTGGGACTAAATAAAACCAGGGAGGCTACTTATGTGATGCAAGGTATCAGGGTAGCCTATAGTTGACAGGGGTCAACATGTTTCGTGTCACAGTGCTCAAGATCGAGCGACACTTCTTCAGGACCGTGGGACCAGTAATGAATTCGTATACCTCAGTTTTCTTATAACGGGGTATTGCAGGTCAACCACATACCAACTGGACCTAAGTATGGTACAGAATAAAAGGCTCCGCCTCAGAATGAGGGGTTCAAAGCTTCATAGGTAAAGGAGTAGCAACCGGACCACTGGAACGGTCCCACCAAACGTTGGCGGGGGGGCAGGCCAAAACAGGACGTGTCTGCTCCTCACCTGGATACCAGATTATAACCTCTTGAATAACTAAATGAAAGGAGAGACACACAAGGTATATATACAAAATATGTGTATTTATTTCTAAACACTCTCTACTAACCTCTTTATGAAGTTAGAGAGCAAGGCACACAATAATACAGTTCTAAAACGACAGTAAATAGCACAATATACAATGGGTCCCGGGGGAGACCAAACCATATATTAAGAAAGTGGAATAAGAACCACGACTTGACTAGACACAGTGCCTAGAGCACGTAGAATTGCTGGGACCCCAATGAACCACCCAAGGTAGTGACACAGGGGACCCACGGGGGACCCATGCAGTGTGAGAATACAGCAGCGAGCTCCGAACAATCCTATGGGAAAGTCGCGGTTGGAATTTTAGAGTTTAAGGACACTTAGGAGAGGACTTGGAGCAACCCCTTTCAGACTTAGAGGGTTCTAAGGCCAGCACCCACATGAGCACTTGAGTACTCGTGTTACCTAACCCAGGGAAGCCGGGTGCATAGGTGTCAAATGGTGTCGGGAAACTCTGATGTCGTCAATGGAGAGTTGCTGCAAAGCGCTGCTGCCGTGGAAAGGAAAAGTGTCCGGTGTGTGTCCTGGATCAAAGATGTGAAGAACCTAAAAGCAGAGGGGACAGAGTGTGGGTCACTTGCCAGTGACCAGGGACACGATAGACGAATGCCCCCCGATGTCGGTGTTTCAGGTGCGATGAGGTGAAGCTTGACTCCACTGACATGGAGACCAGGAAGCGCTGAGGATGACCACAGTCTGCAGGTGAGCTGTCCCACAAAGGATGTCGAGAGCTGGGGGGTCGGTGTCCGGATTGGAGACCAACAAGCCTTGACAACGGCAACCCACGCGGTGAGAGTAAATCGGCTTCGGTGTGGACCAGCAAGGTCCTATGGACTCCCCTAGTGATGGAGAGTCAGGGCAAATCTGGAGCAACCAGGTAAGCCAGTTGAAAGTAAAAGTACCCTTCTCAGGGACCCACAAGTTGACAGACAAGGGATCACGAAGGAACCTCAAGAGGATTCACTAGATACCAGCCCACGGGTCACTCGAGGAGTGTAGGCCAGCAATCTTTGGAGGAATCACTGCTCAGGGTCTGGACTACAAGTAGCCCAAAGCACAGCGTCAGGGATTGCCAAGAAGCATATGCTGCTGCAAATGGCCGCAGTGTACAGGGGTTTGGGTTGCACGGTCCCCACAAGGGCTTTGGATCTCATGTTTGCTGAAAGCACGGATCGGCCTCGGGGAAGCTTGGAAACCCACCTCCTGTGTTGCAAAATTGTTGGAGTCCTTCAGGAGCAGCATCGATGCAAACCGGACAGATGCGTCTTTGGTGCCTGCCTTGCAGAGGAGAAACTCCTTTACTCCAAGGGAGATTCTTCAGTCATCCAACGTCGTGTAGATAGTAGAAGTTCTGGGATTCTGTATCAGAGTTTCATCCAGGTAAATCTAAAGTCCTTTAGTCAGGGGTTCCTCTTTTATACCCAAGGAAGGGGTGGGAAAATCTCTGGGGACCCACCTACGGGAGGGTCAGGACAGAGGGGTGCCTACACCCATGTCCTTTGTCCAGTTTCGCGCCAGAGGAGGGGCTGAGTGCCAAATGTGCCCCCAGTGCAGACATCAAAGCACTCTTGGAGTGCACCCACCCAGCCTCAGTACACTAAAGCCTCTCTGGGAGGTGGTTACACCTCCCTGTGACAGAAAACCTATTGTCCAGGCCTCCGCTGCCGAAGTTTCACCCAGCAGCAGGAGGGCAGACTCGTGTCTGTGGCTGGCAGCATCCATTTTGTGATGCCAGAGTCTATGAAGCTGGTACCGGGTGTACCGGTGCTGTCATGTTTCTCCCTTTAGTAGGGTGGAATCATACTGATCCCAAGGTGTTTGACACCAAACACGACATGTTTCCATGCAGCCATTCCAAAGTTAGCATTTACCGCAAGGTTATAATGTACTTAAGAGTATATGGTTTGGCTGCATCACAAACAACCCCGGAATAAAGGTTCTGAAGGCTGCAAAGGGGCTCTGCTCATGCATGGGCACCCTCTCACATAAAACCCAGCACCAAGCCTTCAGGTTTGATAAGGCCTGCCATAGGGGTGACTGATAGGTTTATATGTGCAGTGATATGGATAGATATAGAGAACCTATATCTAAGTAAGGGGTGCATACACCACCTTACACAGGCTGCTGTAACAGGCCTGTTGTGTCATTTTAAATGGCTTCCCAGGGGTGGCACAATACAAGCTGCAACCCCTGGTAGGCCTCTGGGGTACCTATGCCCTGGGTACATAGTATACCATATACTAGGGACTTATAAGGGTACCCCAGAATCCAATCTGGAGTGTACCTAAAGTACATGCAATCAGTTTTAGGGAGAAAGCAGTTAGACTGGGGTCCTGAAAAGCAGGATCCCAGCCAGACAAAGTCAAAAACCAGCAAAACACCCAGGAAAAAAATGGGGGCAACCATGCAGTCAGATTCCACCTTCCGACACTTACCCACTAATAGTGGCATGCTTCATCCCAGGGCTGTTGCAGCATCCCTGCGCAGACCAATGCCTGAGATGGAGCAAAGGGATGGGGGAGACAATGCAAACGTATACTATGGGATCCATGTAGCAGAACAAAAGAACATAAATAAAACTATCTTGGTTAAATCCTAAACTATCTTTATTCCTGGACTCCCTGGATATGGTTAAAAAATACACAAACGAGGATGAGCCTAGAGAGTATTTAGGGCATCTTCATTTCTACTTTTATTGCTCATACTGTCAACATGTTTCTGCCATTTAGTTGGCGCCCTCAAGGGGTCGTTCGGCCTCCCTCAGGACTGGTGATCCCGCTAAATTACCCTTTTTGACGAACTCAATTTAGTATTGAGGATATTGATGTATTTGTTATAATGACCTTGCTTGTCACTTTATATATCTATATATATATATATATATTTTCGCTCCGCAACACCAGCCAGTTGCACTCTCGAACGGGTGCACGCCAAGCGGGGGTGTTCCCGCTTCAATATTCGGCTCACAGTTCCATCGGGTATTCGTACCCGTAACAGAAGACAGCACTCACGGGGGAGAGTTCAAAAGATTTATTTCCTGAACTCCGGGCAAACAGACGCATTTCGGCACTTAGCCTTTGTCAATTTCTGCACGTAAACGCTGCGGCCATATTTTATTTATAAATGTGCATTCATTCATGATATCCGGTGTGAAAACAGGAAAAGGACTATTCATAAGACGGCAACAAATCATTCCGCCAGAGATCCCATGGCACCACATCTAAACAAAACATGATCAGTCAACACCCGATATACAATTCGCCTTTACCTTTTGTCCCGTATCTCCGCGCAGGAGCGCTTGATCCCTTCCTCTGCGGCTCATGCAACAGCACGACGTCGCACTTGCTTCGATCCTTCACCTCAGCACAGGAGCACTTTATTCCAGGTGACCATTTAGGGGTTCATGTTTTATGTTACCTGTGTCTGCCCACTGTAATTGATGCATGTGTCTGCCCCCACTGTAACCGGTGCAGTTGTTACACCTGCATCCTCTCTTGCCATTAGGTGGTGTCGACACAAGACCCAGAAAACCACGGAGGGGGCCCCACCACGACATCCACTTTATTGCTCTCATCCACTTCTTGACAGCCTCCTCCGATTCCCTCTTTGACCTGGTTAGTGTAATTGGTCCTTCCAGAAGGAGAAGGGCGCAGGAGGGGGTTGTCCACGTCGTCCCCGTGGGATCTCTCCACAAACAGGAGGTAAGAATTGTGGCGACCTGACAGAATCCGAAGCCCACGTTACTTATCCCACCCAGACAATATGGATAACCCCGACGTTACCTTACAGGACATAGCAGCCATGCTAGTTAATATCCAAGCTGAGAACCGTAGTCTACGAAACAACATTACTACCTTACAAGGACAGGTGGGTGCAGGAAACACAGGACCTTGGGGCACCTCCCCGATATATCGACCCCGGCAAGAAGGAATATTGAGGCCTCCGTTGTTCAACCCGGGGGGTTCCGCACCTACTCTCTCTACTGCTTCCCCACCCG
This sequence comes from Triturus cristatus, assembly GCF_964204655.1. Classification (NCBI taxonomy): domain Eukaryota; kingdom Metazoa; phylum Chordata; class Amphibia; order Caudata; family Salamandridae; genus Triturus; species Triturus cristatus. The sequence continues at coordinate 997,659,209 of NC_140592.1, read as the reverse complement.
TTCAGGTCATAGCCCAACCTGCGGCACAGCTGGCCGCACCAGAACGGTTCTATGGCGATAGCGCTAAATACAGTATATTCCTTAACCAATGTCACCTGCACTTCATGGCCAGAGCGACTGCTTTCCCCGATGACGCCTCCAAGGACGCTTTTGTTCTCTCCTATTTAGGAGGCGACGCCGCTCAGTGATCTATTCCCTTGGTGGAGAACGACGAGCCCCTGCTATACAACTTTCCGGTTTTTAAAGAGACCATGCGACGTATGTTTGCCCGCCATACGTTCGTGCAAGCCGCGGACGACGAATTACTCAATTTAAAACAGGGCAACACAGATTTGCTGCATTACATTACCACCTTCACTTGTCTGGTGGTGGAAGCCCGCTGGCCTGAATCAAAACAAGTGTCGGTGTTCTATAGGGGCCTATGCGATGAGTTGAAAGACCTCATCTCCCAAATGACAGGCCCACCAGAGGAGATCAGCCCGTTTATAGATATGGTAGTCAGACAGAACTATCGCCTACAAGAGCGGAGAACCGAAAAAACCAAGGGAGGTGAGGCCAGAATCCCTGTGTACAGAGACATCCCAAAACCCCGTGATGCTCCTCAGCCCATGCAGATTTGAGGTGTTCGTGCCCCCTTAACAAAAGAAGAAAAGGAAAAAAGACGGAAACAGAACCTATGCCTATATTGTGGCAAGAACGGTCATTTTGTGCGGGACTGTCCTGCAAAGCCCCGCCAGCCCAGAGAGAGGACTCCTTCTGTTCTCCCGATCATCCGAGGAGAAGGATTGGGAAACGGGATCTCCCAGTTGCAAACGGGGTCTGTCTACTGGGACTGCTAGACGAGAAAAAACAGACCCCTACCATCTGTGCCGACCACCACCATATGGGCGTGCCGGTATCCTTGCAGTCATCAACAGGATCATCCTGGCACGTCGTAGCCTTGATCGACTCAGGAGCAACCGGGAATTTCATCGATGCCCAGTACATGACGTGTCTGGGCATGCAGAAACGAACAAAAAGAAAACCCGAAACAGTGAAAGCGGTGGACGGCACGGACTTGACCTCAGGACTAATCCGATATCAAACGGAAGACCTGTAAATGGTGCTGGAAAACCAGCACACAGAGACCATCGCCTTTGACATCATCGATGCCCCTCAGTTTAGGCTTATATTAGGCTTTCCCTGGCTGGTACAGCACAATCCCCTGATTAATTGGGCAACCGGCAAAACCGCATTGGACTCTGTCCATTGTGTTCACTCCTGCTACCCCTCGGAGACAAAAACCGTGACAAGGGAGGTCCAACCCTGTACACTGCCACGTGACGGAATGGGCATGGTCACACATGAGACAATACCCAGGGAATACAGAGACCTGATCCAAGTCTTTGACGAACAAGGTGCCAACACCCTACCCCCGCATCGCCACTTTGACTGCAGAATTGATATAATTCCAGGATCCACGCTCCCCTGCAGCCGTGTTTACTCCCTCACGGAGAAAAAACGAACATCTCCGCGTCTACCTCACCCAGTACCTACAGAACGGGTTTATTCGCCATTCCAAATCTCCCGTCTCTTCCCCTCTCTTCTTCGTGGCAAAGAAAGAGGGCGATCTACGCACGTGTATAGACTTTAGGGTGACTAACGCCATAACCATTAAGAACAGGTATCCTCTACCATTGATACCCGACCTACTGGACCAAGTGAAAGGCGCTGCCATATATACTAAGCTGGATTTACGTGGGTCCTATCATCTGGTCAGAGTCCGCGAGGGGGATGAGTGGAAAACCGCCTTCCGAACACGGTACGGGTTGTTCGAGTATCGTGTCATGCCCTTCGGACTCTGCAATGCCCCAGCCGCCTTTCAGTATTTCATCGATGAGGTGTTAAGGGAATTCATCGACCAATTCTGCATCGTGTATATCGATGATATTCTGATTTACTCCGCAGACCTGAAGGAGCACCTCCAACATGTACGAACTATACATCAGCAATTGCAGCAACATGGGCTGTATGTTAAACTTGAAAAGAGCGTGTTCCACACCACAACGGTGGAATTCTTGGGACACATTCTAACACCGGGAGGCGTTCAAATGGATTCCAGAAAAGTCGACGCCATATTGAAGTGGCCGTCCCCAAGCTCCGTGAAACAAGTCCAGAGGTTCCTTGGGTTCGCAAACTACTACCGACGCTTCATTGCCAGTTTTTCCCGGATTGTTACCCTCATTACATGCTTATTACGCAAAGGGGCACGTTTCTTACGGGACGCCAAAGCAGAACAGGCATTTCAAGAACTAAAGACCAGGTTCACCTCGGCTCCGATACTGAAGCACCCCGACCCTACTTGCCCCTTTATAGTAGAGGCCAATGCCTCACAGAACGCCCTAGGGGGAGTATTATCACAAAGAGACAGCAAAACCAATCTGCTCCATCCGGTAGCCTTCTACTCCAGGAAGTTACAACCAGCAGAATGCAATTACTCCATTGGAGATAAGGAGCTCTTGGCCATCAAAACGGCGTTTGAGAAATGGCGGCACTACCTAAAGGACGCTAAACACACGGTGACGATCTTCACCGATCACAGAAACCTACGGTTCCTCCGTTCAGCCAGAGCCTTGACTGCGAGGCAACTACGCTGGACCCTCTTCTTCATCGAATACGATTTCCAGATCACCTACTGACCTGGAAGGGAGAACGCAAAGGCCGACGCCTTGTCACGGTTGGAGGAAACCGAAGACCAGGCACCCACCACAGAGCCTGTACCCGTTATTCCCATCCGATGCTTCCAGGGAGCAGTGACCTCCTCCTCTTTCTTAACGCAACTGCACCACGATCTAAAACAAAAGAATCTGAAGAACTGGACAGGAGACATCCAAGGACTTACAGAACAAGATGGATTCCTGTTCAAGGAGGGGCGGTATTACTTACCACTAACTACTCACCAGCAACAAGCACTGGTCATGTGCCACGACCACCCCCTAGCTGGTCACCCGGGGTACCAGAAGACCAAGGACCTACTGCAAAGACGATTCTGATGGCCTACCCTCAACCTTGACACACAAGCCTACATAGCTCGCTGCACTGTCTGCACTCAAGGGAAGACACCCTCACAACCCGTAGTAGGGCTGTTGCATCCCATTCCTGTTCCCCCTTGCCCGTGGCACACTGTCTCGATGGACTTCATAGTGGAACTCCCTAAGACCACCACGGGATACACTACCATCCTTACTATCGTGGACCACCTAACGAAAATGGCGCATTTCGTGCCACTGAAACGACTACCCTCAGCTGCAGAATTAGCAGCCGTCTTCATGCAGAATGTGGTACGACTACATGGAATACCTTCAGTGCTAATAACAGATAGAGGAACTCAATTCGTGTCCAGGTTCTGGACAGAGGTCTGCTCTCTTTTGCATATGGAAGCACGTTTGTCATCCTCCTACCATCCCCAAACTGATGGACAGGCAGAGCTAACGAATCGTACCATGGAAGAATACCTCCGTTGCTTACTGCTTTCCTTGGAATCAGAATGGTCCAATGTGTTATGGATGGTGGAGTACGCCTACAATAACAATAAACATGCTGCCACTGGGGATTCCCCGTTCTATTGTCTCCAAGGACACCATCCCCGAACGACTCCCTGGGAAGAGACCCAGACTTGTGGAATACCTACCATACAGGAGCATCATGCCTTCCTCCGCACCGTATGGCAGCAAACCCGTTTCGAGCTCGCCAAAGCCAAAGAATACTACAAACTAAACACAGATAAACACAGGCAACCCGAACCTACCTACGTCACAGGGGATAGGGTGTGGGTGTCCATCAAGAACCTCAACACACATGGACCCAAGAAACTGTTGCCCCGATACATAGGTCCATATCCCATAGCTCGGGTTATCAATCATGTATCCATGAGGCTATCTCTGCCTCCTCACATGAAAATCCACCCTGTCTTTCACGTCTCTCTCTTACGTCCTGCCCATCCTGACTGCTTGATAGCGGAGCCCCCTCCTCCTGTTCCTGTGGATGACCACGTGTAATACGAGGTTCGGGCCATCCTTGATTCCCGTAGAACAAGGGGGAAACTCTTTTACCTGGTGGATTGGAAAGGGTACGGCCCGGAAGAACGCTCCTGGGAGCCCCTTTCGCATGTCCGTAATGCTCCTACCTTGGTTCGTGCCTTTCATGCCCGACAACCCCAGAAGCCCCGTCCTGTTACCCCTCTGTGACCGATGGGTGGGTCTGTTTTAGGGGTGGGTGCTGTCATGTTCTCACTCCTCGCTTCCCGAAGAACGGAAGCGAGGCATTCTTCCCCTGTAACGAGACTCCTCCCATCTCCTTCCGCCTGGCAGGGTAGCGGTCTAGTCATTGAAGGAACGCAACTGACGCCACAGGCCGGCCGGCACTTCCGGGTAATTCTGCATTTCAATGCGGAAGACACCCACATCGGCGCTTCGGATACTGACCCAGAGCTTCGCAGGCACACAGGAGCGTAAGCGAAGGCTCAATCTGCAACCGGACACTCCGTCCGGACCGCGCAAGGGCACCCAAAGATTCTACCATAGTGACTCGTGCAGAGGCACAGAGTCACGTTGCCTTTGTCTCTCCACTCAGCGCAGGAGCGCTTAATACTTTCGCGACTCGTGCGCCGGCACACAGTCGCGTTTCCCTTTGCCCAGCATCTCAGCACAGGAGCGCTTCCCTTTGCCCAGCATCCCAGCACAGGGGCGCTTGACCCTTGCTTTAGCGACCCATGCGACGGCACAAAGTCGCCTTCACCTTTTGCTCCGTAACTCAGCGCAGGAGCGCTTGACCCTTGCTTTAGCGACCCGTGCGACGGCACGAAGTCGCCTTCACCTTTTGCCCCGTAACTCAGCGCAGGAGCGCTTGACCCTTGCTTTAAGCGACTCGTGCGACGGCACGAAGTCGCCTTTACCTTTTGCCCCGTAACTCAGCGCAGGAGGGCTTGACCCTTGCTTTAAGCGACTCATGCGATGGCACGAAGTCGCCTTTAGCTTTTGCCCCGTAACTCCGCGCAGGAGCGTTTGATCCCTTCCTCTGCGGCTCATGCAACAGCACGATGTCGAACTTGCTTCGATCCTTCACCTCAGCACAGGAGCACTTTATTCCAGGTGACCATTTAGGGGTTCATGTTTTATGTTACCTGGGTCTGCCCACTGTAATTGCTGCATGTGTCTGCCACCACTGTAACCGGCGCAGTTGTTACACCTGCATCCTCTCTTGCCATTAGATGGTGTCGACACAAGACCCAGAAAACCACGGAGGGGGCCCCACCACGACATCCACTATATTGCTCTCATCCACTTCTTGACAGCCTCCCCCGGTTCCCTCTTTGACCTGGTTAGTGTAATAGGTCCTTCCAGAAGGAGAAGGGCGCAGGAGGGGGTTGTCCACGTCGTCCCCGTGAGATCTCTCCACAAACAGGAGGTAAGAATTGTGTGGACCTGACATTAGGTCCATGATCTGTTGGATCTTCCGTTTTGTTGCCATTCAGTTTTAGGCTACAGTTAGCCATCCAATTTGCTATTTTTTTCCATGCATGGTACCAGCTGCAGATGGTTCAAATTCATCTCTTTTGACGCTGAGACCACAAGCTGAGTGTCATCAGCATAGGAAGCAATTGACAAGCCAAACTCCTGTACAAAGTGTGCAAGAGGACTCAGATAAATGTTGAACAAGGGCAGGCTGAGCGCCGAGCCCTGAGGTACTCCGTAAGTAGCCGCGAGAATGTCTGAGAGGATGGCCGATTCCATACACTGGAACGATCTGTCGCTGAGGAAAGAGGTAAGCCATTGATCGGCTTTATCATTAATCTCTATCTCTCTGAGCCTATGTATTAAGATCTTGTGATCCACGGTATCAAAAGCCGTACTAAGATCCAAAAGTAGAATTGCAGCGGCTCTTCCCTGGTCGAGTATCATTTTCAATTTCTCAGTAATCACTAGTAGGGCCGACTCTGTGCTATGTTCTGGGTGAAAACCCATCTGAGTCTGGTGCAGGATGTTATTCTCCTCCAGGAACTGAGAAATGATGCTATTGACATGTTTCTCAGTGACTTTACCCAGAATGGGGAGTAGTGAGATGGGACAGAAATTTCCCAGTACCGTGGGATCAAGTTGAGGTTTCTTGAGCAGAGGTTTCATATTAGCATGTTTCCACTGTTTGGGCACAAACCCTGTGCTTAGGGATAGCAAGATAAGGTAAGCCATTTTGTATCGGATGGGATCCACACCCTGAAGTAAGATGTGGGGGGAGGGGCCTGTGCTTCACATATTCAAGAACTCGCCACCCTATAAGTAAAGGTTGCGCAGTAGGCGTTCATGTGTATGATTTTGCCCAATTACTGGCTGCAGGTACACTTTTTTTAATTTTAATTTTTGTCCAGCACTCGTAGAGAGTGCATGTCCCTGCCGTCTCTTTCGTTGACCTCCGCCGTTGTTTTCAACCCACCCCCTTCCTGCTCTCAGGTATTTCTAACCCACCCTGCCTCTGCTGCACCCCCCACCACCCTTCACCCTCCCCCGCCTCCTCCCACTTTCCATTGCTTGTTCATTGTCCATTGTGCGCGGAAGGAGGGGCTGGGATTTTATCAACACTCAAATACTATATGCTTGTGGGAATTGTTGGATTTCAGCAGTGAATTAAACAGGTTGTAGTGTTTTCTGAGCATCACTGTTTAAGCATAATTGGGCATTGTAGTTTAGGAGTGTGCCCTATTCACGTCTTGTCTCTGTTATAGCGTTTATTGCAAAACATATTGATGTGCAGTTTAATGCTTTCACTCTTTGGAAAAAGAGTTGTCCCGCTCATAGTAATGATGGACGTGTAGGATTTTGAGTGTGTGTTACTGTACTGTAAGATCAGATTGAAACGTGTGTCTCTGTACTGATGCACCATGCAATTAAAAATAAATTAGGAGCTTGCTTTCTCTGGTGAGAGGTGAAGCTGGCAATGATACCTCTGCAAATAAATATGTTTATCCTGATAAGTGGTGCAATCAATAGCTGGATGTTATTGAAACAGTGCATAAATCAATTTTCCTGCTCGTCTTTGAAGCATCTTTTGATCTTACAAGTGGCTCACCAATGTTGTGTCTGTTCAAAAACAAGGGTCATCTCAACTCTGAGGGGCTCAGATTCCCATAAACAGGATATCATCAAGCTGCCAGAGCAAAAGCAAAGATAAACCCCTGCTGTGAAAGCCAGCAGCTCCTTTTCGCCATTTTTCAGTTTTCCATGTTTTAGTTCCACCTCTCGAGCAATGCGTGTTCAGAATTGGCATCCGTAAAAAGGAGGCAATCATGAACTGAAATATACTGTTATTGCTATTCATAAAGGCGGACAATATAATAGGGCATTTAGATATATTTGTAATTCGTGTGTGCTTTGTAACACTATTCGAACAGCAGTTCTTTCAGCACAAATGCAGGCTGTGAGAGCTGCAGCATACTCAAGAACAAGTATTCCCTGACTGGAAATGAAGGAGAAGGCATAGTATGGGTTTTTCTTACAGTGGTAGCTTTGCTATGTAAGCAAAAGACATGTATCTGATTAAATCGAAATAAGGGAAACTTTGTGAAGCGCGTTGTTGCACCATTGTTCTTTTGTTATTTGGCGGTTTATTTCCCACATTTTATTTGTCTTTCTTCCCACCAACCACTACTGCTTGATAACTTTTCAAATGCGCACAACATGTTTTGGGACTATTGTAGTTCATCCATGATTAGACTGCAGAACTACAGGCCCCAGCATGCACCTGAAGCTGCGGATGTCTTACCAAAATAAACCAGTGGTCATGGAAGTAGCACCTTCTCCTCCCACAGCTCATTCCTGGCAGAGTGGGTAATAAGGAGCTGCTCGCGCTCTTCCACTTCACAAGCAGGACAAGCAGATGTCACTATGCATCCCTTTAGCCTCAAGGGGAAGCTAAAGCGTAGGGAAGGGAGGCACTGTGCTCAACTCCACTGCAGTCTTTTATAAACATATAATTGACAATTTTTTCCTGAGCCTCTGATTAGAGTGCGGGGTAAAGGTTTTCACCCCATCTGGCTCCACTTGTGGTTTAGTTTATGTTCATGTTTTTATATTTTTGTCTTTGCAATAAAAAGATACCACAAGATTATTCCAGGCGCTTTACAAAATATCTGTGCAGTAACTTTTTTTTAGGTAACATTGGAATTTCAGTTTTTTCTTCCTCCTAAAGTAGAGTCGCATAACAGAACGTTTTTTCTCTACTTAAAGCCGCGTTGAACAACTGTCAGTGCGGCTGTCCAACCTGTCAAAAAAACATTGACAAAGCCAATAGATCTCGCCAGCACATTGAGCTTGGACCAAGTACACCTTCCAGTCACTGTCAACTGGCCAGTATCCTTCCTCTGGCTATTCACTCTCTGGGTACTTTTTTTTATCAATTCTGAACAACCACTCAATACGAGTGCATGTGTTTGTCGTCTTGATGCACCTTTCTTGGTGCAATATGGAGCGCAAACACGACCAAAGGTATGGCAGTGCTTTACGTGAGCATCACTCACATTTCACAGGGACTCTCAACGAGCCCGTCATTTATGCACCCCCTTTCTGTCCAAGTCACAGCATTCTCCTAAATCAAAGCTGCCTCCCCAGGCCACAGGTTACTTCCCCCCTTCCTATGTGTCTGCACTCAGTAGCCACGTTCAGCTTAATATTTCCCCCTTTACGTATGCTATTATGTATGGAACGAACGCCTCTGCTCTGGCGAACCCCCCTCGTGGCCACCACCCTCCTCCATTGTGTCCACCACCTTCCTCCCTCATATCCTTTTTTCCATTCTGGGACTTAAGTTTTATTTAATTCATTTTTTGTGCGTTTTTCTATAACACAAACTCGATCTGAAGGTATTGGAGTGCTTTACTTGAGCACCACTTACATTACACATGAACATTTTCATTTTTAAAACATGTTGCGCAGTGGCACTAGCTGCTGTGGCTTAAAGTTAAAAAATGTCAAAAAAAACTATGACACGGTCAATGCTGGCCACGTCATAGCGCTTTTTCTGCATTTGTGCCAGATCTTTCGGCTTTCGAAAAACCCAAAACATAAGAGACAATGCTCATCTTTCATTCTGTACCCTTCCTGTCACCCTGCAAAGCCAGGGTTATGCACTCTTTACCTGAGGTGCCTCTAAATTCAGCGGCACCTCCTGCACCACCACACATCACTTGCCATTCTTGATTGACAATTCTGGGTTTTCAATAAATACATAGTCTCAGCCCTTCTGGAGTTAGAATGCATACAAACCTGTTTCAATCTCTGCTCTTCAAAGATTTACCCCCTGATCTTAATGTAAGTGAAATTGCTTCCTCCACTCCTCTTCCAACGACTATTTGCATTTGTTCCTTGATGCATACCATTTTAATAAATACTTTCAATGTAACAATTGCTTTGAGTCTTCTTATAGAACACCCAAAAATTATTATTAACACGAAATATCTACTAACTACACCTTACTATGGGGCAGAGCTTGGACGGGCTGTGAAATCGCCACTCTCTAGAGAGGCTCTGCCGGCCGAACCCGTAGTCCGACCACAATCCTAAAGTAAATGGGCTGAATACCTGCCCACTGGCCTAAAGAGAGATCCCTGACCAACCCATCTACTGCGGGGGCATTTTTGGCTGCTATCGTGAGCTCCTAGTGGTGGGATTGCATGGAGACGTACAAGGGTATGAGGACAGCGTGGCTCAGCCTAAACTGCCAAACCAAGCCCCGGGGTTGCGTCGTACTTGAGGCGGGTGCTGTGAGATCTTCGCTGTATGGCCGTGCCGCTGTGTGAAGTGGCCCAGTCCTTGCTTCGCCTGTCGGATGGCACGGCGGCTGGGAGAGACCCGGGAGACAGGTCAGGGCCAGGGCCGGACTGGGAACCAAAACCGGCCCTGGCAAAGTGCTCAGCCGGCTCCCCCGGGAGTTGGGGGTGCAGCCGAGCTGTTTGCCAGGGTCGGTATCGCCCAATTTCGGCCTATGCTGCAAAAACGCCCCTGTAACAAAATCGCCAAAACCGGCCCCAACCCTGGTGGCCCACCGGGGAAACGCCCGGTGCCGACTATGGCCAGTCTGGCCCTGGTCAGGGCCCCCTGGGAACTGCCATCACTGTACGTGACTGGGACAGGCGGCTTGTGGTACTGTAAATTTCGGAACCATGTCGGTGGCAGGGTCTCACCATGCCGATTTTAGTATCAGCGAACCGCAAATGAGTAACGTGGTATGCATAAGTGTTTTCGTCATGTTTCACCGATGAATTCACCGTGTATACGATACTATGTATAGTACCCTCGGGTTCCATTTTAGAGCGGCAGCCATTCTTTTTGTTGCCCTCACATAGGCCGTGCACTAAGGCCATGCTTAGGCCTAAAGGACATGTACACCTTCTGGTGACTTCTTTGTGACCTGTGCAAACTGACTCCAATGCCCGAGGTCATTCATGTCCGGCCGGTCCCTTTTACTGCGGCCAAATGGGATTAGCAACAGGGCTTGACACATCATAAAGTCGTTCTTCCCACACGAACCCGGACTAATCTCCTTCACACTTGACTCTGTTTCCTACTTTATGGCTTACTTTACGAGGAGGAGGTGTCGAATTGTGTGGGGGCTGCTGATATCTGATGAGTGTTCTGAGCCTCGCTGGGTAAATACTTGTGATCTGTACGAGCTGAAATGTGGGATTATCATCATGCCTTTACTGTTTCTTTGAAGCGGAAATATGTGAATGACCACTAGTAAAAGAGGGGCGGTGTTGCCCAGAGCGTAATTTTGTGTATATAAGTAAAGACTGGTTTTTGGTTCGGGAGCAGTCTCCTGAGAACATACATTGTGTTGTACTTCTCGGATACCTGTGATTGGTCTGCAGCCAATAAATACGATCTTTGACTTCACCTAGAAGACTCTGTGTTTCTGTAGTCTGAAACAGGAAGAACTCGAAGTCTTAGGGTGTGTCCCCTGGCACCGCTGGGTTGGTTCTGAAAAACCCAGTACTTCAGTTGGCGCCCAACGTGGGGCCATTTCAGCGGTACCGGTCCAAGCCAGAGGTTCGTGAGGAGCTTCGTGTGAAAATTCTGGAGGAAGGCCGCCACTTAATCGACCCCTGCATGTCGACGTGGTCCGAAAGTCTTTACTGCGAGGTTCTCCGCGTCCCGACGACTACAAAGGACTGCTGCCCTGACTATCGCCCTGTTTTGGACCCTTGATGATTTTGGTAAAGCGAAACGATTTAACGAGTCTTCTGGTGACGTCATCGATACCAAGTATAAGTGGAGCGTCTCCCAGTTTCTTGGTTTGGTTCTTAGTTTGGTATCCCTTTTGGGATCGCTTTGATTTGGAACTTGCAAGTGCCAAAGCCAAAGGACTCGTGTATTCACGAGACTATCGTATTCGATAATCCTTTGAAGTTTGAAACTAGACTAGTGAGCGACGATGCCTGGTTCTAGTATATTTGGAAATTTGTTTTGTTTGGGTTGTAATAGGGACTCCCGATTAGAGGATTCGTGTCCGGTTCCTCCAATTGGAACTCCAACTTATGAGCTTTATGTGAAACATGGCGTGGGCCCCATTGCGTATAATGAAGTATGGATCCGATACACCAGGAAAGATGGTGTTTTAAAATGGCCCCAAAATGGTAGTTTCGACACGGAGGTCCTAGATAACTTAGAAGTTAAATTATTCAAAAAGAAAGCCCGGCCGGCGATGTTTGATTCTTTCTGCCTATGGCGAAAGGAAGCCAAACAGAAAGAAATTAAATTAGCAAAGAAAAATAAAAGAGAGAAAGGTATGTCGATAATGCAAGCAGCTTCGCAGTTTAAAGATAATGAGGATGAGCAAATGAATGAGCAGTTGCGTAGGCAACGTGAGTTAGTGATTGATAAATGTTACCCAGTTTTGCCGCCCCTTCAGCAAGACACGTCAAAAGAAAAGGAGAAAGATCCCCTAATGTCACATTTGCTGAGTTCGCCACCCCCGTATGTGCAGAGTGCTACAGCGCCTCCGCAACCCTTAAATGTACAGCCTCCAGCTAATGCGCCGCAAGCTTTCCCGCAGACGCCAGCTCTTCCTCAGCCGGCTCCTATGCCTACGGCGCAGCCCCCTCAAGGGCCGGCGATTTCGCTGCCTATCTCTTCTGCGCTCCCTGCAACTTTACCTAGTACATCAGCGGCCTCCCTTGGCGCTCTTCCTAATACGACCCCTGTACCTGTATCTGTACCCGTTCTTCTTCCCTCTGACTTTCCCCCTGTTCTTGCCTCACCTTCTCCTTCTGCACGACATGTACACCTTCTGGTGACTTCTTTGTGACCTGTGCAAACTGACTCCAATGCCCGAGGTCATTCATGTCCGGCCGGTCCCTTTTACTGCGGCCAAATGGGATTAGCAACAGGGCTTGACACATCATAAAGTCGTTCTTCCCACACGAACCCGGACTAATCTCCTTCACACCTGACTCTGTTTCCTACTTTATGGCTTACTTTACGAGGAGGAGGTGTCGAATTGTGTGGGGGCTGCTGATATCTGATGAGTGTTCTGAGCCTCGCTGGGTAAATACTTGTGATCTGTACGAGCTGAAATGTGGGATTATCATCATGCCTTTACTGTTTCTTTGAAGCGGAAATATGTGAATGACCACTAGTAAAAGAGGGGCGGTGTTGCCCAGAGCGTAATTTTGTGTATATAAGTAAAGACTGGTTTTTGGTTCGGGAGCAGTCTCCTGAGAACATACATCGTGTTGTACTTCTCGGATACCTGTGATTGGTCTGCAGCCAATAAATACGATCTTTGACTTCACCTAGAAGACTCTGTGTTTCTGTAGTCTGAAACAGGAAGAACTCGAAGTCTTAGGGTGTGTCCCCTGGCACCGCTGGGTTGGTTCTGAAAAACCCAGTACTTCAGTTGGCGCCCAACGTGGGGCCATTTCAGCGGTACCGGTCCAAGCCAGAAGTTCGTGAGGAGCTTCGTGTGAAAATTCTGGAGGAAGGCCGCCACTTAATCGACCCCTGCATGTCGACGTGGTCCGAAAGTCTTTACTGGGAGGTTCTCCGCGTCCCGACGACTACAAAGGACTGCTGCCCTGACTATCGCCCTGTTTTGGACCCTTGATGATTTTGGTAAAGCGAAACGATTTAACGAGTCTTCTGGTGACGTCATCGATACCAAGTATAAGTGGAGCGTCTCCCAGTTTCTTGGTTTGGTTCTTAGTTTGGTATCCCTTTTGGGATCGCTTTGATTTGGAACTTGCAAGTGCCAAAGCCAAAGGACTCGTGTATTCACGAGACTATCGTATTCGATAATCCTTTGAAGTTTGAAACTAGACTAGTGAGCGACGATGCCTGGTTCTAGTATATTTGGAAATTTGTTTTGTTTGGGTTGTAATAGGGACTCCCGATTAGAGGATTCGTGTCCGGTTCCTCCAATTGGAACTCCAACTTATGAGCTTTATGTGAAACATGGCGTGGGCCCCATTGCGTATAATGAAGTATGGATCCGATACACCAGGAAAGATGGTGTTTTAAAATGGCCCCAAAATGGTAGTTTCGACACGGAGGTCCTAGATAACTTAGAAGTTAAATTATTCAAAAAGAAAGCCCGGCCGGCGATGTTTGATTCTTTCTGCCTATGGCAAAAGGATGCCAAACAGAAAGAAATTAAATTAGCAAAGAAAAATAAAAGAGAGAAAGGTATGTCGATAATGCAAGCAGCTTCGCAGTTTAAAGATAATGAGGATGAGCAAATGAATGAGCAGTTGCGTAGGCAACGTGAGTTAGTGATTGATAAATGTTACCCAGTTTTGCCGCCCCTTCAGCAAGACACGTCAAAAGAAAAGGAGAAAGATCCCCTAATGTCACATTTGCTGAGTTCGCCACCCCCGTATGTGCAGAGTGCTACAGCGCCTCCGCAACCCTTAAATGTACAGCCTCCAGCTAATGCGCCGCAAGCTTTCCCGCAGACGCCAGCTCTTCCTCAGCCGGCTCCTATGCCTACGGCGCAGCCCCCTCAAGGGCCGGCGATTTCGCTGCCTATCTCTTCTGCGCTCCCTGCAACTTTACCTAGTACATCAGCGGCCTCCCTTGGCGCTCTTCCTGATACGACCCCTGTACCTGTATCTGCACCCGTTCTTCTTCCCTCTGACTTTCCCCCTGTTCTTGCCTCACCTTCTCCTTCTGCACGACAACGAATAGCTAGTGTGGTCACTAGCCTTATATCACCTCTCTTTGGGCCATCTATTACGACCCCTGGTCCACAACGTAAGCAGTTACGTAGTCAAATACCTGGTCCGAGAGAGAAGGAAGAACTGGACCGCATGGCACGTAGATGGATTGTTTATCCTTCTAGATATGACGTAAAGTCTGTTGTGAATGTTTTTCATCAATGGGAAGCACCACAACAAAGATACGTCTTTGAGAAAATGTGTGATTTCCTCTGTGAGGAATTGGAAGATCATGGTTTAGACTTAAGCCCGCAGGAGTTGTGTCAAGTAAGGTTTGAATTTGGAAAAGGCGCGATTGTGGGTTCTGATGTTGAGAAAGCAGTTGCGACATTGCTGTCTTTCAGGAATGGGGATTGTCATCAGTCGTTGTTTGAACAAGAATTCCCTGTAGGGAAACAGGTAAAAGCGCACCAATACCCGATGCGTGAGGTTCCTCCAGTTTGGAGACCTGGTGATGCGAATGCTAACCCACCTGTTCAGCCATATTTTCAGCGTGTTTGGGTACATGTTCCCTGGAAGCGATCAGAAGTTTTAGCGCTTAAGCAGACATTGCCTGACCCCCTTAAAAACCCTGCAGGATATTATAAGGAGTTATCACAGACTGCAGAATCGTGTGTCATGAACCTAGCTGACATAGATATGTTATTCGGGAATGTTGTTCCGCAGCCTTTATGGGGAATGATTCGTAATGCAGATCATGCTGCAGAACTAGGTGACACATGGGCTAATATCATTGCTACAGACACTGCACAAGTTGGTGGTGCAAAACCTGAGCCCTTAGTAGCAGAACTCCCCGGTAGAATTATTAACTACATGAAAACTTTAATGCCCGCGATACGTGTGAATTGGGATAAATTATCCGCATGCAAACAAAAGAAAGATGAAACAGTGTCTGATTTCTTCACAAGATTTGAAGAGACATTTATCGACCACAGCGGTCAAGACATGAGTACAGAAGGTGGCCAACGGTTGTTTGTTGATAAATTTGTGCATAATTTGCTTCCCGAGTTGTGTAAGAAATTAAAAGATTCAGAGAGTTCTTGGGCTGTTTCCTCATCAGCGCAGATACTGGCTACTGCACAGTATTACGAAAATAGGGATAAAGATGAGAAGGATAGAGCAGACAAGAAAACAAAAGAGTTAAAGACGAAGGTTCTTTTACAGCAAGCTTACCCGCCACGTGGAGATCAGAATAACTATAAGCAAGGTCAGAGTAACTATCAACAACCCCAACAGTTTCAGAGCAACTCGCAAAGGTTCGGGTATTCCCAACCGCGTGTTCCTGTAGGTCCCAATCAGTGTTCGTATTGCAAAGAAGAAGGTCATTTTAAGTATAGTTGTCCTATATTGTTGCAGCGCACGAATAATGCTTATGGCGCGAGAGGTAGAGGTGGTCAGCAAGCTCCTAGAGGTAGAGGACGTGGGAATGTTCCCCAGAACGCGCGTCCTCTTCCGCCTCAAAATACTATGAACAGTTTTGATCAGCAGGTCAATGTGCCTGGTAGAACAACTCAGTACTATAATAATGACTATTATGCAGAAGATGGAAATGCAGAAGGTAATGATTACTAGGACGACCGTGGACAAAGAGAGGGAGTTGTTTCAGTACCAGTGGATCAGAGTGGACCGTATGTTAAGGTGACTACAGCGGGTGTGTCGGAGCATTTTCTGTTGGATACTGGTGCTGCAAAGAGTTCAATTATGCACTCAAAACTCCCGGGCGCGCCTTTGTCTGGCGAAATGAATGTTTCAGTAGGTTTTTATGGCGCCCCGGTTAGGAACCCGATCTCTAGTCCTATGACCCTTTCTATTGGACCTTGTGAGCTGAAAGCACCCCTTATCCTAACGACAGGATGTGGTGAAAACCTGTTAGGATTGGATTTGTTAAAGAGATTGCAAGCGACATTATATTGTTCCCCCTCGGGAGTACAACTTACACTGGGAAAGGAAGTGATTTCTCCCATGTATTTGTCAAAGAATAAACTGCCAGCTGAACTGTCGTCTCTTCCGGATGACATTTGGGCTACTGGCCCTAACGATGTGGGTCTCTTGGAAATACCGCCATATGTGGTCACTTTGAAAGCCAATGTTAAATTGCCTCGCATTCCTCAGTACAAGATATCTAATGAAGGTGAGAAGGCATTGTTAGCAATAATCTATGATTTGATTGAAAAGGATGTAATTGAAGAGACAAGAGGCAACGTTTGCAATAGCCCTGTTTTGCCTGTTTCAAAACGTACTGACCCTT
Source organism: Triturus cristatus (assembly GCF_964204655.1). NCBI lineage: Eukaryota > Metazoa > Chordata > Amphibia > Caudata > Salamandridae > Triturus > Triturus cristatus. Next base: position 997,642,722 of record NC_140592.1, on the reverse strand, counting down.
CTCAGCCACCTGTTTACAGGTTTGTGATTGATCTTAGAGAGGTAAATAAGATAGTTGTGCCACAGTGTCCAGTTGTCCCTGATATAACTGCCTTGTTAACTATGATCCCAGCTTCCGCTGATTGGTTCTCAGTGATTAATTTAAAGAACGCTTTCTTTAGCATCCCGATTGCAGAGGAAAGCAGGGATATTTTTGGCTTTAGTTTAGGAGGTCGCAGCTTCCGCTTTAAACGCGCTCCACAGGGCTACTGTGAAAGTCCATCAATATACAGTCAGGCTTTAAAAGCGCAGCTTGATGCAATTGTTCTACCTAGTGGTGTTACCCTTATTCAGTATGTTGACGAGTTACTAATCGCCGCGGATACTGAGGAGATTTGTAAAGAAGCTACATTGTCATTGTTGCGTCATTTGTCTGCTTTTCATCACAAAGTGTCTTTCTCAAAACTGCAATATTGTCGACAAAAAGTGACCTACTTAGGTCATCTCTTATCGAAGGAGGGAAGGAAACTGACCCCAGAGAGAATTCAGGCCATTGCACAATTGAGTGTGCCAAGAACACAAAGAGAAGTGCGTGCTTTCTTAGGTATTACTTCATACTGTAGGCAGTGGATCCCGAGTTTTTCTTTGTTGGCAAAACCTTTGATAGCATTAACATGCAAAGATACACCGAATCCCGTCCCATGGTCTGAAGAGTGTCAGAAAAGTTTTTCGGAATTGCGTAAGGCATTATGTTCAGCTCCTGTGTTGGCTACCCCCGACTACAGCAAACCTTTTACATTGTATGTTCACGAGAAAGAAGGTTATGCGTTGTCAGTGTTGACACAGTCTTTTGGAGACAGACAGCGTCCATGCGCATATTTTTCATCGACTTTGGATCCAGTAGCTAAGGCATTGCCAAGTTGCTTGAGAGCCACAGCGGCAGCAGCTGTGTCTATTCGACAATCTGCTGGGTTAGTAATGAATAACACATTGATTGTAATGGTTCCACATGCAGTGAACACATTGTTAAATAGGACCAAGACACAGCACTTAACTAGTGCTCGATTGTCAGGTTACGAGTTGACGCTGCTAGCGAGTCATGTGCACATAAAGAGGTGCAACACTTAGAATCCAGCTACATTCATACCGATTTCAGTAGACACAGATGAGATTGAACAGCATGATTGTCTGTTCAGAACAGAAGAAGAAACAAAAGGGAGAGTGGATCTTAAAGATACTCCCCTGGTTGAGTGTGATGGTACCTTATGGGTGGATGGTTCGTGCTTCAAGCTTCCGAATGGTGATACGACTGCTGCATATGCTGTCACGACGTTGCACACGATTGTTGAAACTGCACGTATACCACATAATTCGGCTCAAGCAGCAGAATTAATTGCACTTACAAGAGCATGCGTGTTGTCGAAAGGAATGAAAGTGAACATATATACTGACAGTCAGTATGCTTTTGGCGTGGCCCATAGTTTTGGGCACCTGTGGAAAGAACGTGGGTTCCTGACTTCGCATGGAACTAAGATTCAGAATGGTCAGTTGGTGAATGATCTCCTAGAATCACTGACCCTACCACTACAAGTCGCGATTGTGAAATGTAGTGCACACAAGAAGGTTATTGATGATGTTGGTCGTGGTAATGCATTTGCTGACGAGATCGCGAAAGAAACAGCAAAAGATGTGACGAATCGAATGTATGTTGCAGGCCCTGCAAGATGGGTAGGTGATGTTGGAATGTGTGAAGACACGATAGAGAGTGTGAAGTCCCTTCAAGCTGAAGCCACAGAAAGAGAATTGAGTATGTGGAGAGACAGTAAGGGTAGATTGGATGAAAATGGTTGTTGGGTTGATTTGTCAGAGCACCGGCGATGGTTGTTACCTGATGCATATGTGCTTCCAGTGGTTACAATGGCACATGGAATGGCACATATCAGTGTGAAAGGGATTGGTAAGTTGTTAGCTCCAGTATGGCAGAATGCTGGAATTCCCAAGTGTGCTGGTAGGGGAACCCCAACTCCAGCTGGTCATTTTGCGCCTCCAACGTATCCGTTCGAGGTTTTGCAGCTAGATTTCATCCACATGGAAAGGTGCAACAATTTGAAATATGTACTTGTTGTTGTTTGCGCTTTTTCAAGGTGGATAGAAGCTTATCCCCTAAAAGACAATACTGCGTTATCCACCGCTAAAGCCCTTGTCAAAGAGTTCTTCCCTAGGTTTGGACTGCCGAGAATGGTCTGGAGTGATAATGGGAGTGAATTTGTGGGACGAGTGATGAAGAATGTATGCGAGGGATTAGGCATTAAGCAGAAATTCCACACTGCAAATCACCCCCAATCAGCTGGACTAGTAGAGTGCTACAATGGCACATTGAAGCTCAAATTGGCCAAGATCCAAGCGAGTTCTGGTCTCAAATGGCCTGACGCGCTACCCTTAGCACTCCTATCAACAAGAATGACTGTGCATTCACGAGTGGGACTTAGTCCGTATGAAATCGTGTTTGGTCGTCCGGCCAATATATGGGGAGTGCCAAGGCCGACAAGATTCAGTGAGATCAAACATCCAATACTGCTTGATTACCTGTATGAATTGACGGCTAAATTGCGTGTCTTACACCAACAGGTCCACGATACTCTGCCTCAGGCCTCTGAAGCTCCAGGACATCCTATCAATCCTGGATCGTGGGTGCTGATCAGAAATTTCAAAAGAACGAAAAATGATGAGCCCCGCTGGACCGGCCCTCATCTCGTCCTTATCTCGACAAGATCAGCGGTTCGAGTGAAAGGGAAAAAGAACTGGATTCACGGCGTACATTGTAAAAGAGTTCCTTTGCCTCTGCCGTATGACCGGTGGGTCCAGGAGGGTATCGCTGATTCTGAGACTGACACTGTGCCCCGTTTCGTGCCATTTAGTGATGCACGTGTAAAAGGAGCAATTTCAGAACACGAGAACGACGACATTCTGCAGGAAGCTGTGCCGCCATCAAATCGATTGGACACCACAGAGCCTGAACTCTTGTTTCAAGACCAAACAGTACCTACAAGAAGTCGCTACAGTCTGAGGCCGAGAACTATGGACAAATAAAAATTCCTATTCTTTGATATTTCTCTTAGAAGTGCAGCCCTCTCTTCCATTTGAAAGACTTTCTTATTTTTGCTTTTTCGAACCACCATCCGGGTTCAGCTGTAGGGTCGCGGTGCCAAGACTTTGGGGTACAAGCTGGAGACGTTAGGTCAACGGTTCTGGTTGGTCTAGGGCGTTCCCTGGACTGACAAGTGTACTCCTGAGCAGAAGACACCCATCCGCCGCGAACAGCACGATTAGAGGATGGAGTTTTTCAAGATGAAGAGACCTGCTGAGGAAATAAATTTTAAGAACAGAATATGTAAAGTAATGAATAGCAAACTTTTTGTAATATTATGTCTGTTTGTCCTATTTAGCATGATGATGTTTTCTGTAGGTTATGTATTATTGTCTTTTCAAGTGCCGTTTGCACCCACTATACAGCCCATACTTCCTCCTACTGTTTCCTCACGCTCTTTCCACCCTCTGCCTGAACACGAACAAGCTAGACGTTCTGAGTTCGTAAACAATTCATTTATTCAACTTCTGCACCAACACCAACTAGTTATGAATACGACAAATTGCTGGGTGTGTGGTTTGATGCCGCATACCATTAATAAGGGTATCCCATATCTAGTGCTACCGTTTAGCTATAATGGGTCATCATGGGCATTCCAGACTATGTTTCTTTTTGCGCTTGAAACCTACTCCCCGCGACCACCGCGTTCCACTAGACCTAGCACAAACAATAAGGCCTTGATGAAAGGAGTTGCTGATATGAGCAGAGATATCGATGCATTTTCATCTATTCCCAAGGATGAGTTGCGAGCTTATGTAGGTTGGAACGCGACGGGGTATAGCATTAGTCTGGGCGAGAAACAACGTAAAAGTTCATCCCCAATCTGGGTCGTACCCCACATAGGTCGGTCCTGTTTACAAGGCAATGGTCAGAATCCAAGAGCTCAACTAGGGAAGAGTGACTGTACTGAAATGTACACTTTCCCATCACAGTTTTCCCCTGCGTTTTTGGCTGCCAAGGGTACATACTTTGTTTGTAATGATCGAGCATATACATGGTTGCCCCCTGATTTCTCGGGCACGTATTATGTTGCAAATTTGCTACCGCCGACATTTACCGCCGCCTCTGATTATCACAAGACCAGAGTTGTGAGAGGCGTTGTTAGTAAGGAGGATACTGCCGGTCAGGAAGCAGGAGACTTCTTCTTGGGTTTCCTGCCGTTTTGGGGACCAATGGTCAATAGTAGGAGCCTGAGACAACTGACTCATGTAGTGAAAACCACTGTTAATGTAACGGCTTGTGCCCTTGGTAACTTGACAGCTGAGCTCCAAGCGGATCGCCTTATGACGTTGCAGAACCGTATGGTTCTAGATGTAATACTTGCAGACCGTGGTGGGGTATGTAAGGTCATCCAATCAAGCTGCTGTATTTTCATACCAGATAACGCTCCGACAGTCTATCAAGCCATCTCCAAACTGCATAAGATTTCTGAATCCATTCACGTGGATAAAGGAGATTGGTCGATGATGGGGTGGTTCTGGGGACTGATATCAGCTTGGGGATGGAAGATTCTAGTAGTCACTGGGATAATCTTAGCAATTCTTTTCCTGCTCTGTTTATGTATACAGTGTGCTCCTGTAATGTGCAGCCTCTGTGTTACATCATGTGTAAGGAGACCTGTATCAAGGGATGAGCTAAGCAATAGGATGATGCTACAGCAACATCTCCATGACTTCATGAACATAGACCTGGACTCAGATTAGTGTAGTTATTGCCTATGTAAGGGCAAAAGGAGGGTCTGTGGTACTGTAAATTTCGGAACCATGTCGGTGGCAGGGTCCCACCATGCCGATTTTAGTATCAGCGAACCGCAAATGAGTAACGCGGTATGCATAAGTGTTTTCGTCATGTTTCACCGATGAATTCACCGTGTATACGATACTATGTATAGTACCCTCGGGTTCCATTTTAGAGCGGCAGCCATTCTTTTTGTTGCCCTCACATAGGCCGTGCACTAAGGCCATGCTTAGGCCTAAAGGACACGTACACCTTCTGGTGACTTCTTTGTGACCTGTGCAAACTAACTCCAATGCCCGAGGTCATTCATGTCCGGCCGGTCCCTTTTACTGCGGCCAAATGGGATTAGCATCAGGGCTTGACACATCATAAAGTCGTTCTTCCCACACGAACCCGGACTAATCTCCTTCACACCTGACTCTGTTTCCTACTTTATGGCTTACTTTACGAGGAGGAGGTGACGAATTGTGTGGGGGCTGCTGATATCTGATGAGTGTTCTGAGCCTCGCTGGGTAAATACTTGTGATCTGTACGAGCTGAAATGTGGGATTATCACCATGCCTTTACTGTTTCTTTGAAGCGGAAATATGTGAATGACCACTAGTAAAAGAGGGGCGGTGTTGCCCAGAGCGTAATTTTGTGTATATAAGTAAAGACTGGTTTTTGGTTCGGGAGCAGTCTCCTGAGAACATACATCGTGTTGTACTTCTCGGATACCTGTGATTGGTCTGCAGCCAATAAATACGATCTTTGACTTCACCTAGAAGACTCTGTGTTTCTGTAGTCTGAAACAGGAAGAACTCGAAGTCTTAGGGTGTGTCCCCTGGCACCGCTCGGTGGGTTCTGAAAAACCCAGTACTTCAGGCTTTTTGCAGGAACCCCCATCTGATATCTAAGGTGAGAGAAAACCCTGTGAAAGTGATTGGAGCTTCCACAGCTGGAGGCCCGGACAGATGGGGGAATCGACCCCGATAGGCTACTGTAGATATAAGCCAGGGGGCAGATTACTAACCACCTGAGAGGCGGTACATTGGACACTTGCAATACTGTGTTACTGCTGATCGCACCAAAATTTGCTCCCCCCCCTCCCACAGCCCCATTCTGAACGCTTGCGCGGCCGTTGCGTGTGCCGCGGCAGCCCACTCTACTCACAGGTGCGGCATTAGGCACTTAGCGGCGTGCGGTACACTTCTTATCTTACTCATTTTGGGAAGCGCCATCCTTATTTGGGGCTTGTGGCTATGATACTAATGGTGACACTATAGAACTGTGCTACACCAGGGATGTTAGCTCCTTTTTCTGATGCGATAAAGCTATGGCTGCTACGTACTAGAAGGAACAGGACCACCTGTGTGGGGCTTTGGATTGAGGCCTGCTCATGCCCCCTGGCTGTGGATGAGGCCAAGGGAGTGGCGGGGCCCTTGACATGCTACTTACAGGCGCAAACCAGGAGTTTAATTATCCTGCCCTGTTCATAACTGCGGGATACCAGAGCTGTAGCTTCTCGCACACCCGCCCTCTGCATTATATCTCGCCCAAACTATCACTAATTCACATTATGGGAAAACATGATACTAAACAATCAAAAATCCCATTTGAGAGCAGACGCCTCACTGGACAAGGGGATCTGGTGTCGCAGTCCGAGGCATCTCCGGAGCTCTCTGAATCAGACCCCAACAGGACATTGATGTAAAGGAACTCCGGGTAGAAGTGCGTTCAAGCCTTAAGACAATAGATACAAAACTCAACATCCTCACCACCCGACTGGATCAAGTTAAACAGTGAGTTGACAAACATGAAGATCGCATTGATCACCTGGAGGCGATAAACAGCCCTCACAACAAAGCTGTCACCCCGCATGCAATTACAACGCAGTCGTTACAACGACTGCGTTGTAACAATGCATACCATCGAAACAACGACTTGCAGAGGGGGGAGAAGGTGTTGGATTTAAAATCCAACACATTCCCTACTATCTGCACAGACTGGAGTTGTAATAGTAAATTATACTATTCCAACATCCAGCGCCCCCAACCGCAAGTCGTTTTTCCGACTTGCGGGGTAATGGCATGCGTTGTTACAATGTGGCCATTGTAACGACCGCGTTGTAATTGCATGCAGGGTGAAGGCATGCGTGAAAAGGAGGCATATTCCCTGGAGTCCCATGTGTTGGATGCAGATGATGCTCAGGCGAAATCCAGGAAGCAACAACTGAAGATGGATAGGGTGCTTGAAATTATAAAGGCCAAAAATTAATATCTTGAGGAGCACTCCCGGCACAACAATCTCCAGATTACAGGCATTCTGGAATCTGTCAACTTCATTAAAATGGAAGACTACGTTGAGCCTATGCTCCAAGAACTCTTTGAAGGTGGTCTATCTACTGCATTTATTGTGGAACTTGCGCATTGCTCGTTGGGCCCAAGGCCACCCCGTGGCGCACCGACTCACCCCATAGTTGCGTGCCTCCTCAACTACCTGTACCGAGATGCTCACTTGCAGCTTGCATGGGAACGTGGCTCCATCTAATATCAAGGGAACAGCTTGTCCTTTTATCTTGACTTCACAGTGTCGGTGTAGACTGCACGCTATGAGTTTCTGCCAGCTAAACGGATCCTGCAGAAAGCAGAAATTCCCTATGCTCTGATCTACCCTGCTGAGCTGAGGGTATCCTGGGGGGCAAACAGCACTTCTTCCCAGATGCCAAATCTGTCCTAAAATTCGGCAAGAATGTCACCAAGGATAAACACTCCCCTCGCGTTTCATCACCCACAAGTGATAAGAACTCACTGAGCGACAATGACTGATGCTGTCCCCTCTTGTAGCTTATTGGCAAGAACTGCTTACAGTCGTAGGGACCCTTTCTATAGATCTCTATGTACAGCCTTTAATTCCCATTAGGTAACCACGTCCAGGGCACCCTGTTGTTTTTGGCTCTCCATTATGTTGCATCAGGGAGATCAATACCATGTTTATTTGCAATATGCTGCCCTCTGTTATGACTGGCTCTGCCGCCCTGCCACACCTAGTATGATTTGTTTGCCTGGCTTTTTTCAGCCCTCAGGGATGATTCCTACTCAAGTTTCTAAATTGTGAGAATGTTTGTTGGGTGGGAAATGGGATGGGTTCTCTTAGCCTGGGGTACGGGTTGGAGTGGGTGGGGACTGTTTGTTTTGTATGTTCAATTTTAATGTGTATAACGTTTCTGTTTCAGGGATCCAGTCACTGCACACAATTCATGTTCTAATTGCGCACATCAAAAGAATGTCACGCTGATGAGTCCACACCCGTCACTTGCCCGTATTCCGGTACTAACATGACCACTACCACTTGCGTCACATGGAACATACCGGTCTCAATGATTATAGGAAGGTGCGTTCAGCCCATGCCTACCTCATCAGGCACAAATTAGATATTTGTTTCTTATCAAGAAACACACCTGGTGAGCACATCTGCATTGGGGCTGTGTTCCCGATGGTGTGGGAATATATACATCGCCGCATACTCCAATTATGCCAGGGGTTTCGCTGTCCTATTCCGCAGGGGTCTTCCCTGGCAACTGGCCCAATCCCCCATTGATAGCAAAGGGAGATCTGTTATCTTGTCTGGACTGCTATACAAACACCCTGTAGTTTTAGCTACCGTATAAGGCCCAAATATTGATAACCCTGAGTTCTTCTCTGAGGTCAGAAGACTGATTTCCAATCTGGGCCCTCATGCGCTGATCTGGGGCGGGAATTTTAATGTCGCGCTTGGCGTCCAACTAAACCTTTTTGGGGCTTCCAGGAAAACATCCCTGCAATGCTGCGTGGACACTAAATATGATATTCCTAGATAACTGTCTGTGCGAAATTTGTAGTCAAGCACACAGTGACACCTTGAAAGACACTTGTGTTGCTACGCACTTCAATGCCTGGTCCAGGATAGACTACTGCTTCAGACGTGGACCACCAGAGTGGCACACCTTACCTGTACTCTGTTGGAAAATGCCCCTGTCCTGCTGGAGCTGCAGCTGCTTCAGGCGGTGCCCCATGCATTTACCTGGCGCTTACTCCCCTGATGACCTTTGCGATGCGGTATTTCAGGAAGAAATTCGAGGTGGCAGTAGACTTCTTTGCCACCAATGTAGGGTCTGTTGAATTGCCTCTGGGAGGTCGTCAAGGTAGTCATTCAAGGGACCTGCATATCTAAGCAATTGAGGGTGCTGAGAGCTATACATGTTCACCTAACCCGCCCTGAAGAAGACATTCATACGTGCAAAACTGTATATTTCTGCACCTCAGAGACTACCACACTTGCTCACATCCGAGAGGTGCTGTCCAAGTTAGTTTCAAGGAGAGGGGGAAAGAGAAGCCCACTACCTACATCGGGCACCCAGGCCTGGAGATACAGCAAGGGTGATTGCCCGAGTGAGACACTTGCAAGTTTACTCCGCAAATTGGATACTTCCACTTACGTAGTAGAATTGCTAGATGAGAAATCTAACCGTACTACTTCCCCGTCAGATTAACTCCAAGCAATGATCTCTTTTTATTCCTGCTTGTATAAGGCCATACCAGTGCTTGGCCCAAATGAGCTCACTGCTTATCTTAAGTCTGTACAGTTAATTTGGCTTGACCATACTCATCGGGAATACTTAGACTCACCCATAACCACAGACGAAATAGTACAGTTAGTTGGTTCTCTCCCTAGGGACAAAGTGACTGGCCTTGATGGCTTGACAATGGCCTTTTACAAGGAATTCGCCCCCTGCTTTCTGCGCATCTGCTAGCCATGTTCCAGTGCTCCCTTGAGGCTGGATATCTGCCACCTTCACTATGAAAAGCAGTGATACTCATGCTTTTAAAACCTGACAAACAGGCTAACCTATGTGATTTCTGCAGACCAATATCTTAAATCAATGTTGATAACTAAATCTACGCCAAGATGTTGCCAACCGCTTGCAGCCCCTTCTGCCATTAATAGTCCGTCCTGATCAATCGGGGTTTAAACCCAGTCGATCCACGATGCATAACTTACGTACAATATTCACGCTGATGCCCCACTTGGACCCTCAGGTCTCTGCAATTGCCGTTCTTTTAGATTCCACCAAGGCCTTTGGTTCGCTAGAGTGGGCATACCTGTTTCCCTTATTGGCACGCCTTGGCCTCAGTCCACTATATATTAGGCAGATACATTTACTTTATAATTTAACAATGGCCAGGGTCCACTTGAATGGCGTACTTTTGGAACTCTTCAATATTACCAGTGGTACGAGACAGGGCTGCCCACTATCTCTGCTCCTTTTTGTGATAGCAATGGAGCCTCTGGCTGCGCGACTTCGATAATGCCACGCAAATAGAGGCATTGGTTTTTCCACACGGGGACTAGTCATCTTTATGTATGCAGACGATGTCACTCTCTATGTACACAACCCACAAGAGAACCTCGACCCCTCACACGTGAGGCGGTGCGCTTTGGTGATTACTTGGGAATACGAGTAAACTGGGCCAAATCTGTCCTGTTCCCCCTCACTGATGGGACACTACTCCTTTCTATGGAATATCCCCTCATGTGGGCCTCTGAGCCAAGTCAATACCTCGGCATATGGCTATGCCATGACCCTGAAGAGTTATGGCGAGCCAACTACAGTTGAGCGATGAACTGGTTGGAGGACAGAGTCCCTACCTGGTCCAAACTGCCATTGTCTCTAACAGGCCGTATTGCCATAGCCGAGGTGATAGTACTCCCTACATTTTTATATTTATTCCTTAATGTTCCACTATCGCTAACCACACATTTTTTTCAACGCATTAAATCAATTTTAATTACACTTATTTGGGCGCATAAACAGCCCGGAGGATCTTAGGATCTCCTTACCCTACAACTTGGCAGGGAGGGCTGGGGGTGCTGTATATGAAGCTGTACGCCTTGTGCACTCAGGCGCAATATCTACATTACTGGCTTCACCAAACTTCATTTCAACCCCATATGGCCATTGAACTAGACCATGCCTTCCCCTGGCCATTGACAACGGCAGTGGATGCACCATCCAAAGCACCAAATACAGAGATAGACATGGTGGAGTGTGTCCGTTAGGCTGCGGGGCATTGCGTGGACATGCAGGGCTGGCGGGTTTATATACCCCCTCCGCCTCAATCGCCCATAATCCTCTGATCACGCCACTCCAGGATAGGGGTGCAGTGCTGCGGGTGCACAGGCGCCAACTTAGAACTTTGTCAGCCCTGTATCCTGATGATTGCTTAATCGTCACATTGGAGGCTGACTCCAGACAGGGCCCACTGAATAATCTTCTCTACTACGAACTCAAGATTGCCTGTCATGCTACCCATGCCACATTTGCCTTTCGGTCTCTGGAAGCTGAGTTTGGCTACTGTTGTGTCCAATTAATTATTCCAAGGGCCACACTTACCACTGGCCCGCAATATTAAGTAGAATAAGGAGCAGTTGGCAACGTGGAAGGTTCAAACGTTTATTAGCCACCACAGATCTCTATATAGAGGAGCCTCGTCGATCCTCACCCATCAGGTGCGCCGAGGAAGACTGCTGGCTCCTTGACAGTAACACACTTTTATACATTATCAGTACAGCATACAAAACCTTATATGTGGAAAAGTACCAGTTAGTCCTGGCGCCCCTAATGAGCTCATGCCTATTTCTAGTTTCGGTTACACATTCAAAGGGTTACTATCTTTACAGAGAAGGTCGAAAGGGTGACTCCCTTCTCGTCCCAGGTCTAGAGGAATTTGCTTGATACTCCCTTTTAGCAGATGTGACCTTGCTTCTCAGCAACTCAGCCTGTCTCCTAATAAATGCAAGAAAAGGGGGAAGCAGAGGGTGTGCGGAAGAGACCACGTGATTCCCAAGCGAAAGAGCCGCAATCCAAGATGGAGGCGGTTCGGTTCTCGGCCCTTTTTGTCGTGCTAAACATAATTGGGGATTTCGAACCGTTTAATACACCATAACTAATCAGACTATCATTAGATATACTGCGCTAATCATACCATAGTGACTTGAATACCTCAGAACGGCCCTTTTAGCGCAGCATAGCTAATAACGGGGTCAGTCTTCAAAAATACCCTCATCGATCTGCATTAAGTCATGCATCTCCTTCTGGGCCCGCTGGGTATCTATTCTGGTTTGGATGGGCTTGGGCCTAGGGATGGATCGGCGAACCTGAGTAGCGCAATATGCACAGCAAGCAGGCCCGCACTGTAGACAAAGGCAGCAGGTGAAAATGAACCCTACTACTCCCAAAAGAATCATAAATAACTTCCATCCCCAGGTGGTCACCAAATCCCAAAACCACCCGGACAAAGACCAAGTACCAGTCTCAGTGTGAATTTCAGAGGCTAGCCGATGCAGTTTCTGGATGGCTAAATGGACAGAAGGGGCGGAGTCAGGTATATATACACAACAGGAACTGCCGATGACTCTACAAGCTCCTCCGCAATCAGCTAGGATAACATCTAAAACAAGACGATTTTGAAGGGTCACAAGCCGGGTCGCCTGGAGCTCCACTGTGATATTAGTTAATATTCCTGCAGTAGTATTAACCACCCCTTCCACCACTCTAGATAGCCTCCTAACTTCTTTACTATTGAGGATGGGTCCCCATATGGGCAACACCCCTTTTATGATATCAACGAAGTGTTGGGCTGGAGTGTCAGTCTGGTCAGTGGCATCATTACTGGCGGCTTCAGCTTTCAGGCTCTGCCGATTTAAGGAATGAGACTTATGATAATCAGAAGGAGCTATGTAGACAGGTGGGTAAAGGAAAGATAAGTAACATCTACCTGCCCATCCTCTGGGTAGCCAGGTGTATGCGTTTTCACCGCACACAAAATAAACATTGGGAGGGGTGAGTTTTGGGGGACTACTGAACGTCTGCAGTCTATAAGTGTAATTACATCTACTATAACCTACGAATAAATGTCCAGTACCCTGCACGCAGAAGGAGGAGGATGTATTCAGTACCGGGACCGGAATTATTTTCTCATCTGAGACATTTCGCTCCTGGAAATACTTGAAATACTCAGTAAAGTTAAAAGTCATGAAATCCAATACTTCATCCCTCAACCAGGTATCATTTTCATGATCAGTGTATACGTTCATGCAGGCGGTAGGATCAAGGGTACCATCCGTTCCCTCAGCATTAGGAGTAAAACCTTGGTGTTTCTCTATATAGGCTAGAATCAAGGCATAATCCTTCTCTGAGAATCGACGTTCATCTATAGTGTAGTGTTCATATAGCATGGATAACATTTTGAACCAAGGCGGTGGGATCTAGACCTAATATTACTTTTGCAAGGGGTAATACTCTGAGACAAACTTTATGCCCCAGTTTTATCCCAAAAACTGCTCAAATGACATGGTTACCAGCTAAACCAAAGGGGTTTTTTAAATGTGGGACTTGTAATGTCTGCCCCTTTGCGCTAAACAGGAAAACTACCTTTAAATATAATTCTGAAAAAACCCATACAGTCAATGGGTTTATCAATTGCAACACGAAATTTGTCATTTACTGTATTATTTGTATATGTGGGAAAATTTACGTAGGTAGTACGATCAGACCACTTAAGGAACGGATACAAGAGCATTTAAGGGCTATCAGAAACAATAATACCCAGTATCCGTTAGCCTCACATTTCAATACTTTACATAACCACACAGAACTTATCAGGATAACGTTTCATGGCCTAGAGGTGATACTGCCACATCAGAGAGGTGGCAGTAGAGTGAGTGTCTTAAGACAGAATGAATGTAAATGGATCATCTCCCTTAGAGCAGTGGAACACGGTATCAACATTCATAAGGAGCTATTTGAATTTTTATAAGTTAATGTTTTATGTACAATGAGAGATAACTATGATTGTCTGTTTTGGGAAATTATTCGATTGATGCTGATCCTAATCGTTAATGTTTCTTAATTGAACATGTACTAATGATGTAACAAAAGACCACTCGGACTTCATGCTTTACAGAACAGTATTTTTGACATATGTTGTGGCTCCAGGATTCTTATTCCATATGACCTGCTGCTATCTGTCCTTTCTATTTCTATTTTTTAAATATTCATCACATAACATTAGGCCTTCTGGTTTATCTAACAACACAGTGGATTCAAAATTTCGGTTCTTATCTGTTAAAAATAGTCTATTTATGATAATTTACAATTACGTTCCTATTAAGAGACTTGTGACATGTCTAGATACACGACATACTTATGTTATTACATACATATTGGATCGTTCCAATATGGCCGCCAGTCCATGAAAGTGAACTTTGACCACCTAATTCTTTAGTCCACTTTCCATTTTTATGACCTCACGCTCCGCGTTTATTTTCGACAATGGCGGGAGGCACTCGGATTACAAACGCCCAGATACTGTGAGAGAACTAGTTACAGTAGCAAGGTGAGTGTTACACGGGTCTGTCTATGTTACGATTTTTGTAAAATGCGAGCTGACTTAGCGCAACTATGCACACCGTAATGGCCACAGATAAATTTTTCTTCTATCCGGGCCAGATGCTATCTGGTAATTATTATGAGACATTAGAGACGCTGGGCTTATAGGAGCGATACTGTTTCATATTTAAAATACCGTTTTTGACACACATAATGAAACCAAAGGACGATAACTATTAAAAATACGTACGGATTAACTAACATTGTCGACGCCACGGTCACTTTCTGACTTAACGTTAATTTCTGGGTTTTGAATACCGAATCCTAGACACATACGCGCTCGTTAGATTCGTTGCGGTAATGATTTGTACGGAACATGGTAGTGATTACGTGTTTTTGCAATATACTCGTTTCAGAGGGGACGGATCCTGGTCCTTCTTATTGCTTCAATACTATTACAACTGCCGAAAACGCCGACAGTGTCCAACCTAAGGCACTCTATACAAAATACACGGGACTATGCTGTTAAGATTAGGTAAGCAATACCTAACGTCTCGATAAACGGTGTGTCAGATATCGTGACAGTTTATCACCAGTGTGTATATCTGGTATATTATTTTTTCTTACAGATTTTACAAACTTCACATATTATTTACGAACAAGATATTGAACTGTACAAGGTGAGACCCCATCACCTCGTATACATTTACCCGGAGCACCTCACGGGCATGTCCCCCCTTTTTTTTTTTTTGGCTGATTTAGTATCTAACATGGGCACCCCCATTAACACTCACTGTATATATCGGTGATATGCACATGATTGAATTGGGTAACTCAAGGATACAGGATACAGTTACTCATTGGTGTTTTTTACATTCACGACCTTTCCATCTGGGGAACCTTACGGGACCTATCTCTCTATAAATCGCCCACTCTAGGGGAGCATTCTGTTTTTGAGGGTACTTTCCCCATGAGCCCTGTTTTGAATGTGTTAAACTATATGACAGATCCTTGATTATGTTTGTATGTTAAATATAATGACTTTGCTTTGTACGCGTAGTACAGTTGATAATATTGGTTATATATCTGTTCGTACAGATTATTAGATACCATGTTTTTCTTTTCTCTTGTATATATGCAGCCTTGAGAAAGCCCGTTGGGCGAAACGCGCGTCGGCTGCGCTGTGAAAATTGGACACCTGTATGATTACTACCGAATAAATATTACATATCCAGTGATATCAAGAACGGATATTGATTGTGTTCTTTGAACAATATTTACAATTAACGGACTACACCCGGAAATAAGATTGGCTTTGGGGTGTATGTTACTTTTGTGGTGTGCTGCATTGCCTTTTGACAAATTGTAACATCTTGGGAATTCTGTATTCTTTGAGATGACTATTACTCTTGGTGGATGAGTATGTGGTGATTTGCCAGCACCCAATACAACGGTCAATAATAACCTATTGCATTACAGCGCTTACCTTACGATGTGCAGGTCCTCATAGCATATCCACTGTCAAGTATATTTATACAACATTTTGAACCAGGCTTCGCAACTACCTAAATAAGATAAGGGCATTGATATAAACAAATCTTGCTTATGCATCACTGACGGGAGAAGACCACAGACCCAACAATCAGTAACATTTGTGGAACTATGAGTCTGGTGCAGCATCTCAATGAAGGCATTATGTACATATGTCTGTCGGTGTCTTTCCTTATGAGGGGCAAAGGTCTGGAAATGATGTTCCTTAGGAGCAGGGGTAGACACTATCAAGGTGTGTACAGGATGGCGGAACTCTAGATATATAAACAAACCTAAGCATAGTACAAATGATACAATCAGTATAGAAATGAAAACAATTTTAACACGCAAACTCCATGAGGAGAACATTGGCAAATGCGGGGGAATGGTACGGGGTACTATGGGGCGCCCTTCTTCAGGGACAAAACGAGCAAAAGGGTACATTTTCTCACTAAAAGTCCAATATAATCTCGGGAAAAGGGGGCTACAAGCAGTCCGACCTGCCGGAGGGTGCTTCTTTCCTGTGTCCGTATAGAGCCTCACAGGCAGACTCCTATTGTTCAGAGAAATCAACAAGGTAAAAAGATAAAAACTTCTCGCGTTGGGGTCGCACTTGACGCAACCCTTGTTGAAAAGAAACTCCACCTGGGCCCCCACCAACCGATCAATGTCTCTTATCTTCGTTCTGAACAGAGCTTTACTGAAAGTTCCATGCTCTCAACGAGTTCAGTCCAGTGTTCTACCAACCCTCAGGTCTTTTCCGAGGCCTCCAACTTCACTCGCCAAGGCTAGACCTGGGATTCTCTATTTCCGGGGCCGCAGGTGATATCGATCCCGACCAGGGGTTTCAGGATTCACAAACAAAACGGGCACAGTGGGGTCAGACGAGGAGCTGGGCTCCCGACCAGATGCCTCGCTTTGAGCAATTGGGTGGCCACAAAAAGGGGTTTCCAAGCTCACAACACTCTCCCCTCGCCCGTCAACCTCTCTGCGGGTGTCCAGGGAAAGTGGTTCTCTAGTGCTGGGTTCGCCCTGAGTTGGCAGGCCTTCCTCCTGGTCAAGCTGCTCCCTGGGCAACGGGAGGGGAACTCGCTTAAGATGGGAGATATGGATCCAGTGCTGCTTCCCCTCGACTTTCACCGCCGTTCGCGTGGCCAGGAGCACCTGGTACGGCCGGGACCAGCGTGGATCCAAACTCGACTTTCGTTGGTAGTTTCGAACCAAGACCGACTGCCCAGGTTCTACGCTGTGTCCAGGACCCTCCGGCAGGGGCTGCAGTACGGCAGATATCTGTTGATGAATGGAATGGAGATCTTTAGTCAAAGCATACAAATAGTCAATCAGCATAGGATGGTCAATGTCCCTGAAGGATTTGGGCCGGGGTACTCCCCACACGTTGGCAGGTCTGCCAAAAATTACTTCATAAGGGGAGATACCGCTCCGGGAATGGGGAGTAGTTCTTACAGACAACAGGGCCAGGGGCAGGAGATCAGGCCATTTTAATCCTGTCGTGTCCTGAAGTTTAGCCAGTTTCAACTTCAAAATCCCATTATATTTCTCAACCAGGCCCGCTGACTGAGGATGTCGGGCTGCGTGAAACTTCTGCTGGATGGACAGACCCTTGCATACATACTTAACTAAGTTAGCATTAAAATGTGTCCCGTTGTCACTCCAAATCACCCGTGGCAACCCATATCGAGGAAAAAACTCTTTTACCAGAGCTTTCGCAGTTGCCAGGGCAGTATTTTCCTTTGTGGGATACGCCTCCACCCATTTACTAAAAGTACAAATCACCACCAGCACGTATTTCAGATTGTTAACTCGCTCAAGCTGTATGTAATCCATTTGGAGTACTTCAAAAGGCAGAGTGGGTGGCGCAAAATTACCCGCCAGGACGGGAATACTAACCCCAGGATTATGCTGGAGGCAAATCATGCAATGCTGGACCAAGTTCCTAGCTGTCTTATGGATATTAACATTATACCAGACAGGATCCAATGTGGCACAGATGCCCTGAACTCCTACATGCGAAGGTCCGTGTGCCATGGTTACTACCGCATTTACAAATGCGTTTGGCAGTAACCATCTACACCTCTCTGACAAGTCAGTCCAACATCCATTCTCATCAAGCCTCCCCACCTGTTCTTGCCAGTATGTCAGCTCTTCCGGGGTCACCTCCTTTTGTAGCTCTTTCACACTATCTATGGTGTTGTTAAAAACCCCTGCTTCTATCATTCTTGTTACTACAAACATAGAAGTGGTGTCAGACTGGGCCGTTCCCTTGGCGATTCGATCCGCAAAGAAATTTCCCCTCCCCACATCATCAATTATAACTTTGTGTGCACTGCATTTGACTATGGCCAGGGTCTTGGGCAATGTTAATGCAGCTAGTAATCGTTCAACTAATGGTCCATTCTTTATTTTCTCGCCATGGGATGTCAAGAATCCTCTTTCCGCCCATAACCTCCCGAAGCTATGTGCTACACCGAACGCATACTGGCTGTCGGTGTAGACATTTAGCCTTAAGCCTTTCCCCAACTCGCAGGCCCTGAATAATGCAACCAATTCGGCCGCCTGGGCCGACCGGTATGGTATCTTTGCTGCCTCAACTACCGTTTGCAGGGTAGTGATCGCATAAGCCGCAGCTGTCGTACCATCCGGTAATCTGAAGCATGACCCATCGACATACAATTCTCCTTGGGCATCAGATAGTGGGGTGTCAGTTAGATCTATCCGGCCCTTGATTTCTTCTTCAGTTCGAAAGATACAATCATGTATGTCTTGTCCACCGTCTCCCAAAGGGAGGGGTAACAACGTGGCAGGGTTCAAATTAACACATCTTTTGATCGTTATATGAGGTGCAAACAGGGTCAATTCATACCCTGTAAGACGCGCACTAGTTAAGTGCTGCGTCTGTGTCCTGTTTAATAATACGTCCACAGCATGAGGCACCATCACTGTCAGATCCGTATTCAGGACTAGCCCTTCCGATTGTCTGATTGCTATGGCCACTGCCGCTGCAGCCCTCAGACAACTGGGAAGTGCTCTGGTGACATTGTCCAAAACCGCCGAGAAATATGCACAAGGCCTTTGCTTACCACCAAAGTCCTGTGTCAACACTGAAAGAGAACAACCGTCCACCTCATGCACGTAGAGCACAAAAGGTTTCCGGTAGTCAGGGGTGCCAAGCACAGGAGCAGAGCAAAGAGCAGTTTTCAGAGTGGAAAAGGCAGTCTGGCATTCATCAGTCCAAGGTAAAGGTTCATGCACATCCTTCGTAGTTAGATACAGGAAAGGTTTAGTCAAGAGAGAATAGTTAGCAATCCATTGGCGACAGTAGGAGGTTATGCCAAGCAAAGCGCGGCCATCACGTTGCGTGCGAGGAACAGGCATGTTAGTTATGGTTAAGATGCGCTCAGAAGTCAACCGTCTTCCCTCCTTCGACAGGAGATGACCGAGATAGGTCACCTCCGGTCGACAATATTGAAATTTAGAGAGCGACACCTTGTTACCATGAGTGGCCAAATGCCGTAGCAGGGTAACCGTGGCATCGCGGCAACCATGTTCTGTATCAGAGGCCACAAGGAGGTCGTCGACATACTGCAATAGGACATTACCTGGCGGCAATTGTAAAGAATCCAATGCTCTCTTTAGGGCTTGGCTGTAGATACTAGGACTTTCGGTATACCCCTGGGGGGGCGCGACAGAACCTAAAGCTGCGGCCTCCCAATGAGAAACCGAACAAATGTCTACTATCTGGATGAATGGGAATACTAAAGAAAGCATTCTTCAAATCAACCACCGAGAAAAAGGTTGCAGTGGGAGGAATCATGGTCAAAATGGAATTAATATCTGGTACCACAGGATATTGGGGTACCACAATCTTGTTAATCTCTCGCAAATCAATCACAAATCGGTAGGTATCAGCATAATCAGGGGACTGGGGTACGGGGGCTCGTTTAAGAATCGGAAGAATAGGACTGTTGCAGATATTGGAAGTCGTTTCCTCCACCACCCCTGTTCTAATCAAATCAGAAATAATGGCCAGTAAAGCGCGTTCTCCCTCGGGGGCTATTTTGTACTGTGGGATCCTCGGCAATTTGGCATTCTGTTTCAGAGTGATGGACACCGGGGGAATTTGTAGGAACCCTACGTCAGTGTCCCCCAGGGCCCAAAGATCCCTCGGGAGTTTTGCAAGCTCAGGGGGTAAGGAGTCCGTTTTTGAAAAACATTGAATGGAGGGGATAGAGGTATTCCGAATGGTCAGGTAAACTCCATCAGGGGAGCAATAGATGCGGGCATGCAATCTTTTTAATATATCCATACCCAGGAGATTTTCCCCACACTCGGAGGTGAGGAGGAAAGGCGATTCTATCGTAACCGGTCCCAGAGTAAGGGAAAGTGGCTTAGAAATGGGGCTCACCACCGGAGTTCCAGAGAACCCCACGGACACATTAGTCTGGCCAGACAGAGCGGCCCCCGGGACCAGGGCACGTGAAACAGAACTGTTCATAGCCCCTGTGTCAACCAAAAACTTACCTGATGCATCCAGCAATTGTGCATGGACATAAGGTCCAGCATGATCTATCGGGATTGACACATGCCCCTTACTCTGCCCTTGGCTGTCCTATGCTTCAGTATACCCGATGCCTTCGTCCGTTACACGCCCGTCATGGTAGTACTGTTTACCTTGGCTTTGGTCGAAATAATTCTGACTGTTCTCACCTCGGGCTGCCTGTTCTTGTCTCGTGTATCCACCTCGATGCCCACTCATCCTTCCCCGTCTACGACCCCTTGAAGCAGTATTCTGCTCATACAACAACGGGCACTGCGCTCTCCAATGCCCCTCCTCCTTACAGAAAGCACATTGATTTATGCCTAGATCCGTTCGCCCAGCCGTTTGCGCGGGTCCCGCCCCTCTTGGAACGAAATTCTGCAACCCTCTTCCTCTTCCTCTACCCCTCTCCACTTGCTGCAGTGACACTTGTGTTTTCAAATCTTTCGACTTTCTTTCTGTCTTATCCTTGCTCTCATTTTCCCGATGCTCATAATACTGAGCCATGCTTAGTATCGTGGAAGGCGTGGTGGTCGTCCAGGTACTCTCAGCTGCCTGTAACCGGGCCGATACCTCAGGTAGCAAATTGGTTACGAATCTATTAACATATAAACGCACACCCCCCTCCGTGGCCAAGTCCTGTCCGCTGAAATCAATGAATACTCCCTCAAACCTCGTGAAAAAATCGGATACACTCTCGTCCCTCTTTTGCTGACAGGCCGTCAGCTTGTCCCAATCTACTTTCCTGGGTGGGATCAATGAATGCATATAGGTTATTATTTTCTCAGGCAAGGTCAGTATCTCAGGTCGGGGCTTGTTCCCCAGTTTACGATTTCTATCCCAGTTTCTCAGTTGGTCCCATGTCCCACCAAATTCCGTAACATGGTCCTGGTCATGTACCTGGCGCCAAATGTCCACCGGCACTAATAAGGCAAAGAATAATTCAATATCCGCCAACGTCATTACTGCTGACGAGGCGGCCTCGGTCAGTTCCTTGTAATATGCAGTGGGGTTTTTTCTAGGATCTGGCAACTGGCTTTTTAGGGATAATACCTCACTCCGCTTCCAGGGGGTATAGACCCATTGTTCCTGGAACCGGGCGTCTATTCCCGGGCGGGTAACGACACCGTGGGCATCCACCACCTCAGCAACTTCCGGATGGAAGATAGGGTGCACTTCTCGCATAGGGAACTGGGAGAATCCGGCGGGAATGGCAGACTGCAAACGAGTTCTATAAGAAACCAAAGTCTGCACCTTCCCATACACCTCTTCCGGCGTCAACTGAGATTTGTGAACCTGATCAAGAATATCATATAATATAGCCGGAGCTCTCCCTCCCTGGTGTACCTGTTCCCATACAGAAATAAGACGGTTGGCCATATGCTCCAGGGCATGCTGTTGCATCACCGGTTCGTAGTCTCTCATGGTACTCCAAATATCAGCAAGAGTATAAATAGGATGTCGCATCCACTGGGATGCTTGTGTGGCAATAGTTTCCCTTTCTTCCGTTCCCAAGGCAGAACGAGTGAACAACCTCCTACCCTCCGTTAGACTGGCCGGATGTATTGGAGTAGTCACAGCTGTTACCGGCGTTGTACTGGCGGAGGAGGAGGGCAGAACAGAAGGGGAAGACATTGACCCCGGCAACAGCTGAGGGGTCCCGGCTGCAGCTGCCGTCAATAAATTAGGTAGCATGGCCATAACTTCAGACACAGATGTCGGCAACCGAGAGAGGTTCGGCAGGGAGGGAGGGGTAGTAGTGGCCGGGGGAGCCGAAGCCGAGGCCCCCAGGGACATATTTGGGGCCGGGGCCGAGGCCCCTGACACCTCCGGATATATCCTCTGCGGCACATAAGGGGGCGGTGGCCTGGTGTCCAATAAATCCTCTATTTCATCTTCCGCATTCGGGCGGGTCACATAGCTCTTATCAACCTTCAATCTAAATTCGCGATTCATGCAATCCAATCCCTTTTCTACTCTTTCTCGGTCATAGGCCATAGCTTTCTGAGTAATGTTCTGTCCTGCCTTGGCTCTAGCTACTTTCTCTTCCCTTATTCGCCGTTGTTTGGCCTCCTTCTGCCATGCAATTAGAGCATCGAACATGGCCTGCCTACTTCGCCTAGAAAACAGTTGTTCCTGTAGGAACGCAATTTTCTTCTCATCAAACGAACCCGTCTTGGGCCATCGTAACTCCTCATTTCCCTTGGTATACTTATGCCACAGAGTGCAGAACAACAAAGGAGAGATCCCATGTTTGACATACATAAAATGGCAAGGACTGCCCTCCGGCGGGGCGGGTTGGCTCTCAGCTAATCTGGAGTCACTTGTTCGGCAGCAGCAGCCAAAACAATTCAGTTTACTAAAACAGGACATTTTGGTTAGTTTTCAGACATGTATACACAGAACAACAATCAACACGAATCATACACAACATACAATCGGTATCAGAGAACCAAGCCCGTCGACTCTGGTTCACAGTCCAGACACCAAACTGCACGCGGGATTCCGGCCACCCTCCTGGCTCACCACTAAGACCAGCCCCCAACGAGGACTTGCCCCGTCAGGAGTATGCCTTGTGGCTACCCAGTCTAGGTCGCAGGTCCTTCCACGTGCAATCCGTCTATATTCCTCCGGCGCGCTGTTTTTAATCAAATCAAATACAATCTGTACGTACTTCGAGTCAAACCACGGTAATGCTAACCCGATCAAGCAAGACACCACTCTCCGGTGCGTGCCTTCAAATTAATGCACCGCTGTCCAGCGCGAGCTTCAAACAAATGCAATCCGTGTTCAAAATCAAAAATGCATCGTTCTCAACGAATGCTCTTAAATCAATCAAATAGCACACCGTCTTCAACGCGTGCTTTAACCAATAATGCACCGTTTACAACGCGTGCGTCAAATCAAATCAATACTCACCGGGTGCACCCAGATACGAATGTTCATTCTCCGCTGCCAACTCCTCCCGACCAAATCAGTCCATTTTCTGGGTTAAGCCCGTAGGACCCCGGTGAAGGGTGACTAGCAGCAGGGGACGTACCGAAAAGTCGCGCAGGGTGGGAGAAATCCTCAGGCTCCTCTCCCGCCAACCGGTCAGGACGCCCCCAATCCCACCACCCGAGTACGGGGGGGGGAAAGACCCTTTCACGGGGTCCCTTCGTGGTCGCCAACTGTTGTGTCCAATTAATTATTCCAAGGGCCACACTTACCACTGGCTCACAATATTAAGTAGAATAAGGAGCAGTTGGCATCGTGGAAGGTTCAAACGTTTATTAGCCACCACAGATCTCTATATAGAGGAGCCTTGTCGATCCTCACCCATCAGGTGCGCCGAGGAAGACTGCTGGCTCCTTGACAGTAACACACTTTTATACATTATCAGTACAGCATACAAAACCTTATATGTGGACAAGTACCAGTTAGTCCTGGCGCCCCTAATGAGCTCATGCCTATTTCTAGTTTCGGTTACACATACAAAGGGTTACTATCTTTACAGAGAAGGTCGAAAGGGTGACTCCCTTCTCGTCCCAGGTCTAGAGGAATTTGCTTGATACTCCCTTTTAGCAGATGTGACCTTGCTTCTCAGCAACTCAGCCTGTCTCCTAATAAATGCAAGAAAAGGGGGAAGCAGAGGGTGTGCGGAAGAGACCACGTGATTCCCAAGCGAAAGAGCCGCAATCCAAGATGGAGGCGGTTCTGTTCTCGGCCCTTTTTGTCGTGCTAAACATAATTGGGGATTTCGAACCGTTTAATACACCATAACTAATCAGACTATCATTAGATATACTGCGCTAATCATACCATAGTGACTTGAATACCTCACTACTACCTTCATTCTCTCTGTCACTATTTGGTTGCTCCACAATGTACATGGGGGTATGATGTTCCTCAGGCATAGAGACGCCAGATTCTCTCTGTTCATGTTTCTGGTATCTCTTATCCAGTGTTTAGGTTTGATCCCTTGACCTTTTGCCCTGTGTGTGCATGCTGTGATGTGGAATAAGATTAAATCATGATCAGACCAGTCACTAGGGTTGATAGAGTCTACGCTCAGCTCTCCTTCCCTGTATATGATTAGATTGAGCATTGCTGTTTTGATGTGTGTAGGGCTTGTACATGTTTTGATCTGTGAGGAAGTGTTTTAGAGTGGAGACGTGTGTCATCCTTATCGTTCCAGTGAAGGTTGAAATCTCCAAGAATGATGGCATTAGGGTGTAGCATTGTTTGCACTGTGATTGTTTTCATTATTTGCTTGATGAACAACTGCTTGTCTCCTGGACGATGGCATGTGAGGTGCATTTTAGCTACTGATCTGGCTGCTTTGAGTATTTCTTTCCCATGATATCACAAGATGTGAGTCTGTCCCCTGGGAAGGTATTGATGTTCAGGGTGTTTTTGTGAATTACTGCAATCCCCTTTCCCTGATGCTGCGGACAATCAAAACATAAGAGGGTGACGTTAGGTGGCACTAGGATATCCATAAGGAAGGCAGAAGATTGATTTAGCCACATCTCAGTCGGCAATAGCATGCCCAAGTCACGATGAAGGATAGTTTGGGCTATTTCTGCAGCATGTATGGCTGCCGAGCTGCAATTGAGTAAAATACACTTTACAATTGGCCTTGTGGTGGGGGGCGTGGTTTCATGGTCTGGAATAGCAGATTCCAAGTCAGGTTCTCATAGTTTGCGCTCTGCTCTTTGCCTTTGTGTGTTTGTGTTTGGTATGTTGTTAATCAACAATGAAGTGGGCTGTGAGGTTTCCTCATAGGATTGAATCGGGGTTCCAATGTTCATTGTGGATAGCTAATTTTGTGTTCCCGTTAGATGATAGGACTCATTTAGTGCAGGTACGGATGTCCATATTTGTAGGGGGGAGGATGAGAGAGTGAGTGAGTGACTTTTGGTGATGGAGGGTAACTCGAGCCACGTGTATGTTTTAATATCATTTATGGCTAGAAAGGCCACATTCAGCTTCATTATTAAACCAGGGGTGCCAATGTGGAGTCAGAAAGTGTCCGGGGTTAGGGATATTCCCTGGGTTTCCCTAACAAAATGCTCTCTTAATTATTCTCTCTGATAGACTGATCTGGGTGTGTGAGCGTTGAACCTTCTGTGTTGATCTCAGTATATAGTCCCCTCGGTTGTAGATGCCTTCACTAGAAGGGCAATGGTGGATCCCCATGCTAATGCTTCAGGCACTGCTGCTGATTGGTGGAGAATTTTGCACCAGAGGAACATTTAGAAAAGTCCAGGGAAAGAATCACCAGACGGGGAGACATACATGATTGTAGGAATTTGCGTTGGTCATGGGGATTATCAATCTACAACAAACAGTACGAAATCCATGGGTCTAAAGCAAAAACTAGAAAAAGTGTGCTATAAAAGCTACAAGCAGATGAAATTTAATCTATTCAGACAGTCACTAAATGCCCACCTAAAGGCGCCAACGGGCATTTCCCTTATTAGGACCAAATCCCTCACTCACCACGAAGGTGACATGCTTCATCATGGGGATTCTCCTCTCCAAGGAAAAACCTAGTTCCTTGGAGGGCTACAACCCTCTCAGCTAGAGAGAGGAGCACAGGGATGTTTTGAATATTGACTAGGATATCCTAAATTCTCATGTGAAAAACAGAGGTGTGAATGAAGGCGCAGCGCAAATAATTTATAAATGCAACAGTGTTAATTAAAACTGGATAAGAGTTGTACAATCAGGCATTTATTCATATACACCCTTTCCAAGGATTAAAACCAGCGCACCAGCGGTATGGATTTAAAACCGCTCTGGTGACAGTAAAAAAAATGGTCGACATGTTTCAGCCATAATGCCCGAAATCGGGTCAGGCTTTCATCAGGACCTATACCAGGTGCTACTGTGGACAAAGTGAGAACCAGTGCAACAAAAAAGGATACCGAATGTAACTTTGTCAATGTATCCAATCACTCTTCAAACTATCATTGGTTGGAAGAGGAAAGTACCCGCATGTGCTGGGTATTCAATCCCACCTCTGCCTGGCAGCCGCTCAGGAAGGGGGCACCGCTCTCTCCGTCGGTACTCCGAGTTGTGTAGAGCCGGCGATTATCAATCTACTACATCCAAAGATAACACAATACTCTTACTTATTATTCCTAGACTAATGACTGCTGCTCAGAACAAGATAACCCATTTACCGCGATGGATCAGAGCTATAGATATAAGCGAAAGGCATACCTAGCCACAGGGATGTCGGACCCTTTACTGTGAGTGACTTGACTGCAGTCTAAATCCTGATATAGGCAAATGGGTAGAGGTTAGATGCATGTGAATTTAAAGACAAATAAACTATGCACCTTTTGAGTGAGGTAGCAAATCGTTATTTTGCCGAGAATATGCATTCAACACCATTGAGTGTAACACTGTAGGAAGCATATAAGGCGGTTCTTAGAGGGCCAGTCATATTTGAAATAGCGGCTGAGCAAAGGACTAGGGTGCAGAAGGCAGAGGAGAGGGGGATGAACAGCTTCACTTAGAGAGCCACTATTGCGACTGGAGCAGGGGAACAGCCCTTAAAAAAGAGGAGTACAGAATGTTAGTGGAAGAAGATGTTAAGGCATATATCCATAGCAAACAGCATCAACCATGAGACTGGTAATTAGATGAGAAAGCTACTAGCATGGTTGAGTAGGAAGGAGGAGGAGTTTAGGCACATGCATGCGGTAGAAATAAAGGGTGATCTTGAGATGGTCCGGGTGTTTATGTCATTATTCCGCACATGTAGTGCTAGGTGGGAAGGCGATCACATCGATTTAAAGGGATTTCTGAAGGATCATGCGGTGACTTCCACTGCTGTACACGTGGACCTTGCACTATAAGGTTATCTTGAGGTAGATCAGGTATCGGAGGGAATAACTCAGCTAAAGGGAGGAAAGGCCTGGAACCTAACTCATTCCTTGCAAAGATTCCAGATATGTTTTGTGCTGCAAAAGAGAAAGGTAGATTCATGATGGACCTTTCCACTGCCCCAATTGTCCTCATACTCAAAACTGGTAAACCTCCAGATGAAGACAGAGTCTACAATACTGATCAATATCCTGGCCAACTGCATGTATAAGGCAATTGAGTGGTTAAAACATCCAAGTCAGGCTGGCTTTACACCTGAGAGGTCCATTGGGTGTAATCTAGGGAGACTGTAATGGTGTCTGGTACATTTATGTATGTAATCGTTTTATGTAGTGCTTAATTACTAGGTAAGGCAATGGGTGCTGTACTTTGAAGAACAAGATGAACAATGAACATTAAACAAAGTTTGTCCAACAAGAATAAGTACACAATTGATGATCTGAAAAAGTGAAAATAAGATATTGCAATGAATTAGTCTTAACTTTGGACTGTGAAATTAGCAGTTTGAGTTCACTAGAGAAACGGAGAGCTTGATGATTGGAGGAGTCATTAATTATTACACTCTCCATGAATGCTGAAAAGGCCTCAAGTCTGTTCAGTGGCTTGCTCTATTGGCTATTTTGAGGAGGATGAACTTTGGATCATCACTTACTTCAGAGTGTCTTGCTGTATTCACAATTATTGATAAACGTAGTGAATCAGACTATTTCATCCTCCTTCCCCTAGCAAGACGCACTAGAAAGGGCCATCCCTAGTCCCTTCTTTTTTTGTCACATTTCCCCCCCCAAAAAAAATCTTAATTTGTCAGTCAGCAGAGTGCTTGAACTGGTGAAAATATTTGGTACGTATGTATTATTTATGCCAGATAAAATGAGATGTCAATCCATCTCTAATATCTCTAAGCCTACTGAATGGATTTACACCAATTCACAAAAAGGCCTCTTTCTAGACCAAGAGCTAGCTTTCTGCCAAATTTGATGTAATTTGATTCAGTGGTTCGGGCTGTATTTGTGTTCAAAATCCCTATGGGAATTAACATGGGAAAAATGAGTTTTGGGAACCCCCTTTTTCTCAGCTTCACTTGACGGATCACCCCAAACCTTTCCAGGCAGTAGCTGAACTCAGGCGTGTACTAGTTTTTAACATTTAGTGAAAATTCATCAACTGGCACCAAAGTTATTGGCAAAACAACAAACATTAGTTACTGTGGAAACTAGGTGCTAACTATAACTGTAATGTGTGTGTGTGTGTGTGTGTTGTGTGTGTGTGTGCGTGTGTGGGTATGTGTGTGTGTGAGTGCGCGCGCGCGCTGTTCCGCCCAAGGGTATGAGTGTTGCATCACAGGGAAACTAGGGCTATGTACAGATCATTTATCAAGATAAAGTATGGAATATTTGCTAATGCCAATAAAATCATTAATAAACCAGCTTTTGAGTAGCTTGTGCTCATAAACAATAAACCTAGTGCTCAGGTTAATCTCATCTTGCTGAGCAGGACAGGTGCTGCTTATCAAACACTCCTCCACAGCTGGTCACTTAAGAACTAGATATTACTTATCCTGTAGAACATTATTCATTTATGGGCAAAGGTACACTGGCATTAGGTGGCCTGGCCACATAAGCCTTATTATAAGCAGGTGATTCTGTAATCTCTGTGTAGATAGAAGACAAGCTCATTCATCTATTAACCATTTTTTTAAATCTTTCTTTCGTGTGGACACATTAGGGTCTATAGAGGTGTAAGGACATTTTGAGGTACATACATTAGTACTCCTGTTATAGTCTTTTCGTACTCATATGCATTTATAAACTAACCCCAAAACCTTTAAAATCGGAATCAAATGGGAATATTCAACGAATAGTGTAAATAGAAAGGACTGTGTCCCTTTGTAATTTTACCACCAGGGAGTTGGCTGTTCACAGTACAGTTCACAAAGGCATGCAACAGTGCGTGAAACTGTAGTACAGGAGTACTGCCCCCACCCATCAATGATTTGGTGAATTGGGCATGTTATTGATAAATAGAGAAACAAGTGTGTATCCCTCATTTACAGAATCATACGTAAAATTATTATTGGGGTTACGCATTCTGGGAGTTGAACACAGTTATTCGCTGGTTTATGTCCTTTTAGCATATTTCGTCTGGAAGTCTTTGGCAGCAGTATGGAAATGTACTGAAATATTTACTATGGCTGCACATTGTAGGGCTGTTATTTTAACTGTAAACTGTATGGAATTAATTTATGAAAGTAAATCATTTAATGACGATGGCTTAGAGGCCGGCTGCAGCGTCTTGTATTTTACTAGCATCTATATAGCGCTTAGCGCTTACTATCCCTGAAGAAGCGCTGAATAAAATGGAACGTTTATGTTTGGCACGCGGAAAAACGTGGCAAGGGCTTTCTGAGAAGGTATCATTTACTAATCTACCTGTGTTCTTCTGACGTAGGAGGGCAGATGTACATTATGGCACTTGCCTCATCGCCTGTACGTTTCCAGTCCGGTCACCGCCAGGCCGACAAGCTACGTTCCTGGTACACATACGTCTGGTGTTCTGAGAAGCTGCGCGGGAGGCAGCTCCTTCCAGAGCACGGGTGAAAAACAGCGGGAGAGACGACAGAGTTACTGCAAACGAGGGGCCGCGGCTTCGAAAATACGCCATGCCCCAAGATAGACAGAATACACCCAAAACTGAGGTGCAGGGGGCACTGACACCCCCGAGCCCCGGTGCCACTGAACCTGCTGCATTGAGGATAGCTACGCATCAGGCTGAGAGTTTTTTTGGTTACTGCGAACGACTCAGCCAGAGACATGGAAACATCCCTGATACGAAGGGGCAGATTTATGTTTCCTGGTGCATCCCTGCAAATCAGCAGGGATGCGCCAGGAAAGATGCGTCACGAAAGTTTACCCTTGCGCCACAATAGATGCACCGCATTTACAATGCAGCGCATCTTGGCGCAAGGATAAACAGATGCGTGACGCATCTGATGGCGGAAGGTTGGCGCATTGCTGGAGTTGCGTCGCAAGCGCGACGCAGCTCCAGCAAGGCTCGGGGGTGCCCTAGTGTTACAATGCTGCGTCAATCCTTACGCCTGCTTCAAGCAGGCGCAGGGTTTTGACGCAGCATGGCCGGAAAAGTGACTGAGTGAAATCTTGTAGATTTCACTCAGCCACTTTTCGGAGGCGTTCCTGCGCAGGAACGCCCCCCCCTGTGCAGGTACGCCCACATGTGGCGCAAGCTTTACAACGTGACGCATCTCCCTAGATGCGTCACGTTGTAAATGGGGCGCAACATGGCGCAGGGTTTACGCCGCCGCTGCGTCACAAAAGTGACGCAACGGTGGCGCAAAAGTGGCGCACGTCCGTTATAAATCTGGCCCATAGTGCCTGGTTGTCTCTTTAAGTACCTTCGAGGGATGCCTGTTGCTTCTCTGGCGGATGACCTGTCAGCTACTAGAGAATCCTACAAGTTGTGTTGCGGTAGCAGTGCAAGGGATGCACAAGAAGTTAACTTGGGGATATGTTTCCATTTTGGAACAGACTTAGGTCTGATTACAAGTCAGGTGCTGGTTTCCAATATGGGCGGTAACTCCTGATGCTGCACATGTTTGAATTCTTAGTAGCACAGTACGGGGCTTATTTATGGAATTTATTGCTTAATTATTTATGGAGACTGGCAGTTATTTTTCCACTTCAGACATTTACCGATACCAATAGGGAAACACACAAAGTCAACAGAGGGTGGAGGAGAAAGACGCAAAAACCACCACAAAGGGAGAAAGTAGAAACATGCAAGGGACAATGAGTACCTGGTAGTGGATTACAAAGGCATGAGGTGGTTTTAAGACTACAGGCTATATTATTCAATGCGCTTACAATTAAAAAAACCCTCCTCAGATTTCAGAGCAAAAATTCGGGCCCTAGCACTTATTAATTTACAAAATGAGCATTGAATAAATTATCACGCAGCACTGCATGATAGTTGAAGGGCAAGAATGCACCGTATTTAGCCTTATACCGCATATTCCTGTCATTTCTTAGTGTTGGCACACAAACTGCTGCCTAGCGCCAACCCAGGTATCCTTGCACCATGGTGCAAGGGTGCCTGCATTGTAAGCAGGATTGTTTTTGTGCAGGAAGGTAGACCTTCCTGCACAAAAACATTCCTGTACAGAAACAATCACCTGAGGCACTTTTCTCTTTCGATATGTGCTGCAGAAAGCAGCACACAGAGAAAGAGGAAGTAACGAGGAGAAACAAATATATTTCTTCTCCTTTCGAAGTTTCGCCTCACCTAGGGAGATGTAGCATTTTTGATGCATTCCCAGGTTTAGCACTGAAGCTAAATCTGGGATTGCGCCAATTTGCATGGGTGGAAGCGTGGGAACACCCGTGCTCCACCCGTGGATCGCCACCCTGGGGCAGAGTAACACAACTCTCGGGGGCCAAATTTACAGTGTGGTTTGTGGCCGAGGGCCGCACCGGTGGGAACGGGGGCAGTGGGGGTGGGGGCGGGGCTAGAGCAACAAAAAAAATCTGTGACCATGAGGTTGAACACAGGCCCCTGCAGCGGACGCCTTCGTCCACTGAGCCACCAGACCCGGCATTCACACACCTCTATCTATCTATCTATCTATCTATCTATCTATCTATCTATCTATCTATCTATCTATCTATCTATCTATCTATCTATCTATCTATCTATCTATCTATCTATCTATCTATCTATCTATCTATCTATCTATCTATCTATCTATCTATCTATCTATCTATCTATCTATCTATCTATCTATCTATCTATCTATCTATCTATCTAACTCTCTCCCCCTGTCTCCCTCCCTCGCTCTATCACTCTCTCTCTCTCTATCTCTCTCTCTCTCTCTCTCTCTCTCTCTCTCTCTCTCTCTCTCTCTCTCTCTCTCTCTCTCTCTCTCTATCCCTCTGTCTCCCTCACTCTTGTCCCTTTCTCTCTTCCTCCCTCCCTCTCTCTCTCTGTCTCCCTCCCTATCTCCCTCCCTCCCTCTCTCTGTCTCCCTCTGTCTCACTCACTCTGTCTCCCTCCCTCTCTCTGTCTCCCTCCCTTTCTCTGTCTCCCTCCCTCTAACTGTCTCAGTTCCTCCCTCCCTCTGTATGTCTCCCTCCCTCTTGTCTCCCTCCCTCTCTCTCCCTCCCTCTCTGTTTCCCTCTGTCTCTCTCATTCTGTTTGTCTCCCTCTCTCTCTGGCTCCCTCCCTCCCTCTGTCTCCCTCTGTCTCCCTCCCTCTCTCTCCTTCCCTCTCCCTGTCTCCCTCCCTCTCTCTCTCCCTTTCTCTCTGTCTCCCTCCCTCTCTCTCTCTGTCTCCCTCCATGTCTCCCTTCCTCTGTCTCCGTCTAACTCTGTCTCACTCACTATGTGTCTCCCTCTCTCTCTGTCTCCCTCCCTCTCTCTCTCCCTTTCTCTCTGTCTCCCTCCCTCTCTCTCTCTCTGTCTCCCTCCCTGTCTCCCTCCCTGTCTCCCTTCCTCTATCTCCGTCTCCCTCTGTCTCCCTCACTCTGTCTCCCTTTCTCTCTCCCTCCCTCCCTCTCTCTCTGTCTCCCTCCCTCTCTCTGTCTCCCTCTGTCTCACTCACTCTGTGTCTCCCTCCCTCTCTCTGTCTCCCTCCCTTTCTCTGTCACCCTCCCTCTATCTGTCTCAGTTCCTCCCTCCCTCTGTATGTCTCCCTCCCTCTTGTCTCCCTCCCTCCCTCTCTCTCCCTCCCTCTCTGTTTCCCTCTGTCTCACTCACTCTGTTTGTCTCCCTCTCTCTCTGGCTCCCTCCCTCCCTCTGTCTCCCTCTGTCTCCCTCCCTCTCCCTCTCTCTCCTTCCCTCTCCCTGTCTCCCTCCCAATCTCTCTCTCTCTCTCTCTCTCTCTCCCTTTCTCTCTGTCTCCCTCCCTCTCTCCCTCTGTCTCCCTCCCTCTGTCTCCCTCCCTCTGCCTCCCTCCCTCTCTCTCTGTCTCCCTCCCTCCCTCCCTCTGTCTCCCTCCCTCTGTCTCCCTCCCTCCCTCTGTCTCCCTCTGTCTCACTCACTCTGTTTGTCTCACTCACTCTGTTTGTCTCCCTCTCTCTCTGTCTCCCTCCCTCTCTCTCCCTCCCTCCCTCTTGTCACTCTCCCTCTTGTCTCCCTCCCTCTCTCTATCTCTCTCTCTCTCTCAATCAGTTTGTCTCCCTTTCTCTCTGTCTCCGTCCCTCTCTGTCTCCCTCCCTCTCTGTCTCTCTCTCCCTCTGTCTCACTCATTCTGTTTGTCTCCCTCTCTCTATGTCTCCCTCCCTCCCCCTCTGTTCTCCCTCTGTCTCCCTCCCTCTCTCTCCCTCTTTCTCCCTCCCTCTCCCTCTGTCTCCTTGTCTGTCTCCCTCTCTCTCTGTCTTTCCCTCTCTGTCTCCCGCTCTCTGTCTTCCCCCTCTCCCTCTCTCTCTACCTCCATTTGTCGCACTCTGTCTTCCTTCCGCTGTAAACTCACCCGCTGCTCTCACTAGCTGCTGCCCCCCCTCCCCCTCACCTCACCCTGCTGTCCCTGTTACCTCACCCCGCGCTGAGACGGCTTCCCTGGAACACACATAGCCGCTGCACCCAAGTACTTCACAGGTCTTTTAAAGACCATTCACTTGTTAATGAGGCTTTGTTGAATTTCACCTCTTCTTAGCGCCCCTGCATCTCCACTCAATCAGAGTGGAGATGCAGGGGCGCTAAGAAGAGGTGAAATACAACAAAGCCTTATTAACAAGTGAATGGTTTTTAAAAGAATCGCCCGGAGCTATAAAAAAAACAGAGATATGTTGCCTGCATGGTCCGCGGGCCGCCAAGGAAGGCTTGCCGGGCTTCTGGCGGCCCGCGGGCCTTACTATGAGTACCTGTGCCCTAGACTTATCAACCCATTCAGACCCACAAAAGGTGGTCTTGTGTGACTTGATAAATCTAACTTAAGAATTGGCATTGCTCTTGTGCCCCATTACGTGGACCAAGGGTGACGCAAATCTTTTATACATATGCCCCTAATTGTTGCAGCTTTGGCAATTTCCCCAGGTAACTTGTAGTAGGTCAAATGTGTCCATATTTTTGAGACCAAGGCCATACGGCAGCCCTCATCCTCCTGGAGCTATCAGCAGTCTTTGACACTATCTCCTACCGCTTACTAGCCACCAGGATCCATGTCGCCTACATCCAAGAAAAGGCCTTAGACTGGCTACGATCATTCCTCTCAGGCAGAACACAGAGAATAAGACTCCCGCCTTTCCTCTCAGAACCAACAGACATCAGATACGGAGTACCCTAAGAATCCTCCCTCCGCCGCATACTCTTCAACATCTACAAGGTCCCCCTCGCAACCAAATATGGGCTCAACATCGTCTCCTACGCCAACAACACCCAGCTCATCCTCTCCCTCACCAAGGAATCTGATCTCACCAAGCACAACTTCCAAGAAGGGATGAAAGCCGTCGTGGCCTGGATGAGGAACCGCTGCCTGAAACTCAACTCAGAGAAAACAGAAGTCCTCATCCTCAGCTACACCCCCTCTGCATGGGACAACATCTGGTGCCCCCCACCCGGAAACCCATCCACCCTCGGCATCATACTGGACTCATCACTCACCATGAACCACCAGATCAATGACGTCTCCTCCGCATGCTTCAACACTCTCCGCATACTACGAAAGACGTTCAAGTGGATACCCCCCCGACTCCAGGAAAGCCGTCTCTCATGCACTCATCACCAATAGACTGAACTACTGCAACCCCCTCTATGCCGGAATCAACAAAAAACTCTTCTGCAAACTCCAGACCGTCCAGAAGACTGCAGCCAGACTTATCCTCGATATCCCACGGCACAACCACATCACCCAACACTTCTGCAACCGCCACTGGCTGCCCGTTGAAAGAAGAATAACTTTCAAGCTGCTTGTGCACTCCTACGGTTCACTAATAGAATATCTATGTCACAAACATCGATGTTATAAATATCGAGTTAAAGATATCGACTCCCATACCTTAACAGGTAAGTACAAAAAAAGTGACTAAATGACATCGAAGTAAAAAACATAGATGTAAAAAATATCAATTAAAAAATAAATATATATAATGAAATAATATATATTAACTATATTAATTAATAATATTATTTTAACAAAATAAATTACATTTAATATACTTTTTAACTAACTATAACAAATACACTTAATTAAAAAAATATAAACACACAAACATAATTTATAAATATACATATATTTACTGAAAATACTTTATTAACTATTATCTTAAAAATATATATAAAATAATATATATATATCAATAATTTAAAATAAAATAAAAACATTCTATAATAAATTAAAACATTAAACTATTAAAAGATATGTAAATTAACATTTCTCAATACTATTTGTGCAACAGTAGGGAAAGTGGTGGATAGCAGAATAATTAAATTTACTTTTCCAACTCCAGTGAATGCAACAGTAGAAAAAATGTCGGATAGCGGAGGGGTAAAAATTACGATTCCCACTCCAAAGAGTGCAACAGTAGGGAAATTGTTGGATAGCAGAGGGGTAAAAATTACTATCGCAACTCCAGTGAGTGCAAAAGTAGGGTAAGTGTTGGATAGCGGAGGAATTAAACTTATTATTCCAACTCCAATGAGTGCAACAGTAGGGAAAATAATGGATAGCGGAGGGGTAAAAATTACTATTCCCACTCCAGTAAGTGCAACAGTAGGAAAAATGTTGGATAGCGGAGAGGTAAAAATTACTATTCCCACTCCAGTAAGTGCAACAGTAGGGAAAGTGTTGGATAGCGGATGGGTAAAAATTACTTTTCCCACTCCAAAGAGTGCAACAGTAGGGAATGTGTTGGGCAGCGGGGGTAATAATTATTATTCCCATTCCAGTGAGTGCAATAGTAGGGAAAGTACTGGATAGCGGAGGGTAAAAATTACTATTCCCACTCCAAAGAATGCAACAGTAGGGTAAGTGTTGGATAGAGGACGGGTAAAAATTTGTTTTCCCACTCCAGTGAGTTCAACATTAGAGAAAGTGCTGGATAGTGGAGGGGTAACAATTACTATTTCCACTCCAGTGAATGCAACAGTAGGGAAAATGTTGGATAGCGGATGGGTAAAAATTACTATTCCCACTCCAGTGAGTTCAACATTAGAGAAAGTGCTGGATAGTGAATAGGTAAAAATTACTATTCCCACTCCAGTGAGTGAAACATTAGGGAAAGTATTGGATAGCAGAGAAACAAAAAATGCTAATAACACTTAAACAGTTGAAAAAAACTAAAAATATATAAAAAAATATATATATATATTTACAAAATATAAATTTAAATCTATTAAACATATACAAAGAACACATATTATAATATTAATTACATATAAAAAACTACAAATAATATATAAAATAAATTAATAAGTACATTTATAAACAATAATTATTTTAAAGTTACAAATATTAACAAACAAAAAATGTATCTGAAACATAAATGTATTTATTTTATTTCATACCCTATAGCACCACACCAATAAAAAACACTTCAACATTTGTAATAACATTTATTTCCATAATAAACATAATTAATAATACATTGAAAAACATCTTAATATTAAAAAAATAAAAATAAACATTCATTGAGTACACTAGCTTCAACACTTTAATATCCACAACACACACCTAAATTAAACTATAAAATAATAAAACACAATTATATATTATTTTTAAAGAAAAACTATTACTATTAACAACTAATAATTAAATAGCATTTTATTTAATACCCACCCTTTACCCCTTTAAAAGTAAAAACAAAACACAAAAAATAAACATTTACCCTAAATAAATATCAAATAATTAACACTAATTCACAAATATACATTAATTAATTGACGCAAATCACTTCCCACCCTTTATTCCTATGAACACCACAACACACACATACAATTAATTACACAATTACTGTAATTAATTATCACTTAATTAAAATGAATTATAAACAAATTATTAATTCATCAATAAAAAATAATTTACTTTCCACCCTTTACACCTATAAAAACTACCCCACAAAAATATAATGAATTACACATTTACCAAATTTAATTATAAATTAATTAATTAAAATTAATTAACATCTAAATATTAATTCATAAATTAAAAATACATTTCTTCCCACCATTTACACCTATAAACATCACAACACACACCTAAAATTAATTACACAATTAACATAATTAATTACCAAATAAATAATTAAAAATAATTAACAACCAATTAATAATTAATTGATAATAAATGCCTGCAAGTTCTTACCTCTCTCATGGCTCTAGCCGACCCAGTCCTTCTACCATGCTACCAGCTCTTGCCAACAGATGCGTCCTCAAACCTCTAACCTCCTGCCCGCAAAATCTTCCCTCTCACAGGGATATTGAAACTGCTGCAAGGGTTCAT
This sequence comes from Triturus cristatus, assembly GCF_964204655.1. Taxonomy (NCBI): domain Eukaryota; kingdom Metazoa; phylum Chordata; class Amphibia; order Caudata; family Salamandridae; genus Triturus; species Triturus cristatus. The sequence goes on along the minus strand of NC_140592.1, from coordinate 997,605,040 downwards.
GACACTGGTGGACTCAGCCTCACTACTAGGCTACCAGCACATCCCATCAGAATCGCTCCCACTCCTCCCACTCCTCCGGCCCCCTGCCCGCAAGAACATCCCTCCTTTAGGGATATGGATACTCTCCACCGCAGAGCTACCGAACTAACCCTTAGCATCCACAACTCCATTCTGGATCTAAAGAACCTCCTGCGCCTCACAGAACTCTCCTTATTGAACTTCAAGCTCTCGCAGAACTCTACTCCCCCCCTTCCTCCGAGCCCCTCGTTCACCCTTTACCGCTATCACTGAGATACCTGCGCCCTCGCAAGCAGTCTTGCCACCTCTCAGAGGAGGAAACTCTGGCCCTCCTCCGTACCTACAAACCTGCCCCTGTAATGCCTAGCCCTCTAGACCTCATGGAGGAAGAAGTTGTAGACCTCCTCATTAGCTACAATTTGACCCTGATTAGCCCATACCCCCCAGATCTGAGTGACGAACACCCTAGCCGCACGGTTGCAACCAGCCCCAAAAGATCAACTACCCTCCGCGACAGAGGAGTGATCAACAGCAATCTAGCGCTAGTACCCATCTCTGCCTCTACTCATGACACACACTCTGACCCCCTCTATCAAGCCTCCTAATTAACTGCCGCTCAGCAGTAAACCATGGCTCTGATGTCGCCGATCTATTCTTGAGCCAAAAATCGGACTTATCGTTCTTGACTGATTCTTGGCTCAATTAATCCTCATCGCCCTGCTTAGACTTCTTAGTCCCGCCCAATTACAACATCATAAGGCTGGACAGGCAATCCCATAAAAAAGGGGGAGGCATTGCCTGCATCTACCGCTCTAACCTCCATGTTACTGAACTTCTGGCTGATCCTACAGACTCCTGCGAATACCTTGCACTTTCCATATGCAACAACACCACCCAACTGTGCAGACTGCACATCTTTTACCACCACCAGGCACGAATGACACCTTCACTGACCTCCTCATAGAAATCATCACAGCCAAGGCCTCCCCTAACTCTAATGACATTTTCCTTGGCGACTTCAACTTGCACTGGAACGACCCCAAGGACCCTCAGGTTAATGCCATCAGAGACTTCTTGGCCGACCAAGCCCTTACCCAAGCCTGATCACTCCCAACTCACTCGAAAGTCGCCACTCTAGACTGGATCATCGCCAAGGATTCAGCGGTCGAACTTATCTCTATAAACCCATGTGATTGGTCTGACCACCACGCTATCACCTTCCTTCTGCCTGACACCCACAAGACTTGGACACCACAACCCGTGATTCCCAAATGTTGGGTTAGAGACACCAAGAACCTTGACCACGGGAAACTGGCTGCCCGCTGTGAGTCTGACCTCCCCCCCCCTCATCGCACTATGGTCAACAACCTCACTGATCATTATTCCACAACTATATCCAACATTCTCGATGACCTTGCTCCGCTAAAACTAAAAAGAACCCAGATCAAAGACCGGAACCCCTGGTTCAACGGTTCCCTCAACATGAAGAGGAGATCCCTCCGGCAGTCAGAGCGTAACTGGAAACAGCACCCGTCAGCAGCCCATCCAAAACTTCTCCGTCAGTCCAGAACTGCCTACAATAGGAAAATCCTCAACGCAAAAAAAGTTTTCTTCAGAACAGAACTGAAGAACGCCAAGAATAGACCTCGCAAGCTATTCGACCTGGTCAAACATCAATCTAACAAACTGGCTAAAACCTCCAAAGAAACCCCTAAATCTCTAATATCAATGGAGGAATTTTCCTCCTTCTTCTCTGACAAAATCACTGCCCTAGGAAAGGAACCTAATTCCGCAACACACTCCCAAACTACGCCAGCTTTACCTCTTCTCTCCGCGCTGCCCTCCCACACTTCACCCAAAAACCTAGCGCACTGGTCCAACTTTAAGGTCTATGACGAACACTTAGTCTCGGAAATTCTATCCTCCTTAAACCCAAACAATCACTACAATGATCCTCTCCCTGCTAACTGCCTAGTCGCCGCCTCTCAGGTGATCATACCTTCTTAGACTGCAATAATCAATGCATCCCTCCTACAGGGATCGATACCTGACTCTCTTAAAGCCGGCCAAGTCGTCCCCATTTTAAGGAAACCTATGCCGGATCCTGCTTCCCCTGACAACTATAGACTGATATCTAACATCCCACTGCTAACAAAAGTGCCCAAGAAATGTGTGCAACAGCAGTTGAGCCAACACATTACCAACTTCCACCTACTTGATGACTTCCAATCTGGGTTCAGAACTGGACACAGCACGGAACCCACCCTCCTCCATATCGTGGATGATGCCCTCCGAGCCCTTGACCAAGGCAAAACCTGTCTCCCAGTCCTCCTAGTCCTATCCTCGGCTTTCGATACGGTCAACCACAAAACTCTGCTGGAATGCCTCAAACTCCACATGGGATTGCATGGCACCGTTCTTGAATGGTTAAGGTCCTTCCTCCAGAATCGCTCACAGAGAATCCTAATCAACTGTAACTTATCCGTTCCCTCTCCGATCACGGTTGGAGTCCCCCAAGGATCAACCCTGTCCCCTACCCTCTTGAATCTTTACCTTGAACCGCTCACAGAGGTGCTACGCACCGCTAACATCGCCTACCACCTGTATGCTGATGACACACAGATCTACATTAAAATCTCTTCTCCTGAGGACATTCGCTCCCTGAATGAGGCCTTGAAGCTGACGGTGCATTGGCTCACCTCTATCCAGCTCAAACTTAACGCAAAAAAAATGGAATTTCTCCTTATCTCCCCACCCAAAACCAATTCAGACATTCAGGATTGGATCAAGGCTATCACAGCGTTAAACTGCCCTCCTACCATTGTGGGAATAACCCTAGACTGTAACTTGAATATGCGTGGCCATATCAACTCGATGGCCAAAACTGCCAGATTTCACCTGAGCTACCTAAGACACCTGAAACCTTTCCTCACCACCCCGACCTAAAAATGGCAACCCCGGCACTAGTCATCTGCAGGCTAGAATATGGATGCTCTACCCTCGCAGGTCCACCCAAGAACTCTTTGGCTCCATTGAAAGCCTGCCTCAATGCCGTCGCCAGACTCCTAACAGGTTCAAAGAAATTCAACCATATCTCTCCCCACCTTAAAGCTCTAAACTGGCTTCCTTTCGAGGCCAGAATCCAACTTAAGCTGGCTTGCATCACTCACAAGGCTCTATATTCCAATTCCCCAGCTTTTCTTGCCCAGAAACACGTGATATCCGGAGGAGCCAGAAACTCACGGTCCGCCAGGGACCTTTTGCCCCAACCAGCACGCTTGCGGGAAAAAAAACGTACTATCGGGCCTTCTCTGGGGCCGCCCCAAGAATATGGAACTCACTCCCGCCCACCATCAGAAGACTTCCATCTTTGGCACATTTTAAAAAGGAGGCCAAAACTTTCTTTATGTGCACATCCCTCTCCTAACGCTTGAATTTCAATCACCTCAGCGACTTTGTTTCTCCTTCTATTACGGCATTATCCATGGTTCTTCCGGATTATACCTACCCGGCACTTCTGGGCAGCCCACCCGGGAATTGAGACAGCTTGTTTTCTCGTATAATGTATCTACCTGTTTTTATCCCAACTGTATCCGTGATATGTTACTGTCTATTATTTATTTCCTTGTATAATGCATCTACCTGTTCTTATCCCAATTGTATCCACCCATCCTAAGTCTGTTTATACCACCTGTCAATCCTGTTAAGCGCTCTGATACTCTCACGGGTGTGGTTCAAGCTCTATAAAACTCAAAAATAAATAAATAAATAAATTGACACATTTAACAATATAACATTTCAATGCAACAAATATAAATAAATAAAAATTAATCAATACATTTAATATAATTAAATTACTTCCCATCCTATTCCCCTATAAACCCACAACCCTCTACGTGACTAAAAGCGCAAAATTCAAATAAAAAAGAATAATAACTAAAAAAAATGTAACACATATATTAAAAATACAAAAAAATGCATCACATACATATTAAATATATGCTAAAATACATAACAATAATAAAAAACGATATTTATTAACAACTATTGGCCAGATGTGGGTAAATCTGAAATACCGATTTCTTAATAGCGAATTTTACCGATTCGCTATTAAGAAATCGGTATTTCCTATGTAGGTAAAGATTCGGTAAAAAATACCGAATCCTTAATATTCCATATTACCGAATCGGTAATTGAGATTCGGTAATAAGGAATACCTACCCATTCATTTTTGAGGCTTGGAGGCCCATAGGAATTAAGACATTCACTATTAGCGATTCGGTATTACCGAATCGCTTATAGCAGGAGCACTTTCAAGGGTGCCAGGGTGTCAAAAAGACACCCTGTTGCACCCCTGAAATGTGCATGTGTGCACATGTGGCACACATACATGCCCTAAGGGCATGAATGTGTGCCACATGGCACTTAACAAACAACAAAAAAGTGACTTTTTAAAGGAAATCGGTAATTACCACCAACTTGAAGTTGGTGGTAATTACCGATTTCTTAAGGCTCAAAAGCACTCTTTAATGTGCTTCCTACATTGCTGCAAGAGCAATAAGGAATCGGTATTTACCGATTCCTTACCTACATTAGGAATGGCTAAATACCGGTCGGTAACGCTGAAATTTACCAAATTTCGGCGTTACCGACCGGTATTTAGCCACCTACATCTGGCCCTATATTTTTGCAAATTATATTTAACACTTCGATATTTTTAAAAACGATATTTCTTACCTTAAGTCGATATTCTTCACCACAATATTTGTGCTGTCAATATTCCTGACCCACGATAATAATAACTCGATATTTGTGCAACTCAATATTTTGTACTCGATATTCTGTCTCTGCACCACGCCTACAAGGCCCTCCACAACACCGGACCCCAATACCTCAATGACTGAATCTTCTTCCACACCCCCAAGAGAAACCTCCGCTCAGCCAACCTCTCCCTAGCCACTGTCTCACGCTTCTACAGGACCAGAGCAGGTGGAAGATCCTCCTCTTACCTCGCAGCCAAGACCTGAAATTAACTCCCCCTTCACCTCCGACGAAGCCTGACACTGCACCAATTCAGGAAGGACCTCAAGACCTGGCTCTTTGTATGACCCCAACGGAGCTGCTCACACACACCACCAGTGCCTTGATACCCTCGTGGGTGAGTAGTACGCTCTACAAAACCCTGATCGATTAATTGAGAATGTGCAGGAAGTAGACTTGCACAACATGAAATACGCACCAAATTTCATGTTTATTTTTAAATGAAAATCTGGAATAGGACACATTTTCTGAACCTGGTAAATAAATCACCTTCACTGTCAACATTGACCTGGTGAGTCAAATACCTCTCCCCCATCCACCCTACTATTAAGGACCTTACACTTAAGTGGCATACGCAAATCCTACTTTTGTGAAAGGAAATATTAAAACTTAAAAGAAGTTCCACCGGTGGATTCCCCTCCAGATCTAGCACTCTCATGACGAATAGGAGTATTTGCTCTTTGTCTTCCCAAACGACCCCATTGAGTCACATGTAGACACAGTTTTCCCGTTATTGAACTGCAAGATAATTAGCACCTGAAAGGTGTTGCAGGGGCTTTGAATGGAGAATATTGTAGGCAACAGAGTTAAGCAACATAGCTCTTTGTTCGTGTTAATTCCCGTGCGAGATGTGTCATACAGTCCACTTTAAAGATTATTAGAACATTGGAATGTTGAAAACTCCATTGAAAACAATGGAGTGCTCCGGGCTTATAATGACTGGTATAAGCCCGGAGCTCCAACATTACAATGTTTCTTTGTTCACAGCTCTAGCTGTGAACAAAGGCTTCGGGGAGCCTGAGGGGATTTCCATCCCCTCGCGCTCCCTGAAGCTTTGTTTTATTTGTTAGAACATTCTGCCCTCTAGTGGCAGAATGTTCTAACAGCCTTATAGCCCTTCGTAGCAGGGCTATACCGGCTATTAAAGTGCCGCTGCTTTGTTAAAGTCCCTCGCCTTAAGCTTGGGCCTTTAACGCTGCAGCGGGCCTTTAATAGCCGGTACAGCCCGCCACGGCAGGCTATAAGGCTATAATACTCATAAATTAATATTGAGCAAAATTTAGTGAGGAGACTAGTGCCCATTATTCCCTGGTACATCACAACTAGTTTATCTTGTGATGTAGCACCATCCATAATCTGAGACAGCTTGCATGTCTCACAGTCACTACACGACTCTGCCCAAAACTATGTGACTTCGGTGTTCAATTTAGAAAACTCATTCAACACCATGGGTTAGGCATACATGACACAGGTGTTGAAACATTTGAGGTTCAGACCTGGCTTCAACGGTTGTGTGACACTGCTAACCAACTGCGCCAGTGAGAATGGGATGGCGGTGTCCAACAACTGGTTGATCAAGAAAAGCACAAGGCAGGGTTGTCTGGTCTCACCCTTTTTTATTCACATTAGTGATTGAACTTAGTGGTATACAGCTGCGAACCTGCATACAAGAATAGGGATAAGGATAAACAAATGAATCGTAAAGTGTTGCTTTGTGCAGACGATGCTTTGAACTATTTGGGACAACCAGAGGTATCTGTGCCTGTGGTTCTATTGGAACAATTTGGGATGGTGTCGGGTTTGAAGAGTAATCATCAGAAGTGCAGACTGTTTCCACTGAGGGTGATGCCCAGGCTGTCAAAGGAAATGTACCCCGAGTTGGGAATACAATGGAAATGGACCTCTTACGGTACATGGAAATTCAGGTAACGACCACAATATGGGTGGAGTACTAGGTCGTTTAGAACATTTGGTGGGTTTCTGGAATACTTTGCCATTGTCAGTTATGGTCAGAGTGCCTCTTGCTAAAATGATCTTTCTGTTTATATAGAATGCAGAATTTCATATGCTGCTGGAAATCCAAGTTATTTAGGCATCTGGCTAGATTGCAGGTGTTGCTGGTATGGGCAGAAAAATGAAGCAAGAGAACAGGGGGATCTAAGTAGTAGCTCCTTCAAAGCTAAAGGTGGGGCACAATGGACAAATACAGTCAAGGCCAAAGGTTAAGAGTTCCAAGGAATGAGTAACGAGTATTACCTGGGCAGGGATAATCTATTTTCTTGATGGACCTCCTTCTTTTTTGTTAGACAACTGTGCACTTTGTCCCACTGTCTCTTCATGTGGACTATTCCCGGTTCCCTACTGTGTCTTAGTCACAGTGAAGTGAAAACTGTCCCAGGAGATGAGGAAGAGTTTGATGCCAGACTTTGAAAACCACCAAGAGTTCCCCAGCTCGAAGGGGTGATGCACTGTTTCACACAGAAAGGTCTAACTATGTCTGAGACCCTATAGCCTCTTCAAACACAGTCAGGAGTGGTACTGCACTATATTCCAGGAAGAAACCCGGCCCATGTGAAAACTCAGTGATATATTCTTATGTACTTTCAAAATCCATGGGCTTGCATTGATTTGTAGTGAGAGAAAACATATATAAACTCTTCTACATGTCATGTATTTTAGCATTAGGCTCCAACAAACCCTTTTCTAGTGTTAGCTCTGGTCATGGTTGCTGTGCTGCTTGCTAATTTTGCATTTAACACGGTAGGCTTGCGGGCTTCCCGACGTGTTGTGCTTTATTTTTAACACCCCATTTCTGCCAAAATATGCTCCCTAGTGTTCTCGTAACTGTAGCGTTGAGGAAACTTGTTTTACCACTTCTTTTGGGCTGGGTGGTTCTCTGAAGAAAGGCATGCAGGTCTGGGAAGTTACCAGAGAGCAACTTCCTTCCAGAAACTTTTACCAAAGGTTCTCAAACCCACGACGTGCAAACTTGTTGGCCATGCCTGGTGCGAGCATTCTGGCCGGTCTGAATCCAAGTCTTGGTCCCAGTAAAATCCTGAACTCATACAGCAATGCTCTGAGAACTTACAACACCTCCTGCAATAACAGCGACCAATGAACTGGCTAAAAACATCCTCTACTTGTCGCATGACCAAAACGGATAACCACACCCATGAGAGTTGATTTTGAATCTTCTGACACTAAGGACTTTTCCCCCCATAAAGTAAGTTCTATGCTATCTTCAATGCAATTAATATTTGTTTATGAGCCATTGGACTATTAAGTCTTTTCCTAAGTTTGGACTTAATTTAATTTATCTCCAGTTGTGATTAATTTGCTATGCTATGTCTTGCACCAGCCTGTCACATCCTGCTGAATGCTCGCCTTCAGCTTCATCACAAAATGAATTTCTAATTTCCATTAAGGGAGTGTAATCCAATGTAGATTTCGATTAATCAGCTACCTACAGGTCACGTAATTTAACGTTTTGCTTGTGCTGACCTCGTAGCTCCCCCTTGAAGGACAGTTCGTTCGAACAGAGATGTCTTGAGACAATGGATAGGCACGGGTGAACCAAATGGGGGGGGGAGGAAATCTTGCAATGAAAAATATTCTGGAAGCTTTGATTTTCACGTGGCCGCCCCTCTCGCATTGCACGCGTAATAACCTATCACCCTTGAGAATTATGTATTCTGCGGAAGAAAATAAAATATGTATCTTCACCTACCTCTTTACATGAATAGCCAAGGCAAGGCACGGAAGATGATGATGTGTTTGCCTTTGCTGCAAACAGATCAAGCCTTGAAATTTGCTAATACAACAAACACTGCATAACCTTGAGTCTACAAAGGAACGGCAGTAGTTGATGTGCATAAAAAGGCCCTACTTAAGTGATGCTTCCTCCAAGCAGAAGCCTGATTTCCTACAACTCTAAAGAACAGTGTAGACAACAAGTGTACCATCTCATCAAGGCAACTACCATAAAATAAAGCAGGTGCCAACTAAAGTCTCCTCCTACTATTTTGTCACTCTCTTTAACTTGTGTTTATTACCTGGATTATTTTAATGGTGAGCGTGGTTGTGCGAAAGTGTATGCTGCAATTAACTCATTTCTATGGCGATTCTCTACCGAATAAAACAACTTAACACGTAACAATAAATAGAACCTCTAATCTTGGAGAATTATGAATTATACTTATAAATGCTCTAAACCAGCGGTTCTTAACCCGGGGTCCCTAGACTGGTATGCGTAAATGACTGGTTACAAAATTGAATAATATTAGAAGATCAATAAAGGATACATATCTAAAAGGCAAACTTGAAAAGTGTAAAACGCTCTCTAAATGTGTAAGAATTTGAAATTAGAGGGTAAAAGTTAGGTTGGTATACTTAGGATGATTCATGGGATCACCACAAGTACAGCAAACAGAATCTAGTGCAGATAAAGTGTGGCCTCAACTGATGCACTGGTATGTGTGGACAAATAAAGAGCATGCATTAGAAGACAAAAAATACAAACGGAAATGCTAGTGTCTAAGTTATCACTTAGGCGCCGATCACGATCCTGTAAAAACCGGGTACGAACCGTCGGACGGAGCATATTCTCCGTCCGACGCGTACCCGGTCGTCAAAATCTACCAACATGGAATTACGATTCGCACGGAAACACCATTTCCGTACGAATCGTACAAAACCCCGACCGACCAAAATAAACATACAAATGCGATCCGGGAAAGCGCCGACCTGACGTCGGGACGCTCGCAGCCTGCCATTCACGAACCAGGAATGACGATTCGCACCGACGTCATCCCGCACGGTGAATATTTTCCGGCTGCCAAAAACTGCCGGGAAATCAGGACAACGCGAACAAGGAGTACCAGTACGCGACGGACAGACAGGACGACGCGAACAAGGAGTACCCGTACGCGACGGACAGACATGGACCCGAACCTACGTGTCATCCCGGCCCTCATAGCAGTCGACCTCCTCTACAGGTTACGACGCAGACGCCGCAGAAGGTCAGAACAACTAAGCGAGGGGGGAAAGTGGGGGGGGTGGTGTCAGGACCAGGGCAGGCCACAAACCCCCCACCAAAGTCACAGAGCACACATGCCCTGGACATACCTGACTCCCAGGCCCTGGTCACTACGAGGGGGTGGGGGCATGTCCAGCTAAGCCAGCGACCACCACAACGGAAGTTCTTGACGACGCGAACCGGCAATATAACCAGACAGGTACGTCCCGTACCCACGCCTTAAGAGCGTGGGTACGAGTCGTACCACGCCCACACCTACGTCACCCCAACAATGGCGGGACGGCTCGTACCCACGTGGCAAAGGCCTGGGTAGGGGCCGCACAAGCATCACATAGCGTGGGGACGGATATGTACGGACCGTACCCCCACCCCGTATGCATGGAGCGTACCCCCACCCCAACAGTGTAAGTACGACCCGTACCCTCACCCGTGTATGCAAGGAGCGTACCCCCCACCCCAACAGTGTAAGTATGACCCGTACCCCCACCCGCGTATGCAAGGAGCGTACCCCCACCCCAACAGTGTAAGTACGACCCGTACCCTCACCTCGAATGCATGGAGCGTACCCCCACCCCAACAGTGTAAGTACGACACGTACCCTCACCTGCGTATGCAAGGAGCGTACCCCCCATGCCAACAGTGTAAGTACGACACGTACCCCCACCCGCGTATGCAAGGAGCGTACCCCCAACCCCAACAGTGTAAGTACGACCCGTACCCCCACCCGCGTACGTATGGAGCGTACCCCCACCCCAACAGTGTAAGTACGACCCGTACCCTCACCCGCGTATGCAAGGAGCGTACCCCCAACCCCAACAGTGTAAGTACGACCCGTACCCCCACCCGCGTACGTATGGAGCGTACCCCCACCCCAACAGTGTAAGTACGATCCGTACCCTCACCTCGAATGCATGGAGCGTACCCCCACCCCAACAGTGTAACTACGACCCGTACCCTCACCTCGAATGCATGGAGCGTACCCCCCATGCAAACATTGTACGTACGACACGTACCCTCACCCGCGGACGTATGGAGCGTACCCCCCACCCCAACAGTGTAAGTACGACCCGTACCCTCACCCGCGTATGCAAGGAGCGTACCCCCAACCCCAACAGTGTAAGTATGACCCGTACCCCCACCCGCGTACGTATGGAGCGTACCCCCACCCCAACAGTGTAAGTACGATCCGTACCCTCACCTCGAATGCATGGAGCGTACCCCCACCCCAACAGTGTAAGTACGACCCGTACCCTCACCTCAAATGCATGGAGCGTACCCCCCATGCAAACATTGTACGTACGACACGTACCCTCACCCGCGGACGTATGGAGCGTACCCCCCACCCCAACAGTGTAAGTACGACCCGTACCCTCACCTCGAATGCATGGAGCGTACCCACATCCGTGTATGTCATGAGCGTACATATTGTGAAATAGGAGGGGTGTGTGCAGAGTCCTCCCAGCTGTGCCCTGAGACAGGAGGGGTGGGTGCCTAACACTCCCAGTAGTGCCCTGAGACAGGAGGGGTGTGTGCAGAGTCCTCCCAGCAGTGCCCTGAGACAGGAGGGGTGTGTGCAGAGTCCTCCCAGCAGTGCCCTGAGACAGGAGGGGTGTGTGCAGAGTCCTCCCAGCAGTGCCCTGAGACAGGAGGGGTGTGTGCAGAGTCCTCCCAGCAGTGCCCTGAGACAGGAGGGGTGGGTGCCTAACACTCCCAGCAGTGCCCTGAGACAGGAGGGGTGTGTGCAGAGTCCTCCCAGCAGTGCCCTGAGACAGGAGGGGTGGGTGCAGAGTCCTCCCAGCAGTGCCCTGAGACAGGAGGGGTGGGGGCCTATCACTCCCAGCAGTGCCCTGAGACAGGAGGGGTGTGTGCAGAGTCCTCCCAGCAGTGCCCTGAGACAGGAGGGGTGGGTGCCTAACACTCCCAGCAGTGCCCTGAGACAGGAGGGGTGTGTGCAGAGTCCTCCCAGCAGTGCCCTGAGACAGGAGGGGTGGGTGCAGAGTCCTCCCAGCAGTGCCCTGAGACAGGAGGGGTGTGTGCAGAGTCCTCCCAGCAGTGCCCAGAGACAGGAGGGGTGGGTGCCTATCACTCCCAGCAGTGCCCATGGAACGCAAAGGGTGGAGTAGCCACAGATACCATGCCCACAAATGTCAGTCAGGTGCACAAAGACCCTGCAGTACATGTACCACATGTGTGCGAGGCTGGGAGTATACGCATGCATAGGGCCAAAAAGAAAACATGTACACATGAAGTCATGTCAATAGTCCACATACACAAGTACAATGACTACCAAGGATGCCACGAATGATGCAGGTGGAGAATGGCTCAGCATGCATGTGCAAAGTTGAAGGAGTCCGTCACACACCCAGCTAATGTACACACAGCTCGGCGCTAAATATTGGGAACACCCTGCATGGAAGAAGTCAGGGTACACAGAGGAAGGAAAACACCTTGGGACAATTGCAACATGCAGCAACTGCTTACATGAATTGAGAAAGCTAGCTAACACCGTGTGATGGCACACAGATCCCATGGTCCCCCCTATGAGCAGCACACTACTACATTTCCCACACACCCAACACATGAACACCACCCACAACCATGTAGCAGCCCCACCGACAGCAATGCCAGCAAAGCAGGAGTGTTCCAAGGGCAAAAAATAAATAGCTTTATTCAGCATGATCCAAAAACTGGTATGTAGTAAGTTCAATATTTACAAAGCCCATAGGGCAATCCAGGAGTCACAGCTGGATGGGGGACACAGTGGGATGCGTGTCCCCTAGCTTGCCTGCACAGTTACAAGCCGTTGTCTTCCACAGGGGTGAGGGCATCAAGTGGGGAGGAATGAACAGGTACCGCAGGGACAGGAGGGCGAAGGGTAGGCGACGTGGGTGCAGGGATGGAGGACTCCACCACAGGGGGTGGGGCAGGGCCAAAGGTGGATTCTAGGAGCGCGCTGCACACCTCGGCAAGGTCCTCCAGGGACTCCCCTGCACCCGAAGGAACCACAGGCCCCAAGGAGGGGGGGGTCAGAGGGATGGGTCGCAGCGCCACTGGGGGAGGGTGTGGACAGGGGGGGGGACTCAAGCACCCTGACCGTGGACTTCCTTGACCGCTTGCGGGGTGGTGTCACTGTGGGGCTCAGGGACAGAGCGGCCATGAAGGAGTCTTTGGGGGAGATGTGGCCAGGAGAGCTGAGGGGAGGGGATTTGGAGGGAGTGGATTGGGTGGAATGCGGACTCCCACTCTGGCTGCGTGTCACACGTTTGCCCCCCGACCCAGTGGGTGTGCCTACTTCACCCTGTGTGTGCGTGTCAGGAGGTGTGCGGCAGACCTTCCCTGCTGGTGTGGTGCCTGTGTCTGTTGTGGTGGGTGCATGCTTACGTCTGTGTGTATGTGGGACAGGCATGGGAGTGGGAAGTGTGGAAGGAGCAGGGGTAGGGGGTGGGTCGTAGCGCTGCAGGAGACCCACTGCTGCAGTCAGTGTGGAGTCTATGGACCTCAGCAAGTTGCGTTGATCAGCCTGCGATGAATGAATGCCCTCCAAGTATGCCTCCATGTTGTTGAGGACCTGGCTGTGGGCATGGAGGACATTAAGGATCGCAGTCTGACCAATCTGCAACTGCCGCTGGATGTCCACAGACTCAGCATTGGCGGCAGCAGTGGAGACAGGGGCAGGGGGTGCGGTGCCTGGCAGGAAGGAGACATGTGGTGACCGGGCACGTTGGGAAGGGACACGAGCAAGTGGGAGGCGGCTGATGCCAATGGAGGGGGCGGTGCGAGATGTAGGGCTGCTGTCAGATGGTGGTGCAGCCACCGCCCACTCGGAGAGATCATCCTCGGACCCGTCAGCTTCATACTCTGTTTTGCCAGTCGACAGGTCCCCGGGTTCACTCTCCTCCGCCTCTGTCCCACTCGAAGTGCCAGGCACGATGCCACCGCTGGCACTGGTGCTCGGTCCCTCCGCGCCGTCTGTGTCCATGTCTCCCTGCGTGTCCCCCGACGATGCTGTGGGCAGGGTGAAGAGACAGAAATTAATCATACACCTGTATACATATGTCACATGAGTCAAATCTACTTAGGTCACAGTGCATAGCCTGAAACAAAGGAAGAGTTACAACTACAAAACAAGGTACATATGTAGGCCCTGCAAGACACAGTTGTGTGACCCACCATGCCATGGAAAAACTATGGAGAGCATGACACAATAGCAAATGAGATGACATGGAATTTTGACTGAGGAGCAAGGCCCTGGGGACAATCCAGCACTGCATCTGCACCACACAGCGTGGCAGGCAATAGGGATGAGCAGGGACCACATCCAGGAACTAGAGGCACATGCAGCATAGGTAATACTGATAACATGGCCACCCTGACTGGCACAATGCACCTTGAGTGTATGTCCAGACAAACATCACACACTGGCCAGTCCTAGCAAGGAGATGACAGGTCTTGACATGTAGGCCATGCCCGCACCACCCACCCCCTACATGAGACAAATCTGTGGAGACACAGGAAGCACTTACATCTCTTAGTCAGGGTGAAATACACATGGGATGCTAAACTTCAATATTGCACACAAACTACCCAAGGTGCGCCTGTCCAAATTATCATGTACAAATGGGCATCATCAGATGATTGCAACAAGACACAAAGGCAATGGCCACCGTGAGTATGTAATTGGAAAATCAGGTCAGGCTGGACAGTGGACACTTGTAATACATCTCACGTCAATATACATGGTGCCAGGGGACAATGGCACAGAGCACAACCTATGCTGTAGACACAGAGATTGTCGACATTCTCGGATTACACACATGATACCTAGGAAAAGATGCCCCTGGGGACAGTAGTGGCCACACAACTCCATGCTCCTGAATAGGAATGACTGCAACACACGCTAACATCCCTGCACCATGCGTAACGCACAATCATGCACATCATGTCACAGGCCACCACATGGGACATGCCTGCTGGAAGGCCTCGCACTCGAGAGATTAACTCCCATGTCTGGAATCAGCATTAGTGCCAACTGACATGGAACCCACAAGTCCAGAACTGGACAGGGCACAGGCAAGGTCACTAAACCTGTTACACACCACCCCCACACATGATGCTGCAGGCATTGTACACTTGGAGAAGGTGTCAGGCTACATAACTTTGTGATGGAGTGACTACACAGAGACCAGGGAACACATTGCAAGGTGGGGAAGGGAGGCAGGAGAACCCTGCAACACTGTGGGTAACAGGATCTGCACAGCACCATAAACCCTGGAAGTGTATTCATGGAACAGTGCACTTACAAATGCTTGTGAAACACAACAAACACGCACATGTACCTACCCCCTTCCGGCTGCTGCATCTCCTGTAGGCGCCTGTCCAAGTCAGGAAAGACCACCGCCAGCACACGTTTCTGGATGTGGGAGAGACGGCGGCACCCGCGGTTCTTATAGCTCTCAGGTGAGTCCCCCAGCAGGACCCGTGCGATCCTCCGCGTCCAGCACCGGATATCCTGCCAGCGTTTCCTCACCTGGGACAGGCGCCGCTTCCGACCATCCGCACTCCTCACGGCGCTGACGGCGTCCAGCCATATCTTCTCCTTGGCAGAGGCGTCTACCTGTGAGGATGGACAAGTGACACTACATCAATACACCTGGCACATGTCACAGGGACACAGATTAGAACACATTTGCTGTTTACAACAAGGCATAGTATGCATCCAACGCATTGCACCTTTGTCATAGGGACATGATCCTCTGGGGGAAGGCCAAAAGCAGTACGTGCCATTGAAAGGACACAGGGGGAATGAGGGCAACTACACAATCAATGATCCAGGCTCACACTGTGCATCACACCCACCCCTCCTGTCTCAGGGCACTGCTGGGAGTGATAGGCCCCCACCCCTCCTGTCTCAGGGCACTGCTGGGAGTGATAGGCCCCCACCCCTCCTGTCTCAGGGCACTGCTGGGAGGACTCTGCACACACCCCTCCTGTCTCAGGGCACTGCTGGGAGTGATAGGCCCCCACCCCTCCTGTCTCAGGGCACTGCTGGGAGTGATAGGCCCCCACCCCTCCTGTCTCAGGGCACTGCTGGGAGTGATAGGCCCCCACCCCTCCTGTCTCAGGGCACTGCTGGGAGACATCAGGCATTCCCCCCCCTGGGACCCCCCCTACAGTACATAGCATGTGTGTCACACCTGGACACAATGGCAGAAGTCACAGTCACTACAAAGGGACACAGTCTGTGCCAGTGGACACTGCACTCACCTGATAACCTGGTCACCCATACAGCATGGGGTACCGTGGGAGGATCACATCCAGCAAAGCCATGTTCTCCTCCAGGGTGAATGGCTGTGACCTCTCCACAGCCCTTGACATGGTTCCAGGGAATCAGTAGCAGCAGCTGGGTCGTGGAATACAGAGATGTGCAGGCAAGTGCTCCCTCATGGGACCTGGCTGCCTTATATCTGCCTTGCTGGCCCATCTCATGCACAGGAGTACAGAGTGATTGGTCACTCACATTTGCATCCTATGTTTCCTCCAATCCCTTCAAACCTAGCAGTCTGTGGGTTCTCAATCTGTTTTATTCTCCTGCATGATGTCAGCCCCACAAATACATTGCAACAAAGTAGATTCATTCCAACTGACTTCTGCCGTGCAGCTTCCTGAACAAATTCAAAATTTGAACTTGGTCTCCATGACAACCAGCATGCATGTAGGCCTTAATACTTGTCCCTCATGTGTCCCCTATGTAATTTGGAGCTTCACACACAGGTACGGTGCGTTCCGGGGCCCTAGGGCACCCCAAATGCATAGCAACGGCCCGTACACGCGTGCCTACGTTCACTATCACTCTGGGTGTCCTCGCGTATGCGTACTCATAGTGGTACGGGCCGTACACGCGCCTGTACGCTCCCTATCACTACGTGTACGCATACGCGAGAACACCCATAGCGGTAGGGCCGTACACGCGCCTGTACGCTCCCTATCACTATGAGTACGCATACGCAAGAACACCCATAGTGGTAGGGCCGTACACGCGCCTGTACGCTCCATATCACTATGGGTGTTCTCGCGTATGCGTACACGTAGTGATAGGGAGCGTACAGGCGCGTGTACGGCCTGTACCACTACGTGTACGCATACGCGAGGACACCCAGAGTGATAGGGAGCGTACAGGCGCGTGTACGGCCCGTACCACTACGTGTACGCATACGCGAGGACACCCAGAGTGATAGGGAGCGTACAGGCGCGTGTACGGCCCGTACCACTACGTGTACGCATACGCGAGGATACCCATAGTGATATGGAGCGTACAGGCGCGTGTACGGCCCGTACCACTACGTGTACGCATACGCGAGGACACCCATAGTGATATGGAGCGTACAGGCGCGTGTACGGCCCTACCACTATGGGTGTTCTTGCGTATGCGTACTCGTAGTGGTACGGACCGTAAACATGCCTGTACGCTCACCATCCCGATGGGTACACATACGGCAGCACTCCCATAGTGATATTGGAACGTACACAGGCCCTCTTAGCAGCAGTACGGCGGTTTTCACACATCACAGTGGTGACAGGCAGCACACAGGAAGGAATAGGGCGGACATACTTGTCCATGGATGGACATCAAGGCATTGTCTGTGCATTACTACATGTGTGGGGCACAGGCGTGACAGGCTGTGATGTGGAACATTACTCCTGAGTCGAGAAGGCACCAGATGTATGATGAGATGTGTACAGATGTAATGTGTGACGGTGCAATGTGTGCCAGGCATGCCCTTGACTCCTTTGACATGTGTGCATGTCGTACCGCACACTTGGGATGAGCGTCACTGGCATGGCACGGACACCAACACACGGAAGTGTCCCCTGATGCCCGGTACAGGGGTTACCACACCTGACTTGTCACTACCCACGGTGCACGATGTGACTATGTCATGTATGTGTGGGGGCTTCCCATTAGGTTGATGTTGGAGCACCCTCAAAAGCTGCAGCTGTTGCAGCAACCAACATGTGTATGTGTGTAGATTGACATTGGACACTGTTCCACACACCATGCCACATGTGGTATCGGATGTGATGTGCGTATGTATGCATGGGACACGGAGTAGCGTGACAAGGACATGTCTGCATCCTCTCAATGAATGTGTGGTGAGTCATGACATGTGCACCTTCATGGCAAGGTGTGTGGGCTGTCCTAGTGTAATGTCATGTGACCTGTGGCTCTAGTGTTCCGCTACCAGTCTCTGCAATCGGCATCCTACTTCTGCTGATGTGTGGGTGTATGTCACTCCTGTGTTGCGTCTGGCTGTTCACTTGCACTGGGACACAGCTAATCCCATGGCATGGCATGTGGAGGTTCTCAATCTCCGTGTGTAGCTGGGTCTTGGTAGGAGTGTCAGCTGCCAGCCATACGTGTCCAGGGCATGTGGCACATACCTGACTCCGTATGTAGCATATGTGTATAGACAGATTAACATGTGCTCAGTACAAATTATTTGTTGTTGTGGGGCACTCACTCTTCCTTGTCACTTCCAAATTCCTGCAGAGCGCTGCCTCTTCCCCGAGCAATTCCGGACTTGGCTGCCATGCGGGAGAATGATCGTATCCGGTGCTACCGCTTCCCCCAACGGTTGATTCTGGAGTTGACGACGAGACTGGCACCACACCTGCAACCGCTACACAGGTATCCTACGGCACTGACACCCAAGCTGAAGGTAATGGCAGCCCTACATTTTCTAGCCACGGGTACCTTTCAAAATACCATAGCTCATGTTGGTGGCATGTCCCAGAGCATGTTCTGCCGTGTGCTGCATTATTTCTTAGAGGCCATGTTGATTCACCTGGATGACTTCATCAAGTTCCCAACCCCTGAACAGTTGACTGGGGTCAAGCGTGGATTCTATGCCATGGGAGGGATGCCCCATGTCATTGGGTCCATAGATGGGACACATGTTGCTTTGGTACCACCACACGCACAGGAGGTAGCGTACCGCAATCGGAAGCACTACCACTCCATCAATGCCCTTGTGGTGTGTCTGTCCAACATGGTGATTTCACATGTCTGTGCTCGTTTTCCAGGATCAGCACACAATGCCTACATCATGAGGCGTAGCAGGGTGCCTGAAATGATGATGCAGCTGCGCAACGAACGAGCATGTGTTGTTGGTGGGTACAGTCTGTCTGTCCTGTATTTTGCATAGCCTACCAGCACGACCGCTTCACCAGTTCTAACGATGTCCATGTGCTTCCCATGTAGGGGACGCTGGCTATCCCAACATGCCATGGCTGCTCACACCTCTCCGCAACCCCATCACGCCGGCCCAGCTCCGCTACAACACCGCCCATGGCCGGACAAGGCGAGTGATAGAGAGGACGTTTGGCCTGCTGAAGAGCCGATTTAGGTGCCTCCACAAGACCGGCGGCGCACTCCCATATGCCCCTGCGAAGGTCTGCAAAATCTTCATGGTGTGCTGCATGCTGCACAACATGGCAGTTGAGAAAGCTGTGCCACTCATCCTGGATCAAGATGACGAGGACCATCCACCCGTGGAGGACGAAGGGCTTGGCAATGGGGCTAGTGATGTGGAGGATGTGGAGCTGCAAGAGGACATCCGGACTCGCCTCATACGCGACTTCTTTGCTTAGTGGTGAGTACCAGTGTCTGAGTGTGCACGCATTGCTCCACGTGTGGCATGTGTTGTGATGTGTGTCTCCACCTGCATGTATGGCACGTGAGTCAGAGGTGTGTGTGGGTGTGTCACTGGAGTGATGGTGGCAGTGATGGTTGTATTTCCCAAGTCATAATTGTGAACTAGCATGTTGTCATCCATACATGTGTCGAGTACATGCACATGCAAGTGGCTGTGCTTTTTGTGGCTGACTTCTTGTGTGTCTCTCATCCCCAGGTACTTGCGCATGCCGTCTGCTGGTTGCATTGTTGTGGCACTGCTATTCCTCATGGACACGTCATCGTGTGCTGACTCAGCGTTACACGCATGGACAAGTTTGGAAGTCTCCTTAGGGTAAGGGATGCATCAGGGGTGTATTGGGTGTGGCAGTTGTTCACGATGTATGCACACTGCCCCTGTCGATGTTTGGTTCCTCTGCAGCCATGTAGCATCACCATGGGACACGACATGCAGCTGTGTACACCTGAATAGATGGTCTGACTGGTTGACAGTCATCAGTGATGGGATAGTGGATTGTGATGATGGCATCAATGTGTGTAACACTGCCCTCGGACACATACGGTTTGCATTGGCTTGACATGGTGTGGGACTTCTACATCAGCGGATCAATGGTGTATGGCAGTCTCTCCGTGAGCAGCTGTGGGTGTTTAGCTGTTGGCCGACAATTGTGTGCCAGGTCCATGGCTATCACGCATTTGTGCTGCAGAAGGGGGGTGCCAGTGTTGGACCCACATGTTACTCCACATGAAGTGTTCATGTGTACTTCAAGTTGCCTCTGCAATCCCGAAAACATGACTAATAAAGGTGTCCCTATGCCTCCAAGGTGCCTCTTCTCGGTCAATGCTGGTGTGTTGCCACGGTGGATCCAGCATGTCTGGCATGGTTTCCCCTGATAGTGGCTATGTGTCTATGTGTCGAGTAGCAAGATGCAAGCTGTGTGTGTGGGCTGAGACTGTGTATTGTGCATGATGTCCATGACTGTGTGGGTATTGTGACATGTGCCATCCCCATGCATCCAACGTTGGCCAGGCCCCCATTCTCTGCATCCACCGGACTCAAGCTTGCAGGACATGGTTCTGCCACCTGTCTACACATACCTGGGTGCCCCCCAGGACACTGGACTGGATCCCTGACCTCTGCGCATGACTGTTGCTGTACTCAATGTGTCTGTCAGCACGGTTGTGCGGCCACCCCCTCAGCTGGTTGGGCCCATCACGGGTGTGTATGGTGCTCCATGTCTGTCTTGCCTAATACACTGTGACCCGTGTGTCCTGTGCCAGACTCAGGCCCCAGGGTGTGGATGGTTGAAGTCAAAAGATAACTCAGGCATGTTTAGACTTTACAAGACACATGTAAGGTAATAATGCAACCAGCAGGCATCTTCTCTTCATGGTGTGAATTTTTATTTTTGTGGGGGGGGGGGGGGGTATGACGTGAGGGGCTTTCCGGGAGTTTGGAATCCAAAGTTCAGTAGGGGAGTTGGTGTCCTTGCCATTGGAAATCCTCAGAGTCCATGCCACAGTCTTTGTCAACATTGGTCAGACAGTGACCAGCAAGGCCATGTGGCAGAGAATGTCTCTTGATGCTGTGTTGCTGTTGCTCCAGTGGGCCAGGTGCCTGGCCAGGTGTCCTGGGAGATGGTGATGTAGCGCCGACCCTCACGGTCCTTTCCGTGGACGACCCGGCCTCCTGCGGGGACCCTCAGAAGCAGGCCGTGACGATGTTTGGGATGCTCCATCGGATGTTTCCTCCTCCTCCTGATCCCTCCCTGTGGGTGGTGATGTTCTACGCCTTCTGGCACAGGGAGGGTTGCCCATGTTGTCGGCCATCCGACGGAGTGTATTGTGAATCCCCTGGAACATCGTCACGAGCTCTGCCTGTCTGTCTTCCATCCTCCGTTGGTGTTGCAGTAGACAGGCATGTTGCTGGGCCTGCTGGGTCTTTATCTCATCGAGGGTCCCCTTGATCTCATTGAGGGTGGACACAACCTGGGCCATGCCCGTGGTGTCCTGCCGGTATGTGTCCAGGATGTTACGGACATGGGAATATACCGGTTCCCCAGCCAACTGGTCAGGCTGGCGCCTCCGCCGTCCTCCACTCCCACCACCCCTGCCCACTTGCACCTGGCCTGCCCTTGTGGGCACATCGGGTCTCCGGGACCCCTGAGGGGTGGCATTGGCGTTGTCGCCTGCCTCCTGCTGGGTGCCCGGGACACCGTGTCCCTCCTGGCCAGCCTGGCTGCTTTGTGGTGGTGGGGCAGGGATCCTGGGTGTCTCCTGGGATGTGGCAGGAGTGGGGGTGGTGGTTGGCCCCGTTGTACCTGACGCAGGTGCTGCAGGTGGTTGGACACCAGAGGGGCCAGGTTGGTCGGGGTCGTCCACAGAGTGGTGAGAGTCGTCGCTGCCGGTGGGATCGGGCTCCCGCAGATCTGGGTCCTGTGAGTCTTCCCCCCCAGTGTTGGGGGGTGAACCACGAGGTTGACCTGTGTGTGAGAGAGACAATGTTAATTTTGGTCCATGCAACATCCATGTTTCATCAGTTTCAAAGTTGGCACATTTCCTCTTGGAAATAGGATCTGTCTTGCATTCCACTCACAGTGCACTTGTGCATGGGTGTGTCCCTTGGGCACCACTTTGGCCCCTTTAACTATGTGTGGCACAGTCTTACTTGCTGCGTCAAGTGTGACTGCAGTCAGCAGTGGAGTGGGCAGGTGTGGCGAGCCATGCATTGGCGCCTTCCGTGTAGCACTGTACATGTGCACATGGAGTGGATCCACACACTTATATAATGCAGGTAGCTGTCGTTGTGCTCGTGAACAGGTTGTGACATGGCCCTGTGTTTTGCCATGGAGAAGAGGGGGGGTTCTGGCACTGGCCACCCTTGGCTACATGCACGCAGTCTACCTGCTGACGAGCAGACATTCCCACACACCACACGGCTGATTTGCTCTCCCTGTGTCTCCCTCCCTCTCTGTCCCCCTCTCCCTCCCTCCGTGTGTCAGCCTCCTCCCTCTGTCCGTGTCCCTGTGTCTCCCTCCCTCTCTGTCCCCCTCTCCCTCCCTCCGTGTGTCAGCCTCCTCCCTCTGTCCGTGTCCCTGTGTCTCCCTCCCTCTCTGTCCCCCTCTCCCTCCCTCTGTGTGTCAGCCTCCTCCCTCTGTCCGTGTCCCTGTGTCTCCCTCCCTCTCTGTCCCCCTCTCCCTCCCTCTGTGTGTCAGCCTCCTCCTTCTGTCCGTGTCCCTGTGTCTCCCTCCCTCTCTGTCCCCCTCTCCCTCCTTCTGTATGTCAGCCTCCTCCCTCTGTCCGTGTCCCTGTGTCTCCCTCCCTCTCTGTCCCCCTCTCCCTCCCTCCGTGTGTCAGCCTCCTCCCTCTGTCCGTGTCCCTGTGTCTCCCTCCCTCTCTGTCTCCCTCTCCCTCCCTCCGTGTGTCAGTCTCCTCCCTCTGTCCGTGTCCCTGTGTCTCCCTCCCTCTCTGTCCCCCTCTCCCTCCCTCTGTGTGTCACCCTCTGTCACCTCAGCCCAGCTTCCTGGGCACACACTGTTAGCAGATCTTTGAATGGCCCTTGACTTGTTGATGTGAGTTTGTTTCTGATCTCCAGGCACCCATTGGGTGTAGTGTGTGTCTCGGCGCTGCTGCTGTGGTGGTGTGTGCTGCCACTCTTTCACAATGTTGGCTGTTCATTAGCTGCTGTCATGTGCAAAACAGTGCCTTCACCCCCATGTGTTGATGCAAGGCGTCCGCCATTTGCTGGCGAGTCTTTCCTGTGTGGGGACACAGTGTTTGTCTGGCTGTGACCTAGGCCATATGGGCAGAGGGCATTGTTGTCTGCTTCTGAGTTGCACTATGTGAATTTTGGGGCCCACCCTCCCGCCATCCGGGTTACCGTGTCATGTGTTGGTGTCTTCTGTGGCCTGTGACTTGACATTGTCCAGCTGGGTGCATGGGGCATGGTGGCGGCAGTGGCATGTGCGTGTTCATGGAGTGTGGTTGAGTCATGCGATAGCTTGGGGTGGTTGCTTGCCTGTTAGTGATTTTGGTTGTGGATGACGTTCCCCCCATGTGAGGTGCGTTGTTTGTGTACTCACCCGGGTCTCGGAGTCCTCCTAATCCTTCGACTGCCTCCACCGGCTGTATGGCCATCACCCTCTCCTCCCAGGGCTGGTAGTGTACGGGTCTGCGGGACAGCCCTCCTCCAGTGGCGTTGGCCTGGTTGTGTTCATCCAGCATCTTGGCTCGGACCCTCCTCCGCAGATCGTACCACCTGGCTTGGCATTCATGCCTGGTCCTTCTGGTGGACGCAACAGCATTCACAGCATCGACGATGGTCTGCCACATGGCTGTTTTTGCTGCCATGCTGGTCTGTCTGACCAATGTTCCAAAGAGCTGTGGCTCGACTCTGAGGATTTCATCGACAAGGACCTCCAACTCTCGGTTACTGAACTTTGGATTCTTGTTAGTGGGCATGGTGAGGGGTGTGGGTGTGGATGGTGGGGGGTGTGTGTGGATGGTTGTGGGTGTGTGGGTGTGGTGTGCAGGTGTGTGTGTGTGTGTGAATGTGATGAGGGGGTGTTTGTGAAGGTGGTTGTGTGAAGGTGTGCAAGTGTAATGTGTGGTGAAGCTTGTAGTATGGTGCTGTAGTTTGTCTGTGGTGTCTGGCAGCAGTGAGTCTGTTGCAAAGGCTCATGGTTTGTGTGTGTGGGCCCTTTTTATTGGTCCATTGGTGGGTGTGGCTGTGTTTGAAGTTTGGGTGGGTGTGTTATAAGGAGTGGTGGTGTTTTGGGCCTCTGTTTGTTTTTGGCAGTTGCAGGTCAGTGAATGTGTTTTTTTAGTGGTTGTTGGACATGTTTTGTGGCTTTGTGCCATTCGAATGGTGTATTCTTGTGTTGTTTTGGTTTGTCCTGGTTGTGTACGTGCGTTTTTAGCGTGTGTACGGTGTGTACATGGGCCATTTTGTTGTACGGTGCTGTCCTTGTGTGTGGCTTGGTACGACTCGTACATGCGGTTGTGATGTTGGGGCCTGGGGTGCGCTCCGTACTTAGGAGGTTGTGGTGGGGGTGTGACTCTGACGTACACGGGTGTACATACAGGGGGGTACGACACGTACACGGGTGGGGGTACGACTCGAACGTACAGGGGTGTACATACACGGGGGTACGACACGTACAGGGGTGGGGGTACGACTCGAACGTACAGGGGTGTACATACACGGGGGAAGGACACGTACAGGGGTGGGGGTACGACTCGAACGTACAGGGGTGTACATACACGGGGGTAGGACACGTACACGGGTGGGGGTAGTACTCGAACGTACAGGGGTGTACATACACAGGGGTAGGACACGTAC
This sequence comes from Triturus cristatus, assembly GCF_964204655.1. Classification (NCBI taxonomy): domain Eukaryota; kingdom Metazoa; phylum Chordata; class Amphibia; order Caudata; family Salamandridae; genus Triturus; species Triturus cristatus. Next base: position 997,580,134 of record NC_140592.1, on the reverse strand, counting down.
AGGGGTGGGGGTACGACTCGAACGTACAGGGGTGTACATACACGGGGGTAGGACACGTACAGGGGTGGGGGTACGACTCGAACGTACAGGGGTGTACATACACGGGGGTAGGACACGTACAGGGGTGGGGGTACGACTCGAACGTACAGGGATGTACATACACGGGGGTAGGACACGTACAGGGGTGGGGGTACGACTCGAACGTACAGGGGTGTACATACACGGGGGTAGGACACGTACAGGGGTGGGGGTATGACTCGTACGTACAGGGGTGTACATACACGGGGGTACGACACATACAGGGGTGGGGGTACGACTCGAACGTACAGGGGTGTACATACACGGGGGTAGGACACGTACAGGGGTGGGGGTACGACTCGAACATACAGGGGTGTACATACACGGGGGTACGACACGTACAGGGGTGGGGGTAGGACTCGAACGTACAGGGGTGTACATACACGGGGGTAGGACACGTACAGGGGTGGGGGTACGACTCGAACGTACAGGGGTGTACATACACGGGGGTAGGACACGTACACGGGTGGGGGTAAGACTCGAACGTACAGGGGTGTACATACACGGGGGTACGACACGTACAGGGGTGGGGGTAGGACTCGAACGTACAGGGGTGTACATACACGGGGGTACGACACGTACAGGGGTGGGGGTATGACTCGAACGTACATGGGTGTACATACACGGGGGGTTCGACACACAGGGGTGTACATACACGGGGGGTTCGACACATACAGGGGTGTACATACGGGGGCTGGGGGGGGTCGGCGCATACATACGGGGGCTGGGGGGGGTCGGCGCGTACATACGCGGGCTGGGGGGGTCGGCGCGTATGCGGGCACATGTCTCCATGGTTGCTATGGGAGTTCGGTGCGGACGGTGTTTTTTCCATACGGTTGTAACATCGGACGCACGGGATGGATCGTGATTCCGCGGTCGGACTTCACTTTTCACATTTGTACGGTAAATCGTCCGAGGACGTGTCGGACACATTTTCCGACCCGAGGACGTGTGGGGAATAATTCCCAATGCGATTCGTATGGACTTTTTCCCATGCGAATCGTAATTGGCAGTTTGTGCGGCACTTGTACGATTCGTACGGTAAAAAGACCGGATACGAGTCGTACGGGGAATTTTTTTGCCGGATCGTAATCGGCACCTTAATCTTTTAGCAATAAAACCACATTTTGAAAGACAGCACTCTTGAGTTAAAATTAACACTTCGATTTTTGTGAATTAAAAACATTTTTCATACTATGTGCATTTGTTTGAAGAATACTTGTTTTTGTCTTTTGGTGTGTTGTTTTGAGATTCGAATAGTAGAAATTGCTTAGGCCAGTGTCCCCGGCTACCAATAGTGATTCAGTAGGGTCCACAGAAGTCTTATAAACGTATCTCTGCCATCTCCGCACCCATGCCAGGAGGTGTGCCCTTGCTCAATTTACCTATATCAGTCTAACAAACTAATCAGCTTACCTGTGGGGCATTGTGGGGCGCTGTGGTAGACCTTCAAAAATCTATCTGTCTATAGCCAATAGTGATGACTTAACAAACACTAAATGCGCCATCATGGACATCTACCCCATACCTGCTCCAGCGCTCTAGAGAGGTCCTCCTTCTAGGATACAACTTTAAGTATTAATTTATTGTAAAAAACAACATCACATTAGGGTGCAGATTCCGATCCGTTAAAAAAAAATTACCGTACGACTCGTATCCGTATTTTTTTACGTACGAATCGTACAAGTGCCGACCCACCGGTGAAATACGATTTGTACGTGAAAAATACATACGAATCGCTTCGGGAAAAGTCTACGAGATGTCCCCGGACAGTTTTACATACAAATCGTAAAACTGAAGTCCGAGCGCACAAGTACGATCCGTACCGCCCTTCCGAAAACACAAGCGCATGGAAAAGGCCCCGTACGGAGCGAACGCCGGACCACTCGTATCCGGGTAAACTTGTGCCCGGGAAACAAGTCGTACACCCACCCCTCCCCCCCATATGTCAGCACCGTACCCCCGCCATGTCCGCACTCTACCCCAGCCCCGTACATGTACGCACCATACCCCACCACCGTACCCCAGCCCCGTACATGTACGCACCGTACCCCACCACCATACCCCAGCCCCTTACTTGTATGCACCGTACCCCACCACCGTACCCCAGCCCTGTACTTGGACGCACCGTACCCCAGCGCCGTACCCCAGGCCCGGACTTGGACGCACCGTACCCCAGCGCCCTACCCCAGCCCCGTACCCCAGTGCCGTACCCCAGCCCCGTACATGTACGCACCGTACCTCACCACCGTACCCCAGCCCCTTACTTGTACGCACCGTACCCCACCACCGTACCCCAGCCCAGTACTTGGACGCACCATACCCCAGCGCCATACCCCATGCCCGTACTTGGACGTACCATATCCCAGCGCCCTACCCCAGCCCCGTACCCCAGCGCCGTACCCCAGCCCCGTACATGTACGCACCGTACCCCACCACCGTACCCCAGCCCCGTACTTGAATGCAGCGTACCCCACCACCGTACCCCAGCCCCATACTTGGACGCACCGTACCCCAGCGCCGTACCCCATGCCCGTACTTGGACACACCGTACCCCAGCACCGTACCCCAGCCCTGTACATGTACGCACCGTACCCCAACACCATACCCCAGCACCGTACTTGTACGCACCGTACCCCAACACCGTACCCCAGCCCCGTACTTGGACGCACCGTACCCCACCACCGTACCCCAGCATCGCGTATGTACGAACCGTACAACACCTTACATACGCTAAAACGACTCGTACAGAACCAGGACACTGTAAAACAGCACAAGGAGGGTCAATTTGACTCGCACAACACCACAAAACACGTCTACAGTAGAAAAAACATCTAAAAGACTGACCTGGCACATCCAAACAGGCAAACAGAGGCCCAAACTCACAACCACCTCTTATAACACACCCACCAAAATTTCAAACCCAGCCACACCCACAAATGGACCAATAAAAAGGGCCCACACTCACAAACCATGAGCCTTTGCAACAGACCCACTGCTGACAGACACCACACACAAACAACTGCACCCATACACCTTAACTTACACACCTTCACACAACCTCCTTCACACATACCCCCTCTACACATTCACACCCACACACCCACAACCATCGAAGGAGTTGCCGAGCCTGGTGAGTACACAAACAACTTACGTAACATGGGGGTTATGGCATCCACACCCCAACTACAACAAATACACTCACCTACCCCCAAGCCCTCACCGGACACAACCACACTCAAAAACAACGCACATGCCACTAACATGCGTATGCCCCATTCACAAAGCAAGGCCATGCCATGTCCCAGCCTACACAAACCACAAACCCAAGACTGGATGTCCGGGATGCTGGAAGGGTGGGGATCACCAAACATATTGTACAACTCAGAAACAGACACCATTGCCCTCAGCCCATATGGCCCAGGTACATACCCATGCACCATGCTCAATGCACAGGGACTGGCAAAGTACTGACAAGGTAGCTGACACTTGGCCCTGCTGTAGGCAGCACAATGCCCTCCTGTGACCACTGCAAACTCTAACACAAACACAACAAGATCAGATATCTAGGACAGGAACTCACACTCACTGACATGGCAGCATGCTCCATGGGGGGACATATACATCACCTGGGAGACCCACTGCCAAATCACACTACACCCACCAGCATGCACCGTGAATCAATCAACAATCAATCAGGGTACTTGTAAGGCGCGCTACTTACCTGTGAGGGTCTCAAGGCGCTGAGGGGGCGGGTTCCCCTACTGCTCGAAGAGCCAGGTCTTGAGGAGTCTTCTGAAAGCAAGTAGGTCTTGGGTCAGTCGTAGGTGGGTTGGGAGGGTGTTCCAAGTCTTGGCGGCGAGGTAGGAGAAGGATCTGCCGCAGACGGTCGTACGTTGGATGCGGGGGACAGCTGCGAGGGCGAGGCTGCCGGAGCGGAGCTGGCGGGTGGGGGTGTAGAAGCTGAGTCTGATGTTCAGGTAGGCTTGTCTGGCGTTGTGGAGTGCCTTGTGTGCGTGGGTGAGGAGCTTGAAGGTGATCCTCTTGTTGATGTGGAGCCAGTGCAGGTCACTCAGGAGGGGGGTGATGTGGCTGTGGCGGGGGCGTTGACGATCAGTCGTGCGGAGGCGTTTTGGAAGCGTTGTAGCCGCCGTTGGTGTTTGGATGAGATTCCTGCATAGAGTGCGTTGCCGTAGTCCAGTCTGCTGCTGACGAGGGCCTGTGTCACTGTTCTACTTGTTTCGGTCGGGATCCACCTGTAGATCCGGCGGAGCGTGCGTAGGGTGTCGTAGCAGGAGGAGGAGACGGCGTTGACCTGCTGGGACATGGAGAGGGAGGATGCGAGGATCAATCCTAGGTTGCGTGCATGGTGGGTGGGTGTCGGTGCTGTCCCCAGAGCGATCGGCCACCAGGAGTCGTCCCAGGCTGAGGGTGTGGGTCCGAGGATGAGGACCTCCGTCTTGTCCGAGTTCAGTTTCAGATGGCCGCTCCTCATCCAGTCGGCGATGGCCCTCAGACCCTCGTGGATGTTTGTTTTGGTGGTGTGAGGGTCCTTGGTGAGGGGGAGGATGAGCTGGGTGTCGTCGGCGTAGGAGATGTTTTTGAGGTTGTGGTGGCAGGCCACTTGTGTGAGGGGGCCATGTGGATGTTGAACAGCGTCGGGCTGAGGGATGATCACTCACCCCTTACACAAGCACACACCCCCGGGGAAGCCAATGGACATGTGACACAACAAGATCAAGCCACAGCCAAAGAAGCATCCAAGCCCAAATTTGACATGTCAAACACCCTGGAGAACATTTCAATCAGTCCCCTGCAACATACCCATCCACAAGTGAACATTGATGTGAATGCTAGGCACATACAACTACCTGGAGGAACTGTGGCAACTAGAATATGTATGAAACATGGATGTCGCATTAAACAGCATTAACATTGTCTCTCTCTCACACACAGGGCAACGTCATGGATCTCCCCCCAACAATGGGGGGGAAGTACCACAGTCCAAGGCTCGGGAGGAACCTGATCCCACCGGCAGCGACACCTCACAACACTCCGCGGATGACCCCTGGTGTCCAAGCCCCTGCAGCACCTGCTTCAGGTACATCTGTGCCAACCACCACCCCCATTACTGCCACATCCCTGGAGACACCCAGGAGCCCTGCCCACACTGAACAACTGAGCCAGTCTGACCTGGAGAGACAAAGTTCGCTGGGCACCCAGGAGGAGGCAGCCAACACCGACACTGCCATCCCTCAGAGGTCCCGTAGACCCGATGTGCCCACAATGTCAGGCCAGGCTCGTGTGGGCAGAGGTGGTGGGAGTGGAGGCAGGCGGAGGCGAGAACCTGACCAGACAGCTGAAGGGACCGGTATGTCACACGTACGCAACATCATGGAGGCATACTGGAGTGACACCAGGGCCATCAGTCAGGAAGTGGCGACCCTCACAGACATTAAGAATCAGCAGGCCGAGCAACACGCCAGTCAACAACAACACCAAGGACAGATGGAGGCAAGACTGGCTGAGCTCCTGGCGGTGCAAAGGGACATAAGCCATTCACTCCGTCGGATCGCCGACAACATGGGCAACCCTCCCTGTGACACCAGGCGCAGACCAGCACCAGCCACAGGGAGGGAGGAGGAGGAGGATTCGTCCGACGGAGCGTCCCAAGCATCGTCAAGGCCTGCATCTGAGGGTCCCCGGAGGAAGGTGGGTAGTCCACGGAAAAGACCCTGAGAGGCAGCGGACCATCCACATCTCCCAGGTCACCTGGCCTGGCACCTGGCCTTCATGCGCAACAGCAGCACATCATTCACTGACATTCTCTGCCACATGGACTTGCTGGTCACAGTCTGACCAATGATGACCAACACTGTGGTCTGGACTCTGATGACTTCAAATGCCAAGGATCCCATCTCCCCCTGTGAACTTTGAATTCTATGCACCCGGTAGAGCACCTTATTTTTTCTAGCAAAACACGCACCCCACCGAGAATAAAACTATTTATTTGTCATGAGATGTTGCAGTCATTTTGCATTAGTCCACAACATACGTGTGGGTAAATTTCAAACTATGCCTGAGTGTTGAACTAACTCCAGCCATCCATACCCTGGGATCTGAGTCCGGTACAGGACACACATGGGTCACAATGTATCATCCGATACAGCCTGGGAGCCCAATACTCACCTGTGATGGCCTCAAGCTGCTCAGGGGGGGCTTGAAATACTGTGCGGACACACCAATCAGGAAGAGGATGATGAAGGCCTAGAGGTCATGGCTCATGTGGAGGTTCCCGGGGAGGGATTCCCAGGTATGTTTGTCCAGGTGGGAGAACCATCTCCTTCATGCTGGAGTGTTGTGGATGTGAAGAATGGTGGCCAGGCCAAGTTCGGATGCATAGAGTTGGGCCAACGGGGTCTTGGATGACAGACGTACAAGGTTGATTTTGGGGTCTGGGGTTGTTGACTGCCTCCTGAGTGTGTGTGAGGAGTGTGAAGGTCATCCTGCAGCACACAGTGATCCCTTGCAGCTATCTCAGGTGGACGGTGATGTGGATGGGGTGCGGGATGTTGAAGCTGAGTTGTGCAGATGCACCCTGGATGTGGACAAGTTTCCCATGAGTTTGGATGTACTTGCTCCGTAGAGGGCGGGGCAGTAGTTGAGACGGCTGGTGTTGTGGACCTGGGGGATGGTCTGTCTTTCCTTGGAGTGGATCTATCTGGGGATCATGTGCATCATGTAGAGGGTGTTGCAGCATGAGGTGCAGATGCTGGTGATTTGCATGGCAAATGTGAGTGACAAATCCATGATGCACACCATCTTGAGTGCGTGGCCACTGTGTGCTTGTGTAGGGCCCCTGTGGGTGGGACACAAGGAGTTGAGCCAGCTGTAAGGGGACAATCCTCAGATGCTTACCTCAGTCCTGTACAAGTCCAGCCTCGGGTGGCTGATGTTCAGCCATTCATCCACGGACCTCATGCCTTCTTGAATGTTGGTACTGGCAATGGCTGCGTCTTTGGTGAGGGTGAGGAGCACCTGGGTGTCAATGGCATACGACATGATGATGAGGTTGTGTGCGCATGTGATGGTGGAGAGGGGGGTCCTGGACACATTGAAGATTGACACGCTGAGAGATGATCCCTGGGCCATGTGCCAGATGACGCCACTATACTACCTGCTGAAGGCTTGAGTCCCACTCCCATGGCCTTGCTGGTGGACGGAGCTGGTGTGGAGCAGGAGGTACATGATCTGGTTGGTGTGAGAGGGCCTGGAAGGCGGGGCAGCGCTGTGTAGGCAGTTGGAGTTGCACACTCAGCATGCAAAGGTGTCGTGTGTGCGCTTAGGGTATGCCTGAGAGCAGGCGGTTGAATTTCGGATAGACATTGCTTGGAGGGTGGCTGTAACATCAGACTGTAGTGTGATGTGGGTCATGCAAGGACATGAGGGTCGTGCAATGTGCACGTTGCATGTGCTGACGGTCCTGCCTTTGGCACCGCGTAGCCGCAACAGTGGCACAGACAAGATGATGACAGCCAAATGAATGGGTGGAGGGAGGCAGGGAGGAGCATCTTTGAGGCGTGTGTGTTGCCGAATCCCGCTACTTTGTGGGCCCTTGCTGCAGGGGCCACAGGAGCAGGCGGCATGTCCTGGAAACTATGCCAAAAAGAGCACACAAAGAGAAGGATGTCAGAAAGGACAACTGCAACAGGCGTATGTAAAGGAAGGAGTGTCCGGTTACCCATGGCACACCCAGAGAAAATGGATGCACAATCACCAAAGATGACTGACACAGGATCAGGAAACAGAAGGCCGAGCCGCGCACAGGAGACACACCCTCAGCAGGCGTTGACGGCCCGTCGTGGGGACCAACATGCCCAAATACATACACAACCATGGACTTCATGCACAATCGAGATTCTAACCCATGAAGAACTGCATGCATGTAGCCAAACTACACATAGACTCATATGCAATCTTTGACAACTATGTCAGAGATGTCGCATGCAAAGTGGCAAATGTAAATGTATTTGTACTTATATAGCGCACTTCTACCCTGAGGTCTCGCAGCACTGTATTCATACCGCTGTGGAACCCTTCCCGGTTTTCCTTTGAGATGTCCACTCCTGGGCACCCCCCAAGGTGAAGCCAGGCATACTAGCGCTGTGGGGGCCGTTGTGGAGATTAAGCAAGCTATTGCCCAGAGTTGCAGAGAGGGACCCATGATTAGAATAGGCACCGAGGCGAGAATTATCAGGTCCGGGGAAATTGAATCCAAGAGCTGCTGAGGCGGGAATTGAACCCTGGTCCCGGGCCAGACCTCTGCAACAGGGTCTGCCGCTCTAACCATTGAGCCACACTTCTCCACAAGAGATCTGCATTGACAGAGCTAAGGCACCTTGGAGGGTGAGGAACCCCTTTATTACTCAGGCTCACACTAAGGGAAATGCATCAATGTGAACAGACTCACAGATCATTTGGCTGAACATGTGGGACCTACACTGGACACCCCCTTCACAACACAGATGTAGTAAATCCAAATGGCCTGGCACACAAGTTAAGGGGATGAGCCAAACACCCCCTGCTGCACACGGAGAGGCTACAATTCCCCATTGAGCCTCTTATGGGGATGTCCCACACTATGTCCACCTGTAGCATCCCGTATGTTTCTGAGGGAAGTTTTACACACATTGATGCCTTCATTAGAATCCACAAACCATTACAGATGACTGTCACGAAGGTTGACTATCAATTCATGGGAGTCATGCTACATGTCATGTGCCCCATGGTGAGTTGACATGTATTCATGGTAACCCAACATGCACAGGAGCAGTCCCCACACATTCCAAACACGTAACACCCCCAAAATGCCTTGCTGCAATCCTCACCCAAAATGACTTTTCCTCATGTCCGTGCATGGAACGCTGATGCAGCACACGTTGCAATACACATGAGGAATAGCAGGAGGCCAACGATGACACGACCAGACAACATGCGCAAGAAACTGTGGATGACAGACACACAAGAAGTCAGCTAAAAGATTGTTATCCGCGTACATGGTCATTTACTCTACAGGAATAATGTTGTCACCATGCGATTTGAAAATTTAGTGTCTCAGCTAAAATGAGTGGAATGACATCATCACTCAAGTGACACATCAGAACACACATCTAAGTCACTTAGCATACAGTCAGCTGGACACACATTGCAACACATGCCACACAAGGCTCCAAGCGTGCACACTCAGACCCAGTGATTCACCATTATGAGAAGAAGTTGCGTATGAGCTGACTCCGGATATCCTCCTCCTCCTCCTCCTCCTCAATAGCCTTTTGACCAAGCCCTTCATCCTCCACGGGTGGATGTTCCTGCTCATGCTGCTCTAGGATGAGTGGCACTGCCTTCTCCACTGCCATGTTGTGCAGCATGCAGCACGCGAGGAAGATTTTGCAGACCTTTGCCGGTGCATATGGGAGGGACCCGCCTGTCTTGTGAAGGCACCGGAATCGGCTCTTCAGGAGGCCAAACGTCCTCTGAATCACTCGCCTGGTCTGCCCGTGTGCATTGTTGTAACGGTGATCTGCAGCTGATCTTGGGTTGTGGAGAGGTGTCATCAGCCATGGCATGTTGGGATAGCCAGAGTCCCCTACATGGAAACATCATGTAAATAAGTGGGTCAGGAGATGCCGTAAGATACAAAGATACCGCAAAACACAGGACAAACAGAGTATACCCACCAACAAGACATGCTCGTTCGTTGTGCAGCCGCAGCATCATTTGTGGCACCCTGCTATGCCTCATAATGTAGGCATCGTGTGCTGACCCTGGAAAACGTGCACAGACATGGGAAATCAGCATGTTAGCAAGACACACCACAAGGGCATTTATAGAGTGGTAATGTTTACGGTTGCGATAGGCGACCTCCTGTGCCTGTGGTGGTACCAAAGCCACATGTGTCCCATCAATGGACCCAATGACATGGGGCATCCCTCCCAGGGCATAGAAATCACCCTTGACACCTGTCAACTCCTCAGGAGTCGGAAAATGGATGAATTCATCCAGGTGCTCCAACATGGCTGCCAAAACATCATGCAGGACACGGCTGAACATCGTCTATGACATGCCACCAACATCAGCTATGGTGAATTAAAACTTACCTGTGGCAAAAAAATGTAGGGCTGCCATCACCTTCATCTTGGGGGTCAGCGCAGTAGGATACCTGTGTCGTGGTTGGAGGTGTGGTGCCAGCTTCGCGGTCAAGTCCTCAATCAACTGTTGGGTGAATCTGTAACGGCGTGTGCAGTCACATTCCCTCATGGCACCCAAGTCTGGCATTGGTCTGGGGACAGGCGGTGCCCTGCAGAAAATTTGAATGAATAACGAACAGTGAGAACATAACAACATCAATGTCAATGAACTGAGCACATGCTCAACTGCTAATACACATCTGCTAAATACAGAGTCTGGTCTGTGCAATACATCCAGGACACGTATGCCAGCCAGGTGATACTCCTACGAAAAGCCAGCTACACCCGTTGATTGTCAAGTCTACATGACATGCCCTGAAACGAGCTGTGGGCCAGTGTCAGTGAACAGCCAGGGACATCACAAGAGTGACATACATCCACATATCAGCATTTAAAGGATGTCATCTCATACAGACAGCTGACGGCAAGCTAGACGCACAGATCACATGGAATGTCAAATGTACAGATCACACACATTGCGATGAAGGGGTACACGTGAAAACAGAAAACACAGACATTGAGACGACGCAGATATGTCCTCATGTCAAAATATCATGTTCGATGCATACAGACACACGTTACGTGGAAATCCACATGTGGCATGGTGTGTGTAGATGTGTGCCATGCCCATCTACACACAGACACATGTTGGATGCAGCAACAGCAGATGCAGTTGACGGAACACCAACAGCAAGCTCATGGGAACACATGACACACACATGACATAGTCACATCGGTGCACGCTGGTCGTTAAATGTCAGTTGTTAGTGTCCCTGTCCCTGGCATCAGGGGACAGTTGCGGGTGGTGGTGACTGTGCCATACCAGTGATGCTGTGCTTGACACGTTTGTACTACATGCACACATGTGCAAAGTGTGAAGGGAAAGTGTGCCACATAGTGCCCCATCACACATGACATGTGTACACAGGTCATCACACATCAATTGTGCAAATACATGATGAGACATGTGCAATATCACTGCCTGACACACCTAGGCCCTGCACATGTAGGACAGCAATGACAATGACTTGATGTACATCCTTGTGCGAGTCTGAGATCTCCATTCCTTTCGTGTGCGCATCCTATCAACAGTGTAAGCATGTGAAACGCACCGTACACAAGCTCTGAGGGCGTGTGTATGGTCTGTATCACTAGAGTTGTGTGGCCGTAGGAGTACGCGTGGTACGGACCGCACAAGTACGGTCCATATCACTATAGTAGTGGTGCCGTAGGAGCACGCGTGGTACGGACCATACACACGTACGTGTACTACCAGTGCCTACACATACGTGTACTACCAGTGCGTACCCGTACGTGTAGGCACTGGTAGTACACGTACCCGTATGTGTACTACCAGTGCCTACACGTACGTGTACTACCAGTGCCTACACGTACGGGTACTACCAGTGCCTACACGTATGTGTACTACCAGTGCCTACACGTACGGGTACGCACTGGTAGTACACGTATGGGTGCATGTACTACCAGTGCCTACATGTACGTGTAGGCACTGGTAGTACACGTATGTGTAGGCACTGGTAGTACACATACGTGTAGGCACTGGTAGTACACGTACCCGTACGTGTACTACCAGTGCCTAACCGTACGTGTATGCAGTGGTAGTACACGTACGTGTAGGCACTGGTAGTACACGTATGTGTAGGTACTGGTAGTACACATACGGGTAGGCACTGGTAGTACACGTACGTGTAGGCACTGGTAGTACACGTACGTGTAGGCACTGGTAGTACATGTACGTGTAGGCACTGGTAGTACACGTACGTGTAGGCACTGGTAGTACACGTACGTGTAGGCACTGGTAGTACATGTACGTGTAGGCACTGGTAGTACAAGTACCCGTACGCGTACTACCAGTGCCTACATGTACGTGTAGACACTGGTAGTACACGTACGTGTACTTGATGTACATCCTTGTGCGAGTCTGAGACCTCCATTCCTTTTGTGTGCGCATCCTATCAACAGTGTAAGCGTGTGAAAAGCACCGTACACACGCTCTGAGGGCGTGTGTATGGTCCGTATCACTAGAGTTGTGTGGCCGTAGGAGTACGCGTGGTACGGACCGTACAAGTACGGTCCGTATCACTATAGTAGTGGTGCCGTAGGAGCACGCGTGGTACGGACCGTACACACGTACGTGTACTACCAGTGCCTACACATACGTGTACTACCAGCGCGTACCCGTATGTGTAGGCACTGGTAGTACACATATGTGTAGGCACTTATAGTACACGTACGTGTAGGCACTGGTAGTACACGTACAGGTAGGCACTGGTAGTACGGGTACGTGTACTACCAGTGCGTACACGTACGTGTCAAACGCACTGTGCAACTGGTGCCGTAGGGGTACATGTGAAACGCACCGTACCTGTGTGTGGATTTGAAAATTACATAGGGGACACATAAGGGACAAGTATTAGGCACTAAATGCATGCTGGTTGTCATGGATACAGAGTTTTCAGTTCAAATTCTTCCATCAGGTGTCCTGGAAAAGTCAGTTGGCCACAAAATACAATGTTGCAAAGTGGTTGTTGACTTGACATGATGCTCAAAATTTGAAAGATGCAAATGCTGTCACTGGTGTATGCGGAAAGGGATTAGAGTAAACGTAAGATGCGAATGAATCTGACCAATCACTATGTACTCCTCCAAATGAATGCCCCTCAGCAAGACAGTTATAAGTCAGCCAGAACCCATGAGAGGGCACTTGCAGGCACAACTTTCCTGTTGACAACACTGCTGCTGTCTGTGCTTCCTCTGGCACCATGTCAAGGTCTGTGGAGAGGGCCCAGCCATTCACCCAGGAGGAGAATGAGGCATTGCTGGATGTCATCCTCCCACAGTACACCAGCCTGTATGGGAGACTAGGGGAGCAGGTGAGTTCTGACTCCCCTACCTTTGACTGTGCACCTTTTTTGTTACTGTCACTTCTGACATTGTGTCCAGGTGTGACAGACATGCAATGTTGTTTAGAGTGGGTCCCGGGGGGGAATGGCTTATGTCTCCCATGCAGAGCATGATGTAGTTCATGTGTGCACTCCTCACTTGCATTGTGCTTACTGTGACATTCACTGCATAGTGCATGACACATTCAGCCTGGCTAATCCTTTGTGGCATTTTTTGTTTATAGTCCTGAGGTGATTCAGTGGTCCCCCCGGTGTGCAGGTGACTGTACACACAGATGTGTGTGAGTTAGTGGAGCTGTGGTGAGAGTGTCCAAGTGATGTGTACGCCCCCTGGACATTGATGTTTGTGAATGTTCCTTGTCATGTGGGTGAGTGTCTATGTGAAGTGTTGCACCACAGCTGCATGGAGGAGGCAACAGCTCTACCCATCTGATGTGAGAAGTAAGCCGTGCTGTGTGTCTGACTTGCTGAGCTCGCCCCACACCTGTGACACCCCACAGGCAAGTGGCACATGTGCAGAGTGAGGTTTGTATCCGCTGTTGCCAATGGCAGGTGATTGATCTGTGCCTGTGTGTGTCTGTGTACTCTGCTGAGGTTGCATCAGTGGCCTGGGGCATGTAACTGCTTGGAGGTGCTGTCCATCAGCCTGGTGTTGCTTGTAATGCACAGTGTGTGCCATGATCATGGAGTGTGTCGCACCCCTCATGCCACCTGTGTACTTTAAATGCCATGTAGTGCATTGAGGCTTCCACAGAGGCCAATGTCCATATGACAAAGATGCTATTCCTTGGCAGCATCCTATGCCCTGTTCAACATATCAAAGATGTTCAAATGTGTGTCTCTCTGACATGGAGCAGGCGTAGTGATGTTGTCTCACTTTGTCATCCTCACAGGTAACTGCCTAAGTGAAGGGGGAGATCTGGAAGCGGTCCGTCTGGGCCGTGAGATCGGTGGAGGGTCGCAGTCGGCACCTAGCCCAAGTCAGAAAACGGTGGCAGGACATCCGGTGCTGGACTCGGAGGATCGCCCAAGTCCTGCTGGGGGACTCACCTCCACGCCCCCACGGCGGGCGCCGCGCCTGACCCACCAGATGAGGCGTGTCCTCGCGGTGGTCTTCCCTGACATGGATAGGCGGTTACAGGAGAGACAGTAGCAAGGAGGGGGTAGGTACATGTGTGTTTGTTGTGTGTCACCAGCTTTTTGGAAGTGCTCAGTCGCCTGGATACACTGCCAGGGTTTATATGTGCAGTGCATATCCTGTTCCCCCAAGTCAACCGGTGCTGTTCTTCCTCCCTTCCCCTCCTTGACATGTGTTCCCTGGTCTGTGTGTAATCACTATTGCACATGGTCATCTAGGCTGCCAGTTAATCCAAGTGCACATTGCTTTCTGCATCATGTGTGGGTGTGGTCTGTGACATGTGTTGGTATCTTGCCTGTGCCCTGTCCTGTTCAGTCATTTGGGGGTCCATATTTGTTGGCACAGACATGATGTGCATGAGTGGGAGATATGCATAGTGCCGGGACGGTTGCTCATGTTACAGTCAGATCATTCCAGGACCATGGAGCAGTGTGCCCACTACAGTCCCCTGAGACACCCTTGCCTCGTAATCATGTGTGTCATCCAACACTGTGCCCATTTTCTGTGTGTTCAGCATAGGTTGGCCTCTGTGGCATTGTTCCCTGGCCTCATTTGTATTTATCTAAAGTGTGCTACATGTGTCCACTGGACAGGGTGACCCCATTTGGCTTGTGCATCCTCACACTGGGCAGTGCCTGTGTGTCTATTTACAACTATCTGTTGATGGTTGTTTGTCACAAATATGTGTTGGCAGCCTCACGAGGTGATGTGGAGTACATTTTGGAATTCTTGATGCACATTTTTGTAAACTCTGATTAAGAGGTGTCACTTCTTGATCTGTCTCAATCACATTGTCTCAGGTATGGGGGGGTTTGTGCGGGCGAGGCCTACATGTCCAAACCTTATGTCTCCTTGCCAGGTCTGACCTGTGTGTGATAATTGTCTGGACAGACACTCAACATGCAGTGACCCAGTGATGTTGTGCAGGCTTTCATGTTTGTGCTTTGCAGCATGTGTCAAAAGTTTAAATACATGATTCCTGCTCATCCATTTTTGGCACCAGTGTGTGGTCCAGATGCTACGTAGTTTGGTCTTTGTTTGCTGACATCTGTGTGGACATTCTTGCTTGCCATGAGGGTGTCTCCTCAGTGCAGGTGTGCCATATTCCGACACAATTGCAGGCCCATTAGCTTATGCATTGTCCTGTGTTTGGACATGTGTGCCACTCCACATGACAGGCAGTGGGTCAGATGTGTTGCCAACTGTGTCATCATGGTACGGATGGCCATGTGACAGGTGGCATGATTCAAGTTGTTAGTCAAGAAGTCTTGTACCTTGGCACTCACTACACTTGTCAACATGTCTTCATGTTTTCAATGCTTGACTTTGATGTTTTGTTGTGAAGGACAATAATGTGCCTGCATGGCAGATGTCTCCCAAGGAAGTTCACAAGAAACCACCGTTACACTTTCACATTTTAAAGAAAGGCACAGTTCGAATAAGACTGTTTTTCAGATTATACATATCCATGTTCACACAGTGTGGTGGCATTTGGGTAAGTCCTTGGTCGTTGCTGATACCAACTTACGAGTGTCAAGTCATCCAGACCGCCGTGGTGCCATGTATATGTACTTACTGAAACCCCATTTCTTTCTAACAGTGGCTTCTTTGAATAAGGATGGCAGCTCATACAATGACTGTGTAAATGTAGTTTTGTGTGCACCTCCTTGTGTGACACATTCACACATTCTAAACATGTAGATTGTTTAAAGTGGTGTGATTCCCAAGGGATCACAATGTATTTCGTTTGGGTTTCCAAAGTACTTACACGTCTCTGAGTGTGGGGACACCTTCAGCATTGAGGTCTGTTATTTAGCCTTGGGTGCACCAATACTGTTTCTTTCACAGTAAACAAGAGGTGGCAGGCCTTCATAGTATTGCTGTGCTCAACTGTTCCCAGACACTAGCTTCTCAGTATATTTCTAAATCGAGTTTTTGGCTGTTGTGTCCTATTTTTCCTTGTTTCCAAGTGGCATGGTGGGTCAACCAACTGGGGAGTACCGGGCTTACATATGTGCGGAGTAATCTAGATGTTACTCATGATGCATTGCCTGATATGCACTGTGACCTATTTTGTTTGGACTCATGTGTCAGATGTATACAGGTGACTGATTATTTTCTGTATCTTCACCTTGCCCACAGCATCATCGGAGGACACCGAGGGAGACACCTGCACGGACCTGGAGGAGGGATCCAGCACCGGTGCCACCAGTGTTGGCGAGTCTGCGGGAGCAAGTGGCACGGAGGGCGAGGAGAGTCAGGCAGAGG
Source organism: Triturus cristatus (assembly GCF_964204655.1). NCBI lineage: Eukaryota > Metazoa > Chordata > Amphibia > Caudata > Salamandridae > Triturus > Triturus cristatus. The sequence goes on along the minus strand of NC_140592.1, from coordinate 997,563,479 downwards.
ACCTGTCTGGTGGCGACACCGACTACGACGCTGACGGGTCCGAGGCTGAACTCATCGAGGGGGCGGAGGCTGCTACAACACCTGGCAGCAGCACAACATCTGTCCCCGCCTCCTCCATTCCCATCACCGCCCTCCCAGTTGCTCCAGTCCCTTCTGTCTATGCAGGGCACCACCATGTCTCCTTCGTGCCAGGCACCGCACCTCCTGCCCCTGTCACCCCTGCTGCCCTCACTGCAGAGTCCGTGGACATTCAGCGGCAGTTGCAGGTTGGCCAGACATCGATGCTGAATGTCCTCCATGGCCACACCAGACTGCTGACACAGATGGTGTCGTTCATGGAGGGCATGTCAGCAGCGATGTCTGACCAACGGATGTTGTTGAGGTCCATGGACTCTTCACTGACGGCAGCAGTGAGTCTCCTGCAGCGCTTCGTCCCCCCCCACCCCAGCCCCATCCACACTTCCCACTCCCATGCCTTTCCCATGCACACCCAGACATTCCCAAGCACGCACCCCACCAGACACAGGCAGTACACCACCACGTAGGGGCAAGCACACACCTCCTGGCACGCACACTCAGGGGGATAAAGGCACACCCACTGGGTCTGGGGCACACAGACATACACGCAGCCACAGTCTGAGTCCGCATGCCTCACTACCCAGTCCCTCCAAAAGCACTCCCCTTGGCTCCCCTGCCACACAGTCAGACAAGGAGAGCTACATGTCTGTGCTGGGCCTCAGCCCCACTGGGTCACCAGCCCGCAAACGGGCAAGGCACTCCCCTGGTAGGGGAATTGAGTCCCCCCCATGTCTACCCCCTCCCCCAGTAGCGCTGCACCCCATCCCTCCGACCCCCCCCTCCTTTGTGCCTGTGGTTTCTTCCGGTGCAGGGGATACTCTGGACGACCTGGCAGAAGTGTGCAGCAACGAGCTCACCTCCACCTTTGGCACTGCCCCACCCCCTGTGGTGGAGGCATCTGGCCCTGCACCCACCACACCTACCCTTACACCTCCTGTCCCTGCGGTGCCTGGTCCTTCCCCACATGATTCCCCCCCCCCCGTCGACGAACCTGAGGGTTCAAATGTACAGACAAGCTAGGGGAGACGCGTGCCAATGTGTCCCCCCAAGGACTTCTATGCTGGACTGGCCATTGGCCTTTGTATATAGTGTTCTTGAAAAAAAAAATTATGCTGATTAAAGCATTTTCTTTTTACTTTGAACGCTATTGCATTTCAGGTATTGATGTTGGTGCTGATGCTCCAGGAGTTGGGGTTGTGGTAATGTGTTATGTTTCGGGCAAAAGTTCGAGTCTGATGGTCATGAGGTGGACCATGGGATCTGCGTGCCATCACAAAGTCTCTGCAAAGGATCTTTGGTCGTGTGTGTTATTTGTTTTTTGATACATTGTACCAAGGAGTGTCCCTTCCTCCGTGGCACCTGACATCTTCCCTGCAGAGAGTTGCACAATTGTTGTGCTGACCTGTGTATATATTCCCTTTGTTGGTGACGGATCCCTTCAACTATGGCCATGCCTGCTCAGCAATGTCTTCGGCTGCATCGTCTCTGCCATCCTTGCTAGTCACTGTACTTGTGTATTGAGTATGTTGCCATGCTTTCATGGAGAAATTCTCCCTTTTCCGCACTATGCATGTGTGTAATCCCAGCCTAGCACACATATGGTACTTGTTCTGCAGGGTATTTGGGCACCTGACTCACAATTGTGGACATTGTATCTGCGGGAACTTCACCCTATTCCTTCCATGAGAGACAACATCTTGGTGGCTGTCCCAGCACCTGTACATTCCTATCAGTCCTGGGATGTGCTAGACAGTGTGTGTTCCCTTTGGCTCTCTTAGTTTAGTAGGCATTGACATGACTATACAGTCTTGTGGCATCATCTCTGTGTGTGTATTGTGCTGCATCCGCCAGGGGTGGGTATGCATGTGTCATTTGTCCTCACACCCACATGTGGTGTGTCATGCAGTGGGGGAAAGACATCCATCCTCATGGGAGTGGGACACTGCTGTCAGTGATGTGTTGTTATGGCACTAAAAACATAGTCGAAAATTAGGGATGCGTACATACACCCTTGGAGTTGTGTTCATCTGATAATGATGTACACACCCCCATGTCTCTGTCCACTGCTGGTATTCCTCTGCACCCACCCCTCACATGTCTCTGTCCATTGCTGGGAGTGATAGGCACCCACCCCTCACATGTCTCTGTCCACTGCTGGGAGTGATAGGCACCCACCCCTCACATGTCTCTGTCCACTGATGGGAGTGATAGGCACCCACCCCTCACATGTCTCTGTCCACTGCTGGGAGTGATAGGTACCCACCCCTCACATGTCTCTGTCCACTGATGGGAGTGATAGGCACCCACCCCTCACATGTCTCTATCCACTGCTGGTATTCCTCTGCAACCACCCCTCACATGTCTCTGTCCACTGCTGGGAGTGATAGGCACCCACCCCTCACATGTCTCTATCCACTGCTGATATTCCTCTGCACCCACCCCTCACATGTCTCTGTCCACTGCTGGGAGTGATAGGCACCCACACCTCACATGTCTCTGTCCCCTGATGGGAGTGATAGGCACCCACCCCTCACATGTCTCTGTCCACTGCTGGGAGTGATAGGCACCCACACCTCACATGTCTCTGTCCACTGCTGGTATTCCTCTGCACCCACCCCTCACATGTCTCTGTCCACTGATGGGGGTGATAGGCACCCACCCCTCACATGTCTCTGTCCACTGCTGGGAGTGATAGGCACCCACCCCTCACATGTCTCTGTCCACTGCTGGGAGTGATAGGCACCCACACCTCACATGTCTCTGTCCACTGCTGGTATTCCTCTGCACCCACCCCTCACATGTCTCTGTCCACAGCTGGGAGTGATAGGCACCCACCCCTCACATGTCTCTGTCCACTGCTGGGAGTGATAGGCACCCACACCTCACATGTCTCTGTCCACTGCTGGTATTCCTCTGCACCCATCCCTCACATGTCTCTGTCCACTGATGGGAGTGATAGGCACCCACCCCTCACATGTCTCTGTCCACTGCTGGGAGTGATAGGCACCCACCCCTTACATGTCTCTGTCCACTGCTGGGAGTGATAGGCACCCACACCTCACATGTCTCTGTCCACTGCTGGTATTCCTCTGCACCCACCCCTCACATGTCTCTGTCCACTGATGGGAGTGATAGGCACCCACCCCTCACATGTCTCTGTCCACTGATGGGAGTGATAGGCACCCACCCCTTACATGTCTCTGTCCACTGATGGGAGTGATAGGCACCCACCCCTCACATGTCTCTATCCACTGCTGGTATTCCTCTGCACCCACCCCTCACATGTCTCTGTTTACTGCTGGGAGTGATAGGCACCCCCCCTCACATGTCTCTGTCCACTGCTGGGAGTGATAGACACCCACACCTCACATGTCTCTGTCCACTGCTGGTATTCCTCTGCACCCACCCCTCACATGTCTCTGTCCACTGATGGGAGTGATAGGCACCCACCCCTCACATGTCTCTATCCACTGCTGGTATTCCTCTGCACCCACCCCTCACATGTCTCTGTCCACTGCTGGGAGTGATAGGCACCCACCCCTCACATGTCTCTGTCCACTGATGGGAGTGATAGGCACCCACCCCTCACATGTCTCTATCCACTGCTGGTATTCCTCTGCACCCACCCCTCACATGTCTCTGTCCACTGCTGGGAGTGATAGGCACCCCCCCTCACATGTCTCTGTCCACTGCTGGGAGTGATAGGCCCCCACACCTCACATGTCTCTGTCCACTGCTGGTATTCCTCTGCACCCACCCCTCACATGTCTCTGTCCACTGATGGGAGTGATAGGCACCCACCCCTCACATGTCTCTATCCACTGCTGATATTCCTCTGCACCCACCCCTCACATGTCTCTGTCCACTGCTGGGAGTGATAGGCACCCCCCTCACATGTCTCTGTCCACTGCTGGGAGTGATAGGCACCCACCCCTCACATGTCTCTGTCCACTGATGGGAGTGATAGGCACCCACCCCTCACATGTCTCTATCCACTGCTGGTATTCCTCTGCACCCACCCCTCACATGTCTCTGTCCACTGCTGGGAGTGATAGGCACCCACCCATCAAATGTCTCTGTCCACTGCTGGGAGTGATAGGCACCCACCCCTCACATGTCTCTGTCCACTGCTGGGAGTGATAAGCACCCACACCTCACATGTTTTTGTCCACTGCTGGGAATCCTAGGCAGCCACCCACCCACCCACCTGCACCCTTGGTGCAGTACACTGCTGTCCTGGGCATACACACACCCCAATATGCTGGTTATATGCTGCACCATGCCCTAAGCCAACATTCGTGGCGTGTGTATGCCTTGTATCACAAATGTACTGGTGCCCTAGGGGTACGGGTGATGCGGTCCGTACCCCCGCATTCATAGGTTGGGTACGGTCCGTACCACGTGTACCCCTACGTCACCACTACAATGGTGGTACGGACCGTACCCACGCTCTGAGGCCGTGGGTACGGTCCGTTCCACCATTGTAGTGGTGATGTAGGGGTACGCATGGTATGGACCGTACCCACGCCCTCAGAGCGTGGGTACAGTCCGTACCACCATTGTAGTGGTGACGTAGGGGTACGCATGGTACGGACCGTACCCACGCTCTGAGGGCATGGGTACGGTCCGTACCGCCATTGTAGTGGTGATGTAGGGGTACGCGTGGTACGGACCGTACCCACACCCTCAGAGCGTGGGTACGGTCCGTACCACGTGTACCCCTACGTCACCACTACAATGGTGGTACGTACCATACCCATGCTCTGAGGGCGTGGGTACGGTCCGTCCCACCATTGTAGTGGTGACATAGGGATACGCGTGGTATGGACCGTACCCGCGCTCTGATGGAGTGGGTACGGTCCGTACCACCATTGTAGTGGTGATGTAGAGGTACGCATGGTATGGACCGTCCGTACCACCATAGTAGGGGTGACGTAGGGGTACGCGTGGTACGGACCGTACCCACGCTCTGAGGGCGTGGGTACGGTCTGTACCACCATTGTAGTGGTGATGTAGGGGTACGCGTGGTACGGACCGTACCCATGCCCTCAGAGCGTGGGTACGGTCCGTACCACGTGTACCCCTACGTCACCACTACAATGGTGGTACGTACCATACCCATGCTCTGAGGGCGTGGGTACGGTCCGTCCCACCATTGTAGTGGTGACATAGGGATACGCGTGGTACGGACCGTACCCATGCTCTGATGGCGTGGGTACGGTCAGTACCACCATTGTAGTGGTGATGTAGAGGTACGCATGGTATGGACCGTCTGTACCACCATAGTAGGGGTGACGTAGGGGTACGCGTGGTACGGACCGTACCCACGCCCTGAGGGCGTGGGTACGGTCCATACCACCATTGTAGTGGTGATGTAGGGGTACGCATGGTACGGACCGTACCCACGCCCTCAGAGCGTAGGTATGGTCCGTACCACGCGTACCCCTACGTCACCACTACAATGGTGGTACGGACCATACCCACGCTCTGAGGGCGTGGGTAGCGTCCGTCCCACCATTGTAGTGGTGACGGGTACGCGTACACATCCACTTCCGTTGTTGCGGTACGCAGGGATTGGTGGACACGCCCCCTGAAGTGACCAGACCCTGGAGCTAATGTATGTCCTCTATATTGTATGTTTTAATTTGTGTGGGGGGTATGTTTCATGCCCCTCACCCCCCCTTGACCCATGGGTGTTGTTCTCACCTTCTGCGGCGTGTGTGTCGGGTTCGGTGCACCAGGTCGTAGACTAGGAGGGCCGGGATGACACGTAGGATGGGGTCCATGGCTGTCCGTCGCGTACCGGTGCTCCTCAATCGTGTCGTCCTCAATTTCCCGGGAGTTTTTGGCTGCTGTAAAAAATGAGCCGTGCGGAGTGACGTAGGCACGAATCGTACTTGCTGGTCCGTAAAACGCTGCCTGACTTCGTACGGACGTCAGGTACGCGATGTCCGGGATCAGAATTGTGGGTATTTTTTAGCCGCACGTTTTTTACGAATCGTACGGAAATTGTATTTCTGTACGAATCGTACTTGCTGGTTTGTAAGGTGGATTTCCCGGGTACGAGTCGTACGGAGAATACGCTCCGTACGACCATTCGTACCCGGGTTTTACAGGATTGGAATCGGCACCTAGGTGTAGAACAGGTTGGCCCATGGTCTACAAACCTACTGACTTTCCAGCTCACATTCACCTGGCCGGTGCTCCATTACTAATGCACATACATTACACAGTATCATTGCCTTCAATCTGTAGAAAGTGGATGGGCTCCAAGAAACTTGGCAAACTATCCCCACCTCCTAGCAAACTTCTTGTTTTAGGGATACAATTATATTTCCTTTTCTTGTTGTGCACTTTTTTCTTGAGTAAAGTAAAGGTATACAACATGAACACCTTAGACATCTAAGCGTAAAAATCTCTGAGCAATGCTAGACTGAGCGGTGCAATACAGTTTACTGAGAAGGGGAGGGAGATTGGTATGGATAAATGGAGAGAGGCAAAATCCAAGAGAATCTGATATCGAGTAATAGCCCGGGAAATGACCCCCCCAAAGTACTGGCCTGTCCCTCAGCAGTCAAATGTAGTGAGGGGCCAGTGGGCCAGGGGCCCTCGAGTGAGAGAATGAAAGGAGAGGTGTAGTGGAGAGAGGTCCCTGAGACTAGGAGTGATGGAACGGAGGGTTGCGTCTTCAGGGGCTGAGTGTTGCAGACAACAGGCCTGGAGGGGGCAGGGATCACAGCGACGGGGAAGAAAGCCCTCCACTGTTGGTTCTAGGGGAATAGGTGGGATCTTGGTGAGAGGTGAAAAGGACAGAACGGGGGGCAGTATCGGTTACCTTTGAAGAGGGAGTATGTCCCACCGCCCTGTGAGCCTGAATGTCCGGAAGAAGCGAGGGAAAGGGAGGGGTGGGGGGTACGAGAGTGATGAAGAGGAGGAGGGATGGGAAAGTGGGAGGAAACGGCATGGGAGAGGCTAGGGAGGGAGACAGGAAGAACACAGGGAGGGAGGGTGAGGGGAAGGCAGAGGGGGGAGGGGTCGAGGGAGGAAAAGTGGGGTGGGGCTGTGGGGGGGTGTAATTGTTGCGTGGGTGCTAAAAGGAAGTGGGGGAGATGGAAGCCATCTGGAAATGTCAGCTGTCTCATCATGGAAAAAGGCGCCCACGTTTGCATAAATAGCTCAACCTGGTCCTGTAAATTGTAAATGACACATTTGTGCGAGGCAGTTTGGATTATTGTCACCAACCAAATTTCCTGGCATGGAGGTACGGGCGACCTCCACTGGCGAAAAAAACATATCTTGGCTGTAGCCAGGGCCGTGTGGAGGAGGCGGTGCTGCAGTGGGAGAGATCTGGGGAGTCCCCATGTCATGGAGTAGGATGACTGTGGGAGTAAGATGGATTTGAAGTGGAATGGAGGCACCCAGGATCGTTCCAATAGGCAACCAGAAGGGTTGGATTGAAGGGCACTCACAGATGATGTGTGCTACGCACAGTGGGTGTTTGGGCCCCGCCAGCAGTTTGTGTAGGGAAGGAGTCCTGCTCTATTCAGTTTTGTTAGTGGGCAATGCCAGTCGTGGAGTGTTTTTGAAAAGGCAGAACTTTAGGGGGGCCTCTCTCGTGCCCTTATCCAGGGCTTCCAGGATATCTTCCCAGTCTTTTTCCTCATATGAGGCCTGTAAGTGAGTTTGCCATTTGGCGTGGAGCGTGAGTAAAAGAGGTTGTGAGAAAAGGTAACTTGAGAGCATTCCGTCCAGTTCTGACATCACTTCCTTATAGCGTTCCCACATGTTCAGATAGGTCACCAGGGATGAGGACTGTACGAACCAAAGGTGAGGACCCAGGCAGCACCTCAGACAGTGCTGCAGTTGCATGTAGTACCAGGTTTGCCGGGGGCAGAGGCCGAATTCCTCTCTCAGCTGGGTGAACGGTTTTAGGTCACCAGTAAGCAGGATTTGGTCCACGATGTGTATGCCCCCTTCTCTTCAATGGGTTCAGCATAGGGTCCGGCTGTCAATGCATTTACTATTATTGCCCCACAGTGTTGCCTTGTCATGTAGTCGTGATTCTACCCCAAGTAGGTAGTGGGCGTGCATCCAGGGATTGTACATGGCACGTAGCACAGGATGTGAGAGGTGTTATTGGCGGGCATGGTCCCCATAAAGAAGGGCAAGTCCCTTGCCTCCAGGGAGTAGCGATCGTTCAATATTAACTCATTGCGGTGGGTCTGGGATACTAGGGAGCAGGTATGCCAGTTATGAGAGCTGGAGGGCCAGGGCGTAGTGCTCTACAGATGGAAGGCCTAGGCCTTCGCAGGAACGGCATGCCATGAGCTTGGACGTGGCCAGTCGGGGTCTTGAGGTACCCCACACAAAGGACGGATCTGGGAGTTGATGATATGCAGTGTGGACAAAGGTATCTGTATGGGGAACATCCCAAGCATGTATGTAAAGCACGGCAACGTGACCATCCTTACAGCTTGCACTCTACCCTACATGGAGAACCCCGGATGGGACCACTTATAAAAGTCCCGATTCATCTGGGCCAGTAGTGGGCCCAGGTTCCCTGAGGCCATCCCCTCCAAGCCCCTATTAACCAGTATCCTGAGGTATTTGAGACATGAGGGCAGCCAGCGAAAAGGCTATCCATGGATAGCCACCTTTGTGGTACTGGCCGAGATTGGGAGGGCCTCGCTCTTGTCCCAGTTCACCTTATAGCCAGATAGGGCTGCAAAGTCAGCGATGATATCCAGCAGGGCTGGGAGGAAGAGGTTGAGGTCAGTTAAAGTAAGCAGGACATCATCCACATAGAGATAGATTTTGGAGCAACTGGTCACAAGTGGGATGCCCACTATGCTGGGTGAATTACAAATGGTGGAGGCCAAGGGTTCCATGGCCAAGAGGAACAGAGGAGGGAGAAAGTACATCCATGACGGGTGCCCCTCTGAATCGAAAAGGGTCAAAGAGGAATCCCCCACAATTAACCCGGGCTGTTGGACAGTCATACAGCAGCCGCACCTTAGCAACAAATTGGTCTCCCAGGGCAAAACATCCCATTGTGGCAAAGAGGTAGTCCCATTCGATGCGGGTGAACGCCTTATAGGCATCCAGAAATAGTGCCATCTTGTCAATCGAAAGATCCTTGGCTGTCCAGAGGGTGTGGGCCAGGGTGCGGAAGTAGTTCCTGGAGGAGCGGCTTGGCACAAAGCCTACCTGCGTATGGTGAATCAGGGAGGGGATGACCTTGCCCAGGCGCATTGCCAAAACGCTGGCCAGGATTTTAATGTGGCAGTTTAGCAAAGAGATGGGTCTATAATTGCCACACAATAGAGGGTCTCTCAAAGATTTAGGTAGAACTGCAATCACCGCCTTGTTGGAGAGGGATCCCAGGAAAGCTGTCTGCGCAGTCTCCAGAAAGGTCAAATACCAAAAATGTGCCAGTGCTGCACTTTTTTCAACATAAACTTTCACAAAGTGTATTGACTCAAAAAATATCACTGGCAACTTCTTTTTCAGTTGGATTTAATCAAAAAGTTTCCTTGAATTACATTAAATTTCTCTTACAAAATACATTCCACAAACCTAAAAGCACGTCTCACAATAATGCCCACATTGCTGATTGAACATTTTGTTTTCTTTTACATTTGTATAACACCACCTTTCGTATCAAACCAACATAAACATACAACTCTCTTACTCGCTATTCACTCATACACACTCAACCACATTCATATCAAATTGACAATTTAGAAAAACCCAAATTATATTGAATACATATACAAACAAGCATTTACAATGCAATGGTCTTGGCATTGCTCATTACATTTTTTTTGTTTTTTTGTTTTTAAAACATTTAAAGAAACTGCATTGTTATTTACAATGTCAATAGCTTAATCACTCTCAAATGCGAGACCTATTGCATTTGCACCCACACACAGATAAATATTGTAAACAAGTAATGGTGAATTGACGTCAAAGCATTATGAGCAACATTCTGTGAAATGTTTATGACATTCAGAAATTCACAGATAATGCCGGAAAACCTTACTCCTAGGTAACTTTAGTATTTCCATTTTCACATTAGCAAAAACACAGAGGTACATGTGCTCATGTGAAAATCTGTCAATCAACTGCATATTCATTATCCCTACACCCCCTTTCCTCATCATGAAAACAACTAAACTACTGCCTCTGTAGACGTACATTTACAACCTTTTCCAATTTGGAAAGAGATTGGAGAGCATTTGGTTAATACCCTTAAAAAGTAATTACGTGGGTCACACTGCATTATAAACATGGAACTACCAATTACTTGCAGCAAATGTATATAGATTTGCAGAAGGTGCCAAAAAACACAGCCTTGCTAGAACCAATCCCGGATAAAACATGAGCCCTGATGAAATAAGTATACTGCCATAACTTGTCATGTTATTCCAAGGCACCAAGAGGGACAAGTGGAACTTTTTTTCTCAGGGAAAAGTAGATCTCTGAAGCATTCCATCCCTTGGAGAAATATATATTTTTTTATAATTCCAGAGCGCTTCTAGCTATACCTGTGATAATAATTATAACAGTGAGTCAAAAGAATAGGAAGTGTTTTACAGGGGTACGCTAACTGACGATTACAATATGATGATCAGCATGAAAATATGTACCAAACGCACAACTCGTTCGAGTGTTTGCAAATGCAAATTAAACGTTCATCAAGAAAAAAAATGCAATTCCACATTCTAATGTTATACACATTCCAGCAAAATACAAAATAATGCCCATACCACAGTTATACACAATTGGTGAACCGGGAAAGGCTTGTGTAGAATAAAAAGGTTGCATGACAAATACAGGCGTGTAGTCCCACTGAATGTTCTACACAAACTAGTCAATAGAAGAGAGTAGTAGTAAAATGGAGTTTGTGGCTCAATGGAAACTCAAACCATCCTTGTTGTTAACTGTGCCCAAAGCTCCGTATCATACAGGTTGCAAGGCAGGTCAGCTCCCTGTTGTTGTTGTTGTTTTAGTGCAGCACTGTGAATGACGTCTACTTACCCCCCCGGGTGACATGCCCTATGCCCTCCTCTCCTGGCTGCGCCTCGGGACAAGCCCTCACTTGTAGGTGTAATGGGTCAGCACCTCAGACTACACCTCATCTCTTACTAGTCTGTGGCCCTCTCCCCGGTACTACTCCTGTTTTTGTACCTGCTCTCAAGGGTATGTATCACTCACACCAGTCAGTGCCCCTCTCCCTGGTACTCCTGTTTATGCATCTCCTCTCCTGGGTGTGCATTACTCCCCCCTCAACTCTCACCAGTCAGTGGCCCTCTCCCTGGTACTCCTGTTTAAGCATCTCCTCACCTGGGTGTGCATTACTCCCCCCCTCAACTCTGACCAGTCTGTGGCCCTCTCCCTGGTACTCCTGTTTGTTTATGCATCTCCTCTCCTGGGTGTGCATTACTTCCTCTGATCTCTCACCAGTCTGTGGCCCTCTCCCTGGTACTCCTGGTTATGTACCTCCTCTCCTGGGTGTGCATTGCTTCCTCTCATCAGTCTGTGGTCCTCTCCCAGGTACTCCTGTTTATGTACCTCCCCTCCTGGGTATGCATTACTCCTCCCTCAAATCCTCCAAGTTCTTGGCACTGTACTTGATACTCCTAGAAATGTGGCCCTCTCCCGACACTCCCAGCCCTCCTCCTCCTCTTACCGCCTTCTCCAGGTGCCCCCTGGCCAGGTCTCTGTTCTTGGTGTGATGGTGCAGCACGGAGCCCAACTGCAGGTGTGTACGAGCTTCCTGGCGCGGGCCCGGCTTGCTCCCCAGCACGGCCTGCAGGCAGTGCACGCACAACTTCACCTTCGGCGGGCTGGAGGTGCGGAAGTGCTCGGCCAGGCCCAGCAGCGCCACGTACCAAGGCTCGGCCGCCTCGGCCTGGGGGGGCTGCGGCGCCACCGCCGCCATCTTGGCTCCAACAACAAGCGGCCCGGACCCGACGCCCGACGCTATCGCGAGACCTCTGCGCCGGAGCTGACGATAGACGTCACGCACCCGGAGAAGAGGGTTCTGGGAAATGTAGTCTTCTAGGCCCGCCGGAAGCGGAATATCATTGATTCGAAGCTCTGCATCCCTATTCTATTCCCTGCGTTGTTTACTCACATGGGCGCAACAGCAAACCTGATGATCTGTTACATGCCCCACAACTGATAATCATACAACCCTCATATGCCTTTAATCATCCACCAGAAAGGAACTGGGATGGATGCCGGGACACCACCGCCTGAAGCTCTGCATCCCTATTCTATTCCCTGCGTTGTTTACTTGTCACACGGGCGCAACAGCAAACCTGATGATCTGTTACATGCCCCACAACTGATAATCATACAACCCTCATATGCCTTTAATCATCCACCAGAAAGGAACTGGGATGGATGCCGGGACACCACCGCCTTTCTCCGAGGCAGAGAAGAAATGCCTCGGAGAAACGCAGCGTCGTTTTCGGATTCGAGGGCGTGTTTTGCTGTTGTCTCCTCCCTGAGACTTTTCGCAAAAAACACGCCCCCCGATCCGAAAAGGACGGGGCATTATTGGAGTGACGGGACCTCTTCTCCAATGGCTGGCCAGCATTTACTAGGCCAGCCAATGGAGAACAGGGGAGAAGAGGGGCGGGTTCAAGCCCCTCTTCTCCCAAGTCATTATCTCTCGCGAGCGAGACTGCGCAAGCGCAGCCATCGCTAGCCGAGACCTAAAAAGGCCATCAACATGAAAACATTAGTCGTGATTTTTGCACAATAAACTCTGTTTTTTTGTTTTGACAAGTAGATTGGCCTTAAGAATTAAGGTCTAACAGAGTTTATTGTGCAAAAATCACGATTAATGTTTTCATGTTGATGGCCTTTTTTGTATATGTATTCAATATAATTTGGGTTTTTCTAAATTGTCAATTTGATATGAATGTGGTTGAGTGTGTATGAGCGAATAGCGAGTAAGAGAGTTGTATGTTCTTATGTTTTGTCCACCATCAGGAAAAGTTCCGAAAGAGGTAATTATGTTCGAAAAAGTAATACTGTCTGCCATTTCAGATGTTGAAAAAAAGCTAAAAAGATTCACCAAACCAAACATTACAAAAGCACAGAGAGAGGCTTTGACTGAGTTAAAAAATGATCCATCAATAATAATCAAACAGGCCGACAAAGGCGGATCAATTGTTGTATGGGGAACAGACCGATATACTGCAGAAGTGAATAAACAACTCAGCAACGAACGCTGTTACAAAAAGATATCACGAGACCCTACCTCTGAGCTATAGGGCAAACTTTTCAACATCCTACAGAAACGGTTCGATCAAGGTTTCCTAGGAAAGAAGGAGTATGATTATTTGAGAAACAAACATCCACGCACCCCAATGCTCTATGTACTACCTAAAGTACATAAAGATCAAACATGTCCACCAGGAAGACCAATAGTCTCTGCATGTGAATCACTCATGGAACCAATCTCTAAGTTCGTGGATTTCTTTCTCAAACCATTTGTACAAGAAGTCAAATAATTTCTGCAAGACACCACAGATTTTCTGAAAAAATTGGAGCTAATGAAGTTTGAGGAAAACACCAATTTTCTAGTCACGCTAGACATGGTATCTCTGTACACAGAGATACCACAGGACGAAGGCCTAGCGGTGTTAGAGAGCTTCTTAAACAGCAGACCTAAACCAGAAAAAATCCCCACACAATTCATCATGGAATTAGCCACGTTTGCATTAAAGAACAATTACTTTAGTTTCAAAGAGGAATTTTTCTATCAAATAAAGGGCGTGGCAATGGGGTGTCCTTTTGCCCCAGAATTGGCAGTCCTTTATATGTCAAAATACGAAGAGACTTTTGTATACAACAACAACCCTTTTTCAGATTGGATTGGGAGCTGGGTCCGATATATAGACGACGTTTTTATGATTTGGACTGGCGAAGAAGATCAATTACAGTCTTTTTTTGTTTGGCTAAACAATAGAACATCGGACATTAAATTCAGTTTGAATTATTCAAAATCTAAAATGCCATTATTCTTAGATGTAGAAGTCTATGCCACTGACGGAACTGTAGCAACAACGTTGTACAAGAAAAAGACAGATAGGAACAAAGCACTGCACTTTTCAAGCAACCATCCAAGGAGTCTAAAAGAGAATTTGCCTTATGGCCAATTCTTGCGAATTAGACGCAATTGCACATTCAAAGATGAATATTTTTTCCATGCAGACCATCTAAAAAACAACCTCCTCGCTCGGGGATACCCAAAAAAACTTCTAAAGAAAGCAATGAAGAGGGCATGGTGGACACCCCGTGAATCACTTCTAGAAAGGAAAGATAAATCCAAAACAGACAGGATTGTCTGTGTGTCAACTTTTGGCCCAACATCCAATTGGTTAAAGAAGACAATTAACCTTAATTGGCATTTGGTAAAGAATCTTGATATAACTCTGAAAGAGGCTCCACTATTTGCTTTTAAAAAAAGATAAAAGCATTGCAAACCAAATAGTACGAGCCGCTATGCCGAAAACTAAAAATCTTACGATCAGAAGTTTTCTCAATTTGCCTCCAATACAAGGACACCACAAATGTGGCACATGTGTATGTTGCGAGTCAACTATAGAGGAAGATCTCTTTTCGTATAATGGGATTCATTGGAAACATGATACCTTTTCAAACTGCAAATCCAAATATGTGGCTTATGGCATTTTGTGCCCGTGCAATAAGTTATATATCGGAAAGACAAACCAGGAAATCAGGCATAGAATTCAGCAACATAAATCAAGAATTCGTAAGAATGTCCAGAATGCACCATTGGTGAACCATTGGTCTTCAAACAACCACACAGAAAAGGATCTAAGATGGACCATTATTTCCAAGGTAGAACAGGACGCCAGAGGAGGTGATCTCGACCTGAAATTATTGAAACGTGAAGCAATGCTCATCATTAAATTCAATACATCAGTTCACGGTCTAAATGAATTATCAGAAATCTATAACCTTTAATCACCATTAATTCCACATAAGGGTAGAACACAGAGGCAAGTGGAAAGTCACAAGCTTCAAAGGCTATATGGGAGATCGCCGATCGATCAATGGTGGGTACAAATGAGTTGGTAAAAAGTTTCTGAAAAAGTGAAGTCCTAGGCCTAATGGGAGAATAATAAGCAGTACGTCGAGCACAAAATGACAGATTTCTGCTATACAAACTAATTCACTCGTAATTTCATTGCGATGCAGCATACTTTATAAAGCCAGCATCGGACGCCTTTCGTAAAATACCATGGCAACGTGGCAGCAACAATATATCCCATAAGTATGGGCCAGGTACGATTTTAATGCCCAAAGCGTAAACCAATGGTCGGTTGAATGTTTGACAGTAGGTGGCTAGTATGAGTTATATACAAACGATTTGCATTCCCGGCTCGCAGAGATAATAAAACCATTCCAGCTGCTCGCAGAGATAATATACTGACAAACCATCGAAGTGGTTCAGCAAATTTAACATTGCCTTCCAAATTAAATTTTAAAACAAACCTTGGAAAGAACTACACTTCCCAAGAACACCGCTGAGTCACGTCCATTACGCGTGATGCGTTAAACAAGGGCCGGAAAAGAACTTTCCGACATCGAAAGAAACACATTAGCGGTTCACAAACCTGGTGCAGACACGTCGGATTAATACTCTTCAAAAAGGTAAGACGGGAGTCCTTTGCGATTAGAACATCAATAAGTAGGTTTTAAGGTTACAAGGCAATCTCCTCTAAAGGAATTATGTTAAAAGAAACCTCCACCCCCGTTTTTGTTTCCGTTTTGTAGACTAACGAGTCAAGCTTAATTGGTAACGTTCGAGCCTCCCTGGTTCACGGACACAGATTCAGTATAAGGTATTCATCAAGAACCAACTTCATCACAATGTTGTAAGCGTATACTGTCAAATACAACCATGCTAACATAAACATTCCACCCATTCACAGATCTTTCGTGCAGCGAACGAATCTTGTTCCCTTCACCATCTGAGAATTCAAGTAAGATTGCCCTCTCATTTTTCACTTCGGTGTGACTGCTTTATGACATGTATCACTATTTTAGATACATTTTCGACTGGCTCTTAATTATATGTTTTTAGGTAGAGTTTTGGACTTGAAATGCCTTTGGAGCATTTGACAGCATTAAGTTGCAGGTAAGCTATAAGAGCACTTACTGAGGTTAGAGGTGGGGTTGGTCAGGTCATTAGGTAAACAAAGTTTTGTTTGTTTCTTACAGTGAAGATTGGTCCTGATGAGAGTCCCAGCAAGGAAAAGGGATTCGAAACGCGTAGACCTTAATTCTTAAGGCCAATCTACTTGTCAAAACAAAAAAACAGAGTTTATTGTGCAAAAATCACGATTAATGTTTTCATGTTGATGGCCTTTTTTGTATATGTATTCAATATAATTTTGGTTTTTCCAAATTGTCAATTTGATATGAATGTGGTATGAGCGAATAGCGAGTAAGAGAGTTGTATGTTTATGTTGGTTTGATACGAAAGGTGGTGTTATACAAATGTAAAAGAAAACAAAATGTTCAATCAGCAATGTGGGCATTATTGTGAGACGTGCTTTTAGGTTTGTGGAATGTATTTTGTAAGAGAAATTTAATGTAATTCAAGGAATCTTTTTGATTAAATCCAACTGAAAAAGAAGTTGCCAGTGATATTGTTTGAGTCAATACACGTTGTGAAAGTTTATGTTGAAAAAAGTGAAGCACTGGCACATTTTTGGTATTTGATGTTATTAGGCTAGGCCTTGCTGCCATCGAGCCAAGACCCGGAATTGTTGTTTCTGGTCTCCAGAAAGGGGTCATGCAGGGTGTCAACCACCTCCTCTCCTGACCATCCGTAAAATTCTGCAGGGAATTTCCCTCTCCAGCTCCTTCTGGCGAGTGACCACCTGTTTATTGGCCACATTAGCGTCTCTCATGAGTTGTCCTCTGATAGTGGCCTTCACGGCAGCCCAGAATGCTCTGCGAGAATCCACTGAGTTGTTGTTGTCCGACAGGTACATGAAGACATGAGCTTTCAGTTGGGATTTGCCCTGAGGTGTGTGGTATCTCTGTATATTCATGCACCATGGTTTGCGTTCCGAGGAGGCTAAGTCCGCATCAAGGGACAGGAGGACCAGGGAATGATCTGATAATGCCGCCTCCAGGATCCAAGACTCTTGGACGAGTGCCACGGTTCTCAGGGAGTTGAGAAAGTATCCTAATCTGGAGAGCGTTCCATGGACTGGGGAGACAAAAGTATACTCCGTGCTGGGGGGCTGAGGCGCCAATGGTCCACCAGTCCATTATCCAAAGCCACATCTCCCAGCAGGGCTCTGTCCGCATCATTGCCTTTATCCAGGGGACCTGTTCTGTCCAGAACCGTGTCCCGTGCAAGATTTCAGTCCCCACTAATAATATACTGCAAAGCCCGGATCTCTACAAGCAATTGGTTCAGATGGAGGAAGAAGGATTGTTTCGCACCAGTCGGTGCGTAGATGGAGCCCATGCAGAGGAATCTGTCTCCTAGGTGCAGTTTGGCGAAGGTATATCTGCAATCTCGGTCGGACCATGTCTTCGTAATGACGATGGGCAGCGATCTTGAAATAAGGATCACGACTCCTTCCTACCTACTCTCAGCACAATTCATCGGACTCCAGTGCGTCCAGGTAGGTCATTCATAAAAGAGCCACATCTGACCTTTTCATCTGGAGATAAGAGAGTACTTTTTTCGTTTTGATGTAGTGCGTGAGGCCACTGATATTCCAAGAGCTGACGCGCAGTGGGTGGGAAACGCTCATAACTGGGGCAGGTGGGCATAGCCCGGAGTTCCGTATCCATGTGGGGTTGCAGAGAGGGGGCTGGTTAGCTGGATGGGGGAAGGGAGCTAGATAAAGGAAGAGATGATACTATGGTGTGATCGGGGGTGTGGAGAGTAAGATATGTGGTGAGGCAGAGCTAACTACAGCGGGGCGAAGATGGTGGGGCAAGAACAGGGATGGGGCCGAGTCTGAATAGGAGAATGGGGAAAGGACTATGGCAGGAGGGAACAGTAAATATCGGAGATGGGGACGAGGGGGGGCACAGCACCAGTAGTTAGAGGGGAAGGAAAAAGGGGAAGAGGTGAGAAGGGAAGGGAAGGGGAAAGGGTGGGAGTGTCTCCTGACATGCAGGGATGGACACCCTGTAACACCAGTCAGTGTGGGAGGGAGAGTGACCCAGTGCTGCTGGACAGGACAGCACAGGGAACACTGATCTGTGTACCACGGGTCTAAGCTTGTGGAGACTGTGTGCTGAGAGGGCCGTATGAGGACGGTAGGGCAGTGGAGATCGTGATCGAGTGGAGGTAAGTAAGAATGGACGGGGTTATAGGGTGTCAGCGGAGGTTGTAGAGGGGAGAGAGCAGGGTCCTGGGCAATGTCTAAGGGGGGAACAGGCAGCTAGGGGCCTAGGGAGGTGGAGAGGAAAGCGGTTCCCCGGCTCCACATATTCACAGGGGCCCAGAAGCATAGGGTCAAGTGTGGGGGTCCAGTATGCAGTAAGCATCAGCAAGATGTCAAGGACTAGAGTACGGTCAGGTAGAAGTGGTCTGAACCTGGGGATATGTTGGGAGGACTGAGGGATGTGGGGGGAGTGACCTGTTGGTGCCCCTAGCCATCCACCCCCTGGTGTAACAAGCAGAGGAGGTCAGCAACACCTCCTCTGGAGGGGAAGGGTAGAGTGAGAGCGGGTCGCAAAGCAAATAGCGTGTATCAAAAAACAATAGCAAGCATAATAACAGTCAAAACAATCAAATATGCAAATGTTCAAGACAGGCATTGGGATACTCGGCCATCCGGTGGAGGTCAATCCCTTTGACCCTACTACGACAGGTCCATCTACGCCGGGTACAAAACAGCATCTCACACCCCAGGGTTATCACTACTTGGCGGTAGTGGGCTTCAGAAGGGACCGTGATTTGTCTCTGTTCTGTTCTTGGGTGAGAACTCCTACTGTTTGGAAAGCCTGTACCCTGTCGTCATGGGAGTGCGCCGTCCTGTCAGGGTCTCTGCCCTGATAACGGGATCCACTGTAGTTTCACCAGCATCTGTTAGAAGTGATGAGGGAGGGCCCTGAGGGGTTGGGTCATCTCAGTTGAGGAAGAGGAAGTGTCCTACATGTAAAGACTGTCCAGGAAAAGGCGCAGGTCTTCCGGGTGATAAAATTCCTTTGAGGTGCCAACCTTGGTGATCTAAAATCGAGCGGGTTCGAAGAGGCCATACTTGGCCGTACTTAGCGGAGGCAAGGCCGAGGGGAGATACTATGGCATTTCCACCCCTGCGGCCGAAGTCCTGGAGTTCGATGTACCAGTCGAGCTTTTCCAGCAGGGAAGCGAGCTGAATAGAAATGTGGGGGGTACAATCATCCCAAAAGCCCCCAGGCCTGATGCACTGCCCTCCTTGCAAGCGGGTCGAGTGGGGCAGTAGTGGAAAGTCCAAGGAGCAGCAGGGGTCAGAAAGAAATGTCCGGGAGGCCACTCACAGCAAGCGGGATAGTAAGGACCATAGTAGGCACTATAGGATGTCCTATAGGATGTCCTATTGAAGGTGCCTCACACAGGTAGAGCAAGGCGGGGTCGCCACAGCCCCGCTGTCCTGGGCTACGTGGTCGTTTAAAGGCCCAAAAGGCCCCTAAAGGTGGTTGGTGTGGTCAGCATGCACAGGGGGCCGAGCGGGCCTCGGGGGCCACCGATGAGGCAAGATAAA
This sequence comes from Triturus cristatus, assembly GCF_964204655.1. Taxonomy (NCBI): domain Eukaryota; kingdom Metazoa; phylum Chordata; class Amphibia; order Caudata; family Salamandridae; genus Triturus; species Triturus cristatus. Next base: position 997,543,632 of record NC_140592.1, on the reverse strand, counting down.
CTCACCCCAGAGGGGCCGCAACATGGGCCCAGGCTCCTCTTCAGCCCCTAGATTTAGCAGTTCCTCACTGGTTGGGGCCTGGCGTAGAGTATAGTGAGTGGGATGAGGGGCTGGTTGATTGTTGGGACCTTACCTTCCCCCAAACGTCACTGTCGCTGTCCAAAGCAGTACAGGGCCGGGGAGACTCATGCTAGAGGAGCCGCAATGTTATGGGCCCAGGCTCCTCTGCAGCCCTAAGATCTTTCAGCAGAAAAGCCCGAACATATAGGGCCCCGAGACACTGATACGGCAGCAGGTTCTGAGAAGATAATAGTGAAGGGGTGGGAACTGGTAGTTAGTTAGGCCCCCGTCTGCCTGCTGTGCCCTGTCGCTGACCTTAGCAATGTTGGCCCGGGGTGGCTTAGGACCACAGGCTGTGACGATGTAGATGGTTTAGGCTCAGATCAGCCTCCCTTCATGTGCCCCAGGGCCACCGAAGAAAAAAGAAGGGCCGCCTTTGTGGCCGATGGTCACGGCTGTGGATGCCAGGGCAGCGTTACAGGTCCATGGGCCAGAGCAGTGCGGCAAGACCCCGTCCCAGCAGGTCACCTCTAACTCAGGACGGGGCCTCCAATAGTGTAGGGCCGCTGGCAGCCACTTCAGCGGAAGGGACTAGGCTGTAGTGCTGGGGGCTGATCCTTGACTCCTGTCTCCAGGAGCAGCAGACTTGTGCAGAGCCGGCAGGATCAGGGCAGGCTGGTGGTGCCATCAGCTACCGTAAGGCCATAGCTGATCGTCTGGAGTTGTGGGCAAGGTGGGGGGAAGTTTAGCAAGCCCCTGCCATGCCTTGGATGCTGCTGTCTGGGGCCTGTCTCACAGCAGAGCTCCAAAGTTGAGTGGCCATTCCTGCTTGTAGTCAGACCCCATACAATGATATTTCACTAGCAGCACTTGCATCACAGCACATCGGCATATATCTTCCATCTCCTTCTCGTCAGTCCATCTTTCCTGCAACAGAAGTACAGCTCTCACACACATATATTTCCATTATGTTTATTTCTTTAGAAATTGTGTATTGCAAAGCATACATTTTCATAATTGCTGTAGTGTGCTCCTTGTACCAATTCCCAGAACATGGATGTAGTGCACAGCTCAGATAAATTTGCTGAGGTCGATTGGGATATCAGAAAAGTGCTTCTTGTCGATGTTACTCAATAGCCACCGTAAACACCACCACCCCTTCTCATGAACACTGCAACTTCCTGGCAGACTTCTTCCACGACAAGATCTTCACCATCTACAAAAACTTCAAACCCCAACCCACTGCTGCCGACACCCTGAGCCTCCTCACTCCCATGGATACCAACCCAAATGCTGACTCTGACCACCCGATTACCGCCTGGGACCAACTCACCACACAGAACACCACAGTCATCAGGAACCTTGTCCACTCAGGAGCACCCACGGACCCCTGTCCCCACCACATTCTTAACCTCTGGAGCAAGATAATCAGCAGCATGCTCAACGCCATTTTCAACTCATCCTTAACCACAGCCTCCTTCCCCGAAGTATGGTAACACCCAGAAATCACACCCCTTCTCAAGAAACCTTCCGCCGACCCCAACGATCTCAAGAACTACCACCCGATCTTGCTGCTCCCCTTTACCACCTAAGTCCTCAAAAAGGCCAGTAACCACCAACATGACATCTGGAGATCCACAACCTTCTGGACCCCTCCCAATCCGGATTCCTCACCAACCACAGCACCAAAACCGCCATGATCGCTCCCACTGACGACATCAGAACCCTCCTCAACAAGGGAGAAATGGCATATCTGATCCTCCTCAACCTCTCAGCAGCATTCATCACCATATCCCACCAACCCCTTATCAGAGGCTACATCACATCAAAATCCAAAGAAAAGCCCTCAAGTGGATCGCCTCCTTCCTTACCAGAAGAACTCAGAGAAACTGCCTTCCTCCTTTCACCTTGGGACCCAAGAACATCATTTGCAGTTTCCCTCAAGGCTCGTCCCTCAGCCCCACACTGTTCAACATATACATGACCCCCTTCGTCAACATTGTCAGATCCCATGGAATGAACAATATATCCTAAGACCCCTTCACCATGAAGGTCAACTTCCGTAGGTGCTTGATGGGCATCACCGACTGGGTGAAAAACAATTGCCTAAAACTCAATACAGACAAAACGGAAGTGCTGATCTTTGGGAACAGCACCACCACATGAAACAACTTCTGTTGTCCTTCAAAACTTGGACCAGCACCCTCCCTGACAAACCACACATGCTACCTCGGCATCATCCTGGACAGCAAGCTCACCATGAAAAACCAGATAAGCACAATTTCATCCGCCTGCTTCATCACTCTTTGTATGCTCCGTAAGATCCTCAAATGGCTCCCTATTGACACCAGACAAACTATCACCCAAGCCCTATTCTCTTGCTGACTGGACTATGGCAACACGCTCTACGTAGGAATCAGCACGCACCTCCTGAAGAGACTGCAGACCATGCAGAACTCTGCGACCAGACTCATCCTCAATCTCCCCAAATGGACCCACATCAAACCCCCACCTCAAGAAGCTCCAATGGCTCCCTATTCAGAAGAGATGTCAATTCAAGATGCTGATCCCCACCTACAAAGACCTTTACAAGCATGGACCATCAAACATCAACCACTGCCTGAACTTCCACCAACCCTCCAGACCCGTACATGTCCCATCCCGCTCCCTTGCACACACACCCTGCATCCAGGGAGCAACAGTGAAGGCCACTCCTTCGCCTACTTTGCAGCAAAATCCTGGAATGACCTCCCCCTTCACCTGAGGAACTTATACTCTCTTCTGGAATTCAGGTAAGGATTCAAGACCTGGCTGTTCGACTGAACTTTGCAGCTGGCTCTCAGCACCTGGATACCTTTGCGGGTGATTAGCTGCGCTCTATAAATTTGATTTGATTTGATTTACTCATAGTTTAGAAGCTAGGTGAGTGGTAATAAGGGCTGGACTGACCATTCTCCCACTCGGCTGAAGGCTGGGGGATTCTTTCAGAACTCGATGGGCTGCTGTGACCCAACCACATCCCCATGCCCTCATTGCAGTTGCGACCTCCTTTAATATGGGGTTGGTTTTAATATTTTTGCCAGGACTGATGTTTGCTTTCAGTCTGACCCTGGGAGTAGGGCCCACAACCTCATATGAGCTTGGTGGGTTTGTGTCCTGCTACCATTAGCAGCTATTTCTATGAAAAATTACAATTTCAGTTCTTTTATGAGCTTTTTGTGATTCCACTTTGTCATTAGGGAAACCCCAAATTGAATCTAAAGTGACTACCATCAATGCGGCTGAAAAATCAATGCCCCAGAACTCAAGGACAATTCCGAAAAGCCACCAGGTTATCTATATGCAAATTCAACTTACATATAGATTTTTAGGGATGTTTCGCACAGTCCCTATACACCATCCAAAATCCAACAAAGATCCACCTAGTTCTGGTATTAAACTACTTTGAGATTATTTGCTATAAGTATTTCAAGAATTATCTAATGTAAATGGAAACAAAAAACCTGTCAGCAAGATTCATTCAAGTATAATCATTTTCCCTTTAGTTTAATTTTAACGGAATTGACCCACCACCAAAAACAAGAAATCAGTCAGAATCATCAATTGTAGTTGCAGCATCACCCAGAGCAAGTGTCGTATGCGTTATTTGTAAGGAATTTCCGCAGATATAAAATAAATACAACATTCTTTACTCACATTCGGCCTAGAGCAAATGTGTTTGGTACTACCTTAATTCACGCCTCCCTTTATTTATTTTTAGCCATTGCAAAGTGCAATTCATAATACTCGTCCCATCCTGATGATGACCATGAATGGCACTTAACATGAGTAAGACAACATTTTTGCTTCAGAGGATCAATAATGTTGGAAGGGGAGGAGCTAGAGAAAGTGCCGGATTTTGATTATCTTGGCATATTCCTCTCTACTGCGAAAACCTGGGGCCCCCAGGTTACCAAAAGTACTCTTATACTACAGCACAGGACGGCAGCAATTTTAAAATTCACAAACAAGACCTCGTTTTATCCAATTTCCCCTTGTTGAGGTCTGGAGGGCCAAAGCTGTTGTCCCCTCAATGTATGGAGCTGAACTCTGAGGAAATGTTAATTAAAAGCCCTGGGGCTGGTTGAGAATACTTTTTTAAGAGCAGCCCTTAAATTGCCCCAAGGCACACCACAACATGACTTAGGTTTCCGGTCTACTGTACCCCTAGTGCACCTTAAACCTATTCTGTTTTCGCAACAGATGTGGTCTGCTTTCGAGCCGGCAGAATATAGGGTGGGTTAAATATATGCTCTCAATAAATGACAAAGAGGTATTCTGTTACTCAGGTTGGACTATGTAAAACAGTCCCTATAATCTATGAATCTACATTAGTATTGGTTGTCCTCAGAAACTATCCCATCTTCCGCAATTACGAGTTAAGGCCATCTATTGGGAGATTGAGGAGGTTAAATTCTCTAAACAGGTGGGCTTGGGCAAAATTGCTGATTCAAGCCCACCTCTTATTTTGAAAACTATATGAATGATATTGACCATCCATTCCCAAAACCTCTTTATATAATGTTTAGGTTAGGTTCATTACTGCTTGCTACCTTGACTGCTAAATGAAATAGTCAATAAGGTGGAAGCTAAATTTGTCCTGTTTGCAGAAGTGCTGAAGAAACTGATGATCACTGCCTCTTTTTTTGACAAAGATATTATAGACAGCATAGGCGTGGGATGGCCTCTCTGTACCGCCGTTTAGGTGTTCAATGTAGGGCAGCGATAAGACTATGTAGAGCAGAGATGTCTATTGTCATTGTTTTCTCCATTGCTAAATTTGTGGAGAGCTATTCAACAAAAAATTGGCTTCTCATCCTTTCTTCACCCTCTGCCTAATGCATGTCCCCTTTCTTTTGTGCATCATAGTTCTACTGATTTTATAACTTGTTTTAAATTATAATGTAAGGTGAAGTACTTGCACTTTATTCAGCTAGGTTGTCTGTGCGATAGGCAAGGGTAAGTAATCCTAGTTGCATTACTGGATCCACACCATCGTGTTACATAATGCATAAATCCCTATGCTCTATGTGTTAAATGTAGTATGCATGCGCCTAGCAACATATTTTATCGGGGTACTCACTTTTTAAAGTGCATTTTTCTGGTTCAAAGCTGCTTTTCAAGCACCCTTACTAAAGCATGACATGTATAAAACTGTACTTTTAGGCATGAAGGACCATAATAGGTTTTTGTCTGTGGTCAACTGTTTGTACGTCTGTTCTGTGTTCCTAGGCCAAGAGTGGATACTTTAATTAATATTTTATGCCCGGTATCTGTATAATTTCCAGCTGCATTGTATTGTGCTTCCTTTTACAATTAGTTTAGCTGTATTGAGGTATGGTCTTCAAGTTGTGTAACAAGAATAATATAATCAATTACCAAAGTTTCTTAATATGCTAAACATTGCTTAATTGAATTTAAAATCTTATGAGATAGTATTTATTGTTTTCCACCAGTTCAATACTCCATGACACATTTTCAAGGGATTAATTAGGCACTCACTATGGAATAAAAAACACAAAAAACTCAATGAAAAAAAGAGAATGCATTGTCAAACTAATAATAAAATTGTACAATACCAGGAGCCATATCATAAACATATGCTGTGGTGCAGGGCACAGCTGTGCGCCTATATATATGGGACTTCGATGTCTGTCTGGAGCATATGTATTTCATTCTACATTTCTCCGAGCTAGTGCAAGAGCTGCAGACAGCACAGCTCAAAACAGTTGGCTCTGGTTGCCTCTCACGGTTTCCAAGCCGTGCTGCCTGCAGCTCATGCACTAAGTGAGAGGCATTCCATGTTAAATGCATCTTCTTTAGACTGTACAAATGCATAAAAGCATGTACACATGTGTGCCCTGCACAATCCCATATGTTCATGATGCGACTCGAGTTGCTGAGGTGGATATTCTGCTCTCTATCCACTGGGATAGAGCTGGCGTAGACGAGCACAGCATGAGTAAGAGGTACACCATGATAGGCCAAGGACGGACAAGACCCACACAGCAATAGAATACCCAAGACAAGATAATGTGGTCGTTTTTTGGTAAGTTGTCAAAATGCTAGGCCATGTGGACTAAGTCCACCCTTCCAGTGAGAGGATCTCTTCATGGTTGCCTACTGTGAGCATGAGAGAAGCGTGCACTACTGTTGCTCATGCTGTAACTTATTGGGGGGGTGAGAAAGCTCCTCTGTCTCTTGCCTGTGTGAGTGAAACTTGAACAGCAACTACCTGGGTTAAGCCTGCTCTGTGTGAGTGCATCTTACACATCTGCTGTTGATGCTGTGTCTGCTTTCTGTCTGAGGGAATCTTGCAAAGCTGTTTCCTATGCTGTAAATGCTCCATGCATGTGTGGGAAGTGTGAGTGTGTGTGTGTTATCTTGGACATACTGTAGCTTTTCTCTGTGAGCAAAGATTGAACTATTGCTATCTGTTGAATACATGATTTGTGCAATACTATAGCCTACACTGATATTACCAGTACTTTATCTGTTCTTTATGAGAGTAAAGCATTCACTGCTGCTTCCTGTGTTGCACATGTCCTTGGTGGGTTGTACTACTGAATATCAACCCCCAGAATATTGGGGCACCCTAATATCAAGGCCAGAATGCCGAAGGACAATAGATCGACAGATAATTGCATACAGGGAAGTATATACGGACTATTCCTAACTCCATATCTACATACCTTGAGGATTATAAGTACCATGTAGGTAGATGTATGTGGAGTTAGGTATAGAAAATCTAGACCTGACAATATTTTATTATCAACATTCTGTCCTTGATATTGTGTCCCATCGATATTCCAGTGTTGTAGGAACAGGGGTCACCGGGCCCTAAGGGGGTAACGTGACTCGAGCGGGTGGGCACCCGAAGGCTTAAGTGTAAAGCGACCATACAACACACACATCCCCTGAAGCAGGAAGCGCACGCAATAACTGACACCACACCGTAGGCTCAATGGAAATCAATCAGGTTTATCTAAATCAGGTTAGATTCAAAAGCAGTTCATTAGGTCTCAATTGGCAATACCTGAATATATTTAAATGTCAAGCTCAAAAGCATTTCATTACATTTCAATTAGCAATACCTGTGTTGGACCTGGCCCTTTTTGCAGGGTCATCCCTAAACTTGTTGCCTTCCTCCTATATTTTTTCTGACCTGTTGTTGGCTGATTTATGATTCTGGGCACCTTACCACTGCTGATCAGTGCTAAGGTGCATATGCTCTCCCTATGGTAAAATGTATACATTAATTGGTGCCCATGTTTGGCTTATTTGGTTTACTATCAGCCCCTAGTAAAGTGCACCAGGAGTGCCAGGGCTTGTAAATACAAATGCTGCTGGTGGGCTTGCAGCACTGGTTGTGCCACCCACAGAAGCGGCCTAGTAAAATGTGTCTAAGGTCTGCCACTGCAGAACCTGCGCGCGGTCTGGTACTGTCGCGCTGACTGCGCAAGTGCACCTACTTGCCAGTCCCCAAACCTCCACTTAACTACATATTAGTCACCCCTCTGGTAGGCCCAAGGGCAGGGTGCATTGTAGGTATAAGGTAGGACATGCCCTGATGTGTAAGCCATGTCCTAATAGTGAATTACAGCCATTTTCGTTTTTCACTATTGAAGGCTACCTGCTCTACATAGACCAGAATGGGCTGCTGGAATTACTACACGCTGTAATCCCAGTGGACTCAGAGAGCATGGTAGAAAGTCAAGTTTAGTATGCCTGAAGTCAGAATAATAAAATACTTCTTTTAGTAAAGTTTATTTTAATATCCTGCGTTTGTAAATACTACTTTTAGAAAGTTAGTATTTACTGACCTGGCCATTTCAGTCCGCCTCTGCTGTGTGTGTGTATTCTGCCTAGCAACAGTAAGAAGCAGGGCTGGGGAATTCCAGGAGACAGGCTGGCTGCCAGGTGGTGGGTAGAGAGATTACACCAGGACGGGTGGGAGGAGTACACCTTTGACTCTGAATAGACCTGTGCTCTGCCTCCACAAAGCCGGCTCCACCCCCTGTGGAGCGGCTGATGTCTCTGCCCTGCTGCTGAAAGGAAAGAGCAGAGTCACCACAACAAAGTGCTCCAAAACTGGACTGAGCCAGGCCCAGGCCCCCTGGCGACAAAGAACAAAGGATTTGTGCTTTAAAAGAGGGAGCCCTGCTCCTAAGAAATCAGATCCTGTTTGCGCCAAGAAGAAACTCTGCCGGAAGTCGAAGGACCTGGAGAAGCTGAAGGAGGAGTACTGTCTCTCTGCCTGAGAGACTGGCCTGCAGTGGGTGCCTGTCTGCTGGAAGGAGAGGAAAAGACGAAAGAAAAAGACTTTGATTCAACTTGCGCTTTTAAACAATCTCCAAGGGCTTGCTTGTGAACTTGCCCCCTGATCTGCGCCCCAGGAACAGTGGGCGCTACCTTTCCCCCAGAAGAGGAGAAGCTGCTGGAAGCGATCCTATGACGCTGACCCCCAGAGAACCTGTGTGCAACCCTTTTCCAAGCACCGCGACATCTGCCACCTGGGACAACCACGAGCACCGCAAGGACCTGTCCATCTGATCCCAGCACCGCAAGTAACTGCCCCTCCGAGCCGTAGCTCGCAACGTGAAGAAAAGAACCTGAAGGTCCAACCACCGAGCCTCTGCGACCCTGCGCTGCCGAAATCACCGCGAGGACCTTTGATACACTGGTGATCCCCTGGAAAGCTGACAGCGCGACGCGCTGAAGAGATTGCCCCCGAGCTGCCTCTCCTGCTCCTGCCCGTGATCGTGTGGCCGAAGACTGTCCTGGAGCACCCCACGAAGCACCGCCGCCCACTGCCAAGAAGGGACGACAACGAGACGTGAGACGCTCCTGCCGGGACCCCTGATGCTGCTGTGATCACCCCCTGTGCGAAGAATAAGGTACTGTGTGTAAACGCGCTGCTGTACGATCCGCCCGCTACTTGGTTCGGGCCGTACTAGCGCTGTAGAACCCCTACGCGCCGAACACGTGCATTGTGAGCCTTGGTATGGCTCGAAATCAGCTGTTCGCACCGTACTGCCTTTGGAGACCCGCTACGGCGCTCACGCGGGAAGCGTGAGCTTTGGCACCCATCGTCCCAACTGTCCGAGGCGCTCCGGAGAAGTACGAGCCGTACTGCCTTGAAATCCATTGACGGCGCTCACGCGGGAAGCGTGAGCTTTGGCCAGGGGCGTCCCGGACTATACGACGCGTACCAACGAAGGTACGTACGGTTCCCTGCCAGCGTACGCGTGCTCACGTGAGAAGCGTGAGGAACGGCAAGCGTATTCGTGCTCACGCGAGAAGCGTGAGAAGCGGCAAGACACCTCCAAAAGTCTTGAACTCCTGAGGCTTGAGCCGGGAGCTTCACCCTGGGACTCGTGAACGATTTGCCTATTTGCACTTTTTAGCTTGTACTAAATATTTTAACTTGATTATTGCTGCTACTGTTTTTAACTTGCTGTGGGAATCTTTGTGGTTTTAACATTTGGGGGGCACGTCTGAATTACGAGGCGGGCCTCCCGATTGCAGCCGCCATCTTAGGCGTACGCAGGTCAGCGGGCTAGTCCCCCTGACTGTGTATAAAGAGATGCCCTGGCGCGAGTGCGCAGCGTCTTGAACTCCTGAGGCTTGAGCCGGGAGCTTCACCCTGGGACTCGTGAGCGATTTGCCTATTTGCACTTTTTAGCTTGTACTAAATATTTTAACCTGATTATTGCTGCTACTGTTTTCAACTTGCTGTGGGAATCTTTGTGGTTTTAACATTTGGGGGGCACTTCTGAATTACGAGGCGGGCCTCCCGATTGCAGCCGCCATCTTAGGCGTACGCAGGTCAGCGGGCTAGTCCCCCTGACTGCGTATAAAGAGGCGCCCTGGCACGAGCGTGCAGCGTCTTGAACTCCTGAGGCTTGAGACGGGAGCTTCACCCTGGGACTCGTGAGCGATTTGCCTATTTGCACTTTTTAGCTTGTATTAAATATTTTAACCTGATTATTGCTGCTACTGTTTTTAACTTGCTGTGGGAATCTTTGTGGTTTTAACATTTGGGGGGCACGTCTGAATTACGAGGCGGGCCTCCCGATTGCAGCCGCGATCTTAGGCGTACACAGGTCAACGGGCTAGTCCCCCTGACTGCGTATAAAGAGACGCCTTGGCGCGAGCGCGCAGCGGACACGAGCAGCGGGCGTGCCGCTGGCGCGCCAATGGCGCGCCTAAGGCAAGCCTGTCTGCGCCTGTCCGCGCCAGCTCAGCGCCCAGCGCCAGGAATCCTGTCAATTCTGACCGAGGGTGTCAGTCAATCCACAGATATGACTCTTGCACCTTGCTGAACCTGAGAAAGGGGACTACCCCAACTTGCCATTGTTTGGCACCAAAGGAGCTGCCCTTATCTCCCCCTAATTACTGTCCAGGCTGTGCCACTCATATTCCGGTGATTCTCAACTCTCCCATCCACTTTAAAAAAGGGATGATGGATGAGGCTGCGACAAAGAGGGATAGTTTTTTAGCTTGTATTCTGTTAAATGCTAGATCACTAGTCAAGCACAGTCTTTAGTGTGCCAGACTTCTGGAAGAATTGGAGATTAAAGTAGCCTTCATAACGGAATCCTGGACGGATCCATCTGCAGGGCCAGATATGGTGAAAGCCACCCCCCGGACTTCCTCTCCTACAATATGGACAGGCCTTTTAGGAGAGGCGGAGGTTTGGCGGTGATATATCACCATTCTATCAAAGCATACTTCCAACCCATCCCTATTGAAACTTGTGAAGCATTATTTTTTAACTTCACGCTTACCCATCACCAATCTTTTAAGGGTTGCCTGGTGTATAGACCACCGGGGATCCGGAACTCGTTCCTGGCCTCTGTTGGGACGTTACTGGAGGAGGGGTTGCTCTCCTGAGCCTTTACAGTCCTAGGAGATTTTAATTTCCACCTCGAAGTAAAAGAAGATGGGGATACCATCGCTCTGCACGATCTTATGATGTCAGCAGATCTCAGGCAACGGGTGAAGGACCTACACACAGGGGAGGGCATACCCTGGATGGGAGTTTTTCTAATCTTAGTAATCTCCTTATTCACGGCCTTCTCCCACTGGCCTGGTCCGATCATGCGGCAGTTCAGTTCAAGATACGGCTTGACACTCTTGCCAAGGAAAGTGCTAGTCGAAAGAACAATATAAAAATCCGAGCTTGGAATAAGGTGGAGGAAGCCCCCCTTAACAGGATGCTATCCTCTCCAATAGACGGTATGCTGGATAACGCGGAAAGCGCTTGCCAACAATATACGAGTTGGCTGCAGCGGGCTTGTGACAGTCTAGCTCCGACTAAAGTATTACAACCTAAGAGAGCACAGCCATCAGCCCCATGGTACTAGGAGGAACTCAGAACCCAAAAGATCAATTGTAAGAAACTTGAACGCGCCTGGAGGAGCAATTACAATGAGGCCGAGCGTAAAGCCTATAAAACTAGCTTACAAACCTATAAACAGGTAATTGCGTCAGCAAAACAAACATATTTTGCTGCTCAGATTTTAGAATCCAAAAATACGGCAAAAGAACTGTTCAAGACAGTTGCAATGTTGACCTCACCAAAGCCAAGTCCAGTTCTACCAACTCAACAGCTATGTGAAGATCTGGCCAACTTCTTTTTGACCAAGGTAGAACACATTTTTGAGGTCTTTAGTAAGGGAGGTACAAGCTCTCTAGATGGGTGGAGGGAAGGCCCAAGGACAGAGGATGCCACTGGTCTTACCTTTGAGCAATTTCGGACTATCTCTATATCAGACACACAAAAAGGCATGATGGAAATTAACTCAGGCTCCCCTTTCGATCCCTGTCCCAGCAGGGTGGCTAAACTGGCTTCTGGCCCGATAGGAACAAGGCTCACGAGCATATTCAATCTTATGTTCGAAACTGGCCTTTTTCCTAGGCAGTGGAAACTGGCCTCCATTTTACCACTTCTAAAAAAGTCCAATCTGCCAACAAACGATCCTAACAGCTTCCGCCCGATTGCTAGACTTCCCTTCCGGCCAAGTTGGTCGAAAAATTCATGAACAGGCAACTTAGTCTCTTTTTGGCCGAGACCCAAGCACTTGACCCCACGCAATATGGTTTTAGGCCAGGTCACAGTACAGAGTCTGCCTTGATTAAGGCCACGGAAGAAATCAGAGAGGCAGTGGATCAGGGAGGGAAAGCAGCGCTGATCCTGCTTGATCTGTGGGCAGCTTTCGATACGGTCCACCATTCTCTACTTCTGAATCGCCTAAAAACATGTGGTATTGGCGGAAGAGCCTGGGACCTTATTAGATCCTTTCTCACAGATAGGACACAAGTGGTTGCCCTAGGGGAATTTCAATCCAAGCCTTTCTCCACACCCTGTGGGGTCCCTCAGGGGTCTTCACTTAGCCCCACTCTTTTTAATATTTATGTGAGTGCACTGGCACCTGTTATCAGTGCCTATGGATTCGGTATTACTTCTTACTCAGACGACACTCAAATCGTGGTCTCTCTGACTCCAGGGGGGGAGACTGACACGGAAGAGCGTTTGCGGGAGTGTATGTCAGCAGTTGGGAGCTGGATGGCTAAGAACTGCCTTAAATTGAATTCAGACAAAACAGAGGTCATTCTGTTCGGAAATATTTCTAATTTCTGGACCCCGGCCTGCTGGCCTGATTCTCTGGGTACGCTACCAGTTCCGGTCGTAAAAGCAAAAAACCTCGGCATAATCCTGGATGATAGACTGACTTGGGATTATCACATCAAGGAGGTGACATCCAAAACCATGTACACCATTAGGATGCTGAGGAAAGTGCTACCCCTGCTGCCTCAGGACAGCAGACACATTGTGGTCAGGGGGTTGGTACTTGCTAGGCTGGATTATTGCAATGGACTGTATTTGAACGCTCAATGCAGGGCACTGAGTAAACTTCTGATTCTGCAGAATGCTGCAGTCCGTCTTCTTATGGGCAATTCCAGATTTGCCTCTGCGTCCCTGGGAAGAAAAACCTTGCACTGGCTTCCGGTCAAGAGCCGAATTCGGTTCAAGGCTTTGACCATGACTTTCAAGGCACTGCATGGTCTAGGCCCTGAATTTCTAAAGGACAGATTACATTGGTATGTGCCGGGGAGAAGCCTACGATCAAAAGTAGCCAACCTGGCTCAGGTCCCACGTATTAGAAAAGCTCGTTGGGGAGGAATGAGCTTTATCTACGGGGCTGCTTAAGCCTGGAACGAACTTCCTCCTTATCTTAGGACCGTGACGGATCTCTTGTCATTCAGAAAGGAACTTAAGACCTGGCTGTTCCGTAAAGATTTATCCCGGTCACCCATTCACTGTTTGTTCTCGACTAAAGACTCTCAGGATTTTCAAGAAAGCGCCAGGACACCTCCGGGTAATTGCCGCGCTTTAGAAAAGTCAATAACATAACAAAACCTTGTAAAAAGCGTACCGAAGGCGCTACGAAGCGCACAGAACCTCTAAAGAAGCTATTTTGAGTAGAATCTTGCCATTTGGACTGCCTACAAGCATTAAGAGTAACTGGAACCTTATTTGAAGTGATAGACTGTATTTTTGCAACCTACCTGAAGAGATCTTTTATATAAAGAACTTTATTTTGATATAAATACAGCCTTGTGTCTTTGTGTGGTGGGGTGGTGATTATTGTGTGGGACAACTTGAACGCTTAACCTAATGCCCTCTGGAAATCTAGCCTGACTGCTCGCGCCACGTTACCTAGAGGGTGAGCAGGGGTTATTTTTAAAGAGGTAATCCTACGCCCTGAATTAGATGAAAAGGGTCCCTGCTTGTCGCAAGTGCATACCTGCGCCAATCAGAGATCCCGGATTCTAACAACCTGAATACAGTAAAACGTCAGGTTCAGAAGCATCTCATTACATTTCAATTGGCAATACCTGAATACAGTAAAACGTCAGATTCAGAAGCATCTCATTACACTTCAATTGGCAATACCTGAATATATTGGCCAAGACGCGACACCTGGTGATCCTGGAGGAGCGTCAAACGCTTTAAATCAGGCCTCTGATCGTAATGATTGTATAACGCTTTAAATCAGGCCTCTGATCGTAACGATTGAATAACGCTTTAAATCAGGGAATCATGGGCGCGTTGAGTCTGGCAGTTCGTTTGGCTTGGTTACTCTTTGGAGCTCTACATGAGGCAGTTCAACATAGCGCCGCACATGGAAGGCAGTCAGGGGTCCGCCCAGTCTTTGACACGCGTAGGGGACAGTGGAGGCCTCGCGGGGTATCTCCCCGGGGGAGGGGCGTGCTCCGGGCCTTTGGGGGCCTCCCGCCCTCCTCCCCGGAGATTACCTGCGTCGCTGGTCTTCCTCCTCCCTGGCGGAGACCTCCCGGCGATCTCCGGGTTGAGGGCCTCCCTCGCAGCTTCTCTATAAGTGGGGGGACAAAGCGCAGGGCTCCCGGTCGGGTCAGACGTGACCGGGGAGCTCCGCTACCCTCACCGGGGCTTCCGGGGATTTCCTCGATGCCTCAAGGGCCCGGGCCCGCGCCCGCAGCCACCAATGGCAGTGCGGTCTGCGGGAGCGCGGCCCAACGGACCAATGGGGCTATGGCGGGGGCGGCGCTTGGCATTCCGCCCCCGTCAGTTGACTCGAGTTCCTGGCCTCAGGCCTACGCGGTCGCGGCAAGGCACCGGGGCCCAACGAGGCCTTCTCGGCGCTGGGGGTCGCAATTCTTCGGCTGCGGCGGCAGCGGCGGGGCCCCGGGCTTCCCCGCGGGCCCCGGTGATGACAGGGGGCAGCCTTCCGGCCCTGGGCCACAGCGGTGAGTGTGCCTCCGATTCCCTCACCGAGGGGGGGCAGAAATTAAGGGGTGACTTCGGCGCCCAGCGCCCGTGGCAGGACTGACTAGGGGGGATCCCAGGCAAGGTCGGGGAGCGCAGGGGTCACAGCGCTAGTACCTGGTTGATCCCCCGGCAGTCCAGTAGTGAGTCTTTAGAAATAAGTTTCAGTAGTCAGTTTCAGCATTAAGTTTCAGCAATCAACTTCAGCATTAAGTTTCAGCAGTCTTAGTGGCGCAGTTTGCTCTGGCGCCCTTGGGGGTTCTGTTGCTTGGGGGGGGGGGTTTGAGTTGGTGACTAGTTCGCTCCTAGTCAAGCTTGGCAGATGGCTCCTGGGTTCCCCTCCCGCTGGGCTAGATCAGTGGGCTAGTACAGGATCCCTCACTCACTTAAAAGGCATCACCTAAGCCCTGTCACTTTCAGAGGCATAAGTCCCTGACTAGGCCCTACCGCTTAAAACTCCTGCGTGGGTTCCCCAGGTCTGCGTTACCCCAACTGCCTAGAAAAAGTTCCCTCCCTCTGTTAAGTAGCCCTAGGTCAGGTGACCACCTTCTAAGGCGGCAAAAGTAAAACCCCACCTCCCTTCTAGAAGGTTCCAGCACATTCCAGGAGCTTCCCCATTCTAAATATAGGACAAAAAAGGCGGGCTGGTGTCGCAACATTGTGGGGTTCCAGCCAGCTCCTGGCAGCTAGGGTGCTACTATAAAGGCCACTCCGCAGTAGCAGGGGCCTGTGGCAGCCATCTTAGGGGAAGGGAGCACCTGCACCTTAACACTGATTGGCAATGAAAAGGCGCCCGGAGACCTAAGTCCAACACAAAAATGAGGGTGGAAAAATGAGGCACGGTAAAAAATACAGGGGGAGACCACCGTAGGGCTGACATGTCTAACACGTGTTCCCCCCCAGCCGAAAGAGGGGAGAGCTACCCAACCTCTAGGGAGTTCTCATCGCTAAGGCGGAAAAACCTGGAGAGACCGTCAGCATTGGCGTGGTCAACTCCGGGCCGATGTTCCACCCGAAAGTCCATCCCCTGTAGGGAAATGGACCACCTCAACAACTTGGGGTTTTCGCCTCTCATCTGCATGAGCCAGCGGAGGGGGCGGTGGTCCGTCTGAATTAGGAAGTGAGATCCAAAGAGGTATGGTCTCAACTTCTTCAGAGCCCAGACCACCGCGAAGGCTTCCCGCTCAATGGTGCTCCATCGCTGTTCCCGAGGGAGGACTCTTCTGGAAATGAAGGCCACAGGTTGATCTTGGCCCTTGGTGTTGAGTTGCGAGAGCACCGCACCTATGCCGTGCTCTGAGGCGTCCGTCTGTACAATGAACTCTTTACTGAAATCTGGGGTTGCGAGTACTGGAGCGGTACACATCGCATGTTTCAGCGTTTCAAATGCCTCCTGGCAAGCAGCTGTCCATATGACTCTATGTGGCTGTTTCTTGGATGTCAATTCTGTCAAGGGGGTTACGATGGTACCATATCCCTTGACAAACCGGCGGTAATACCCAGTGAGGCCGAGGAAAGCTCGGACCTCAGTTTGGGTCTTGGGGGGCTCCCAGGCCAAGATGGTCTCTATTTTGGCCTGGAGGGGTTGCACCTTACCCCCGCCCACCAGGTGTCCCAGGTACACGACAGATCCCTGTCCAATCTGGCACTTGCTGGCCTTAATGGTTAGACCAGCACGTTGCAGAGCCTGCAATACCTCCTGGAGGTGCTGCAGATGGTCCTCCCAGGTGCTGCTGAAGAAAGCTATGTCGTCCAGGTATGCCGCTGAGAAGGACTCCAGGCCAGATAGTACCCGATTCACTAACCGCTGGAAGGTGGCCGGAGCATTTTTGAGCCCAAAGGGCATCACTCGGAACTGGAAGTGGCCCTCGGGGGTGGAGAACGCTGTCTTCTCCCTGGCTCCATCGGCCATGGCAATTTGCCAATATCCGGATGTTAAATCAATGGTGCTGAGGTACCGGGCTGCTCCCAGCCGGTCCACCAGCTCGTCTGCTAGTGGGATGAGGTGAGCAACTGTCTTCGTGACAGAGTTCAACCCCCGGTAGTCCACACAGAACCGAAGTTCTGGTGTGGTGCCCGGTGGGGCCGCTTTCGGCACCAACACCACCGGACTAGCCCACGGGCTGCTGGAAGGTTCTATCACCCCCAGCTCCAGCATTTCACTACCTCACTCTGGATGCTGTCTTTCACTCGGTCAGAGAGCCGGTAAGACTTGTACTTTACCGGGGGGCTGTCCCCTGTGTCCACATCATGGGTACACCAATGAGTGATTCCAGGCGTGAGGGAGAACAACGAGGCGTACTGCCCCAGCACTTGGCGGCAGTCCCTCTGTTGTTCTGGGGTCAAGGATGGGGAAAGGATTACGCCCTCCACTGAACCATCCTTTTCCTGGGCCGCTAGAAGGTCGGGAAGAGCTTTACTCTCTTCCTCTTCGCTCCCATCCGTCACCATAAGGAGAGCAAGCTCTGATCGCTCATGGTGTGGCTTCAGGCGGTTGACGTGGAGCACCCTATGGGGCTGTCAGGGGGTCTTTAAGTCAACTACGTATGTGGTCTGGCCTCGTCGCTCCACAATTTCGTACGGACCAGTCCACCGGTCCTGGAGGGCACAAAGCTCCCCAGGCTCCATGACCCACACCTTCTGTCCAGCGTCCAACTCTACCGTCCGAGCGTTGCGGTCATACCACTCCTTCATGACGGCCTGGCTGGCCTCTAGATTCTCTGAGGCCGCCTTCCAGAGCTTGGCCATCTGGCTGCAGAATGCCAGCATGTAGCTGACAATATCACGGGGAAGCTTCTGCGAAGTCTTCTCCCACCCCTCCTTCACTAGGCTGTGGGGCCCCCTAACGGGA
This sequence comes from Triturus cristatus, assembly GCF_964204655.1. Classification (NCBI taxonomy): domain Eukaryota; kingdom Metazoa; phylum Chordata; class Amphibia; order Caudata; family Salamandridae; genus Triturus; species Triturus cristatus. Next base: position 997,525,867 of record NC_140592.1, on the reverse strand, counting down.
TGGCCATAGAGCAACTCAAAAGGGCTGAACCCGACTCCCTTCTGTGGTTCCTCACGGTAGGAGAACAGCAGGCAAGGGAGGAGGACGTCCCATTTACACCTCAAGCCCTCTGGCAGGCTCCGGATCATTCCTTTCAAGGTTTTGTTGAAGCGCTCTACAAGCCCGTTAGTCTGGGGGTGGTAAGGAGTGGAGAACCGGTAGGTCACTCCACACTCCTTCCACATGGCCTGCATATAGGCCAACATAAAATGAGTGCCCCTGTCTGACACCACGACCTTGGGGAATCCCACTCGGGTAACAATCCCCAACAGGGCCCGCGCCACCACCGGTGCAATGATGGTCCTCAGAGGAATAGCCTCTGGGTACTGAGTGGCGTGGTCCACTAATACCAGAATGAACCGGTGTCCCGCAGAGGTCGGAGGGTCCAACGGCCCAACAATGTCTATACCAACCCTCTCAAAAGATGTCCCGACCACCGGGAGCGGTTCCAAAGGGACCTTCAATTTAGTCCCAGTCTTGCCACTTGCGTGGCAAGACTTACAGGTCTTACAAAAGGTGTCTGAGGCAACTCTCATCCTGGGCCAATAAAAATGTGGGACCAACCGCGCAAAGGTTTTGTCCTGACCCAGGTGTCCGGCTAAGGGTATCTCGTGCGCTAACTCCAGCAGGAAGCCCCGGTAGCATTGGGGGACCACTAAGGCCCTCGAAGATCCATGCACCAGCACCTTAGGCTCACTGTACAGGAGGCCATCCTCCCAATACACATGATATCCGCCCGTCTCCTGACTGGCCACCTGGGCTTCGGCCTGTCGCCGCATGCCTTCAAGCGTGGGGCACGCCCTTTGCGCCTGACAAAATTCCTCCCGGGTAGGTCCTCCTTCCACGTGCCAGTCGGCAAGGGTCGGCAAGTCCCCCATGGGAACGACATCCACCTCCACGGACTCCGGGGGCACCTCTGCGGCCTCCCCATCCATCTCACGGGGTGTGTCCTCTACCACCTTCTCCTCTCCACACTCAGCGTTGGGTTGGGCCATTATCCCAGGCTCCAACCCGGGTTGAGTTCCATGCCGGGCAGCCAGGGACTGCGTGACTACGCAAGTCCACCCTGGTAATCCTAGCATCTCGGTATGAGCTCGAAACTCTACATCTTTCCACTTGGTGTGCTCCAGGTCGTTCCCTAGCAAACACCCCACAGGCAAGGCAGGGCTCACCGCAACTCTCAGTAGGCCTTTGACTCCTCCCCAATCAAATGGAACTCGGGCCACTGGATAGTGACTCACACTGCCATCAGCCAATACGGTCGTATGGAACTCCTCGGGGACTACTTGGTCTGGGGGCACCAGCCGCCTCACTATGGTGGTCATGCTGGCATCTGTGTCCCTCAGAGCCTCCACCTCCTCCCCGTTAACTCTCACCCTCTGCTGGTATTTAGCAGTGTTCGGGGGCAGGGACACTACGGGGACCATCTCTCTATCCCCGAGTGAAACCAGGGTCAGGCCTGTCCACTTCCCTTCCCTATCTAAGGGCAGCTCCACCCCAAGCGCTACACTAGCCACCCCGGGGCTCTTCCCGCCCGTTGGGGCTGGGGGTCCCTTGCGACACTTAGGATCGCCTTTGTAGTGTCCAATTTTCCCACATTCGTACCACCTCACACTCCTTGGCTGTTGACTCCTGTCAGGGTAAGTGGGCTTTGGGGAATTGGACGGAGGTGGGGTTCCTACTCCTTTCCCAAACTGCTTATTTTGTGGGCCTCTCGAGAACTCCACCTTTTTATCTCCCCCCTCTTTCTTCTGGGGAATCCCTGTCCGCCTTTCGAGCCATCTCCCCCGGGGCCCTTTTGAGACACCCGGGTGCTCACCCAAATATCCGCCTCCTCCGCAAGCTCACGGGGATCTGTTAACTTGCGGTCCACCAGATGTTGGCGCAGCTCCGGAAAGCACTTATCCAAGAGGTGCTCCCTTAAAAAAAGATTGTACAACCCTTGGTAGTCCTGCACCTCGCTGCCACGCACCCAACCATCTAGTGCCTTACAGGCATAGTCAAAAAAATCCACGCAATTCTGTGTGGACAGCTTATGGCTGCCACGGAACTTCTGCCTATACCTCTCGGGGTTGAGACCAAATTTCTTTAGTAGGGCCTCTTTCATGGGGGCATACCTGACCTGATCCGCCTTGGCTAAATACAAAAGGGTGTCCCTGACATTGGGAGGTATATAGCGATACAGGCCACCTCCCCAGTTGCTCTCGGGTACCCCATGGGCAGTCAAGGCCACATCGTATGCCTCCAGCCACTTGGCAATATCATCCCCCACCGTGTAACTGGAAATGACTTCTTTGGGCAAATAAAATTTTGACTCTTGGGGATCTTTTGGTACGCTGCCACCATTGTCCTTATTGGACGCATCAACTGGAGAGCGCGCAGCTCCAACTCTTTCAGCTGAAGCTCGTGCGCCAGCTTCTTTTCTTCCATTGCCCATCTCTTGTTTTCTCTTTCTTGCTCTAATTTGGCTAGCTCCCATTTCAACTGTCTCTCCTCCCTCCTGTCCTCATACTCCTCTGGAGACGCGCTCCTCCTAGACCCTGTCCTACTGCTGGTCCCAGAACGTCTCCCTGGTGGCACATTTTCAGACATATCCACATTGAGCAGGTCTAGCTCCTCCTGTGCGCTCTCCTCCTGAGGTGCATCCTGCGCCCCCTGTCCCTCATCCTCTCTCCCCTCTGGGTGGGCCTCTACCCATGCCCTTAAGGTGGTACGGAGTTCCGGTCCTTTGGCCCTCCGCACCCCAGGCACCCCCATTCCCTGCCGGAATTCTCTCAGTTGCCTTACAGAATGCCCCTCAAGGTCGGCTAACCGGAACTCCATCGTGACAGGTGGGGACCTAGATATTAAGGAAGAAAAATACTAGGATACGGGTGACAGTGTCAGGCTAACTAGGATTCTACACCCTCAGTCTGGACAGTGGAATTCAATTAATGCGGTAATAAACAGTTGCAGAGCTTAAACACAATAGGCGTCTGTTAGACCTGGCATCATTGGCATGAGTCTCTCCTCCATTTTTTTCTGTTTGCCTCCTCTGTTTACGATGTTTTTGCTGGATTATTGCTTTGGGCACTGTGCCACTGCTGATCAGTGCCACAGTGCAAGTGCTCCCTATGTTAAATTGTTACATTGATTGGGGTTACCATGATTGGCTTGGTTGACTTACTGTTCAGACCCTAGTCTAGTGCACTGCGTGTGCCAAGGGCATGTAAGTTAACTGCTGCTGGTGGGCTTGCAGCACTGGTTGTGCCACCCACAGAAGCAGCTTGTAAAATGTGTCTCAGGCCTGCCACCGCAGAGCCTGCGTGCAGTCCCTGACTGCCATGTCGACTTGGCAAGAAAACCTACTTGCCAGTCTCCAAACCTTCACTTTGCCACATTTCAGACACCTCTATGGTAGGCCCTAGATCTGGGTGCATTGTTGGTAAAAGGTAGGTCATGCCCTGATGTGTGTGGCATGACCTAATAGTGAATTACAGCCATTTTCGTTTTTCACTATTGAAGGGCTACCTGCCTCCCATAGGCCAGAATGGGCAGACGGATTATTAACTCCATTATAATCTATCTGACTCAGGGAGCATGGTAGCAGGTCGAGTTTAGTATCCCTGAACTCAGAATTTAATAACACATCCTTTAGGATGGATGGTTTTTAAATTCTATGTTTGAAAATAGCCCTTTTAGAAAGTGGCTATTTTCTTGTCCAACTATCCACCGGTCTCTGCTGGTTTGGTGTGTGTGTCAGGGGCTGGGTGGCTCCAGAGGTCTGAATGAGTCAGTGTGGGGTGAATGAGGCATTTACACTTAGAGTGAGGGAAGAGTAGCCTGCCCTGCCTGACACAATGCTGGCTCCACCTCCTGCCGGGCGACTGATAGCCCTGCTCCTGCCAGTGACAATACTGGCTCCGCCTCCTGCTGGGCGGCTGAGGACCCTGCCCTGCTCAGTGAATAGGCCAGGTGCCTCTGCCTGGCAACACCCACAACAAACCCAGGATGGGGGGAATTTCCCTGCTTGGACAAAGTGAACAAAGCAGAAAAGGGGTATTAGAGAAGGACCCCTGAACCAAGAACTCAGATCACTTCTGACAAGGAAACCTCTACCAAGGACAAGAAGCCTGCTGATCTAAGGACTTGCCCCCCTTCTGCCAGTGTGCTGTTTGCTGTGGGGAACCTGAAGCTGCTTCTTTATTTTTGCCAAGGAACAAGGAGAGAGGAACTTGGTGTGTACTCTCTAAAGCTTGCTAGAAAATCTCTAAGGGCTGGAAGAGTGCCAACCTCCTGTTGAAGTCACAGGGCCAAAGGACTTCACCCTCTACTGAATTGCTGATTGCTGGAAAGTGTTGTTTCCAGTACACAAGGGAAAATCTGCAGTCTCGAAACCGCCGACGCCGCCGAATCCAGCTCGACATCGTGAGTAACGGCTCCAGTGTTCCGAGCCTTCGAAGCCGGCCGCCGGGCCCGATCGACGCCAGTAGCAACGGCAGGAGTAGTGAGTTCGGCTCCAGCTCCAAGTGACCTCTTCTTGATGCCGGTATCGACGCCAGTGAGTAGCTAGTTCGGCTCCAGCTCCAAGCGACCCCGTCTCGACGCCGCTGCTGATCGCATCGACTCGACGCCCTTCTCGACGCCGTGAGCGCTGCTCCGGCCCGACATCCCTCGACGCTGCTGCGGATTGACCCGACTCTGAGGTACGATCGACACCGATCTCGATGCCGTGAGCGCTGCTCCGGCCCTCGACGCCGCTGCGGATCGATCCGACTCCGAGGCACGATCGACGCCGACCTCGACGCCGACATCTCGACGCCGTGGATCATCGTTTTCTTCATTTCCAAAGGTACTGTGTTTGTGGGGTCTGTTGCAACTCCAGGCTCGACGTAGCGCTCCTCATGGTCGACGCCGAACCTTGGGAATCTCGTAAACTCGACGTCGTGTGACTCCTGTGGGGGTCACATTGTTGCCAAAGAACTGTGTTTCAGAAGAATACTTAATTTTGTTGCTAAAGAACTATTTGCCAAGAAGAAACCTTACTTGAACTATCATTTTTCCTTCCAAAGGGTATTTATTAACACTGTGGTATATTTTTGTCGTTATTTGGTCTTGTGCTAAGCCTTATATAAAAATACTTATTTTTATAATAACTTCTGTGTCGTGTCCATCTGTAGTATATTCACTGTATTACTGTATGTGGTCATAAATGCTTAACGCACTCCCTCTGAGATAGGCCTGACTGCTCTGCCAAGCTACCAAGGGGGTGAGCAGGGGTTATCTGAGTGTGTAATCCCCTTTCCCTGACTAGAGTTGGTTGGTCCCTATTTGTCAGAAGTGCATACCTCTGCCAACTAGAGACCGCCGGTTCTAACACCGTCTAATTGCGGCGCCCTCCGCTTCAGAGACGTTTTAATGCAGGGGCAAAGTGGGCTCTGGCCCAGGGCCCCAGCCTTTGAGGGGGCCCCCTGACCGAGTCAGCTCCATTCTCCAGAGTTTTGCCCCAATGACCTTGAATATTTCTTAAACGGATTGTTTTAAATACTGTTTTCCTTTAATTTACGTTTTATGTGCCTGATGTGTGAGAGTCTAGTACAGCCATTTTGCTGCGAAATGTTGTGTTTATGTTTCATGCAGTATACAGAAAAAAAGTTTCTTTTAGATCAAAACAAGGCCTAACATATAAGAAATGGGAGGGCATCACAGAGATTATTTGCAGTAATATTGGTGAGCTGCTGCTGTGTTACAATATTGAAAACACACATACCTATCCCTGAATATTAGATGTAAACACATTTAGGGCCTTATTTATGAGAAGTGATGAATCACTGTGTGAAAACAGGGATGCGTCTCTTCTTAGTGCACCCTCCTTGTGACATGACGGATGCGTCCTATTTACTGTATGACGCATCTTGTCGCATGGAGTTACAGATACGTCAGTATTTCTGCCGTATCTATAGGCGTAAAAGTGATGCATTGCTGGGGTGTGTCTGAAAATAGACACAAGTCCAGCAATGTGTCCTTTCAAATGGGGGAAAGGGCCTGCATCAGTCTTACACCTGCTGTGAGGCAGGTGTAAGATATTGACGCAATGGCCTCCTAGAAGTGGCGCACTGAGTTCTCATAGATTTCAATGTGCCACTTCTACGAGGATTTTTGCGGGGGAACACCCACCCTGCATACATTATACCTGGCGCAGGTATAATGTGGTGCAGGGGTTTACAAAGTGGCGCATCTGCCTAGATGCATCACTTTGTAAATAGGGCGCAACATGGCACATTTTTTTCGCTGCCGGTGAGTCACAAAAAGTGACGCACCGGCGGCATAAAAGTGAAACAAGGCCTCATAAATAAGGCCCTTAGAATTTGGACGAGTGTTCCTTTGCACTGTCAGGGACCTAATGAAATTAAATTAAATAATGTATTTAATAAAGTGCACAGCCACTCAGACTAGAGTGTCCTGGCACATGACAGCGGGAGGAAAACGTGCGTAAAAGACCCATCAGTTATAAAAAAGCCAGGTTTTTAAGTTCTTCCTGAAAGAGAGTAGGTCTGTGGTTAGTCTCAGAGACTCAGGGAGTCTATTCCACAATTTTGCGCCTAGAAAGCAGAGGGATCTGCCTCCAGTGCGGCCACGGCATATTTTAGGCACGATGGCCAGGTAGGCATTGGAAGATCTTAGGGGTCTTGATGTTGTGCAGTGATTAACGCGCTTATTTAGGTAGCCGGCTCCTAAGCCATGGAAAGCTTAAAAGAAAATGGTCATCGCTTTGAAGTTGATCCGTTCTTTTATGCGGAGCCAGTGTAGAGACTTAAGAATAGGGTTCATACTAGATCTGGGTTTAGGTCTCAGGATGGCTCTGGCCGCGTTTTGTACTACTTGTAGGCGCTGGATAAGGGCTTTGGGAAGACCGAGGTACAAGCTGTTGACATAATCAAGCTTTGATGTCACCAGAGCCTGCACCACGATCTTTCTACTCTCATGCGGTAACAGTGGCGGGAATGTTTTTAGCATCCGGAGTATGCCAAAGCAAGCTTCAGTTATATTTTGGATTGGAAAGCGCATGGAGAGTGTCTTGTCTATGACAATTCCTACGTTTTTGACTTTCTCCTTTTCCGCGGGCGGGGGCAGCAGATCTATTGGCCACCACGAGCTCCAGTCAGGCGTTTCTGGATTACCAAAGAAAATAACTTCAGTTTTGTCAGGATTGCACTTCAGCTAATTGATCTTAAGCCAGTTAAAAACCTTTGTGAGGCAGGACCTAATCATTGCACCGTCAAAGTCGGTTCCTTTTTCACATGTAAAAATCAGCTGAGTGTCATCAGCATAAGAACCAATTTTGACGCTCTCTTCCTCTACCAGAAATGCAAGGGGGGATAGATATATATTAAAAAGGGTAGGACTGAGAATGAAGCCCTGAGGGACACCTACATTCATGGCCGGAACCGGGGATGAGAAAGGTGGGAGCCAGATGTCCTGAGATCTATTTGCCAAGAAGAATGACATCCATGTTAAGACGTCCTCCCAGGTCGATGTTAGCAAGTCTCTCCAGGAGCCTCTCATGTGGGACCGTATCGAAGGCCGCAGACAGATCGAGCACTATCAGAACAGCCTTGCCTCCCTGGTCCAGCTTACCCTTGAGAAATTCAGTCACATCCAGGAGAGCGGACTCCGTACTGATTGGGACGCATGAAGGAGCTTCCCATCATCAATGTGTTTTTGGAGGGCCTTGTTTACATGCTTTTCTAATACTTTGGAGAGGGCAGGAAGAAGGGAGATTGGCCTGTAGTTGGCAGGGTCCGTCAGTTTGGCGTTAGCCTTTTTATCAGTGGAAGAATCTTAGCATTCTTCCATAATTTCGGCATGTTGCCTGAGGAGAGGGAAGCATTAAAGAGCTGTTTTACCGTGGGGTTTATGGTGGGAGCTAATAGGTTCAGGTTATTCGCTGGACATGGGTCGGTAGGAGAGCCAGACTTAATGCTTTGGAGAAGGGTCAGTGACTCTTCAAGCTAAAACTCAGGGAAAACTAGTAAAGATGGAGGATCCAAGAGGTGAAAATTGCTATTGGAACTAAGGTAGAAGGTCAGTTCTTCCTCTGAGATGTTACTGAAGGCGTGTTGGATCACAGAGATCTTTTTGTGGAAGAATTGAGCTATTTGCTTAGACCATTCTTCCGTATATGGCCCTTCCTTTGTGCCTGCTTTCGGGACAGTAAAGGATTTAACTATGCTAAAGGTTTCCTTACTCTTATTTTGGGCATTTTCTATTTTGGTTTGAAAGACGTTTTTCTTGGCTGCCTTCACAAGAATGTAATGAGCTTTTAAGGTGTCTTTATACACCTTCCTGTCCTCAGGTAGATATGATTCATGCCATTTCCGTTCCATTTTTCTACAATTTCTTTTGCTAGATCTGAGGGAACTGTTAAACCATGGAGCTGGTGAGGCCGACCTCTTTGAGGAGCGGGAAACAACTGGTACCACGGTACCAATGTTGGTACGGAGCCATGAATCTATTGAGAGGGTGTCCGAGTCGGGGCAGCCAGACAGCTCCAGTGAGGAACAACCGAGGGCATCTGCTAACATCGTGATGGATATTTTATGGAACGTCCTGTAATTAGGGACCCTCTGCCCTGTGTTAGTCCGAGGGGCTGTGGCAGAGTTGGGAATGACACATTTTAATAGGAGGTGGTCAGACCAGGTAATGGGAAGAAGTAGGCTTCCTTATATGTCAACGTTGTGAAAGATTTGGTCTAGGGTATGGCCCTTCTCATGGGTGGTCGAAGAAATAGATGGAAACATGTTGCAGGTCTGCAGCGTCCCCAACAAGGAAATTGTTTGAGGGTCTTTTCCATTGTCCATAAACATATTGAATTCTCCCAGAATAAGGCAGTTGTTGTATTTTAAGGCCAGGGAGGTGGTGGCTGTATTAAGTGCAGTAATAACATTTCCAATTGCACCGAGAGGTCTGTAAATCAGAAAAACAGCTATGCTATGATGGGGGGATAAGGTACAGCAGAAGCCTAAGGACTCTGCACCCTCGATGTTTTCCATTGGTATGGGAGAGCAGTCTAGTTTTTAATTGTAAATTATGGTGACACCGCCCCCCTTCCCACTTTGTCGGTCTCTCCTAAAGATTTTATAACCCGTAGGGATGGCCAAGGTGACAGCAGGGTTGGAGGCTACAGACAGCCAGGTCTCACTGAGAAATAAAAGATCAGGCTGTTTGTCTAAAAGTAGGTCATAAATGTGTGGTTCATGCTTTTGCATAGAACGACAATTTAAAAGGGTGGCCTTTAAGTCCTCTGTTTTCTTATTGTTTTTACGCTTATTGTTGCGTTGGAGGATCTTGGATGCAAGTTTCCTAGGCTGGAGGAGAGACCAGTTGCACTTATTAAATCGAAAGTCTACCTCCAAGCTCGGATCAGCGGCTGTACACTGACATAATGTAGCCGCCAAAGGCTAAGCAGTTTTTCACTATTGTAATATAGTAGAGGAAACTTACCGGAGGGGAACTCGGCAGCATGGCCAGAGCCAGACGCCTCCGGGATGCTGACGGGCGCAGAGGGCCTTGCCTTTGGCACACCAGCGGCGCGCCGAAGGCACGCGTCCGTTTGCAACGGGAATATATAGGCTAATGCCTTTGATAAAACTGGACCGCTAACGCAGCTGAGGAAGCGGAAACTACGTGGGCGGAAGTGAGGAGCCCGATAGTAGCCCCAGCCCTCCGCACAATCGGCGTATCAGCCACGGCGGACCAGGACTGGAGAAAAAGCGAGATGCGAATCGGAGCAGCTAAGAAGGTACAGGCAATCAGAATCAAGTAAAGTGCAAGTGCGCGCAGGTAGAAGAAATTGTTAAAAAGCACAGAGTAATTCAGACACAATATACAATTTAAAAAGCATTAAAAACCTAGTAGCAGGGCAGGAAACACTAAATCTTACTGCTGTCAGCTGCACGCGTCTGTTTGCCTATGATGCAAACTGGACCGCTAATGCAGCTGAGGAAGCGGAAACTGCGTGGGAAACAGGGGCTCAAATTGGATCATAAATTCAAAGCTGTTCTGAACAGGGGCCCCCAAAATATGTTTGGCCCAGGGCCCCCAAAATCCTTAAGATGTCCCTGCTCCGCTTCACTGGAGGGTGCTGTATGGTCACAGGTCCTTGTCCCACCGCTCGCCAACAATGTAGGACCAGGGGTCTCCGGGCCCTAAGGGGGTAACTTGACTCGAGCGGGTGGGCACCCGAAGGCTTAAGTGTAAAGCGACCATACAACACACACATCCCCTGAAGCAGGAAGCGCACGCAATAACTGACACCACACCGTAAGGCTCAATAATGGAAATCAATCAGGTTTATCTAAATCAGATTAGATTGAAAAGCAGTTCATTAGGTCTTAATTGGCAATACCTGAATACATTTAAATGTCAAGCTCAAAAGCATTTCATTACATTTCAATTAGCAATACCTGAATACAGTAAAACGTCATGTTCAGAAGCATCTCATTACATTTCAATTGGCAATACCTGAATACAGTAAAACGTCAGGTTCAGAAGCATCTCATTACACTTCAATTGGCAATACCTGAATATATTGGCCAAGACGCGACACCTGGTGATCCTGGAGGAGCGTCCAAAACACAGTAGTTAAACATAACGCTGCGCGTAGCAACTTAAACAGCGGGTAAAATTAGGCATAGGGTCATAGCGCTGCACATAGCCATGGGGTAACGCTTTAAATCAGACCTATGACCATACCGGTTGAATAACGCTTTAAATCAGGCCTCTGATCGTAATGATTGTATAACGCTTTAAATCAGGCCTCTGATCGTAACGATTGAATAACGCTTTAAATCAGGCCTCTGATCGTAACGATTGAATAACGCTTTAAATCAGGGAATCATGAGCGCGTTGAGTCTGGCAGTTCGTTTGGCTTGGTTACTCTTTGGAGCTCTACATGAGGCAGTTCAACATAGCGCCGCACATGGAAGGCAGTCAGGGGTCCGCCCAGTCTTTTACATGCGTAGGGGACAGTGGAGGCCTCGCCGGGGATCTCCCCGGGGGAGGGGCGTGCTCCGGGCCTTTGGGGGCCTCCCGCCCTCCTCCCCGGAGATTACCTGCGTCGCTGGTCTTCCTCCTCCCTGGCGGAGACCTCCCGGCGATCTCCTGGTCGAGGGGACGCATCAACTGGAGAGCGCGCAGCTCCAACTCTTTCAGCTGAAGCTCGTGCGCCAGCTTCTTTTCTTCCATTGCCCATCTCTTGTTTTCTCTTTCTTGCTCTAATTTGGCTAGCTCCCATTTCAACTGTCTCTCCTCCCTCCTGTCCTCATACTCCTCTGGAGACGCGCTCCTCCTAGACCCTGTCCTACTGCTGGTCCCAGAACGTCTCCCTGGTGGCACATTTTCTGACATATCCACATTGAGCAGGTCTAGCTCCTCCTGTGCGCTCTCCTCCTGAGGTGCATCCTGCGCCCCCTGTCCCTCATCCTCTCTCCCCTCTGGGTGGGCCTCTACCCATGCCCTTAAGGTGGTACGGAGTTCCGGTCCTTTGGCCCTCCACACCCCAGGCACCCCCATCCCCTGCCCGAATTCTCTCAGTTGCCTTACAGAATACCCCTCAAGGTCGGCTAACCGGAACTCCATCGTGACAGGTGGGGACCTAGATATTAAGGAAGAAAAATACTAGGATACGGGTGACAGTGTCAGGCTAACTAGGATTCTACACCCTCAGTCTGGACAGTGGAATTCAATTAATGCGGTAATAAACAGTTGCAGAGCTTAAACACAATAGGCGTCTGTTAGACCTGGCGCCATTGGCATGAGTCTCTCCTCCATTTTTTTCTGTTTGCCTCCTCTGTTTACGATGTTTTTGCTGGATTATTGCTTTGGGCACTGTGCCACTGCTGATCAGTGCCACAGTGCAAGTGCTCCCTATGTTAAATTGTTACATTGATTGGGGTTACCATGATTGGCTTGGTTGACTTACTGTTCAGACCCTAGTCTAGTGCACTGCGTGTGCCAAGGGCATGTAAGTTAACTGCTGCTGGTGGGCTTGCAGCACTGGTTGTGCCACCCACAGAAGCAGCTTGTAAAATGTGTCTCAGGCCTGCCACCGCAGAGCCTGCGTGCAGTCCCTGACTGCCATGTCGACTTGGCAAGGAAACCTACTTGCCAGTCTCCAAACCTTCACTTTGCCACATTTCAGACACCTCTATGGTAGGCCCTAGATCTGGGTGCATTGTTGGTAAAAGGTAGGTCATGCCCTGATGTGTGTGGCATGACCTAATAGTGAATTACAGCCATTTTCGTTTTTCACTATTGAAGGGCTACCTGCCTCCCATAGGCCAGAATGGGCAGACGGATTATTAACTCCATTATAATCTATCTGACTCAGGGAGCATGGTAGCAGGTCGAGTTTAGTATCCCTGAACTCAGAATTTAATACCACATCCTTTAGGATGGATGGTTTTTAAATTCTATGTTTGAAAATAGCCCTTTTAGAAAGTGGCTATTTTCTTGTCCAACTATCCACCGGTCTCTGCTGGTTTGGTGTGTGTGTCAGGGGCTGGGTGGCTCCAGAGGTCTGAATGAGTCAGTGTGGGGTGAATGAGGCATTTACACTTAGAGTGAGGGAAGAGTAGCCTGCCCTGCCTGACACAATGCTGGCTCCACCTCCTGCCGGGCGACTGATAGCTCTGCTCCTGCCAGTGACAATACTGGCTCCGCCTCCTGCTGGGCGGCTGAGGACCCTGCCCTGCTCAGTGAATAGGCCAGGTGCCTCTGCCTGGCAACACCCACAACAAACCCAGGATGGGGGGAATTTCCCTGCTTGGACAAAGTGAACAAAGCAGAAAAGGGGTATTAGAGAAGGACCCCTGAACCAAGAACTCAGATCACTTCTGACAAGGAAACCTCTACCAAGGACAAGAAGCCTGCTGATCTAAGGACTTGCCCCTCTTCTGCCAGTGTGCTGTTTGCTGTGGGGAACCTGAAGCTGCTTCTTTATTTTTGCCAAGGAACAAGGAGAGAGGAACTTGGTGTGTACTCTCTAAAGCTTGCTAGAAAATCTCTAAGGGCTGGAAGAGTGCCAACCTCCTGTTGAAGTCACAGGGCCAAAGGACTTCACCCTGTACTGAATTGCTGATTGCTGGAAAGTGTTGTTTCCAGTACACAAGGGAAAATCTGCAGTCTCGACACCGCCGACGCCGCCGAATCCAGCTCGACATCGTGAGTAACGGCTCCAGTGTTCCGAGCCTTCGAAGCCGGCTGCCGGGCCCGATCGACGCCAGTAGCAACGGCAGGAGTAGTGAGTTCGGCTCCAGCTCCAAGTGACCCCGTCTTGATGCCGGTATCGACGCCAGTGAGTAGCGAGTTCGGCTCCAGCTCCAAGCGACCCCGTCTCGACGCCGCTGCTGATCGCATCGACTCGACGCCCTTCTCGACGCCGTGAGCGCTGCTCCAGCCCGACATCCCTCGACGCTGCTGCGGATTGACCCGACTCCGAGGTACGATCGACGCCGATCTCGATGCCGTGAGCGCTGCTCCGGCCCTCGACGCCGCTGCGGATCGACCCGACTCCGAGGCACGATCGACGCCGACCTCGACGCCGACATCTCGACGCCGTGGATCATCGTTTTCTTCATTTCCAAAGGTACTGTGTTTGTGGGGTCTGTTGCAACTCCAGGCTCGACGTAGCGCTCCTCACGGTCGACGCCGAACCTTGGGAATCTCGTAAACTCGACGTCGTGTGACTCCTGTGGGGGTCACATTGTTGCCAAAGAACTGTGTTTCAGAAGAATACTTAATTTTGTTGCTAACGAACTATTTGCCAAGAAGAAACCTTACTTGAACTATCATTTTTCCTTCCAAAGGGTATTTATTAACACTGTGGTATATTTTTGTCGTTATTTGGTCTTGTGCTAAGCCTTATATAAAAATACTTATTTTTAAAATAACTTCTGTGTCGTGTCCATCTGTAGTGTATTCACTGTATTACTGTATGTGGTCATAAATGCTTAACGCACTCCCTCTGAGATAGGCCTGACTGCTCTGCCAAGCTACCAAGGGGGTGAGCAGGGGTTATCTGAGTGTGTAATCCCCTTTCCCTGACTAGAGTTGGTTGGTCCCTATTTGTCAGAAGTGCATACCTCTGCCAACTAGAGACCGCCGGTTCTAACACCGTCTAATTGCGGCGCCCTCCGCTTCACTGGAGGGTGCTGTATGGTCACAGGTCCTTGTCCCACCGCTCGCCAACAATGTAGGACCAGGGGTCACCGGGCCCTAAGGGGGTAACTTGACTCGAGCGGGTGGGCACCCGAAGGCTTAAGTGTAAAGCGACCATACAACACACACATCCCCTGAAGCAGGAAGCGCACGCAATAACTGACACCACACCGTAGGCTCAATGGAAATCAATCAGGTTTATCTAAATCAGATTAGATTCAAAAGCAGTTCATTAGGTCTCAATTGGCAATACCTGAATACATTTAAATGTCAAGCTCAAAAGCATTTCATTACATTTCAATTAGCAATACCTGAATACAGTAAAACGTCAGGTTCAGAAGCATCTCATTACATTTCAATTGGCAATACCTGAATACAGTAAAACGTCAGGTTCAGAAGCATCTCATTACACTTCAATTGGCAATACCTGAATATATTGGCCAAGACGCGACACCTGGTGATCCTGTAGGAGCGTCCAACACAGTAGTTAAACATAACGCTGCGCGTAGCAACTTAAACAGCGGGTAAAATTAGGCATAGGGTCATAGCGCTGCACATAGCCATGGGGTAACGCTTTAAATCAGACCTATGACCATACCGATTGAATAACGCTTTAAATCAGGCCTCTGATCGTAATGATTGTATAACGCTTTAAATCAGGCCTCTGATCGTAACGATTGAATAACGCTTTAAATCAGGCCTCTGATCGTAACGATTGAATAACGCTTTAAATCAGGGAATCATGAGCGCGTTGAGTCTGGCAGTTCGTTTGGCTTGGTTACTCGTTGGAGCTCTACATGAGGCAGTTCAACATAGCGCCGCACATGGAAGGCAGTCAGGGGTCCGCCCAGTCTTTTACATGCGTAGGGGACAGTGGAGACCTCGCGGGGGATCTCCCCGGGGGAGGGGCGTGCTCCGGGCCTTTGGGGGCCTCCCGCCCTCCTCCCCGGAGATTACCTGCGTCGCTGGTCTTCCTCCTCCCTGGCGGAGACCTCCCGGCGATCTCCTGGTCGAGGGCCTCCCTCGCAGCTTCTCTGTAAGTGGGGGGACAAAGCGCGGGGCTCCCGGTCGGGTCAGACGTGGCCGGGGAGGTCCGCTACCCTCACCGGGGCTTCCGGGGATTTCCTCGATGCCTCAAGGGCCCGCGCCCGCAGCCGCCAATGGCAGTGCGGTCAGTGGGGGCGCGGCCCAACCGACCAATGGGGCTACGGCGGGGGCGGCGCTCGGCAGTCCACCCCCGTCAGGTGACTCGAGTTCCTGGCTTCAGGCCTACGTGGCTGCGGCAAGGCGCCGGGGCCCAACGAGGCCTTCTCGGTGCTGGGGGTCGCAATTCTTCGGCTGCGACGGCAGCGGCGGGGCCCTGGGCCTCTCAGTGGGCCCCGGTGATGACAGGGGGCAGCCTTCCGGCCCTGGGCCGCAGCGGTGAGTGCGCCTCCGATTCCCTCACCGGGGGGGGGGGAGGCAGAAATTAAGGGGTGACTTCGGCGCCCAGCGCCCGTGGCAGGACTGACTAGGGGGGATCCCAGGCAAGGTCGGGGAGCGCAGGGGTCACAGCGCTAGTACCTGGTTGATCCCCCGGCAGTCCAGTAGTGAGTCTTTAGAAATAAGTTTCAGTGGTCAGTTTCAGCATTAAGTTTCAGCAATCAACTTCAGCATTAAGTTTCCGCAGTCTTAGTGGCGTAGTTGGCTCTGGCGCCCTTGGGGGTTCTGTTGCTTGGGGGGGGGTTGAGTTGGTGACTAGTTCGCTCCTAGTCAAGCTTGGCAGATGGCTCCTGGGTTCCCCTCCCGCTGGGCTAGATCAGTGGGCTAGTACAGGATCCCTCACTCACTTAAAAGGCAGCACCTAAGCCCTGTCACTTTCAGAGGCATAAGTCCCTGACTAGGCCCTACCGCCTAAAACTCCTGCGTGGGTTCCCCAGGTCTGCGTTACTCCAACTGCCTAGAAAAAGTTCCCTCCCTCTGTTAAGTAGCCCTAGGTCAGGTGACCACCTTCTAAGGCGGCAAAAGTAAAACCCCACCTCCCTTCTAGAAGGTTCCAGCACATTCCACGAGCTTCCCCATTCTAAATATAGGACAAAAAAGGTGGGCTGGTGTCGCAACATTGTGGGGTTCCAGCCAGCTCCTGGCAGCTAGGGTGCTACTAGGAAGGCCACTCCGCAGTAGCAGGGGCCTGTGGCAGCCATCTTAGGGGAAGGGAGCACCTGCACCTTAACACTGATTGGCAATGAAAAGGTGCCCGGAGACCTAAGTCCAACACAAAAATGAGGGTGTAAAAATGAGGCACGGTAAAAAATACAGGGGGCGACCACCCTAGGGCTGACAGGTCTAACAAGTGTCAATACCCAAACACAGCAACAGCCTCCCCAAAGCCATCAAGAATTACACCAATTGGATTATCTCCTGCGCCAACTCCCTGGCACCCTTCAACCATAGAAGTACAACAAGATCTAGACCCCAGGCCATTTGGTACATGGAGGAAGTCAGACTGATGGAAAACCACTGCAAACAACTGGAGCGCAAATGGAGAATGAGCCAGTACAATGCAGACAGGAGCATGTAAAATCCACGCTAAAACGCTACTACCAAATGATCCTGGACCACAAAGCGCGCTGCTGTGATGGACCGTATAGAGATTTTACCTCAGCATCAGCAGCCTCCAACTCGATTTCCCCCTAGCAGGACCTCTCGAACATTCTCTTTCAGTTCTTGAGAAACAAAACCACCACGATTTACAGAAACTTCCACCCATAACTGGACTGGACAGACTTTGCCAAATGCTTTACGATCTTATCCAAGGAACGAATGTTGACCTCATAGTCCATCATCACTCCCGAAGAAACCACTGCAGCCAAGAACTCCATCCACTTAGGGGCCCAATTGCACTCCTGTCCTCACCTGAGCTACTCCAGAGGACTGCAACCCATCAGAGCCATGCTCACACCCATTCTGAAGGCCTCCACCTCTTCCGCAACCCTCCCAGATGCTTGGAAACATGCAACTCTCCTCTCATTGCGGAAGAAACTCTTGCAGATCCTTCTACGCTTACCTACTACAGACTATTATGTCTGCTACCATTCCCAGGCAAGATCTTAGAGAAAATCATCAACAGACATATCATTGAATACTTCAATGGCCACAAACTCCTAAACATTACTCAGTCTGGTTCCAGACCCAACTACAGCATGGAAACTGCCCTCATCGCCACCGCAGTCCTTCTGGACTTACCTGAAGCATTTGACACAGCCCCCTACCCCATCCTCATCCACCGCCTACACAATATCGGATTCCAAGGACATGCACTACAATGGATCTGCTCCTTTCTGACTGGAATGACCCAATCAGTCAGCTTGGCCCGACACCCCTCGGACTACCCTGGCTTCATCTGCAGAGTTCCGCAAGAATGCTCTCTGAGTCCGACCCTCTTCAATACATACATGATCCCTCTATCCAGCATTATCTCCTCTCACTATATCAACATCCTATCCTAAGCCGATGGCATGTAACTCATTCACTCTCTCACGGACAAGACCCTCAATACGCAGATCAAGTTTAATGCCTGCATGACTGAAATCGCCCACTGGATGAAGACTAACTGTCTAAAGCTGAACACTGACAAGACTTAAATCGTGATGTTCGGGAATAGCACATCACCCGTGGCACTCCACCTAGTAGCCATCTTCGAAGACCGACAGCAACCCCCACCACCGACGCCATGAACCTCAGGACCATCTTTGACAGTAAACTCAATGTGACCGCCCAAGTCAATGCTGTCAGCACCTCATGCTTCCATACCTTGAAAATGCTGAAGAAGAGTTTCAAATGGCTCCCAATCAGCACCCGGAAAACTGTCAAGCAACCCCCCGTAACAAGCAAGCTTGACTGGGAAAACACTCTATGCTTGGATCAACAACAAAAAATCACCAGAAGGCTGCACACCATTCAGAACTTGGCAGCCAAAATCACTCTCAACCTCCCACACTGCACTTACATTGCACAGCACCTGAAGGAGCTCCACTGGCTTCCCATTCATTAATGAGAACCACACTTTCAAGGCACTCCATAACACTGGCCCAGCATTCCTCAACAATCGCATCTGCTTTCACAAACCTTCCAGACATCTCTGCTCGTCTGGAGTCCTACTTGCTCAAATCCCACACATACGGAAAACCAGATGTGGCGGTCAAGCCTTCTCCTATATCGCTCGTAAAGCATGGAATATCCTGCCACTACACATCTGAGCCATCTCTTCACTTTTTGAATTCTGCAACAAGCTGAACTCCTGGCTTTTCGAGTAGTCCAATCTAACACAACAAAGACCTGGGTATCAGAAGGTATTTTGAGCCATACAGGTTGGTTCCAACCTTGTGGGTCTTTGGTAACGCCCCGAGTCAGAAGATCTTTTGTGGGGTAGTTGCCAACTAGTTGGCTACCTTCACTTTCTTAAAAACCAGAAAAAGATGAATGGTTTTACTCTCAGCAGTCTCTCCGATGATCGTAAAGGTGTCTAAACTTAAATGTGGTACACCTAGGGTTTCTCAATACAGTAAACTCATGAGTAAACCGTGAAAAGAACACATAAATGTGAAAAAATGTGAAAGAGACGTGATGGCACCTCACGTGCGCAACCCCAATTGAGCTTGCTGGCTGGTACTCGTCAGCATTGCCCACTCTTCTCATCATCGGCAGCCATCACGCTCAAAAATAATAATAAAGAAGAAGTGTCCAGAAAGAAAAACAAATTGTGTGACTAAATAGTGAGCGTTAAAAAGTGAAATAGGTCCACCCACTACAGGTTCAAACTTTATTCCTCCTTAGGAGTGCACCTACTTCAATATTTAAAAAGGTTGCTAAAAATGCATACCCTCCTTAGATGCCAACATGTTTCATCGCCTAAATTCTTTCAGGCGATTTCGTCAGGGCAACGACAATTGCTTGGCACACGATAAGGACACTTCTTAAAATCACGTACGGAGACTGCCAAAAGTAAAAGACATACACACATAACACTTAACTATGGTGTTCAACCCTGCTTCTTAGAAACACCCGTGTTCTATCAGGTATGTCTCGTGAATGCATCATTCCCTTACCCTCGTGGAGCCTTGGCCTCGCGTACCAGCTCTATGAATGAGGTATCCAATAGGCTCCCTATGTGAGTCCTCGGGGTTCTGTGTGGCATTCCCCCGTAATGCCAACCTGTTAATAGTTTTCAACAATAATACAAAGTTATTTTATATTCCATTTCAACCTATTGTGTGGTCACCCTCGCCATACTAGTATCGCACTGTCTACAGCTTTTCAGAAAGGCTTTAAAAATCAAAGGGTGCTGCTAATGTACCATCGCTGTTTCAGACATCCTCTCTTAACGGAAGGCACAAACCAATTTGTCCTCGCTACAACAGTAGTGTTATAACTAAAGCAGAGCCCAGTTTTTCATGCAATCAAGGGGTGGTTTCTAGACCTCAAAGACTGACTTCGATATAACATACTGCAGCCCTCCCCTCTTCCATCACACCTCCTTACCACCTAAAGCCTCACGGAGCTCCTTCTCTCCGCCGGTCACAAGTGTTGTGATCCTGCGGCCCATTTATGCTCACGCCCCTTACGTATTCCGTTCGGCGCGACGCTAGGCTAAACGCCATCTTTAAATGGGGTAATGTTTCTATAGCTCCAAGTAAGCGCTTAGATAGCCCGGACCTAGGAATTAGTGTCTCTCTCCCAGTCTCTCACTACCATTAAAATCTCGCCCTGATTTCTCAATACAGGCCTAGAAGGAGTTAATGTGGTGTGAACCCTCAATCACTATAAACCTCCTCGTAACGAGGTAAAAGCAAGCGCCATGATGGATTGGGGGCACTGGTGGGTAACTAACATCCGACCATGTGACAACAAATTTCTTTAATTGAGCACAGACTGCTCAGGGGTAGTGTCCTAGTGTAATCTCCAATCCCCATACACAATATTGTGACTTCAGTGAATTTAGGTGTGGGAGTGGTTGGATGGCATATCCCCTGCTCGGACCCTCCTCTTCACGATGTGAATGCAGTCGCCATCTTGGAGTGGCCGGACTTGCATGTGTTTACAGAGTTATTATATGTATTTAATTTAGATTACACAGGGGTGATGTCTTAGTGTTATCTCCAACCCACCACTAATGATGTTAATATAAACATCAGTGAGTTTCGACAAGGGGGGGAAAAAACACACAGGGGAAAAAACAGGGGAAAAAAAGGGGGGGAATTTTGCCCCCATCTCCCTTCCTCTTGTGAGTAGCGCCGTGGTGGATGCCGCATCGGTTTACTAATTGGCGGGATCCCCCGACGCGTTGTAACACGGTACGTTTAACATTAAGTCCAGACAAGGACCTAGTCCAGCAAGGTGTTGCTGCACGGACCCCAAAAGAAGTTTCACAGAGTTCAGGGGCCCACTCAGGATGCTTCTAACAGAACACCTAGAGGGAAAACCAAAGAGGGAAATGATGGGAGCGAGCCTAGCTCTTCTAATATAGATGTAGCTGTGTTCAAAGTACTCAGTATCTCGCCTTGCCCCATTCAATTTGGTCGTTCAATCCCTCCCGGTCAGTTTTCTCTTGGAAAATCCATCTCGCTTCCTTTGAAGCCAAGATTTCCTCCACATTTTGAGACGGGCCCATCATCCTCTCCAAGACAACCCAGGTGAAAGAGTGCTTAGCGTGGTGGCAGTGTTGTACCAGCTTTGTCGTTAGTTTGCCTGCTCTAATGGTGCTGAGGTGTTCTTGCATCCTGATTTTCACCTTCCTGGTAGTTAGTCCTATATATTGGAGGTTACACTGGCAGGTCAGTCTATAAACGACATTGGTTGTGTTACAGTTACTAAAGTACTTTAAGTACCAGATTTTACCTGATTTAAGAACTACACTTTGGGTTTTCTTCGTGAGAACACACACTGAACACGACCCACATGGGTGGTGGCCAGGAGGAATCGTTGACTCGGTTGACCTCTGTTCTACTTTTACCCGTGAATGCACCAATTTGTCACCCAGGTTGCTAGATCTCTTAAAGGCAAACCTGGGTGGGGGCATCTTAAAGCCCTCAGTGGACAGTATCCCCCAATGTTTACGGATAGACTGTCGGATCTTTGTGGCCAACGGGTCGAAAGTCATGACTACCGGAAGGCAATCTTCTTTACTTTTTTCGTTCTTCTGCAGCAAGACACTGCGAGGGGTATTCATCGCCCTTTTTCTGGCTTGTCTGATAGTCTTCCGTGGGTATTGTCTCATTTCAAGCTTGGCGCAGAGTTCCTTGGACTGGTCCAAGAATGTGGTGGTCGAGGTACAGTTCCTACGGTACCGAAGAAATTGACCCACCGGGAGATTATCCCTGAGTGCTCTTGGATGGTACGACCTATAGGATAGGAGAGAGTTCTTGTCCGTAGGCTTCTGGTGTACTTTAGAACATAGCCTACCCCCAGCTGCAAAGATGTCTAAGTCCAGGTACACTGCTGTTTCATTACTATAGTTCCATGTAAATCTCAGACTGGTATCCTGATGGTTAAGCCAGTTTAAGAATTGTAATAGACCTTCCTCTGGGCCTGACCAGACGCAGAGAATGTCGTCAATATACCTCTTCCAGATACGGATGTTACTCTGGAAGTGATTTGACTGGTGGTATATAACATGCTCTTCGAACTGGCCCACATAAATACAGGCCAAGCTCGGCGCCATTGTAGCGCCCATAGACGTGCCCGTAGTCTGCAGATACAAGGTGTCTTTATAACAGAAGTAGTTTCGTGTAAGGGCCAGTTCTATACATTGGAGTATGAACGATTGTGGGGCGTCATAGAACCACTCTTGTGCCTTGAGTGCATGCGCTGCTGCCACCAACGCTGCATCCTGTGGAATACAGGTATAGAGTGACCCTATATCGATGGTTGCCATAAAGTCATGCTCAGGATCAAACTGCAATTCCTCAAGAGTATTGAGGATCGCTGTGGTATCCTTGACAAACGATTTCTGGTTGATGACTGACTCCCTAAGGAAAAAGTCGGCAAATTGCGAGAGGGGCTCCAGTACTGACTGGATCCCCGAGACGATAGGGCGACCAGGCGGAGGGCGTTGAGGCTTATGAATCTTGGGTAAGATGTAAAACGCCGGAGTTCTTGGCTTATCATTAACCAGGAACTCGGCTTCTCTCGCTGTTATCCATTTCTTCTCCTTAGCCTCCATCACCATGGTCTTAATGGTTGTCAACAATTCTTTCTGGGGATCCTGAGCCAGTGGGCGATAGTTCTGGCGAACACTGAGTAGTCTCAGAACTTCAGTATCGTAGTCAGTGGTATTCATGACTACCACCGCTCCTCCCTTGTCTGCATTTTTAATCGTAAGGTGTTGATTGTTCTCAAGGCCTTTTACTGCTTCCCACTCAACTCTGCTCATGTTGTTAAATTTAGAGGTTGTATTCTGCTGTTCCAATTGGGAAATATCATGCAGTACCTTATTCTCAAAGACCGTGACCTCAGGGCCTATCATCGTATTAGATGGACAGAAGTTAGATGGTTTTCTAAGTGTGGTGTTGAACACATTTTGAGTCTCCTGTGGTTTATCAGCGAAGAACTTCTTCAATTTAATTCTTCGCATCGTTTCGTGCAGCTCAATCCTACATCTAAAGGGGTCGTGTGTAGGGGTGGGGACAAAACCTAGACCTTTGTTCAACACTCTTTCCTCATTGATGGTCAATTCATGATCGGATAGATTCACCACTATGTTGTTCAAAGTCATAGCTGGTTCCGTCCGCGGCTCCGTGTTACTCTTGGGGAATGGGTTTGCCAGTTCTACGGTCTTTTTTAGGACAGAGCCACAGGGGCAACAGAGGGGGAGGTCCGCGCGGCAGGGGTCGAGGCAGGGGCAACCAGAATCAGAACCAGCACTGGCAAACCCATTCCCCAAGAGTAACACGGAGCCGCGGACGGAACCAGCTATGACTTTGAACAACATAGTGGTGAATCTATCCGATCATGAATTGACCATCAATGAGGAAAGAGTGTTGAACAAAGGTCTAGGTTTTGTCCCCACCCCTACACACGACCCCTTTAGATGTAGGATTGAGCTGCACGAAACGATGCGAAGAATTAAATTGAAGAAGTTCTTCGCTGATAAACCACAGGAGACTCAAAATGTGTTCAACACCACACTTAGAAAACCATCTAACTTCTGTCCATCTAATACGATGATAGGCCCTGAGGTCACGGTCTTTGAGAATAAGGTACTGCATGATATTTCCCAATTGGAACAGCAGAATACAACCTCTAAATTTAACAACATGAGCAGAGTTGAGTGGGAAGCAGTAAAAGGCCTTGAGAACAATCAACACCTTACGATTAAAAATGCAGACAAGGGAGGAGCGGTGGTAGTCATGAATACCACTGACTACGATACTGAAGTTCTGAGACTACTCAGTGTTCGCCAGAACTATCGCCCACTGGCTCAGGATCCCCAGAAAGAATTGTTGACAACCATTAAGACCATGGTGATGGAGGCTAAGGAGAAGAAATGGATAACAGCGAGAGAAGCCGAGTTCCTGGTTAATGATAAGCCAAGAACTCCGGCGTTTTACATCTTACCCAAGATTCATAAGCCTCAACGCCCTCCGCCTGGTCGCCCTATCGTCTCGGGGATCCAGTCAGTACTGGAGCCCCTCTCGCAATTTGCCGACTTTTTCCTTAGGGAGTCAGTCATCAACCAGAAATCGTTTGTCAAGGATACCACAGCGATCCTCAATACTCTTGAGGAATTGCAGTTTGATCCTGAGCATGACTTTATGGCAACCATCGATATAGAGTCACTCTATACCTGTATTCCACAGGATGCAGCGTTGGTGGCAGCAGCGCATGCACTCAAGGCACAAGAGTGGTTCTATGACGCCCCACAATCGTTCATACTCCAATGTATAGAACTGGCCCTTACACGAAACTACTTCTGTTATAAAGACACCTTGTATCTGCAGACTACGGGCACGTCTATGGGCGCTACAATGGCGCCGAGCTTGGCCTGTATTTATGTGGGCCAGTTCGAAGAGCATGTTATATACCACCAGTCAAATCACTTCCAGAGTAACATCCGTATCTGGAAGAGGTATATTGACGACATTCTCTGCGTCTGGTCAGGCCCAGAGGAAGGTCTATTACAATTCTTAAACTGGCTTAACCATCAGGATACCAGTCTGAGATTTACATGGAACTATAGTAATGAAACAGCAGTGTACCTGGACTTAGACATCTTTGCAGCTGGGGGTAGGCTATGTTCTAAAGTACACCAGAAGCCTACGGACAAGAACTCTCTCCTATCCTATAGGTCGTACCATCCAAGAGCACTCAGGGATAATCTCCCGGTGGGTCAATTTCTTCGGTACCGTAGGAACTGTACCTCGACCACCACATTCTTGGACCAGTCCAAGGAACTCTGCGCCAAGCTTGAAATGAGACAATACCCACGGAAGACTATCAGACAAGCCAGAAAAAGGGCGATGAATACCCCTCGCAGTGTCTTGCTGCAGAAGAACGAAAAAAGTAAAGAAGATTGCCTTCCGGTAGTCATGACTTTCGACCCGTTGGCCACAAAGATCCGACAGTCTATCCGTAAACATTGGGGGATACTGTCCACTGAGGGCTTTAAGATGCCCCCACCCAGGTTTGCCTTTAAGAGATCTAGCAACCTGGGTGACAAATTGGTGCATTCACGGGTAAAAGTAGAACAGAGGTCAACCGAGTCAACGATTCCTCCTGGCCACCACCCATGTGGGTCGTGTTCAGTGTGTGTTCTCACGAAGAAAACCCAAAGTGTAGTTCTTAAATCAGGTAAAATCTGGTACTTAAAGTACTTTAGTAACTGTAACACAACCAATGTCGTTTATAGACTGACCTGCCAGTGTAACCTCCAATATATAGGACTAACTACCAGGAAGGTGAAAATCAGGATGCAAGAACACCTCAGCACCATTAGAGCAGGCAAACTAACGACAAAGCTGGTACAACACTGCCACCACGCTAAGCACTCTTTCACCTGGGTTGTCTTGGAGAGGATGATGGGCCCGTCTCAAAATGTGGAGGAAATCTTGGCTTCAAAGGAAGCGAGATGGATTTTCCAAGAGAAAACTGACCGGGAGGGATTGAACGACCAAATTGAATGGGGCAAGGCGAGATACTGAGTACTTTGAACACAGCTACATCTATATTAGAAGAGCTAGGCTCGCTCCCATCATTTCCCTCTTTGGTTTTCCCTCTAGGTGTTCTGTTAGAAGCATCCTGAGTGGGCCCCTGAACTCTGTGAAACTTCTTTTGGGGTCCGTGCAGCAACACCTTGCTGGACTAGGTCCTTGTCTGGACTTAATGTTAAACGTACCGTGTTACAACGCGTCGGGGGATCCCGCCAATTAGTAAACCGATGCGGCATCCACCACGGCGCTACTCACAAGAGGAAGGGAGATGGGGGCAAAATTCCCCCCCTTTTTTTCCCCTGTTTTTTCCCCTGTGTGTTTTTTCCCCCCCTTGTCGAAACTCACTGATGTTTATATTAACATCATTAGTGGTGGGTTGGAGATAACACTAAGACATCACCCCTGTGTAATCTAAATTAAATACATATAATAACTCTGTAAACACATGCAAGTCCGGCCACTCCAAGATGGCGACTGCATTCACATCGTGAAGAGGAGGGTCCGAGCAGGGGATATGCCATCCAACCACTCCCACACCTAAATTCACTGAAGTCACAATATTGTGTATGGGGATTGGAGATTACACTAGGACACTACCCCTGAGCAGTCTGTGCTCAATTAAAGAAATTTGTTGTCACATGGTCGGATGTTAGTTACCCACCAGTGCCCCCAATCCATCATGGCGCTTGCTTTTACCTCGTTACGAGGAGGTTTATAGT
Source organism: Triturus cristatus (assembly GCF_964204655.1). Classification (NCBI taxonomy): domain Eukaryota; kingdom Metazoa; phylum Chordata; class Amphibia; order Caudata; family Salamandridae; genus Triturus; species Triturus cristatus. Next base: position 997,499,724 of record NC_140592.1, on the reverse strand, counting down.
GATTGAGGGTTCACACCACATTAACTCCTTCTAGGCCTGTATTGAGAAATCAGGGCGAGATTTTAATGGTAGTGAGAGACTGGGAGAGAGACACTAATTCCTAGGTCCGGGCTATCTAAGCGCTTACTTGGAGCTATAGAAACATTACCCCATTTAAAGATGGCGTTTAGCCTAGCGTCGCGCCGAACGTAATACGTAAGGGGCGTGAGCATAAATGGGCCGCAGGATCACAACACTTGTGACCGGCGGAGAGAAGGAGCTCCGTGAGGCTTTAGGTGGTAAGGAGGTGTGATGGAAGAGGGGAGGGCTGCAGTATGTTATATCGAAGTCAGTCTTTGAGGTCTAGAAACCACCCCTTGATTGCATGAAAAACTGGGCTCTGCTTTAGTTATAACACTACTGTTGTAGCGAGGACAAATTGGTTTGTGCCTTCCGTTAAGAGAGGATGTCTGAAACAGCGATGGTACATTAGCAGCACCCTTTGATTTTTAAAGCCTTTCTGAAAAGCTGTAGACAGTGCAATACTAGTATGGCGAGGGTGACCACACAATAGGTTGAAATGGAATATAAAATAACTTTGTATTATTGTTGAAAACTATTAACAGGTTGGCATTACGGGGGAATGCCACACAGAACCCCGAGGACTCACATAGGGAGCCTATTGGATACCTCATTCATAGAGCTGGTACGCGAGGCCAAGGCTCCACGAGGGTAAGGGAATGATGCATTCACGAGACATACCTGATAGAACACGGGTGTTTCTAAGAAGCAGGGTTGAACACCATAGTTAAGTGTTATGTGTGTATGTCTTTTACTTTTGGCAGTCTCCGTACGTGATTTTAAGAAGTGTCCTTATCGTGTGCCAAGCAATTGTCGTTGCCCTGACGAAATCGCCTGAAAGAATTTAGGCGATGAAACATGTTGGCATCTAAGGAGGGTATGCATTTTTAGCAACCTTTTTAAATATTGAAGTAGGTGCACTCCTAAGGAGGAATAAAGTTTGAACCTGTAGTGGGTGGACCTATTTCACTTTTTAACGCTCACTATTTAGTCACACAATTTGTTTTTCTTTCTGGACACTTCTTCTTTATTATTATTTTTGAGCGTGATGGCTGCCGATGATGAGAAGAGTGGGCAATGCTGACGAGTACCAGCCAGCAAGCTCAATTGGGGTTGCGCACGTGAGGTGCCATCACGTCTCTTTCACATTTTTTCACATTTATGTGTTCTTTTCACGGTTTACTCATGAGTTTACTGTATTGAGAAACCCTAGGTGTACCACATTTAAGTTTAGACACCTTTACGATCATCGGAGAGACTGCTGAGAGTAAAACCATTCATCTTTTTCTGGTTTTTAAGAAAGTGAAGGTAGCCAACTAGTTGGCAACTACCCCACAAAAGATCTTCTGACTCGGGGCGTTACCAAAGACCCACAAGGTTGGAACCAACCTGTATGGCTCAAAATACCTTCTGATACCCAGGTCTTTGTTGTGTTAGATTATTTGAGTGGAGGGCGACCTGGGCTATTTTCCCTCTAGAGCTCCTTATTGTATACAAGTTTTCGAGTAGTCCGACTAGGCCCTAGATGTACCCAGCTTGACACCTGCTCAGTTTCAGGATAGCCTCCCGGGTGACAGTGCGTTCGACAAATCTGCATAACATACTATTCAGGATGCACACCTCGGTGTGCAATTCAAGATTTTGCTGTTACCAATCTAGTTGAGTGGCTGCATCGGTGCTGCTTTGCTGTCCATGTACTCTGTGAAAAACAAGCATTGTTTCTAGTAATGGTGAATCTGTTCTGTGCTTATAAATGAGGCTTGTTCTGTGTTTGTTACTGCAGTACAAATTCCCTGGGGAGAGCGACAAAATGAAATGGGCGCAGGGTCAAGACTGATTTGCATATGGCTGGGTCCAAACTGAAATGGCATGGGGAGCAGAACAACGATGGATTTAGGCCCGGATCTCTGTACTGGGGTCAATGTTTGACATTGTTCTGCATTCTGTCCATCAATTGTTGTTTTTACAGAGTTAGCATGCTGTTTCCTGTGCTTGCACTTTGTTTTAATTTTCCAGCTCCTTGGTGCGAGTTTGCACTGCTGCTGCCAGGCCCATTCCCTGTGGGTTATCTGCGCCGCACTATTGCTCCCCATGCTAGCTGTTACATGTAAGGGGGGATCTTGCACTATTTCCCATGCAACACATACTCTTCACTATAGAAAAAGCAAACTGATTTACTTTACTAATACTTGTTTTAGAACTGAAATTGACCCCAGCGTCCAGCTGTGAGTTCCTTTCATATTTCAGTTAGACGGCTCCAACAGACCCGTTCTTTTATCCCACTGTCGGCATTAATTTGTATGGAAATATTAAAATGTAGATTGTTTAACAATGGCACATTCAAAGTGGTCCTGATAGGAAACAATCTCGAAATGCAGTTCTATGAGCAGCGCTTTCTTCTAACGCATCAAGCTGTGAGAAACGAGGCTGCTTCCTACGCCGGAGTCCGGCTCCTGCCATCAAGCGATGGCGCATTGAGCTCGGATGCAACGCGCTCTCCTCTGCCACCATTATGATGCATTCACAGCCTGGTGGCTATGTGCTTCGGCACATCAACAGGGGCATGGAGCGCTATATAAATGCAATTAAAATGCAATACAATAAATCAGAAAGTCCTCTAAATTTCTCCTCTGAACAGGTTACGCTGCTTGGCAAGTTCCTGCCCCGATTCTTTTCGTTTCCCTTTAAGACAAACCCTTCCCTCGTCTTCTGCATTTGATTCATGTGATGTTGTTCCCTTTCGACATTTTTACTTCTCCTGCTGGAGCTGGCTTCATGTTCTCAGCCGTCAATGTCTTTCCTAGGAAGCCGCAGCTTTCCTGGGGGCGGCTGGTTGTGATGAGCGCTATCTTATGTTTGTAATCTTTGCTCCTAGGTTACGCCTCCGGCCTCCTGCACCTGGGTCAGGTTCTGCAGATGAAGATTCCTTTGAAATGCGATCAGTGGGATGTTACAATGTCCTATAAAACAGCACACCTGCGTTCTGAGGATTTTCTTCTTGAAGTCAAGCTTTCAAGACAGGGCCAGCATTTTTATCCTCATTATTAGGGACCCCGAGTGGTATTTCTGGAGAGACAGCACTCCGAGCCATTCTATCTTTTTCGGTGTCTCTGGCACTGGAATTACCCAGTCCGGAGACTTAATAATTCCAGGCCTGGAGATACAGAACCCAGACCTTTGTGTCAACCACCTAGGCAGCGGGCAGCTGCTGTACGCCCAGTTAAAATGGAGTATGAGAGAAGTAGCAAATGCTCTCACCCAGTGCCAGACAGGCCTTTTATTCCACTGGGCATTTCCCCCGTGGACTGGCGCCCTCAGATAGCCGGTTTTGAAAGCCCAGGGCGCTTTGGCTCCCTGAGGCTAATAACAGCAGACACAGGAAAGCTTCAAGAGAGGGAGGGAGGGGGGAGGTAGAGAGAAAGCAATCAGAGTGGGAGAAGAGAGACAGAAAAGAAGGAAGAGAAAGAGACTGGATGGATAGAAAGAGAGATTGTGCGAGGTTTGAGCATTTTTGCCAGGGCTGTGTTTGGTTCCCAGTCTTACCCTGCTCTCCACTCACCTTTTCACCTCGCCTGCCCTGCCACGCACAACATGACGGAGAACAGCCTCGAAACTCTGGGGAAGATTTATCATCATTTGGCGCAGTGCAATTGTTGGACTTGGCATCCTTGACGTGGTTTTCCCCAAACGTTTTACCTTCAGAACTCCTGTTTTTGCTGACTTTGTTTTTGCTGGGATTTGGACTGTGCACCTGTTACCACTGCTAACCAGTGCTAAAATGCTTGTGCTCCTTCCCTAAAACATGGTAACATTGGCTTATACTCAACCGATATCTTTAATTTACTTGAAAGTCCATAGTAAAGTGGCACTACCTTTGCCCATGGCATGTAAATGAAATCATATTAATGGGCCTGCAGCACTAATTGTGCCACCTACTTAAGTAACACTCTAATCATGTCTCCTGCCTGCCATTGTAGAGCTTGTGAGTGCAGTTCTACACTGCCATTTCGACCTGGCAAAGTAAACCTTATGCCAGGTCCAAACCTTCCCTTTTAATATATGTCACCCCCTAGGACAGGCCCTGGACAGCCCAGAGGACAGAGTGAAATGTATTTAAAAAGTGGCACATGTACTTTTATGTGTTACGTGTCTTGGTAGTGCTATAACACGTATATTTGTTTTCTACCACTGCAAGGCCTACCACTCCCATAGGATAACTCTGGAATTTTCTTAATATATTTTATAAGTGTAATTTTCAAATAGGAACAGATAACCCCTACATGATTGGTGTCTCTGGAATCACAATTTAAAATCCTAACTTATGGTGAAGTGGGGTTTTAAGTTGCAATTCTGAAAATACCACTGTTTGAAATTGGGTCTCTGGTTGGCAAGGGAATGCACCCTGGCCAAATAGGGACCGCAATTGCAGTCAGGGAACGTCAGTCCCACACTTAAATTAGTCTTTGCTCACTCTCTGGAAGCTTGACACAGAGCAGTCAGGCTTAAGATAAGAAGCAATCTGTAAAGTATGTGTGCATACTTTAAATACAGTGACCAAGTGAAAATACCACAATAAGACTCCACACTAAGGGGCCGATTCCGATCTGGGTCGGAAGGGCTCCGAATGTGATCCGGCGGTAAAAAGGTACGAGTCTGATGCTTGTACGAGCGAGTAAGTACGTATGCGTGTGTTCCGATCGAACCGTTTCCGGATCCGACCCGCTCCGACTGACTCGTACAGACACGATTTGCACCACACAATGGAGACATTTTACGACCGAGCAAGTACGATGTATGCGTCGGACAGCCAGATTGAGCCGAAGTTTCCAGCTCACAAAACATCCGGGAAGCTGCTTTTGGGGGTCTGCGTCGGACCCCCATCACCCGCAGACTTACGACTCAGACACAGGGGGAGCCCCAAGGGTCTCTCCAACACAGGCATGAACAGTGCGGATGGCACCGACGTGTACCCACTGTAGGGGCGACCTTGTGCGAGACGTACCCATTCAGTCAATGGGAGCCCATGTACGCTTTGTACGACCGGCCCCACTTGACTACTATGGAAGTCCGACCAAACCGAGTCTAGCAGCATGCGGCAGCATCATACTCCCTCGGTCAGACTGCAGGAGTCCGGCTCGGTCGGAAAACACTCCGGATCCGGCTCAGTCGGAGAGCTTTCCGACCCAGATCGGAATAGGCCCCTAAGAGCATATTTTACTTAACAAAATGAGACCAAAATGACAAAAATCATGTCAGTGGATTTTAGCATATGCGTTTTTAAAGTACACAGGTAAAACAATGCTTAAATGTCACTAGTGATTCAAAGGTTATTGGCCGTCATGCTAGACAGAGGCAAAATGACAAAATCCCTTAGCAGATCTCCAAAGAGGCTTTCTCACAATATAGTGATAGGAAATGCGCCCAAAATTCCTTAGCGATTCAAATGGTATGGCAGGTCACTTAGACTGGTATAATCACAGTGTTCCATGAGCCCACAAGGGAGTGCAGCCCAGAAACAAGCACCCACAGGTCCCGCTGAGAACAGTACCTGCCTGGAAGGGCCGCTAACGTTGAAAGCCCAAAGCATCAGTGCTGCTGCACATAGACAGGCTGATGTGGGGTTGATGGCTTTGTGGGTGGGACCCATGTCATCGAATTCTTCTTGAGGGGCCGCTGATGTTGAAAGCACAGCTTTGGTTCTGCATTACATAGGTGGGCTGATGCGATGTCGATGTCACCGGCGAACTCCGTGTGACCCAAGCAACACATCGCCGCTGATCCATGCTGCTGTGGCATCAGAAATTACCACAGCAATTTGGATCAGCACACAGCCATGAAATGCTGATCTTTGAGAAACTCAGCTGTAGGTCAGACACACGCTAATCCTTGAAACATTCAGCTGCAGGTCAGACTCGCAACGCTGACCCTGGTAAAAGTGAGCTGCAAGACTCACAGATGGCAACGTAGGGGGAAAAGAAAGTGTTTGATGCGCCTGCGACTTCCTGAACAGGGGGAAAGCCAGCAAACACCTTGGAGATACTTAGATTTTAGAGGTTGTAAAGAGTAGATCCCGTCCTTCTCACTCCCAGGCAAGAGGCAGGAGGCAGCAGGCCAACACAGCAAAACAAGTAGCAAGGAGGCAGTCCCTCGCAGAGTACAGCAGTTAGCAGGCAGCAGGCCAACGCAGCAACACAGTTAGCAAAGTGGCAGTCCCTCCTGCAGCACAGCTTCTCTTCCTGGCAGAATCTCCTTAGGTCCATCCCAAAAGTGAACTTAGTATATGGTGTCAAAGGTCCAGTATTTATACACAGATGAAGTGGGAAGAAGCTTCTAGAGACTTGCTTCTGAAGTGCACATGTACCCTGCCTTCCTTGCAATGGCTCCAGCCTCACTACAAGGGGGGTAAGCAGGTCTGTGTGTAGGGGCAGCACAACCCTATTTAGGTGCAAGTGTCATCCCCTCCCTCCCAATCTACCTCAGGAAGGCCCATCAGCCTGTTGATGGGCCATCAGGATGCAAATGTCATACCCCAGCTCCCTTTTTGTGCGACTGTCTAGAGGGAAAACACAAAGTCCAGCTGTCACCCAGCCCAGACATGTATTCAGAGACAAGCAGAGGCACAGAATGGTAAAGGTAAGAAAATGCCAACTTTCTAAGATGTGGCATTTTCAGATTTTCACTTTAAAATCAGACTTCACCATGAGTTGTGATTTTAAATTATGAGTCCATAGCCCTTAAACTCAAAATCTCTATCTTTTCCCAATTGGAAATTATATTTAAAAGATGTTTTAAGGCAATCCCAATGTTAACCTATGGGAGACATAGGCCTTGCAGTCCTGTATTATAAACAACATTTAGCAGTTTTTCTCTAACAGGACATGTAAAACTCAAATATACATGTCCTACCTTTCAAATACACTGCACTCTGCCCATAGGGCTGCCTAGGCCTATCTTAGGGGTGACTTATATGTAATAAAAGGGAAGGTTTGGGCCTGGCAAGTAGGTTAACTTGCCAGGTTGAAGTGGCAGTTAAAAACTGCACACACAGGCTCTGCAATGGCAGGCCTGACGCATGGTTAAAGGGCTACTGAGTGGGTGGCACAATCAGTGCTGCAGGCCAACTAGTAGCATTTAATTTACAAGCCACGTACACATATAGTGCTGTTTACTGGGGACTTATACGTAAATTAAATATGCCAATGTTACCATGTTTTGAGTACAGAGCATATACACTTTAGCACTGGTTAGCAGTGGTAAAGTGCCCACAATCCTAAAGCCCCAAAAAAACAAATTCAGCAATACGGGGAGGAGGGAGGCAAAATGTTTTGGGGTTACCCTGCCAAAAGGGCCTTTTCAAATTTCCACTTTTGGAAAAATTGTATTTTTTTGACCTAGCCATTTGGTGCTAACAGCCTGTCTCTGGGTCACATGAGCGGGTGGGGGTAACAGTTGGGCTTTGTGTATTCCTCCTAGACAGCCACACACAATGGAGAGCTTAGAGGTGATTGGATGGGCCATCACTGGCAGGATGGGAGGGAGGTGCTGGGTCCAGCCCTCTTTCGTTTAGTAGGCTGTGTCCTGTCTCCACACAAAAGGATGCATACCCCTGTAGTTAGTCTGGAGCCATGGCTAGGAAGGCTGGGCACCTGTGCACTTCAGAGGCATGCCTCTAGATGCATCTCCCCACTTCAACTGTATATAAATACTGGACCTCAGACACCAACACTTCAGTACGCTTCTGGGCCTGTGGATAATCTGCCAGGAAAAAGGACTGTTGTGCCGCTACAAGGACTACTACTGTGCCATACTGCTGTTTGAAGGAACTGCTGCCCTGCTGTGCTGACCTGCTGACTTCTTGCTCTTGCTGGGTGAGAAGTACCAGACATGCTACTCTCTAACTCAGAACCCAGAGTGACTCCAAGGGTTAGTGGGTTGGCCTCCTGATCTGAATCATCAGGGACATAACAGGCTTCCAACAACCTTCCATCTTCCCCTGCATTCTGCCATCTGTGTGCCTACCCTCCCAAGTGGTGCCATCCCAGTCCTAGACCATTGGAAGTATGCTTAAGGTGATTTTCCAGCCTATGTGGTACCAGCAGAACAGACGCATCTCCTCTGCTGTGCAAAGCAGAGCAGAACCAACGCATCTCTGCTGCTGCGTGGATTGAACCCGTCGCAAAAACCTGCATCAACTCCACACCCTCAATGCCTTTGGAACCGCCACTGCGTGGTGCATCCTCAGCCCAGGCCCTTGCATCACTCATTTACGGCAGCCTCAATGAAGACGGACTCCGCATTGCAGCCTTACAGCTCTTCAGAACAGGCACATCACCCCAGCTGTGCACCGCATCCTTAACGCCAGACTTCTCATCTCAAACCCCGTTGAGGGGGTCCTTGATGACTAGGAAAGCACTCACATTACAGCTGCGCCGCATCCCAGAAGTGATGTATCGCTTCTGCTTCATGATGTATCTTTGCAGCAGATCCTCACAACTCTCCACAAACCAGGACTTAAGGTACTGTGTTCAGCAGGCCTAACTGAGTCCCTGTAGCCGGCCGGCGCTCTATCTTGGTCAGCCTGAACGTATGACTATATCCCAATCCGGCCCGACCAGATATCCACAGTTGGTGCTTTGTCCTTTTTGGAGCTATTTTCCCCAAAATTTTTAAATTGAACAATTCTGGTTTTATTAGTTTGATTTTTTTCAGTTTGGTCTTGTTGGTCTATTTTCATGACTTCCTGTGGGAACCTTTTTGAGTGGTATTTTCACGTTATTACTGTTTGAAGTGCTGTACAAATACTTTACACATTGCCTCTAAGTGAAACCTGACTGCGCTGTGCCAAGCTACCAGAAGGTTGAACACAGGTTTATTTAGGGTTGGCTTGTGCCTCACTCTGACAAAGATTATGGTTGCTACTTGACCAGGGCTCAGACCTCAGTCAACCAACAGCCCAATTTCTCACAGCAAAGCACCAAGGCAACTTGCTGTGTTGCGTCAAATGGAGAGGGCAGGAATGCAACATAATCTCTCAAGATATGGTGCATATGGTTCACTGACAGAATATCGATGTACAAAATATAGGGGCCGATTCTGATCCTGGAAAAATATTCCCCGTATGAATCGTATCTGGATTTTTTACCGTACGAATCGTACAAGTCCCGTACAAACTAGCAAGTACGATTCGTATGTGAAAAAGTCCAGACGAATCGCATTGGGTAAATTCCCCGACACGTCCTCGGGTCGGAAAAGGTGTCCGTCACATCCCCGGACATTTTTATGTCCGAATCTGAAAACTGAAGTCCGAGCGCGCAAGTACGATTCCTACCGTCTGTCCGATTGTACAACCGTATGGTAAAAAGACCGTCCGGAGCGAACTCCTATAGCAACCATGGCGACGTCCAAACAGGTGCCCGGTACCCGCCGAACAACCCCCCCAGCCCCCCGTATGTACGGCACGTACCCCCACCCGTGTATGTACGGCACATACCCCCACCCGTGTATGTACGGCATGTACCCCCACCCCTGTATGTACGGCACATACCCCCACCCGTGTATGAACGGCACGTACCCCCACCCGTGTATGTATGGCACGTACCCCCACCCGTGTATATACGGCACGTACCCCCACCCGTGTATGTACGGCACGTACCCCCACCCGTGTATGTACGACACGTACCCCTACCCATGTATGTACGGCACATACCCCTACCCGTGTATGTACGGCACGTACTCCCACCCATGTATGTACAGCACGTACCCCCACCCGTGTATGTACGGCACATACCCCCACCCGTGTATGTACGGCACGTACCCCCACCCGTGTATGTACGACACGTACCCCCACCCATGTATGTACGGCACGTACCCCCACCCCCGTAGGTACGGTGCGGACCCCCAGCACGTAGGGGGTGGGGGTACATGCCGTACATACACGGGTGGGGGTACGTGTCGTACATACACGGGTGGGGGTACGTGCCGTACATATAAAACTTTACAAATATATATATATCAATTTATATATATATCAATATATATCAATATATCTATATCTATATCTATATATATATATGTATGTATGTATTTATATATTTATATATTTATACATGGTTCTTTTAAAAACTGAACATTGTTTTAGTTTTTTATCAGTAAGATGATTGAAGTTTACCGACAATTTCGCTTTCTTTGCACATCCCTAAAAACTAGTTTCTAAACATGTTATTCACTATGATTATATAATAATGATGTGATGCTTTATGCTTTCCTGACATTATGTCAAAACCCTGAGAATTGTAAATGATCGGTGAATACTATTTCTATGTCTATGGTGACCTATTTTGTATATACCACGTGATTTGGCACTAGCACTTTAAATATGTGAATGTTTTCCTCACATGTCATGTGATCAAGGCCTCTTTGCAGGCCGAAACGCGTAATGGCAGCAGTGCTGGGTGATAATAAATAGAATATTCTTGCACTGACATCTGGGTCTGTGTTCGTCTTTTCTGAAGCGACGTGGAAGCTGGTGACGAATCTTGCAACATATATATATATATATTCACTGAAAAAACCATAGGTTTCACACATGTTATAGTTAGCGGAAATTTTACTGATAAAAAACCAATGAAATTCCCCCGTTATAGTTAGTGCAGGCAACTATAACTCACGCGACCGCAATCCTCTGCTGATGCTAATACTGTATTTAGACACTTATTTGCCCATGTCTTCTTCCATACATTTTTAGCTATACATATATTACAAATATTTTTTTTTCATAAAGACACATATGTCATCAGCAGAAGATTGCGGTCGCGTGAGTTATAGTTGCCTGCACTAACTATAATGGGGGAATTTCATTGGTTTTTTACCAGTAAAATTTCCGCTAACTATAACATGTGTGAAACCTATGGTTTTTTCAGTGAATTTGCAAGGTTTTTTAAATGCTAATTCCTAACTATAACGTGTGTGAAACCTATGTTTTTTTCAGTGAATTTGTACGGTTTTTTAAATGCTATGTTACTTTACGCCATTCGTGGCGTGCGCGCCCACTTAACGCAGTTCGTTCCGTGCGCGCACGGTGCGCTTCGCGCACCGCGCGCCGCGCGCCCACTTTACGCAGTTAGTGCCGTGCACGCACGGTGGGCACGCGGTGCGCTACGCGCACCGCGTGCCCACGTTACGCTAGATGGGCCATGTACGCACGATGCGCTTCGCGCGCCGGGCGCACATGGAGGACATATGATGCATTTCGTTTTGAAAGGTAATATTTTAATTTTTTGTATATTTTATAAGCCATGCACAAATGGTGCCCTTCGGGCACCATTTGCAAACGGGGTGGAGAGAGTGTGGATAATTTTTTTTTTTTTTTTTTTTTTAATATTTTAGTTTATCTCAAGTGTAATAAGCCATGCAGAATTGGTGTCCTTCGGGCACCAATTGCACACGGGGAGGAGAGAGTGTGGATAATTTTTTTTTTTTTAACATTTTTTACCGTACGCGTACGGTAAGCGTAATCGGCGAAATTACCGAAAAAAAAAAAAATCCGTTTTTGGCCTTGGGGGATCTTTGGGGACTCCCTCAACATGGCTATGTGTGTGGGAGCTGTCTAAACAGCCCCTTTACATGTTTTTGGGCTTTATATTTTAAAAATCACTCTCAGTGCGAGAGAGAAAATGGCGGCCGCCGCTTCCTGGTTTCGGCCGATTCGAATGTTTACTTAGATCTAAGAGCCAATCAGAATCGCGCTCGCGCACGCCACCGTACGCGTACGGTAAGCGTACCGTAAGCGCACCGTAAGCTGGCTCAGATATATATATTGATTTAAAGGCTATTTTCTCAGAATCTACTGAACAGATTTACACCAAACCTACAAAAGGCACTTCCTTGACCTGAGGACTACCTCTCTGCCAAATTTCTAGTAATTCTGTTCAGCCGTTCGGGCTGTAGCCCTGTCTAAAGGTCCTATGGAAAAATGCATGGGAAAAACGCGTTTTGGGACCCCCCTTTTATCTCAACCCCCGCTTGACGAATCCCCCCGAGACTTTCAGGGTAGGAGCGGAGCGTAGCGCCCCACCTATTTTGAAAAATTCGCGAGGATTCGTCGACCGGCGCCAAAGTTATTCAAAATAGAATGTTGCGGATTTCCTATGGAAACGTGGTCCTAACTATAACTACCTACTGGCGACCGCCAGTAGGTAATATATATATATATTAGGTGGTGGCGCACATGGCAGAATTCGATCAGTGTGTCCTGTGGCTACGCTTCATAGACGACATATTTTTTATTTGGAATGGAGATAGTGATTCTGCTAATACCTTCATTGCCAAATTAAATGACAACTGCTACAATTTGGCCTTCTCTGGGCAAATAAGTACAACGGAAATTGAATTCTTAGATATACAAATTGAAATCAAAGATTGTGGGATGCATACGAAACTATTTCGTAAAAAAACTGCAGGAAATAGTATTCTGAGTGCGTTAAGTTCACACCCTAAGAAATTGATACAAAGTATTCCGTTTGGCGAATTATTACGTGCCAAACGTAATTGTAGCTCTGAGATAGGCTATGAAAATGAAAAACAGACCATGATACAACGATTCAGAGAGAGGGGTTATGGCAAAAGAACTATCTCAGAAGCTTGTAAGAAAGTGGAGACACTAACACGGATCCAGCTATTACATCCTAACAAAGAAATCAAAGATTCGGATACCCTTAGGTTCATTACAACCTATTCAGGGCAAGCAAGGGATGTAAGAATGACGCTTAAAAAACATTGGCATGTGCTGTTAACTGATCCCCACCTAAAAAAACATCTGAGTAATGGCCCTCAGATCACTTTTCAAAAAAACCGATCCTTAAGGGATGATTTGAGTCCTAATTTTGTGACTAGCAGGAATAGACCTACACAGAGTGGGAGAGTAGGCTTTCGATGCTGTAGAAACTGCAAGGCATGCAGTAACAGCGTCGACTGCACAACGTTGGACATTCTGAGCAGTAACAATAAATTTTTGATAAGGAAATCTTTGACATGCAACACGACTTATTGTGTATATGCATTAATTTGTCCTTGTAACAAGGCCTATATAGGCAGCACTATCCACCGTGCTAAAAAACGAGTACTGGAACATATCAGAGCCATCCGCCACAATAACAGGCAATACCCGGTAGCTAGACACTTCTTTGATACACATATGCAGAACGAGAAATTTCTAAAAATGGTGGTCATTGATGCTGTCGGTGAGAATATCAGAGGGGGAAATAGATTACTGACTCTACGCAAATTGGAGTCTAGGTACATCATTGACCTTGAAACTATGGCCCCTTTGGGTTTAAATTCCAATGAAGAATTGTCTGTACACCTGCATAGGTAGAATATGAAGCTGTGTAACTATTGAATCATCAGATTTTAATTAGGTCTTTTTGTTTTCTTATTTTTCAGGTGTTTTGCACTTTCTTGGTGGCTGGCTTTCACAACTACTCTAGATCATGAAATCTTGGGGAGATAGAATATCTAAATTACAAATAATAAATTGGTGAGATCTTCCAGTGGAGGATGATGAACTTATTTAAGGAACAATCGAAGTTCAATATATTTAGGCCCACTTGGGCGGTTTTTATGTGGTTTATATGTGGACTTTAGTCATTTGTATCTCGTAGGAAGATTCACAATGATTCTTCTCTCAAATGATGAGGGGCGATTAATCCCTACTGGGGGTGTATTCAATAACAACTATTCTTTTATTTTGATGGACTTACAAATGAATATTATAATTCTTTGGTGACCCATGCCCACTTGGGCTGGATTCGATATTCGTCCTTCCTTTCTTTTTTGACAAAATTTGTGTTAAAAATGAGATGTATTGTTAACCATGTTTAATCCATGACATAGAACATATTTGTGTTTTCGATTGTTAATTGTTTATTAATCTCTCTGCTAAACATTTGTTTAAGGCTCTGATTTAAACTGAGCTCTAACGTGGAATTATACATTATAAGATGGCCGCCGCTTTTCACAAGGTTAAGGGCATGTTCACCGTTTGTTTTTATGTTTTACACTGCATTTAAATAATGTGCAAAAAAACGCCTGTCACTCAGCGTGATCAAGGCGGAAGCTGAAACGCGTTGCTGTGCAGCCAAGAAAATAAACTTTTTTGCTGCAACTACCCTTGTGTTCGTGATATTTCCAGAATCGGAAATAGTGGTGGAGTGATATATATATATATATATATATATATATATATATATATATTATCTACTGGAGGTCGCCAGTAGATAGTTATAGTTAGGACCGTGTTTCCATAGGAAATCCGCAACATTCTATTTGGAATAACTTTGGCGCCGGTCGACGAATCCTCGCGAAATTTTCAAAACTAATGGGGCGCTACGCTCTGCTCCTACCCTGAAAGTCTCGGGGGGATTCGTCAAGCGGGGGCTGAGAAAAAAGGGGGGTCCCAAAACGCGTTTTCCCCATGCATTTTTCCATAGGACCTTTAGACACAGCTACAGCCCGAACGGCTGAACAGAACATGTGCGCATAGTGAAAAACCAGAAAAAAAAATAAAAAATAAATACATAACTTAGCATTTAAAAAACCGTACAAATTCACTGAAAAAACCATAGGTTTCACACACGTTATAGTTAGGAATTATCATTTACAAAACCTTGCAAATTCACTTAAAAAACCATAGGTTTCACACATGTTATAGTTAGCTGTACATTTCACTCGTAAAAAACCAATGAAATTCCACGTTATAGTTAGATCAGGTAACTTTAACTTGCGCGACCGTAATCCACAATGTGTAATTTCAGATGTCATCATTGATGTCATGAGTGATGTCACTGACCATGTCATGAGTGATGTACTATATGACGTCATCAGCAGTTTATTGTGGGCGCGCAAGTTATAGTTACCTGATCTAACTATAACGTGGAATTTCATTGGTTTTTTACGAGTGAAATGTACAGCTAACTATAACATGTGTGAAACCTATGGTTTTTTAAGTGAATATATATATATATATATATATATATATATATATTTTTTTTTTTTTTCATACGCTTACCTCCACTTTCCTGTCATGAACGAGGCACAAAAAAAAAAATATATATATATATATATATATATATATATATATATATATATATATATATTTATATATATATTCCCATACGCTTACCTCCACTTTCCTGTCATGAACGAGGCACAAAAAAAAAATATATATATATATATATATACCAATAACATAAAATCTCATTAAAAACTGTTTATTTTAAATTAAAATATTCAACTATTTAGAAATCTTTAAACTCAAATTACCCACTCCAGTCAGTGCAACAGTAGGAAAAGTGTTGGATAGCAAAGGGGTAAACATTACTATTCCCACTCCAGTAAGCGCAACAGTACGGAAAGTGTTAGATAGTGGAGGGGTAAAAATTACTATTGCCACTCCAGTGAGTGTAACAGTAGAGAAAGGGTTTGATAGGGCAGGGGTAAAAATTACTATTCCCACTCCAGTGAGTGCAAAAGTAGGGAAAGTGTTGGATACTGGCGGGGTCACATTTACTATTCCCACTCCAATCAGTGCAACAGTAGGGAAAGTGTTGGATAGTGGAGGGGTAAAAATTAATATTCCCACTCCAGTAAGTGCAACAGTAGGGAAACTGTTGGATTGCGGACAGGTAAAAGTTACTATTCCCACTCCAATAATTGTAACAGTAGGGAAAGTGTTGGATAGCGGAGGGGTTCATATTGCTATTCCTACTCCAATGAGTGCAACAGTAGGGAAAATGTTGAATAGCTGAGGGGTATAAGTACTATTCCCACTCCAGTGAGTGCAACAGTAGGGAAAGTGTTGGATTGCAGAGGGGTAACAATCTATATTCTCACTACGGTCAGTTCAAAATTGAAAACATACAAAATATTAACAACAAAAATATTTTAAAAAACAAAATAAATACATAAATTTATAAAGATGTTAAAAATTAAAATACAAATATATTTAATATTAATTAAAAATAAACATGCTGTAATGTTAAATACGTATGACAAATACCTACAAATATTATATTAAAAAAATATATAATAATTTTCAAACAAATAAACATTTTTAATTACGAATTATTTAGAAACAAAAACATTAATTATTACATAAATGTACCTTTTTAAATTTTCTACCATATAACACCACAATATTCACAAACCGCATCTACATTAAAAAAAAATGTACTTCCATAATTTACATAATTAATTACCAATTAAAGAAATATTATTAATGAAAAAAACAAATTAAAACTCATAAAAATTAACTAATTTACCACACTTTACCCCTATAATCCCCACAGTGCACTGCTAAAATTAAAATGTAGAAAAATGTATTACAAAATTAGAACTTATTTTCAATTACAAAACTGATAGTATTTAACAACTAATTATAATTAAGGCTCCCTGTTTTCCGTTTTTACTGATTTATACAGATTAATACAGACAGAAAACAATGTGTTTTTGTCTGCAATTATTTTTAATAGTGGACAAATACAGATTATTTTAAGTGACTCTCCGTGCTGTCTTTCATGAATTATAGGCCAGCAGCAGAGCAGATGGACAGCATAGGAAATTTAAAAACAGGATGCAATTTCTATAAATAATGGCATATGTCAACATACATTTGTGGTATAATGCTAGTATTTACCAGTGGATGTATTGTTGTGTAATATTTGGCAGCTTAAATAGCTAAAACACGACAGACATCAAAGTATAACTGCACATCTATCAGGTAAATAGATATGGAAATGTACAGTTTTACAACTTCATTTATACGCAAAACACGAAATAAATATGGATAAATACAGATCAAATGGCACAAAAATAAATATGGATAAATACAGATGGAACTGGCCAAAAAATAAATACCATAAAACCGGGAGCCCTGATTATAATGTAAGTCAAATGAATTTACTCCCCTCCCTTTATCACTATTAAAGTAAAACCCACACACAAAAACAAATACCCTAATTATATATCAATTAATTAATTAGTTATAATGATCAACTAATTATCAAGTGGTTAAACATAAAGTAGTTCCCACCTTTACCATAATAAACCCTACAACCCACAAAAAAAATTAATTATGCAATTTCAATATTTAATATTCAATCAATGAATTAATATGAATTAACAACCAATTAATAATTAATTACAAATACATTACTTCCCAGAGTTAACACTATAAAATCTCAATTAAATAAGTATTATTAAATAAAAAAAATCATTAATATATTATAATTAAATCACTTCCCACCCTAGTCCCCTATAAACCCACAACCCACTACAGAACTTAAAAACGCAAAATGTAATTAAAATAAAATTGATGACTACTAAAAAGTTAACACATATATACTGAAAAACATATACAATATGTATACAAAAAACATACATCACATACATTTAAAATATAAACTAAAATACATAACACTAATTAAAAAATCGACATTTGAAAGAACTATATTTTTGCAGACGATATTAATGACTTCTTTATTTTTGAAAACGATATTTCTTACCTTAAATTCGATATTCTTGACCACGACATTCTTGCTGTCGATATTTCTGTGTCACGATATTTCCAACTCAATATTTGGGTAGGTCGATATTTCCAACTCGATATTCTGTCTGCAATACCGGTGCATACCTGTTCACTCCTTGCGCTGGTGCACTAAGTGCAGCATAGCGCCAATGCAGACACCCTTGTGTCATGGTGCAAGAGTGCCTGCACTGTAGGCAGGATTGTTTTTGTGCAGAAAGGCATGCTTCCTGCACAAAAACAATCATTAGAGGTGCTTTCCTCTTTATAAGTGTGCTCCAGAATGCAGCACACTAAGAAAGAGGAAACACCGAGGAGAAATAAAGATATTTCTCCTTTTACGCCTCTATCGGGAAGGCATACAATTGTGATCCATTTCCACGTTTACTCGTCATGGTAAATATGGGAATACACCAAAATCCATGAATGAAGGAGTGGGAACACCTGCGCTCCACCCAAGGAACGCCTTCCCAGGACAGAT
Organism: Triturus cristatus; assembly: GCF_964204655.1. Taxonomy (NCBI): domain Eukaryota; kingdom Metazoa; phylum Chordata; class Amphibia; order Caudata; family Salamandridae; genus Triturus; species Triturus cristatus. Next base: position 997,481,605 of record NC_140592.1, on the reverse strand, counting down.
TGATGAAAGGCAGCAACTTGCTCTGCCTTGCGTTACTCTAGATTTACCAAGTAACGCAAAGTCACGTTCCTCTGTAAATGCAACTTAAGGATTGCGTTGCACTTGTGACACCATGCATGGCGCAAGGACAATGCAATCCAATGATAAATCTGATCCACAGTTATCATCTGTTTCAAGGAGGTGATACATGTGTGATCATTTGAGTTTGTTACTTCCCAAAGAAGAGGGGAAATCATTAAAAGTTGGACCTGCTATTCATGAGCCTGCAAGAAATTACCAATTCCGGGGAAATTTCTTATATCAGCCAACGATTAAATATACCAGCTAGCAGTTCCAGCCCTTCGATATGCCCGTACTACATTAGGGGATCACATATTGTGGACCTCTGTTGCCTACTCTTGCATTATCAAATGCAAGCGGAATAGCGGTTGGGTGTCCACAAAAACCTTTTGCGCCTGCTGGGTGACCTGTTACTTATATTAAAGGTGGTCATTTGTATAGATTTTTTTACAACTGTATTATCTGTCCAAGGTAATTGTTTTTTAAATAAAAGGATATCAAAACCGATCCAAGCTAATTATATTTCTCATTATTTGATTTGACCTACTTAGTTATTTGCAGGAATCCATCCTTTCACCACGAGACAGGGGCAAAGCCATCACTGGGGCAGTAGGGAAGGTAACAATGGGTACCAAGGGGTTTGAGGGGCCCACTGCTCCCCTGTATGGCAGTTTTTTACAAAACACCTGGGGTCATGGGGAAAAGTGGGGGTCACTGTTCCCTTGTTCGGCAGTGCGTACAGGGGTCACTGCTGTGTCAGCCTTGGCTGTGTGTACTAGTGGAGGTAAACATGAAGATCTTGAGTGGTCGCAAAGATTTGCTGTGGCTCTCGAACTCCTGCAGCCATCCCTCAAGGAGGCAGAGAATACTGACTACCAGGAGAATGATAGTGACTGGAGATTCCCAATTAATGTGGAGTCTGGTGAAAAAGATATTCACATAAGAAAATTTGAGAGAAGCTGTTCTGTTTTTCCAAAAGGATTTTATTGGAACACTTGGATCAACAGGCTTAAAATGGTTAACTGGACACCAGTGTGAATGGTCTCTGTTCCCTAGGCACCCTAAAGCTTAAATCATGCCCTAAGAAATCCCAAAGTCCCTCCACCCCAAGCAGAGGATTATCGATGAGCCGGTCTATCCTTCTCTTCTTGGTTTCACTCTTCTCTCAAAGACTCTGCCTCCGTGCAGGGGTTTAAAAGTGGAGTTGAGAATTTTAGAAGGTGGGTATCTCTACCTTATCCAGAAACTCCAAATCAACAATCCACTCTTGACAGGCATTTAAATGCAGCAGTCCACGGGCTCATCTACACCACTGGACAGCCCTCTAGGATTTTTAAACATGACAGAATCATGTGGTGGCCTGCAAGACCTGTTTTCTGACACTGCCTCTGCCTGTAACTGATGATGCAAAACTCACTTCTTCCCAAACTTCAAAGGGAATTCCTGATAGGACTGATGCCAGAATTTTACCTGCCCCTCCCCTTTGACCTTCTGAGAAAGACAAGCTCAGGCGTATCAGTGAATATTAGCTAATCACCCTCTTCAGATTCCTCCCTTGCTCTTTCCTCTCTCAAGAGAAAGCTTCTCCTCTCCAAATGAGCATGTTCTCTAGGCAAAGGCTTAGGACTGCCAGATGGCCAGCACAATACTCAACTTGGTCTAACAGTGTAGTTCAAAATCTGAATCACATTAAGGCTAGCCCAGGAAAATACTGAAAAACTCAAGATCAATAAAGGGACACTTTTGGGTCATAATCAATATTTTAGCTCAAGGGAACTGAAGGAAAAGTTAAGTCAATGTTTTTTCTGGATTGAGCCACTCCAAAATAACATCTTAAATAGTTTTCATCCAAAATGTAGATACGGTTAAGCACTACAGACTTACACTTTGGTTAAAAAGGATGACCATGTTAGCCAAGTCAACATCCCGTTCGATCAAGGATCAGGAAATATTTGGCGGACACTGATCTAAATTCAATGTCTGTAGCCATTACACTGGATGCTGAAAACGAACAAAGAAATTTGGGGACACAGCAATCAGTAAAGAGTTAGAAAACGCACACTAGCAGATGAAACTCAGAACTGAGGTTCAGCCCATACCCATTACCGCAGAGAAAGATTAAATTACTTGCTAAGAGACTGGAAAGGTCTAGCCTCACAACCTGCTCTGCCCCATGTCCTCGCAGGGCCTGAAAAGACCCAATCAGGCATGTGTGTAGACAGTGTAAACCTATGCTTCTTTTTAAAGGAGCAGGAGAGGAGTTTGGCATCAAACTACTGCTTCTTGGGGAGTAAAGTACTGAGTAGTACAGTATGGCAAAATTAGTTACTGTCATCAAAGGGCTGAGCTTCTATCTGCTCACCCTTGACTCTCTCTAACACTATCAACAACTATACTGCATAGTCTGACTGCAATGCAAGTATAATATAATTACACACAATGGAGTGGGGAAGAATTAACAGACGAGTGGGTTCCGATCAGTGATTAATTTATGAAAGAGAGAATGCCAGGGCGCCAAGCTCTGATTAGAAGCAATTAGATGTCAGCCGGGGGCGTAGCTTCAGGGGGAGTGTTTGGGGAGTTACACCCCCCTAAAAACTTGATCTGTAGTAAATAGTTAGGTACAGTTGCCCTCATTTGGGTATGGTGAGGTGTCTGCAGTTGCGGCCCGCATGGCTCACGAGTCGGCGGGCAGGGCGGTGAAAGGTGGGGGGCAGGGGCTAACGCGGGTAAGGGTTTAATGTAAAAATAATAATTTTAAAAAACTAAACTTACCTTTACACAAGCCAGGTCCCGCGTCTTCACTTCTCCTGCTCTCCTGCTTTACAGGAACACGAAGCAGGCAGAAAGCCAGGTCCCTCCACTAGGCCAATCACAATGTTGCAAGTAGCATTGTGATTGGTCGGGACGCCGCCCAGCCATTGGCTTATGGGGAGGCCATATTCTACATGTAGACTGCATTGCAGCCTTCATGGAGAAGGGCAAAGTGTGCATGACTGGTTTGGGCGGCCCCAGAGGACCGACCAAACAGTCTTTGCTCACTCAGGAGTGAACACACCACTCCTCCCCATCCCTGGTTGCAGAGCTGCCCCACCAACCCTCCTACCCACAACCAAACATAAAAACCATTTTATGTTTCTGCTTCTCGCACTGCGAGAAAGCAGTGGGGCGACTCTCCTCCGCCATAGTGGAGAAGCCACTGAGGAGCCACCCCTGGGTGTCTGTCAGATTTCACCCTGGATATTTACATGTCCACACTTACAAGAACACACGCACACACTCTCTCTCTCCTCTTTGCTGCCAACCTTGGTTAATTTGAAAACAATTGTGTTTTAAGTACCCCTAACAATCCGCCCTCCTTTCTCTTTCCAATGCCTCTTCCAGTTCTGCTTCTCATGATGTATTTTAACAAGATATCGGTTGTATGATTTTACAACGCATTCCGTTGCAACGCATGAGTTTACCACGCATGCGTTACAACGAGAATGCCATTAGTACGCATAACCTTTACCTCGAAAATGCCTTTACCACGCATGCTTTTACAACGTTTTTCGTTGTTAAACCATGCATGTTAATTGCATTTTACTGCTAAAGGTTATCTCCGATCCCTTCCCCTTCTCCATATACCGCTCCGATTCCCACCCACAAACCCTTTTGTTAAATACCCCTCCCTTTAACCCTAATATTTTATCCCTTTTCTACACAACCCCCTTATCCCTTTTTTTTAAATAAATAATACAAATATTCCCCTTACCACTCCAAGTTCTTCCGATGTCAGGTCACACGTCGTAAAGAGGAACCGGAAGTGTCTTTCCGGTTCCTCTAACGACGCAGGTTGTCTCCTCATCGCGACTTCAACTGGGGGGGTAACCCCCCCCACCCCCCTTTTTTCCCCCCAAGCCCCCTTACCTTTACCACACATGCCTTTACTATGTATCTCGTAGTAAAGGTATGCGTGGTAAAGGCTATCGTGGTAACCACGCATGCGTTGTAATGCATGCGTGGTTACTGTTCTGCGTGGAAACGGCCGCGTTGTAGTGGCCGTTTCCCCAAGATATCTCAGCGTGATTGTTGGGAATCCAAAAATTAAACCTCCTCAATCTTACTGCCCAAGCTACAGCCCTGACTTCAGCCCGTCAAATTCCAGTGCCGGTAGTCTTTAATCCACTACCAGACTCCCTGCCCCTTTTTCTGGCACTTGCAGGTTTCTGCTTTCTGTTTGTGACGGTTCTGCCTTCTTTTTCTTCTTTCTTCTTTCTCTTTCTGATTTTTGTGTTTTTCCCTCCTTTGCACTTGGTATATCTGATACATGTAAAATAAGTGCTGGTCCTCAAAAATAAGTGTCAGTGCCCCCACTGGCAACCACCGGCTTACATTAAGCACGGATTCGAATTCAAACATCTAGCAAAGGAGGTCATCAAGGCACACTTGACAATAATAAGGATTCACAAACAGCAATGGAAGAGTGGAAGGTGGAATTAATCTGACATTCTACTGCTGCGGTAAGGTTAACCACCTTCATAGGGTACAGTGATTTACTGTAATTCTAACCTAGAATCCTTAACTGTCATAAACATTTAGGGTTCCTCAACCCTTAAACCACCCCAATATTAGGATGAAGCGAGTTGAATTGGTTCCATGAAGCCTCAATGCGAGTCGCATGCGATGGAAGAAACAGAGGTCAGAGTGGACAAAGGAGAGACGTCGATACTGATGGAGATGGAGAATCCCAGCATGATTAGTGGGCATAAACACTGGGAGAGTTTACCAGAAAATGCAGATTTATCATTTCTCAACAATAAATAATTTAGGACACTAGAAACATGAAGAAAAGATAACTCCATGAAATAAAATGATAGGACTGGTGGTCCTATTAAATAATTGTGAAAAGACTCAGGCTGCATGGAGAGAATCCGCACTTTTTTACACCTGTTGTTCCAATTTTGGAAAAGTGCAAAAGAAAATTCTGAAAACTTACAAAGGTTCGGAAGAGGATTCAGAATATTTCTTGTAAGGGATTGCTTTGAAAGAGCAGGGTATTGAGCCTGTCATTGCAAAAATGCCGAAGGTACAACGCATGGAGTTCGGGTTACAGGGTATATTCTGCAATCCGAACCATTAAACGCCTAGTTAGATAGCCCGGTGCATTGTGCCGGTAATACTACACATCGATTACATTCTTGGAATTTGCTGAAATACCAGCCCAAAAAATGTTTCATCCAAATCGAGAAGAACGCAAAAGTAAAACGTTCTGGAAACTGGCTGTCGATAATACTACTACCAGGTCAACATTCCCTGGGATATTTTCCGGCATGTTTGTTTTTGGTCTTAGTCTGGCAAGCAGGAGTGTTTTCCAACTTGTAAATTGCACTTTCAGACAAACCTTTGCCAGAGAATCTTCCCTGGGGAATATTGAACTAGCTTCCACCTCTATTATGTTCACCTGCGGCGGGGTCGTGATAAAAGACAACAAATGCGACAGGCCAAATCATTCTTAGTCGAAAGAAGTAAGGAATCGTGTGAATCTAGAAAGGAATAGAAATGCGAACATAGTCAAGATCAGTGAGCGTAACTATGCAGCGAGGATTGGAGGGGGGAGAAAATTCGAAAAAATTTGGGGAAATTTCTTTTGACTTTCTTTGTATCAAGGTTATTTTCTTAATTGTTTCCGTTATTTTAGAAGGATCTTGGTTTATTCTTTCTGAGATGTTCTGGGTTTTGTAACTTTATATATTTTTTTGTTGTATGACACCTTTCAGTTTCAATAAAAAAAATTAAAAAAAAAAAAAAGAAATGCGAACATATACCCTAATCAGAATATAGCATCTCCGGGGGTGCCTGAAAAGGTTTACTTTCCAAGTCAAAAATGCCTAAGGATGCCCCATCACACCTCCACCTTTCTGGCAGGCTCGCACACAACCTCTTACACAACATATAGGATCAAAGCAGTGAGTTATGTTTTTGTAACAGCGGCGGTATTTGTATGTCCTTAACTAGGACCAATAGCAGTTAATAAATTTTTCTAGGTACATATCGGGTGAGATAACCTCTGCGACCCTGGAGTTAAATTTCAGCAGGGTGAGCCTGATATATGTTGAACAAAGTGAGCTGGTTAGCATATTAGTGATCTAAATCAGTGGGTGGTGCTGTTACAAAATAGTAAGTCATGCACATTGAATGGCGATCCATACACTAGAATTGCAGAATGACATTACATTTCACATGTATTTATAATTTTAGGTGCATTGAGATTACTGATTTACCAAGAATCACATACCTTTGAGTTAGAGGCAGGATCAAAAGGCAGGTCCTTATATTCGATAACCAGCACCTCGGCCAACCACATCTGCCCCCTAAAGTCCACAAAAACGTATTTCGCTTAAATATGTACACAAACCTTACAAATGATGTACATGAAAGATTCAGAAGTATTTTAAGATCTTTTTACTCAACTGAAATAATACTGAACAGAGGTGTCATTAACTTGGAGGAGGTGTAGGACGATATCTGGACATAACTATTGGGTCATATGTTTCGAATAACTAGCCACCAATATCATTTCACAGAGGACTACATGAAATCTTAGGAGAAACATTGATCAGCTGGATATTTCTGGAGACAACAAGAAAACTTAGCTTTTATATCATAAATACATTTATTGATGTATGAATTTTCATAGAGGCACTGACTGAATGCAGATAAGATAAATCGATTTTTTTTACTACTACCTCAATGTAACTTCTGAGCAAAATATAGACCCTTATTGACACCTGCAATTGTTTAAAATTGACCTACAAAAATCCAATGCATGCTGGAACTACCTAGAAAATACCGAGGCCATAGCAATCATGCTGTATAATTGAAAACACCTAAGGATGTTCTGGGAGGAAATTGAACAAATAATTAACGAAATATTTCAAGCATATTACGAAACTTTGGAAACTTTTGGAATATTAATGCCTTACTGGATAGCAGATCTAGGTGAAATTGTGAGTTAAAACATGCCATTTTAAACTAAAAAACTCCTCTGTTCCTTGGCTGAGGTGAGAATGGCTCTAGCCAAAGTCTTGCCCAACAAGGCACCTGGATTGGACAGGGTCCCAGGAGATTTATTCAAAACTGACCAGGTAATCTGGGTTCCATACTTGTGGTCTCTTTTTAATGCAATTCTTCTTGGCCTGTCACCTCCCAAAACGTGGGTGGGTGCTGAAATTATTCCCATCTACAAGAAAGGTTCTCCAATAGATCCGGCAAACTATAGGCCTATTAGCCTAATTGATGTATCGCAAAAGATCTTTGCGTGTGTTCTCTTGGGAAGACTCCAGATATGGATGGAAGATCATAATATACTTACCCCTCTCCAAGCTGGTTTTAGATCTAAAACTTCAACTATAGATCAGGTGTTTAGATTACAATTAATCTATTGGAAAACTATCATGTTGGGGGGTGGTTCCCTCTATCTTACTTTCGTGGATCTCAAATCAGCTTTTGATTTGGTAGACCAAGATCAGCTGTGGGACCTGCTGTTAGAGATGGGGGCTCCAGTTTATCTCTGTCAACAGATAAAACGCCAACACGAAGGTAATTTCGCCAGAATTAGATGTGGAAACAGAGGGGATCTCTCTGCTCCGATTCCTATAGAGAAGGGCGTGATACAAGGCTGCGTCCTAGCACCAACTCTCTTCTCCCTTTTTCTAAATGGGTTAATTGAAGATCTTTTATCAGTTAAGGATATAGACTCCCCTAAACTTGCCAATCGCAAACATTTCTGCTCTAATGTTTGCAGATGACACGCTGCTCCTATCTAAAACACCTATGGGGATACAACGTGTCTTAGAGAAGTTTGGCTCGTTTTGTAAGAAAAGGAATCTTGAGGTAAATATATAAAGAAGACAAAGTATATAGTGTTTCATGCCAACTCCACAAATTGCCCACACCCCAAAATGGACGAAAGGCCTTTGATTATTTAGGGCTTACCATGAGTGATAAAGGCAAATTTAAAACTTATTCAAGTTAGTGGGGGGTTCTTAAAAGTCCATAGGAGCTGTGCCGTAAGGGTTATTGGCCCCCCTGTAGAAATCTATAAAGTTCAAGCAAGGGGTGCCACCCTTTACGGAGCTGAACTATGAGGTCACTGCCAGACAAAATCTCTGGCACTGACCGAAAATAATTTTCTAAGGCAACTTTTGGGTCTCCCTCAAAGTACCCCTTTAGTCCCTCTAAAGATGGATCTGGGTATTCTCCCTATAACTGAAGTAATAGCCTCTCGCCCACTATTGTATTGGCAAAGGCTATGGAGTACCCCTGAGCTGGTTATATATAGAGAGGAACTAGAATCAGTTATGCACATCCGGGGGGTGGAAAAAATCCCTTGGCTGTCCTATATTCGGGATACCTTTCGTCAAATTGGGAGGAGGGATTTGTGGTCTTCTCCTGAGGAATCTTGTCTTGACATCTCTAAACAGTCATTAACCTCTGCTTTAAAAGAATACCGATTGATGTGTATCAGTAGGGTGATAGAGACATCTAGTCTAACCTCTAGGTTTTTAGATATTAAAACAGACTACAAATTGGAGCCAGCTCTTGATCTCATTCAACCCTTTTTAGCCGAGAAACTCTTTCTCCAATTCCGACACGGGACGCTCCCTCTCTATGCATTTGCTAACAACTGGGCGGGGGCCAACAAACTATCTTGTCCTGGGTGCAACGAGACAGATGAGACTGAGACCCATGTGATCTTTTTTTGTCCCGCATATAAGGCTGCCAGATCTAAATGGGTTTTTCAGCTCTGCAGGAATCTGGGAATTAGAAATTTTAGAGAGGTTTTCAGGCTACTAAAATATGATAAACAACAATACAAAACCCTGAGGTCTATCCACTATAAAGAAAGTGTGGAAACGACTACATCAAAATAATCAAAACAAAAAATGTGAAACGCAACCAATAGTTAAACCCAAACAATATGTCTTTGGGCATATCCCTTTATAGGACGAAATCCCTCACTCACCAAAGGTGACATGCTTCATCATTTGGGATTCTCCTCCCAGAGGAAAAACCTAGTTCCTCTGGAGGCTACAACCCCCTCAATGTGAGGGAGGAGCTCAGGGATGTTTAATAATTTAGATGTTGGATATACTAAATCCACAAATGTAGAGCTAGTAGTATGAGAGAGGGCGCAGCGCAAAGAAAAATTGTGAAAGGAGTGAAGTGTAAAACTAGCTCAAGAACGTAAAAAAACTTTATTGTAATACGTACTTGGCCAGGATTAAAAAAGTCGTACACCAGCAGTCAACAAGTTTTTAGACCGAGGTGAAAAAATGATTGGTCAACATGTTTCAGCCATATAGCCTATAAGAAGGCACAGCTTTCGTCAGGACCTATCATGCTACTGCGTGCAAAAGAAAGAATGTGTTATTGACACAACAAAGGATACAGGAACACATTCTCTTTCGAAGTGTTCGTTAATAGTGAAGCCTCCGGCTTCAGGCTCATTACGGCACTGGCGTACTGACGGACAGAGCGGTGCTCCTTTCCTTTCCTACGGGTAATTTTCACTATTAACGAACACTTTGAAAGAGAATGTGTTCCTGTATCCTTTGTTGTGTCAATAACACATTCTTTCTGACTGCTGGTGCACGACTTTTTTAATCCTGGCCAAGTACGTATTACAATAAAGATTTTTTACGTTCTTGAGCTAGTTTTACACTTCACTCCTTTCACAATTTTTCTTTGCGCTGCGCCCTCTCTCATACTACTAGCTCTACATTTGTGGATTTATTATATCCAACATCTAAATTATAAAACATCCCTGAGCTCCTCCCTCACAGTGAGGGGGTTGTAGCCCACAGAGAAACTAGGTTTTTCCTCTGGGAGGAGAATCCCAAATGATGAAGCATGTCACCTTTGGTGAGTGAGGGATTTCGTCCTATAAAGGGATATGCCCAAAGACATATAGTTTGGGTTTAACTATTGGTTGTGTTTCACATTTTTTGTTTTGATTATTTTGATGTAGTGGTTTCCACACTTTCTTTATTGTGGATAGACCTCAGGGTTTTGTATTGTTGTTTATCTTGACTTGGGGGAACAAACCCTGTGCGGTCTTTAAATTTCCCTCAGACCTTCCGGCTTTGAACCGAATTTTGTTATAGTACTAAAATATGATACACATCCGGTTCTTGTTGCTGCTATATCCAAATTTATTTTTGCTTTATGGTGCAAACGCAGATGTCTAGTGAAAAGTTAGGGCTGAGATTTGGGCGGTGATACTTAAATCGATTTTGTTACCTTGATTTTAAAATGTTATTACTGACGCTTATATCTTAAATCATGTCCACCAGCTTATTTACATTGTTTTTTAAAAGGTATGGTGCAAGAGGATGATACTTCTCCTTATATGGACAAAAACTGTTCTATCCAATATACCGCTCCTAGTCCAAAGATTCTAATGATTTAATATTTTATTGGGAGTGAGAATTGTTTTTATTGTTATCGTCCTGTTAATAGGGTTTTAAATCCAAACTGCACCATTACCCGTTATTTCTTTTTATCTTTCATTTTCTTCTTTTTAATCTTTAATATTCAAGTTTTATTACGATGCTGTATTTTTAATCCCATCTTATTGTGCTTTTATGGCAGTAATTGCCGAAATAAAGTTTTTATGACTGACTGACTGACTAAAAAACTATAACTTGAAGTCCCCACAATGAACTGCTAGGTACCTCCCGTAATACATCACTCATGACATGTTCAGTGACATCATTGATAACATTACTGCAGCATCTGAAATGACATCATCGATAACAACACTGTGCATGGGCATGAGTTATAGTTACTTGAGACAACTATAACTGGTGAATTTCTTAATTTTTTTATTTTAAAATTGTTAAATTTAACTGACATTTCCACCTAACTATAACATCACATCAACTTTATATATATATACTTTTTGCCTTCACATCTCCTTTTTTTGCTGAATTTATTTTTGTTGGCCTTAGGACTGTGCATTTTACCACTACCAACCTGTGGTACAATGATTGTGCTCTCTCCTTAAAACATAACATTGGCTCATATCCAATTGGCATATTTACATTACTTGTAAGTCTCTAGTAAAGTGGCACTATCAGTGCCCAGTGCCTGTAAATTAAATGATACTAGTGTGCCTAAATCCCTGATTGTGCCACCCACTTAAGTAGCACTTTAAACATGTCTCAGGCCTTACATTGCAGCCTGTGCATTCAGTTTCAACCTGCTATTTCGACCTGGCAAAATAAACCTTTTGTCAGGCACTAGCCTTACTTTTTAACAGATGTAAGTCACCCCTAAGGTAGGACCCGGACAACCCAGAGGACAGAGTGCAATGCATTGAAAAAGATGGACATGTACTTTTAAGTTTTACATGCCCTGGTAGTTAAAAACTCTTAGATTTGTTTTTCATTATTGCAAGGCCTATCCTATCTCTTCCTTAGGATAACATTGGAGTTGCCTTATTACATTTTATGAGTGATATTTCCAAATGGGAATAAATAACACATTCATGTTTGTTGTCTCTTGAACTGGAATTTAAAATCGTAACTTATAGTGAATACAGATTATAAATTACAATTTTGAAAATTCTACATCTAGAAAGTTGGCATTTTCATGCCTTAGCCAATTGGTGCCTCTAGCCTGCCGCTGGGTCCCACGACTGGGTGTAGCTGATATTTGAGCTTTGTGTATTCCTCCTAGACAGCCACACACAATGGGAAGCTTAGGTGTGACTGAATGGGTCATCACTGGCAAGATGGAAGGGAGGAGCTGGGCACAGACACACTTACACTTGAATCGGCTGTGTCCTGCCTTAACACAAAGGGCTACATACCCCCTACAGTTAGTCTAGTGCCAAGGCCAGGAAGGCAGTGCACCTGTGCACTACAAAGGCAAACCTCTAGAAGCTTCTTCCCACTTTAAAGACACAACAGTGTATAAATACCAGACCTCAGACACTACCACTTCAGTACACTTCTCGACCTATGGATACTCTGCAAGGAAAAAGGACTGCTCACAGCTGAAAGGACTGCCACTCTGCTGGACTGCTGCACTGAAGGAACTGCTTCCTTGCTGTGTTGACCTGCTGCTATCTTGCCTGGGGAAGAAGAACTCCAAAGACTAATTTGCTGGAATCCTGATCTGAGCCTGAAGGACATAAAAGTCTCCCAAACATCCTGCACCAGCCCCTCTACCCAGCTGCAGCAACTCCCTGACCCCCACGTGTTGCCTCTCAGGTCCACTTGTTGTTGGTAAAGAATGCTGAAATCAAGCATTTAGGCTGTTCATGACTTGCAATAGGACCATTCACACCAAGAATGGAACTCTAGTGTTCTTACCTGTTGAGACACTGCTATTTGTTTCCACATTTACCAGGGTCTCAACTGGGTTTACAGGATTTCTCCTGTTACATTTTCACATACACTTTAGGGCATGTGCATTTTAAAATGTACACTGCATGGTTAATTCTGCAAGTATAATGACATTAAATCTTTTTGATAATCTTTCCCAGAGTCCTTATTTATGTTATGTTTTCTCCCTTCCTTCAGGCCTTGCATTTACTGCATTTTACGGAGCCATCTCGAGGTGTTAACCAGACTTTTTTCTCTGTATTTACATCATTTCTGATTGGTGCAGTAATTGCTCACCTTACTGGACTCCCTATCCAAAGGCAGCTGAGTGAATTGTTTCCCCCACATTAGACTTTGCTCTCTTGGTGTCTACACTACACCTCAGCTGCGTTTAGTCAATATGTGTAATCTTGTCCTGCTGATGACCTGAAACAACACAGGTTGAAACGCTGTCCACAAAATTCAGCGCAATTACAGCTTTCTTGGCTCCTAACATGTTTCCAATAAATTGTGACTACGGTGTTCATGTTATGTACCAATTTTCAAAAACGCACAATTTTGTTGTTTTCATTCACTGTATCAGGTGTCTCACCGTGTGCCGTTCACATTGCCACAAACACTTTATATTCACATGTTTTAGATTACACTTGCATACAATGAAATGTAATATTCACTGTCTGAAATTAATGCTTTCTTGCCTATTCTAATACAGACCCGATCTCCAAGCTCTCATGTTCATCCCCTTTTTTGTTTCTTTCTTGTAATTTACTTACATTTTAATAATTGTTTAAATTGTACATGGGCAGTACCACTCTGCCAGTACACAAAAGGATCCTTCAATACCTCTGAGCCATAAAAAATATTGATACATCTTATCCCTTAGCAAGACATTTTAACTAGTACACAAAGGTGAAGAAAGTGAGTTAAGGTACAGTGTTAAAGAGCGGATCCCTGAAGAAGCCAGGGGAGGGAACAGAAAAACAAATTTAGAATACTTGAGTCAAGGCACATTCTAGCATTCAACAGCAAAGAACCCTGTGGCCTCAATTGTGACGAAGAACTTTATGTTCATTTGTAGTTAGTATCGACTTACCTGTACGGAAGCATGAAATACCTGCTTTTTTTGATGACATTAATTTGATAAAATATGTTGCAACAGTCTCTTGATGAGTTGTTTGTAGATAGCTGTTTTGTAAAGTGATTTTAATAAATGTTTCATATCTGTCACTTGAGAAATGTAAGCTTTGAGGTTTTTATCAAAAGAGGAATGTTATGGACGTTCATCTCCCTTGACCCCCTTCCCCCCCCCCTCCGTCCCCGGCCTCCCGGTACTCCTCTCTTTAGCGGATTGCTCAATTGTCCTGACTGGAGTCTCCCGGGGGGAGCCTGACCCGCACTGGTTTCCCTCATAACTCGCCTTTTGTTTTTATTGTTTTTCCTTTTGTTTTTGTTATTGTTGGACTGACGCTTGCTGTTCTTCGAGAACTATCTTGAGCCACTGCGGGGCAGTGCCCTGGGAACTGATTGTTGCCTTGATATGTGTATATTTCCTTATGTACCTAGCGGCCGGCCCGGGTGGTTGTAGGCCCATACTTGTAACCGAATTATTGTTCAATAAAAACTTTTTCAAAAAAAAAAAAAAAAAAAAAGAGGAATGTTAAAGTGCTAATATATCTATGACAATGCCCACTAGGGCTTTGTTTGGGTTTGAAACGATCTGAGATGAGATTGGGTCTTGGACTGAGGTATTGTGTACACATGTTCAGATTTTGAGACATTATAATTTTCTATTGCAAATGTGAATTGTGGTTGACATGACCTGGATATGGCTTATATATGCTTAATGATATTTGGAAATAATTTCTTCCCTTAGTGGTTTCCTATGGGGGCCAAAGTATCCGTATATGTATATATATTCCTTTGAATAACATAATTTCTGTTCCCTTCTGGTTGTCTTCATTTTAATTCTTCAATGGAGGTACATTTTATTTATTGATTTTTTGTTTAATTTGACATTAATATAATGTATTGTTGATGAGTTTTTGCTCACCTTAAGCAGGGAGACATTTTTCCTTGAATGTCAAATTAATTATATTACAAAGTATTTGCCCTCTGTGTCTCCAGTTGCATAATGAATGCAGGGCATTCATGTATAATTATTTTTTCAGTTGTTTGATAAATGGGCACTCCTCACATCGCTATGATGTGTGTGTAAAATACAAGTGACTGTTCTAGTATGCTTTCTACATTACTGAGCATTGATTTGCACATAACCATGCACAAGATGGCCTCTTGTATTGTGACAAAGGCTGGTTTCCAGCCGAGACACATCGTGTTTCCGATGCTGCCTGAATAAACACACCTTCACCGTCCTCGAGTGCTGTCCTTCTTTGTCTTGAGGAGTTACACTTCTATTTGCAAAAATCCAAAGCACCTTGAATTATACCCACCTGCACGAAGGTGCTAGGGATTAAAAATCAGGCTAACTCAGGCTCTAACTCACTTGGGGGCATATTAACAAGGGCTTCATCCCCGCTTTTTTGGCTTTAAAAGCCAAAAAGGCTGAGATAAAACTATCGCCCTATTTACAAGAGGGTGCTAACACGCATAAGCGCATGTTGGCACCCTTTTTTCCGACGCCTCCCTTTGCATCTCTAATGAGATGCAAAGTGGGTGTCACTGGGCAGTACATCCTTGCAAATATCGCTGATGTGCACATCGCGATATTTACAAGGCTGCCCCAGCATTTTAGCAGACGTTAGTTTTTGGAGAAAACCGCTGTTTTCTCCAAAAACTATTGTCTGCTAAAATCCTGACTTACCCATCTCTAACATAAGGGGTGGATTATGCTGCTACGACCACAGGGTCGTATCAGCAAGGTTATCGCCCTTTTGCAGGGAACATCGCTGGAAAACCAGCGATGTTCCCTGCAAAACGGCGATTTCCCCCGCTATCTATGGAATTTTTCATCGCCCTGGAGCAACGCGTTGTTGATAACGCGCTACCAGGGCGATAAATCACAGAGATAGACGGCAATGAATAACAAAGCGCTAAGCGCGCTTTGTGTTATTCATCGCCGTTCCTTGGTGATATGCCCCTTCATTGGCCCAAACTGACGAGGTTTCTATTTTATTCTACCTTTGACAGCCACCTTGTCCCATCATACTTACCTTTGCCTGTCACTACAATCTACTTCATACATGCTATCCTCACTCTTCTATAAGCAATACATGGCCAAATGCATGAAATCTATAACTGACGAGTTACTCCACATCAGAATACAAATATACGAAGATAATATATGCATCTCTGGACTCTCAAATGTTATTACTGTCACACAAAATCTCTTTGCATTCTAGCAGTATGACAGCAATAGATTTTTTTACCATTGAGACAGACCCTCAATTGTGACATGTGTCGGAATTTCACACAATTGTCCTTAAACAGCATAACCCGAAATGCAATTACGCTGGTATAATTGAAATTTTACCCAGGCCTACATAAGACTAAAAACACTTTGATTAGGAACATTCTAGAGTCTGGATCAGCTATATGAACAAAACATGCATACTGGGAAGAAGGTTTTGGAGAAAACGGAAGCCAAAAACCTGGACTGAGCACAAGTTTTCTGTCCAACAAATAACATTGAGCATAGTTTTAGAATGCCCTTTTCCAAAGTTCAGAAGGACTCTGTTCATGTGGCCATCATTACACAACAGGTCGCCACGTGATAAGTTAGTGCATACTACACTCTGCTCTTTGCAACCTATTGAGCTGCCTTACCAAGAAATTTATTTTTAGCGCCAAACCTTCTCCCGAACACGTGACTTGCTGATGACCCCTGTACTTGGAACATAATATATCTGTGGTTCCACAAAAAAAAGAAAACTTAGATTAAAGTCTGTATGCTTACTTAGAATTACAGAAAAACCTGTATTTCTAAACTAGAAGTGACTTACTATTTCTAAAATACTATCTCTTCATTTTACATCATTCACCAAAGGAGCCTTGCCACCTTGAAGTAAACTTTGCAGACATCAAAGTTAAAATGCAGTGTGAATTTACTTCTGCATGGTCCTGTCACAAGGGAGTAGTCAACCATCTACTTTAGAAGCTGGGGTGTGGGGTCAGGAGATTTCCTGTTGGCCTTTGCCATTCTGTCACATTAAATGATGCAATTGCTTTTTATGGTTTTGTTGACTGTGACGAAGAGCCTGCAAAGAAGCATCTCTGCACTGAAGCTTATGAATAGTCTGAAACAGAATGGCATGAGACTTCTGAGGCTGGGGACCAATGGCTTCCAAATTACATTCTTAAATTAAATACTGGTCTGAAGAGTACTAGTGAGATGAAGAGTCTTGATGAGTACATTTTTCTCTTCACATCAACAATCCTGTAAGTGCCCAAAAGACTTACAACTCCAAAGGATTGTCCACCACCATGTGAGATAACCGGTCCCAAAAATTGACACCCGTAAAGACATTTTTATGGGACTACCAACAAAGCGTACATTGGAATGCTCAGGCGATGGAGATCTCAGCCTCCAGAAATGTTTCCCATCTGGTGTCTCAAATACACACATCATCTGTTTCAAGAAAGACTCCAGTGTCCTGACAAGTGGGGGCATATATTAAGTTCCTTAATCCTAAATTTTATCAACGAGGTCAGATATATCCGAACAGCCAATTATTTCTCATTCCGTCTTCTATCTTTTCAGCTTCGTCCCCAGACTCACTCCTTAGTTTAATAAGTGCATGGGAGAAAGACCCTGCCAACCACTTAGACTCGTCTGAAAATGTCTACCAATCACCTGTCGGTATTCACCTGATTTTTGAGCTTTGATGAAAGCTGCACAAATATGGCTTTTATCATCCTAATTGAAAAATGTTTAGACCCCTCCTTTTCCTAACTGGTGGAAAGTGTTTAAAATAGTATCAATGAATGCTTTGTAATGAAAACCACTGCGTTCCTCTTTGTTATGAAACATATTCTACAGAACACAATAATTGAGACAGTAACATTCATAGCGTAACTGACTCACATTTCTAGCTGGATTATACCTTCATAGTTTACATTTGATGATGATGGTGACAAATGCAGTAGATATGCTAACCCAAAGTTTATCGCCTTATGTCGTAGAATTGTCTCAGTCTTTTCACTCAAAATTTCCAGAAAATGTCAAGACAACTCCCAAACTCAAGTGGAATTTCCCCAGCTCTATTGAACTACTGAATTTCGAGGGTATCCATATCATGATACAAGAATATGAAGGACAAAATATTGAAGACCCAAACTTTCGAAAGGTAAGTGCCTATAGAGGAAGTATAGCTTTATTACTCCTAATTTACCATCTACGTACCTTAAGAATATACATATATATTTATTTTCTTTTTCTTTCTTTACAATGTCCTCTTCATTGGCCTTGTACTTCTTTTTTATTTCCCATTTCCATTGTTTCTACTTGTTTCTCTCTCTCTAGTTGGCTCCTATGACACCTCTAAGCTCTGACATAAAATTTTATTATAGCTTCAGAGCATGATGTAGAGGTCTCTACTGGCCATTAAAGGCCTGCTCCTGCATTTAACAAGGGAGCGGTCCTTTAATGGCAGGTAGTGCCCGCCACAGAGGGCTCTAAGGCTATTAGAACATTCTGCCCCTAGAGGGCAAAATGTTTTTATTCGTAAAACAAAGGCCTCGCGGAGCCCGAGGGGGTTGAAATCACCTCGAGGTCTGTGAGGCCTTTGTTCACAGCAACAGCTGTCAACAAACATTGGAATGTTGGAGCTCCGGGCTTCTAACAGCCATTAGAAGCCCAGAGCACTCCATTGTTTTCAATGGAGCTCCCAACATTCCAATGTTCCAATACAATGTTAATTATGTGCTTGTAAGTGGAAGCTGCCAAGTGTCTGATCAAAGATGAGGTGCCCCAAGAGGAGAAATGCAAAGGCGTAGGCCCCCATTAGGACTTTGTCAGAATAGGGTGGAATATTTACCACATGGGGTAAATACCATTACCATAGGGTGAGGTACTTACTACATGTGGTAAATACCTCTGGTTATGAGTTTTAGCAGAAAAACAAGGCATAAGATGTGGAAGTGTTTTTTTTTTTGTGTTGTAATTCTTTATTAACTTTTGCAAGAGGTTACATCTTGCAAGCCTTAGCATTAGCCACACAATTACACCGACCGAGTAAACATGTTAGCAAGACATTTATGTGACGTGTGCCTCTTAAGGGCTGACAGAAGGGGGAGGGGAGAAAATGGAGTGGGGATGAGACTTTGAAAAATGGAAGGCGTTATGGCTCTCAATGTGAGATAGAGTACAAGCCATAAAAATGGTCATTCTCCCGCGCTTCATATATACTCTTGGCATGCTCCCTCTTCAGATCTCTCTGACCGTGCTGCACTAAATAGACTCTAGGATAAAATACTTTGTTTAGAACTTAGAGAGGGCCGATCTGGCAGCACTGAAAATAAAAGCACCCGCTCCTGCGGAGGAATCAGCCTCCCTTCGGTGGAACACTTCTCCCTTGCACTGCAATTATTCCATATGGCGTGCATGCTATCAGAAGCCCCTGACGTGCCGCAATGGGTACATGTAGAAAGGCATCTACTATGTACTGAGACAGGTCTCTACTCTCTATATGGGACAGGGACAAGCAGTCATTATCCCACCAATTCGGTTCTGTCAGCCATGCACAGGTCCTGGCAAAGGGTGCATCGACTATAGAGTTTGAACCCTCAAATCCATGAGAAAGCCCAACTGTGGGGAAATGCAAGTATACGCATTGATAGGCAAACATTTTCCTGTGCCCCGTGGAAAGCAGCAGGCATCCACAACTTGGATCAGCTCCTCCATGATGGTGACCTCAAGACAGTCGCACAACTGCGAGAGGAGTTTGGCCTCTCGGCGCAGCAATCCTGGAAATACATGCAACTTCGGCAATGCCTGAAGAAAAGTTTAGAGCCACTTCCTTGGTCCATCACACAGGCCTCACCAGTGGTATCATACCTGCACACATGGGGAAAACACAAGAGGGTTAAGTCCGTCCTATAAGGAGTACTCACATCCCACCTATTTTCGCAGCCCCTATTGTGAGATCTCCACACCAGATGACAAAACCGGCTATCGGTCTCGTATGAGGATGACCAGTGGATAGAGATCTTAGACAACTTGAACAGGGGCACCCGGGGGGCAAGACTGAAATTCTGTCTATTCAAAATCCTCCACGACTGGCACTGGTCACTAACAAAACTGCACAGGGCAGGGCTACTTCCACATGCCAACTGCTGAAGATGCGCTAAAACTGGCTGCAACATGACTCACATTATTTGTGAATGCTCGTCGATACAACCCTTCAGGGTCTATGTAGGAATGGTTTTTAACACAACAAGTTGCACGTTTTTTGCATTTTTTGGGGCCCATTCCCCTAATACATTTTGACATGTTTGACCTGCCGAAATTTATCGGGAAAAACTGTGATTATCATCACACAACTCGTAATATCAATCGCTTTGGATACACGTGTTTGCACAGGGATCAGAATTGAGCTCTAAACACGTAATGAAGCCTTAGTGTGACCCAGAATTGCGAAATGAGTTCCTCGGACAAACGTGGTCCATTGGCTACCTCCGTGCTCAAGAAGCTAATATTACCTTGTCTACTCACCAGAGCAGCAAGCTTGTACTGTATCGATAACCATTTCTGGTTTCTGTTGAGGGTGCTAACCAGGTGGTATGTATGATCTAAATGCAAACGAAAGCTGACAAAATCAGGTGTGACAACCATTTATTATCAATCTCTATTACTTGAAGGCCTAGGTTCACCAAGGCTTTGCAACAGTTCTAGCACAAAGCAAAATGTTGCAAGAGGTGCATGCCATGTACCATCGAACACAAAAGGTGTTTTACACCTGAAAGCTTTTGACACAAAACCCTAGCTACTATGATAGCCAGACATTACTTTGCATCTAAGACCAACACCTACTTGAAGCTGGTGCAAGCAATATGGAAAGTGGGCACTTCTGCAGAAATCTGACTCACAGTGTGGATACTGCTATGTACAGCACACATTCATTGTGTAGGGAGAGGGGCCCTTGTCAGATCAAACACATAAGAACTTTTACTGGAAGCATAAGCCTCCAATGCAAATCCTACCTAGATAGTATACGCTCCACGGTGCCAAGCTCAGCAGCGGCCGGTGCATGTAAGCGCCGCGGGGCGCTGCAGTGCACTACGGGGGGATGTTGACAGATGACGGAATAGGAGTTATTTATTTATTTAACCCCCCCCCCCGTCTCCCCCCCCCCCCCCCCCCCCGTAGTGCCTCGTCCCACCGCCTCACCACACTTACCTGCACCAGCAGCTGCTGGCCATGCTGTGCACCATGCTAGGCAGCCTGGTTTCAGTGCAAGCTCAGGGCACTGGTAGCCAATGAAGCACAGTAGATATGACTCTGCACTATGTTTTCTCCTTTGCATAACTCAGCAGAGCACTTTTGGATGCTGTAATGCATTGGGGAAAAAATGTGTAAGTCTTGGTCAGAGATCTTAGGAATGAATGCCATTCATCAGGTTTATGACCCCCAACCCAACAAATGCATTTTGAGCTGAAAAAGCCTTCCCTAAGGTTGATTTTGTTGGAATTACATCGCTACTGGTCATCTTTCTTAATTTCGTGGGAGAAGGGACCTCTCTCCCGCCCCTTCATGTTTTGACACCCACCTATTTCGTTCTCGTGTCGTCCTGTTGGTGGGATTAAAGTCGTCTTTCTCAAGGCATATCGTCCAAACTCACTATTATCCCACTTTGCAGATCCTTGCTAGTCCGATTGTTTTTACCAACACCACTCTCTCTCTCTCATGTTATTCAAGTCCCCCTCACCCATTCAGTATGATGCTGTTTTTTAAAAATTCAGGCTACTTTTATCCCTTTCATTTTTTTGCACTTACATCCTTCACCAACATATGTTCCTACTTATCTTTCAACATTCCTGACTTCTACTCTGACCACCCCCGTCCTATTTTTTCGTCTTATTTAGGGTTGCTCTTGGAATTTCATGCTCCTTACCATTTTCTTTCCACTTTTTCTTTGTTTACAATTTTCCCATTTTTTCTGAGTAGTTAGGAATGTTGCTCATTTTTCATATGGTTAGGCATTTTTCATTAGTTTGGTAATTCCCTATACTGGGTTTTCCTTAGAACTCCATTTTTATTGCAGGTATGCTTTTCATGAGTAATGTAGGTATTTGTTTACCACAGTGGGCAAACGTAGCATCAGCTGTCTCCTCTGTCATCCGATGTTTGGCTTTAGCTTTATTAACCCCTGTGGTCCAAATATAACGAAGCACAGCACCCAAATTTGCTGCGCCATGTTATGTGAAAAAGAGAAAGCAGAACAGTGCAATATCCACTAAAATAGAACTCTGTTTACCTCTCTCACTTGGCTTGTGCACTTAAGACTGCCTTGTACCAACGCACAAACACTTGCACCATAGTGCAAGGGTTTGTGCGTGATGCCAATCATAGGTTTTTGAGTGGAAGGGTATCCTTTCAGAACAAAATACCATGCTTTGACCTAGTTTAATGCATTTACCACTCTGTCTGTGCAGCACACATGCAAAGTAAGTAATGTTTTGAGAAAACATTTCTCAAACTTTAGGCCTGCTTAAGGGAGGTATATTTTTTGGGGGCAAAACTCCGTCTACCTATGTTAGTAGATAGGGATTTGCATCAAAACCTGTGGGTGGTTACATGGGAACATCCATGTACAACCGATGGCATGGCCCCTTGACGCAAAGTAGTGCATAGCGCTACTTTAATCTACTTTCCAACGCAAATCAGAATGTGTTGAAAAGTAAATACCAATATATCATTTCTGTGACACAACCTGGTGTAAGGTGTTAATACATTTCTCTTTAGGTTTTTATCAATCGTGGTTTTAGTCACATGATGTTCTAACCAAGGTGAGCTTTACCTGGCCTCTAATCATGGTGATCCTCCCACGTTTTCTATCCTGTTTGAGCTCTCTCTAGTTTTGTAATCCTAGTAGGTCCTCCTTCAATGCCTAATCCCAGAGCTCTCCATTATGTTCTTACCTTGGCAGTCACTGTATGTTTTTAAGCATCAACACCGTCCTCTTCTCACCACTGCAGGCCCAGCCAAGATTTCTATCCACAGTGAGTTTTCAACCTGTTTTCTAACCACTATGGCCAATCCCTGAGTTTCTAAATCTGCAAGGATTCACGTTCCTTTTCTACCCACTCGCCAGAGTTTTATATTATGTTGCGTTCTTTATGATATCTATGCTACGCTCTCTTGTTTACATAGGTAGCCTTTGGATATTTATTTTTGGTTGGCTCATGCTCTATTTCTTAAAGTACTTTAATAACGAGGGTGTAGTTTGGCAAGGTCTTGCACCTGATTGCCAGTCATGGTTGGTACCCTCAGGTCTGCACACCATGCCAGTGGTACTCCTTTGTTTTTAATTAGTGCTGTATCTGTTGCCTGCCATTCAATAATCACCTTAATTGTGCTACATATTGTATTGTTGATTATCTTTGGCTGACCATTAGCATATTGAGTTTAGACTCAGATTTAAAAGGAAGAAAAACATACACCTCAGTCTGATTTAATCGTTTATGTACTCTTTGCACTATGCCCAACTGGTGTATAAAAACACAACTCCTTTTTATTTGCCTGGTTCAGAAAACTAATGGAGGCATGTTTTCTTGTTTATACAATGCCTTCTGTACTCTAGGTTGGCAATGGGACCAGCATACTGACTCAGAGACCAGTCATCCTTCTTACACAAACACTGGGAAGCTCACTATGTCATTTTTATCAAAATTTTGTTTTCAGCAAGGTAATCTCCTTTCAGATCAAAGGGTTTAAACTTGGAGCTATGAAGGCCAGCTTGTTGTGCAATATTTGCAGGCTGGCACCAACTATACCCACCAGAGGTGATCCCTGAAAACATGATCAGAAGACACTGAAGCTCAGTAATGATTTGCTCCAGGCATATTCCAGGTTAAGGAACAACAGTGTCCTTGCCAGACAGATATCAACCTTTTCATGACAACAAGAATTGGAGGTCTTTTTCAATGAAACAATGACTGTGCTTCCTAGTTAAATGATAGGAATTACGGGGAAACATTGCTATTATAATTGTTATGCTGGATGGGATTATATTGATAAAAAAGGTGAGAATCTGGAAGTAACTATAACTCGTGTCCTAAAGTAACTATAACTCACGCCCTTGCCGTGCACAGTTTTCTCATCAATAATTGGAAAGAGAAGGACATCCAGGTCTGCACATTGCGGACATGATTACGCAGCTGAATGGAGCTAAAGTCTTTTCCCGCCTTGATTTGAGTAAAGGGTATCACCAGCCTGACCTTGAAGGGAATTGTAAGTACATTACTGCCTTTTGGACTCAGGAATTACGGGGAAACATTGCTATTATAATTGTTATGCTGGATGTGATTATATTGATAAAAAAGGTGAGAATCTGGAAGTAACTATAACTCGTGTCCTAAAGTAACTATAACTCGCACCCTTGCCGTGCACAGTTTTCTCATCAATAATTTCACTGCAAATGTTGCAGTGATATCATCAATGATGTGGTAGAAGATATCATGAGTTATGTAATATTTGAGGTAGTTAGCAGTGCAAGGTGAGGGTATGAGTTATTGTTACCATAGGGCATGAGTTATTGTTACTTGAGATAACTATAACGGCTCAATTTCTATGGTTTTGTGTGACCTGAACCTAACTATAATGTCCCTGTAACCTTTGTTTTTTTCAGTGAATTTCTATGTTTTTTTAATTCTGATTCCTAACTAAATTATCCTACTAATCTTTGTTTTTTAGTGAATCTCTATAGTTTTTTTAATGCTATTTCCTAACTATTACATCCCTGTAACATTTAGTTTTGTGCCAGTGTGGTAATGGATGTGTGAGTGAGTGTGTAAGTGGCTTTGTGGGTGTGCAAGTGAGTGTGTGAGTGTGAATGGGTGTGTGAGTGTGAATGGGTGTGTTAGTGGATGTGTGTGTTTGTGAGTGGGTGTGAGTGGCAGTGTGGGTCTGTGAGTAGGTGTGGGAGTGTGTCTGTGGGTCTGTGAGTGGGGGTGTGAGTGGCTGTGTGGGTTTGTGTTTGTGTGTGTGTGTAAGAGTGGGTTGGTCTGTGAATCGATATGTAAGTGGCTGTGTGATTGGCTGTGTGGGTTTGTGAGTGTGTGTGAGTGTCTGAGTGGGTTTGTTAGTGGCTGTGTGAGTAGGTGTGCAAGTGTGTGTGGTTTTGTGAGCGGGTGTATGTGTGGGTATGTGGGTTTGTGAGTGGCTGTGTTGGCTTGTGAGTGGGTGTGTGAGTATCTGTGTGTGAGTGTCTGAGTGGGTCTGGAAGTGGCTGTGTAAGTGGCTATGTCGGTTTGTGAGTATGTATGTGAGTGGCTGAGTGGGTGTGTGAGTGTCTGTGTGGATGTGTGAGTAGGTTTGTGAGAGG
Source organism: Triturus cristatus (assembly GCF_964204655.1). Lineage (NCBI taxonomy): Eukaryota > Metazoa > Chordata > Amphibia > Caudata > Salamandridae > Triturus > Triturus cristatus. The sequence goes on along the minus strand of NC_140592.1, from coordinate 997,456,671 downwards.
GTGGGTGGGTCTGTGAGTCGGTATATGAGTGGTGGTGTGGTCATGTGAGTGGTTTTATGATTGCCTGTTTCAGTGGTTGTGTGGTCTGTTAATGTGTGCATGTTTTTTTAATTGGGACTGGATCCGCAGATCCATTGTGTGTTCACACAGGGGCACTGAGCATTGCAACGGATCCGCAGATCCTCGAGTGGGTTGAACAGAATTTTGGGGGCAATATTTTGCCCAAGAAGGATCCCTCAGATACCTCTTTATGGGACCCTTGGGGTCAGGGTGCCTTTACTGTGTACCCTTCTACCACTTTGCAGCTTAATTTTGAGCCCCTGTGTCTCAAATTTTAAAAGAATTTGACTATCTAAATTCAAGTCCTTCCCTACCAAAAATACACAAAACACAATCGCGCCCATTGGGAAGACATATTGTATCTGGGTGTGGTTCTGTTTTTGAGCCTTTGTGCAAATACATCAATGTCTTTATTAGAGATTTTGCAATGAACACCAAAGGTGATGTGCTTGATAGCAGTGATATGATCAGGCAGATTGAAGAAATTTATTTCAATTCTAAAGAGGAATTATTGGTTTGCTTAGACAATGAGTCTTTGTACACCAATATCCTGCAGGCTGAGGGTATAAGTGTCATAAAAGATGTTTTGGATGGTAGAATTGGTCTGGTAATATTCCCCACAGTATTTATCATTGATCTCTTTAACATTTATTTGATTTTGAATTATTTCGAGTTTGATGGTCAATTCTATGGGGGCTTTGTCCCCCAAATTTGCAATCTTGTCTGTGGATATTTGTTTTTAAGGAAATACATCTATGACCCTGAGATCAACCCATTTTTGACAATTTACGCCATTGGAGGCGTTACATTGATGATGTTATTTTTCATATAGCAAGGTAACAGTCACTTACTTGCTGACTTCCTTCAGTGGCTAAATACCTGCTCTGTGGATTTTAATTTCACGTCCCACTCTAATAAGGAGTCTCTTGACTTCTTGTACCTGACCTTTATGGCGCATGAGGGTAAGCTAGCCACTAGACTATATGCCAAACCAACTGCCAGTAATTTTTTGCTCCAATACACAAGTCATCAACAAAAGGATTTAAAAGATGGGCTCTCATTTGGACAATTCCATTGGGTTCAATGAAACAGCAAATTTCAGGGGGATGACTTCCAGGAGGCTAATATTCTAGCAAACAAATTGGAAGCTAGGGGTGGTTCATCAAGACTGATTAAGTGCTCTTGAAAGAGAGCTTGGTACAACAATTAGGATTTTCTGCTCACCCCTAAGCCAAAAGAAACAATGGAAGGGTGGTCTGTGTCACTACCTTCTGTACACAAAGTAATGCCATGACAAAAATAGTCAAGAAACATTGGCCTCAGGTCCAATCGATTGGTATCAAAAAGGACTTACCACTGTGCACATTCAAAAAGGGCTATAATTTGAAGGACCACTTGGTACAAGCTGATATGCCTAAAACCACTTATTCTGACTAGGACTCTATGTGGGGCTTTAGCAAGATCATTGGACACTTTAAGTGTGGCAATTATGTGATGTGTGATTCCACCTCTAACACAAAACAGATAATTCATGGAAATATCACTCACAACCTACGGGATCATACCAATTGCAATTGACAGAATGTCGTTCATGCTATTTGGTGCCTGTGCAATCTGATTTATGTGGTATAGACAATACAAAAGATAAAATCAGGGCTGTCCCGGTGGAGGGAATACTCAGATGATCCTGAATCGGGCTGAATGCCAGTGGATCCTTAGATGTAACAGCATTAACACAGGGTTGAACACAATGTAAGAATGTAATTCTGTGATATTGCTTTATAAGGGTCTACCAACATTCTGTGGATGCTCCATGAGAGTTGGAGGTCTGTCAGTTCTTGCTTTGTATTAATTCAAGAAATATTATTTCACTTCAGGTGTTATTGTACCCTTCGATTGTTTTCATCAATTATTAATGTCCCTGATGATTTGAGTCTATTTTTTTTTCTTTGTGTTATGCATATTTCAATGCAAAGTATGATGCAATGTTTAGCATGTTGATAAGAGATGACTGTGTATGTCTCACTTTAAAAAAATCTACTGTGTTTAGGTAACCAGCAGACTGTGAATGTCTTAAAACCGTATGCTTTGAAACTGTTTCATTTTCTTTGAGTTATGCATATTCCAATACAACGTATGATGTAATGCTGAATGATATGAGATGACTATGTACATGTCTCATTTTATAAATCCCCTATGTCTGGATAACCAGCACACTGTGAACGTCTTAAATATTGCATGTAACAACTGTAAATTATTTTTATTTTCTTAATCACTGGCCATGATGTTCCTTTTGCCTAAGGCTCATTTTGCCTCAATTATTGTTCCTCCTTATTTTTAAACCATTGGCCAAGCTCTTCAGTTATGACCCTGGATAGGATACTCATTTCTTGTTATCCTGTGTGTTACCATCTGTTGAGGCTTAGTTGTTTAAATGTCCTTTCCTGATATTTTGAGGTTCCCAATTATAATATATAATTGGAATCGTTGTTGGGACTTTGATCCTATATAACGTGTTGTTGGCCGCGAGTGAATGCGGCTTGTTTTTCAGTAATACCTTGCTTTTATCCCTGTCAGTTCCCTAGTCATGGACTGATAGAGGATTATGACTTTAGTTTGCACATGCGCGGTAAACAAGCTACCAGTCTGACTGCGGTCGCGCCTCCTTAAAATCTTGTTTGTTTGTTTTTTTATCAACTTTGCTCCCTTCTTGATTCAATCTCTTTTTTGATAAACTCTGAGACTGTGAAGAATTAAGTATTGTAGAATTCTTCAAACGGGAAGTCTTTTTTCCCTCTATGGGGATCTGTGCAACATAAGACACCGACGGGGCCCCTCCCATACGTAGATGCTGTTCCACCACCGACAGTGAGGTTGGTTGTGGAAAACTGAGGAGCACTTTAAGTTGTCATAAAATTAAGTAACTGGTCACAAGCCAACAGGCATCCGGTCTTATTACTCAACATATACATACACCTCAGCATGGCAAATAAGAAAGTCTTGACAAAGAAGGTATTATCCTTAAGCTCAAGTTACAAACAAACTAATCTGTCATGGTATATAATATTGACCGGCGATTTTAACCTAAATCTAATCTATTCGTTTGAAGATTCTCAGGTCACTTTTCCCCAAGCTACTCATATCATGGTCCCACCTCAAAATCATTAATCGACTACACAATAGTCTAACTTCCTCTGATTCCATTAATCAAACACTCTTTGATAAAGTATAGTGCACACAGTGACCATTCATGTCAAGTCCTGCTGCTAGGAACAGCTCCACGTATGCACGAACCAGCTCACCCAAAAGTGGGCCAAATTACAACTATGATCCCAAAACGTGTACGCTGGACGACAGAAACCATAGCTGACTTTGCAATGCATGCTGGGAACCTTATGATCGAATGCACCAGTTCCACGGAGCACTGTATATCTGCCTGGCTAGCTTTGCAAAAAATATTCTTAATACAATTTTCAAATGCTCCAGCACAGAGTTCTACAGGTAATCAAGTCAGGAAAAAAGCAGGAGTCCAGCTCTCCAAGCAATGTGAACACCTGAAAAGAGCACAAAGAAAAATAGCCGGACATCTCAAAGCGCCATCCCTTTGACTGCCAAATTTCTGAGATATTAAAGGGGCTCAAGCAAGCATATAAAACAGCTTTAGGAAGACAAAAGGGCAGCTTTGGATGAATTCTGGTCAAAAACAATATACGCTGCCAAGCATTGCAACCCTAGAAACTTCTGTGAGATTATAAACAGCCTCAATGCTGTAGCCAGATGCCTAAACAACTTCAATATCTCAAAATCGACATGGATCTTCTTCATCACTACCACCTTTGCAATAAATCAACAGCATCATAGCCATGATCAACAAGAAAACTTTACTTCCTCTGACTCAAGCAAAGATGAAATAGCATACTCTCTGACGATGCTCTTGGCCCAAATGGCCTACCACAGGCGATTTTAAGGAAGTCGCGTAATTTTGGTGTAGCACGTTGGCCCTGTTATTCAGCAAAGTTCAGTTAAGCGGAATAACTTTGGAAAATTGGTGGGCCTCAAGAATAAATCCCATACATAAAGCTGGGGGCAGAGCAAATCCAGCAGACAACAGACTGATTGCCCTCCTTGATACAGAGGCCAAACATTATGGATCCCTGCTGTTAACAGATCTAACCATCTGGTAGGATAAAAACAACTTCATTCCACCGAACCAGCCAGGCTCAAAAAAAGGAGTAGGCACAATAACAAATATATTAGCAGCTGTCATTATTTCTGATCAGAGCAAGCAACTTAAACACAAGCAACATCTTGCCTTCATAAACTTCAAAGCTGCTTTTGATTGTAGCAACCACCATCTATTGTGGCTTAAATTGAAAAGGTGGGGCCTACCAGAAGTACTACTCTGTGTCATCTGCTTGCTGTAGACGGATACCTGGGTACAAACAAAATTAGGAGAGGGCTCAAGATTATCTAAAGAGATTCCGACATATCAAGGCCTAGAACAGGGGTGTGTTTCCCCGCATCTTTTTAATATTTTGATGGCAGATCTTACAGCTATCCTGGACCAGGCAAACTCTCACCCCCCATGCCTGGGCCCTTTTCGACTCATTCACTTACCATACACTGACGATATTATTTTAAGTCAAACCAAAGTAGGATGGCATAAATCACTGAATATACTTGCTAGCTATGCAAAAAACTAGGACCTGCAGGTAAATGTTGCAATAACTAAAACAATGTCACTTAACGCTTCTCTGGACCACGCACTTAGATTCCTTTTAAACAAACGTATCTCGAGTCAGTAGCACACTATAAATACATGGGCCTATACTTAGACTCAATAGGAAGCTTCGTTCAACAAAAATATTATATTAAGCAAAAGGGGACTGCCCTAACCCATGCCTTCATCACCCTGGCAAGGAAGCTGAACGGCCCATCATTCCAGCTACTCTTAACAGTAATCGCCTCTAAACTAATGTCAACAATCACTTATGCAAGTGCGACGATGAAAGGCTGTGATGCGGAAATACTGGGCAAGATACAAATGAACACTTCAACATAGCCAGCAATTTGAACATCATAAGTACCTGTATACTCCATCAAACAATTAGGTCTCACAGAACTATGGGCATCAGGCGAGACTTCTGAAACCTTCAGAAGGACAATAAACAGAACCGCAAAAATGATCTCCATGCTATCGGACAAACACAAGTTCAATTGTAATTTGTCAAAGGACTGAAAAATGAACAAAATTGATGGTTGGCTCACTTAAATTTAAAAAACATTATACATTTTTGTTTCCTCATGGTATTTATTTTTCATGCATAAACATTTCTCAACTTGCACTCTCCCTCTAGTTCCAACCCACTTCAGTGGAAATGGTTCCTTTATGTATTCTGACCTTCACCATGAATTTATAGTGAAATTAACAAATAAATAATAGCATGACCAGAAAAATGTATCTTTTAGATCTATTTTAAAAGATGTTAGTAAATATAATGCATTTTTTGTAAATATAGTTATGGTTCTAATTAACTAAAACAATAAATATGACTTGACTCGATTTGAAGTATTGTTCCCCAGTCAGTGCCTCATATGGTCTCATTTACAGTCACATGGCTTGCCCCATTTGAATTTTAGTTAAGGATTCTTTTTATGGTTAACTTTTAGGTATTCCTCAATTTATTGCGTATTCAGTGGTTGAATCTGAATGTCTTTTGGTGTCTATACTCATAAAAAGCCCCAACATATTGAAACTTTGGTATTTTCTCCTGAAAGGCACAACATATACAATATATTTTTGTCTTCTTCTATTACGAGTCGATTGAATGAGTTAAAAGGTCTGTGGACCCATTGGTCTCCTCAGTTTAAGGACATATATACGCTACCAGTAGATGGCATTTTTAGGTTTTTACCCCTGTAGTCAGTCTGGGACTTCACTGGTTAAGGGGTGTTCTTAGTTTTAAAAAATTGGTGTCTGCACATCTATTGTTTTTTTGTTTTCTCTTTAACATTTAGGCGATAAGCTCACGTTTTCCCCTGGTTTTACTCAGCTGAATTCTTCAGTCATTGGACGTACATATTGTGACTGTCCCCCTATTCGATGTAGGTGACTTGACTTTGGTCTATAGAGGTGATTCCCTTGAGACCTTCACTGTGTTTTGTTCAGTGGTCAACAATGTGAGCACTTGGCAGCCGCAGCCCATGCAGGTAAGAGCAGTGGGGCTGTCAGCATTTCTTTAGCAAATTGGGATGAAACATTGGTAATACCAGGTTCCACCCCCTCCTGTAGTGTAGTTCCTACAAATCTATACAGGATCTACACAGTTAGACAACATAAACTAAGGGATTGGTGTTCAGACTAATTTCAGATACCCCCAAAGGATATGTTAGTCTGTAGACCAGCTAGCTCACAGTGCCACTATAAGCCCCCACAACCTTACCAAGGAGCGAATTGTTTCCTGAACTATTGAACATGTGAAATCTGACCCCACAGGGATCGTAGAAACATTACAGTACTTTTTGCTCTGTCACTCGTGCTCACTCGTTCTCAGAGAGATATACAGAATAAATGGAGGGGCCATTTTCAACAAGTATTTATTGAACCAGCATCATTCTAGTATAAAATACTTGTGCTGCAACAACCATTAGACAGAAACAGATATATACGGTTGTAAGCACAAACAGAGTAAATAAAAGATAGAATTCTCCCATGGTGCTAAAACAATGAATATATGCAGGCATATAGATACCTGGCAGTAATCATGAGTACTCCTAAGATGCTCCTAAGATGCTAACCCTAACTAGATGTACCTAAGTGTACCTAGCATGTATGTAGGTGTATAGCCACGAATCCCCCTAGGAAAGAGCCAACCCCATTACCTGATGGGAAAAAATGAATGACCCCATCTTGGTCTCGAGTTGGATACACCGCGAGGGATGTCAGACCACTGCATGCTGGAGTGTCTATATGCAGGGACTTCATCTTCTTGTGTGAGCATGGAAGTTTCTCCTCTATCTTTGCTCAACAAAGATTTGGTACTTATATACCCAAAAGATACCCTCAGGGGTTATACCTAGATGTGTCAATGTACTATGGGCCTGTCGGCCAAGGATGACGATAGTGGTGACTCTTGTACAGAGTTATTATGCAGTAGATGATAATCCTGCTGCGACACCAAGAATCCTCATGCATAATAAATTAGGCTAGTCTTTGAAGAAAACCACACGACATTTATACGGCACCTAACTAGGTAAAAATTCAGCACCAGACCATTATGTAGAGCAAGGTACAAAATGTAGGTAAAAGGTGGTGCAACCACCTAGGCATATATTGAGGTGCATTGGGGCTCATAATACCCACCACCCACTCCTCATCCAACTGGACGACAAAATTAACAAATGCTAAAATATGCCTGTTTAAAACATAAAAGACATTGCTAAAATGTGAGTATAAAAACATGATATGTTTTAAAAAACAATGCAAAAGTTGAAAAAGCTCTATAAGTCCTATAAATAGTCAATATACTGTTCGACTAACTGAGCTGCCAAAAAGTCATAGTGCTCAGTGAGAGCAAGAGAGAAAAATAAAACCAGAATGATGTTGTTGAATTCCAATTTGGTTGTTTTGGAAAAGGCCGAATTGTTAACATTACACGGAGAGCCAATTCTTTATGTGTTCTGTGTGGCAGATGCAACATCACTGCTGCTTTCTTTCGCAGACGACGCTCCCCTTAACACCTCTTGAATCAGGTCACTGGAGCAAAGGTGATCTTCTCCAATTCCCACAGCTGTTGCTGTGGAAGTACTCGATGCCTGTGAGCCTGTGGTAGAGCCAGTGTCCATTCCGATAGGAGCTAAAGCAACCTGTGTTGGCTCTATGAATGCTGACATCAACATTGGAATACGCTGAGAACATTACACTATGTGGGCCTTTAATGGGTCCAGCAGTACGTTCACATCCAAAGACGCAACCAATGGAAGTGTTAGACATATATCTAACACACATTCTTATCCGCAGAATAGGCAGCGGAGCACAGGCAAGATGCAGTCAATCCAGACTGATCTGAACAATGGAAACCTTAGCTCGCTTAGCTCCCAGAGCTGAGGTATGCCCAAATGAAGTACCATGCTTTCGCGGCAACGTCGCACAAGGAGTGCTTTTTCAATCTTGATGGAAACTGGGGCGTCCATTGTGTGGCAGGAAAATTAAAACCAGGAGATCCACTACACGTAGTAGGACCAGCGGAAGCCCTCCAAAAACGCTTCCCAATACAGAGTGTATAAATAACGGAATAACTCCGAAGATGGTCAGAATCTATGCTCTTAAATAGGTGTACTATCCCACTCATATCAGACTTGTTAAAGATAGGATGTATCATTTCTCTGAAATGGAGCAGGAAGTTTGTTTGGACTAACGCCTGTATCTCAGCCAAAGACCTTGTAACCTGGAGATCAAAATTCTCTCTGGCGGAGGTTAAAGCCACATCTTATAAGAGATACATTCAATGAAGGCCATGGCAGCGTCTCCCTGACCATGTGGGTCGGTGGAAACAATACTTGCATACAACAAGTAACCCTGGAACTTACTGTGACTGGATATGCAATGCCTGGCAGCATCCCACACCATCCTTGATCATTCCACATCAAGTAACTCGCATTCAAGAGTAGTTTGAACACCGGATGAATCGCAGCAGCTGGGGAGCCTTTCAAGTGACATGATAGGTTTGCAACCAAAGCAGTACATGCTCCGTGAAGCATAATATCCTGACTAATTAGAGAACCACTTAACACATTCTCACAGTCTGAACCCCTGAGAAAGACATCAGTACCCCATTCCTGCACCTAAATCTGTACAGTAATTCCCAAGATTCATGTATGTATTCCTTACCCAACGCTTCATACCTGCCTACTTGGTGATACTGTAGACAATATTGAAATTGGAATGTCCTGACTGGCAGTGTATTATGGACATGGATTAACCATTATGTGGAAGGTGACTCAGCCATGGTATGAGGTCGATGGTCCAATTTTTCAATGTGCAGCATTGTATACTTTGCATCTCTTTGTGCCATTGGTTTCAGCCTTTCTGTCAGAATATATGCTGAAAACAGAGATGTACTGTTGATTTACGGCCAGGGCACGTGACCAGAGCGCAATGAGTGTAGTGTCCAGCTCAGTAATAGAATGGACCACAATTGCGATTGCCCATGCTGAAGAATAGAAAAATTCTGTTCTATTATATCCACTGCACACAATGTTGCCCAGTGAATAAATACTGGATGTTAGTGTGGTCATACCATTGTCAACCACTGCCAAAGCCTTTTCTAGATAAATCCTCTCAATCTCACGCAATCTCTCAGCAGCCTGCTGTTGCGAGATTTTCCATACTTTGTTATATATTGCATGTAGGAAGCGTTTCTGATGTGGTTTCTAGGCGCCTAACAAAAAATCTATAAGATCCTTCTCATCTGATAGCAAGGACAAGTGTTGTTTCCCCTGTGACAGTGTTGAGGTGTTTAGCCATTCTAGGCACAACTTCCCAACACTATAAGATGTCACCAACCTGAGTGTTCTCATTGTGCATGGCACTGATCGTACTCTTGAAACTTGACTGACACCTATTTGTGTCAATAGGCCAAACCAACCATCCCTTCCAAGTGGGGTCTGAAGAATTGTATGAACCGTCACATATAATGTCATCAAGTGTAGCCTCACTATGTTGTGTATAGTTCTGCCACCCCTCATATTTTGCAAGTGAGGGAATCTGAGATGTGTTCAGGTTCTAAATCTTGGTTAGTCCAAGACACAAAGGCTGTTGCACAGTGTTGTTCAGAAAAAGAATCTGCTGTGGTATGAGACATGCTCTAAATAATGCCTCAGTTCCTTGAACTTGCCAATCTTAAGCCCCAGACTACTTTTGTTTCTATGGTGTACTTCCAAAAGTCAAAACCCTGTAAAGACAGCTGGGAAATAAAGGAAGCAGAGTATATCTGTTTCATGTTGGTGAGCATATTTTTCTTTGCAGGTGTAGGTGCAAGCTTATAATAATAAGAAGTCGGGTCTGATCTGTTAAACCCCTAAAAAATAAGCAAACTGCTGTGCAAACGTTTGTGAACTACCTATTGATGGTGTTGGGCAATGTTCCCATTGATGATAAGTGAAAACATAAATAAGTGTGGTATTTTCAAAGGTTTACTGGGACCAAATACTTCATATGAAACCCTATTCCAAACTATTTCTTAAGAAACAAGAGCTGCTGTAATGTACACAAAGGACAGGTCTCTCTGTTCACGATGAGATGATGTATGTGGTTTCAGAATCAAGTTCACATGTGGTACTGCGGAGTGCTCTGGGAGATAGTGTCCTTTCAGGAGCAGGAAAAAGACAGTCTTTTAGCGCTGATCCAAGCCCTACACATTGAAAACTGGGCACAGATAATTTTGGATAAGGATGGAGGTCTGTCAGGGAGGATACAAATCGGAAATGGATTGAGGCAGGGGTGTGTACTTGCCCCCCTACTTTTTTCCCTGTTCATAGCAGATCTACCTCAAAAATTAAGAGAGGTCCGAGGGGCTAGCCCGAAACTGGGAGGGAATCGTGTACCCTGTTTACTATATGCAGACGACCTGGTGATTATGGACCAGACGGAGATAGGTCTCCAGAGAAAATTAAATAGGTTTAAAGACTACTGTGTGAATAAAAAACTAGTGGTGAATATGGAGAAGACAAAAATGTTATGCTTCGGGAAGAATAAAACAAAGTTTCTATGGAATCTTGGTATAGAACGCCTCGAGAGAGTTACGGAGTATAGATATCTAGGTATATGGTTTACAAGTAATCTAAAATGGAAAACTCATCTGGAAGCGCTAAAAATGCGGGCAGCGGCCTCTGTGAAGGGCCTAAAAAGATTTAATAGCGTATATGGGGAGATGTCGGATAGGCCGGTTATAAAGGCCTATATAGCAATGGTTCCGCCACAATTCCTGTACGGGATAGAAGTACTATATTTAAGCGGAAATCCAGCTGGGATAAAGAAGAGGGAAATATCCTAAAAAGTTTGTTCTCGCTGCCAAAATCATCAATGGTACAAGCAGCAAGACTTGAGTTGGGAATCACCTCTTGGGCCATAACAGCCTGTATGGCATTAATACGCTTCTGGCAGCGCTTAGGGGCAGAGGAGCCTCATAAAGTTTCCCAGTGGTGTAAAGCAGAAATTGCCACGAGTGAGCTGTCCTGGGCAAAAGAGGCAAAATCTGTAATAAAGGAAGCGAATGGAATACTAGGTTTAATGCTGGATCCGCAGTTAGGTCACCCCCGAATAGATAAGAAAGAACTCAGGTCATTGGGTTTTGATACATCATGTATACATGACCGGGAGTATCTCTCACGAAAAATTTCAGTATCACATATGATTTTGGCTTGGGAAAAGGATAAACATTACCCTTATATAGATAGGTTACCAAGTCACTATTTACGACGTGAGGTGCTAAGAGTGCGAATGGGGATAAACCCCTGTTATATGAATAATGGGGTGAAAAATCTCATGATAGATCTTAGGGGGAAATGCACTTGCACTTTGGGGACCCCCTGTGATATTCTACACATTTTATTGGATTGTATGACATTTTTAGACTTACGAAAGGAGATTCTACGCCCAATATTCATAAAATACAGAATAATGAGTAGGACGCAAGCTGTTGAACTTTTAATGGAAATGAGGAATTTAGACATAGCTTGCGCCATGGGGAAATTTATGTGTAAAGTCAAAGCGATTCTTAAGGGCTTAGAGTAACCTTGTATGGGTACGCTAACGTTGTTATGAGATGGCACAACGAAAAGACATCAGTCCTGCAATTGATCTATCGGAAATATTGGATGTAAAGGTACAAACGCAGGAATCACCTGGTTTTATTAATTTGAGAATATTTTATAGGATATGGATTATTATAGCTATGATGAATATGTGATATATTGTATATATGTATTTTAATAGACGAAACAGATGTAATGTACACTTTTATGGTTGTAACAAACTAAATAAAGTTAAATTGACTGACTGACTGACAGTCACTCTACCAATCCAAAGGACTAGGAACAGTAGACCAATTACAATCCAGAGCTGTAGCAAGGAAGAAACGAAGTTAGGGGCATATTATCAAGGAAACACGCTAAATATCCCATTTCCTGCTTTGCGCGATTCTGTTTAACGCCGCGTATCGCCGGATTTCATCGCCAAGATATCGCATTATTATCAAGGCATATCTCCACAGTGATTAAATCCTGCAATAGCGGCTTGAAACAGAATTGCGCTAAGCGGGAAATGCGATATTTAGCGCGTTTCCTTGATGATATGCCCCGTTGCCTCAGCCGTACAATCCACCTGCCATTAAAAGTATGGCTAAGTCAGTTTCTGACCAGGCGTTATATTTGCAGTGAGAGAATTAGCCCACTGTATCCATTTTGGATGCAGTCGTTTGGCATGCTTGCTTTGGTAACAGCCTCTAAGGTTGGTACTGGAGTCACAATAATTATCTGTTTCCCCGAGCTAGTGCTCTTTCTCTCACGCAGTCTGTACTGCTGTCAGTATTTTTTCTGTGGATGCAAAACGCATTGTAGCATTTGTGTACAAATGTTATTTGTATTCAATCGGTACTGCTTCGCCTTCATTGAAGGTTAGGTACGTGTATCCTGACTGACCCGCTATTACACGGATCACCAAATTTGTGGTGTTTACACGTGTGTGTGTTTGGAAGCTATCATGTCAGCTTGCAAGGAACAGAGAATTTCTGTGTCTTCCTGTGTCCAATGTCGGACTGAAAAATCAGGTCTGATTAGGTCGCAGAAAGGTTTCACTTTTTCTGCATAATTCAAAATGTATGTTCTGCCAAAATTTAGGAATCCTAAAATGGATTGTAAGTGTTTGGCGGTTGGAGCAGCGCACATTTTGCTATAAAAGTAGCTGCTAGGCTTTTCCCTTCATTTGATAGCTCATATTATAAAAAGAGAACATTGAGGTGGGCAATTTTAGATTTTTTAAAGTTACATTTATAGCCTTCTGAAGCAAACCCCAGAATTATGTTGTTCACCCTGTTTGAATGACCCAATAATTCATCGTCCGTCAGATAAATATCATATACATAGTACAATGCCTACTTCTCCAATTTTTGAAGTAACTCTGATACCCCTGCTGAGAACAACCCAGGGCTATTTTTATGCCCTTGGGGCAGTCTACAGAATTGGTGTTGAAAGCCTAGGGCCGAGAATGCTGTCAAATATCTGTTTTCAGGCGCTATATTTTTGCAAAAGAATCTATTTGAGATATCTAGTATTGTTTTGTATTTCTTCCGCACAATGTTATTCATCAATGCAGCACTGTGCACATTCTGTACTGCAAATGTTTTGCTGCATGTGTTCAAATCCCTGTAGTATAAAATTATACGGAATGGATTGTCAGGTTTTAGTACAGGAAACAAAGGATTATTCATGGAAGAGGAGCAATCTCAATAACACCTTGATATTCAAGTTGATCTAAGATCTCCCTGATTTGCTTTTTCGCCTCATGTTTTATTGGGTACTGCCTTTGTGGTGAGGGAATAGTTTTTACTAGAAACTGACTCAGCACCCCACCCTACATGATTACAATATAATGCTGGAGCCAGTGCTACCACCCACTCCTGCGCGTATGTGTGTTTAAGTGATTCTGGAACAAGGTCAGAAAATACTGGTAATATTACAGCTTCTCCTTTTGGGCAGTCCATTACAAATTCTGGTGGTCAAATTTTTTCAGCCAAAAGGATATCGTATCCAAATGTCATGTTCTCCCAAAAGAGACCCTTCACTTTCCTGGATACGTCCCCTTCCATTTAGGGTGTTATATCATATAACTGATGCGGGACAGTTACCCTAGTATCAGGTGTTTCCACTGTGATATGATCATTCAACACTGCTGTCACCAGAAATTCCATCAAGTTCTGGCGAGCTATTATTAATTCTGCTACATTGTCTAGCATTGTAATGGGTCATTCCCCATTCAGAAGTTGAGTCCTTAGTAGCCTGGGCATTTCTTATTTTAAGGTCAGCTACTTTCTTCTTTTTAAATTGAGGTTTACTTTTGGGTTTATCTTCTTTTCTGATAATATAGTCTGAAGTGCGATGTGGGTCTCTTGGCTTTGCTCGCTCTTCTAATCTGTGTTCTGCCTGTCTGTCCCTCTCAGATTGTTTTTATGAACCCTGAAAGGAATGAGTATCAGTATCCAGATACCTGTCAGGTTTTTTAATATTATTATGATTTCTCACGTTATATTTCCTGTCAGCGAGCTCCTATTGAGAAGACCCACCCCGCGATTGTGGGGTATTCTGCTTGTTTTTTGATTGTTTATTATCCCATTTCTTTTTAGAAGAATCTAGGGCCATATTATGAAGGAACGGCGATAACATTATCGCCGCTTTGGCGGCAAAAAAACTGCCGCTAAAGCGGCGATAATGGGCTTGATAATATGCCCTTGTGAATTCCCATAGAAGCCCAGGTTCTGCTGTGAACCTGGGCTTCTATGGGAATTCACAAGGGCATATTATCAAGCCCATTATCGCCGCTTTAACGGCAGTTTCCTGCCGCTAAAGCGGCGATAATGTTATCGCCGTTCCTTGATAATATGGTCCCTGGTGTTTGCATTGAGTTATCCTTTTCAGGATTACCCAATAATTGTGGTTTCACAGGTCTAGCTCCCAAATTATCTCTTTACGGTGAAGCATAGGTCTCTTCAATAATTGTACGTAACTCCCGCTCCTGCTGTGCATCAGTACATTCCCTCAGGCGTTGGCGTATATCCACCACTGCTGCCTCCCCTTTTATGTTTGCTAGCATAATTGTAAACACCAGGAAAAAATTGCCTATCAATTACATCCCTAGGTCCAGGGCAGGTTCTGCCCCGTGCTCATTCTTTATTTGTTTTAATACCTCAGGTATGACTGCTATTGAGGGGGCACCATGAGTCCTGATATAGATGACAGCGAAGACTGTACCCCATATGGTACAATCCTCTATCCGGGGAGCTATCCACATTAGCAAGCAAATTGTCAGGATAATGTGTTTTTCTTGCGAGCCTGTGTGTGGAAACACTACCTCATGCTGTGCTATCTTCTGTGCTATCCAGATTTGCATTTGCTCACATTTAGGTGCCGATTCTCATCCGGTAAAACCCGGGTACAAATGGTCGTACGGAGCGTTTTCTCCGTCCGACTCGTACCCGGGAAAAACACCTTACAAATTCGCAAGTACGATTCGCACAGAAATACCATTTCTGTATGAGTCGTAAAAACACAGACCGACAAAAAAATACATAAAAATCTGATTCTGGACGGCGCATACGCGACGTCCGGACGGAGTCAGGCAGCGTTTTACGGACCAGCAAGTACAATTCGTGCCAACGTTACTCCGCACGTAGCATTTTTTACGGGAGCCAAAAACTGCCGGGAAATTGAGGACGACACGAACAAGGAGCACCGGTACGCGACGGACAGCGATGGACCCCAACCTACGCGTCCCTCATAGCCTACGACCTCGTGTTCAGAAACCGACGCAGACGCCGTAGAAGGTCAGAACAACCCCCAGGGGCAAAGGGGAGGGGTGCAAGGGGGAGGAAACATAACCCACACCCCACAAAATACTAATACATCCTGCACATTAATTACCTCCATGGTCTGGTCACTTCGGGGGGCGTGTCCACCAATCCCACATCCCGCCACAACGGAAGTGGACGTGGACGCGTACCCGTCACCACCACAATGGTGGTACAGGACGTACCCACGCTCCCAGAGCGTGGGTACGGTCCGTACACGCATACCCCTACATCACCACTACAATGGTGGTACGGACCATACCCACGCCCCCCAGAGCATGGGTACGGGCCGTACACGCGTACCCCTACATCACCACTACAATGGTGGTATGGACCGTACCCACGCCCCCCAGAGCCTGGGTACGGACGCGTGTACGGACCGTACCCATGCCCCCAGAGCGTGGGTATGGTCCATACACGCGTACCCCTACATCACCACTACAATGGTGGTACGGACCGTACCCACGCCCCCCAGAGCGTGGGTACGGGCCGTACCACCATTGTAGTGGTGATGTAGGGGTACGCGTGTATGGACCGTACCCACGCCGCCAGAGTGTGGGTACGGTCCGTACACGCGTACCCCTACATCACCACTACAATGGTGGTACGGACCGTGCCCGCGCCCCCCAGAGTGTGGGTACGGGCCGTACCACACGTACCCCTACAGCCCCATTACATGATGGATACAAGGCGTACACACGCCACGGATGTAGGTGTACGGCTTGGTGCAGCACATCAGCTGTAAATTGGGGGTGGTGTATGCCCAGGACAGCAGTGTACCACAGCAAGGGCGCAAGTTGCAGAGGACTCCCAGCAGTGCCCAGACATATGAGGGTTGGGTGCCTATCACCCCCAGCAGTGCCAAGACATATGAGGGGGGGTGCAGAGGACTCCCAGCAGTGCCCAGACATATGAGGGGTGGGTGCCTATCACTCCCAGCAGTGCCCAGACATATGAGGGGTGGGTGCAGAGGACTCCCAGCAGTGCCCAGACATATGAGGGGTGGGTGTCCATCACTCCCAGCAGTGCCCAGACATATGAGAAGTGGTTGCAGAGGACCCCCAGCAGTGCCCAGACATATGAGGGGTGGGTGCCTATCACTCCCAGCAGTGCCCAGACATATGAGGGGTGGGTGCAGAGGATTCCCAGCAGTGCCCAGACATATGAGGGGTGGGTGCCCATCACTCCCAGCAGTGCCCAGACATATGAGGGGTGGGTGCAGAGGACCCCCAGCAGTGCCCAGACATATGATGGGTGGGTGCCTATCACTCCCAGCAGTACCTAGACATATGAGGGGTGGGTGCAGAGGACTCCCAGCAGTGCCCAGACATATGAGGGGTGGGTGCCCATCACTCCTAGCAGTGCCCAGACATATGAGGGGTGGGTGCAGAGGACCCCCAGCAGTGCCCAGACATATGAGGGGTGGGTGCCCATCACTCCCAGCAGTGGACAGAGACATGGGGGTGGGTGCAGAGGAATACCACCAGTGGACAGGGACATGTGAGGGGTGGGTGCCCATCACTCCCAGCAGTGGACAGAGACATGGGGGTGGGTGCAGAGGACTCCCAGCAGTGGACAGAGACATGGGGGGTGTACATCATCATCAGATGACCACAGCTCCATAGGTGAATGTACGTATCCCTAACTTAGGACAATGATGATAGTGCCATAACAACACATCACTGACAGCAGTGTCCCACTCCCAGGATGATGGATGTCTTTCCCCCACTGCATGACACACCACAGTGGGTGTGAGGACAAATAACACATGCATACCCACCCCTGGCCGATGCAGCACAATACACACACTGAGATCATGCCACAAGACTGTATAGTCATGTCACTGCCTAATAAACTAAGAGAGCCAAAGAGAACACACACTGTCACGCACATCCCAGGACTGATAGGAATGTTCAGGTGCTGGGCTAGCCACCAAGATGTTGTCTGTCATGGAAGGAATAGGGTGGAGTTCCCACAGATACAATGGCCACAATTGTGAGTCAGGTGTTCAAATACCCAGCAGAACAAGTACCATATGTGTACTAGGCTGGGATTACACACATGCATTGTGCGGAAAAGGGACAAATTATCCATGAAGGCATGGCAAAATAATCTATACACAAGTACAGTGAGTACCAAGGATGGCACAGACGATGCAGCCGGACACATTGCTGAGCAGGCATGGCCAGAGTTGAAGGGATCCATCACCAACAAAGGACATGTAGACACAGGCCAACACAACAATTGTGCAACTCTCTGCAGGGGAGATGTCAGGTGCCACAGAGGAAGGAACACTCCTTGGGACAATGTCTCCAAACACAAAGAGCATACACGACAAATAATCTTTGCAGAGACCTTGTGATGGCACGCAGATACCAGGTTCCACCCCATGAACAGCAGACTACAACATTTCCCTTAAACATAACACATGCCCACAACCCCAACTCCTGTAGCATCAGCATCAACATCAATACCTGAAATGCAAGACTTTTCAAACGAAAAAGAAAATGCTTTATTCAGCATGAAAATAATAATGTGTAAACGAGACTATTCACAAAGGCCAATGGCCAGTCCATATCATCAGTCCTTGGGGGGGGGACACATGGCCATGCGTCTCCCCTAGCTTGCCTGCACATCACAAGACTGTGTCGTTGACTGGGGGGGGGGGCATCATGTGGGGAAGGACCAGGCACCGCAGGGACAGGAGGGGGAAGGGTAGGTGTGGTGGGTGCAGGGACGGACGACTCCACCACAGGGGGTGGGGCAGCGGCAAAGGTGGAGGCGAGCTCGGCGCTGCACACTTCTGCCAGTTCTTCAAGCGTCTCCCCTGTACCCGGAGAAACAACAGGCCCCAAGGAGGGGGGGGGGGGGTCGGAGGGATGGGTTGCAGCGCTACTGGAGGAGGTGGTGGACGGGCTGGGGGACTTAACTCCCCTACCCGTGGAGTGCCTTGACCGTTTGCGTCCAGGTGAACTAGTGGGGCTGAGGCCCAGCCCAGCAAAGTAGGCCTCCTTCTCCGAATCTGGGGCAGGGGAGCCAAGGGGAGTGACATCGGAGGGACTGGGAAGTGAGTCATGTGGACAAGGACTGTGGCTGCGTTCCTGCCTGTGTGCCCCAGACCCAGACCCAGTGGGTGTGCCTGCTTCCCCCTGAGTGTGCGTGTCAGGAGGTGTGCGCTTGCCCTTACGTGGTGGTGTGCTGCTTCTGTCTGGTGGGGTGCGTGTGTGTGGATGTCTTGGTGTGCTTGGGACAGGCATGGGTGTGGGACTTGTGGATGGGGCAGGGGTAGGATGCAGCGCTGCAGGTGACTCGCTACTACCGTCAGTGATGAGTCCATGGACCTCAGCAACATCCAGTGGTCAGACATCGCTGATGACATGCCCTCCATGTACGACACCATCTGGGTCAGCAGTCTGGTGTGGCCATGGAGGACAGTCAGGATCGATGTCTGCCCAACTTGCAACTGCCGCTGAATGTCCACAGACTCGGCAGTGAGGGCAGCAGGGGGGACAGGGGCAGGGGGTGCGGTGCCTGGCACGAAGGAGACACGGTGTGGCCTAGCACGGACAGAAGGGACCCGAGCAAGTGGGAGGGCGGTGATGGGAATGGAGGGGGCGGCGAGAGATGTACTGCTGCTTTCAGCTGTGGGAGCAGCCTCCGCCCCCTCTGGGAGCTTAGCCTCGGACCCGTCTGCCTCGCAGTCAGTGTTGATACTGAGCAGGTCCTCCGCCTCACTCGCCTCGCCCTTGTGCCACTAGATTCCACCGACTCCTCAGCAGTGGTGGCACCACTGCTCGATCCCTCCTCCAAGTCCGTGCCGGTGTCTCCCTCGGTGTCCTCCGATGATGCTGTGGGCAAGGTGAAGAGACAGGAAAAAATCATTCACTTGTATACATCTGACACATGAGTCCAAACTAAATAGGCAATAGTGCATATATCCCACTCATGCACATCATGTCTGAGGCCACAACATTGGTAATGCATGCTGCAAGTCTGTTCATTTGAACCCTCACACTCCCATGTTGAGACTCAGCATCAGTGCCAACAATTATGCACCCCCAAATGACTGAACTGGACAGGGCACAGGCAGACCACCCCCACACATGATGCTGAAAGCAGTGTGCACCTTGATAAACTGGCAGCCTAGATGACCATGTGCAATAGTGATAACACACAGACCAGGTAACACATGTCAAGGAGGGGAAGGTATGAAGAACAGCACAGGTTGACTTTGGGGAACAGGATATGCACTGCACATATATAGCCTGGCAGTGTATCCAGGCGACTGAGCAGCTACAAAAGCTGGCGACACACAACAAACACACATGTACCTACCCCCTTCCTGCTGCTGTAACTCCTGTATCCACCTATCCAGGTCAGGGAAGATCACCGCCAGGACACGCCGCATCTGGTGGGTCAGGAGCTGGCGCCCGCCATGCTTGCGGGGAGAGTCCTCCTTCAGCATGACCCGGGCGATCCTCCGGGTCCAGCACCGGATGTCCTGCCATCTCTTCCTCACTTGTGGCAGGCGCCGACTGCGACCCTCCACCGATTGCACGGCCTTGACGGCATCCTTCCAGACCTTCCCCTTGTGGTAGGGGGATACCTGTGTGGATGACAAAGTGGGACAACATCACTACACCTGCACCATGTCACAGAGACACACATTAGAACATCTTAGATTTGTTGAACAGGGCATAGTATGCTGGCAAGTAATAGCACCTTAGTCATAGGGACCTTTTCCACTGTGGACGCACAAATGCACTACATGGCATAGTAAGTACACAGGTGGCATGAGGGGTGCAAAACAATCCCTGATCATGGCACACACTGTGCATCCCAAGCAACACAAAGCTGATGGACAGCACCGCAAAGCAGTCATATGCCCCAGGCCACTGACGAAACCTCAGCAGAGTACACAGACACACACAGGCACACATCAATCACCTGCCATTGGCAACAGTGGATGCAAACCTCACTCTGCACATGTGCCACTTGCCAGGGGGGGGGGTCACAGGTGTGGGGCTAGCTCAGCAAGTCAGACACACAGCACGGCTTACTTCACACATCAGATGGATTGAGCAGTTGCCTCTTCCATGCAGCTGTGGTGCAACACTCCACATAGACACTCACCCACATGACAAGAAACATTCACACACATCAATGTCCAGGGGGCGTACACATCATTTGGATACTCTCACCACTCTCACCACAGCTCCACTCAACTCTCACACACATCTGTGGGTGCAGTCACCTGTCACACCGGGGTGACCCCTGAATGACCGCAGGACAATAGAACAAGAATGCCCAAGAGGATTAGGCTGGCTGAATGTGCCATGCACTATGCAGTGAATGTCACAGTAAGCACAATGCAAGTGAGGAGTGCACACATGAACTACATCAAGCCCTGCATGAGAGACATAAGCCACCCCCCCCGGGACCCAATCCGACCAACATTGCATGTCTGTCACACCTGGCCACAATGCCAGAAGTGACAGACACAATAAAGGTGCACAGGCAAAGGTAGTGGAGTCAGCACTCACCTGCTCCCCTGGTCGACCATACAGCATGGGGTACCGTGGGAGGATCACATCCAGCTGGGCCTCGTTCTCCTCCTGGGTGAAAGGCTGGGCCCTCTCCACAGTCCTTGACATGGTGCCAGAGGGAGACAATACAGCAGCAGTGGTATCGACTGACATGTTATGCAGGCAAGTGCCCTCTCATGGGTTCTGGCTGCCTTATATCTGCCTTGCTGGCCTATTTCATTTACAGGAGTACAGAGTGATTGGTCAGACTCATTTGCATCCTACGTTTCCTCCAATGCCTTTAAACATACACCAGTGACAGCCTTTGCATCTTTCGATTTTGCAGCATCATGTCAAGTCAACAACCACTTTGCAACAATGTATAATGTGGCCAACTGCTTTTTCCAGACCACATGATGTTAAATTTTGAACTTGAGACTCGGTATCCATGACAAACAGCATGCATTTAGGCCCTAATACTTGTCCCTCATGTGTCCCCATTGTAATTCTTAAATCCCCAAACAGGTACGGTGCGTTTCACACGTACCCCTGGGGCACCATCACTACAGTGATACGGCAAGTACTCACGCGTGTACGGCCCGTACACGCGTGAGTACGCGCCTATCACTATAGTTGGGGGTACCATAGGGCCTAGTGATACGGCACGTACTCACGCGTGTATGGCCCGTACACGCATGAGTACGTGCCTATCACTATAGTTGGGGGTACCGTAGGTCCGAGTGATACGGCACGTACTCACGCGTGTACGGCCCGTACACGTGTGAGTACGTGCCATATCACTCAGACCTACGGTACCCCCAACTATAGTGATAGGCACGTACTCATGCATGTATGGCCCGTACACGCGTGAGTACGTGCCGTATCACTCAGACCTACGGTACCCCCAACTATAGTGATAGGCACGTACTCACGTGTGTACGGCCCGTACACGCGTGAGTACGTGCCTATCACTATAGTTGTGTTACTGTAGGTCCGAGTGATATGGCACGTACTCACGCGTGTACGGGACGTACATGCGTGAGTACGTGCCGTATCACTCGGACCTACGGTACCCCCAACTATAGTGATAGGCACGTACTCACGCGTGTACGGGCCGTACACGAGTGAGTACGTGCCTATCACTATAGTTGTGTTACTGTAGGTCCGAGTGATACGGCACGTACTCACGCATGTACGGCCCGTACACGCGTGAGTACATGCCGTATCACTCGGACCTACGGTACCCCCAACTATAGTGATAGGCACCTACTCACGCGTGTACGGCAGGTACTCACGCGTGAGTACGAGCCCTACACACACCCTCAGAGCGTGTGTACTGCATTTCACTGCTTACACTGGTGATAGGAGGCGCACACGAACGGAATGGAGGTGTCAGACTCGCACAAGGCTGTACATCAAGTCATTGTCAGTGCAGTCCTTCATGTGCAGGGCCTAGGTGTGTCAGGCAGTGATGTGGCACATGTCTCCTCATGTTGTGGCACAATAGATGTGTGATGAGCTGTTTACACATGTCATGTGTGATGGCGCACTACGTGGCACACTTCCCCTTCACACTTTGCACATGTGTGCATGTACGACACACGTGTCAAGCACTGCATCACTGGTATGGCACAGTCAGCAACACCCGCAACTGTCCCCTGATGCCAGGTACACGGATAATTACACCTGACATGTGACTCCCAGCATGCCACGATGTGACTATGTCATGTGTGTGTCATGTGTTCCCATGAGCTTTCCGTTGGTGTTCCGTCAACTCCATCTGCTGTTGCAGCATCCAACATGTGTCTGTGTGCATATGTGCATGACACACATATACGCACACCATGCCACATGTGGACTCACACGTTACATGTGTCATGATGGTTCGAAGATGACTTCCTGACATGAGGCAATATCTGCCTTCTCTCAATGTCTGTGTCATCCGTTTTTGACATGGACCCCTTAATGGAAATGTGTGTTATCTGTCCATTTCCAGATGACATGTGACCTGTGCGTCTAGACTCCCGCCAGCTGTCTGTATGAGATGACATCCTTCAAATGCTGATATGTGGATGTCTGTCACTCATGTAATGTGTCTGGCTTGTCACTTACACTGGCCCACAGCTATTTTAATGGGATGTCACGTCAACATTGCCATGCAACTATTGTGGCTGGCTCTTCGTAGGAGTATCACCTGGCTGGCCCACGTGTCCTGGTGTATTGCACAGCACAGACTCTGTATTAAGCAGATGTGTATTAGCTGTTGAACATGTGCTCACCTCAGTGACATTGGTGTGGTAATGTACTCACTCTTTGTTATTCCTTCCAAATCTCTGCAGGGCACTGCCTCTACCCAGACGAATGCCAGACCGGGATGCCATGCGTGAACATGACTGCATACGCAGATACCGCTTCTCGCAAGAGTTGATAGAGGACTTGACCCGCCGGCTTGCACCACACCTCCAACCACAACACAGGTATCCTACAGCTCTGACCCCCAAGGTGAAGGTGATGGCAGCCCTACATTTTTTTGCCACCGGCACGTTTCAATTGACCATAGCTAATGTCGGTGGCATGTCCCAGACAATGTTCAGCCGTGTCCTGCATGATGCTATAGAAGCCATGTTGGTGCACCTGGATGAATTCATCCATTTTCCTACTCGTGAGCAGTTGACAGGTGTCAAGGGTGAGTTCTATGCCCTGGGAGGGATGCCTCATGATTGGGGCCATTGATGGGACACATGTGGCTTTGGTACTACCACAGGCACAGGAGGTAGCCTATAGAAACAGAAAACATTACCACTCCATTAATGCCCTTGTGGTGTGTCTTGCTAACATGCTGATTTCCCATGTCTGTTCCCGTTTTCCAGGGTCCGCACACAATGCATGCATCATGAGGCGTAGCAGGGTGCCAGAAATGCAGCTGCACGCGGAACGAGCATGTCTTGTTGGTGGGTATACTCTGTTAGTCCTGTGTTCAGCGCTATCTTTGTATCTTACGGCATCTCCTGACCCACTTCTTCACATGATGTTTCCATGTAGGGGACTCTGGCTATCCCAACATGCCATGGCTGATGACGCCTCTCCGCAACCCCAGAACAGCCGCAGAACACCGGTACAACGACACCCATGGGCAGACGAGGCGCGTGATTGAGAGGACGTTTGGACTCCTGAAGAGCAGATTCCGGTGCCTCCACAAGACCGGCGGTGCCCTCCCATATGCCCCGGTGAAGGTCTGCAAAATCTTCATTGTGTGCTGCATGCTGCACAACATGGCAGTGGAGAAGGCCGTGCCACTCATCCTTGATCCGGATGAGCAGGATCATCCACCCGTGGAGGATGAAGGGCTCGGGCACGAGGCAAGTGAGGATGAGGATGAGGATGAGGACATCCGGAGTCAGCTTATCCGCAACTTCTTCTCATGATGGTGAGTCCCTGTGTCTGAGTGTGCACGCTTTGAGCCTTGTGTGGCATGTGTTGCAATGTGTGTGTCGAGCTGACTGTGTGCTAAGTGACTTGGAGGTGTGTTCTGATGTGTCATTCAAGTGATGATGTCATTCCACACATATTAGCTGGGACACTAAATATATTAAGGGCATGGTGACAACATTATTCCTGTAGAGTACATGTACATGTCTGAGGATTACTAGCTCTTCGCTGACTTGTTGTGTGTCTGTCCTCCCCAGGTTCTTGCGGCTGTCGTCAGCTCATGTCATCATTGCCCTCCTGCTATTCCTCATGAGTATTGCAACGTGTGCTGGATCAGAGTTACATGCACAGCCATGGTGAAAAGTCATTTGGGGTAAGGAGTGCAGAAAGGCATTTTGTGAGTGGTACGTGTTTGTGATATGTGGAGACTGCTCCTGTGCATGTTGTGTTACTATGCATATATGTCGACTCACCATGGGCCACATGACGTGTTGCATGGCTCACATGAATTGATGGTCACCCTTCCTGACAGTCCTCTGTAATGGTTTGTGGATTCTGATGAAGGCATCAATGTGTGTATAACGTCCCTCAGGAACATACGGGATGCTAATGGTGGACATAGTGTGGGACATCCCCATATGAGGCTCAATGGGGAATTGTAGACTCTCCGTGTGCAGCAAGGGGTGTTAGGCTCAACCCCTTCACTTGTGTGCCAGCTCAGTAGGATTTACACATCTGTGTGTTGAAGGGGGTGTCCAGTGTAGGTCACACATGGTCAGCCAAATGACCTGTGAGTCTGTTCCAATTGATGCATTTCCCTTAGTGTGAGGCTGAGTAATAAAGGTGTTCGTCACACTCCAAGGTGCCTCATCTCTGTCAATGCAGGTCTCTTGCCACTTTGCATGCAGCATATCTGGCATGGTTGTGGAAGATTATGCATAGGAGTCCATGTGTAGTTTAGCAACATGCATGCAGTTGCTCATGGGTTAGGCTCCCTATTGGGCATGAAGAACATGGTTGTGTATGTTTTTTGGCATGTTGGTCCACACAATGGGCCATCAACAGCTGCTGAGGGTCTGTCTCCTGTGTGCAGGTCGGCCTTCAGTTTCCTGATCCGGTGTCATGCTTCTTTGGTGATTGTGCATGCATTGTCTCTGGGTGTGCCATGTGACACTGGACACTCCTTACTTTACACATGCGCCTGTTGCAGTTGTCCTTCTGACATCCTAGTCTATGTGTGCAAATTCTGTCATTTTGCAAGGAGATGCCGCCTGCTGCTGCGGCCCCTGCAGCAAGGGCCCACAGAGTATCCAGATTTGGCAACACACACGCCTCCAAAATGCTCCTCACTTCCTCCCTCCACCCATTCATTTGGCTGTCCTCAGCTTGTCTATGCGACTGTTGCCGCCACGCGGTGCCAAAGGCTGGACCATCAGCACATGCAAGGTGCACATTGCACCTCCATCCTGTCCTTGCATAACCCACATCACACTACAGTCTGATGTATCAGCCACACTCCGAGCTATGTCCATCCACACACACACGACACCTTTGCATGCTGAGTGTGCAACTCCAACTGCCTACACTGCGCTGCCCTGCCTTCCAGGCCCTGTCACACCAACCAGGTCATGTCCCTAATACTCCCCACAGGCTCTGTAGCCCAGCAAGGGCATGGGAGTGGGACTTAAGGCTTCAGCATGTAGTATGGTGTCATCGTCTGGGACATGGCACAGGTATCATCTCTCAGCATGTCAATCTACAGAGTGTCCAGGACCCCCCTCTCCACCATCACATGCGCACAGCACCTCATCATCAGCTCATATGCCATTGACAGCCGGGTGCTCCTCACCCTCAACAAAGACACAGACATTGGCAGTTCCATCATTCAAGTATGCATGAGATCCATTGATGAATGGCTGCACATGAGCCACCTGAGGCTGGACTTGTACAGGACTGAGGTGAACATCTGAGGATTGTCCCCTTCCAGCTGGGTCAAGTGCCTGTGTCCCACCCGCAAGAGCCCTGCACAAGCACCCAGTGGCCAGACACATAAGACGGTGTGCATCATGTTTGGCTCGCTCACATATGCCATGCTAGTCCACACCATCTGTACCACATGCTGCAACGCCCTCTGCATTATGCACATGATCCACAGATAGATCCACTCCAAGAAAAGATAGACCATCCCCCAGGTCCATGACAACATCCGTGTCAAATACTGCCCTGCCCTCTACGGAGCAAGTACATCCAAACTCCCAGGAAACTGGTCCACTTCCAGGGGGCATCTGCACACCTCAGATTCAACACCCTGCGCCCCAGCCACCTCACCGTCCACCATAGATAGCTGCAATGGATCACTGTCTGCTGCAGGGTGACCTCCACACTCCCCACCCACACTCAGGAGGCAGTCCACAACCCCGACCCCAACCAACCTTGTACGTCTGTCATCCTAGATCCCGTTGGGCCATCTCCGTGCATCCAACCTTGCCCTGGCCACCATTCTTCACATCCACCGTACTCCAGCATACAGGACATTGTTCTCCCACCTGACAACACATACCTGGGACTCCCTCCCCAGGAACCTCCACATGAGCCATGACCTCTACGCCTTGATGATGATCTCCCAAATAGGTCTCTCCGCACAGTTTAGCAAGCACCCCCTCAGCAGCCAGAGGCCATCACAGGTGAGTGTTGTGCTCCATGCCTACATTGAATGATACCTTGTGACCCATGTGTGTCCTGTACCAGACTCTGATCCCAGGGTATGGATGGCTGGAGTTGGTTCAACACTCAGGCATAGTTTGACATTTCCACACACATATGTCGTTGAATAATGCAAAATGACAGGAACGTCTCATGTCCAAAGTGAAATATTTATTTGCGGTGGGGTAAGTGGTTTGGTAGATGCAATTAGGTGCTCTACCAGGGGAATAGAATCCAAAGTTCACAGGGGGAGATGGTATCCTTGGCATTGGAAGTCATCAGAGTCCAGACCACAGTGTTGGTCATCATTGGTCAGACTGTGACCAGCAAGTCCATGTGGCAGAGAATGTCATTGGATGAGGTGCTGCTGTTGCGCCAGAGGGCCAGGTGCCAGGCCAGGTGACCTGGGAGATGGGGATGGTCCACTGACTCTCACGGTCTTTTCCGTGGACAACCCACCTTCCTCCGGGGACCCTCAGATGCAGGCCTTGACGATGCTGGGGACGTTCCGTCAGATGAATCCTCCTCCTCCCTTCCTGTGTCTGGTGCTGGTCTATGCCTGGTGGCACAGGGAGGGATGCCCATGCTTTGGGCGATCTGACGGAGTGATTGGCTCATGTCCCTGTGCACCACCAGGAGCTCAGCCAGTCTTGCCTCCATCCGTCCTTGGTGTTGTTGATGACCTAGTTCTAGGACACCCCCGCGCCGCACGGCCACCAGCTGCTGCGTGTGCCTTCCAGCCTCTGCTTCGCTGCCCCGGCTCCGCCGCGTGACCATGCCCCCTGACTTCGAGCGGCGTGGTCTCTGCTCGCTTCTTGCCCTGTGCCTCTGCCTCTGACTGTATTGTGATTTGTTTTTGTTGTTAACTTGTACTTTTGTCCCCCATTCTTGCCTGTGTTGCCAGTTCCTTCAGCCGCCCCGTCTCATCCCTCCCCGCTCCCCGCTTCCCGCCACCACCGCTGACCCCGCCCCTTTTTTCTTTCTGTACCCTCCCCGCTCCCGCCTCCCAGCTGCTCCGCCCACCCGCGCACTTGGCCATATATGGCGACCGTGCGACGCAGGTGAGTGTGACCTAGTTCTAGGACACCCCCGCGCCGCACGGCCACCAGCTGCTGCGTGTGCCTTCCAGCCTCTGTTTCGCTGCCCCGGCTCCGCCGCGTGACCACGCCCCCTGACTTCGAGCGGCGTGGTCTCTGCTCGCTTCTTGCCCTGTGCCTCTGCCTCTGACTGTATTGTGATTTGTTTTTGTTGTTAACTTGTACTTTTGTCCCCCATTCTTGCCTGTGTTGCCAGTTCCTTCAGCCGCCCCGTCTCATCCCTCCCCGCTCCCCACTTCCCGCCACCACCGCTGACCCCGCCCCTTTTTCTTTCTGTACCCTCCCCGCTCCCGCCTCCCAGCTGCTCCGCCCACCCGCGCACTTGGCCATATATGGCGACCGTGCGACGCAGGTGAGTGTGACCTAGTTCTAGGACACCCCCGCGCCGCACGGCCACCAGCTGCTGCGTGTGCCTTCCAGCCTCTGCTTCGCTGCCCCGGCTCCGCCGCGTGACCACGCCCCCTGACTTCGAGCGGCGTGGTCTCTGCTCGCTTCTTGCCCTGTGCCTCTGCCTCTGACTGTATTGTGATTTGTTTTTGTTGTTAACTTGTACTTTTGTCCCCCATTCTTGCCTGTGTTGCCAGTTCCTTCAGCCGCCCCGTCTCATCCCTCCCCGCTCCCCGCTTCCCGCCACCACCGCTGACCCCGCCCCTTTTTTCTTTCTGTACCCTCCCCGCTCCCGCCTCCCAGCTGCTCCGCCCACCCACGCACTTCGCCATATATGGCGACCGTGCGAACGCGCAGCGTGCACGCGCAGCGGGCGCGCCGATTGTGCGCCGAAGGTGCGCCAAAGGTAAGCCCGTCTGCGCCCGTCCGTGCCTGGCCCGCGCCCAGCACCCGAACCCCTGGCCCACGAGGACCCCGACCGACCCGCCTGACGTACACCGCCGCCACCCTCATCGCACTCAACACCGGCAGGACCCAGGGATGCTATCGAGCTACCCCGAAGCACACCCACGGGCCCTTCAGCTGCCTCGCCTGTAAGTTCACCTGTATCCGGACCTGCCCGGCACCAGCACCTGCCAAGCCGAACACCAGCAGCAACCACCTCAAGTGTATCCTGCTCAACACCCGCTCCATCCACAGACACGCCATCGAACTCTGGAACCTCCTAGACGCCACAGCCCCTGACGTTGCCTTCATCACGGAGACCTGGATGAACGCCTCCTCAGCACCCGACATCGCCATCGCCATCCCAGAAGGCTACAAGATCACCCGGAGGGACCGCAACGCCAACCAGGTGGGAGGAGGCATCGCCATCATCCACAAGAACACCATCCGCATCACGACCAGCACTGACAACACCCCACCCTCCGCCGAACACCTGCATTTCCAGATTCACACCGACCCGAAGACCACCCTCAGAGGCACCTTGATCTACCGACCTCCGGGACCACGCACTCAATTCAGCGAGGACATCGCCGACTTCGTCAGCCCGCACGCCCTCCCCTCCGCTGACTACATCCTCCTAGGGGACTTCAACTTCCACCTGGAGAACAACAACGACTGCAATACCAGCACCCTGCTCGACAACCTCGCCAACCTTGGACTCAAGCAGCTGGTATCCACACCCACCCACCTCGCCGGACACACACTCGACGCCATCTTCTCATCCAGCAAAGAAATCGCCTTCAGCCACGCCACAGAACTCCACTGGACGGACCACAGATGCATCCACTTCACCTTCAGTAGAACGACGATCCACCACCACCAGCAACAGGTTGCCCGAATAAGCTGGAACAAGATCACAGCCGACCAGCTCGCCGCTTCCCTGAGCCAGCACCCTCCGGCCAGCTCAGCGAACCCCAGCCAGGCCGCCGACAACCTCTCGAAGTGGATCAGCAAATGCGCAGACGAACTCGCCCCTCTGAGGATCCCGCCCAGCAGACCCGGCAATAAGAGAGCCCCATGGTTCACCGACGAACTCAAGAGCTCCAAGAAGAACTGCCGAGCCCTCGAGAAAGCCTGGAGAAAGGAACCCACGCCGGACAACAGGACCACCCTCAGGCTCGCCACCCGGAAACACCACCAATTGATCCGCACCGCCAAGAAAACTGCATTCAAGGATCGGCTGGACAACAACGCACACAACTGCAAGGAACTCTTCAACATCGTGAAAGAGCTCTCCAACCCCAACGCCGGAAACAACGACATCACCCCATCGCAAGACCTCTGCAACTCCCTCGCCTCCTATATCCACAACAAAATCGCAGACATACACAACAGCTTCAGCACTCAACCGACGCACGCCACGACCACAGCAACGCCACCCACCACCACCCTCCGCGCCTGGACCCCAGTCAACACCGAAGACACCGTCCACATGATGAACTCCATCCACTCCGGATCTCCGACCGACCCCTGCTCTCACCACGTCTTCAACAAAGCCGACGCTGTCATCGCACCCCACCTGCGGGACATCATCAACACCTCATTCGACACCGCCACCTTCCCCGAGAGCTGGAAGCACGCCGAACTCAGCGCTCTACTCAAGAAACCCACAGCAGACCCCACCGAACTCAAGAATTACCGCCCCATCTCTCTACTCCCGTTTCCAGCCAAAGTCATCGAAAAGACCGTCAACAAACAGCTGGCCGCCTTCCTCGAGACGAACGGATCCCTCGACCCATCGCAGTCGGGATTCCGTGCCAACCACAGCACCGAGACCGCCCTCATCGCCGCCACTGACGACATCCGAGCCCTGATGGACAACGGAGAAACAGCGGCCCTCATCCTCCTAGACCTCTCCGCGGCCTTCGACACGGTCTGCCACCGCACCCTAGTGCAGCGCCTCAGCAACGTCGGAATCCAGGAGAAGGCACTGGGATGGATCGTCTCCTTCCTCGACGGAAGAACACAAAGAGTCCGCCTACCACCGTACAAGTCAGAGGCCACCGAAGTCATCTGCGGCGTCCCTCAAGGATCCTCGCTGAGCCCTACTCTCTTCAACGTCTACATGAGCCCCCTCGCGGCCATCGCTCGCCAACACAACCTCAACATAATCTCCTACGCCGACGACACCCAGCTGATCCTCTCCCTGACTAACGACCCCGACGCCGCCAGAGCCAACCTGCTCGAAGGGATGAGAGAGGTAGCCGAGTGGATGACGACGAGCCGCCTGAAACTGAACTCAGATAAGACGGAGGTCCTCATCCTGGGCTCCTCGCCCTCCGCCTGGGACGACTCCTGGTGGCCCCCCGCCCTAGGCCCCGCACCCAAACCGACGGACCACGCACGCAACCTGGGTTTCATCCTGGACTCCTCCCTCTCCATGACCAGGCAAGTCAACGCCGTCTCCTCGTCGTGCTTCAACATCCTGCGCATGCTTCGGAAGATCTTCTGGTGGATCCCCGCAGAGACCAGGAAGACCGTCACCCAGGCCCTCGTCACCAGCCGACTGGACTACGGCAGCGCACTCTACGCCGGAACCACCGCCAAGATCCAGAAGAGACTCCAGCGCATCCAGAACGCCTCAGCCAGACTCATCCTCGACATCCCACGACACAGCCACATCTCCGGACACCTAAGAGACCTGCACTGGCTCCCGGTCAACAAGAGAATCACCTTCCGCCTCCTTACCCACGCACACAAAGCTCTCCACGATCAAGGCCCGAGCTACCTCAACAACCGCATCAACTTCTACGCTCCCAAACGCCACCTCCGTTCTGCCAGCCACGCCCTCGCCGCCGTCCCACGCATCCGCAGAGCCACTACAGGAGGAAGGTCCTTCTCCTACCTGGCCGCCAAGACCTGGAACTCCCTCCCGGCCGACCTGCGCCTGACCCAAGACCACCCCTTCTTCAGGAAGAAGCTTAAGACCTGGCTGTTCGAGCAGTAGCGGCACCCCCCCCCCCAGCGCCTTGAGACCCTACGGGTAGGTAGTGCGCTCTATAAATGTCTTGATTGATTGATTGATTGACTGGCATGATGCTCGACCTGCAGGTTCTTAATCTCATCGAGGGTCCCCTGCATCTCGGAAAGTCTTGACACGACCTGGTTGATGCCTCTGGTGTCACGCCGGTATGAGTCCAGGATGTTGCGTATATGTGACATACCGGTGTCCTGAGCTGGCTGGTCAGGTTCGCGCATCCGCCTGCCTCCACTCCCACCACCCCTGCCCACTTGAGCCTGGCCTGCCCTTGTGGGCACATCGGGTCTACAGGACCCCTGAGGGATGGCATTTGCAGGGTTGCCTGCCTCCTCCTGGGTGCCCGGAGAACCTTGTCCCTCCTGGTCAGACTGGCTCTGTTGTTCAGTGTGAGCAGGGCTCCTGGTTGCGTCCTAGGATGTGGCAGGAATAGGGGTGGTGGTTGGCACAGATGTACCTGACGCAGGTGCTGCAGGGGCTTGGGCACCAGAGGGTCCAGGTTGGTCGGGGTCATCCACGGAGTGGTGAGAGTCGTCGCTGCCGGTGGGATCGTCTTCACGCTGAGCCTGGGACTGTGATTCTTCCTCCCCAGTGTTGGGGGGAGATCGACGACGTTGCCCTGTGTGTGAGAGAGAGAGACAATGTTAATGGTGTTTCATGCGACATCTATGTTTCATACATATTCAAGTTGACACAGTTCCTCCAGGTAGTTGGATGTGCCTAGCATTCCTCTCAATGTCCACTTGGGGATGGGTATGTTGCGGGGTACAGATTGGGATGTTCTCCTGAGTGTTTGACCTGTGGATTGTTGGCTCTGATGCTTATTTGGCTCTGGATTGGTCTTGTTGTGTCACATGTCCATTGTGGGAGTGTGTAAATCCGTTGCCTGCCAGGACTGTGTGCTTGTATTAGGGGGGGGGGGGTTGTGACCGGGCCTGCTGTTGTGTGTAGTGTGAGTTGTCATTGGGTCTCCCAGATGATGTGTCTGTCCCCTCATGGTGCATGCTGGCATGACAGTGAGTGTGAGTTCCTGTGCTAGATACATGTGCTTGTGGAGTTGGTGTTTGAGTGTACAGTGGTCCCAGGAGGGCCTTGTGCTGCATACAGCAGGGCCAAGTGTCAGCTACCTTGTCAGTACTTTGCCAGTCCCTGTGCATTGTGCATGGGTATGTACCTATGCCATATGGGCTGAGGGCATTGGTGTCTGCGTCTCATTTTCACAATGTGTTGTGTGGGGCCCACCCTCCCAGCCTCCCGGACATCCAGTCTTGTGTTTGTGGTTGTTGTAGCCTTGGACATGGCCTTGCCTTGATTTGTGAAGGGTGCATGGAGACGTTAGTGGCATGAGCATGGTTTTTGAGTGTGGTTGTGTGCGGTGAGTGCTTGGGGGAAGTTGCGTGCATTTGGTGTATATGTGGTGTGGACCCCATTGCCCCCATGTTACATAAGTTGTTTGTGTACTCACCAGGCTCTGCGACTCCTTCGACTCCGTGTACTCCCACCGGCGGTAGCAGGGCCATCACCTTCTCCTCCCAGGGATGGTAGTGTACAGGTCTGCGGGGCGGCCCACCTCCAGTGACAGCATTCACCTTATCGACAATCCTCTGCCACATGGCAGATTTTTCAGCTATGCTGGTCTGTCTGACCAATGTTCCAAACAGCTGTGGCTCGACTCTGATGACTTCGTTGACAAGGAGGTCCAGCTCCGCCTTTGTGAACTTTGGATTCTTGTCTGTGGGCATGGTGTGGGGTGTGGGTGTGGGTGTGGATGGTTGTGGGTGTGTGGGTGTGAATGGGACGGTGTGTGTGTGAATGTGAAGAGGAGGATGTTTGTGGAGGAGGTTGTGTGAAGGTGTGTGAGTGAAGGTGTAGTGGAGGAATGAGTAATGTGGAGTTGTTTCTCAGTGGAGTTGTTTCTCAGTGGGGTCTGGCAGCAGTGGGTCTGTTGCAAAGGCTCATGGGTTGTGTGTGTGGGCCCTTTTTATTGGTCCATTTTTGGGTGTGGCTGTGTTTGAATTTTGGTGGGTGTGTTATAAGAGGTGGTTGTGATTCGGGGCCTCTGTTTGCCTGTTTGGATGTGCCAGGTCAGTCATTGAGATGTATTTTGTCATGTAGACGTGTTTTGTGGTGTTGTGCGAGTTGAATTGACCCTCCTGGTGCTGTTTTACAGTGTACTGGTTCTGTAAGAGTCTTTTTCGCGTAGGTACGATCCGTACATATGCGATGCTGGGTGAGGGTGCTGGGGTACGGTGTTGGAGTGCGGCGCGTACATGCGGTGGGGTTTCGGTGCGTACATGTGCGGCCCTGGGTTACGGCGCGTACATGCGGAGGTACGGCGCGTACATGGGGGGAAGGCGCGTACATTGGGGGGAGGGAGCATACATGGTGGGGAGGGCACGTACATGCGGTGGGGATACGGTGCGTACAGGTGTGGCCCTGGGGTACGACACGTACATGCGGAGGTACGGTGCGTACATGGTGGGAGTAAGGCGTGTACATGCAGTGGGGGTACGTTGCATACACGTGCGGCCCTGGGGTACGGCACGTACATGCGGGGGCGATGCGCCTACAGGGGGGGTACGGCGCGTACATGGGGGGTATGGCGCGTACAGGTGCGGGGCTGGGGTACAGTGCGGACAGAGGGGGTAAGGTGCGTACAATGGGGGTATGGCGTGTACATGGGGGGGGTACGGCACGTACAGTTGCGGGGCTGGGGTACAGTGCGGACAGGTTGGTGTACGGTGCTGACATATTTGGGGGTGGGGGGGCTGTACGGCTCGTACACAGGCATAAGTTTACCCGTGTACATGTGTGCTACTGCGTTGGCTCCGGACGGGCCATTTTACGTGCGATTGTGTATTCGGACGGACGGTCTGGATCGTACTTGCGCGCTCGGACTTGTGTTTTACGATTTGCACGTAAAAATGTCCGGCTCATTCTCGTACACTTTTCCCGACGATATTCGGATGTGAAAACTTTCCGACGCACTCTCGTAGACTTTTCCCAACGCTATTCGTAGTTATTTTTCACGGACGAATCGTACCTGGCAGTTTGTACGGTACTTGTACGACTCGTACGTAAAAAAATACGGATACGGGTCGTATGCAAATTATTTTTAACGGATCGGAATCGGCACCTTAGTGGACATTCTTCCCATAATCATGTTCTGCTTTTTGTAGGGTAATTTTAGTTGCCGTCCCTTGTAGTTGACCTATTTGAGTTACCCATGTGAGTTGAAGAATGGGTGTTCGCATAACGAACTGTGTGAGAACTCTCTATATCTTTATTATTTCTTTGTGAAGGGGACGTAAGTCTGCTGCTGGTAATGCATCTATTTCAGGATGAGGTGTGTAAGCAGCTAGGACTGGCCAAGTCACTCCGTCTCTTCTGAGCGGACCGGGTCTCACTCTTTCTTTAGTGTGTGGGAGGGCGTCTTTAAACCAATTTAAATGCTTTTGTTAAGTGAGTGGGACTTCTATGTCCTCGTATGGAGAATAGTCTTCAAGTGGATCATCTGGGGTGTAAGAATGAAATGTATATGTGTGCATATGCAGGTGGGAAATTAACCCAAGAATAGAAAATCTCTGTTCTTTATGCCTTGTGTGCCTCAATCACGAAGGTAATGGTCCCACCAAATGACAAGAGACCAAAATCTGCTCATTTTATAGTAAGTGCATTTCTGCAATTTTGTGAAATGTGAAGAGCTCCTTCAAGCTCAGCTTCCTCTGCTCGAGCACCCCTTGTACCAGCGTCTCCAGTCTCAGACATTATGAGAGGAAGTATTTTATAAAAAGTATATAAGGTTTGTGCACAATGTAAGGACCTGTCATCCTTCAAGCTTGAAGGTACCTACAGCCAATACAAAGGATGTACCTACTCAGCTGTGGCAGATTTTCCATTCCCACCCCAGACGTCTCTGGGTTAATGAGAGTGTGGGTCTCTGAGAAAGCATGACAGAACTACTCAGATTTGACCGTTAAATACCAAACCAACGTTGGTGGCGCCATGTCGTGTAGTTCCTACAAATCCATATAGGATCTGCACATTTAGATAACATAAACTAAGGGATTAGGGTTCAAACTGATTCCAGACACCCCCAAAGGATATATTTGTCTTTAGACCAGCTAGCTCACAGGGCCACTATAAGCCCCACAACCTTACCAAGGAGCGAATAGTTTCAAGCAACTATCGCACAAGACTACCCTGTCCCCTCAGTCACTAGTGCTCACTCGTTTTCAGAGAGATATGCAGAATAAACGGAGGGGACGTATTCAAATACGTGTATTGCAACAATCATTAGACAGAAACAGATAAATAAGGTTATAAGCACCAACAGAGTAAATAAAAGGTAGAATTCTACCATGGTGCTAAAACAATGAATATATGCAGGCATATAGATACATGGCAGTACTTATGAGTACTCCTAAGCTGCAAACCCTAAATAGATGTACCTAAGTGTACCCAGCATGTATGTAGGCGTATAGCCTAGAATCCCCCTAAGAAAGAGCAAACCCCATTACCCGATGGGAGAGAATGAAAGACCTCTTCTTGGTCTCAAGTGGGACCAGGAGGGATGTCAGACCACGTCGTGCTGGTGTATCTACATGCAGAGACTTCAGCATCTCATGTCAGCATGGAAGCTTCTTCTCTATCTTTGCCCAACGAAGATGTGGTACTTATATACTCAAAAGGTACCCTCAGGGGTTCTACCTAGATGTGTCATTGTACTGTGGGCCTGTCGGCCAAGGATGGCGATAGTGGTGACTCTTGTACAGAGTTATTATGCAGTAGATGGTAATCCTGCTTGATACCATGAATCCTCATGCATAATAAATGAGGCTAGTTTTTGAAGAAAACCACACAACATTTATTCGGCACCTACCTAAGTAAAAGGTCAGCACCAGAGCCATTATGTAGAGCAAGGTAGGATAAATGTAGGTAAAAGGTGGTGCAAATACCTAAGCCTATATTGGGGTGCATTGGGGATCATAACACTCCCCCACCTACCGCGAATGGTCCATGTATACCAGTGAGGATTTGTCCCGCACAGGAACACCCAGTGCAATCTGTTTCGATTTACACATGTTATGAACGCCCCGGTCCTCCAAGAAAGACACTTTGCATTAGCTTTCCTAGACATCAAACAACCCTTCGATTTCTTTAACTGGGAATACATGTGGACAGTGCTAACTAAAGCAGAATTGGGAACCCCATATCTAAACTGAGTCAAGTTATTATACACTACCCCGAATGCCAGATTCACATGGGACACTATATATCAGAAGCTATACCTCTACAGAAGGGAACGAGCAGGGCTGCCCCCTGTCTCCATTACTCTTTGCTATGGTAATCGAATCCCTGGCATGTAAGATTCAGCAGGCCCTTCAGGATTGGGGATTCCCAGTGGGCAAGACAGCTCATATCATCTAGTTATACGCAGATGATGCCATGGTTTCCCTCAGACAACCTGAGGAGTCGATTCCATTTCTCTTGGAGGTAATGCGGAGTTCTTGAAGGTCTTGGGGCTCTGGATAAATGTGCAAATATTTATGTTGTTCCCATTGGGCCTATTAGCTACCCACCAGACTGAAGCTACCAGATATTGGTCTCCAATGGAAGACAAATAGGGTTAAATATCTGGGGAGTAATATCACATGGCATGAAAATCAATACTATGATCTCAACATGGGGAGGGTTATAGATGGGCTAGAGCCGTCCATACATTTCTGGAACTCCCTCCAGTTATCCTTGATAGCGCTTCTAAAAGTGGTGGTGCTCCCACGCTGCTTATACCCTCAAAGGGGTTCAGCATTCAACGTTCTCCAAACTTGATAAACTGACAACGATGCTCCTATGGCAGGGTAAGAGATGTAGACTGAGCTTTGCTACCTTGAGACGGGAATGGGAGAAAGGGGGCATGGAAGTCTAAGACTTCAAATTACACTACTTTGCTGCACAACTACAATAAGGAGTACATTGTTTGGACGGAGAGCTAAACTGGGAAAGGGATTTATTGAGAAGAACTCATGACGGATACCAATTGGGGGAGCTGTTATTAAAAGGAGCCCATATCCTCGACACTCCCCCTGGTGATTCAGCATAGGGGGAAAGTATGGGAGAGAGTGGTCAGGCTTATACTTAAGATAGCCCTTTGCACCTCAGACATGGATATATGGTCGTTGGTACCATTTGCACAAATTGCAAGCATAATGACTACAGATAAATGTCAGGAGGGTGGTTGCTTAATGCACTCCGATCTATATCCCCGAGATAGCGTTATCTCTATGCAAGAGGCGCAGGAAGCATTCAATCTAGGTACTAGCCAACTTTTACAATATGCTAAGATTGCAGCAACAGCGAGACAACTATGGTCCACATTCCCTGAAGCACCAGAACCCACCCACACTCTGGTTAATCTTCTAGAAATGGCAGGGGTGCGCAAATGAATAACTCACCTGTACAGAGCACTCCAATCCGAAAAACAGTTGTGAACCTTGCCAATAGAGAACGCCAGGCAATGCCAGGTTGAAGACCCGATCTCTCTGTGGGACTGGCTCAAAATACACGCAGGGGTAAAAAAATGCTTCAATCAGAGTGCACTTTAAATGTATACAATATAATTATATACACATGACCTATTTGTTCCCCAAACACCTACATGATATGTATACCACCAGAAATCTGCAGTGCCCGAGATGCCAAGCAGTGCCGGCAGACTATTTACATATGATATGGTACTGCACCGAAGTTCAACACTACTGGACAGACATTTTGAGACAGCTAAGAGAAGCCACAGGCTGGCGAATCACACAGACAAACAAGATACGTCTTCTGGGCCTTCTCCCTGAGAAACCCAAAAAAGAGATTAGTAGACGATACATCATACTAGGCCTCCTTATAGCGAAAAGACAAATTGCAATTCACTGAATCAGTCCACGAGTCCCAACAAGGAAGCCCTGGGAGAGGGACATGGTGGAGTGGGCCGAAGCTGAAGAGGCACATATGCGGTGAACACAGAGGGACCCCAAAGCACAGGAAACACTAGCAGCATGGGTGGAGATGATGTGAGGTTTGCTTACATACACAGACTCTCAGGGGAGGGCCTCGTCTCCGAGCTCTGGAGACAATACTTAAGAGATGGATGGGCGGATTAAGCTACATCTTTGGGTGAACGGTGGACGGCCAGTTAAATAGGTTAGCACACAAACTGACTATGAGGAAATGGTGATTTAGTAGGGAGACAACATTAAAAGTAGCTATCAAGGAAGTGCTACGGGGGAAGGGAAGGAGAGGGCACAGTTGATGGGAATACTTAGTTTAATCACTTGATGTCATATATAGTGATATAAGGGGTTGGGGGGAGTTTGTCACTGAGGGTCAACAGTTCTACCTTACACTGATTGTAGTGATTCAGAAATGTATACCTAACTAGGGGTGGGCGGAATTTGCGTAGTCGCACTATGCAAAGCTCCACAAAACGGTAAAAAATCTCCACGAGCACGCAAAAGTTCTGCGAATACGCGGAATTGCTTGTACTGACCGCTCGCAATGCTTGTTTTTCTGTTCGCGACCGCTGTTTGCCTGCTCGGGGAGAAATATCTCGTGAACACGCATTTTGAATGCGCAAACAAGCAAAAAATTCTGCGAAGCCGCAGATTGCAGAATTTTTGGCAAGTCAGCGTTCTCTGCGGAACGCGAAATTACCCAAAGTATGCAAATTACACAAATTCCACGAGCGGAACGGAATTTACCGCCCAGGCCTATACCTAACCAACCTTCATGTGAAATGTCTCCATATTTTGTAAAATCGAAAATAAAGAGTTTTTTAAACAGTCAAAAAAAAACATGGTGAACAAGAATTGTTTGTTTGTGTAATGTACTGTGATATTATGTTTGTGATATATTCATATTTAATGATAATTTCCACTACTTTGAAAGGATCTTTTTATGTACACTGGTTTATGTGCAGCATAGTGTTTGTGAAACAATTTCTTCTGGAACCGCTGTAGCTTTTATAAGGTTTGGCGGCCCCTGGTTCTGCGTTAGCAGGGCTGCCCTGTTGCGGCTAACTGAATTATAAAATGGCTGCCACAAATTTCCTGTCAGTTTGCAGTTAGCCAATCACGGCATTGCTGTTGGCGTGTGAATTCTCAGATACACATCGGTAGCTCTGCATCCCTATGTCTGTATAAATCTTTTTTCTTTCATATAACCAAAACTACTGAACAGATTTACAACAAATTAGAAAATGGGGTCTTTCTTGATCAACATGTGGCACCCCTCCCTTAGCCCTATTAGGCTCTGGGACCCAATCCCCCAGGGCTGTGTGTTATTTAAAAGGGGAGGAACTGCGTGGCCCCCCCTCCTCAAGTCTTATAGCGCAAGGGGACCCCTATCCCCCGGGATGCATCAATTACTCTGCCCCATGGAGACCACCCACAGGGCAAGTGGTTTCCCTGCAGCTTTAGTGTAAGCAGGGAAATTGCCCCCGACCAGTGTGAGGATTTTCAAATCTCCTGCTGGGAGGGAGCAAAAATGCCTTTTCTGCCTGCAACAGTGTGGGTAAGGTACACATGTCTGATCCCAGCCGAGGGGAGATTTTAAAATGTTCCTGATGGGTGGGAGCAGATTTCTGTTGGCAGGGAAGTAAATATTGCTCCCGCCCAGAGTGGTCATGCAAACACAGCGGGATTGTGGCAAAAACAGCCAATTTATATTTTTTGGGGCCGCTGCATTGCCTTAAATTTTTTTTTTCCAACGCATATTAAGACTGTACAAATCTCACCTTCTGTAGATTTGTAAATATTTACGAGAATTTTGTGTCATGGATACGCCACAAAAGTGGTGTAACCATGACGCAAAATGTTAGTAAATCTGGCCCTAGAATTTTTAGGTTGCCTCGAGGTCTAAGTCTAGGTAAGGATATTATATTGTGAATAGTTTTTTGTTATCGTTGCTACAGAAGTGAAAAAGAGAAGATTCTATTAGATGTTTACGCATTAATCTTTGAAAGGTGGTTGAGTGAGCTAGGGAAGGCAGGTTGTGCTCAGCCAGCAGTTTACCAATGCGGCATAGAGTCAAAAGCCCCCAGTTGGATCGCTGGTGGTTATCTGTTAAGGATCCTGTTTTAGTGTATCTTCATATGCAGACTGGCAGTCGCATGCATAGCTGAAGAGAAAAGCTAGATATAGGCTGCTTGCAGATTTTATGTTCAGCTTGAGGCAAAGAATTGGTTGAGGAGAGGAGGGCCTTAGCTTCAGTAAGAAGCTCACATTTTGCATGTAGATTGTATTAAGAATTAATCTGCTGGGCAGAAAATGCCAGGTAGAGAGGAAGTGGGAGAAGTTTGGGGTTCAAGGCCAAAAGCAAAGGCACAATTGCACTGCTGCCATAGATGGCAGAGAAGCATTTGAATCCCTTGGTCACTGCAGCCGCTTTGTTTTTTGCTTGGCCAAAATGAGTTGTCCAAATCAATTTGGATTCAATTGTAACACCTGGATACTGGTAGTTGAAGGCGATGCCTATGCATTGTTTGAAAATTTGGCAGGTTAAATGTTTCCCTTTCTTCCTTATGGGTAATATTTCTGATTTCGAAGTGTTGATGGTCGAGCCATTGGTGAGGTTAAACAGATTCAGTTGTTTTAGTTAAGACTGGATGCCGGAAGGAGTTAAGGAGAAAATCACTACGTCCTCGGCGTACGCAAGATTAGGTGATCCATCATTTGTTCAAAAAGAGTGTTAAACCGTCTGGGGATGGGAGGGATTAAGGGTGGGACTGCAGTTCTTGTTGTCAGATTGGGAATGGTCTTTTAGAAGGCGGTTCACCCTTTGTCTCTCTTTCATCACTGTCAGAAGTGGCTTTTGGTAGAGGCAGACTTCTCACACTTCTTTAGACCACTGCTGTAGGTACTGCAGGCTGAAGTTTAACCTTCTCTGAAGAGCATTACTGATGATGATCTGGACACATGAAAAAAGAACCAACCCAAAGCAGTTCTGAAAGTGCAGACAGAGAATCCACATCCCCTGTCTGCCATCCCTGTGTAATTGTCTGAGCTGTTGACACACTTGTTCCAGTTCCATGTTATCTCTGACCCAGGGAGGGGGGGCGCTCAATAGAGTATCCATAGAAATAATGCAATACCAGAGTTGATGCCTGCCTGATAGCCAACTTCCAAGATGTGAGGGAATATTGCTTGGAGTCTGAGCTTGAATAAAACGGCCTCTCTTGTCCTAAAAGCCTGAGGTGTCCTGCCTGAGTGAGAGGCAGCAGTGGCCCTCCGTTAGGGTGGCGGAGAGGCATCCCCCTGCTGTGAGTGCAGTAAACATAGTAAAAGACTAATTAAACAATTTTATTACTATTTTATTTTTCATCCTGCCAGCCCGAGCCAAGTCTAAGGGCAGGGTGAGGCCATTGCTGGTGATTGACAGCAGCAGCAGGGGTGGTGGGCACTGAAAGTGCACATATTGGATTGGCTAGCTGTCTTGCGACCCAGATATGCACATGTTAAATCTCTCCAATCAGAGCTGTGTTGCACAGCTGGGTGGAGAGCAGGCACAGACCCATAGTACTTAAGTGAGCACCGAGCTCCACCCAATCCTGGAACTTCTCTCATGCTGGTTAATATTATTGACAGTATGAGAGCAGCATCTGCATTGGTTAGGGGAGTTCATTAGACTCTGGGAGCCTGTGCTGGAGCCACAGACTGCCAGGAAGATAGAGGAACACTGAGGCATGGGGTTAGTTCACTTTTAAATGTTTTAGTTTAAAATAAATGTTCCTTTTGACTCACTGTCAGGCACTGTGGGAAACTTTCAACTCCAGAGCTCTCATTCTTGGCCTGTTATAAAGACTGTTTGGAACGGAACATGATTGAGAGCTGTGGCGTTGAGCTCAAGGATATTGCCGGTTTCTAACAGTGTCTGTCAGTGGGTCAAATTATTCTCTCCTGCGCTGCCCCACCACTTTAATTTGGCAGCAGCCTCCTTTGGTGAGCAGGAAGAAGTGAGGTGACCCTACAGGAGGAGCTTACTGTTGGTGTGGATAATAGCTGCTGACCTTGGTGCTGTGGTCCATCTACTAGAGATTCCCAAATTGTGAGA
Organism: Triturus cristatus; assembly: GCF_964204655.1. Taxonomy (NCBI): domain Eukaryota; kingdom Metazoa; phylum Chordata; class Amphibia; order Caudata; family Salamandridae; genus Triturus; species Triturus cristatus. The sequence goes on along the minus strand of NC_140592.1, from coordinate 997,413,269 downwards.
TTAACATGATCTAACCTAGGAGCCGGTCACTGAAATCCTAGGAGGAACCATAGCACTTCTAAAGCATGCCCAAGCGGTCTCCACTGTCACCCCTATCATCGACCAAGGTTCACTTCCTCACAGTTCGCAAACATACATGCCCTCAGTCTCACTGCTGCTCATTTCACCTTTTTGCTCACTGCACTGGAATACTTTTCAATTGACTCCTGAGCAAGACCTCCCCTACCAGACTTCAAAAAATTCACAAGAACCACAACTTTTCAACAGAGGCTCACAATCTTGTCCATCACTAACTCACCATCTAGTGTCCTTCTGATTCAATCACCTCCTCCTCCCCATATTTTGTACTGTAATAGTTCTTTGTCAAAAATGCTTTCTTCATCAATAAATCAATCACTTAAATCAATCAATTCACATCAATACAGGTTGCAACTAGGTTGCTAACAGAGCCCTCACAATATTACTGAATCCCAATCACAAATAAGGTCCTAAAACTCAATTCTATGCTGTTTTGACTTTGGGACACAACAGTCCACATGATTCACTCCAATTAATTTTCGAGGAAGTGTTGCAATTTAAAGAGGTCACCTTCTTCAATTTACAAAACAAATGTGACAGGGTGCAAGGTTTTCCGCTACCATCCCATTTTTCAATGGGAGCCTTTTTTTGTCGATCAGAACACAGGCTCCCTTTGAAGTCAGCCGGTTTCCGACCGAACGGTGCTCGGAAACACCATAATTGGTCAGTCGGACTCGCCGAACCCCAGTCGGTCGAAACCGATTCCGACATGGAGTCAGTCAGAATGCTTTCTGACCGACATCGTAATGAGGCGCTAAATTGTTTACAAGTATATTATTGAAAACGATATTAACAAAAACAATATTCTTGACAACAATATGACTTACCTGAAAAATCGATACTCTTGACAACGATATTTCTGCATCCCAATATTTTTGTATCACAATATATTTTTCCGATATTTCTGTACCTTAATATTTCAAACTAGATATTTTATCCAAAATCCAAATGGAGTGATGACTATTATGCAAACACACCAGTGGTAGTTGGGGGGTGGTTTGAAAGTGATCTGTAAAGAGGTATGGAGGAGTAAGGACTACAACGAGGTAGCAGAAAGCATCTGAAAAGGCAGAGAGCAGCAGGAGAGTAGTGAGGAGATGGAATGATGAGTAGTGCTGGTCGGTGGTAATTGGTGGTCACCTTCTGTGCATCAAGAGGTTCAAACTCCGAAGGGCAGACCGACTTTTTAACATAGATTTTCTTTGCCCATGTCCGTCCTGGAAAATACAGCAGACCTGAGCATTGGAAATCAACATAGCCCCTACAGTCAGGGAGAAAACTCCATTCACGTCGGTGCTCTTTTATTTTGCTTTTGAGGAGCAACCCACTGCCCGACTTGGTGGTCAGAACAGCATTCAACTTTGACAAAAGTGCATCAAACCAGCAGATGCACTTTCCACAAAATTAGCGATGCTCAGTCGCAATCTCTACATGGCATGCCTTACCCTGTCACAGGGGGTGCTTATGTAAGGATCTCTACTGCTGCACCATCCTGCTAGGTTCCCCACTCAAACAAAAATGAGCACTTCATGTTCTTTTTTTGTTTTTTTACTTTAACAGCTTTTCCTTATCACGTTTATGCTCACCTGAAGCAATGTTTTGATTTTTTTTTTAAAACACGCAGTATGGAGATATGAGGAAGGCATAAAGGAACAGCGAGTGCTTTTATTTAGGTGTGAGGGAGCCAGATTCCGGTCCAGGTATATGAAAGCCTAGGGGTAGATAACACAGGTGGTGTAAGGGAACAGGAGGTCCCTACCGATGTATGTAGAATCAGTGGGGCATATGTACAATAAAATGTCAGAGCGCGGAGCTGTGCTAAATGAATGCAGCACACACAGAAAAAGGAAAAACAAGGAGAAATAAAAGCATTTTTCCTGGTTTCACCATCCTAAGGCGTGCTCTTGCATGCCATTCATTTTTGGTGCTGCTTCAGATTTACACATCCTTGTATACCTGGGGCAGGGTCAAAAAGCAATGGGTGTTGTGGTGGAACGCCCATTGCAACACCCATTGCACGCCCCTTTCACGCAGATACCTGCGTGAAAGTGTGCCATATTTACAAAGTCACAAAAAGAGGCTTAACGCCACTTTGTAAATATGGAGCAGGGCATTGAGCCACAGGAATGAGGTTTAAAGTGACGCTCCTGTGGCGCAATGCCCTTGTAAATATGCCCCAGTGTGTCTACACAGGAATAGGAGCAGAGATTTAAATAAACGTCTGAGGGAGGGAGAAGCTGTGAACAGATGTATGAGGAATCAGGATGTCGGTCTGCAGGAGTAAGAAGAGGCAGAGGGTCCGCCTTCCTGCAGGAGGAGGGACCTGGAAGTATCCACACTTATGAGGAAACAGGAGGACTGAGTGCAGGTAAAGACAGCAGGAGGTCTGTCTGAGGTGGGGGGCCTGAAAGCTATAGCTCTGATGTAAGAAAAAAAGGGAGATCCTACAATGCAAGAGGTAACAAGCGGTCAGAAGATGCGAGGTAGCAGTATGTTTGTAAAGAAATATGAAGGAACAAAATGTCTGTAAGCAGCAGTGAGGGAGCAGCTGTGCGCCGGTGATATATAATATAAACAATACGTTTAATTGTCAAATACCTTGAGCCTGTTCTCCTCTCCAGTCTCTCCTCCCCTCTTTCCGTCCTTCTCACACTTACTATAATGCCTACATTCTTTCATTGGTTCTGCATTCTCATACTCTGCTTTACTGGCCCTCTTCCATCCCTCTTTCCTCACCACTCCCTCCTCTCCACTCGGTGAGTTGCTAAAAGCGCCTTCGTTTGCTGACCGGACGCAGCGCTATGCTCCAGTGCGTTTTACATACAGGGTGATTCCTCGCAGGGCCAAGGCCATTTCGTGCATTCATCAGATGTAAGGCATTGATCACAGAGCTGCAGTAAAATCTTTAGCATCAGCAGTACAGACCCGTGCGATACCAACCCTGCTGGAGCCAGGGCCTGCTCTCCTGTTCAATCATGATGGCACTGGAAAGCCACCACCAATGACCCCCAGCGGGCCGGTGGCTGGATTTAACTCCGGAAATATGTTGCGTCGGAAAATGGTTTCAGGGACTGCGGATAGGCCTTCTAGGGAAACGGCTGGCTCTGCAGACCCTCAGAAGCAAAGCACCTTCAGTTCAGGAGACACTGAACAGCAGGGGCCATTTTACACCAACAAGCGTAGTGGCGGTGTGCGCGGGGAGCACGCTCCAGGGGTCCACCGCACGAACGTCGATTCACCAGAATGCCAGGGGCAGCGGAAGAGACGTCACACGCCGTTTGACGTTTACTTTCACTCATACACTCGCACACACATGCTTACACATACACACACATTCACACATATACACACACTCACATAAACGCATTCCCACCTGCAAGCATGCATGCAACATACATTTAAAAGCATGTTTTACTTACCTCAGCTGCCAGGGAGAGTCATGTTCCAAGTAATTGTACTCCATGCTTTAGTACATCAAAAGTGAATAATGTGATATAATATTATTCACTATCAGTGTAAAAACAAATTGCCAGAAAACAAGGAAGCAGGAGCCCCAAAGTCCACGAAGACGAGTTGCCCCTGTGTTCCTGACACTGATTTTGCCACTTCCGAGGCCAGGGCCCGCAAAGGCAGTGCCAGGCGTCGCAAGGGGCAAGCCAGGGATCGCAACTGCGACCCCTGGTGACCCCTTAATGACGTCCAAGGTCCACCTGGCACAGACAGGTCCATGCCAGATTGAAAAATCGGTCTCCCTATATTCACACCTGCAATGGGGATATAGCGCAGCAGTGATAGACAGGGTGACGGGTCTCAAAGCGCTGCAGGCTGGCTTGACTTGTCCAGTTTACCAAGGACCTCTTCAAGGGGTGCAGTCCGTGTCAGAAAGGGTCACTGAGGCACAAGTACCTGGTGCCCTACCCAGTAAGGCAGAATTGTCCCGCGGTAACATAGTGAGAGTGAACACGCCTGCTGCAGAATGTTTGCTCAGATACACATATCCGTGTAGGGCAGGGGGTCACCCCGGACACCACTTCTTCCTACCCCAAAGGAGGCTTCGGCCTGGGTCCAAAAGGCAATGCTGCGGCAAGAAGGATGGTTTAAAAATTAATCTAAAACCCTCTAAAAACCAAAAACATTGTGCCAATGAACTTAACAAAACCTGGGTTATTGTTAAAAGAGAAAAGAGAAAAGAGAACATCTAAACTTGTTAATGTGAAAACATAATAGGTACAAATCAACTACCTTTGTACCAATAATTCTCAGAGGACATATACACATAACACCCTAAATGACATTTCGACGTTTCAGCTTCCTTGCTTACCATATAGTTTTAATTTTCTATTCTGGATTTAAGGAGAAAAAAGCAACACAGAACATCGTTTTTTGATTTTTCTTCAGGATGCATCATCTGGTCTCATAATATTATTATTATTGTTGAGTTAACGCGAAAATCACCAACGAGTATCAGTGTTTGTCAACAATTCTTAGAGGGAAAGCTCTCAACCCCAAAAAACTTTCAATATTTGTCATAATAATTGCGAAAGTTGTTTTGAGAGAACCACATTAAATTAATTCACTGAATAGTATTCCAAATTAAAAAGTCACTGTTTTTAGGAACACAGAGGAAACACAGCAAGTAAAAGAAGTATCCGCACGTCTCCCGAGCCCAAGTATTCAATAAGCTCAAAATAAAAAGCCCAAAATGCAAAAAGGTATAAACAATAGGTTGGAACTAAAAATAATCTAACATTTTCCTTAGCCTCCTTCAACATAAAAGTGGACTGTGAAAGAAACAAAAAAATCTGCGGCCACATGTAGCAAAAGGTTTTAGCGGTCGCAAACGGAGAATCAAGATGTTTGCGGCTGCTAAATAGCTTTTTGATATGTACTGACACTTTTTTGCGAGTCGGTAACCTATTATCGACTCGCAAAATAGGGTTTGGAAGTTGCAATTAGGAAGGGGCATATTAAGGGCATCCCTTCCCTATAGCGAGTTGCAAGGGAATGTATGAATGTTTTGCGACTGAAATGCGGTCACTGAACATTCGCATTTTACCGCCTACTTCAAGTAGGTGGTAGGCCAGTCACTAACAGGAAGAGGTCCGCAGGGAACCCGTCCCCTTTTGGAACAGTTGCAAAAAACTTTTTTAGAGCAGGCAGGGGTCCCAGGTATCCCTGCCTACTCTTAAAAATTGAAACTGAAACGTTTCATCATTCTTTTTGAAAAGTATCCTGTTTTCCTTTAAGGACATTGCATAACGTTGCTTTATTTAAAAGCAAACACAGACATGGTGATCTGCTGGCCACCATCCCTGTGATTTTGGCCATTCCCAATGGTTTGCAAATTGCGACCTGCTTTATGAATATTGATGATGCAGGTCCATTTGCGACGCACTGGTAATCACAAACAGTTTCAAACACACTGTTGTACATCACATTTTGCGACTTCGAATTGCGAGTCGCAGTTAGGAACTCGCAAAATCTGGTGGTTGTACATGGGGCCACTAGTCTTCTAAGCTGAGGAAGATGAGTAGGAAGTGACATAGCAGATATGCAAAAAAGGTATTGGGGTGTGATACTGTAGTACTAACAAAGCACAGAAAAACTAAAATAGGGAGGAAACTAAAGGAGAGTGTTTTTTTTATTAGTGTGCTGTGGCCCATCCTATCATGGCTGGGCATAGTATACCCTTTCCACACTCGACACTCATAAGACCAAGGGAAGCAGTCGCAAGCTTGTCAGGTAGGCAGTGTGGGGTGGAGAGAAATGGGGACGTAAGTAAAAAATCATTTTTGCGGTTATAAACGGCCTGATTCACAGAATCAGTCTGCTACTAACAGCAAAAATGCTTTTCCATATGTACAGAGCACAAACTGCAATTAGGTAACATGTTATCGAATCGCAATTAGTGTTTAGAAATTCGGTATTTGAAAGGGGTGTGTTTAGGGCGTCCCTTCCAAATACCAAGTTGCAGTGCTATTTACAGGTGTTTTATGAACTAATTATGGTTATAAAACATTCCGTTTTTACCGGCAACTCAAGGGTGGTGGTATCCATTTGCAAATGGAAAGGGGTCCCCAAGGCACCCCTTCCCCTTTGTGAATGATGAAACAAATATTTTTTAAGAGCAGGCAGTGGTCCAAGGGACCAGTGCCTGCTCTTAAAAAATTAAACTTAAATGTTTCATTATATTTTTTTAAACACATCCCGCTTTCCTTTGAGGAAAACGGACTACATTTAAAAAAAGAAAATGATTGCTTTATTAAAAAGCAATCACAGACATTGTGGTCTGCTGACCCCAGCAGGCCACCATTCCTGTGATGGCTGCGATTCCTAATGGGTCGCAAATGGCAACCTACCTCATTAATATTCATGAGGTAGGTCTATTGCGGCCTCATTAGAAATCACAGTTAATAACTTGTACATTTTTGTGCATTAGGATTGCGATTTCCTAATTGTGATTCACAAGGAATTGTAATTAGATACTCACAATCCCTAAATTCTGTACATATGTCCTTTAGATCCGAAGAGTCAAAGAGATATAGCACACTGTCCAGACCAGTGCATATCTTAATAAAAAAAGGCAGCATTTTAATGTCATTGTTATTTTCACACATCCAATAATGGGCAAACCCCTCTCCGAGGGAGCATCTCAATATCTACGGTTTCCTGACAGAGATAATGGTCATAGGCAATAATTATTACCAGCTACAAGTTTGCTATCAGATTCTGCCGGCCGCTATTGTGTGGATGAGCCATAGGGCAGTTCTTTAAGATTTTGAGGAAAAGGATTTCACACTGTTAATGTTACTCCTGATGACAGGCATATCTTTTATGAGTTTAAGATACAGTTTCCCAATCTTTTGATTACTGACCCAGTGTTACCTTCTTGCTGGGATGCTCTTTGTGTGGAGGTCAATGGTTGCACGTAAGTGTCTTTGTTAGTAGCACAGGATCACAGGTGGCAGTCTCACTCCTCTGTCTAGCCAAGTCGATCAGCATACCATACTTGGATAGCAGGTGCTCATCATTAGCAGTTGCAGCCTTCAAGCCATGAGGCAGGTCATCCGGTCTAGTGGCTTTGGGGATTCTAACTGGCTACACCACCAGTCGCGGCAGAAGCTGAACAAGTCCTCGTTAAGGGTGTTTGACGGCATGCTGCTGCTTTGAACTTGTAGATACTTCATGTAGTTCCCATTCTGTACCATGCAGGGGGGCTCTCAGCCTAGGTCAGTGCTGATTACTCTTCTTCTCAGTGCTCCACACGACGGAAAAAAAACAACTTTGTCCTGTTGGACAATCTCTCTTCCTGCAGGGACATGCATTCTCGTTCCCTTTCTCAGCAGGCAGGCAAGCATCTTGGCTTTAGGCAGACCCACTGCTTCTCCAGCCAGTTGTCCAGCCTTCAGGTAATGTCCCCTGACCTCTGAAAGACTGGATGTCCAGAAGATAACAGCACCTGCTCACCGCAGATCTCCAAGCACTCTGTGGAGCACTGCTTTCATTGGTCAAGAAGAACTTGGAACTGGAACAAAGTGGGATGTTTGCATCACACCTTTCTTCTCATTTTTGCTACAGAGATGTTGATAAACTGTCTAAAGTTCTGGAACCAGTGTGAGGTGGTTCCCTTTCAACTATAATGTTCTGCCTGCAGAGCAAAAACAGTCTTTGAGAGAGATGATGGCTCTCATAGCAGGTAGTGATGACACAGGCTCCCAGTAGGAGTATCTGAAAACATCAGCACAATGAAGTGTGAAGATTCTGAACCTGGCTGACATCAGCCTTCATAATGAAGCATTCAGGAAAAGACAAAAAGACATGCCATGCCTAGAAACGTCCTCACTCTTAACAATAGAATCTGCTGCCTCACCCCGGCTCCACATCATCTTCCAGTGGCAATAGTCATGAAAGTGTAATCCAAACGTCTTTGCTAAAATAGTGCTCATAGAATTTCTGAGGGCAGTCCTTCCCTTCCTTCAGTGTTTGGGTCTCCTCTCTTTCCAGAAATGCAGACTATAATCTTCCACTGTCAGGCAAAGTGGTATCTCTGCCTCCATCTTGTGCTATGCCAAAGCCATGGGATTTCCACTGATCCCAGCATCCAGACTCTTCCCACACTATCGAGTCCTGTTACCACCCATACCATACATACATGCACTTAGCACACACACAGAGGTGCCGATTACGATCCGGTAAAAAAAAAGCCCGTACGACTCGTATCCGGTCTTTTTACCGTACGAATCGTACAAGTGCCGTACAAACTGGCAATTACGATTCGCATGGCAAAAAGTCCATACGAATCGCATTGGGAAGTATTCCCCACACGTCCTCGGGTCGGAAAAAGTGTCCGACACGTCCACGGACGATTTACCGTACAAATGTGAAATGTGAAGTCCGACCGCGGAATCACGATCCATCCCATGCATCCGATGTTACAACCGCATGGAAAAAACACCGTCCGCACCGAACTCCTATAGCAACCATGGAGACATGTGCCGGCATACGCGCCCAACACTCCCCACAGCCCCCGTACGTTCGAGTCGTACCCCCCGTGTATGTACACCCCCCGTGTATGTACACCCCCCGTGTATGTACACCCCTGTACGTGTCGTACCCCCCGTGTATGTACACCCCTGTACGTGTTGTACCCCCCGTGTATGTACACCCGTGTACGTGTCGTACCCCCGTGCATGTACACCCCTGTACGTGTCGTACCCCCCCCTGTATGTGTGTACGTGTCGTACCCCCGTGTATGTACACCCCTGTACGTGTCGTACCCCCCGTGTATGTACACCCGTGTACATGTCGTACCCCCGTGTATGTACACCCGTGTACGTGTCGTACCCCCGTGTATGTACACCCCTGTACGTGTCGTACCCCCCCTGTATGTACACCCATGTACGTGTCGTACCCCGTGTATGTACACCCGTGTACGTGTCGTACCCCCCGTGTATATACACCCGTGTACGTGTTGTACCCCCGTGTATGTACACCCCTGTACGTGTCGTACCCCTGTGTATGTACACCCGTGTACGTGTCGTACCCCCCGTGTATGTACACCCCTGTACGTGTCGTACCCCCCTGTATGTACACCCGTGTACGTGTCGTACCCCCCGTGTATGTACACCCGTGTACGTGTCGTATCCCCCCGTGTATGTACACCCCTGTACGTGTCGTACCCCCCCTGTATGTACACCCGTGTACGTGTTGTACCCCCCGTGTATGTACACCTGTGTACATGTCGTACCCCCCCCTGTATGTACACCTGTGTACGTGTCGTACCCCCGTGTATGTACACCCATGTACGTGTCGTACCCCCCGTGTATGTACACCCCTGTACGTGTCATACCCCTGTGGAAATATGGATTTTTCTGATCAGTTATGTCCCCTATCTTGGACCCCAACGGTTTCATGTATGAATCACAAGTACATGTATGTTCCCTCCAGTTCCAGTTATGAAGACGCAAACACATGTGCGTCCACCGTCAACATGTCCTCTCTCAGATCCGCCATGAATAGGCCGGATATTCCATTCCTAAGTATGAAAGGCCACCGGCTTTATATGGTTCACTTATGCCATTTTACAGTCCAGGCAAGTAGGCCCTGATTCTGTCATCAAGCTTTTCTTGCTTTCTGCCTCTGAAGCTCCAGTCTGAGCCTGCATCTGTGACCATGAACTTTGTCTCATTCCCTGCGCGGCTCACGAAGCCTGACATCAGCCTGTTGCCTGCCAAGAAACTGTATTTCACCTTCGAAATTATCTACTCCGCTCCCTGCCCAATGCATTCCTGTCTAGTAGTTTCAGTAAACATTCTTCCAGCTACCGAGCAAAGGCCCGGCTTCTCTGTCTTTATGCAAGTAATTCATAGCCTTATTATTATGGAAGATTTCTGCCCTCGCATCTAGTGTAGACACTTAGACGCTTGTACACGCACTAACAGTCAGTATAGTCAGTATAGAATAAGATTCTACTCTAAGAGACCTTTCCTTTGGATAACGTAGTTCTTTAAACATAGGATGTTAGATATGATTTGGGATTAGGTTGACTTGACCCTCCAGACTTCTGTCGCCACATGTAGAGCTAAATGTCAAGTCCCCTTCACCCCCTAGTCGCACGTCAATCATACGTCATGCTGCTGCACGCGCATCTCTGCCAAGTATTTCTGCTGACATTGCGAAATTATTTCGTAGGTCCACCCATATGTGACATCACAACCAATGACGTTTCCTTGTTACTCCCAATTACGCCTCCTTCAGCTACGCATGTGAAATGTTATCTTTGCTATCAATTGTTACGCCTCTTGCATTTGCTTCACTGTAATGCCTATTGTATAAAAGTGATTAATTATCAATAATGTATGTACTTCACTTCCTGAACCTTCGTGGTGATGGAACTTGGAGCAACCGATTCGAATCGTCCATTGGAATAAAGCCCATTCCGAACCTCTAATACCACGGATTCTGCCTCTTATTTACTGAGCTATTTTTATTATGTTTCTGTATCAAATTAAGTCCCGGTAATTAAATTATTTACCACATGAATGGCGCCCGAATAGGGACACTTTCTCATCTCACGCGCCGGCGGTGCGTTGCAGGCCCGGTCTCCTGCCACAGCTGGACGGACAACAACGCGTACCAGCAGGATTTCCTGTATCTCCCTCCGGTCAAGCGGGGGCGACTGAGGCTGCGATCAACACCCAGACGAGGCGGTGAGAAGTGCGAAGTATCCCGACCAGAGCCTAGCTGAGAGAGCAAGATCCGAGGTATACAGAGGCCCACCAGGTTTCCGAAGCTCAGAAGTGTCCGAAGTTTTCGAGTCGAGTCCAGTCCGGTCCAGTTCAGTTCAGTTCCGTTCCGAGGCCTTCCGTTCCGAGCTACCCGGTGAGTACCATTACTGGGGAGGCGTTCTGACGTGCACATAGGTTGTGCCGGTCAAGACGGGTTTGGGTACACAAATCCGGTCTGCACTGTTTCAGCAGTGTATCTGTACTGTTTAGCAGTATATCTAGTATATCAAGTATATAAATTCAGAATAATTCCGATAATGCCGAGTATTATGTTTAGTGATTAAGTTTTCCTTAGATCGCCATCATCATTGTTTGCTCATTTAAATGTTAAATGTTAAATGTGTTAATACGTTCTGCATATTGTGGTATGAATGACTGTTCATTATCGTGTTTATTGTATTAAGTTTGTTCAAGATCAAGTATCAGATCAGTTCTCAATATGCCGCTCTTTTCGAAATTAAGACAGATCACAACTAGAAAAGGGGTACTCGAAGAAGCTGTTCCTATTCCTCCTAGGGACACTCCAGGGTACTTCATGTATCATAAACACGGCTTAGACGCTATATTATTTCTTGATTTATGGGTAGACTACACTAAGGAATTACCAGAAAGTCAGAGGTGGCCCGCAGCTGGGACCTGGGATGCAAAGTGCATCATGAAAGTAGAGGAAGAGTTATGGAAAAGGAAAGTCAGACAGTCACAGAAAGACGCCGTTGAGTTATGGCGTAAAGAATCTCATAGACGTACAGAAAAAGCACTCCGACAGGAAGAGAAAAATAAGGAGAATTCAAATAAAGTCCGAGAAAATCTATTAATTGAAGAAGGTATACGAGTGAAATCAGAACAAGTAGACAGACAAAGAAATGCCCTTATGAAGGGTATGTATCCCCTTCTGGCCGAGGGATTACCTAAGGCTACTCCGGGGATACCAAAAGACTTGCCACCCCCATTATTTCCAATAAAAGTACATCCCAAGGGGCATCCTAGAACCGCAGAAGATGTTTTTCTTTCCTCATATTTAGATGACGCAGCTCCCGAGTATGCTAACCCCGCCCCGCATAGACCGTCGGCCGGGGAGGTTCAACGCCAAGATCCTGTATCTGTATCTCTACAGCACCAAATCCTGACACAAGTTCCGGCAAGCACCTCTGTTTCCACATCTGTTCCTACAGCTACTTCTATAGCTGTGTCCACACCTATAGTTGCTGTATCACGTTCAACGAATCCTTTCACGCCCGATACCCCAGACGGGGCTACCGGAGGTGCTACCAATAGTTTTTCTACGCCACCCAGAATAAATAAACTCACCTTTCAAGAATCAGCACACCCACGTACCCCCAAACTCATAAATGCCCGTACGCTTAAGGAACTTCTTATAGATTGTAGATATGACCCTGTGCCCGGCAAAGAGGACGAAATGATCCTGGCATCATTACGTATCCGACGAGCCGCGGTGTATTTAGGGAAGTTACCAGGAATGACTATGCATCTAGATAATATATACCATTTTGTCCAAACAGGGCGAGATTCTGAATGTATTAACAGAGCTATGGAATACCAGAAAGTGGAGATACAAGGGGAACTGTTACGTTTCCTTATAAATTGTGTGATCAGAAATCAAGACCGACCGGGGGTAGACCCGGAAGCAATGCAAACTCTTACCAGATGGAGCCAGAATATATCAGAAGGGAGACATGATAAGCAAAACTGTATAATAGCCATGTGCCGAAAGATCCGTAAAGAAATAGAACGCCTACACGAAGAGAGATTAGCGGTAGACCAGTTCGAACAAAGCGAGGAGGAAGGATCAGGACTGCCCACAGGACAGTCAGAAACCATAGCCTATGTAGGTAGAGGAAGATCTTGTAATAATACTAGATGTTTTACTGACCCGATACGTCCGATATGTCCAGATAATAACAGGAATTTCCAAACACCTATAATAAATATAAGGTCCCCCGAGCATTCGTTCCAAGCCGCTGACAAATTACTGCGAGAACGAAGGGGTTATCATTTTCTCGATTCTATGGATGAACAAGAATTAGCCAGGTCAGCCGTTCATTGGGTTGACAGTCCCGGAAAGTATGATGATGATACCGTAGCACACACATTTTTGAATCTCACCCCAGATGAACAGCGTTTAGCTGGGATTTATATGATTCAACAACTTCTTATACTATATAAAAGCCAACATTCAGATCCTGGTCCCTTACCTGATATATTGACTGAATTACTCACGAATAGATGGAGAGGTTCAGGTACTAAGCTAATTAAAGAAATACTAGAATCAAGAAAGCAGTACATTCTTTTTGTATGTCCAGAACATGTCTCACTGCCCATCAAGGAAAGACCGATGTATTACATGGACAGACAGAATCCCTTACGAGAAGTACACCCAATAAAGGGCGAGGACAATCAGTTTAAACGTGTATTTGTATATACGCCCATATCGAAAATAGAATTGTTAGAAATGAAGAAAGTGGTACCCAGTCATGACAAAGATCCAGCGGGTTTCCACCGAGAAATTAAAGACATGTTACTCATGGGAGAGTATACCTATCCAGACATTATGAAAATATTAAAGATATTGATGCCTGCTGGCATTTATGAAAAACTCAAGGAAAAAGAGTGGGAGGTGGGAGACCAAAAGATAGACTGGACAGCATTAGAAAATGAAGAAAAGGCCCGAGGTCCAGGTTCGGGGCTTGGGGACAAAACTAAAGCACTACCAGGTTTACTAGTACAGGTACTGCCACGTTTATTAACTACGAAAAAGGAAGACTGGGGTGCAATTTCAGCCTGTAAACAAAAGCAAGATGAAGACACTAGTGATTTCTATGCACGATTTGAAAAATGTTTTGGTATAAATAGTGGCATAAAAGCAAGTAGCGAATCATACCCACATCTGTTTGTGACAAAATTAGTTGAAAATTCCTTGCCCCAAGTGAAGAATAGAGTATTAAAATTCGAGAGTACCTGGCAAGGTAACACCCCATCACAAATGTTACAAATGTTACAGTATCATCACAATAGAATTAGAGAGGAACAAGATCATGAACAAAGACGCATGAAAGACACGAAAATGAAAATGCTAGTCTCCCAGACAGTTCCAGCTGAAGGACATAAAAAGGGTACGACACATTCCGGTGATTCAGCAGGACCTGTAAAAGGGACATGCAACTATTGTAAACAACCAGGTCATTATATACACGATTGCCCAGTCCTGAAGCGTAATATCGCCACAGGTATTACAAAAGAAAGACCACGGCCACTTAGACAGGATCAGAATGAACAAGGAGCCCCGCAGCATGCACAGTCCATGCCAGTTCCACAACAGTCTATACAGTTTGTGCCAGCTGCACCTGCGCTGCCTGTTGCTGCCACACAAACCACGACACGACAGCTGTACCAGACCGCACAGTACGACTATCCTGATTATCAACGATATGCATGAACCAGCCTAGAGAGGGAAGTTGACTTACCCCTTATCGAGGTCCCTGTAGACCAAGAAGGACCTTATGTACATAGTGAATTATTAGGCCAAGATAGAAAATTTTTACTCGATACAGGGGCAAGTCGAACAACCATAAAACGTAGTGAAGTTCCAGGGGCACCCCTCTCAGGCTCACAGAATATTTCCCTTGGTTTTTCAGGAAAACCTATTGTTAATGAAGTATCACAGCCTCTTCCACTTACGATAGGACCCTTGACCAGAACTACAGATTTATTGCTTACTAAATCATGTCCAGAAAACTTGTTAGGTATAAAAACGCTGAAAGCTCTAGGAGCTATAATATGTTGTTCTCCGGAAGGAGTAAGATTGTTTTTACGTGATTTCAAAGGTCACTATGTGTCTCGAGACATGGATCCCCGACTGCAGACTTTACCTACACATCTATGGGCACAAGGCCCTACTGATGTTGGTTGCATGAATATTACACCATATCGAGTTACACTAAAGGCAGGAGTGGTACTACCACGAATGCGACAATACAAGTTACCACCAGATGCTGTAGTGGCTTTACTACAAATCATTGACGAGCTCATTGCCCAAGGAGTGGTTGTAGAAACAGACTCCAATGTATGTAATTCACCGATAATTCCGATTCTTAAACGAACAGATCCGAAGGCCCCGCCAGTATATCGATTGGTTATTGATCTGCGCGAATTAAACAAGTGCATTGTGCCACAATTCCCTGTGGTCCCAGATATCTCGTCATTACTGACAGCTATTGATTCTGAAGCAACATTCTTTACTGTAATTGATCTCAAAAATGCCTTTTTCAGCGTCCCAATAGATCCGGAAAGCCAATACTTGTTCGGATTTAGTTTAAATGGACGTAGCTTTAAATTCTCATGCGCACCTCAAGGATTTACAGAAAGCCCCAGCATCTATAGCCAAGCACTGAAACGAGAACTCGACAGTATCCACATGCCAGTAAACACTGCCCTGCTTCAATATGTCGATGATCTGCTGATCACCGCTAGAAGCGAACCTGCATGTGAGAAAGCATCACTGACAGTTTTACAATTTCTAGCCGAAAAGGGGCACAAGGTGTCCCCTTCTAAGCTGCAATTCTGTGTCCAGCGAGTTGTTTATCTTGGACACTCGCTGTCCAAGGAGGGAAGGCAGCTTACACCCGACCGCATTCAGTTAATAGCTAACATGCCAATACCCAAGACACAAAAGGAGGTGCGGGCTTTCATAGGCCTCACTTCATATTGTAGGCAGTGGATCCCTCAGTATGCATTTTTAGCAAAACCACTCATTCAGTTGACAACACAGGAGGCAGCCACATCGACTGTTCTCCCTTGGACCCAGGAACATACACAAGCTTTTGAAAGCTTAAAGAAAGCCTTATGTCAAGCACCGGTTTTAGCAACACCATGTTACAATAAACAGTTTACACTCTTTGTTACAGAACGCGAAGGTACTGCCTTATCAGTACTCACACAGGAACAGGCAGGATCCCACAAACCATGTGCTTATTTTTCTAGTACATTAGATCCCGTAGCTCAGGCTTTGCCTGCATGCCTGAAATCGGTGGCAGCAACAGCTTTAGCAATAAGACAAAGCGATGCCATAGTGTTAGGACATCCATTGACAGTTCAAGTACCACATGCAGTAGAGGTTCTCGTGAATCGAACGCAAACACAACACTTGACTATAGCGCGACTTACAGGGTATGAATTAACATTGTTCCAGCCACATATAGAAATCAGACGTTGTAACACATTGAATCCTGCCACACTCTTACCCGTAATCGGAACAGACCCACTAACTCATGACTGTATTGACGTTATTACAATCACGACGAAACCCAGACAAGACTTGACAGATGTCCCATTGTCAGACCCAGACCTGACGTTGTATGTAGATGGTTCATGTATGAGAACAAGTACAGGAGAGTTAGTGGCCGCTTACGCAGTCACAACAGACACTGAAATCATTGAAACAAATTGCATAAATACCTTGTCAGCTCAAGCCGCAGAGCTCGTCGCTCTGACACAAGCCTGTATTCAAGCCACAAATAAAAGAGTCAACATATACACTGATTCACGTTATGCATTCGGAGTTGTACATGACTTCGGCGTGCTGTGGCGAGAGAGAGGTTATTTAACTTCTCACGGTGCCCACATTCAGCACGGACCCCTCATTCATGCCTTAATAGATGCAATACATCTACCCACTGCAATATCAATTATGAAATGTAAAGCTCATACGAAAGTTACTGATATCATTTCTCAAGGCAATGATCTAGCTGACAGAACAGCTAAACAGACTGCTCAAACTCAGACATCCGACATGACAAAGACAATAGTCCCGACGCCAACACATTGTATGACGATTAAAGATCCCACTCTTGATGTAATTGACATACAGACGCATGCTACACCAGACGAAATAAAGAAATGGACTGAATTAGGAGGGATTCAAACGGACCAAGGATGGATGACGAAGGAAAAATCTGTGTGGTTCCTTCCTGATTCAATGGTCCAAGTTATTATTAACACTATACATAGTCCAGCGCATCTAGGAGAAAAAGCTATGCTAGACAGCATTCAACACATTTGGTTCAATAAACATTTACGAGCGGCAGCCAAGCAAAAAGTTCGTACCTGTATGATCTGCTGTCAGTTTAACCCAGGAAAAAGCGTTCCCGTAGAACAGGGTGGATTTCAGTCTCCTGATCACCCTTTTGAAGTGCTCCAGATGGATTATATCCAGATGGAACGATGTCGAGGATTCAAATATGTTCTCGTAGTTGTCTGTGCTCTTTCCCGTTGGACAGAGGCATACCCGGTTTCAGATTACACTGCCCCGACTACTGCCAAACAGTTAGTTCGAGAATTCTTCCCACGATACGGTTTACCACGTGCTGTCTACTCAGATAACGGCCAGCCGTTCTCATCCGAACTAATGAAACACGTTTCACTTTTGTTAGGCTATCAGTGGAAATTCCACTGTGTCCGACACCCCGAGGCAGCAGGTCTCGTAGAAAGACATAATCAGATCCTGAAAATCAGATTGTCCAAAATATGCAGAGAGAAAGGTGTCGACTGGGTAGTAGCCTTACCAGTTGCACTCTTTTACATGAGAATGGTAGCACACTCTCGAACAGGGCTATCCCCGTATGAGGTGATCTTTGGCAGACCACCAAATATGTGGGGGACGCCTATACCACGTAAAATAACTGATATTGACTGTAATATGCTGACAGATTATTTGGCTTCCTTGATGTCTGCACTACAATCTTGTCGTTCACAGGTAGCTGCAGCTTTTCCTGACAACACTGAGGTGAAACCCCATGACATAGTTCCGGGGGATCTGGTCCTCGTGAGGAACTTTGATCGAAAGACTCAGCTGGATCCTAGGTGGAAGTCACCGCAACTGGTCTTGCTCACCACAAGGACAGCCGTGAAGATCGAAGGCAGAAAAGGCTGGATACATTCAAGTCATATCAAGAAATTTCATGGACTACCATCGGATGTAAACACCACACCTCGTGTGTCTTCACCCATTGACTCAAAACCTCCTTTTGTTGAAACCAGTAGTCACGAACAATATAAACTAAAACTCAGATCTAACCGGTCGGGAAATTTGATTGTTTAAGTCCTCTCCAAGGTGAAGCGGTTGAATTTGTCTCTGACATGTATCCCTTAGATCTGAATAGAGAAAACACCCGAAAATTGTTGAAACGACATGCATACTGTAAATCACTGCGTAGTCATTGCACAGTGACGTTATTAATTTTGTTTTTCTTAAGTCTTTTAATAATTACTGCAAGTATATTGTTGCACATATATTATCCTATTTCTAGACATGTTTATAATGTTACTGCTGAACATTCTTTTAGTGAATTACCTCTGCATGAGTTGTCTTATAGATTTGCGCTGCGCAATAACACGTTTATTAGTATGTTACATCATTCCCATCAGGTTAGCAATGCTACAAATTGTTGGATATGTGGCCGACTTCCTCCCTATCAGAATTATAAAGGAATTCTACCTCTCTTTCCATACCCATTCACACACAACGGCTCCTGTGGAGCATGGTTTAGTTTAATTAATCCCCTAGATTCAAATTCTGTAGTTTATCAAGACAACTGGGTATGGGGAAATTTAAACTTAGTTTTACTTAAAGTCTGCTACCCTAACAAGGAGGGACTTCCCAAGAGAACAGGAACTGATCTAGAAAATGAAGTATATGGATTAGGTAATTTTACGCTTAATCTTATGATCCTAAATGTCGAATCCGAAGCTACTCCAATTTTGCCCGCCATGTCAGTATTTCCAGTAAAAGGTGAATTATGTGTAAGAAAGAATGGTTCCATACATATGGGCCATAGTAGATGCACCACTGTAATAGAATTCAGTGATCAAGGCAAGTCGATATTTAGAGCTTCCCGCCATTCCTATTTTATATGTGGTCAGACGGCATATGTACGCCTACCTCTAGACTGGGATGGTACCTGTTACATTGGATTTCTTTTGCCACCTGTTTTCCTAGCTCCTCCTGATTATCACAGAAATACTCATTTAGTACACAATAGAGAAAGGAGAGATCTCCCAATTGTCGATTACACTGAAACAGCATGGGAAAAATACACGGATTTCAATAAAGGTCTCTTTCCCTATATAGGTACCGTTACTAATAGTAAGCTGATACGTAGATTAACTAGAACCCTTGAAGCAGTAGTGAACGAAACTATTTCCGCCTTAGGCAATTTAACAGAAGAACAGTCTGCTATGCGGATTGTTGTGCTTCAGAATCGTCTTGTCCTTGACGTCATCCTGGCCGATAGGGGCGGAGCTTGTAGGGTCATCGGATCAAGTTGTTGCATTTTCATACCAGAAAATTCGCCATCTGTATATAAAGCCATAACTCGCCTTCATAAGATTGTAAGCCAGATACACCAGAATCCAGGCACCTGGACTTGGTCCGGTTGGTTTTGGAGTGTATTATCTACCTTTGGATGGAAGGTCCTATCCTTCCTAGGTATTGGCTTTCTCATACTATTCAGTTGCTGTCTATGCCTACAATGTGGACCAGCGATCTGTGGTCTGTGTGCCACATCGTGTATTCCACCACCAAGATCTCGTTCGTCCCAGAAGAAAAAAGAAGAACAAATGATGCTATATGAACAGATCAATGGATTGATGAAGATTGATATCTCTTGACGGGCAAGTAGGGGACAAGGAGGGAATGTGGAAATATGGATTTTTCTGATCAGTTATGTCCCCTATCTTGGACCCCAACGGTTTCATGTATGAATCACAAGTACATGTATGTTCCCTCCAGTTCCAGTTATGAAGACGCAAACACATGTGCGTCCACCGTCAACATGTCCTCTCTCAGATCCGCCATGAATAGGCCGGATATTCCATTCCTAAGTATGAAAGGCCACCGGCTTTATATGGTTCACTTATGCCATTTTACAGTCCAGGCAAGTAGGCCCTGATTCTGTCATCAAGCTTTTCTTGCTTTCTGCCTCTGAAGCTCCAGTCTGAGCCTGCATCTGTGACCATGAACTTTGTCTCATTCCCTGCGCGGCTCACGAAGCCTGACATCAGCCTGTTGCCTGCCAAGAAACTGTATTTCACCTTCGAAATTATCTACTCCGCTCCCTGCCCAATGCATTCCTGTCTAGTAGTTTCAGTAAACATTCTTCCAGCTACCGAGCAAAGGCCCGGCTTCTCTGTCTTTATGCAAGTAATTCATAGCCTTATTATTATGGAAGATTTCTGCCCTCGCATCTAGTGTAGACACTTAGACGCTTGTACACGCACTAACAGTCAGTATAGTCAGTATAGAATAAGATTCTACTCTAAGAGACCTTTCCTTTGGATAACGTAGTTCTTTAAACATAGGATGTTAGATATGATTTGGGATTAGGTTGACTTGACCCTCCAGACTTCTGTCGCCACATGTAGAGCTAAATGTCAAGTCCCCTTCACCCCCTAGTCGCACGTCAATCATACGTCATGCTGCTGCACGCGCATCTCTGCCAAGTATTTCTGCTGACATTGCGAAATTATTTCGTAGGTCCACCCATATGTGACATCACAACCAATGACGTTTCCTTGTTACTCCCAATTACGCCTCCTTCAGCTACGCATGTGAAATGTTATCTTTGCTATCAATTGTTACGCCTCTTGCATTTGCTTCACTGTAATGCCTATTGTATAAAAGTGATTAATTATCAATAATGTATGTACTTCACTTCCTGAACCTTCGTGGTGATGGAACTTGGAGCAACCGATTCGAATCGTCCATTGGAATAAAGCCCATTCCTGACCTCTAATACCACGGATTCTGCCTCTTATTTACTGAGCTATTTTTATTATGTTTCTGTATCAAATTAAGTCCCGGTAATTAAATTATTTACCACCCCCCCCCTGTATGTTCACCCGTGTACGTGTCGTACCCCCCGTGTATGTACCCCCCTGTACGTGTCGTACCCCCCCTGTATGTACACCCGTGTACGTGTCGTACCCCCGTGTATGTACACCCGTGTACGTGTCGTACCCCCCGTGTATCTACACCAGTGTACGTGTCCTACCCCCCTCTACGTTCGTGTCGTACCCCCGTGTATCTACACCCGTGTACGTTAGAGTCGTACCCCCACCCGCGTATGCATGGAGCGTACCCCCACCACAACATTCTAAGTACGGAGCGCACCCCAGGCCCCAACATCACAATCGCATGCACGAGTCGTACCAAGCCACACACAAGGACAGAACTGTACAACAAAATGGGCCATGTACACACCGTACACACGCTAAAAACGCACGTACACAACCAGGACAAACCAAAATGACACAAGAATACACCATTCGAATGGCACAAAGCCACAAAACATGTCCAACAACCACTAAAACAACACATTCACTGACCTGCAACTGCCAAAAACAAACAGAGGCCCAAAACACCACCACCCCTTATAACACACCCACCCAAAGTTCAAACACAGCCACACCCACCAATGGACCAATAAAAAGGGCCCACACACACAAACCATGAGCCTTTGCAACAGACTCACTGCTGCCAGACCCCACAGACAACCTACAGCACCATACTAGAAGCTTTACCACACCTTACACTTGCACACCTTCACACACACACCTTCACAAACACCCCCTCATCACATTCACACACACACCTGCACAACCACACCCACACACCCACAACCATCCACACACCCCCCCCACCATCCACACCCACACCCCTCACCATGCCCACTAACAAGAATCCAAAGTTCACTAGCCGAGAGTTGGAGGTCCTTGTCGATGAAATCCTCAGAGTCGAGCCACACCTCTTTGGAACATTGGTCAGACAGACCAGCATTTCAGCAAAAACAGCCATGTGGCAGACCATCGTCGATGCTGTGAATGCTGTTGTGGACACCAGAAGGAACAAGCAGGAATGCCAAGCCAGGTGGTACGATCTGCGGAGGAGGGTCCGAGCCAAGATGACGGATGAACACAACCAGGCCAACGTCACTGGAGGAGGGCCGTCCCGCAGACCCGTACACTACCATCCCTGGGAGGAGAGGGTGATGGCCATACTGCCGGTGGAGGCAGTGGACGGATTAGGAGGACCCCGAGACCCGGGTGAGTACACAAACAACGCACCTCACATGGGGGGAACGTCATCCACAACCAAACTCACAAACAGGCACGCAACCACCCCAAGCTATCGCATGACTCAACCACACTCCATGAACACGCACATGCCACTGGCGCCACCATGCCCCATGCACCCAGCTGGACAATGTCAAGTCACAGGCCACAGAAGACACCAACACATGACACGGTAAGCCGGATGGCGGGAGGGTGGGCCCAAAAAATCACATAGTGCAACTCAGAAGCAGACAACAATGCCCTCTGCCCATATGGCCTAGGTCACAGCCAGACAAACAGTGTGTCCCCACACAGGAAAGACTTGCCAGCAAATGGCGGACGCCTTGCATTAAGACATGGGGGTGACGGCACGTTCTTGCACATGACAGCAGCTAATGAACAGCCAACACTGTGAAAGAGTGGCAGCACACACCACCACAGCAGCAGTGCAGACACAACACCCAATGGGTGCCTGGAGATCAGAAACAAACTCACATCAACAATCCAAGGCCCATTCAAAGATCTGCTAACAGTGTGTGCACAGTAAGCTGGGCTGAGGTGACTGAGGGTGACACACAGAGGGAGGGAGAGGGGGACAGAGAGGGAGGGAGACACAGGAAGACGGACAGAGGGAGGAGGCTGACACACAGAGGGAGGGAGAGGGGGACACAGAGGGAGGGAGACACAGGAAGACGGACAGAGGGAGGAGGCTGACACACAGAGGGAGGGAGAGGGGGACAGAGAGGGAGGGAGACACAGGAAGACAGACAGAGGGAGGAGGCTGACACACAGAGGGAGGGAGAGGGGGACAGAGAGGGAGGGAGACACAGGGAGAGGAAATCAGCCTTGTGGTGTGTGGGAATGTGTGCCAGTCATCAGGTGGACTGCGTGCATGTAGACAAGGGTGGCCAGTGCCAGCACCCCCCTCTCCTCCATGGCAAAACACAGGGCCATGTCACAACCTGTGCACGAGCACAACGACAGCTACCTGCGTCATATAAGTGTGTGGAACAACTGCATGTGCCCACGTACAGTGCCACACCGAAGGCGCCAATGCACGGCTTGCCACACCTGCCCACTCCACTGCTGACTGCAGTCACACTTGACGCAGCAAGTAAGACTGTGCCACACATAGGTAAAGTCGCCAAAGCTGTGCCCAAGGGGCATACCCATGCACAAGTGCACTGTGAGTGGAATGCAAGGCATATCCAAATTCCCAGAGGAAATGTGCCAACTTTGAAACTAATGAAACATGGATGTTGCATGGAACAAAATTAACATTGTCTCTCTCACACACAGGTCAATGTCCTGGATCACCCCCCAACACTGGGGGGGAAGACTCACAGGACCCGGGTCGGCGGGATGAAGGAGCCACCGGCAGCGACGACTCTCACCACTCTGTGGACGAACCCGACCCCGACCAACCTGGCCCCTCTGGTGTCCAACGACCTGCAGCACCTGCGTCAGGTACAACGGGGCCAACCACCACCCCCACTCCTGCCACATCCCAGGAGACACCCAGGATCCCTGCCCCACCACCACAAAGCAGCCAGGCTGGCCAGGAGGGACACGGTGTCCCGGGCACCCAGGAGGAGGCAGGCGACAACGCCAATGCCACCCCTCAGGGGTCCCGGAGACCCGATGTGCCCACAAGGGCAGGCCAGGTGCAAGTGGGCAGGGGTGGTGGGAGTGGAGGACGGCGGAGGCGCCAGCCTGACCAGTTGGCTGGGGAACCGGTATTTTCCCATGTCCGAAACATCCTGGACACATACCGGCAGGACACCACGGGCATGGCCCAGGTTGTGTCCACCCTCAACGATATGAAGGGGACCCTCGATGTGATCAAGACCCAGCAGGCCCAGCAACATGCGGAGCAACATGCCTGTCTACTGCAACACCAACGGAGGATGGAGGACAGACAGGCTGAGCTCGTGACGGTGTTCACGGGAATTCACAGTACACTCCGTCGGTTGGCCGACAACATGGGCAACCCTCCCTGTGCCAGAAGGCGTAGAACATCACCACCCACAGGGAGGGATCAGGAGGAGGAGGAGGAAACATCCGATGGAGCATCCCAAACATCGTCACGGCCTGCTTCTGAGGGTCCCCGCAGGAGGGCGGGTCGTCCACGGAAAAGACCGTGAGGGTCGGCGCTACAGCACCATCTCCCAGGACACCTGGCCTGGCACCTGGCCCACTGGAGCAACAGCAGCACAGCATCAAAAGACATTCTCTGCCACATGGCCTTGCTGGTCACTGTCTGACCAATGTTGACAAAGACTGTGGCATGGACTCTGAGGATTTCTAATGGCAAGGACACCAACTCCCCTAGTGAACTTTGGATTCCACACACCCGGAAAGCCCCTCATGTCAAAACCCCCCCCCCTAAAATAAAAAGTCACACCATGAAGAGAAGATGCCTGCTGGTTGCATTACTACCTTACATGTGTCTTGTAAAGTCTAAACATGCCTGAGTTCTCTTTTGACTTCAACCATCCACACCCTGAGGCCTGAGTCTGGCACAGGACATATGGGTCACAGTGTATTAGGCAAGACAGACATGGAGCACCATACACACCCGTGATGGGCCCAACCAGCTGAGGGGGTGGCCGCACAACCGTGCCGACAGACATATTGAGTACAGCAACAGTCATGCGCAGAGGTCAGGGATCATGTCGAGTGTCCTGGGGGGCACCCAGGTATGTGTAGACAGGTGGCAGAACCATGTCCTGCAAGCTTGAGTCAGGTGGATGCAGAGAATGGTGGCCTGGCCAACGTTGGATGCATAGGGATGGCACATGTCACAATACCCACACAGTCATGGACATCATGCACATTACACAGTCTAATCCCACACAAACAGCTTGCATCTTGCTACTCTACACATAGACACAGCCACTATCACGGAAAACCATGCCAGACATGCCGGATGCACCGTGGCAACACACCAGCATTGACTGAGAAGAGGCACCTTGGAGGCATAGGGACACCTTTATTAGTCATGTATTCGGGATTGCAGAGGCAACTCGAAGTACACATGAACAGTTCATGTGGAGTAACATGTGGGTCCAACACTGGCACCCCCCTTCTGCAGCACAAATGCGTGATAGCCATGGAACTGGCACACAAGTGTCGGGTAACAGCTAAACACCCCCTGCTGCTCACGGAGAGCCTGCCATACACCATTGATCCGCTGATGGGGAAGTCCCACAGCATGTCAAGCCAATGCAAACCGTATGTGTCCGAAGGCAGTGTTACACACATTGATGCCATCATCACATTCCACAATCCCATCACTGATGACTGTCAACAAGTCTGATACCAAAAAATACTGTGGGTCTAAAAAATATATATTCTGTGTGGATACCTGATATATTTAGAAGAGTGAAAACCATCTGGGGTGTACCCAAAAAGGTTGAGTTCCCATCACCCACAAAGGTGGCTATTCATCATTTGGGAGCTCTGAACTAAACCATAAAAACCAACCACTTAGGTAATGATGGCGGTTATATGGTAGTCCTAGTCGTGGGTGACCAAAAGTGGGGTGATGGTTTGCAGTGCCAAGAATATAAAAGGAAAAAGTGCTATTAAAAATGGCTACCAAGACACAAACAATTTTATTCTGGTGCTGTCTTGATGCCACTTTAAAAACAGTGCGTGGACAGTATAACAAATGACTGTCAGAGTGGTGGTCTACATGTTTCGGCTATCGGACTATGAAGTCCAAGCTCTCATCAGGACCTTTAGCGCTACTGCAAAAACGTGAACAAAGGAAACTTATGTAAATTAGTGGTTGGGATGAAATCCCAATACGACCTTTTATGTTGGTCCGTTTCCCTGGAATTTTTGGGAGGGGAAACCGGAAAACCTAGTTATAATGGAAGAAAAAAGTCAAACATTTCTAAAAATTATCGATATCCAACACAGAAGACGCTAGATACAGTGTACTAGCAGTCATGAACACAATACAAGTGTGAGTGTTGTGAACACAAAATGGTAGAAACAACAAGTAAATTTCAACAAAAGTCTTTTGACAACATTTTATGTTGGTTCAGTACTCACCCGTCAATAATCGGGTATGTACCTCGCCTCGCCTGGCATCCGCTCAGGACAGGAGGCACCGCTCTATAAGGAAGAGAGCATCAATGCATACAAAAGTTACAAAAATCGGCCCCATGGTAGTTAATCCCATCTTGTTATAGTGGGAGGGGAAGAGGGGGGAGAGAAAAACTTCCTCAATATGTCGTTTGTAAATACAATTACGAAATACGGCAGAGTCAAACAGGCTAGTAAGGGGAAAGCGAACACTGAAGGCACTGAACGCTTCCATCTTTAAAAGTGCGCTGTAGCGTTGGCACACGTTAAGGAGCAGATGTCATCATATGCTTATGTATTATAAAGTGCGCTGTGACGCTGCGCAAGGTGAGAAAACGGCCAATGACTAGGCACAAGTCTCAGTGACCCGAGTAGTAAAATCTACGGCTGAGACACCAAAAACATAGCAGTATGTCATCATATGTGTAGAGACCCATGTCCCATCTGTAAATCCTGTGTAAGGTATACCGCACTGGGAAACAGAACATCAGAACAAAAGTCAAATAACAAAATATCAAAGTATCAGGACTCACCTCTCCGTCGGTACCCCACGCTGTAAGCTGAGCTGGAAGGGGAGGTGGCGGACCGGACGAGGGAGTTACCTGATATAGGCCAATGGGCGTCCGGTTACGTAATTCAGTACGGAAGGATCAGAGGGACAGAAAGGATGTGTGATTACTCATCCGTAGGGAACTTGGGAAATGTAGTGTTGTACCAATCCAAATAGCGGCGACATGTTGGAATATCTACCCGAGTGGTGCATTCAAGCTGAACTTAGAAGCGCGAGGCGTGTGAAAGAATACTCTGCAAACAGGTCACTACATGTTTTAAGAGTTTTAAGTTTTGGAATTGATACAGAGTTGATAACGGCGACGTAATGGAATGTCTGCCAAAATGATGAAATCAAGGTGTGTAATAAAGCGCGAAGCGTGTAAGAGGCTGCGCTGCATGTAAGAAAATTGTGTGCTGTTGGAATAACACCTTATAGGTTTATACATGCGGTCACATAACCTTAATTTGAACAAGTAATGGCACAGTCTAGGTTTGGGATGTGCGATTGTGATTAATGACTGTGCTCATCTAGGATCAAATATTAATCAAAGTGGGGTAGTAGAACCAACGCTCAGTGGAGAGTCATGCCACATATAATATACAAAAAACCCAGAGTGGTGGCCATTGATTAAGTCCCCGTACTAGACAGTACAAATGTTAAGAGCTATGTCAAATGTACACAAATAGTGAAGATCTAAAGGCTGCATAATATCTGGGTCTCTCTCTGAGTTGTAGATTATAGAGATGACCATGGGATATCGTCGTTCAAGCCAAACAGATCGCTTTTGAGCCAAACAGATCGCTTTTGAGTTTGAACACCCATTTTTGTTCCTTCAAGAACAAAAATCTGCTGATGTCTGTAACATGAGTGGGGATGAACGGTTGCTCTAAAACCACCCATCTCAAGTCTTCCGGTTTATGAGCCAAAGACAGAAAGTGGTTGGTAAGTTTGGTGGCTTGTTTGTTCCGTCTGATAGTACTCTTATGTTCATTAATGCGAGTTTTGATCTTCCGTGTGGTCATACCCACATATCGCAGTGAACAAGGGCAGGTTATGAGATAGATCACCTTGTCAGTGTTACAATTTGTGTGTTTTCTTAGAATCCAAGGTGAGTTGGTACCAATATCTATGGTTTTAGTTGCCTGAGTTTGAGGACAGACAGAGCACTGGCCACATGGGAAATGTCCCTGTACCGGTGGCAGGTTCCACAGGGTGTTAGTAATGTTGATGGATTTTTCCCGTGGTCTTGTGTGAACTAAGTTGTCTCTAAGGTTAGTACCTCTTTTAAAAGAGAAGAGGGGTGGTGGTAACGCCTCATTCCCTACATTTAGAATACGCCAGTGTCTCCTGATCGTTTTCTGTACATGGTTAGACCATGTGCTGAATGTGTTGACGCAGGTCATTCTCGACAGTGGTGGTTTTGGTACTGGAGGCTCTAAAAGTGCCCCTCGATGGTTATTGGTGGCTCTTTTCCAAGCGCGTCTAACCAGGTTCCTAGGGTATTGTCTATCTTGAAGCTGACTAGATAGCTCTTTTGCATGGCGATTGAAAGTAGTTAGATCAGAACAGTTCCTGCGAACACGCAGGAACTGTCCTATGGGTAGGTTTTCCCGGAGTGATCTTGGATGGTGACTTTGAAAGAGAGATTAAAACCCTCGTCGAAGATGCACTTGCTTCCGGCTGGATCACCGAACAAGAATCCAATTTTCTTACTACCAAATACCCGGTCATGCCATACTTTTATGTCTTACCAAAGATCCATAAAGAACAAAGACCACCTCCTGGGCGACCGATAATATCGGGTATAGGCTCCTTGTTAGAACCTCTTTCCACTTTTGTGGATGTTTTTTTGCAGCCGCTTGTCAAGGAGATGCCGAGTTATCTGCAAGATACGAAGGATGTCCTTCGCCTGCTCCCCGACATCATCTTTGACACAGAATCAGACATACTGGTGAGCTTTGATGTGGAATCCTTATATACCTCCATTCCACAGATAGAGACCCTCTCAGCCATAGAGAGTCTTTTGGAGATGAGAACCCCTGACACCATCACACCAATTCATTTCATCATGGAATGCGCCAGATTGGCTATGATGGAAAAA
Organism: Triturus cristatus; assembly: GCF_964204655.1. Taxonomy (NCBI): domain Eukaryota; kingdom Metazoa; phylum Chordata; class Amphibia; order Caudata; family Salamandridae; genus Triturus; species Triturus cristatus. The sequence goes on along the minus strand of NC_140592.1, from coordinate 997,384,531 downwards.
ATTTTCAGGTTCGAGGAGACAATTTATCTGCAGGTCTCAGGAACATCCATGGGCAGCATTTTCGCGCCGAGCTTAGCCAATCTATACGTCCATCTTTTTGAACAGCACAATGTACTAAGTGAGTCAAATCCATTCAGAGAGCAGATAAAGATATGGAGAAGGTACATTGATGACATCCTGGTAGTGTGGCATGGACCTGTTACCTCTCTTCTGGATTTCCATGTGTGGCTAAATGAACAAAACGATTTCTTACGCTTCACAGTAACTTATGACAAAACCCGACTGCCTTTCCTAGACATCGTGATCAGCCCGGACCAAGGCAGATTGGGGAGTGAGCTATATAGAAAACCTTCCTCAAAGAACTCTCTTTTGAGCTTTCAAAGTCACCATCCAAGATCACTCCGGGAAAACCTACCCATAGGACAGTTCCTGCGTGTTCGCAGGAACTGTTCTGATCTAACTACTTTCAATCGCCATGCAAAAGAGCTATCTAGTCAGCTTCAAGATAGACAATACCCTAGGAACCTGGTTAGACGCGCTTGGAAAAGAGCCACCAATAACCATCGAGGGGCACTTTTAGAGCCTCCAGTACCAAAACCACCACTGTCGAGAATGACCTGCGTCAACACATTCAGCACATGGTCTAACCATGTACAGAAAACGATCAGGAGACACTGGCGTATTCTAAATGTAGGGAATGAGGCGTTACCACCACCCCTCTTCTCTTTTAAAAGAGGTACTAACCTTAGAGACAACTTAGTTCACACAAGACCACGGGAAAAATCCATCAACATTACTAACACCCTGTGGAACCTGCCACCGGTACAGGGACATTTCCCATGTGGCCAGTGCTCTGTCTGTCCTCAAACTCAGGCAACTAAAACCATAGATATTGGTACCAACTCACCTTGGATTCTAAGAAAACACACAAATTGTAACACTGACAAGGTGATCTATCTCATAACCTGCCCTTGTTCACTGCGATATGTGGGTATGACCACACGGAAGATCAAAACTCGCATTAATGAACATAAGAGTACTATCAGACGGAACAAACAAGCCACCAAACTTACCAACCACTTTCTGTCTTTGGCTCATAAACCGGAAGACTTGAGATGGGTGGTTTTAGAGCAACCGTTCATCCCCACTCATGTTACAGACATCAGCAGATTTTTGTTCTTGAAGGAACAAAAATGGGTGTTCAAACTCAAAAGCGATCTGTTTGGCTTGAACGACGATATCCCATGGTCATCTCTATAATCTACAACTCAGAGAGAGACCCAGATATTATGCAGCCTTTAGATCTTCACTATTTGTGTACATTTGACATAGCTCTTAACATTTGTACTGTCTAGTACGGGGACTTAATCAATGGCCACCACTCTGGGTTTTTTGTATATTATATGTGGCATGACTCTCCACTGAGCGTTGGTTCTACTACCCCACTTTGATTAATATTTGATCCTAGATGAGCACAGTCATTAATCACAATCGCACATCCCAAACCTAGACTGTGCCATTACTTGTTCAAATTAAGGTTATGTGACCGCATGTATAAACCTATAAGGTGTTATTCCAACAGCACACAATTTTCTTACATGCAGCGCAGCCTCTTACACGCTTCGCGCTTTATTACACACCTTGATTTCATCATTTTGGCAGACATTCCATTACGTCGCCGTTA